>NW_026622830.1:31246753-32496753 GCF_023065955.2 Ursus arctos
GAAGAAGGATAGAGAGGTGGACAGCCAGTCCGTACTCATCATAGAACATATCGTATGCCTATATCAAAATGACCAAAAGATAAAGAGAACAAAAGACTAGCCAGTATGTGGGGGAAGTTGTATATACAATATAAATAACATACCCAGAATATACTAGGGACACTGAGAAATCAATAAAAAAAAGACAAATGATTTAAAGAGTGGACACAAGACTTGATTAAGCACTTCACAGAAGAGGAAATCCAGAAAGAAGCCTCATAATTAGCCAGGGAAGTACTAATGAAAATCATGAGTTATGACTAAATTACGTATAACATACACACGTATATCAGATAATATGAGGTGTGGTAAAAAGAAATGGGGCAGTGGGAACTCTTCTACAGTACTGGCAGGAGTTGGAATTTTTATATACCCACTTTGCAAAACGGTTTGGCATCACCTAATGTAGCCCAAAATGGGCACACTACTTAGACATTCTATTACTAGGCACAGCTGCTAGGGAAACTTTTGCATGTTTACCCCAGAAGACAATATGAATGTTCACAGTAGCATCGTTCATGTTTTGTATTGGGCACCAAACAAAAACATCTCAAATGTCCATTAATGGTAGAACAGATAAATCAACTTTGACTATTGATTGATTGGAATACTGTAGAACATGAAAATGAATGAATTACAGCTACTTACAGCAGAATGGATAAGCCTTTCAAACATATTAATGAGTAAAGAGTTAAGTCACAAGAAATACAGTGAAGGGGCACCTGGGTGGCACAGTGGTTAGGCTTCTGCCTTCGGCTCAGGGCGTGATCCTGGCGTTATGGGATCGAGCCCCACATCAGGCTCCTCCGCTATGAGCCTGCTTCTTCCTCTCCCACTCCCCCTGCTTGTGTTCCCTCTCTCACTGGCTGTCTCTATCTCTGTCAAATAAATAAATTCTTTGAAAAAAAAAGACAATGTCATATTTAAAAAAAAAAAGAAATACAGTATAAGTCAGGAGGATAAAGCCTACAAAGTCTTAAAAGAAGTTCGACTCAGGAATTTTGTATCCATTTATACACATTTGGAGTATAAAAAGTGGAGAAATGGTTTTGAATATGCAAGGCTTTGTAATTTCTTTTATCATTACAAAGAACCCTGGTCATTGAAAAGTTTGGAATACAGCTCTCCATGATACACTGGACGAGGGGTACCATCAGATGCTTAGTTCTTCCTTTCTTAATTTTGGGTTACCTGTATGCAAAAAATTTAAAAAGTAGAAGTTCATGCTTTGTTGCTAACTTTTAGAGCCAGTGTCTCATGTCAGGAAATTTAGGTGCTTCCGACTGAGATGATGCAATGTTGCAATGGCAGTTCCCTCAGAACGTGAATATGTAACAGGTATAAGATTTTCTGATTTTTGGGGGCGCCTGGGTGGCGCAGTCGTTAAGCGTCTGCCTTCGGCTCAGGGCGTGATCCTGGCGTTATAGGATCGAGCCCGACATCAGGCTCCTCCGCTACGAGCCTGCTTCTTCCTCTCCCACTCCCCCTGCTTGTGTTCCCTTTCTCGCTGGCTGTCTCTATCTCTGTCAAATAAATAAATAAAATCTTTAAAAAAAAAGATTTTCTGATTTTTGGTACTTAATTTCCTAATTTTGTTGCCAATAGTCTCTTTTACAGACTTCCTTCAAAAACATTGGTAATTCTAGTAAGTTCTGGTGGCAAGAGAGGTCTTCTGGGCATTAAGTGTCCAAACACTTGGGTCCTGACATAACAGAATTGCTATTTAAAGTGGAGAATGGTATTATCACCAAGTTGCTTGATCCTCTTTGTGTCAAGGAAACTTTTATTGTGGTCCTCATTCCTGTTCATATGCTTCTTTTCCTACAGAATTAGAATGTGCCTGGATGTTTGTTAATCTGGATGGCATCTGGTTTATATACAGAGAGCAGAAGAAAATACGGACTAGTTTACTCTCAGGGATTTAAGGAATAGTGGTCCAGGAAAATCAGCATGAGCTAAATTTAACATTCCAAAATGGCAGAGATCCACCTTAGGAAAGCAGCCTCTGTCAACACATCCAGAAGGCATGTGTAAATCTAGAATTAGGAGGTGAAACTCAGAGCAGAGTGGAAGCCAAAAAGCCAGGAACAGAGCTGGGAGTAAAGTGAAGGAGGGCCCAAGTGACACTATAAAGAGAGTTTGTGCTTTTGAAAGCAGCCAGGTGGAATCGGGATCTTTGATATTATCACAAAGCATCAGATCAGAGAAGTCTTCCAGGAAAGTGACCTTGGTGGGATAGAATTATTTTGATGAGAATAGCAGAAAGCTATTGCAAAAATCTAGGCTAGTGATGATAGTGTCTTGAAATGGAGACCTGAGGGTCTCAGTGGGGAGTAGTGGTTTGACTTCAGCTCTAGTCTGAGGGAACAGAAGGTAGGATTGACTGATGTGTGTGTGAGAGGGAAATCAAGGAAGTCTTCTTTCGCTAAGATGGGAAAGACTTAGGGAAGAGTATATGAAGTGTGGGGTAGAAGTTAGGAGTTTGATTTTGGATATAAATTTAAGATGTTTGAGAAACATCCTAAGGGAGATCCTTTTTTAAGCAGGAGGTGCAACAAACAACAGCTGTGGTAGCTGTTACTTTTCATCATCTCGACATGCATTGACATAAATCCCTGTAAGCTGAACCTGCTAACATCTGTCTCAAAGGACAGAAACCTTGCTCACCAAAAGCCACTCACACTTACATTTCCCTTTCCATAAAGACACTCTGATATGCATTCTGTTTGGTTCCCCTCCCTTCTGTTCCCTTCACTTGTCATCATGTGACATCTGATCTTAAAACAAAGGGCTGGATTAGGAAGCTCAAAGAACTTCTATCCCCATTGCCAATTCCGTGGACCCATTCATTCACTAAACACATGTTTACTAAGCACCTACTCTGAGTGTCAAAATCAAGCCTCCATTGTCCATAGCGGTGACCTCAAGAATGCCCCTTATATGTGTGTGTCTTTCTTCCCTGTTTCACTCACCTTATTTCTTCACTCCTGTTTAGGGGACCTTTATCTTAGGCTCCGCTTTTGGAGGAACATAAGCTCTGTTCACGCAATAGCCAACGATGAACTAGAACTACTGAAGCCATAATGGACATCCTCTTCACCGGGACATGTGAGGACAGGGTAGTGTGTTGTCTGCAGTGCAGACAGGAAGGTGGGCAGGAAGAGGGGAGGCTGCGGACAGGCGTGGACAGTACTGGGTATTACTAGGCAGGCTCCCATTCAGGTCCTCTGCTGGCCTGACACATTATTTTCTAATTTCAGAACAAAAAGAACAGAAAGTTGTGTTTGGGTGGTAGAATCCTTGCACTTTGGCAGATGTCAGATTGGGGCCCCCGGGGTTCCAGGCCAGCAGCTCGCATTGCTACCCCAGGGCCTTAAGCCTCTGGGAGGCGCTAGACGTGCAGCCGACGCATGCGCAGGTCACGCCGTGGTTCAGCCCTCAGCAGTTCGGTCCCTGCAGGTTTGCGCGCAGGCATTTCGCTTGCACCTGGCCAGGCCCCTGGGGAGCTGCTGCTGTACTGTGACTCCGAGTCAGGGTCAAGGGGTCCAGGAGAATCCGGGTTTGGCTGATGGGAGGTATGAGCCAGACTCTTAAAGGAGGAGTCTCGTACAAAGGGCTTCTGGCACTCGGGGCACCCAGGTGTTTCTCATCCCAGGACTCCCTGTCGGCCCCCATAGATTTCCCGAGATCCCGCGAGACCGGGCTTCCTCCGAGAAGAGTGGTCTGTGCCGCTGCGCTTGGGGCCTGACGCAGCCATTCTTTGAGCTTACCAGATCTTCAGCTCTTCCCAGCCTAGCCTCTCCATGCTTCTCCATAAGGACCCACACTCACACCCCCACACACCTGAAGCCTCCTAGCACACCCTGCGGGCTCCTGTTTGTCTTCCTCGGAAGCCCCACAGTCACATGCTTCCCCTCTCGCGGACACGAGGCCCTAGCCCTGGCCTGGCAGTCCCTCATGGTGTTCGAAGAGAACATTTCCTGATGGAAGCGCTTGGGTGAAGGGGCCAGCTTCCCCATCGCAGGGTGCTGGGATTACGCTGGCTGAGAGAGCAGCGGGCTGAGGCTGTTCTTTAGGGGAAGGAAGGCTGGAGGAACAGGCAGTGATGGTCTCCTGGGACAAATTGAAGCCACCTTTCCGCTGCTGGGAGGAATACCTGACCAGGAGAATGGGTAAGTGCCTCAGGCTTTTTGTGAGTGTGTATGTGTATGTTTTCATGTGTTTATTTCTTTTTTTGTAAATCACACTTCGAGAAGTGCACTAAATTGACTATGGCCTCACTCCTGGATGACAGCGTTCAGGATGGGCACCCCAAGTGCCTTGGGTTCTGGGAGTAATGGCCAGGTTTTCTCTTGTGCCTATGTTGTGCTGAGAAGATGATTTCTTTCAGTGGGAAAGGTGCCCAGGTCTAGTTGTGAGAATGTCTGTTGTATTACAGAGTTTCATGGTCCAGAGGGAGGGATCCTCAAGTCTTTGTCTTTGGACGTTGTCGTGTGCCTTTGAAATGTGGGCACCCTGCCGATCGATGGTGGACACGGAATTTCAGTGGGCTTTTCTCTCAGGTGTCAGGGTGGAGGCCCATCCATCCCCTGTTGGTCCTAGATCTGTGTGTGCCCAGATGATTTGCAGAGCCGGTGTCCTGCCCCTTCTAGCTATCAGAGGCACTGCTTCCCTTTTCCTACTTACTTTCCACCTCCAGCAGTGTTTTCCTGAGATTACCTCCCAACTAATTTACTTGCACTTGAATCCTTTCTTCATCTCTCCTTGCTTAAGGAAATCCAATCTCAGATAGTCACGAATAAATGCCCAAGTATTTATACTCAAATAGTACTTACTGTCTGGAAGTCACACTTACTGCCTTGATTGATAGTGTCAGTATTTTTCCCTACATTAAACATTCCATAAGTATGCTTTTTATTTAATGTTATCCTCTGTAGGGAAAAGATACAGTAACATATGTTGTATATGCTGTTTAATGATCACAGTAAGGGATCACTACATATTTGTTAATTTGAACATTCAAGTAAATTATTTTTTTCTTTTAGAAGATATTTTTTATGTAGTCCTAAGCTCTTGCTGACCAGGAGGGATGATGGAGAATGTCTCTGGTTGACGGTCTCTGGTTGACAAAAGGGAAATAGAATACATCCTTAGAGTCAGAATATTTCAGAACCTTCTGTAAACAAAGAGCAAGGTCCTAAGCAAAGGGAAAACAGGAAGTGACATGAGAAGGAACTTGTTTACCATGATTCCAACCACACTGGAATTTATATTTATCAAAGTGAAACCATGGGTAAGTCAACATAGTTGGAGAAAGCCCCCAGAGTATGAGGAATTAGATTCCCAACCCAGAGTATATGAACCAGAGGAATTTGAATACATTTTCATCCTTCTAGAAGTTACTAAATGTTTCTCAGAAGACTGTGTTTCCCTTTATTCTTCTTTTTGAAATTCAAAATATTTTCTCTTGGGGAATGTCATGTATCAAAAAGAATTTCTAAGAACAATGATTTAAACTTCAGAGCCAAATTTCTGTGAGACTACCCAGTGTTTTATCATTAATGTGACCAACACCTGGGATATAAATGATCCCCATTATTTTGTCTCCTCTTGTTAACTTGTTAACAGAGAGGGCACTGAGTTTTTGAGCCAGGCTCTTCTGTCCTTAATGATTAGAGATGGGACTAAAAACCCAACATCCACAATGGCCAGTGCTCCAGAGGAGGGACTGTGGACAACAAGAGTGTATGTGTTTTTGGTGTCTTCAGGGAGTATGGGCACAGTGAAAATAAGGTTTTTGACATTTTAGGAGAAATCAAGAATCTGGATTTTCATGTGAAATTTCCCCATATTTAATGTGGCTAACTTACTGCAATATTTTAAAAGTACTTTGTGAGGGGAGAAAGATTTCCATCCTGGAGCTTGACTAAACATTTTGGTCACTATTTTCCAACTTCTATTTTAGAGACTCAAGGCTACTTTGATATTCTAATAAAAGAAAGGAATCCTTTGTAATGAAAGCACCATCAGAGATCCTCCATATGCCATAGCCTTGCTATATAAAGGGTGGTCTCTGGCCAGCTGTAACAGCATTGCCTTGGAGCTCCTTAGAGACAGATTCCCAGGCCCCACCCAGATCCGCTGAATCAGAACTTGCTTTTTAAAAAGATCCCCATGTGATTCATATGGACATTAAAGTTTGAGAAGTTTGCTTGAATTTGCCTCCTGAGGAAAAAAAATTAGATTCTAAATGCAGCAGCTATGATTTAAGTCTACTTATATGGAGAGGAAAAAGAATATTCCAAAAGTCATAGACACCTGCAATAGTAACAGCTAGCAAAAAAATTTTAAAAGTGGCCTATTTATGAAGTACATATTTTCTGTTTTAGTTGAGGAATGCAGTTAAGGCAGACCGTTTTACTATTTTCAATCAAAGTCTATGTATTTCTCAGTAATGATAGATTTTTTTAAATGGGGTTATTTTGTCAATAATATATATTAAAAATCTATTATGTGCATGTCACTGTTCTGAGAACAGTATCCAGGGATGGATAAAGCACAGTTTCTGCCCTCAAAGCACTTACAGTCTCAAAGACAAAATATGGCAAGGGTGGCCACAGAGGCATAAATAGAGTGGAAATTCGGTATGAGGAGGCAGAGTTGGCCAAATGCCCAATAATTCATTTGTGTCATGATCATTCAACATAATACTGTACTCACATTTTTGAGTGGTTATTTGCTTAACATCTGTCTACACTTCTGCATTGAAAGTGCCATGCTTGCAGGGACAAATATTTCTCGAATGATATGCCTTTTGCTCTCTGCTTGAGGAAGGAGGATATAAAGGAGGATATAGGAAACAACATGCTTGAGTCATTTCCCATAACTTTTAGAATCTTTCTCTAGAGAGAATATACATGAAGTAAAACTAACTGAATTTTTAAAACTGGTTTATTGAGATATAATACACCTACTGTACAGTTCACTCATTTAAAATATACAATTTAATGACTTTTAGCATAGAGTTGTACATCTATTATTACAGTCAATTTAAAAAAGTTTTTTTTCATCACCTCGGAAAGAAACCCTGTACCTCTTAACTTTCACACACTGCCCCACCTCACAACTCCCTTTTCCCTTAACCCTAGCCAAGCAGTATATGTCCTTTGTGACTGGCTTTTTTGATTTAGCACAATGTTTTAAAATTTCACTAAGTTTTATTTTTATTCTGTCTTTCCTTGAACTAGGGAAAAGAAACTTAGTCTAAGGAAAATTCTAAAATGCTATTAGAAGTATAAATGACCTCCAAAGCTGGAGCTACATCAAGCTTTTGTTTATAAACTTAGGAACACATATCTTCTGTTTCTCTTTCATTTCTCTTGAACCCATTTTTTATTGGGTGTTTGGTGGGGCCTTATGTGAGAACTGGTTCATTCAAGGAAAAATTGTGGAATGAATGAAGTTTACTTTCCATGCCTCTTTCTACGTTTTATATCTTTTCCTCTTAGATGCCCGATATTCTTGTGGTACATCTTTATTCACCATAAAGTATTACATTCTGATAATGAAAGGCAAAATATTTTAACCTTGTCAAATAATATTTTCACTTCCATAGAATCCTTCAATTTTCCCATCTAAGGAAGAACCTAATGGCATATATTTTAGGAAGATGGGGAAAGGGGCAGCTACTTTTGGTTAAGGTCAATTTCTTAGACATTTGTTGAGAGCTTACCAAATGCCAGGTGTTGGGCAAGTGCTACATCAGAGAGGTTAATAACTTGCCCAAAGACAGCTGTTAGGTGGTGATAGCAAAATTTGAATGCAGTTTTTTTCGTGATTTTGGGAACTCAATGCTTAATTATTGTGGTATACTGGCACTCCCCAATGTTCCTTAGTCACCTGTGGTCAGCAGCCTACAACCATTCCATCTCTTCTCTCAAACAGACACAGGGCAATAGCATTTGGCATTCTGTATTTTGGCTCTTTATAGTGAATGTTATCAGTTCTGTCAGTAGTAGTTTGTACTGGTTATTTAAAAATATGAAAGTTGATTTTCTGTTCCACAACTTTACTAAATTTATTATTCTAATAGATGTTAGGTGGTGGTGGTGTTAGACTTTTCTATATATTAGGTCATGTCATCTGCAAACAAATATAATTTCTTCCTTTCTGATTGGATGCCTTTTATTTTTTATTCTTGCCTGATTGGTGTGTCTGGGACTTCTAGTATGATGTTGAATAGAAGTGGTGAGAGTGGGCACACTTGTCTTGTTTCTGACCTTAAAGGAAGAGCTTTCAGATTTTCACCATTGAATATCATGTTAGCTGTGGGCTTGTCCTATAGATAGCATTTATTATGTTGAGCTTTATTCCTTCTATAATTAATTTGTTGATCTCCTTTTTTTTTTTTTACCTGTAAGGATGTTGGATTTTGTCAGATGCATTTTCTATATCTGTTGACATGATCCTGTCATTTTTATGCTTCATTCTGTTAATGTGGTGTATCACATTTATTGTTTTGTGCATATTGAGCCATCCTTGCAGCCTAGGAATAATCCCACTTGATCATGGTGTGTATGATCCTCTTGATGTTGAATGCAGTTTGCTAGTATTCTGTTGAGGGTCTTTGCACCTCTGTTCATCAGAGTTATTGGCTGATAGTTTTCTTGTTGTGTCTTTGTCTAGCTTTGGTAAAGGAAGGGGTAATTTGGTATTAATACTTCTTTAAATATTTGGTAGAATTTGCAATTGAAACCATCTAATAAATTTAGTAAAGTTGCAAGATATAAAATCAGTTGCATTTCTATACAGTAACAATGAATTGTCGAAAGCAAATTAAGAAAATAATCCAATTTACAATAACGAAAGATACTTAGGAATAGATTTAACCGAGGCAATAAAAGATCTGTACACTGAAGACTATAGAACATTGATGAAAGAAATTGAGGAAGACAAAATTACCAAAAGATATTCTTTATTCTTTGGCTGGAAAAACTAGTATTGTTAAAATGTCTATACTACTCAAAGCGATGTACAGATTCAGTGCAATCCCTATCAGAATTCCAATGGTATTTTTCACAAATAGAAAAAGAATCCTAAAATTAATGTGGAACTAAATAGCCAACACAATCTTGAGCAAGAAGAACAAAGCTGAAGGTGTAGTACCACTTGATTTCAAAATATATACAAACTCACAGTAATTGAAACAGTATGGTACTGGCATAAAAACAGACATACAGACTAATAAAACAGAATAGAGGATCTAAAAATAAATCCGCACATTACCATTTAATTGACCTTTCACAGAGGTGGTCAGAACACACAAAGGGAAAAATGATAGTCTCTTCAATAAGTGGTGTTGGGAAAACCGGACATCCACATGCAGAAGAAAGAAATTGGGTTCTTACCTCACACCATATACAAAATGTAGTATTCAAAATGTACTAAAGGGTTAAAGCCAGAACCTGTAAAACTACTAGAAGAAAACAAGGAAAAAGCTCCTTGACGTTTGTCTGGGCAGTGATTTCTTTAATATGACCCCGAAAAGTACAGGAAACAGAAGCAAAAATAGACAAATGGGATTGCATCAAACTAAAAAGCTTTAGCACAGCAAAGAAAACAATCAGCAGAGTGAAGAGACACCCACAGAATAGGAGAAAATATTTGCAAACAGTACATCTGATAATAGCCAAAATATGTAAGGAACTTAACTCTACAGCAAGAAAACAAAGAAAAAAAAATTTAAAAACTGGCCGTGAACCTAAGTAGATATTTCTCAAAAGACATACACATGGCTATCAGGTATATGAAAAAATGCTCAACATCACTAATCTTTAGGGAAATGCTGTTTACCAGAGTATAATTTAGGTGAACTACTCTGTGAAAGAATTAAGATTGAAACAAGTCTCTTAGCAATGGTACAAGGCTGGAGAGGGTGGAAAGGGTTCAGATGCAGACAAAGAGGGAAGCTGAAGGCCTGTGATGCAAAAATATTTATGATGCCTAACAAGGAGCATCACTCCATTTACCTGTAGTCAGGGTAACTGAAACCCCATGTTCGGCATTTTGCAGTGCGGGATCCATCTAACAGAAGCTTTTAGGTTAATCAGTCAGTATCCACCATGTACCTAATATCTATATTCAGTGATCCAGTCAGACAGACTGGGCCTATTTAAATTGCTATGAGTATGGAGATTGAAACAGCAATCTTTAAAAAATTATGTGAAATACTTTTTGAGGACCAAAAATAAAAGCAAATAAATTATAATATTGTAAGTGGTTAAAATTGAATTGCAAGGCCTGAGTGATCATTAATCTCAGTGGGTTTCATTCATTTTTAGAATCAGAACACAGTTCTCAAAAAAAAATTTTATAAGGAAGGCTAATATTTTAAAAGTGAGATCATTAAAGCAGCCTTAGCTGAGGTAGGGATGGGATCATAACCTTCTAGCATGTTCTCCCTTTCCTTTTCACTTTCTTTTTCCATGCACCCTCTCCCTTTCCTTGTTTCTGTCCCTCCCTTGAAGGACCTCATATGAGCCTCTGTAGTGACTTGCAGAGCAGTTTGGGAATGTTTATTCTAGCTCAGTCCTTTCATTGAACAAGTTAGCACTCATCATTTTCTTTCTTTACAGAGTATGTGTGAACTTACTATGATTCTTTAGAAAACTGGCTGAGGTTCTAGGCCATTGGGGATGACCTGCATCCCATAGTTTACTTGAGCTAAAGCTAATGACCCCTTCACTGTATGTGTATCTATATTGCTGCATCTATTCCATAGTTTACAGTTTTCTGGGTCATACCAGAAGACACAGCTGCATACCTCTTTTTGACAGAGAGGAGAGGTTCTAATTCATGTTTTCATTCAGTTATTCAACACTTATTAAGTATCTACTGTGTAAAACAAACAAACAAACCAAACATTTAAAACACTGTGTAACTGAATGAAGAATAAGATTTGGCTTCCTCTTTCAAGGAACTTAAAAGAAAATGGACAAGATAACCTTGTAAACAACTCCCTGGAATGCAAGGCAGAATGGAGTACTGTAGCTCTCAGAAAGATGGAAACTATTTAGTGTTGCTGAAAATAGAACAGGTAGTCTGGAAGAAGATTGAACCAGGAATTGGGGGACCTTGAGAGCAGACTCAGATGTAGGTGATGAGGCCATTAGCCATGGCCAGCAGAATGTCCAGAGAATGGGCAATAACTGATTGTTCTGTGATTAAACTCAGTGAAATCTCAGGAGATACAGGGTATATCTCATCAAGAGGTGGATTGTCAAAGAGGTCATTATATTGGGCTCCAAGCAGGCAAAATATTTGCTCACATCAAGAGAGGTAGCAGTACTTCTCTGAGAGCTCCCCACAGAAATAATTTTGGTTTGAGGTCTCTGTGTTATGAGTAAAACCGGGGAATTCAGCATAGGCTTCAAGGTAGGGGCCTAAGATGGTGGCTTGATTGTAGGAACAAAACAGAAGATCTAATTGTTAAACTTGAAGCAGCAAATTTTATCTGAAATTTAATTCCAGGAGTTGATAGAATACCTTAAATTTCCACGAAGGGACAGGGCTAGCTTCAGCCTGGTCAGCCTCAGGTAGAAGGAGAGAGTGCTGGAAAGGTGGGGCATGGCAGAGTCATTATAATGAGCCTCTTTACTTATTTCTAGTTCCCTGTGTATTAGCTCCTATATTCACTGTCTGGCAAGTAGGCTGTACTTTTGGATTAAGTTCTACTTTTGAATCTTATCTGAATTTTCTTTGCTCAGGTTTCCAAATTGCCCTGGGTGACATCTGCTTGTCACCAGTAAAACCAAAAGGATGGCAGGGTAGATTGCCTTGCACAGGGCAGACAGGTAATTACAGCTTTAATTTTGTTTTGTTTTTGGAAGGATCCAGGTGTCCAACCTCTTTATCTCACAAAAGAACCTTAATATATGTAGGAGTGTTGGCAGACAAGATGGCCCAGTGGGCAGTCTGCCCATCAGATGTGTTGGCCTTCTGTTATTGGAATAGTACTTCCCATGGAAGCATCACACATCAAGAATTCTCTGCTCGTCCAAGGACCCAGCAGCTTCCAAGCTAGGAGCACAGTTAGAGACATGGAGACTTCTAAGCAAGCCAAGAGATACATTTCACCCTTGAAATTCAGATCTCAACAAAGAGTGCGTGACCATGTGCATATGAATTATTCCCCTGAAAAGCCCTTCTTGTTGTGAAATCAAATAATCTGGAGCTGGAACCTATTGGCTAATTGATGGGTGTGTCTCTGACTTTAAAGAATTGACTACTTTAGAAATTGTGCACATATAGAATATAAGCTGGATTTTCTAGAATCTGGGATTGTCTTCCATTTAAAAGCCTTCTGTTTTGCTGCTCATATGCCCAGAGTGAAGTTAGAGGTGTTAAAAGCAAGGTTTAATCAAAAGTGCAGTAGGCCAAGGCTGTAGGCTGAGCAGCAGCCTCAGGACACAGTATGGGGGAAGTTTCACCAGCACCTGGAAGTACTAGTGAGTCCAAGAAAATTGATGATCAGTGAGAATCAGGGACATCTGGCAAGAGGAAAAGTTTGAGGCTTCAGAAGTTAGATAGAGCTCAGAATAAGGAAATGTGGTAGGACTACATTACTTTCCATAGGGACTGGATGGAGTGTATGGATAGAACTATAGTCCCTAGAAGTATTGGAGGGTGGTAAAAGACAGGAGGAACCAGTCAACTCTGAGACTCAGATATGGGGTCTAGAGAAAGCTCTATTAGAATTAGGGAATGTAATAGAAAGTAGTTGAACAGAAAGGAATAAAGCTCAATGACCAGAACTGATTGCAGTTAGGGACCCTAGAATCTCAACATAATTCCAACCTTTAGATCCCAGGGCAGTGACTTTTCTTTTCTTTTCCTTTCCTTTCTTTTCTTTTCTTTTCTTTTCTTTTCTTTTCTTTCTTCTTTATAAAGATTTTATTTATTTGACAGAGAGAGACACAGCAAGAGAGGGAACACAAACAGGGGGAGTGGGAGAGGGAGAAGCAGGCTTCCCACTGAGCAAGGAGCCCGATGCAGGGCTCGATCCCAGGACCCTGGGATATGACCTGGGATCATGACCTGAGCTGAAGGCAGACGCTTAACGACTGAGCCCCCCAGGCGCCCCCCAGGACAGTAACATTTCAGCTATCTTCCGAGTAACCAGGCATATGGCAGGTACTGTGCTGGAGAGTGGGATGGGGTAGGAGGGATTTGGTTTGTTTGTTTTTGTTTTTTACAGGCAAGAAGGAACTGCTTAAAAAAGACTTCTTGAACTTGGAGGATGCAGCTAGATCCAGTCATGGATTCTTATAGAACAGTCTTGATTCTTGCGTTCTAGCAAGTTGTCTATTTTCAGGGCATTGGAAACAGAACGGCTCAAATCTATTTTCCTGAGAAGTTGTAGGGTTTTGGGGATTGGCACAGGATTGCAACACTCCAGAGATTGAGGAAAACCTGGAGAAATTGGGGACAAAGCAAGGCTAAGTCTCCATGTTTTTATGGAAGCAGATCTCCGAAGGCTTCCTTGATTCTAGCAGTATCTGCCTGTTGGGTATCTAGCACACATTCTTGCATTTGTTGGGTATCTTGCTACATTAGTGAATGTATTTACCTAATGTCTGCTCAGCCAGAAGATACAGCGTTCTTTGATAGGATAGGGAACAGATATAATTTTGTGTATAGTTTGTTCTGGAAGCTGAAACTAGATTACATCTAGAGCTCTGTTGTATTCTTCCGGCAAGATACCAGTGTTCTCAGGCATTCTACTCCACTTCATTCAGTTTGATTCCATTCCACTCTGTTCCACGTCATTCCAATTTATTTAGTTTCAGTTCAGGGCTACAGTTGTGCTAGTGGAGTGGTCCAAAGATGAACAGACAAGCTGTTGACTCACAGGGAATTCCATACAGTATGGTTAATGGTGGACTAATCTTGTGACCTGCCCTTCAAAAAACATTCTGTTGTATTCTCTCATGAAGAGTCATATTATCATCTGAAAATGTGTTGAAAGTTTACAATAAATAAAAGTATTTTAATTTTGTTTAGCCTGAGTTTCCCCAAAATTTTTGGTCACAGAATAGTTGTTGTTGTTTAACTAGTTATTAATAGCCCATTGAATTATTTTAAGAGAACCATAGGATTATCATACATGGTGGCTGGTTGGATAATCTAGGGCTAGGCCCAAAGTTCAAGTGTTCAGGTAGCCCCAAAAGGGCAAGCACTTTTAGTACAAGCTGGTGCCTCTGGAGGTTTAGGGATATTGAAATGCTGGAGTGGGGCTTGATCATGTAAGTGGGCTTTGGCTCCAGGGCTTACTCAGGCTGTCATTAAGGTCTGGGTAGGAAAGTCTTAAAGGGGAAAGATAAAAATATATGTATATATGTATAGGCTGTCATTCAGCTTTAAATTTTAAGGGTTACCAGCTGGCTAATGTAATGGTTCTTAATTTTTTAAAAATAAGGTAATATATATCAGAAGACATTTGCATGAGAATACATGCCCATGGTTATACTTAGAGGTTTACATGATTCCCCCCAGGAACCTGGCTCCTGTGCTCTGGACAAAATCCTCTGTCATTGAGTGTTAGAAGACACTGGAGCACAGGTTCGGCTTCAGTCTTGTTGTGTCTAGATTGGGAATATAAAGGCTCTGCAAATGGGTTACTGATGTCCCTAATTGGAATCTGGTTATTTTGATGCCTAATGTGTTGTCAAAGTCAGCACCGAGAGGCTGCTTCTGAATTTACTGGGCAAAATATTCCAGATAAACGTGCAGTGATGAGGAGGGTGACAGAGGAAATCAAGGCAGCAACTGGCACGCAGGTGGTTTGATAGGAGGGCAGCAGGTAAATCCAATGGCAGAGTGAGGCATGGAGGAGCAAGAGAGCAGAGCACTGAAGCTCGTTTCACGGCCAGCAGTAGGGGCTACCGGCAAGCCTGTCCTCATGAGAAAGACGTGGTGTTAGGTGATGAGGAACATGTGGTGAAGAATGACTTTCCAGCTTGCAATTCCAGTTTTGGGAAGGGACTGGACAGAGAGCTGAGGCTGGGATCCTGACCCCAGCACCACTGGAATTCAAACAGTGTCAGGTGATCACAGAACAAGTAGAAACAAGTAGCAGACTAATGATACTGCAGAACTAAACCCTCTTGTACTCAAAAAAATCTAAAGACCAGTATTTGGCCCAGGAAGTAATGAGGGGCTCAAATTTCGAAATGGGTCCTGTAAGTACAGCTGAGAAATTTGCAGAGAATCATCAGTTTGCACCAAGTGCTCAGTTGTTATCTCTTTAATTGATTAATGTTAGAAATCAATATAAAGACACAATTAGAATTAAATATGTGTGCTCAAATGATATTTCTGGTTCCACTGATATTCTCCCACAAATATTCCAGTATTCCCAAGAACAAATTAAGTAGAAGCACCAGAAAATGTCAAACAGTATCAGTTTTATAGTGTGATGTGATAGTGTTTGTAGTATTTTTTGTTTCTAAGTGCATTATAACATTGTGTCCATTATTCTATTTTTATTTCATTGAATTTTTTAAAAATCCAATTATTTTCTAATTATGTAAGAAAAAATTTTTAAAGATTTATTTATTGAGAGAGAGAGAGAGTGTGCTAGTGGAGGGAGGGGCAGAATCTTCAAGCACACTCCCTGCGGATGGCGGAGCCCAACACAGGGCTCAATCCCATGACCCATGAGATCATGACCTGAGCCAAAACCAAGAGTTGAACATCCAACCAACTGAGTCACCCAGGAGCCCCCAGAATTTTTTTTAAACTTCTTGTGTGATCTTTTCTCTCTCATAAACAAAATACACTTAACATTATTATTGTTCTGTCTTGTGTTTCTTCTTCCCTCCCTCTCTTCCTTTCTTTATCTTTTTTCTTAAATGTTCGTTCTTCGGAAAAGGGCCTCTAATAATATTTTATTTAAGCTATTGGGCATTTATGCACCACAGGATTCTTGTACCCCTTACAATGATTTTTTATATTTTTTAAACAAAATTATGTAAGATTTTTCTTCCTATGAGGTAGGTAGGGTGGATGGTGTTATATCCATTTTAGGTGTAAAGAATCTGAGGGATAGAGGCAAAGATTTATCTTTGAGTAGTTTGTATGGGAATCAAGATTGCAATGCAGTTAAATGGTCTTGCTTTCCATAGTTCTCTGCTGTACATGAAAGCTGGGATGCATGGAGAATTTCCCATGGAGAGTTTTCAAAATCTGAAAATCACAGGGTCAGCCCACACCCCAAGATTCTCCAGTGTGAGCCTTGAGTGAATTTGGGTAACTGAGATTTTCTTTTGTGTGCTCAGTGTTGAGAAACTCCTCCCTAAAGCCTAGCCCATTGACTTGGCTTCATTATCACAGTTGGGTAGCACGTTGTCAAATTCACCTTCTTGAGAGCACAGCACCAGCCTGGCCACACAGATAAGAATGATCCCAGAAGATAAAGTTTAAAATTGGTCTTGTGAGAAGCAGATGTTAACTGTCACCTGCCAAGGAAACAGGAGGACCTTGACACTCTTTGATATATTTGGAGGTGACAAAAAAAATGACACTTTAAGTCAGTAGCTCTTCTGGGAAATATATCTGAATGCCAGCAAGAGATAGAGGCCTTCATCCTGTTCCAGATTGAGATTATGAGTACCTAATGTCACTCTTTATGCAGTATTTTAATGAACATATTGACACTGTCTGAACCCTAGCTTTATTACTTTATTCCACAATTTGGAAATAAAGAAAGTAGGTCAAAGTCTGGTTAACTCATATAGTTACTTGAGTGGTGTGTGTACATCACATATTTTTTGTGGGTGTTCTGTTCATTTCATGAGAAAAATGATCTCAAGTTTCCATCTTTCACATGGGCATTTTCCTTGGGCAGGGACTACAGTCCTCATATTTGACTCTCAGTACAGTAGGGAAGCAAATGTTCCTACACCGGCTATCACCACCTATTTTTTTCTTCTTTGTTATAGCTATGTATTTGTTTGATTTTAAATTTTCCCCCAGTTTTATTGAGATACAGTTTACATATAACATTGTATAAGTTTAAAGTTCACAACATTTCATATGCTGTAAGATGGTTACCACGATAAAATTTGTTAACAGCGATCACCTCACACAGTCACAGTTCTTATTTCTTGTGATGAGAATTTTCATCTCTTTTGGCAACTTTCAAATATATAATACAGTATTATTAACTACAGTCACCATGTTGTGTATTAAACATCCAGGACTTACAGGCAAGGAAAGCATTAGAACTGTAATCTCCTTCACACAAAATATGAAGCAATTAATTGTAAGGAAGTTGAGAAATTATCCTCTCAGGAAAGAGAGGACATCTTTAGGATTTTGCTGTGTCCTACCCTGAGGAGAACCAACAGTTAGTGTGTGATGCTGCAGTGACTGAACCAGGGACGGTGCTCAGAGGTGATGTAGCTGTCTCAGTTTGACTTTTCCAAAAGTAGATTCTGAGACAAGAATTTGGGTCCAAATATTTATTTAGGAGGTAATGCCAGGAAGGATGGTGTGGAAATTGGGGAGTTAAGACAGGAAAGCCAATAAAGGGTGTGTTCATGAATGGATTATTAGGTTGGGCAATGGAGTTCACTCCTGCTGGGGACCCTCTCAATTGCACGACTAAGGGGCAAAGAAGTTATTTTTCACTTCCAAGGCTCATTCCTATTGCACCGGCAGTGTGAGTGGTGCTTGTGCTATCACATGTAGGAGAACTATGGGAACTTAAGGTGCCTTCTGGGTGGGCAGAAGGCATCTGCTAAGGATGTCATTGGAAGTCCTCAGGGCATAAAATCTAATCCTAGATGAGCCTCCGATGTGCCAGGCAGACTGCTGATTGATTTTGCTCACTGCAGAGTTGAGGATGGTGGGATATCCAGCTTGACCAAGTATTTGTACAGTGCTGATGCCTTTCATTATTAATAGATGATTTTGGCATTAGAAAAATTTTTATATGTTAATTAAAAGACCCTGAACTTATTTAATACTTACAAATTGATTTGCATGTTTGGGAGGCTGTAGTGTGTGTTGTGTGTGAGTGCATGTGTGCTTGCGTACTTGAGAGTATGCGTAAGTCTTAGTTACTAAAGGAGGGCTAGTTGTACATGTCAGTGCATATATGATATAAAACACTATGCTTATTTGTGAACATGCAAACTTAAGAGGAAATGGCAAAATGTCTTGATTAGAAAATTGCCCTTCTACCCAACATGATATGTGTAATATGAAATATTTCTTTGAAATGGATCCGAGGTCAGTAGTGGCTAGATGGAAACCATGTGCTTTTCTTGGGCCTTTTTAAAAACTCTAACTGAATGGCCTGCATGTTGAAATTAGGAACAGAAAGGTTGACCACACCAAAGGCCTCCTTACATTGTGGAAATTTGAGGCCCTTGGTAATGGTCACAAGGAGTGAGAGCTGGTGTAGACAGCCATGTTAAAGTGAACTGCTCTCTCCCATGTGATCCAGGAGAAGGGCAGACAACCCAGCAGAGCATAATGTTGAAGGTGACAGCCCCATTAATGAGTGGGCATCTTAGAAAGCCATTTGTGTCAAAACTGGGGATTAAAAAAAAAACCAAACAGGTGGGTGAAGAATCAGAATGAATCAGCCATCAAATACACTTTTTCAAATGATCCATAGACAAAAAAATGGACTCATTATTTTTCACCATTTGTCATCAAAGTCTTTCTGGTTTGGTAGGTTAACAGCCTAATGACTTTTAAACTGTGTTGGTGTAAAGGCTACACATGGTTTTCTTGCTACTTAGTTGCATTCCCAGTGGATTTAGAGGAGATTAAGGCTTGAGGAAATACATAATTCCAATAGCCAGTATTGTCTGAGTATATTAAAATGTGTGTGGCATCTTTGTCATTTTAAGCTTTTCTATTTCTCTGTCCCTGTGTGCCGTCCCATATGTATAAAATAAGCATACATAGAGAAAGTAGACATTTTAAATACATACATACTGTACCACTCAAGATCCAGTTGGCTAAGCAGAAACCATGTCAGTAATTTTCAGAGAAGTTTTAATATATGGAATTTATTAAACAGATATTGAAAGACTAGAATTTGCTAAAGGAAAGAACTGATATTTTAAGCAGTTACTACCTCTTAGGCTGCAGGAACAAAGAGAAGAAGCTGGGGTTCTGAGAAGCTCGAGGAGAGATCCTGCAAAGCTGAATGTAAGGGAATGCAGTGAGACTAGTTCTAGGAGTGTGGGGCAAAGATAAATACTGTGCATAACCACAGAATTGGAGGCTGGACTCAAAAGCCAGTAACAGGTGAAGAAGCAAGCCTGGAGTTATGCTCATTGGAACACCAAGCAACAACAGAAAGAGGCAAGACTTTCTCCCTCTTCCCATCTTGCTGTCTCTCTGTGGTGCTGCTTAACTGCCTAGTCTAGCAGAGAGCAGCACAGAAATATAGTTTGCATAGTCCCAGCCCTGGCATCCAAATTAGTGTTGAGGAGGCTGGTTGGAGATGAAACACAGTGGATTAATGATACATGTGTATGTATTGATTGAGCCATATGGAATTGCTGATGATCAACTAAAATATATTTTTTTAAAGATTATTTGAGAGAGAGAGAGAGAGCATTGGGGATGTGGGGGCACAGGGAGAGGGAGGGAGAATCTCAGGCTGACTTTGGAAGAATCTCAAGCTGACTCCGTGCTGAGCACGGGGCCCCACATGGATCTTGAGCACACAACCCTGAGATCACAACCTGAGCTGAAACTAAGAGCTGGATACTTAACTGACTGTGCCACCCAGGTCCCCCAACTAAAATATTTTTTATCTTCAAATATGGCAATTTCATATGGTTCAAACTACCACAGACATGTAAATATTATATTGCATATAATTAAAATATGTTCTGTGTTCATACTTCCACACCTTATAAATGTATATATACATACACGTAAACATATTTAAGGTAGAAGGAGCCATCTCTACACATATGTACACATGTCAGAGGAAGCTGGTGTCATTCTCTGAATGAAATAGTATATATAATATATATGTATATAATTGTATATATATGTATGTGTATGTGTGTATAAAAATATATAAATCTCATCCTATCAATTAGGCACATTTATCCCGGGCTTTGTAATAATTATACCGACATGTCTTTTGCACAGAGACTTTTACCCGTGCAGTATTTTCCCATCGTGGATATGTCATTTGGTTCATCATCCTGCTGCTTTTGTTGTGACCTGATGAGCCTTCAAGGGTCCCCAGTGAACATGTTCCAGAAGTGAAGACTTAAAAGTCTCCTCCGTATCTAGATTAGGACAGGAAACACAGACCTTTCAAGGAGTTGCTTTAAGGATTTGAAGTCCTTCCAATTGCTGCTGCTGTGGGGCTGTCCTGATATTTTAGTGTAGAGTTGCTGTCTCTTAGAAAGGCAGTTGTTTATCTATATTTGGTTACCTGTGTGCATTTTTGGGCTGGGCTCTCCTAGTCTAAAAGGAGAAAGGTATGTTTGAGTTTTCTTTATGGGGAGTGATTCAGAGGCCGTTGAGTAAGTTACCAGTAAAGGCACATGGTGTGCTTGTAACAGGCCATGTGAAGATCCTTGAGAACCTGTCAATGGCTATTGTGCTTCTCCTGAGGACTATTGTGTGAATTCCTGTTTTTTTTTTGTTTGTTTCCCATCACTCTACTTACTAGAGTGTAGGGGAGTGAGTGAGCCTGGCTGAAAGAGGCAGCTATGAATCTAAAAGCTCGCTGAAGTATTTGGGTAGCTCCAATGTGCAGCTCATTTCAGGGAATCCTGCAGACTGCTTTTCCAAAGTGGGCATTTTCCTTTGTACAACCCACTGTCCTTTCCTTGGCTCCTGGAGCCTTAAGTCCCCTCTTTCCTCTGACAAACCAATGCCACAATTTCAAAGTGATTCAGCTGGTGTCCCAGCAGTGCCTTCTAATTCTATCTCACAATAGCAGGGAGCAGAGGAAACTGACAAACGGGCTATTTTTGAACCAGAAGTTGGCCCAACTGTCAAGAGTAATAGCAGCCGAGTAATGTTTGTGGGATAGCCTGCTCATGAAAGATGACTTTATAATTGCCTTCCAGATCCCCAGGATAAGAGTGTATGTTGAAATCGGCATAACCCTCTTAGGCTTTCAGACTCTGACCTTCAGAGGCCCAGCAGACGTGCTGGCAATGCGTGCACTTGGCTGTTCATATGACCATCATCTCCGCTGTTTACTCAAATGTGTTCTGGGCATTTTGTTTACCCCTCAGCTTGTCAGTTTGTACCCTCTAAGAGATCAAATGGCACCTATTAACACATCGTGGCCTCTTTCCAGAGGGACTTGTTATTGCTTTTACTGCTTATAAAATACATTTGTGTTTGATCCTCTTGGCACTCTCCTTTCTTTCTTCCCATCTGTCAGTGGGCTTTTGTGCCCCGTGGGTCAGCATATCAACACTTCACTCTTCCTCCCCTGAAGACAGCTCCTGTTTCTGATGTCCTTTCAGTGGGGAAGGCTGTTGGAACAATTTGCACAGGGCAAGTAGGAGAGCCAAAGTAAAAAAAAAAAAGAAAAAGAAAAAAGAAAAAATATTAAAAAACAACAACAGACCCCCCCCCCAAACCATTTAATTGATACCCTGATAAGGCTTCTGCTGAAATGGGGTTCTTTCCTGGACCATAGGTTCACATTCCTATCTTGAGAACACTTGCTGTGGAATTGGCCTTTGGTACAAAGCAAAGATGATTCTAGAAACCCATTTTTGCTGCAAAGATGGAATATTCTAAATAAAATGATGGTGCCCTGTCTCATTTGCTGGGATATTTCTAACATTGGGGCAAAGTACACCGAAGAAAATAGGTTCTTAGCTTTTCTGATAATTCTCAAACCCTTTCACTATCCCTATGTAATTAACTAACTTGCTTGTTTTCAGATAGTTACTAAAGGGGATCTGGGGTGAGGTGTGCATTGACTCTACGCAGCAGGCAGGATGGTGGGTGATTTATGTTAGTGGCCTTCTGATGACAAGATGAGCATGTTCCTGTTTCTGCACTAGAAAATTCCTTAGCTTAGTGTTAGAAATAATGGGACAAGGTTTATGTGTCTTGCAGTTTTCAGACTTCCATCTAAACTTTGGGACTGTTAAAATCAATGACATTAGAACTGAGACTTAGTATTTCAGCACCAGTGGAAGTGAGAATGAGTTAGAGAGTCTCACAGTGCAGTCTATGCGCCTTCTGCATCAGAATCACCTGGAATGTTTCACAGATATGCAATTTCCAAGGCCCACCTAGGACTGCTGATTCAAACTGAGGCCCTTGAGGTCTATACCTTTCATAAGCCTTTCCAGTTATTCTTATGCCAAGTTTGAATATCACTTTTCTAGAGGGCCAAATGGTAATTCTAAGTGGGATCAACAAAAGTAAAAAATTTCCCTCTGGCTCGAATATATTGTTTTGACTATGCCAGAAAGTATAACTATGTTTATCTATGAAGATAATTTATTTGGAGGAATATAATGAAAAGATTTAGTCTTGGAAGGTTTTCTACCCCCAAACTGGTTTGACAAGACCACTTGACCATATATTCTCATTTTATGTGTTGTTTCCTTTTATCTCCATGCAATTCTGTTCATTTAGTGTTTTAAGCACAACAAAAATAAAAATAATCATCTCTTTATTACCCATAGGGCTATGTCAATGGAAATATTAAAATAAGTAAATGTTAATCAGAAACCCTTATTTTAACCCTAGCCATTAAGCATTTCTCCAGAGCATTAATCTAGGAAGCCTTGATGAGGATCTTGTGATCCCTGTAGGTCACCTTTTGGAGAACAAATTCTTATAAAATGTTCGCACTTGAATTGTAGCTGAAGAAAATGTGTTGTTTATCAATGTGTTTTTTTTTTTCCTTCCCATTTAGATGAAAGTACAATATGAAAATCAGTTTGATAAAGACTTAACTAAGAAGTCTGGTTAATTGAGGCTTTACCATACATGGTTCTGAATCGAAGCTAAACTATAAGTGTCTGGAGAAAAGGAGCTGCTTTTATCACAGATGTATCGTTCTGCCACTCTGGGTGTTCTTGCATCTCATGTTGGTGAAACACCACAGAAAGTAAAACAGGCTCTCAGAACAGAGTTATTTCCACACCCTCCTACACAGTATTCCCTTTGGAGCAAGCAATTTGTCTGCACTCAACTTTTCCCTGTTGGTTCTCTGAATCAGACAGGCTTTCCCCAAACCCCTAGAGCTATTAATCCTGTTAATCTTTGCCCTTCACAAGTGAATCTTTTGTGCTGCTTGTTACTGGGCTTGGGTTGCTATCTTTTTCACCCATTCTTTTTTTTTTTTTTCTTTTTTCTTTTTTTTTTTGTAAATGAACAATAAGAGCAAACAGCTTGGGATAAAAGGGGGAGTGAGGAATGATGACCTCTGATTGGTCAGTCATGATGACACAGTTTATGGGTTTGGAGGATTCCGTTGTCAAGAGACACAGGACAGGATCACCTCCTAAGGAAATAATGTGATCACATGGCAAAGAGCTAAGGATGAGAGAAACTACAAGGTTTCTGCTGCTGAACAATAACCAAGTTCACTGGTGTTCTCAGGTGCATGGGAGAGAATAGGCCCTCATTGTTAAGGCAGCATCAGCACCTGTCTTTGTTTCTGTTTCCCTTGCTGCAGCATTAACACTATCTTGTCAATCTGGAGACAGGTTGGCATAGGACATTAACTACTGATGGATATTTAGCCAGTGTACCAAACGACTTGTCCTTGTTGATACATATCTTTGTACACTCCTGAATTAGGTATATAACTAACTGAAACATTTACCAGACACCATGTTTTATAATGTCCAGTTTAACTCTTCATTGACTAGGTCTATTTACTTGTCTTAAGTTCATGTTATAATATACTGAGAACTAAGGGCTTGACATCTAAAACTTGGTAAGTTATGAATACTGGTGTTTAAAATATTTATTTTCCCCCCTAACTCCAGGTGAGATTTTCTTTTTTATCTTTTTTTAAAATTGACATGTAATATACATAGTGCGTCTGTAGTCTGTAGCTTGATGAATTTTTATAATATATACAGTCATGTGACTACCATCTGGAGTAAGATGTAGAACATTTCTAGTAGTCCCAAAGGCTTCCATCTACCCCTTCCTAGTCAGTACTCATCTCCACTCCAAGAAACATTATTCTAACTTCTGTTCCCATAGATAAATTTTGCCTATTCTCAAACTTCACATAGATGGACTAATACAGAATTTATTCCTTTGGGTCTGGTTTCTTCTACTTATAATTATGTCAAGATTCATGCATGCTGTTGCATCCTTTTCATAGTTGTTTCATGTTTTGTTGTATGAATCCATTCTATGAATCTATTTATCCATTCTGTTGCTGCTGGATACTGGGTTATTTTCAGTTTGGAGCTTCAGTGAGAATTCTTATGCAAGCCTTTTTGTGTATGTACAGTTATCTCTGTTGAGATGTATCTCTGTTGAGATAAACAGTAGATACCCAGAAGATAGGAAGTGCTGAGTTGTAGGTTGGGCATCAATGTTTAGCCTAATAGTTTAATATTCTTTTAAGTTATTAATGAAAATTCAATCTAGACATAAGAAACAATGGGTTTAAAATATTTAGATTAGCCACAATATTAGACTAGATGAAAATTTCACTCTAGGTCACTATTTATTCCCAATCTCAAACATTATGGTTAGCAAATTAGATAATGACTGCATGCCATATATATATATATATATATATATATATATATATATATATATATATTCGTCCATTTGATATAAAAAATAACTACAAAGGAGATAAAAATTGTTTATGAATCAGAATCAGCTGCACTTAATTGACTTAATTATCTCCATGCATTTTTAAGCTGTGGTCAAAGGCATGAAATACCATTATTCTCAGAAACTGCAGGTTGAAACCCTACTCAGGATCATGCAGCTCTGCTTCTTTCAAGGTAAAGAAAATGAGGGTGAGACAGATTTATTTGGGAAAAGTGAAACTTTGAAAACAGAAGCCTTTTCCCAACTTGGAAACAAGTATCATATTTCTGTGAAACTCAGAGGTAGCTTTTAAAAATCCATGAAGCCAATAGACTAGTATCTATTGACTTGATGTGAAAACCTTGACTGTATATCTCTCTTTATGTTAGAGATCATAGTAGATACAGGAGTGAAGACAGCTTCTGCCGGGAGGAGTTGTCAGTTTAACCCAGAGGAGGAAAGAAGTTCATGAAATCACTGTGGAGTGAGTCTTAACCCTTCAGGGTTGATGACAAGAGCAACAAGGTATGCAGAGAAAGGGGCGATTGATGTGGGCTGGAGTAGTCATGTAAGGCTTGTAAGAAGTCAGGTTTAGGCCAGTATTGAAGAATCTAGGTGAGGGGAATCTAGGTGAGGGGAAAGAAGAGAAGTCTATTCAGAAGAGGCCTGTGGAGAAAGAGGGAGTAGAATAATCTTTAAGTAAAATCATAGGAGAGGAAATTCTAGAATTTCAAAGACAGAATAATTTTCCCATTTCAGGTTCTTTTTAAAGTGGTGTGGCTTTAGAACAATGAGTATATTGCAGTGATTCACAAGTTCTATTACTGTGCATAACCTGGGAAATATGGATTCACAGACCATATGCTAGGACTGTCTTGTATTTGTCACCTGTTGCTGTGTAACAAAGCAGCCAAAAACCCAATGGCACACAATGAGCATTTATTCACACACTCAAAGTTATGCAGGTTTGGCTCAGATAAGCTCCATGTATGTTCATTCTGAGATCCAGACCAACAGGAGTATGTGGGGGGCATATTCTTCTCGTGACAGAGGTTGGAAACTCTCATAAGGGATTCCTCTGGTAGCGTATGCTGGAAACTTTCACCCACATCCCATTGGTCAAAAAACAAACAAAAAAAAAAGTCACATGGGCAAACCCAGTATCAATGATACAGGGAAATAAAGTCTGCTTATGCATAAATGGGAAGACTTGCCAACTCACAGGGGAGATGATGTGGGTACAGAAAGGGGTGAAGAATTAGAAATAATTCAGAGAACCATAGATGTTAACATATTATCATATAGAATCCTCAGAAAAACCTCATGGAGTTGACTATTATTACTCTTACAGGTAATGAAATGGAGGCTTAGAAAGTCCAGGAGACTTACTCAAGCTAATCTTGTTAGTAAGTGATTAAGATATAGTTCCAAATGTGTTCGAAGCTTAGTATAACCTCAGTAGCACACAATAGTTAAGTCCCTAGCAGAGGCTCTGAACAGTTCTATATTGCATTTCACTTGAGCCATACTCTCAAGATCTTCATCTACTTGTACCTCAAACCCCAGTCATCAACGTGGCTGTTTTCAACCTTTCTTTTCTGGATCCCTGTATATACACGTAAAACTTTTGATCTCAGAAGGAACGTTGGCCAGATCTGGCCTTCAATCCCTTCTATGTCTTTCCTTCTCTGTTATAGGTATCAATTCGCCCCAGAAATTCCCTGTTATTGTAGAGCATTTAAAATAATTGAAAATAACTTAAGTGTAGTTAATCATTGCCTTATAATGAGATGTTAAGCCAGTCATTAAAAAGATATGTTTCGTTGTTCCTACAATAACTTGCTTCTCACCAAGAATACCTGTTCTGTGTTATTCCATACTTTATAGGACAGTGAAGAAAAGTTGAACTCATTCACTTTGCTAAGTGCTGATAGCTTGACTCTCCCCCTGCTCACCTGAGAACCCCATTTCATCCTGTTTCTTTGGCTTTGCCTCCTCCATCCCTCCCTTCTAGTGATAAGTCATCTCTACAACCTGAATCTCTGGATCCTGAATTTTCTCAAATATTAAAACATCCTTTGCCATCCATCAGGGCCAAACCAAGAGAATTCACCACTAGTCCTTGCCTACATATTCCCAGTTCCAGGGGCTATTAACTCACTGACCCAAGATGAGCTGGGATGTCTCAAAGGCATTGCTGTGTTTGGTATTTTATGGTGATGCTTAACATTGTTCAATGGTGTAGATTGCTTGGGCCTCAGAGTTTAAAGGATGATTATGTACTAGTTTAGAAACTGCCTGATGATATTTCCTGACACACAGCTCATTGAGGAGGGCATCAAAGCAGATAATGCTCAGCAGTGCCTTGCCCTTTGGATGGATGGGTCAGCCTAGAAAATGGCACTTTAAAGAGTGTTTGAAGGACCACTTGGCCTTTCTCTGCCCTCTGGGAGGTGCTCCTGGATATGGGCAGAGGCGCCTGACCTTCTGAAGGGCCCATTGTCCTCTTCTACCCTCTGTCGTCGTCTTTCACCATTATTATCCATTTCAATTTTAGTAGACCTTAGCATTTGCCTGTTACCTTTTACATTTGTGGGTCATGAAATAATGGGCTATCTGGCCCACCAACCATTAGTATAGTAATACTAGCAACATTGAAAAATGTGAAACTAATAAAATATTTTGGAACTTAACCAGAGGTAAGAATGGATGGAGGATATGATATATAAATTTGATCTTAATTATAATTTTATTTATAATGAACTTTTTTATAACGTTTAAAAATTTATCAATTTTAATTAGAAAGCCTTTTAACCGAAATCTCATTTAGTAGGAGTTTGTACATTAAATATATCTTGTTATTAGACACTTTTCTAATTTCTTAAATGTAATGCACCTTCATTTAATACATAGTTTTCTCAGTTGGTTATTTCCTTTTTTTTCATGTTTCAGTGAAGCAGCAGTATATCTGTAGCCATAGCCATAGTTATGTCTGTGTCTGTATTTGCATCAGATTACTTTTTTAAATGGAAATACTTGTTCATTTATTAGCCCTATAATACAAACTCCTGTTTCGAATAACTGATTTTTTAGGTGAATTGTTTTTTATCTATCTTGGAGAATTCTTTAGCAGTCAGCTGCAAAACCAAGCTAGTCTTGGCTTTTGGAAGTGCTTAAATGTTGTTCCAGCTTACTGTAGACAGCAGGAGCACTCTAAACAGTTTCCCCAAAGCCTACCCTCACAGGAATGACAAATTTCAATTTGTTTCAAAGTGAAGAGAGGTAACTTTTCCCTACATTAAGTTTACAGAAATGTGGCTTTTTTTTTTTTTTTTTTTATGTTACCCTTGTCACTCAGAATTACAAAAGAAAAACTTATTCAGGGATCTTTGATATTTGTATAACAAGGGAGTTCTTTCTTCAAGTTGCCTAAATTCTACAAATTTTGAGTCCTTCACAGTGGAAGTAAACAGGCAACCATTAGAATATCTGTAAAATGATTATCTACATTGTGCAGTATATACATATATCTAATCATTATGTTGTGTACCTGGGACTAATGTAATGTTATATATCAATTTTATATCAATAAAAATATTTTTAAACACCAAAAAATAAAAGATATCCACAGTTTTCTTTGAATTACACTCAATTTGCTATGCTCCAAATATTCATGGTAATAAAATATCAATATACATTTCAGTCTTTGTTTTAAAATTCCATACCTATTACTCATAGAAAAATTGAGTATCAATTTTGTTAGTGAATTTTCCCCAACTCTCATTGCCAGGAGGAATCACTGCTCTAAAAACAGAAGAGTCTCGACTATTGTTTTATGAAAGCTCCTTTGACTTCAAAATTTTGATTGCATTTGAAAATCATGACTTTTTATAGCACAGGCTTTTTAAATAAGTTCTAGTCTTCTATTGGGACCAGCCTTCAGCTCTGACCAGGTAGAAAGGCAGACCAGGGGTGAGGGGGTGAAAAAGGAAGATGGTGGCTCTTGTTTCAGCTGATGACATTGCCTGTACTTCTTATTAGGCTTTCTGTGCTTTCCTGATGGTGGTAGGAATCAGGCCATTTCTAGGAATCTATATATGGAACTTAGGACAATCACATACTCCCCACTGCTCTCCACTGCTTTCTGGATTAGAAAGGCTTCAAATGCAAGTATCAGAAAGAACTGCCCTGATCTGAAGTGAAACCTGAAGGCAACTCTAAGAGTCAAATTTGAAATGCCATCTACTTTTAAGACTTTGCTCACCCTTTCATCCTTTAGGAGTCTCCTGCTCTATTCTTTAGTTAATTCAACAAGATTACTGAACTTTTTCAGCCACCAAGGAAATGCAGGTAAAAACTAAAATGACCAAAATATTAAACAATGACAACATCAAGTGGCACTAATGATGTGAAGGTACTGGAACTCTCATACGCTTCTGCTACACATGCCTTGTTTTGTTAGTTTTCATTTGTGCGTGTGTATGTACTTTTTAATTTACCTTGACTCAGAATAAAATCCAATTTTTCTTATTATATCCCTTCCCATCTACTTCCAATTATATTTATGGTATTTATGGTTTACTAAGTACTCCCCCCCCCCCAAATCTACACACTACTAAGTAGTAAAAGTGGAACCAGTTAGTTTCTGGTATATTTTTAATAGGTGAAAGCCTCCCTCTTTGAGCATAAGCTTCTAGAAACTTAATTTTAAAGGCAGTAGAGTGTTTTATTGAGATTTGTGATGTTTCTTTTTGTTAAAGCAATTTTGTCAGCTTCATTTTCCCTAAGCTGTTTCCAGGAATACCTTTTTAGGAACTCAGGAGTTATCTCTTAGTGGTTTTTTTTGTCTTTTGTTTTTTGTTTTTTTGTTTTCCTCATTTGTCAGGAAACATGGTCTTTAGGACTACAGGGGCTGTGGAGGAATATGCAAAGACATGGAAGATCTCCTGAATGTTTTCAGCTGGATAATATGGACATATGTGGGCACTGTCTATACAGGCTTGTCACCATGAGATTAGGGATCCTCTGTATGATGAAATAGAAAAAGTTCCTGAGGTCATCATTAGTACTGTTTGTAAATGTTCCTTGCCTTCCTTCCAGGTCTTAATGTCAGGTATGGTCCTGTGATTCATTTTAGCCAATGATAGGAGCAGAAGTGATTACATAGTACCTCTTAGGGAAAGCTTTAAGAGTCAGTACATAATTCACCATACTGTCTCTTCCCATTTGCTGTGGTGACCAGTAATATTCAAATAGAGGCTCTTTTGTCAGTCTGGTTCCCAGCATGAGGACAGTGCTGAACATAGCCCCCAGCTGACCCATGATGGCCATGTAGCATGAACAATAAATTAAGCCTTTGATGTTTTAGGCCACTGGGTTTTCTTTGTTTTTGTTACTGCAGCATAACCTAGCTCATCCTGAACTTTTCAGATGGGTCCAATAATTGGTCCCTGAAAGACCAATTTTATTAACATACTCCAAACAACAGGGCTTCATACATCAGAGAGCACAGTCATTCCCAGGAGACAGAAAGGCCTGGAAAGACACCTGATGATTCAGAATCCTGAGGCACAGAGGAAAAAACATCCTTCCTTGCCCTGACATTCTTTGCCAAACGCCTGAGCCCAAGCGAAGCATGGCTCAGTGATTCACAGTGCGAGTAAGGTCATAGAGAATCAATAAACCATTGCATTTCATATCAGCAGTCCAACAGTCTTTCCAGCTTTCCATGGATAAAGGCTTTGAAGGGTTTAGTGGAGTTTTCTGGTAAATCATAGTTTATTCTAATTTAGACTTGAGACTGTCTAATCTAGGTGCTTCTCACTGCCTATGATAAGGAGTGAAACTGATGCACTGCAAAAGTAGTTGTTTAAGTGATGGTTATAGATGCTCTTATTATATATATTTGTGGCCCCGGTCGGTCCCCTCTGGGTCTTCTACTCTGATTTGTTATTTTTAAAATTAAGAATCTAAAGTTTAGAGAAGTTAAGTGACCAGGTCACAGCTACACAGCAAATAAATGTCAGAGTCTGATCTGGAATCCAAGCCCCACTAGAGGACCTTTGACATACACTAGACTGTGTGTCTGCTTGGAACCAGAACAGAAGGAGAGGGTGAGTCATTCTTGCTCTTGGTTCCTAAAACACCTTCTGCAAGTGATCTCTGGATGGGCCATGAGGGCTGTTTATGGTGTGCCTGGTTGGGACCCCTAACTAAAAGAAGCTAGATAGTTTCGGGATTGGGGAGAGAAGATAGAAAAGGGAAAGCCATTGACTTTACAACTCAGACTTTATCAGTTATAGAATAAAACAGTTAGCAACTGCTGGTTATCACTGGGGATACCATGCTGGAATGAGAGTAAGGTGAGGTCAGGAGCCTCCCCACTGATTACAAGCATGAGGTCAGCTCTCAGGTCTCAAGAGAACTGCTGTAAATGATGAGTGGCTCACAGTCACTGACTTGGATAAAAAGAAAATTGGCTGGCTTCCCCTCTGCTTATCAGTGAGCTTGTCTATCAGAGGCTGCTGAAGGGAGGGGGGGAGGTGGGGAGTAGATGAGGAGAGTTACAGAGAACATCCCTGAAGGAGATGGCACCAGGTGATCCCATGCCTCTCAGGGTCTCTTTTCCATACCTCCCAAATATTTGGCCTCTCACCAGAAATCTAGTTTCTTTCTCCCCTATTTTTGCTCAGACAGTAGGATGACAAAGGTTGAAGTCGTCAGAAATAGAATGGATGAAAGGGTGTGGTGCACATGATCATTTGTCCCAGCCAAACAGTTTTTGGCTGAAACGTACCTGATTTGGGCACAGATTGCATCTTTGTATATGCATGCATGTCTGTGTATTTGCTTTTTAGTTTACCTTAATTCAGATTAAAATAATTCCAGTGATTGTTTTGTCTTATTTTATTGCTTTGCTTCTCATTTACTTCCAATTATATCTATGGTTCAGCAAGTAAAAACCAAGATGTACACTCTATTAAATGATGAAAGCGAACCCAGTTAGTGCTTTTATGTTCTTGTATGTTCTTACTACTGGATTGCTTTTACTTGCTGAACTCGAATCCCTCTTATAGGAATCTGATGCTGGGAGATGCTTTATGGCATTTGAACACCAGGGAAGTGCTGAAAGCATTAGATGAAAACAGAGAACTTCCCAAGCAGTCAGAGTCTGCCTGGTTTCCCACATAGCCCCTCTGTCACACTTATCTCTGGAAGGCTTTGTAATAACATCTGTCACTTTAACCACAAACATCCTTTAGTCAAGAAGCCCAACTTTTCCCAAGGAAGGTGATTCTCTGGGGTGTGCCAACCTGATCTGGTGACCTATTTCACAACCTTGAACCTTCTAAACAAAGTTCACAACCTCAGGCTTACGAAGGGTTAGATTGAGACTAAAAGAATAGAATTGTACTGTATAATACGATAAAAGGAATTTTTATAGTTTTCATTGGTAGTCTAATAGAGAAGGGAGAAAAGGTTTATGAAATGAGGGAAGGATAGGGTAATTAGAGGGGATTGAAGCCCCTAGGACAAATAGTGGCCAATTCCCAGATGGTGAGTGTGGTTTATGTGCTTTTGAAAACACTGCTGGCTTATGCTAATGGTAAGATGTTTTCTATTCAGTGTTTCCCTCTCTCCTACCATTATCCTCACTCTTTAATATAATTCTGTATAAATCTACCTAACATAAATGCCATATTGAGAAAACTGATTAAATAGATTAACATTTGGATTAACCTGTAACGGAGGGAAGTGAATACCATCCAGGGGCTGAGAGATGAGAGAGTTCAAAAATACATCAGAAGAACAGCATTGGAACAAAAGATGATTAAGAGAAAGATAACCCACATCACTTCCTCCCCATCCCACATCCCCATAGAGGACTCCCCAAATATATGGAAGGTGTGGGTAAAGGAATTTGAGTTTGGGATGTCTTTTTAAATGTGGGTTTGGACATCCTTTTTAAATGTTGCACTGCAGGGTGACTCCTGTCTGGCAAAGTTAGAGGATATCCGGGAGGTGGTGTCTGCTTTATTTTTGTGCTGATCCATCACTTTCTTTGTTTTTAAAGACACAGTAGAATGCACACAGATAGCAAACAGAAAATAAACCCCTTTGCTATGCCTGCAAAGTTCATCTAATAGAACTATTTTTGATAATTCAGTTACCCTATATATTTCCAGCTCACTGGATATTCTGCGAAACTTCAGTTTAGGTTTGGATCTTATGGGCTTCTGGCTTCTTTCTAAATCTTTTATTTGTATGTTGTTTGTTAGACAGCTTGAGAACCAAAATCTAGTGAGGTTTATGAATAATCTGTGTCACCTTTGGGGGTTATGGATGAGTAATAAAAATGTCTGAGCTGGTTAATCCCAGCTGAAGGACCCTGGCTGATGCTTCCAGTTGATTGAGACCCCACAAGTCATTCACAGAAGCTTAAATCATTTAGGGAGGTATTCTGGAGATGCAGGTTTAGAGAACTGGACGCCAGGGGCAGCTAATATAATCATTAGACATGTTGGCTTTGTAGTGAAGTAGATTTTGGTTCAAATCCTGGTTATTAGTTGTAGTTATCACGTTGCTTCATTTCTTGAGTGTCAGTTTCTTCGTCTGTAAAGGGGTCTGATAATGCCAGGTTTGTCTTCAGAATGTAATGAAATGAAATGGCTTATAGGAAGTACTCAACAATAGTAGCTATTATTTATTATTGATAATATAGTTGTTTTTATCACACATATTACGATTATTACCATGTCAAGGTGAGAAAATTTAGGCCTGTGGTGCCTTGACCAAGGACACATAGTTAATTAGCTCGAGCCAGATCTGGCATTTGATATCCCAGCTGTGAATCCAGCTTTCATTCAATTACTTTGTGAAATTTCTCACAGCTCTTGCCAAGCTGTGGTTCAGTTCTGCCTTACACACTTGTATGCTTACCTGGGAGACAAGATGATGCAGACAGACGTGGCCAAATGGGTCTGTGGAGCAGTGGTTGAATGGGGACATGCTGTGTCGGTGAGCTCATCATGGAGGCTTTCTTTCTGCCTCTTCTATTCTGCCCTTCCCGTCGAAACCAAACACTCTCACCTGGAAACTATGCATCGTCCTTGAACATGATGCTCCACCACCCTTCCAACCCTACCTATGGCTGGAAGAGCTGTTTACCTTCCTCAGACCTCTATTTAGCATTTTTTAATGAAGGAGAACAGTGTGATGTAGTGGAAAGAACAGTGAGATTAGAACTGAGAAATGTTTCTAGTTCTGGTATAGACACTCTTCAGCATTACATTTTTCTAAAAAAGGGGATTAGATGAAGAAATATTCCTTGAACTTCTGATTCTGTGAAAAGGAAGAAGTGAAAACATGCTAAATATACAATATAGATCTATTTAAATTGCTGTTTTCTGTTTTATTGTTTTATGAAAATGGAGAAAAAGTCAATGTAGTGAATTTTTAAAACAAATGGAAACTTTTTACAATGGAAAAAAATTTAAATTCTATTAAATATCTGATTTTGGCTAACCTTTAAAATAGAATAGGCATAAGCATGTCTTTTTTTGGTGGATTTTGTGTAGCAAGTAAATAATTTCTTGCATAAAATGAAGATGATATATAGCCCTTTTCTTTAGGCCAGGTTTTCTCAACTTTGGCACTGTTGACATTTGGGGGCAGGTAATTATTTGTTGTGGATGCTGTCTTACACATTATAGGTTATCTGGTGGCATTCTTTCCCACTACCCACTAGACAGTGGTAACACATCTCCCTTATCCCTAGGTGTGATAACCAAAATGTCTCCAGAAATTGCCAAATGCCCCTTGGGAGGTAGGGGGAGATACATACACCCCTGGTTGAGAACTACTACTTGAGGTACATGTATATGATAATTTGAATAGAATACTTTTCTCTGCCCTGAATCAATGTATTTTTCAGTTGTATTAGTTGGGATAGGATAGATGGGGTTGAAGTAAGAAATTCCACATGTCATCCGCTTAATGGAAGAAATTTTTTATTGTTCCAAGGCACCTGTCTTCCATGTGGTGATTGAATGGCCCAGGCTGCTTCCCTTTGGGTTCCATTATCACAACATAGGCGTCCATGATTGTGAAGACATAGTAAGAAAACACAGAACTCACACCAGGTCTTACATACTTTGGCCCAGAGGAGATACAGCTCTCTTACATCCATAGACCATGATGATGTCTAGTCACATGACTCTTCTCAACTGCACGGGGTCTGGAGAACATCAGGGAGCATGTGGACAATTTGGTGAACATTACTATATCTATCACACCAAATATTTACACCTTGGAGAGTTGGCTGCATATGGTGGAAGCCCAGAGGGAGTTTTCCATTTATCTGTCATCTTTCACCTTGAGAGAGTTCACTAATAACTAGATCAGAAAATGTTCTCAAGTTCTTATGTGTGCGTTACTCTATATTAAATAGGTACTAATGCAAATCATCATGGTGGTATTTTAGTTGCCTAACAGTACTTTTTTAAAGTCCCACTGACCCCCCCCCTTTTTTTCAAGTAAAAGTCTCTAGAGAAGCCCAGACTATAAAGCAATTAAATATTGAACTGAAATGGTCAAAGTGAGGATGGTTCCTTGCCCTCCTAAGCCTCCAGAATCACAGTGCCCAGTGAGATCACAGGTTAAAATCTGTGACCTACAACATTTTAAACCATTTGTTCAGAATGAATATATGCTGTCCAATCTGGTTGTAATAGCTTTTTACAATAGTTGCTTGAAGAAAGGTAATGGGAGGATGTACATATGCATCCCTTCCTAGGCTAGGAGAGGTCTAATTTCTCCCTGAGTCCCTATTAGCGGAATTGTTGGACTCTCACAGTTAGTTGTGGCTGAGAAGACTAAGGAACAGGTTACCAGTGATCCAGACAGCACACTGGTACCCTTGCCGACATTCTTGCTTTATGTCCCAAACCTCACCCCATACGTTGCCACCTCCCCCCAACTGTATGTTCTTACTGTCCTTGGAAACATCTTTGTCTCTCAAGACAAGCTGTCCAAATTGGCACAGTCTTCCCCAGGCCTCAGCATACCAATAGACTCTCCCGGAAACTCAGATTATCCCTCCACTTCTGGAGGGATCAAGGCAGGTGCTCCATATCCATGTGGAAGCTATTCTTTCCCAAATCTGCAGGACAGATTTGCTTCCACCTTCTTGACCTCGCTCCATTATCAATCCTTAACTCTTCCCCTTAACCGAATACTGGATATTCTAGGTTAACTCTGTCTTTATGATCCGTTTCCTTTTGAGGGGACATTAGCAACAATGCCATTTGGCATATCATTTAGTTTAAAAAATGTCAAGCCACTTGTTTGCTGTTGAAAATAGGTAGTTTCTTTAAACTTAAATATAAAGGATCTTAGAATTAGAGAAGAGAGAATTTGTGTATCTATGATGAGGTAGCATAAATGTTTAAGAGTACACATTTCTATGTTAATTCATCCGATCCATGAGCATGGAATATTTTTCCATCTTTTTGTGTCTTCTTCAATGTCTTTCAAGAGTGATTTGTAGTTTCCAGAATATAGGTCTTTTATGTCTCTGGTTAAGTTAATTCCAATATAACATATCATTTTTGGTGCTATTGTAAATGGAATGGGTTCCCTAATTTCTCTTTCTTCAGTCTCTTTGTTCGTGTATAGAAATGCAACTGATTTCTGAGCATTGATTTTGTATCCCGCCACATTACTGAATTGCTCTATAACTTCTAGTAGTTTGGGAGTGGATTCTTTTGGGTTTTCCATGTAGAGTATCATGTCATCTGCGAAGAGAGACAGTTTGACTTCTTCTTTGCCGATTTGGATACCTTTTATCCCTTTTTGTTGTCTGATTGCTGTTGCAAGGACTTCTAGTACTATTATAAAAAAAAAGATTTTTCATCAATCAGTCAATAAATGATCTTTCTTAATTCCCAAATAAAAAAAAAAGAGTACACATTTCTGGTACTGTTTTGGTTCAATACATTGATCTTGTGTATCAGCTGTTTGAACTTGAACACATTACTCAAGTCCACTGCCTCCATTTTCTCATCTGTAAAATGGGAATAATAATACTAGTACCTTATTAGGTTATAATAGTAAGCCTTAAAATGGTTACTATTTGTGGGGTGCGTGGCTGGCTCAGTTGGTGGAGCATGTGACTCTTGAATTTGGGGTCTTGAGTTTGAGCCCCATGTTGGGCATGGAGCCTACTTTAAAATAAAAAAAAAATGGTTACTATTTGTGAAGCATTTAAATAGAATGCCCAGCATATATAGTATATGCTGAATTAAGAGTTGTTAAATAGGGATGGCTGGGTGGCTCAGTTAATCATCTGCCTTCAGCTCAGGTCATAACCCCAAGGTCCTGGAGTCGAGCCCCTCATTGGGCTCCCTGCCCAGTGGGCAGACTGCCTCTCCCTCTCCCGCTCCCTGTTGCTTCCTCTCTGTCTGCCTCTCTCTGTCAAGTAAATAAATAAAATCTTAAAAAAAAAGTTAAATAAATAAATTGATAAATATATTGGTGTCCCCATTATAGCTCAGCCCTGCTATACAAAAGAAATCTGCTATACCCTGGAAAATCCTCAACAAAAGGCACAATTATGATTCTAGACAAATAACAGAGGCCAGCCAGAAAATCCTGATGTAACAGGTTAGCTACTAAAGTAGATACCAGGTTGCCAACCCTAACATTTAAAAGTGAATTTGCTAGTAGGTGTTCTTTTGTGAGGAAGAGCTTTTCCTTATTCAGAATGAAGGAATTTGACAATTACAATTTTATGAGACGCATCAGTGGATCCTTTAAAAAGTGAAAGTTTGGCGAGAAAGAGGAAGGACATTTACATAGTCTCAGATTATTTCCCCAGAGTTTACATATCAATTGCAAAAGGAAACATAGTAACTTATCAGTGGTGAAACCTTAGTAAACACTATGGTAACTAAGTTATCAAAGTGGACATCATTAGCAGTGGAACAAACTAACATGAGCTGTGTCTTGATGGGATTTAATGAGAAGAACACATCTTGTGTAGTAAATCTTCATAAACTCATCTAATGCAAGGAAATATCAGATCAACTCAAACTAAGAGACAAGTTCTGAAATGACCGTCATCCACTCATGCAAGATGTTGCTATCATGTAGACAAAGACTGAAGAACTCTATTTAGCGTCTTAGAGGAGATTAAAAGGAAGTGACAACTAAATGCAGTAAGTGATCCTGAACTGATTCTGTATGGGGGGGGGGGAACAGAGGTTGTGATAAAGGACATTATTATGGTAGTAGGTAAAATTTGAATATGGATTATGAATTAGATGATATATCAGTGTTAAATTGTCCTAATTTTGATAATTACACAGTGGTTATGTAAGAGCACATCCCTGTTCTTAGGAACACTGAAGTGTTTATGAGTAAAGATCTATGATGTCTGCAAATTACTGTCACATGGTTCAGAAAAAAAAAGACTGTGTGTGTGTGTGGACAGAATTATACAATTGTAGCAAATTATTAATAATGCTATATTTCAGTAAAAGGTATATGGAACTTCATGGTTACTGTTGTTGCAGTTTTTCTGTACATTTGAAATAATTTTAAATAAATAAAGGTTGAAAAAAGAAAAACTGTATAGGAAGATATATTACTGCCCCCTCCCCCCAAAAAACAATGCATTTGTTACCTGACTCTTAAGGCCATTATGGACCTGGAAATTTAGTACATGCCCAGGAACTACTCCTAATAATCAAAGACCTGTGAAAAAATTACTAAGGATAAACAGTTCTCTGCTTTGGATTTAGAATCTAAAAAACGAAAGCCTTTTAAGTAATTTTTTGGATACCAGTGCTATCTGATGAAAACTTTTTTTAAAAGACTTTATTCATTTGAGAGAGAGAGAGAGAGAGAGAGAGAGCATAAGGAGGGGAGAGGCAGAGGGAGAGGGAGAAGCAGACTTCTCGGCGAGCTGGGAGCCTGATGTGGGGCTCAATCCCAGGACCTGGAGATCCTGACCTGAGCCCAAGGCAGATGCTTAACCATCTGAGCCACCCAGGCACCCCTGGTGAAAACTTTTCTGATGCAGTTTGTTTCTTGTTGACTTAAATCTTCATGAGATTTTGCTCCTCCATGCATGAGGCTGGTATGGGGCCCATCTGGTGATGTCAACGGATGTGTGTCATACCAGAGAAAATCACCCCAGGAAGAGAGGAGTGATTGACGTTAATTATAGCTAAGGTATCATAATGATGTACACAAGAACATATTCTAATGAATGCCCTGTTCAGAGGTTTATCGCCTTTGGACTGCTTCTGAGCCTTGTGGATATGCCTCTTCCCTGACTGTGCACGAAATCCAGTGTCTTATGAGGACACCAGGACATCCTCACAGACCATGCACTGACTCAGCAGATACCCTCAGCAGGTACTCAGGTTAAATAATTTTGAAAAGAGGAGACAAAAAAGTTTTATTATTTTTTTTATAATCCCTTCTGAGAATAGGAGAGAAGGTCTCTCTGAAGAGGCATTTGCTTCCTGAGTTAGGGGTTAGTGAGTGTATTCAGTATGAATTTATAGGCAATTTCTATACAAATTGAATTGGGGGATAGTAGGAGGAGGAAGTTTCTGGAGCAGAGAACTGGCAGCCAGTAAGGCAGGGCAGATCTGTATCCCCAGTGTGCCGAGTGCTCTGCACTTTTCATACAGTGCTGGCTGGCTCTCCTATAGAGGTCTCAAGGGGCTGATCAGTATTTCTCTAGGGAAACTCTATCCATGTAACATAAACCCCTGGCCACTTCCAGAGAAAAAAACCCAAAAGTTTTTACCTGTGGATGGAAGGCACTGCTGTCCTAAAATAAATTACTCCTCCCAATGCATCTTTTTGAGAATTTCATTAAGATAGCAATTTCATAAAGTTTTTTTTAAGCAAATACTCCCAAGTTTCCAGGGCCTTCCTGGATTTTGCCAGATTTGGGGGTCACTGTTTTGGCCTGCTTCATCTGTCTGGAATCCATAAATTTACTTCTAGGAAAAAATCACACAGTTATCTTCATGCACAATTATTCCCACTACCTTTGATTGGTTCATTCTCTACTTTATGATTGCCTTGACTTTTCAGCATTTGTAGTCAGTGTTCGCACTTTGCTCTCTGATCCCCTTGGCTACTGATGGTATCCACTGAGAAATGCCTGGAAGCTCATTCCATACCACTGCTGGCCTACAGGTCAGAGGTACCAGGATTTGTTAGACACTTTATCTGGTCCCCCATCTGAATAAGTGTCCCCACACAGGCAGAATTACTAGGCATTAACTTCCCTTAATATCTATTAAACAAAAGTCTCAGAGCGGCTGTCTTTGTCCCACCCACTTTAGCTAGCATATCATGAAGATTTCCCAGACCATCAGCATTTGAACTGAAGAATTCTATCTAATCCTATTCCTGTGAAAAGGAAAGTGATTATTTTGGTCTTTTCATGTAAAGTAATCATTTAATACTATACTTCTCAGCATCCCTCAGCACCAAGTCTGCTTTTTCAGCGTAGCTTAGCATTAAGTACCTATGAATGAACTGCATTTGCATTGAGTATGGAGAAAGAGCTCCAGTACTAGTGCCGTGGCTTTGGCATGACACCTCCCAATGGTTCTTCATGCTTTGACTAGTGTTCAGCTTGTCCCTCACCTGCTGAGGGACATAGCCTTAGATTAGTGTAGATATTCAGCCAGGCAGCAATTTGGTATGGGCCTAAGAAAAGCTACATTGTCTGTACAGGAAATGACCCTTACTTAGAAGCATTTTATCACAAACTGTGTATGGATGTTTGAAAAATTGCTCATTAACGCACATCCTCCAACTGTTTCCTCTTTCTTCTCTCTTAAACACCTCTTCCCTACCCCAGATCGGAAAGGGCCTTTTAGCTGGTGAATGCCTGCCACAATCGGAAGCAATTTACCATCACTAGATGATGTCAGTGGGCTGATAAGTAGGCTGTTATTAGTACTGTGCTGATAGCAGGCTTTAGCTCTGCCTTTTTGGGATTGTTGATAACTTTGGGTATGAGCAGAAAATGAGTGAAGTCCTTTATGTTGTTGTTTGTTCTAATCCCACAGGGACTATTCTTATCTTTTCTGGTGTTATTTAATCTGTAATTCTAATTACAGCTTTATTCATTCATTCAGTCACCTTAGATATTGTAGAACTTTAGGCATGTCCTAGGTACTGCAGTGATTTAAAGTTCACTGATGGATGGAGCTTATAGAAACAGGCAGATCAGAGTGATACATGCTGTTATCACGGAGAGGAGGCTTATAGAAGCCCTACTTGGATCTCTCTTGTATCTTAGTCTTCCTGCTGCTACATATACTTTAATTCCCACCAGCCAGGTGACTCCCCATATATGTTCCATCAGCAGCTTTCCACATGGCCAAGTTTATCTTCTTGAGGATGACTTCCCAGGGTAGTCTAAGCTCTAACCCCTGAATTGTAACTCATGTTTATTCATAATGCATTCTTGTGGCAACTTGCCTTGCTATCTTTGTTAGAATTTGAATTTTGTGCCATTATTTATCATTTTATGGTTTTGCATTCTGTCTTCCCAGTTAGACTACAAGTTCCTTCAGGGCAAAGGCTTATCTTGTACCTCTCAGAATTTATCATGGAAGAAGCACTGTTCTGAATTTCAGGAATCTGAGTTCTAGTCTCATTTTGACAACTAATTGGCTTTGTGACTACAAGCCACCAATTTAATGTCTTGAGTTTTAAAAATTTTAATATAAAAATGTGATGTTTGGATTTGATAATTTTCACAGTCCCTTTAAGTTCTAAAGTCCAGGAAGTGTATTACACAGCACTCAATTCAGTATGTAGAACAGTGCCCTAAATGTGGCAGGCACTCAGCATCTGAAAAAATTTTGAAATATGGTTCATTATTGTCAAGGGCACTCAAATGTGGTTGACTTTGGATGGACCATTATTTTTAAAAGGAACCCTAAAATGTTAGGAATGTACAGTTGACTCTTGAACAACACAAGTTTAAACTTATACATGGATTTTTTTGATAAATACAGTATAGTACTGTAAATGTATTTTCTCTTCCTTATGGTCTTGTTAATAACATTTTCTTTTACCTAGCTTACTGTATTGTAAGAGTACAGTATATAATACCTATAACGTACAAAATATGTGTTAATTGACTGTTTCTGTTATAGGTGAGGCTTCTGGTCAACAGTGACCTATTAGTAATTAAATCTGGGGGAGTCAAAAGTTGTACATGGTTTTCTGACTGCATAGGGGGTTGGTAACCCAAACCTCTATGTTGTTCAAGGGTCAACTGTACTTTATACTAAGGTATTTACTGATAAGAATTAATGGCTCTCCTTCCAGTGGTGAACTATGGAATCAAATCCCATACCTGCTCCTAATTAGCTGTGTGACATTGAACGAATTATTTAATGTCTGACTCTTAGTTGATTCGTCTTCATTATTCATAAAATTATGAGTAGTGTTTGCCTTATTGAATTGTTATAAAGACAGATCTTAGCTGCTACCTTGAACTGATGTAGAAATGAAAGTTAGATGTATGCATCATGAGTTAGGTTTTAAATTTTTGAATTTTAACTTGAAGCTTGGGATAATTTATCCAAGAGTCTTAAGGGAACTCTGGCAAAAGTTTTACACTAAGTTCTGAATTTTCCAGATGAGATATTTCAAGGTCCCAGAACTGCATTAAAGCAACATTGCTGTCTTGACTTTCTTTGGGTGGGCTTGTCACTCTTTAGTAGCATCATAACTTTGTAGGTTGGATTGACAGATAGAAAAGCAGTGAAGTCTAAGCAACTAGTATTATTCCTTAGCAGAGAACTTTCATGGTGAGTTGGTGGGCAAAAACACTGGAAATAATGGCTGTGCATTCCCTCACATAAGGGTTGAAATATCTGGGAATGTAATGTTACTGCATTTGTGCTCCTTTCCCCTAACAGCACAATTAGTGGATTGGAATCTGATTTCATTGCCTGGAATCCTCCTGAGATCTTTTACTTTCTACCCCTCTATGGCCCCAATTCCCAAGCAATCATAATCAGAAAGGCCAATTTACTTGAAATGAATATATAACTTGTTTCAAAACTAAATGTAATTGGTTATTGGATTGTCAGTCTCTTCCATTTGTGTGGCTGCAATTTTCACTATTAAAAGTCTACTATTAAAATAGCTTCTGTCCATTTATATTAGAATGCAAGGTCCGTATTTAATAGTCTTCAGGGAGAATGCCTGGCACTTACTGAATTACCCAGTAGAACCATTTTGGGTACTTGGTGTCCTGGAGTCATCAAACTGCCTTCTTGGGAAACAGCCAATCATCCTCCAAATAATAGAGAAGCCAGATTCCAGGGCTAGTAGTAATAAATGTTTAAAAGAATGAAACACATTATATTTAAAAGGAAAACTACCCTTCGGGCTTTTTCCCTGGAAACTTTGGAAGTAATGACCAAATTAAAGCTACAGTTTTACAAACAAACAAGTCTACCTCTGGAGATGTCATTTTAATCACAGTATACTGAAGAGAACATGTAGACATTAGCCAAATACATGATTTCTCCTTATAGCAGACTTTTTCCTTCTATTTACTAGTGGAGGCTAATGCACAGCCCTGAAAGCTGGAGTTTGTTCTGTTGAGGAATGTTTGGAACTAAATGGTTGTTTCATGATTTCCTTAAATTGCCAGCAGGTGATCTTCAAAAGATAAGGAGACTCAATTATAATAAAATAGCATGCAAAGCTAAAAAAATTCATGCTCTTATATGAGTCCATTCTCGTCTTCCTTCTATCTGTGACTGTTCCTTGATCACAGCTCTTCTGTGATACCTTTCCCTTTCCCATCTTCTGTCTAGCTTCATTTCTGACCTTTCTTGAGTCAATTCGTTAAATGTCCATTGGCACAATAGCATTTCAGTTGACAGAGGAAGACAAATTCAAATCCATTACTGGATCTGCCATTAAGACTCTCTATCCTATCACTGATTGGGCTGTGAAAAGAAACATTAGCCTGTAAGTTCAAGGCATAGTGACACTTGGATAACTGGCCCATCAAGAATGTGGGGTACTTGGCCTTTTTGTGAGTTTTCTTTTAGGATAACTGTTACATGCTGTGGAAGAGCTCTGAATAGACTTCTACAGTTCTCATACTTTTAACAAGAGATGAGCAGTGAAATAAAGAGAACATGCACAAAAGTAGGGAGACATCATTGGAAATCACAAGCTGTTTCAAACGTAGTCGGCTAGTCAGATGGCCTTTTAGTATGCCTTCTATGCCACAATGAAGGAAATCCAGGCTCCATCCATACAGTTGTGAGTTACAGAAAGGAAGCATCCAGAGCTAACGGAGTTTAGTTAGAGACAGATCTTACTGATACAGTAAAGGGACTTAAGTCCTCAGAGGATCCCTGACAGAGTCCAAGGGTTCGCTAATTTTAGTGACTTAGTTTTCTAACCTGAAAGTATAATTTTTTGTTTTTATCACTAGTAATAAAGAATGTCTTACAGAAGCAGTTACATGGCTACTTTTGATTTCAGTGCTAAAACTAAAACATGGACTAGCAATCTCTGGTCCACTTAGTAACCTATCCTAAATCCACCATTTGCATATTAATTGCTTCTTGGCTTTCCAGTTAACCTGTGGCATTATCAATGAAGTAATCTTTTGAAATTACTTCTTTTTGTGACCTGTAGCATCTTCTGAGGTAATAAACCTGCTATATTTATTAATCATAGAATTTTTCTCCAATACTCTTAAATTTGACTATTTAAAATGTTGAGGGTAAACTCTGCATTCTTGCTAGCTAAACACATTACACTTTGAGACTCTGGTATATTCTCTTAAAGTCTTTGTCTTTCCAAACTGAATAATACTGTTTCTTAGTCTGTTCTCATAAAGAAGTTCCTTGTCCCATTTAATAGCTCTTCTCTCGTTGTCTCCATGCCAGTTCTCGGTTTTCTTGACCTATAATGACCAAATGATACTCATGACTCCAGGTGTGGGTAAACCATGTTTCCATGGATGGGATGGATTAAGTTTTCTACTCTGTTTCCAGTACTCCTTCTGATGATGCTTAGTGTTCTGTAGCCTTCTCGGCCACAAGAGCACATTGTGCTGATTTCTTAAAGTCTGCCGTATGACTCTTTTCTGAGTCATAATTGTTCAGATTATTTTGAGAGTAAGGTACACTTCTATCCTTTGTTTACCTAACTTCTGTTGCTGCTGAAACACTGAGTAATTACCAGGGATCTTTGAAATTACTGTAGGAAAACCTCAACCTATTGATCCCAGATTTATTTTCGCTCATACAATGTTCTTATTTTAATTGAATCATTTTTTCCATTACTAGCATTTGGTCTTCTAAAGGAGTGAGGTTTCACAGTAGGAAACACTTTATAGATGGCCTGGAAGTCAAAACTTTTTCAAAGTTCCTATATTAAATGCACTTGTACCCCATTGGTATTTTGTTCTCTGTACCATTGTATGTGTAATGTGTCCTTTAAACCTATAAATATATAAACATTGTATGTTTAATGTTCCAGTGAAGACAGAAATAGGAGGCAGAAAAATGGGATTTTGTTCAAATGAAGTCTGATGAGGGCAATGGTAAATTCTTCATAGCTGAGAACCTCAGCATCACCATTCACAAGTCAAAGAAGGTAACTCTGTTGACACTGTGAAATTAATAGCCTGATATCTACGGGGATATTTGGAGATCTTTGAGAATAAGGACCCATTTAGATTTGATTTATGACACTATCAAAGCAATGGGGCAAACAAAGTTTACATACTAGTTAAAGCAGTATCACATACTAGTTAACAGAAGGGCTCCCTGGCCTCAGACTTAAGTTAGACTCTGACTCCACCATATATAGGCACAGTGACCTTGGGTGAATAAGTTGAACTTTTAAAGTCTGTTATCCCATCTGTATCTTGGGGATAGTGATAATACAGGCATACCTCATTTTATTGTGGTTCTCTTTTTTGTGCTTTGTAGATACTGCATTTTGTACAGATTGAAGGTTTGTTGCAACCCTGGTTGAGTCTGTTGGCACCATTTGCCCAACAGTATTTGCTCACTTTGTGTCTTTGTGTCACATTTTGGCAATTCTCACAATATTTCAAACTTTTTTCAGGATTATATTTGATATGGTGATCATTGATGTTACTATTATAATTATTTTGGGGTACCACAAACTGTGCCCATATAAGACAGCAAAGTTAATAAATGTGTGTTCTGGGGCGCCTGGGTGGCGCAGTCGTTAAGCATCTGTCTTCAGCTCAAGGCGTGATCCCAGTGTTCTGGGATCGAGCCCCACATCAGGCTCCTCCGCTAGGAGCTTGCTTCTTCCTCTCCCACTCTTCCTGCTTGTGTTCCTTCTCTCGCTGGCTGTCTCTGTCAAATAAATAAATAAAATCCTAAAAAAAAAAAATGTGTGTGTTCTGACTGTTCCACCAACCAGCTAGCTATTCCCCCATCTCTCTCCCTCTCCTTAGGCCTCCCTATTTCCTGAAACACAGCGGTATTGAAATTAAGCCAATTGATAATCCTACAATAGCCTCTAAGTGCTCAAGTTAAAGGAAGAGTTACATGTCTCTCACCTTAAAATAAAAAACTAGAGGGACTCCTGAGTGGCTTAGTCAGTTAAGCCTCTGTCTTCGGCTCAGGTCATGATCCCAGGACCCTGGAATCGAGCCCCACATGGGGCTCCCTGCTCAGTGGGGAGTCTGCTGCTCCCTCTCCCTCTGCTGCTCCCCCTGCTTGTGCTCTCTCTCTGTCAAATAAATAAATAAAATCTTAGGAAAAATAATAAATAAATCAAGTAGAAATGATTGCACTTAGTGAGGAATACATGTCAAAAACTGAAAGATAGGCCTCTTGCACCAAGCAACCAAGTTGTAACTACAAAGGCAAAGTTCTTGAAGAAAGTTAAAAGTGCTGCTCCAGTGAACACATGAATGATAAGAAAGCAAAATAGCCTTATTGCTGATATGGAGAAAGTTTTAGTGGTGTGGATAGAAAATCAAACCAGACACAATGTTCCTTTAAGCCAAAGACTAATCCAGAGCAAGGCCCTGACTCTTTTCAAGTCTATGCAGGCTGAGAGAAGAGGTAAGGAAGCTCCAAGAAAAGTTGGAAGCTAGCAGAGGTTGGTTCATATGGTTTATGAAAAGCAGCCTCCTCCATAGCATAAAAGTGGAAGGTGAACCAGGAAGTACTGATGGAGAAGCTGCAGCAGGTGATCCAGAAGATCTAGATAAGATCATTAATGAAGTTGTCTACACTAAGAGATTTTCAGTGTAGACTAAACAGCCTTATATTGGAAGAAGATGCCATCTAGGACTTTCCTAGCTAGAGAGGAGAATGCCTGCCTTCAGAGCTTCAAAGGATGGCTGACTCTCTTGTTAGTGGCAAATGCAGCAGGTGACTTAAAGTTGAAGCCAGTGCTCATTGACCATTCCCAAAACCCTAGGGTCTCTAAGAATTATGCTCAATCTGAGGCGCCTGAGTTGCTCAGTCGGTTAAGCATCTGCCTTTGGCTCAGGTCATGATCTCGAGGCCTGGCAACATGCCTCGCATCGGGCTCCCTGCTCAGCGGGGAGTCTGCTTCTCCCTCTCCCATTCCCCCTGCTTGTGCTGTCTCTCTCTCTGTCAAATAAAATCTTAAAAAAAAGAATTATGCTAAATATACTCTGCCTGTGTCCTATAAATGGAACAACAAAGCCTGGATGACAGGACATCTGTTTATAGCATGGTTTACTGAGTAGTTTAAGCCCACTGTTGTGACCTCCTACTCAGAAAAAGAAATTCTTTCAAAATATGACTGCTCATTGACAATGTACCTGGTCACCCAAGAGCTCTGATGAAGATGTATTATAAGATTCGTCTGGTTCTTGTGCCAGCTACCACAACATCCATTCTGTAGCCTGTAGATCAAGAGTAATTTTGACCTTTAAGTCTTAATATTCAAGAAATACATTTTGTAAGGTGATAGCTGCCATGTCATTCCTCTGATGGACCTGGCAAAAAGTAAATTTAGCCTTCTGGAAAGGACTTACCATTCTAGGTGCCATTATGAACATTTGTGATTCATGGGACAAAGTCAGAATATCAATATGAACAGGAGTTTGGAAGAAGCTAATTCCAACCTTCGTGCATGATTTGCAGGGGGTTTCAAGATTTCAGTGGAGGAAGTGACTGTAGATGTGGTGGAAGCTTTAGCAAGAGAACTAGAATTAGAAGTGGAGCCTGAAGATGTGATTGGATTGCCGTAATCTCATGGTATACTTTGAATGGATGAGGAGTTGCTTCTTATGGATGAACAAAGAAGGTGGTTTCCTGAGATGGAATCTAGTCCAGTGAAGATGCTGTGAAGACTGTTGAAATGACAACAAGAGAATTAGAATCTTACATTAACTTAAATGATAAAGCAGCAGCAGAGTTTGAGAGGATTGACTCCAGTTTTGAAAGAAGTTCTGTGGATAGCTACTGTAAATAGCATTGTATTGCTACAGAGAAATCATTTGTGAAAGGCAGAGTTGATTGATCCAGTGAACTTCATTGTTGTTTTATTTTAAGAAATTGCTACAGTCACCCGAACTTTTAGCAATGACCACCCTAATCAGTCACCAGCCATCAACATGGGGGCAAGCCCCTCCACTAGCAAGAAGAGTATGATTCACTGACAGTTCAAATGATGGTTAGCATTTTTTAGCAAAAAAGTATTTTTTATTTTTATTTTTTAAGTAGGCTTCAAACCTACATGGAGCGCAACGTGGAGCTTGAACTCACGATCCTGAGATGAAGACCTGAGCTGAGATCGAGTCAGATGCTTAACTGACTGAGCCACCCAGGTGCCCTAAAGTAGTTTTTAAATTAAGGTATGTATATTGTTTTTTTTAGACATGCTATTGCATACTTAATAGCTACAGTATAGTCCAAACATAACAAATTCATCTCACTCACTTTATTGCAATATTCACTTTGTTACAATGGTCCAAAACCAAACCTGCGATATCTCCAAGGTTTGCCTGTGCTTATATCTCAGGTTATCATGAGGATTAAAAAAAAAGAGAGAGAATATGTTCAAAACACTTAGCATAATATCTGGCATACAATAAGTGCTAAATGTTCTAGCTATGATAATATAGTTACTGCTACTACTGTTATAAATGTGGGACCTCAGTGGTTTTTCAGTAAAACTAATTATTGAAATTTATCAACTATGGTAGACTATATTAGGTAATTGAGTTAACATTCAAACGCTTATAAATTGAGGAAAAGTGTTTTCCAATTACTATTTTATGTATCAAAGTAAAATTATAATTAAAGTTGATAGGGGAGAGACAAACACATAAAAAACATTACTACAGTGTAAGATAAGGGCTATCTTAGAGGTATGAAAAATGGCTGGGATTCCCAGTAGTTACTGTGGATGGCTATGATTTTCGAGACTTATTTTTGGTACTAGTGCCCATATGTTTCTCTGGGGACCTACCTTTAGTGATCTTGACTCCAAAGTTGGGTATTTAACCATGTCATGCCAATCAGAGCATTGTGTCCTGTTCACCTTTATAATTATTTCAGAGAGGGGCACATTACTGTGAAAATCAGGCATAGAACTTGGTTTGAACTTCTGGGAGAGATTCTTTTTATTCTTTTGCAGACTTGGAATTATGAGGATGGAAGCCTGGCATTACAGGCCTCCATATTGACATAACGAAGAAAGATACTCTTTGCCAATGGAAACAACATAGAGGACCACAGAACAGAAGATGGAGAGACCAGGTCCTAATGGCTCTGAAATTTCCAGCTATTCATCTCTTTATACTGATGCTGGCATAAGGTGGGGTTTTGATTGCCTGCAATCAAGAAATCCTTGGCATATATAATACTTAATTTTACTTGGACAATTAAGGAAAGTTCTGTAGGGGTTGATTCTACTGTCATTGGAGAAGGTGGAATAGAGGAAATTCAGAAATGGGCAGTCTTCTAAAGCAGAGGGAATAGCAGGGTCAAGGCACAGATATGTGAAAAGGCATGTTTGAAGAAAAGATCAGCATGGCCGAAACTTGTAACTCTCTGACAGTAATGCTTGAGCCAGCCAGTTTTCCTCTATCTGTGGGCATCTTGGTATGGTTTAAAGAAAATGAGCTTGAGAAAAGTTTAAATCGAGGATACGTCAATTATTAAGTGGGTGAACTTAGGCAATTACCTACTCTCATTGAAACTCTCCCATTGTTTGCTATGAGAATAAAAATACCTACATTTTATAGTTTTTTGAAGACTAAATTAAAATGAAATATGGAAAGCTTTTAAAACAGTTCCTGCCTGCCTGGAACATAGATGCTCTATAAACATATAATCTGTACTGACTTCTAATCCTCGCTACTGGAGGAATGACATCTTCTGATTGACTTAATGTTAAATGGAAAACCCTTTGTGTTTTGACTTTTTTCTCTGGAAACCTTTATAGAGAATGTTGGTCCACTTTCTTGTCTTATAGTTGAATATGCTAAACACAGATATTTCTCTGATGAGTGAGGATCTCTTCCTATGCCCCTGTGTGATTCCTTTTACCAGCGGATGATAATTTTTATAGTGTTGTAGATGTGGATTATTGAGCAGAAATCTCTAATGACTCCTATATTCCAATACCATGAAATATTTCCAAACCAAAATTTCAATAGGAGTTTTTATTCTTGTGTCTTGCCTACTTCTGATAAAAGCAAATAATAAAGTAGAAATCTAGGAGAAGAAAGGGAAGAAGAAAGGGGGGGTAAACAGAAGGGGGAATGAACCATGAGAGACTGCGGACTCTGGGAAACAAACTGAGGGCTTCGGGGGGTGGGGGGAATGGGATAGGCCAGTGATGGGTATTAAGGAGGGCACGTATTGCATGGTGCACTGGGTGTTATACGCAAGTAATGAATCATGGAACTTTACATCCAAAACTAGGGATGTACTGTATGGTGACTAACATAATATAATAAAAAATTATTATAAAAAAAAAAGAAATCTGGTAGAGGGCCCAGGACCAGTTGTGTACCGGTTAATCCAGGTTTTACTATTATCAATTTAATTCTCTTTTCCATTCAAAACTAAGAACATACAGAAAATGTTTCATGTCAATAGAATACTAACCTGTGAAAGTCCAGAATTTTCCTCCAGTCTTTGCCTGGCTAGATTGCAACCCCCTACCCAATTATGAATTCCTCTAATAAATGCTTATTGAGCACATATTATGTGACAGATCATGTTCTGGACACTGACAATGTCTATCAGAAATAGAATGTATTTTTATTGGATAAAGATGTCATCAATTATAAAGGTGGGGAAGTGTATCCGCTGTCATAGTATTGTAACATCGTGTAGTAGAAAATAAAAAGCTACTTAAATCAGTGATTTTCACAATTTTTGTGATTGTGATCTAGAATAAAAAATGTGTTATAGGGGCACGTGGATGGCTCAGTTGGTTGGGCATCCAACTCGGTTTCAGCTCAGGTCATGATCTTAGGGTCATGGGATCAAGCCCTGCAATGGCCTCCGTACTAGGTGTGGAGCCTACTTGGGATTCTCCCTCTCCTTCTGCCCCTCCTCTCTGTTTCTCTCTTTCCCTCTTTAAAAAAAAAAAGGCATCGTGGTGCACCTGGGTGGCTCATTCGATAAGCATCTGCCATCCGCTCGGGGCATGGTCCGAGGGTCCTGGGATTGAGCCCCGCATCGGGCTCCCTGCTCCCCTGGGAGGCTGCTTCTTCCTTTCCCACTTCCCCTGCTTGTGTTCCCTCTCTCTCTGGCTGTCTCTCTCTCTCTTTGTCAAATAAATAAATAAATAAATAAATAAATAAATAAATATCTTAAAAAAAAAGGCATTGTATATGTATGAATATATAAATATATGTGTATATATATAATGCATTATATAGTGCAGTTTATGTGTGTGTGTGTGTGTGTGTGTGTAAATTGAAACAAAAGTTTCTTGAGTTAATGTTTATTTTACTCCTTGGATACAATCTGATGTTTTCTGTTCTAGTCAATATTATTTCACCAAAAAATGCTACAAATACTGGTTAGCAACTCTTTAAATTTATTTCGAAACCCACTAATAAGTGGCAATATGATATAGACAAACTAAAAATCATCACTCATATAATGTGTATAGAAAACTTTTTTCTTGCTTTTTTATTTTTTAATTAATTTTTTATAATAATTTTTTATTATGTTAGTCCCCATACAGTACATCCTTAGTTTTTGATGTAATGTTCCATGATTCATTATTTGTGTACAACACCCAGTGCACCATGCAATACGTGCCCTCCTTAATACCCATCACCGGCCTATTCCAGTCCCCCACCACCCTCCTCTCTGAAGCCCTCTGTTTGTTTCCCAGAGTCCATAGTCTCTCATGGTTCATTCCCCCTTCTGTTTACCCCCCCTTCATTCTTCCCCTCCTTCTCCTACTGATCTTCCTGCTATTTATGTTCCATAAATGAATGAAACCATAGTCAATAATTGTCTTTCTCTGCTTGACTTATTTCACTAATCTCCTCCAGTCCCGTCCATGTTGCTGCAAATGTTGGGTAATCATTCTTTCTGATGGCTGAGTAATATTCCATTATATATATGGACCACATCTTCTTAATCCAGTCATCTGTTGAAGGGCATCTCGGCTCCTTCCACAATTTAGCTATTGTGGACAATGCTGCTATGAACATTGGGCTGCATATGGCCCTTCTCTTCACTATGTCTGTATCTTTGGGGTAAATACCCAGTAGTGCAATGGCTGGATCATAGGGTAGCTCAATTTTTAACTTTTTAAGGGACCTCCACACTGTTTTCTAAAGTGGCTGTACTAACTTGCATTCCCACCAACAGTGTAAGAGGGATCCCTTTTCTCCACATCCTCTCCAACATTTGTTGTTTCTTGCCTTGTCAATTTTTGCCATTCTAACTGGCGTAAGGTGGTACCTCAGTGTGGTTTTGATTTGAATTTCCCTGATGGCTAATGATTTTGAACATTTTTTCATGTGTCTGTTAGCCATTTGTATGTCTTCATTGGAAAAGTGTCTGTTCATATCTTCTGCCCATTTTTTGATTTGATTATTTGTTTCTCGTGTATTGAGTTTGAGAAGTTATTGGTAGATCTTGGATACCAGTCTTTTATCTGTATTGTCATTTGCAAATATCTTTTCCCATTCTGTGGGCTGCCTCTTAGTTTTTTTGATTGTTTCCTTGGCTGTGCAGAAGCTTTTTATCTTGATGAAGTCCCACAAGTTCATTTTTTCTTTTGTTTCTCTTGCCTTTGGAGATGTGTCATGAAAAAAGTTGCTGCAGCTGACGTCAAAGAGGTTGCAGCCTATGTTCTCCTCTATGATTTTGATGGATTCCTGTCTCACGTCGAGGTCTTTCATCCATTTGGAGTTTATCATTGTGTATGGTGTGAGAGAGTGGTCAAGTTTCATTCTTTTGCATGTAGCTGTCCAATTTTCCCAGCACCATTTATTGAAGAGACTGTCTTTTTTCCACCGGGTGTTTTTTCCTGCTTTGTAAAAGATTAGTTGCCCAAAGAGCTGAGGGTCTATTTCTGGGTTTTTTATTTTATGTTCCACTGGTCTATGTGTCTGTTTTTGTGCCAGTACCATTCTGTCTTTGTGATCACAGCTTTGTAGTATAGCTTGAAATCCAGCAACGTGATGCCCCCAGCTTTGTTTTTCCTTTTCAACAATTCCTTGGCGATTCTGGGTCTTTTCTGGTTCCACACAAATTTAAGGGCTGTTTGTTCCAGTTCTTTGAAAAATGTCATTGGTATTTTGATCTGGATGGCGTTGAAAGTGTAGATTGCTCTGGGTAGCATGGACATTTTAACTACGTTTATTCTTCCGATCCATGAGCATGGAATATTTTTCCATCTTTTTGTGTCTTCTTCAATGTCTTTCAAGAGTGATTTGTAGTTTCTAGAATATAGATCCTTTACATCTCTGGTTAAGTTAATTCCGAGATAATGTTATGATTTTTGGTGCTATTGTAAATGGAATGGGTTCCCTAATTTCTCTTTCTTCAGTCTCTTTGTTCGTGTATAGAAATGCAACTGATTTCTGAGCATTGATTTTGTATCCTGCCACATTATTGAATTGCTCTATAACTTCTAGTAATTTGGGGGTGGATTCTTTTGGGTTTTCCATATGGAGTATCATGTCATCTGTGAAGAGAAACAGTTTGACTTCATCTTTGCTGATTTAAATACCTTTTATCCCTTTTTGTTATCTGATTGCTGTTGCAAGGACTTCTAGTACTATGTTGAATAATAGTGGCGAGAGTGGGCATCCTTGTCGTGTTCCTGATTTTAAAGGAAAGGCCTTCAGCTTTTCCCCATTGAGAATGATATTCGCTGTAGGCTTTTCATAGATGGTTTTTATGAAATTGGGGAATGTACCCTCTATCCCTACACTCTGAAGGGTTTTAATCAGGAAAGGATGCTGTATTTTGTCAAATGCTTTTTCTGCATCACTTGAGAGGATCATATGGTTCTTGACTCTTTTCTTGTTGATATGATGTATCACAGTGACTGATTTGCGAATGTTGAACTACCCTTGCATTCTGGGGATGAATCCCACTTGGTCATGATGGATAATCCTTTTAATGTACTTTGGATCCTATTAGCTAGGATCTTGTTGAGAATTTTGGCGTGCATATTCATCAGGTATAACAGTCTGTAATTCTTTTTGATGGGATCTTTGCCTGGGTTGGGGATCAAGGTAATACTGGCCTCATAGAATGAGTTTGGTAGTTTTCCTCCTGTTTTTCTGTTTTTTGAAACAGCTTCAGGAGAATAGGTATTATTTCTTCTTTGAATGTTTGGTAGAATTCCCCGGGGAATCCGTCAGGCCCTGGATTCTTGTTTTGGGGGAGGTTTTTGATCACTGCTTCAATCTCTTCATAATTAATTGGTCTGTTTAAATAATCAATTTCGTCCTGTTTCAGTCTTGGTAGTTTATAGGTTTCCAGGAAGGCATCCATTTCTTCCAGGTTGTTTAATTTATTGGCATAAAGTTGTTGATAAAAGTTTCTAATGATCCTTCCTATTTCATTGGTGTTGGTTGTGATCTCTCCCCTTTCATTCAATAATTTTATTAATTTGTGTCCTTTCTCTATTATTTTGAATAAGTCTGGCCAGTGGCTTATTGATCTTATTTATTCTTTCAAAGAGCCAGCTTCTAGTTCTGTTGATCTGCTCTACTGTGCTCCTGGTTTCTAATTCATTGATCTCTGCTCCAATCTTGATCACCTGCCTTCTCATGCGTGGGTTAGGCCTGTTCTTCTGTTCCAGCTCCAGCTTCTTGAGGTGAGACTATAAAAACTGCATTTTAGATTGTTCTGTTCTTTTTAGTGAGGCTTGGATGGCTATGTATTTTCCCCTTAGGACTGCCTTTGCAGTGTCCCATAGGTTTTGGACCATTGTGTTTTCATTTTCGTTGGTCTCCAAAAATTGTTTAATCTCCTAATTACCTGGTTTACCCAATCATTCTTGAGCAGGATGGTTCTTAGTTTCCAAGTGTTTGAGTTTCTTCTAAGTTTTTCCTTGTGATTGAGTTCCAGTTTCAAAGCATTGTGGTCTGAGAATATGCAGGGAATGATCTCAGTCTTTTGGTATCTGTTGAGACCTGTTTTGTGACCCAGTATATGGTCTATTCTGGAGAAAGTTCCATGTGCATTCGAAAAGAGAGAGTATTCTGTTGTTCTGGGGTGTAGTGTTCTGTATATATCTATGAGGTCCATCTGGTCCAGTATGTCATTCAAAGCTCTTGTTTCTTTGTTGATTTTCTGCTTAGGTGATCTGTCTGTTGCTGAGAGTAGAGTGTTGAGGTTTCCTACTATCAACGTATTATTATCTATATGTCTCTTTATTTTATTTTTTTATTTTTATTTTTTAAAGATTTTATTTATTTATGTGACAGAGAGACAGCCAGCGAGAGAGGGAACACAGCAGGGGGAGTGGGAGAGGAAGAAGCAGGCTCATAGCGGAAGAGCCTGATGTGGGACTCGATCCCGGATCGCCAGGATCACGCCCTGAGCCGAAGGCAGACGCTTTAACGACTGCGCTACCCAGGCGCCCCTATATGTCTCTTTATTCTGGTTAAGAGTTGGCTTGCGTATCTAGCTGCTCCCCTGTTGGGGACATAGATATTTATAATTGTCATATCCAGTTGTTGGATACATCCTTTAAGAATAATATAGTGTCCTTCTGTATCTCTAACTGCAGTCTTTAGTTTAAAATCTAATCTGTCTGATATGAGAATTGCTACCCCAGCTTTCTTTTGAGGTCCATTGGCATGAAAGATGGTATTCCATCCCTTTACTTTTAGTCTGGATGTATCTTTAGGTTCAAAATGAGTCTCTTGTAGACAGCAAATGGACGGGTCATGTCTTTTTATCCAATCTGCAACTCTGTGGCATTTATGGGAGCATTTAGGCCATTCACATTGAGAGTGGTTATTGAGAGATATGATTTTAATGATGGCATGTTGCCTGTGAAGTCTTTGTTTCTATAGATTGTAAATTTCTGTTCTGTATCACTCTTGGAGCCTTTTTACTTTTATAGAACCCCCCTTAATATCTCTTGTAGGGCTGGCTTGGTGGTCACATATTCTTTCAGTTTCTACCGGTCTTGGAAGGTCGTTATCTCTCCATCAATTCTCAATGACAGCCTTGCTGGATAAAGGATCCTTGGCTGCATGTTGTTCTCAGTTAGAGCTTTGAAAATACCTTGCCAACCCTTCCTGGCCTGCCAGGTCTCTGTAGACAAGTTTGACGTTATTCTGATATTCTTCCCTCTGTACGTAAGGATTTTCTTCCCCCTAGCCACTTTCAGTACTGTATCCTTGGATCTAATATTTGCGAATTGCACTATGATGTGACATGGTGTAGGTCTGTTCTCATTGATCTTGGGAGGGGTCCTCTCTGCCTCTTGGACACGAATGCTTGTTTCCTTTGCCAGATTAGGGAAATTCTCAGCTACAGTTTGTTCAAATATCTCTTCTAGACCTCTCTCTTTCTCCACCCCCTCGGGGATTCTGATGATTCTGATATTGTAACGTTTCATTGAATCAGTAATCTCCTGTAATCTGCATTCTTGAGATTGGATTTTTTTTTGAGCCAAGTTTCCGTTTTTACTTTCTCTTCTACCATCCCATCTTCCAATTTGCTGATTCGCTCTTCTGCCTCATTTACCCTGCTGTCAGAGTGTCTAGTTTAGACTGCATTTGATTCATAGCATTTTTAATTTCTGCCAAATTCACTCTCATCTCCGCCCTTAGAGATTCTATATTCTCATTACTATTTTAGTTAACTTTTTTTTCAAGCCTAATACATCATCTTGACCATTGTTACTCTGAACTCCATTTCTGACAATTTGGTTATATCCATATCCATGTGGCAGAGGCCACAGTCTCTGTGTCGTTTCTTTGCTGAGGGTTCCTCCTCCTCATCATTCTGATGAGGAGAGGTTGCGGGGATGCAGAGATCCCAAATTATTGACCAGGACCCAGGCAGCATGCACTTGTTCTATAGGGACCTTAGGAATGTGGGCTTCTTGATTTTTCAGCCTGCCTTTTGGGGGAGGGGTCTGCTGTGCTGATACTCAGGCAACCCTGTTTGGGTAGAGTCACCCCATCCCCTGTGAGGGGGGATGGGGATGGGCACAATGTGAGCTGGTATTTCCGGGCTTTTGTTCTCTGGCAGCTTTCCTTGGCAGTTTTCTGTGACTCTTCTGAGAGTCAGAGCAGGATTGGCCTTATCCTAGCCTCTGTCTCAGAACAGACAGATCCTAGTCTGCTCTCCACTGAGCTCTTTTGGCCACTGTAACTCTGTTTCTGTTGATGCTGCTAAAAATCCTGCAGCATCCTGGATTGTGCGCCCCACAGCTACTCTCCCAGCTCTCGCTCCCAGGGCTGGTATGTCTTTGTCCTTTGTGCTTCTAACACTGTCAGCTGCCCCTGGTTTCTGCGCGCGCTCGCCAGCTCCCTGATTCAGTGTAGTTCTAGTGTGCGCTCCGGAGCTCCGGTTTTTAGTCTGGTCACGCACGCGCTCCCGAGCTCCCGGTTTCAGTCCAGTTCCAGTGAGCACTCCGGAGCTCCAGTGTTTAGTCTGGTCGCACGCGTGCTCCTGAGCTCCGATTTCAGTCTAATTCGCATGTGTGCTCTGGAGCTCTGGTTTTCAGTCTGGTCGTGCACGCGTTCCCGGGCTCACGGTCTCAGTCTGCTCTCTCGCGGGTGCCTGTCTGCGAGTCTGGCCCGCTCCCCAGTGCAGGTGGCTACTGCTTCCTGGCACCGGAGCATGGCGGCTCCCTCCCCCTTCTGTTTATCTTCCGATATCTGTGCGTGGATTCACGTCTCCCTGCTTGGTACCTCAGTACTCAGCGCTGGAGATGTTTGTTTGTAGAGATCCAGCTGTATCTTCCTATGTCTCAGGCTATTTTTGTGGGTGTTCAGGATGGTCTGGTAGATGTCCAGCTCAATTCAGAGGACCAGATGAGAAAAGGGTCCCCTACTCCTCCGCCATCTCTTCCCCCTCCTGCTTAAAGCTACCTGAGTTCCAAGTTCTGCATCCCTGGGATGCGTTACATCAGCTCTAGCTCAAAATCTGTCCTAGAGTTTTCTTTTCCCACAGACAGTCATCTCCATGAAAGATTTCACAGGTCATTCAAATTCCAACTTGTTTGCCAGCATCTGTCAGGGATCTGAGCAACATGCAGTAGAACACATGTTCTTTTCTTCTGGCGCCCTATTTTTTAATTAAATTTTTAAAAAAATTTTAAGTAGGCTCCATGGAGCCCAGTGTGGGGCTTGAACTCATGATGCTGAGATGAAGATTTGAGCTGATGAGATCAAGAGTCAGATGCTTAACTGACTGAGCCACCCAGGTGCCCCAGAAAACTGTTCTTTCTTGATTAACTTTTTTCATAGTCAGATAGTAAGGATCTTCCTTGGATGAGAAATTGATCTAATAGATGTAGATCACCTTACGTGGACTAAGGGGAATATTTGGATCCAGGTTTGACAAATTGTATGTCAAGTGCAAGCAGGGGTAAATTAACATAGCTGGATTAGTTAGTAAACCACAGGAACCAAGGTTTCATTCTCTTTCTTTCTTTCTTTCTTTCTTTCTCTCTTTCTCTCTTTCTCTCTTTCTCTCTTTCTCCCCTTCCTTCCTTCCTTCCTTCCTTCCTTCCTTCCTTCCTTCCTTCCTTTCTTTCTTTCTTTCTTTCTTTCTTTCTTTCTTTCTTTCTTTCTTTCTTTCTTAGATTTTATTTATTTATTTGACAGAGAGACACAGCCAGCGAGAGAGGAAACACAAGCAGGGGGAGTGGGAGAGGAGGAGGCAAACTCCCAGCGGAGCAGGGAGCCCGATGCGGGACTGGATCCCAGGACTCTGGGATCACGCCCTGAGCGGAACGCAGATGCTTAACCACTGAGCCACTCAGGTGCCCTGGAACCAAGGTTTCTAATGTAACTCCTGGTCACTCACCACTAATTAGGCAAATGTTGGCATTGAAGACACATAAGAAATCATCAGAATTGAACATAGTGAAAAGTGAAATAGTGAAAAGTAGAAGGAATCAGAAATAGTGAAAAGTAGAAGGAATTATGTGATCACTGAGAAAATGTTGGGACACAAGTCTTACAGTAAAGAGAAATAACCCATTATTTTTTGGTTTGTAATGCTAACATTTGAAGTTTGGTGCTTTAGTTGCAGTATGCTAACAATCCAGAAATTTCATGGTTAGCTAGATTATCAAACGTTGACAGATGGAATCTGCTTCCCTAGTAATATTGTTCTCTTTAGCCTTCTCTTATGCAAGTGCTCATGTTTTCCTGTGCAACCTCATGGCAGTCCCCTCCATTGTTTCTTTGATGAACTGGTCCTGAAGAGAAAGGATATTGTACTTGAGCTCTCATTTCTTGCACATGAAAAGCCAAGCAAATTATCACAGTGTATTGCAGTTATAGTAGTATGAGTGCCATATCCCCCCATCTAGAGGGGCTGTTTGTGTGGCTTGGTTCTGGTCTGTTAAAACTGACTGCCTTGGCTAACCGTGGGTTACTGAGGTGAAAAATTGTAGTCCACAGAATGTCTGCCTGATTAACATTTTCTTGGTTTTTAACAGCCAAATATCATAGGATGTACAAATCTCTCAATACATTTTTTAGGTGACTGTTTATAGGAAAAATTGTATTTACATTCCCAAAGCTCAATGCAACATTAATAATACAGTAGACAGGGAAAATTTTGAGTTCCATTCCAGATGCAGTTGGTGGAATGCCAGAAGCACACATGGGCATTTTTTAAGTTTTTATTTAAATTCCAGTTAGTTAACATACAATGTAATATTAGTTTCAGGTGTACAATATAGTGATTCAACACTTATCAACACCTGCTGTCATCACAGCAAGTGCACCCCTTAACCCCCCTCACGTATTTAAGCCCTCCCCCCTCTACCCATCTCTCCTCTGGTAACCATTAGTTTGCTGTCTATAGTTAAGAGTCTGTTTCTTGGTTTGCCTCTGTCTCTTTTGTTTTGTTTTTTAAATTCCACATGAGTGAAATCATGTGGCATTTATCTTTCTCTGACTGACTTGTTTCATTTAGCGTAGTACTCTCTAATTCCATCCACATCATTTCAAATGGCAAGAGTTCATTCTTTTTTATGGCTGAGTAATATTCCAGTACACACACACACACACACACACACACACACACACACACCACTTCTTTATCCATTCTTCAGTCGATGGGCATTTGGGCTGTTTCCATAATTTGGCTTTTGTAGACAATGCGACTATAAACATTGGAGTGCATATATCCCTTTGAATTAGTATTTCTTTATTCATTGGGTAAATACCATGTAGTGCAATTGCTGCATTGTAGGGTAGTTCTCTAACTTTTTGAGGAAATTCTGTGCTATTTTTCAGAGTGGCTGCACCAGTTTGCAGTCCCACCAACAGTGCAGGAGGGTTCCTCTTTCCCGTGTGTGGGCATTTTTGAAAGTGCAGCAAATGTTAACAAAGACGGTGGAGGTGTCAGAGCTAGGATAGGCCATGCTACTCCATTCACAGCAACTGTTTGTTAACAACCACATAAATTGTTTTGAGATTGGGAAGCCATTTTTAAAGTATTTACATCCTAACATGATAGTTTGCTATGTGTATATAAGCATTTTACTATGCTTGGGGGTTTCAGGTTGTCATTATATCATTTTTACCATTTAAATATTTGCACAGAATATCTGAGTTTTGGAAACAGATCGTTGATGTTAAGCAGGAGGTGCCCACAATTATAAGATAAAAGTAAATAAGTTACAGAAACTAAAACTGAAGTTTTGAGTTTTGAGATAAAACGTTAATATACCTAGAGTTCTCATTTCTGTGGAGCCTATGCACTTTTGAATTTCTCTGAAATTTATTTTGGTATATGAAAATGACATCTGGTGTCATAAAGTTTATTGATATATAAACATATAAGTAATGTTTGTATAAAAATCACTAAGCTCTAATTGTCCCTAATATCTTTGTTGAAGAGACCATTAGTATTTCATGGATTTGTGCTATTTCTTGGGCATATATTCAGTGACTGCACATTTTCTCAACATTGGCATTATTGACATTTTGGACTAGATAATTTTTTGTTGTATAATGTCGGAGGTTAGCAGCTACCATGGGCTCTACTCACTGGATGCTAATAGCATCCCCCGAGTTGTGTAATCAAAAATGTCTCCAGACATTACCAAATATCCCCTAAAGGGACACTAAGTCATTGTATCAGGGTCTTCATAGAAAGAAAATGGTGTACCTCAGTGGGGTAGATGAGGGAGCAGTCTACAAAGGTATAGGCAAGCATAAGGGAATTCAGTAAGGCATGATGGAGCTCCTCTGGGCTGATAAGAGTGAGGAAGATTACTGGGCCTGAAGGGCAAGGATGGGAGTAGGTACAGAACACAGAGCATAAGAGAGAATTCCCTGACAGGAACTGTGCTTCTGTAAAGGGACAGACCAACTGGCCACTTCAGTCTGGTAGGGAGATAGCTGGGAGAATAAATGAATCTCCAAGTGGTTCCTCCCATTGTTTGAAGTTAATCAGAAACCAGAGGGGAAAGGAGCCATTGATGCAGTGGTTAAAGATCAGCCTTTTGAGGCCCCCCAGCAAGATGGAGAAGAGTGGGAATAGATCTGGAAAGGCAAAGAGAGGCTATCCAACACATGTCAGTATTCAATATTATGTTGATTATTGCCTCTGCTCCAAACTGTTACCATTAGTTATAGCTTTATAATACATTTTAAGATCGTATAGGCAGATTCCACCACCACCAGTTTTCCTCGTGTTTCCTCCTCCTCCTTCAAATGCTGCCTCATGTTTATGAAAAAATTGTTATATTGGTTTTCCTAGTATTTTTTGTAGTCTTTTCTCCTGGGTTCATTCCCTGTCTTCCATAGGATAGAAGATCTATTGGTAGTAAATATTCTTTGTATCAGTTAAGATAGTTTAGGCAATGCTACATAAGAAAAACCCTGCATATTTCAATTGCTTAACACAAGGAAAGTTTATTCTTTGTCTTGCAAAGTCTGCTGTGAATCAGGTGACTCTTCATGGCTGCTGCTTCATGTGGACGCATTATTGAAAAACAACTTATTTGAAAGTAGTGTTAGGTTGGTAGCTATTTTTTCCCAGTGGTTTGAAGATAAACGTTTTCTATTCATTTCTGTTGTTGCTGTTGAGAAACCAGGTAGGAATGTAATTCTCATTTCTTTGTAGATGATCTCTTTCCTATGCACAATACACCCCACCTACCCCCAGTTATTTTAGGGTCTTTAATTTTAGTGACCTGCAATTTAACTGTGATAGATCTGGCTGTGTATTTCATTTAATTATTCTTTTTTGAGATACCCTCAACTACAGGAATCTGAGGAAGTATGTCCCTGATTATTTTCAAAATGTATCAGATTTTATTCTTGAATATTACTTATTCCTTACTCTTTCTATCTTGTGTTTCTGGAGCTTGGATCAATTATGTGTTAGACTTCCTTATATTTTCCCAATGTGCTGGCAGTTGTTTCCATTTTCTGACTGCTTCTCTCTCTCTGCTGCATTCTTGGTGGGTGTTTTAGAAATGTCTTTTAATTTATTTTCTATTCAGTCTATGTGTTCATTGATTTTCATAGTTGAATGGTATTATTTTTTATTTTTACAACTTTCCTTTGTCAACATTGACTGGTCAATTGCTCCGGATAATAATTTTGATATACCCATATATTTCTCTATTCCCTCTCTCTCTCTCTTTCTTTTTCTTGATAATTCTAACATTCTTCATCTTTTGGGGCCAGATTGTGTATGTATAAGTGTATGTGTGTTTTCCTTGCTAACTCTCTGCTTGGGGTGATTTATTTCTTTGTATGTTTTGTTATTTTTGATTGTGATCTCCTGATATTTGAGATACTTGAGTCTCTATCTGTGGGAATTCTTTTTTTTTTTTTAAAGATTTTATTTATTTATTTGACAGAGATAGAGACAGCCAGCGAGAGAGGGAACACAAGCAGGGGGAGTGGGAGAGGAAGAAGCAGGCTCATAGCAGAAGAGCCTGATGCGGGGCTCGATCCCAGATCACCGGGATCACGCCCTGAGCCGAAGGCAGGCGCTTAACCGCTGTGCCACCCAGGCGCCCCTATCTCTGGGAATTCTTGATCCCTTTTGGGGTACGAGTTCCCTTCAGGGTTCTTCATTTGACTTACCACATTGTGGAGGCCATGACTTTACCTTCCCCCCAAAGCCCGCAGAACCAGAGAACTAGAGACCACCAGGGATTAGAAGATATTATCAGTATGTCTTTGGTTCATGCTTTCATGTACTGTTCTTTCAACTTTTCTGTGGGTTTGATAGTTTTCGAATAAAAGTTGGGGAAAATACAATTAAATTAATTGAAAAAAATACCCACAATCAAACTGGGGGCACCGGCGTGGGTCCTGTACATGTAAAGTTTTATATCCCAACTTAATCATAAGTATTTTTGTATGTCCTATATTCTTTTAGAAAGTGGTATTAATAACCGTATGTCAGTGCATCATGTGCATCTATTTTATTTAATCAGTCCCCTCTTCTTAGTTATTTAGATTGTTTCAGTTTTTGCTATTATAAATTACATAATAATATATGCTTTTTGCTTATGTATGGCAATAATTCTAATTCTTCCTTATTAAAAAATGGTTAAGTTTAATAAACTTTAAAGTATTACTTGGTAAGATTTTTATTTGGAGATAACATCCTAGGTTGTTTCTAGTGGAATGTACCTTATTAACACTTGGCTAGTGTTAATGATATCCACTAATCAAATTGTAGTGAAATGTATATAGTTCTTGTCTCACTGTGACTTCTCTGAGGGCAGAGTTCATGCCTTCCTTGACCTTATCTTGGCACATGATTTGTAGACAATAAACACCTTTAAAATGCCTTGAATTTTACCCAAGTTAAACTCAGTGCAAACCTGCAGGAGGATATTCCTAAAAACAGTAAATCCCAGAAATAGTAAAGAAAATCACTGTGTCCTTAGTGTCAGTCTTAGGATCATTGAGTAGAAAGTGACAGGCCTTCAGGTATGGTTCAGGTCACTGTTTCTCTCCTCAAACTCACACAGTTTGCCCAGCCCTATAAGATTGTCCTATGAAGAACTCAGTCTTGACAGCAGCTTGAATTTGGTGGGCCTGGGATAGGGGATTTCTATTCCATGAGAAATAGATGTCCATCAAATCAACTGCAGTAGTACTGAAATAATCTTCCCAGGATTTGGTACATTAATCCAGAAGTAAAGCCAAGAGCCCTCTCAATTCCAGGCTGTAAAGATCACTGCTGATGTCCTCATCTGGCTAAGCCCTCATGGGACTTGAAAGGCACACTTTTGCTCCTTCTGTGATAAATTTAAGTGTAGAATTCTTTTTTTAAAAAAAGATTTTATTTATTTATTTGACAGAGAGAGAGACAGCTAGTGAGAGAGGGAACACAAGCAGGGGGAGTGGGAGAGGAAGAAGCAGGCTCCCCAGCAGAGGAGCCCGATGTGGGGCTCCATCCCAGGACTCCGGGATCACGCCCTGAGCCAAAGGCAGACGCTTAACGACTGAGCCACCAGGCACCCCTAAGTGTAGAATTCTTTACCCACATTAATAAACCCAATATCCAGCTTCAGCCTTATCCTTCTAGATAAGCAGCCATTCTTCTCTGAAGTTTTCCATTTTGCTGTCAGCATGTGGGTGATATTGGCTTCTCCTGGAACCACCAGCTAGCCCCACTTTTCCCAGTCTGGGGAAGCCTTTCTTCCTCCACTCCTTTGGCTTCTCCCTTATTTAGAAACGTTATTCTTGCCTCTCCCCTGTGCACTGAACATCTAGCATTATTACTTCAAGAGTTTAGATTTTACAAGGATAATTAGTAAGATCATCTGGAACGACTTCCCTTTTCAGCTGCCACATAAACCTAAGCATCCCTGAAGGCAAGAACGCAGAAAGGGCCTGGCCAGTGTGAGGGGTATGTATGTGTCTGTGTGTATGTGCATTATGCATGGGGTGGGGAGGGATAATGGGAAACACAAATGATTATTTTAGTGAATTATCCCATTAAAGGTGTTAGATTCTGTCAATTCTCTCTAGGGACAATCTGAATTAGGTTTTTCAGGGTCTATGAGGGTGACAAAGTGAGCTCACTCTCTGACATCCCAGATGGCTTGCTCCCAGCGCAGAACAAGAGAAGCCCGGCTGAGGCTGTGGAAGTTTGAGGAATCTGTTGAGCTTTTCTTGGGCTGCTGACCAGATTCAGAATCTGAATTCTTCTCTATTGAGAAGTCCCTGATTTCTTCTCTCCAGACCTTCCTGTCTTCACTCCTTGCCTGGGTGAGTTTGACCCTCTCTTGCTTTCTTTAATCTTGACTCATTCTAGATTTTTCCCTCCCTTTGTCTTAGGAACCCCAGAAGAAACAAAATGGTGGTCCATGTGTGAATCCAGTGTGTAGACATATTTGTTTGGCCTGCCCTAGGGGGAAGACTGTACAGTGTGTGTTTAATTTAAATTAGTGGCCAGTATTTAAACATTGGAAGATTTCATGTAAGAATCCAGATTCCCAACTTCTCTTAAAATTTGGAAGATCTGGCCAGATTAGGTCCATACATGTGGCAAAAATGAGTTGGAGTCCTTGAAAACTATGCTAAGGGAAAGCAACCAGTCACAAAAGACCACGTATTATATGGTTCCATTTCTATAAAATGTCCAGAATAGGTAAATCTATAGACAGAGAAAGTGGATTCGTGGTTGTCCAGGGTTAAGGGGTGGTGGGGGGGGGGGCGTTAGAGGGAAATGAGGAGTGGTTTTAAAGGGTACAGGGTTTCCTTGGCAGATGAAATGTTCTAAAAGCTATTGTGGTAATGGTTGTATAAATCAGGGATTATACTAAAAAATCACTGGCTTGTGTAATTTGAATGCACAGTATGTGAATTATAGCGCAGTACAGGTATTAATAAATGAATTGGAGCTAGATAGCATATACCTTCTTTAGGTGAGGTACATGAACTCTAATTTACCCCAGTCCCCATCTGTATTTATTCCCCCACACCCAGGCCCAGCTGGCTTCTCTTACTTATGCTCTGTCACTGGCTTCTGTTGGCATTTGACTTTCCAGCCTCATTTAGTTCAACATTCATGAGCATTTTCCTTTTTTAGTATCTTTCTCATAATTTCCCTTTTCTCATCCTTTTCCTCATGAAAATTACCTTTAGCTAACTATCTCAGAGCACATCTATGGAATTTAGTACTATAGGAGAATAAAGAAAGGTATTTTCTTATCAGCAACATCGCTATCATATTAAACCCTATCAAACCAAACTTGGAAAAACATACAGTCTGGATTCTGGATTTATTATACCATTTCTGTGCACTATGCCAACAGAAGAATAACAGGAAATGGTTTATAATCCCAAGTCATCTAAGTATTCTCCCCTGAACAGCCCTGCAGGAGGACCGTGCAGGAGAAGCTGCAAGGCTGCAGACGGAGCTGGAAGAGCTGGCATTTTTAAACAGCTTGTTGACGGACTGGCTTGTGAGAAAACCAACATTACATTGAAACTCTTAGGGATACTTTAAATTGGTGGATTATATGGTTGCTTGATTAAGTTTGGGTTATGTAAACAGTGGAGTGTTTAGATTTAGGCTTGGCTGTTGGAGTCCAGGCAGCTGTTTGTACTTAAGTCCAGCAAGAAGTCTTGTTAATCAAAGAACTGACTGAATTTCTTTCTTTCTCCCACCCCCGCCTGCTGCTTTTTTTGTACCTGTGTTGTTTTTCCTCCTGTCCAAACCCTTTGGGCTCAGGACTGTCAGGAGGCGAGGCAGAGCGTTTTGAATTCTCCTCTGAGGACCAGGAACTTATTTTTTTGATTACATGGATGTGCCCCACAGATTTCCCTCACTGTGAGGTAATCACTTCATTTATCCAAGTTCTACAAAGCCTTTATTATTCCGGTTAGTTCATATTTTTGAAGCTAAGTCATCAGTTTGATGCGTTTGTTGTAAAATGTGGTTTAACAGCTTGTTAGCACATTTATTTTTTTTTTTAATGGAACCCAAAGATATTTCATGCTTGAGCAGCAGTGGGTTTAAGAGCCGATGAAAAGCTGCGCGAGCTGTGTGCATTCATCACAAAACAATGGCACGAGAACGTTGCAGAGCAGTGCATGGGGCTGGTACCAGTGGTGGCGCAGGCTTCCTTCATGAGCTTAGGTTGCTTTTTTTCTGACCGTGTCTTATAAATAACCAGTGTTGCATGATGCTTGTTGGTTTCAGGTCGTCTGGGATGCGCTGGATCATTTGAGCAGTCTGAGTTCATGTGGTTTTTCTACCCTCTGAGATGATTCTATTTTATTTTGTCCACAGAGCAAAGGGGAAACTGGGACTGTTGTTCTCTGTCTTCCTCGTGTGGCTTTGTAAAGTTGTCTCAGATCTAACGGGTTGGAACTGAGCGCTATTGTAGAGCCTGGTGAGTGTCAGAGAGCCTTTGAAAAGTAAAAGGGGGGAAGCCACAGGCTCTTTCCACAGCCTCATCACAAATACAAACTAGGTCATTTTCCTGGGAGGCAGCAAAAGTGAACATTCTGTGTTTGACCAAAGCCAACCTCTTGGTTAAGACTTTGATAATTTGGGGATGAAGTAGAGGCACATGGTCTCCTTCGCCTAAATCCAGAGCTATCTTTGTACCAGGCTAGGTGTTTGTTGGATTATAAAATCTGCAACTCTTGGAGAAAAACTCTAAGAGTAGAATTGGTGAAAATGGACTTTCTGATTTAACTAACACATGTTAGCTTATCAGTTTTCGTTTTCCCTTTTGCATATCTGTGCTGTCAAGTGCATAAACCAAGCAACAGTGAAATTTTTTTTTTTTTGTAACAGTGACTTTTTTCACCATTCAAGTCAAAGCTCATATTTCCTTTATATTCAGGCAGTTAGGGAGTAAAAAAAAGTATTGAAAGAAGGCAAGTTTCTTAGAGAGAGATTGAAACATTTGCGTAGGGGAAGAAGAAACCATATGAGAAAAATTACCAACTACTCTATTTTGTGATCACCTAACAATGGATGAGATTCATATTTGCAGTCTGCCCACACCTCCAATGTTTCTTTGAGCTGAGAATATAAAATGGAACTCCTATGTGAGGTGATCTTAATTTCTTAAAAGAAAGAAAGAAAAAAAGACTTATTAACGGTGATGGTACTAATGTGCAGAATGATGACAAATGCTCATCCTGGAAGGGATCTTTTGTTCAAACTACTCCAAATGTCTGATTTTGTAGACAAAAAAAAACAGAACATGGAAATTTGTCTAGTCTTCTCTTACTTTCCTTTTGACCTCAATGGATGTCCCTTAATTCTAGATATTTCATATAAATGGAATCATACAATATGTGGTTTTTTGTGTCTGCATTTTTTTTACTTAGCCTAATGTTTTCAAGGTTCATTCATGTTGTAGCATGTATCTGAACTTCATTCCCTTTTATGGCTGAATAATATTCTGTTTATGAATATTACATTTTGTTTACCATTCATCAGTCCAGTGATGGACACTTGGGTTTTTCTACCTTTTGGCTATTGTGAATAGTACTGCCATTAATATTCATATAAAAGTTTTTGTTTGAACATCTGTTTTCAATTCTTTTGAAGTAGAATTGCTGAGTCATATGGCAAGTCTATGTTTAACTTATTGGAGAACCACCAAACTGTTTTCACAGTGGGTATGCCACTTTACTTTCCTACTAGCAAATGTATGAGGGTTTCAGTTTCCCCACATCCTCATCAACACTTGTTACTGTCTGCTTTATTCTAGCCATCCTAATGTGTGTGAAGTGGTATCTCATTGTGGGTGTTATTTGCATTTCCCTCGTGACCAGTAATGTTGAACATCTTTTCATGAGCTTATTGGTCATTTGTATCTTCTTTGGAGAAATGTCTACTCAAGTCCTTTGCCCATTTTAAAATTAGATTCTTTGGCTTTTTTTTTTTTTTTAAATATATTGTTGAGTCGTAAGAGTCCTTTTTGTTCTCTGGAAACCAGACCTTTACCAGATATATTGTTTTAAAGTATTTTCTCTTTGTTATGTGAGTTTTCTTTCTGATGGACAAAAGTTTTAATTCTGATGAATTCCAGTTTCTTTTATTTCTTTCTGTTTTTTTGTTTGTTTGTTTGTTTTGGCTATGCTTTTACTGTCCTAGTTAAGAAACTGTTGCCAAATCCAAAGTCTGGAAGATTGACCCTGCTTTCTTCTAACAGTTTTGTCCTTTTAACTCTTTTATTTAGGTATAATCCATTTTGAGTTAATTTTTACATAGAGCATAGGGTAAAGATTTCATTCTTTTGCATTTGGTTATTGAGTTGTCCCAGCACTATTTGTGGAAGAGAATATTCTTTTCCCCATTGAATAGCTGCGCACCCTTATAGAAAATCAATTGTCCATAGATGTATGGGTTTGTTTCTGCAAACTTCATTCCATTTCATTGATCATTGTCTGTCCTTATGCCAGTACCTAGAAATTCAGTTATAAGTTCCTCTTTATCATAAGTTACTTAGAAATTATTTTGAAATTTTCAAATTGAAGGGTTTTATGAGTAATACCTTTATTGTTAAACTATGTTTTTCTTTCACTGACTCAGAGAATGTGACTGTCCATATGATTGTTTTATTTTCCTTTAAGTACAGTAACTGTACCACGTATGACTGGTGTTGCTTCTATCAGTTTTTCTTGGAATATAACAAGTCTTTTTTAAACAGAAGATTCACATCTACTTTGTTTCAAGCAACTTTTCTCCTATTTCTGTTCATTTTTTTGTTTGCTTTTTTCTTATTCTCTTCTTCAGAGAATTCAGTTATGTATGTGTGGTAAACCTCTTGTCTGTCTTTTATTATTTTTTGATCTTTCTTTTAGTTCTGTGTGATTTCATCAAGCTATCCTGTATGGCCATAGTTTTTTTTTTTTTTAATTATGATTTTTTGGTATTTTTTCTTGCTTGAACTGTGGCTTTCAACATTGTAATGTATGTATATTTATTTTTTTTTAAAAAAACATATTTATAGTAACTGTTTTACAGTCCTTGTCTGTTAACTCAGACATCTGGGCCCTTTTGCATGCAGTTTTTGTTGTCTGCTTTTTTCCCCCTTTGTATGGGGCACATAGAAAGAAACACTCCTGTGTCTGGACTACGGTAGTGAAGGTAGTGAAGGTAGTGAAGTCCGTTCCCTTCATCCTAGTGTGAAGCCTCTGGTGTTACTCCACAGAGGGCTCACCCACCTAATACCTCCTTTAGTTGGAGGGATAGCTGTTCTGCTTTCAACAATGCCCTGGGGCATAGATTGCACTACAACGATATCCAATTAGTTTTGGACCCATTTTCAGGGGTAGTTTTATGCCAGTCTTGCCAGTCTTTGAGATTTGTTGTGACCATAAGAGGGCTCTCCTTGGCAATCTCGTTCCCTGGTTCTCTCTGGTAATCTAGCTGACCTCTAGTTCAGCTTGTTGCTCTTGTGGAGCTCTCAGCCTCCTCCTAATTGTTTACTACCAAAATCTCCACTATTTTGAAGAGTGTTTGGAGACGCTTGAACTTCCCTATACTTTGTTTCAAATAATGTTAGTTTTTTTTTTGAGCAGAGCTTAGAACCTCTCTATTCTTATGGCCAGCATCTCATCTCCCCTGGGCAAAATCTCTGAGCCACTGCTACAGAGCAGGTGGTGGGGACAAGTCTTTTTTTCTTAGGATGGCATTCCTGATTGATCTGCAGGGCACTAGGTAGAAGCAGGAGCCTCTGGTCTTCTCAGCTTCTCCTGGTCTGGAACTTTCATGCTGTGAGTGAACTGGGATGAAGGTGATGGGGACCCCAGTATTCTCAGGCACTTGCTGTGCCTGGTGTTGAGCCTCTGTCTTATGATTTGGTGACTGTAGGGAGGTGGGGAGCCCCTGACTCTTTGGCTGAACTCACCTGCAATTTAGGCTCTGCAATGTGAAATTGGGAGGGAATAAGAAGTACTGATGGGCTAGCCCTGGTGGTGTGAGATACTATAGAGCTTGCCTGTGAGCTGGAGTGGAGCTTCTGGTCACATTGAACAGGGTGTGGGCAGGGAAATAGCAGGCGATGGCTCAAGTGCCACAAATTCTCACTGTTTTTACCAAGACTTAGTAGATTTTCTTAAATAAATGTCTTGTTCTCCATTTGCTGTATGCCCTTAGGATAATTTCCAAAAACTCTTATGTTTTTAAAAAGTATCAGCTCCATTTTCTTTTCCCTTTCTTCTTTTTAAAAAATCTTATTTCCTGCTATTATTTGAATACCTGTATCTATATTTTGTGCCCTTCTTAATTTTTTGAAATCATGTTAATAATCTGCTTGAGTATGGGGATCTGTTTGTCCGATTCCTTAAATAGTTTCGGTGTTAGGCTGTGTGTGCTTCATCTGTACTTCTATTCCTTTCCTTTTTGCTTTGCAGTTTCTATTCATAAATCCGTAGCTGGTTCTTTTCTCGTTATTACTTCCCTTTGAGACAGACTACTTTCAAATGTGTTTTGAGGACGGTTAGGAAGGTGAAATAGCATTAAGTTTCTGTTTGGATTTGTTTTCTTTAGTATCTCCTCACTGAATCTTTTTAAGAATACTCTTTGCTGGGGAACACATTTCTCTCCATCTCTGTGTGGCTCATAGCAATGCCCATCTAGTTACACTCCTTGTGCTGTGACCTGGGGATGACTCTGTTCTCCTTGGCAGTGCCTCACCTCCAGAAGGTCCCTCTAGGTTCCCAGGACAGGTCATACACAATTAGAAATGGCATGTCTATTTCACCTTCAACTTCACCTCTCCTGCTGTTCTTTGGTTTCAGGTTGGGTCTCTTGGGGGACATTATCTGCCTTTTCCCATGCTTGGTCCACAGCATTTCATTACTAACAAATTAAATTTGATTTCATTACTAACAAAGAATCACAAGAAGGCCTTCGAGTACTGTGCCTTATTAAGCAAGAATCCTGTATCTTGATCAGTGTCTGAGGGTTCTGTGTCCCCCTTACCAGTGTTCTCCTTAGGATCCAGATATCACTGTTCTGGTGTATATTTTCTTTCTAGTTTTCATTTCTAGTAGTATCCTTTTTCTTATGACACTGAAGATGAAGTTGGCTTTTTATTTATTTTTTATTCATTTAAAAAAATTTAAAGATTTTATTTATTTGAGAGAGAGAGAGCATGAGCTGGGGGAGGTGCAGAGGGGCAGGGAGAGGGAGAAGAGACAAGCAGACTCCCTATGGAACCCAACACAGTGCATGATCTCAGGACCCCAGGATCATGACCTGAGCTGAAGTCAGGGACCCTCATGATTTTTCTAACATCTTGTTTTCAGTTTTAAAATTTCTCTTTTCTCGATGTTTCTGCTTTCATTTTTTGTATGCAATCTCTAACAAGACTGGTGAAGTATTTTGTTTAATGTTTGGGATTTATATATCTGTTCCTTTTGTCTTAGACATTACTCTTAAATTGCTTAACGCTTTTCCTAATGATCTGATTGTTAATCAGTATTAATTACTCCTCTGAAGAGATCAGGCTTCTGGTAGTCTTCCATTATTAGTTCCGCCCTTAAGATCTTACCCTGCCTTCCATATTTTGTTGCACTCATCTTGTATTTAGAATCTAGATCTGTGTTGGAGCAGACTTTACAGACAGCTGTTCTGAGATTGGATTCTGCTGCAACAAATATGTTTGTTTAATTAAGATCCCCCTCCAACTGTAGGCTAAATACTCATGACTGTTTTATTTGATTTCTGCATAGGATGCTTAGAAGAAAGTTGTGTTCATGAAATGTGAGTACTCAGATGCTTCTGGGTGCTAAAGAGCAAGGAATTTGGGGTATCTGGGTGGCTCAGTCGTTAAGTGTCTGCCTTCAGCTCAGGTCATGATCCCAGGGTCCTGAGATTGAGCCTTGCATTGGGCTCCCTGCTCAGCGGGAAGCCTGCTTCTCCCACTCCCCCTGCTTGTGTTCCCTCTCTCATTGTCTCTCTCTGTCAAATAAACACATAAAGTCTTTTTTTAAAAAAAAAAAAGAGCAAGGAATTCAATCTCTACACTTTCAGAGTATTTTTATAGAAACTTTTGAGACATGCTGCATTGTATCTGGCTGCTTTTTCACAGATTCACCTTATTGGTAGTACATGTTGAATAAATGAATAAAAAATGAGTGAATTGCACAGGACATTTATGTCGGTAGAAATTAAGTGCTCACTTCCTACATTTCTCTGTGCTGTAGGATATAGTTTAGGTCTGTCGTACTTATGACTGGATGTTATTCTACATTTTGATATATGGACCTGTTTTTCTTAATATTGGGTAAAATCGGTGAACATTTTCTATTTTAGCTAATGGGCTTGAGCTAACTAAAGCAGGTAGATGAGATGGCAGTTGGATATAAGTGTATATAATTTTCCATTGAAGACAGACGCTGAGAAGGAAATTTAACCTGTGGCAGGAAGGGTTACTAGAGGAGGTGATAGCATAGAAATAACCCTGAAATCAGAATCAGGTGATTTGCATTTGGGACCTAATTCCATTATTTCCTCTTTTTATAACCTTGAGCAAGTTATTTTATCATGTTAAACTTTTGTGTTTTTTTTAATTTATTTTTTTAAAGATTTTATTTATTCATTTGACAGAGATAGAGACAGCCAGCGAGAGAGGGCACACAAGCAGGGGGAGTGGGAGAGGAAGAAGCAGGCTTCCAGCGGAGGAGCCTGATGTGGGGCTCGATCCCAGAACGCCAGGATCATGCCCTGAGCCGAAGGCAGATGCTTAACCACTGAGCACCCAGGCGCCCCATAAACTTCTGTGTTTTAATCTGCAAACTGATGAGAATCTCTAGTTCACAGAATTATTTTAAGGATTATGTGAAAGCCACCAAGTTAGAGACTGTCACTGAATGGTAATTGATCCTGAACCTGTTAGAAAAGATCTAGACATATATATGGGCATATGTAATTTCAAAAACTATAACTGTGTACTTAACTTTGTGACATATAGATGGGTGGACTGCTAGCTGCCTAAACGATAGCTAATAGAAGCCTTGTATTATTGAGGGTGGTAATGCACTCCACTAAAATCCTATGTTTTACAAGCCTCACTTCAGGTACCGGTGACAAATACAACACAAATGGTTCCTGGTGATGGGACTTATGAAAAACAGTTGAATGAATGACACAGCTGTTGCTGGGTGAAACAAATAATGCATGAAATAGATGAGAACTTGAAGAGAAAATAGAAAGATGACCTCAAAGATCTAAGAAAAGCTGTTGCTTTGCATATAGGCTGCATATAACTAAACTATCATTCCATTTTATGTGTGGAATGTAATTCAGGTGTGACAGCAAATACATTTCCGCGTATTCAAGATCTCAGAACTCATATTACGATTGGGTCACTTTAAGGAGAATATTCTTCTTTTAAAAGGTTATATTATTACTATTTTAAAAATAATCTCTGCCCCCAATTTGCAACTCAAGCTCACAACCCTGAGATCAAGAGTTGCATGCTCCACAGACTGAGCCAGCCAGGTGCCCCAAGGTGAATATTCTTAACATCAAGATCAAATATATATTTCCTTTAATTAATGAAAATCCCCCACTTAAAGTTTTTTTAATATTGTAATAATTATTTTATTGTTCATTGTTTTGTTTTTCTTAACATTTCTAAATTCCTTTATTGTTTTTTCAGAACATGTCGTTATATGTCTAAGTTAATGCAAACTTTTAATTATACAGGAGATCCGTATATTACAGGGTTTCTCTGACTTTCTCTCTCTCTCTCATTTAGTCTCTCTTCCCTCCCTTCTCCCCTTTTTCATTCCATCTTTCTTTCTCCTTTTTAATTTTTTAATTTTTAAAGTTCTTTCTAGGTCTGCTCAGATTACCGCCTCTCTCTCCTCTCAAGGATTTCCCCATAGTTTCTTGGATCCCATATTCTCTTTCTGGGTTTTCTGGCCTTTAAATAATTTCTCAGAAAAGGACCATGGAGGCAATTTGCTTTCTTATATGTTTTGCATACATTAAAATGTGTTTGTTCTGCTTTCACACTCAACTGATAACAAGATTGGTTGTTGAATTCCAGATCAAAAGTCATTTAACCTTGGGGCTTGGAGGCATTGCCCCAGTGTTTTTTATTATTCAGGATGTTTATTTGCACCTTGTGTGATCCTGGTCTTCTTATCTACGTGGAAGCTATCTTAGAATCTTTTTTTTTTTTCATTGATGTGCTGAAATTTCTTGATGATATATCTAAATGAGGGCTTTTGGGGGAGGTGGGAATTGCTCATTTATTTTTCTGGGAGCTCATTGGCATCTCTCAATCTTCAATTTTTCTTCAACCCAAGGGAATTTCCCATAATCTGAAAATTTCCTTTTACCACTTTCTCTGTCTTATATTTATGGGACTTATTTGTTGGCCATTGGCTCTCTATATCTCATTTCTTTTCACTGATAACTTCCACTTTTATTTTGCTTTATATTCTTTGAAATTTCCTCAAGTTCTTCTATTATTTCTATTTTATAAAATCACAATTTTATTCCTAAGCATTCTTTCTTGCTCTTTGATGGAGTGATTGCCAGTGGATATGGGGTTTCTTGTTTGGAGTGATGAAGTATTCTAAAATTAGATTGTGCTGATATTTGCACAACTCTGTGAACGTACTAAAAAACATTTAATTGTACACTTTCAGTGGATGATTTTTATGGTATGTGTTATATCTCAAAGCTGTTAAAAAGAAAAATATAGACTGTAGAGGGATGGGATGAGATCCAAAAGACAGAAGATTTATTCTTGGTTAGGAGTTTCACTGTAATCAGATAAAAGACATCTCTCAGGTTAATTTTCTATTACTCTTTTTTTCCTATAAAGACCATCATTGCTGTTGATCTTAACTGGATTTCATTTGTACAAAAATATCCTGTGAATTCTACACTATGTAATTTTCCCTTATGCCCTGTTCCCCTGAGTGGTAACTTCTGCTGGTGGCCATCAGCATTTTGGACATGAAGTTTTAGACCTCATCTTCTAGATGACCACAGTCTTTCCCAGTCTGCAGACAGACCCCAGCATCCACTTCATTATCTTTTCCATCCTCCTTTTCTGCCTGAAATAATTTTGAGTCATTCCTGCCCACAGACTAGGGTATCCAGCTGTGTGGACTCCTACATGGAGCTCTTTTCCTCGGAGCTGCACACATACTGTTCCCATCATTTAGCACCTGGAAGTCAAAATGAGCTACACCTGGGTCTAGAGTCATAGCCACTACATATTCTTGAGTTATGAACCTGTTCTATAATTACTTTCTATCAGTAAGCAAGTATGAAAAAACCCTTGAGAAATGCTAGGCCACTCATTGCATAATCCATGTTTATTTAAAGAAGGCATTTTAAATATTTCCCAGTCTTTTTTGTTAATACTTACTTTCTGTTTTATTCAGAAATATGGGGTAGAATGCTATGGAAGAGAGAGGTTATTATTTTTATTTTTTTTTAAATTTAAATAAAAATAAGAGGAGGGAATGGACTACATACTCTTCCAGGGAATACGGAACCTGAAAACGGCAGAATCAGATGTTAAACACTTCTAACCTACAGATGCCTCTTCATTTATACTTCAGTATATGGAAATGTCCCAGTTTTCTGCTAGAAAATACATTGACAACAAGGCAGTTAATCCATAGCAAATATTCCTTATTAGATACTTTAGATATTAGCTAATCAGATAATCACAGGGCAGAAGGGTGCCCTCTCAGAAAACAAAATGGAAAGGACCAATTATTCCAAAGATAAAAGTGTAAATTTTATCCTTGTGATTTGGGTGGCTTTTTGTGGTGGTGTTTGTCATAAGCTGGTTTTCCCTAACTCTGTACTGGGCTTTCACATCTGTGTGCTGATTTCTTACATTTTACTTTCTTTGGGCTAATTTTTTTTTTTAACATATAGGGTTGAAAAATGCAAATGACAGTAAGATGGGTTCTTGGTAGCTTTCATAGTCCCCAGCACTTTTATAGTAATTTTCTGCCTCCAAGAAATTCTGCCTATAATTGAACGTCATGGAAGGTCTCCATCCTGGTCGAGGGTGCCTGCACTGTTGAGTTCCTAGCAAGGCTGGAATCCTGGTCTTAGTCAATGATGCAACTGTTAGGAGCTATACTACCCCTCTCCACAAAAAGCATTCCCTCATTTCTCTCTCTCTCTTTTTTTCTTTTTGCCTTTTTTCTTCTTTCTCTTCTGGTTGATTTGATTGATTGGTTGATTGAGGTCTTCTTTTAATTTTCTCCCAGTGGACCAAGCCAGTCATACCTAGAGATATTAGATATTAATAGTTTTTGCCTTTCAGGGGACACTTTTTTTGGTAAAAATGGCCAGTGACTTTTTAATTAAGCCAAGATATATATATTTTTTCACATATATATTCATATATTCATATATTCATATATTCAGTGTCTACTATTTGGCACAGAGTTGTAAGGAGAGACACTAGAGAAAAATGAAATAAGATTTCTTTGCTCTAGATTAAAAGGAGACATACATCCATGACCCAACTAGAGAGCAACGGAAGGGAGAGATAATTCAGTGCCAAATTGTGTGATAAAGGTTGCTAAGAGCTGTGGTTCACCATATGTGAAGTATTTATCTTGACCTGATCCTTGGGCCTACCCTTTGACCACTAGCACTGTTTTAATCCTTTATATTTCATTGCAGGCCTATCAGGCCTAAATATTTACAGGAATCAAACAGGCACCAGATAACTGAGCTAAGAGACCTTAGAGATCTTCATTTTCACCATAAGGTTTTTAAAGTCAAAGGATGCATGTCCCATGGGCCACCAATCATAGTGGAAAGGAAAATGACATACAAACGGACACTGAGGAAATTCTTCATTTCTTCATTTAAACTGACTTATTTCACATCTAAGCAAAACAGAAACATTGCCATAGGTTAGTGTTAATAATGATTTAGGAACTACATGTATTCTTGCTGACAGACTTGGAGCTTTGACCTCTAAGAAAGGTTCCCTTGCATATGTCTGGGCACTGAAGAACAAGACATAATAAGAATGGAATTAAACAGAGCTAATGCCAGTTGGGATGGTGACTTTTAGATATAACCTAATAAACTAGCATATGTTCTACTTATAGCAAAATATGTATTACATGTCCTAGTGTTATGAGACAATGGAAAAATAGGCAGTACTTTTTCCTGATAATTTTTATTATTAGATAATGAGCACATGGCTAAGAATTCAATTCAAAGTACAATGAAAAATGAACCTCCTACCACTGCCAATCCCAAAGAAAGCCCCCTCCCTTTTTTAAAGATTTATTTATTTATTTTAGGGGGTGGGGCAGAGGGAGAGAGTCTTAAGCAGACCATGCAGAGCACGGAGCCCTGTGTGGGGCTTGATCCCTCAACCCTGAGATCATGACCGGAGCCGAAACCAAGAGTCAGACACTTAACCAACTGTGCTACCCAGGTATCCCAGAAAGTCCCCCCCCCTTTTTTTATTATGGTCAGTTAGCCAGCACATAGTACATCATAAGTTTTTGATGTATGTGTTCAGTGATTCATTAGTTGTGTATAACATCCAGTGCTCATCACAGCATGTGCCCTCCTAAATACCCATCACCCGGTTACCCCATCCCCCCACTCCCTTCAAGTCCCTTATTATACTTTCTCACATATTCTTTTGAAATTTTTGCCTGCTTATACATGTATCAGTGTGTATATATATGGTCTTTTAAAATATTTATTTATTTATTTGGCATAGATGGTTACATATAATACATACTGTGCTGATCCTTTTTTTTTTTATTTAACAAAATATTTTAGAGATTATTCCTTGCTAAATGTGTAATTATGCCTCTTAGATTTTACCCATGCTTTGGCTTTTGGCCTTGATTTTGGCCAAGATGGAGTAACAAGAATTGCATTTATCCTCCCAACTGAAGCAACCCTCCTCTTCTTCCACCCCACGACCCTTCCCCCCTCCACACACACAAAAATAAAATATTTGAAACAACACTTTTCAAAGACTTTGGGCATCAGGCATCAAAGGACAGCGATCTTTGAGTGATGAGAAACAAAAGAGGTAAACCCTGCTCTTGACCCAGATTATTACGTTGGGTTTCCAGGCCATAACACAGCAAGAGGAACCCAGCAAAGCCTGGCAGGCTTTCTGAGGTGAGGAAACAGAGTTGAGAGACCAGGGAGACCAAAAGCAGTTAGTGTGTGCAGGACAGAGCTGCATGAAGGAAGCACCCCAGAGTTCCTCATAGGGTCCGCCTTGAGTATGCAGCAATGCTCATCAGTTTTGCTGAGCTCAGTACTGATGAATGCATCTGAAAGGATTAGGGGGAATAGTGCCTGGCACTCATATAGCATCAGAAATGGTGACTGTTCCCACCAGCCACACAGGGTATTGGAATAAATTACTCAGAAAGATCTGAGTTAATAGTGGGAGAATAATTAGCCATAGACTAAACATGGCTCTGGTTCCAGCTAATGAATCTTAAACAAGACCTAACAAGATCAAACTGTTTCTAAGAAATTTAACTGTATTCCAAACCAAAGCTAAAAAATATTTACAGAAACAGAACAATACCCAGCATCTGAAAAAGTAACATTCATTGTCTTTGGCATCCATGTCAATGATTATAGGCATGCAAAAAGCAGGAAAATATGACACATAATGAGAAAAAGCAATCAGTGGAAATTAACGCAGGTGATAGAAGTTGTGGATAAAGACCTTGAAAGCGTTATTGTTACTATTAATATATAAGTTGAAAAAGTTAGAGACATGACAGACATAAAGAAAAATTCCCAAGCCAAACTATTAGAGATGAAACTACAAATGTGTGAGGTGAAAAATACACTGGATTGGGTTTATGACAGATTAGACATCTCAGAAGAAAAGAGTAGAAAACTTGAAAACGTAGTAATGATATTTTTGGAAAGGAAACACATTTTTTTTTTTAAAAAAGGAAAAAAGTGTCAGGGTACTGTAAGACAACTTCAAATGGCTTAATATATGTGTAATTGGAGCCATAAAGGAAAGTAGAGAGGATTGGAACAGAAAAATATTTGAATGAGTAATGGCCTGCATTTTCTAAATTGTATGAAAACTATAACCCCACAAATCCAAGATTAACAAACTGCAAGCACAAGGAATTTGAAGAAAACTACGCCAAAGCGCATCATAATAAAAAATCTAGTGGTAAAGAGAAAATCTTAAAAGCAACCAAGGGTAAAAGTTCACATTACGTACAGAGGAACAAAGATGAAGTGACATTTTTCTCATCAGAAGCAATGCAAATAAGATGGCAGTGGTGAAGCACTTTTAAAGTGCTTAGAGAAAAAAGAAATCGTTAACCCAAAATACTAAACCTGTTGAAGATACTTTCCAAGATGAAGGTGAAATAGACTTTTCAGACTTATAAAAGCTGAAATAATTAATCACAGCAGACTTATCATTATAAGAAATGGTAAAATCCTTCAATGAGAAGGAAAATTATACCAGACAGAAATCCGAATCTACTGAAAAAAAAAAAAATGAAGAGTACTGCAGATGATAACTACATTGGTAAACATATGGGTTTTCCTTATTACTATTAGCCCTGTATATGCTTTACTATTGTTACCATAACATCTGGCTGGTGATGAAATCAATATTTATATGAAAGAAACACAAATGAGGGACAGCCTGGTACAGTGAATGCTAGGAAATGGTGATCACCTTCTAAAATGAACCTAGATTCACTGCAATGAAATATCAGATAGTTACCTTACAAGCTCAGTTTGAAGTAATCCAAATAAAAATTTAAAAAATTCAGCTTACTGAATTCATAAAGAGAGTACACCTGTGTAATCCCCAGTGTAGCACCCAGATCAAGAAATAGAATATTATCAACCTTCCAGAAACTTATCTTGCACTTCCTTCCAAGAACTATCTCCTCTCAAGGGGCACCCTAACTTCTAACACTATAAATTAGTTTTGCCTGTTTTTAAATTTTATACAATTGGAATCATATAGTATTTACTTTAAAAAATCTGGCTTCTCTCACTCAATCTTATGTTTAGAAGATTCATCCATGCTGTCCTGTGTAGCATTGTTTATTTTCATTGCTGTATAGTATTCCGTGGTATGATTATGCATTTTACCTATTCTACTCTGATGGGTATTGGGTTGTAAGTTTTGGCTGTTATGAATGGCACTGTTGTAAATAGTCTTTTGTGTGTCTTCAGAAGAACATGTGTATACATTTGTGTTGAATGTATACCTTGCAGTGGAGTTGCTAGATAATAGATACATAGTTCAGCTTTCCCAAATAATTGTACCGTGAACCATACTAGCAGTATATGAGCATTGTAGTTGCTCAACATCACCATATGTGGTATGTTCTGTCTTTTTCTTTTTAGCTGTTCTAGTGGGTGTATTGTGTATTGTGGGGGTTTAATTTTAGTTTCCCTGATGATTAATGAAGTTGAGCTACTTTTCATATGTTTTTGACCATTTTGGTATCTTTTGTGAAGTGTCTGCTCAAGTCCTTTGCCCACATCTCTACGGAGGAATCTGTCTTTTTCTTATTGATTTGTAGGAGGAGTACATAATCTATCTATCTATCTATCTATCTATCTATCTATCTATCTATCTATTCCTCTGAGAGTGTGTGTGTTTGTGCATATGTATATATACACACACACAATTTACATAATGTAGTATTTGTTTTGACCCTGTCTTGGCTCATTCTGTTGTTTGCTTTTTCATTTTCTTAATAGAGTCTCTTGACAAACAGATGTTTTAAATGTTAACAGAATCTCATTTATTAAATTTTTTTACTTGTAAAATTTCTTGAGCTCAATATAAGTAAATATTTTGATGTGGTTGCTAAAATAGCTAACGCTATTGTTATTACAATGTGACAGTCCACTCCTATGATAGTCATATCTTACAGAGAGAAATTAATTTCTTTTTGAGCAGTACATCATATGAAAGGTTTGGAACAACTAAAGTATGTTCAGGAAAGAACATCTAGGAGGTTGAAAGATTTCCAAAGTTTAACCTCTGAGGGAGAGTTAAAGGAGATGGAGACATTTAGACTGAAAACCCTACACAACAGGTGCGAGGAAGTATTGCTTTGAAAGCAAAATTCAACTTGTTCTTAATCGCCGCAAGAGGAGGAACAGGTTGTAAGGGCTGAGAGTGACAGGGATATCAATTTCAAATTGTCAGGGAGCATCCAAGTCTCTGTCACAGCGGTCCAAAGATAGGCTGGTAAATGGAGATGATTCCATGTAAGAGTAGTGTTAAAAGGGATTCTGACATTGACTTGAAAATGGTCTGAAGGAAATTATCCTTTTATGAGTTTGTATCATCTTAGCTCCTGTCACAGGTCAGGTTTCCCAGGAAGTAGACACTGTGATTAGGAGGGGAAGTTAAGAATAATGCAGACCCAGCCTTGACCAACCCTTCAGGGAACTCTGGAGCTAGAGAGGCCCTTCAGAGTTGTACCAAACTGGGCTGAGATGGCTAGGCCTTTATTCCTTCTATTAGTCATTCATTGGATGTGGGCTGCCCTGAGAAGGATAGTGACCTGGTACAGAGCAGTTCTTTGGAACTGAAGCAGTCCTTGAAAGTGCTGAGAGCTAAAAGCCCTCTGTTGACCACACTTCCAGGAGCCCGACAACAAATTCTTCCTTGAAGGGGAATCATGTTGTCTAATGCAATACATAATAAATCTTTGCATGGATTTTCTTTTTAATCTTTTAATTTATAATTTTTATTTACTTTGTCATATGTATTTGGTTTAACATTATCCTCCCCAAATAGCAATCTGACTGCCATTACAACAATAGTGGCAGTGACTCCAGAAGCCACCCCCATTTGGTCCTGGCCATCACTCATCACTGTAGAAGCCCACCTGTGCTGGGTCTCATGTGTAAGGAACTGGGATTCTGTGTGCTTTTGTGTTCAGAAGCAATGTGCAACCTATAATTTAATTCTATTTCACAAATGATAAGCAAGTTCCATACCCATTAGGATATGATCTTCTAGGACCCCCAAGACTGCTTTCACCAAAACCAAAATCGCTGTCTGCAAAATTCTGCTGTTAGCTGGTACTCTGATTCCCAATAGCAACAAGAGCCAGATGTTGAAAAGATTCCTAGAAAATTAGAAAGCTAAATACTTCACTAGAATTTTATTTTATATTTAAATCTCTATTTCAAGTATCAGGAGAATTTCCTTAGATGTGACAACTTTTTTAATCTATGAAAGGGAGTGGGGGAGCATGGGACATGTGTTCTGAGGCTGAACCTCCAAACTGAACCTGATCAGTTTATAGCTCACTGATGAGAAAGAAATTTGAGAGCTGGTGGTGAAAATAATAGGGTGTATATATATTTTTTACTGTTCATTTGAATATTTTGTTTATTTGAATATTGCTATATTTTAGGAAGAGGCTTCATCACAAGGAGTTTGTGCTTTGGTAGCAGGTGTTTCATGAGGGCCCAGCAGCCCGGGAGCATGGTCAGGTTGTAGGGTAGTACATTTTTTCCCTGCTCTCATCAGCATGCCCAGGTACTCCTAATCACTGCTACCAAGACCACTACTAAAAAAGGATTGCCCTATTTTGCTCTAAGTTCTGTTTACTTGGCTTGATCATGTTGGACCTGGTCAGTAGTCTTTGAGGATGAGGGTCTCTGGGTTAACCACTGGGATGTGGTCACCTTAGAACAACCGTGGGGTGAAGACTGTGATATTTCTTAAAGATCTCTCTTCAGAAATGGAGAACTTACTCCCCAGCTGCTGGGATGTTGCAGAAAAGGGCCCTTAGGTATTTCTCCCAAGAACAGATCCCCTTCCAAGGGAAGCCTGTATCCAGTAACTGATCACTACTGGGGATAAAAGGGCCTAGACCTCTCACCCCAATTAAAGGGCCACCTCAGTTCCTGAGATCTCCAAAGCTTTGTTAGAGCTTCATTTCAGCTCAATTTCTCCTCTCCAATCCTGTTTCCTTCCCCTCCCTTCTAGAGATATGGATCCCAAGAGCTATCCAGAGGTTTCCTAGAGGTGGACACAAAACACTGATGCTTATTTTTAAAGTATTTGAAAACACCCCATTTGGTAGCCGTGGTTTGGTAGTGATAATCTTGTGGCTGTACGCTCTGAAGTCAAATCTGGGTTTCAAATTTTAGTTCTCTCATCTGTTCACCATAGGACCTTGGGCAGGTAATTTAATCTCCCCTCGGTGTCAGTTTACTCATTTGTAGAATGGGTATATAATATTTGTGCCAGCCTCATGGGTGTGCCCTAGATGGAGTTCCACAAGAAGCAGACCGACATGAAGTTAGCGTGTAGGACATTATTTGGAGGAAATTGACATCCAGGACAGTTAAACTTTAATAGATGGTGAGGGAGATAAAGAGAAAAAGATCCAGAGCATGACATGCTAAGAAGTACTGCACCTTGTGACCTTTGAGCACAGTGGAGAAAATGTAACAAAGATAGGGTCACAAGAAGGGTCAAGGGCAAAAAACAAAACAAAAAAGCATGTGAGGAAAGTTAACAGATGATTCTATTCAGTGGAGAAAAGCATGGGTTATTCTTTATTATATTCCATCTACTTTCAAAAATGAGTGGACGTGGCTTATGAATTTGAGAATAAAACATGACAAAGGCAATTTTTTCTGAACAAAAAAATTTCAGGAGCAAAATTATAGATATTTCAGGTACCTGAAATGAAAACCTCACTTTATTTCATCTGATTAATGTACTATACCACTTTCTGGGGGAAAAAAAATGGGTGGGGGGCACCTGGTGGGTGGCTCAGTTGGTTAAGCACCTGACTCTTGATTTTGGCTCCGGTCATGATCTCAGAGATCATGCCCTGAGTCGGGCTCTGTGCTAAGTGTGGAGCCTGCTGGAGATGCTCTCTCTCTCTCTCTCTCTCTCCCTCTGCCCCTCCCCCTGCTCACTCACTCTCTCTCCCCAAAAACAAAAAACAAAAAACCTCCTTATTTTTCCTGGGATTTAATCTGAGGAAGAATTTATCATTTTTGTTAGCTCATATCTTCAGTGTTACAAAACACGCACAGCAGAAATATTGTTTGGTTGGATATTTTTATTTACTCACCATTAAAACCAAGGGCATAACATTGCATATTTATTCTCTCAAGGCATTTTTTTGTGAATCTTAGGAAATATGGTCCATTTACTTTGCTAAAGCTTGCACTGCTAACATAACTAAGGGATAATGTTTAGAGAATATAGAGCAGTGATTCTCAACCCTGGCTGTATGTTAGAATCATCAGGGGAGCTTTAAAATTCCTGATGCCCATGCCACATCCTGGACCAATTAAATCAGGATCTCTGCTGGGAAATGAGGCATTTTTTAAAAAACTCCCTGGGTGATTCCAATGTGAAGTCAAGGTTGAAAACCACGGATAAAAAGGGCCAAGTAGTTACTGTGTTCATTAATCTGCCCTTTTTAAATACCTTTTTTTCTAAGTGGCACTTTTGATAAGTGCTGAGTTGCAATCAAATAATATACCAGTAAATATCTAAAGTGCTAGAATTATTGGACATTGATTAAATAACTGAAGTCAGCAAAGTGGGCCCAGGGGTGACTAAAACCAATAGGCTGTGTGGTAGATTAGTAGGACATCTAGTTATTATCTCTAGGTTTACAAAGAAGTCAACCAATTAATTGCTCGTACTTTTCAGGGGTCAAAGCCTGTGACCAAGTTACTTTCCTCAGTAGTTTGCCTCAGAACTCCAGGTTGGCGAAGGGTGAAAAAAGTTCCATGGGGTTGATGGCCTTAAATATCTGGAAACACTAGGCTGATTCAGGAGATGTTCTGGGTTCCAACAGTGCAGTTCCTCAAAGTGACTGAGTTGGAGTTGAAGTTCCCAGGAATTAACATGAAATGTGACTTCATGAATTGAAATGTGTTTGTAAATGACTTTCAAATAATAGCTTCATTCTTCACCAGTGTAAGGTGGTGGCTTTGTGTCTTATGATAAGATCTAAGACCCAAATGGAATTGCAGATCTTTCCAAGGGCTTTCATTCTTTTCCCTTTAGAGAGAGCTCTGAAAGCCTTACAGCTCTGTGCCTTTAATCCCAAGCCTTTCTGAGTCACTTTAGGTCCGACAGTTCACCTTGGCTACAAGCCATCACTCTTTCCATTCCTGTGCTATTTGGGGTGATGCATCAGAAAGCTCAGTTGAGAGACAGACCAAAGTTTTGACACACAAGCTCGTTTCTAGCTCTGAGACCCTAAGCAGGCTGATTTCTCTGAACCCATTTCCTAATGTTTAATTTGGATTAATAATGTATTGCTAAAATGTTTAATAAGATGCTATATATTTAAGAAATTATATATGAAAGAATTTGATAAAATGTTCTGTAAGCACAATTAAGGGAAAGAGAATGATGGTACTAAATAGGATAATACAGTTTTTCTAAGTCTGTGTTCAACTAAAAATTTGTTAATGTTTAGAAAAATATGCACAGACAGGAGGCCCTTACCAGACCCGCTGACTAGAGCAGAAAAAGATGGTTATTTTCCAGCTCTGTGCAATTTGGAAGTCATTCTACGACTCCTTGAATGTTTTGTGCAATATGGAAGCCACTTTCCTCTTGAAATGTAGGCTGAGTCATGATGTGCTGTGGATGGACAGACTGGATTTCAAAGAGTGTGAAAGTAAGAATGTAAAATACCTCACTAATAATTTTATATTGATAACTTGATTTATTTTGGATATATAGGGTTAAATGAAATATACTTTTAAAATTAATTTTACCTCTCTGTTTACTTTTTTGAAACAAAGTGTGGCTAATAAAAAACTTAAAATTATATACATATCTCACATTTGCCTTGTGTTATATTTTTGACAGTGATGTTCTAGAACCTCATCATGGACCAATACAATTTAATAGGAAAAAAATTAAGCCTTATAATGATTACATTTTTTTCTGGAAGTCACTGTCTTTTTTTTATACATTTGCCCATGATGTGAAATCCTGCTCTTGACTCCTGTCTTAAAACCATGTTGGTTTAGGGCTTTTAGAAATTAAACATCCTTGAATAAAGACCATCATGGGCCTTTCATAAAATAAAACTCCTCTTTATTGTGAACAATATCATTGCTAGTGTTTTACAAGGTGGCTTCTTTTCTTCAATTTTTTTCCTTTTGCTGAAGACACTTTTTAAAGACTCTTGATTGCTCTCTGGATCATTTGAGATATTACCTGTAATTCCTGTCTTCTCTTGCTATTTACTGGATATTTGAGGAAGGGGGAGCAATTCCATATCTGTGTGGGATTCCGATGACTACAGCCAGGTTGGCAACAGTCTGATTTTACTAAGGGAAAAGATGGCATTGAGCAGAGAGTACAAATAGCTTTTTGAAATGGAAGTCTGAAGTTCATCTGTGTCTCACTGACTTGTTTTTCTGGTGATAGCTCCACAGTCAGGAGCTTCTCAAGGCTACAGAATAATAAGGGCGTGTATCAGAGGGGGTCACGATGCACAGCCTACTTACAAATACTTGGTGGAAATGACTGTGAAATTGGTAGAGTACAGTAGGGGAGGTAAAGATTTGAATCATGCTCACTGGTAAGTGTACCTAAAAAAATTTTGTGTGTCAGCTGTGCTCAAATCTATAAAAGTGCTATTTTGTGGTGATAACTTTGAGAGTCATTAGCTGTAAACTGTTTGTCTCCATCTGCAATTTCCCATGATATACTTATACAATAGTCACGGTACACGGTCACGTTGTCCAGAGAGGAAATCAAAAGACCTGTGAGGGTACTTACAGCCTCATATCCCACATGTCACATTTCCATGTAGAACAGCATTGCCCATTAGAAATACACAAGCCATATGTAATTTTAAATTTTCTCATAGCCAAATTGAGAAAAGGGAAAAGAAGAAAGTGAAATTAATTTTATGTTATGTTATATGTTTTAATTTATCTAAAATTTATTTCTACTATTAAATCACTATTTTAGTGTAATCACTATTAAAATATTAAGATATTTTACATACTTTTTCTTTTGTACTAAATCTTAAAATCTGGTGTGCATTTCCTACCTGTGGCACATCTCAGCTTAGTTACATTTCAAGTGTGCAATAGTGACATGTAGCTAATGGCTACTGTATTGGACTGTATAGACCTAGAGGCATTCATATGGGGGCACCTGGGTGGCTCATTCAGTTAAGCGTCCAACTCTTGATTTCGGCTTCAGTCATGATCTCAGGGTTGTGAGATTGAGCCCTGTGTCAGGCTCCCCACTCAGCATGGAGTCTGCTTCTTTCCCTCTCCCCTCACTCTGTTTGCCCCTTCCCCAGCTTGTGCATGCATGTGTGTGTGCATGTGCATACACACACTCTGAAATAAATAAATCTTAAAAAAAAAAAAGCATTCATGTGTTCATAGCTGATCTGTCCACCTTCACGTTCTGGGAGGACTCAGGCTACCTGCTATTGATGTGCAGCTGGGGTAGGGGGTGGGCAGGGAGAGGGGGCTGAGCCCTGATAACAGGCTTATTGGGTAGGGTGGTCATTCTTAAAGCAGGGCTTAGGATGACCCCAGAAATAAATGTCTAGTGGCTTTGGTGGAGACCTCTAGGCTTCTGGAGAACTGTCTCTAAACAGTTGTGGAGAATGGACTCCAGAAGGAGTTTTCCATGGAGCCAGGGAGAGCATGTGGCATCCTGTGCAGTACAGCATTAACTCCACAGGCTTGGATTGCCCAAACCCTGCATATTCCAAAGGTGTTCATTACTGACTCTTGACATGCTGGTGAGAGATAACCTTTGAGTCCCTGGAATATCTTGCCTGATAAGAACATCCATTTATGTCTAAGGCTTTAAGCCATGCCAGATAGTTTATGCTAACGAGGTGATTTATGTGGAATGGTTTTCATATGCCTAGAGCTGTGGGCCATACTGCATCAGTTTGACCTGTTGGGAGCTGTAGATAGGAGTCGCTAAGATCAACTCCATGCCTATGTGATTAACCCCTAATAAAAACTGTGGACACCAAGGCTTGGGTGAGCTTCTGTGGTTGTCAACACTTTTCACATGTTGCCGCACATCACTTCTAGGAAAATTAAGTGCATCATATGACCCTATTGGGAAAGGACAGCTGGAAGCTTGTGTCTGATTTCTTCTGGACTCTGCCCCATGTACCTTTTTCCTGTGCTGATTTTAATCCGTATTCTTTCACCATAATAAACTATAATCATGGATATGACAGCTTTTCTGAGTTCTGTGAATCTTTCTAGTGAATCATCAAACTTGAAATTGGTCTTGGGGACCCCTGAGGTGCACTATCTGTTACACATCAGCAGCATCACTGATGAGGAAGGTGGACATAGAAACAGGATTGTGAGAATGAGGACAGGGCCCTAGAATCTGTGGTGTGTTTTTTATAAGCCAAGCATGATTCCAGATATTTCATGCAACTATTACCTGACTTAATCCTTTCAGTACCTCTCTTATACCTGTCTTACAGAAGAAGATATAGATATCCAGGCTCCAGTCCCCAAGAAGTCAAACTAGTGAAGTATGGCCCCAAGCACCAGGCATACAAAAATCATTTGCAATAAATGAATGATAGAACGAGATTCAAACTGGGTTCTCCTGGCTTCCAAGCCCTGGTTCCAGCGTACCACAGCACAGACGTAGCCACATTCACTGGGACACACTGGCCTTGGCATGTGGAACAAGTCTGTGGGTTCCCTGCCCACATCCCCTCAACCTGTACTGGAGTTCACTTCAAAGAGTTCCCAGGCAGACCCATGTCTTCCTGCATTTCTCTGCCTCTGCCTGATAGCTCCTTCTGGCAGCTGGGGCATGTTTAGCTTGCACGTGGCCTGGTAAGGCTCCCGGAGTGGCCCTCGACCAATGAGGGAAAGTTGTTGATGAATGAATACCTGCCTTTCCGGCCTCTCAGTGGAGGCGTGTTCCACAGAGCCTCTCATATGATCCCCATTGGGATTGAGCTCCAGCTGCCTACAGCTGTGTCCCTCTCTATAACACACCCTTTATTGGCATTCTTTCTTACCCATCTCACTTCCCGTTCCTTTGCTGTATGACCTATGATCCCCTCCTGAATAAACTGCTCGAACCCAAATTCCTAAACTGAGCATCTGTTTTTGGTGGGGTTCCAGAATAAGAAAAGAGATAGGATCATATCTGAATGGGTATATACAAAGCAAAAAGCAAAACATTTGAAGGACGGTGACACTGTTGTTACACCCTGTATCCTGTATTTTTAAGTGTCACATTCATAGCATACATGCTGTCCTTTGTCCCATATTTGAATTAATTTGAATCACTGTATTCAGTTCTAGCATGAAATATGTACGTGCTGCAAGTTGCCATGCATGGATCCATATTATAATGTGTTCTTTGTACTTTAGTTTACCTGGCTAATTCTTCTTGTTTTCCACCCTTAATACCATTAAAGTATGTGCCTAAATGAACCATCATTTGTAAAGCTGAAAGCTGATATTTACTTAATCAAAATTAGACTTCCTAATACCTATTAAAGGGAAAACCCGTTGGGGGTGGGGGGAGAAAAGAAGATAATGCTCACATTATTTTTCAGACAATAAACAACCTTGTATAATCCTATTATGAACATTAGCATACATTTCACAGCCCATCTGGCAAACAATAAAGGTCATGACTCTATGTATTTGAAATGCTATCCAGGGCATTGTAGTAAGGAAAATGGTAAAACCTACAGCTCTGTCAGTGGGTCAAAAAGCGGTCATAGGACATTTCTCAGACACCGTGGATTACTCAGCTAGACTTTTATGAAGACAAGCTGTGTGTTAGGAAGCATGTTTTTCAAAGCTAAACAGGTCTGAAGGAATAGTTATGTGACAAGCAGGAGTAGAAGCTGGGGGGAGAACATTACCTGCTTTTAGTGATTCATGGTTAAGTTAAACTGTTACAAAACTCCAGTGTCTTATGAAATGCAAATCATTATTACAGTGACCTTCATGGGACAGAGAAAATACAGTGTCTGCTTCTAGTTAAAGAATTATTTTTCCAGAACTTCAAAAGAAGTCATTCTAATGAGTTTTACTGAGAATTTCTAACTTGGAAGACTAAAAGATTGGATTTTTTTCCTAGATCATATGTGGTAATAGTAACTTACTTTACTGGCAAATTTTAGAACCCAATAGAAATATTCAAAATGATGTAGGTATTAGAGATCCATTGGGCTGAGGTTCTATGTGCACATTGCTGACTCCTACTACATGGATTGGCCTTTATTTCCTTTGTGCCTGTTTCTTTCTGGATGAAATGCAAAATTTACATGAGGAATAAATGTAAAATATGAACTGATATAGCCAAGGATTGTGATGGAAGTGCTACACAATATGTTCTACTCCATTTCTGTCTGAGCAAAACTTTACAAGTAGTTGGAGCTGTGTTAACCATTGTTTTTTTTTAGAGTGAGCGTATGTTACAGGTATAGTCTAATATTTAAAGTTAATACTTACGGATACATTGACATTATAATTTAATTACTCACAAGCTTTGTAAATGTGAAAGATTTGTCATTCCAAACTATTTCTAATTATTTTTCATGCATGCAGTTTACTTAGCTTCTACCCAAGTTTGAAAGCAATCTTGTTTGTCACATTCCTTTCTCTGACAATAGGATGAAATCGCTGTTAATTTGAAAGAAATTCTTTAAAACTCAAGTCTGACTGAATGGTAGTATTCATTGCGTGCCAACACAGTGTAACATTGAGTGTGAAATTGATAAACAGTCAAATCCCTGAGCTGCTCCTTTCTCTGGAAGTATCATGGACCTAATGCATCTCTCTAACTGGACATGCATGTTTAGCAGGATCCACAAATGGGAAGTAGCATTTCTTGCCAAAATGCTGGAGGATAACACCCTCCTCCCTCAGGCCAATCCCTTAATATCCTCTCCTTGTTCAAAAGAACTTGGAGTTGAAATGTAGAAGCCTCCATCTTGATATTACAAAGCACTATAAGGCTTCACAAATAGATGCATGCCTGGCTAAGCCCAACATTGATAACAGGAATTTGTAGGGTATCAGAAAAAGTAAAGCCTTCTTCACATGCCATAGACAAAGTCACTCTCTTTATTGCAAAATTTGAACAAATGTAGGTGGGAAACAGAATTTTCTATAACTTAAGATGTGTCCTCATATAAGGAAGTGACCAGCCCATGGCAAAACCCTATGAAATATACAGAAGAAAGGGAGCAAAATCAAGATTCTACTAGAAAAGAAATACTTATTGCATCAGAAGAGAGACTGTTTTCTAGTTTCATCTGGCAAAAGTATATTTGTTAATTTGTTAATAATGAAGAATATTAGTTAAGATATTGGTGTGACAAATAGAAGCATTAATTCAATGCAATGTATAATGGCTCATGTCTATGATTCTAATTAGCAGATGGTGCTTTTCAACACAGAGAATGGGGAACCAGGCTCCCTCTGCTTTACAGCTCTGCCATCCCATAGGCAGTTGATGGAAATGGCAAAGAGAGCATGGAAGGGACACATTTGTTCTCGCTGCCTCTGCCTGGAAATGTCGCTCATCACTGTCACTTCTTTCTCATTGGTGAGAATTCATCCCAGAGCAAGACCCAGCTGCAAGAAGGATAAGGAATGTGGCCTGTGGTTGGGCAGCAACCTCCTGGTTACAACTGTGTTTTATGGAAAAGGAGAAAAGATGGAAATGGGCACCTAGCCGCTGCCACAGGAGGAATTGGAAATGCCAGAATTTCATGTGTAATGTCTGTGGTGTTTACTGTCTAATATCAAAAGAACAAGGAAGAAATTTTCCAAATAGATCTCTGTTTATGGTAGTTTTATTTTTTCTTCAAGATTCATTATTAAGTGCTACTTTTTCCATGGAGCCTCCATAGCCCCTATAAAACACATCCCATTCTGTCTGTTCTAGAATAATGCATGCATGGATGCTGTCAGTTGATTCCCTACTTAGATCACCTTTACCAGGCTGGTGTACTGATCTACAACTTGCTGTGAATGTTGGCTGCTGAAGGCTCATTGCTGCTCTCTTCTCTGGAAAACTGCCTTTGGCCAAATTGAAGACACCTTGCACTGGAGTTAAATGACCTTTCTCCTGCCATGGGGACAGATGACAGCCAATAATTGACTGACATATGAGTAGAAGAGGTCTTTCCCAAGGTGGGATCAACTCTTTGGTTCATTTCTCACTCCTGAGCTCACCCATGGGATGAGGCTAAACTCTCACTCAACTCCTTCCTTGCCCCATCCTGCTTCTCTCATTCCCCTTCTCTCTCTCTTTTTTAAGATTTTATTTATTTATTTGAGAGCGAGAGCAGGCTCATGAGCAGGGGGAGGGGCAGAGGAAGAGGGAAAAGCAGGCTCCCCGCTCAGCAGGGAGCCTGACTTGGGGCTTGATCCCAGGACCCTGGGATCATGACCTGAGCCAAAGGTAGCTGCGTAACCGACTGAGCCACCCAGGCACCCCTCATTCCCCTTCTCTTAAGAGCATCTTCCCCACACCTGAAATAAGCCATGTGCACTGGAATCCCTAGAGAACCAGGCCTAAGACCATGGGGTACCTTACTTTCTAAAATTGAGAGACTACATAATCTTCATGTATTCCTTTCTTCTTCATTTTTTCAGGGTTAAGGGAAACATTTAGAAAATAGGGCTGTAACTGCAATTAGATAAAAAATAAAAGAATCCATTTCCAGAGTTTTCCCCACATCAGTGAATGTTCTTGTTAATTTCCCAAATCTTCCACATTTCAGGACTTTGCACTGAGAATGACCTAGGGGCCTTTTGTAAGGGAAGATTTTCTCTTCCATATAATAAGCAGGAAGATGGGGATGGATATTTTATTTTTTTAACCATCAGGAAGTCTTCTTTAACCAAAAATCATAAATGAACCATAGCATTTCATCCAGGAGCAGTTAGCGTAGGTAAACTGTAGATCAAATAAAATATTAATTGGTGTAGTAGCTTAGCATAGTGTCTGGGACATGGTAAAGTAGTCATGACTGTTTGCTCTTGTTCTCCTTACTTTCATTCTAAAGGATTTCCTGAGATAGGGAGAGCCAGAATTGGCCTCATTTCTCAAAAGTAAGATTGAAAACATTGGAGTCAGCTTCAAACCATGATTCTCCACAGCAGCAATTTGAGATGTTATTGATTTGGTTTGAATGTCCCCAAAATTTGCTACAGGAACCACTACGGTGCAGTCATCAAGGGAACCTCTATTTGGTTTTTATAAAGTTCATGCTTGTCTTATGACAATAATAACATTAGGTTCTGGAATGAATTAATGCTTCATTAATATATTTAATAAGAATCAGGCATGACATCATTGGTGTGTTCTAATTCCTGTGGATATCATCTACATGGAAATATTTCTTGAGGGGAAATATTTAGAAACACATTTTAGAACTTCCCCAGTGGTTGAAGGATAATGAGTCTTGCCTCTACTGCAGAGCAAATTGTCATAATTTTCTAGATTAATGCATAAATGTGGGAGCTCAGCTTCTTATGCAGACATTCAAGCATCCCTGTAATCTTCTCATTAGCAGGCAAATGGATTTCTCTCTCCTAATCAAATTATACTAATTTTTGCCTAATTTTATTTAAACTGTTTTTTTCTCTTGAAATAACTTGGTTTTGTAAATCCACATACTTTTCAGTCTTTTGAGCCAAACCTTCACTATGAAAACTTTTCTGAAAATTCTAGGCTACAATTATGTTATTATTTTCTGACTACCTAAAGTGCAACTTGGTTATGCAGTTTGTTATTGGATTATATTCAAGTTATCAGTTAATTTCTTAGTTGACAAGCTTGTCTAGATCATACCCTTTCTCTGATAGCTTGCTACATGATTAAATCATGTTTCATATACTGCAGTGTAATCCTCATTGTCCTGAGCACACAGCTGAGCATACAGTAGGTGCTCAGTATATGCTTGAATGTGTGATTGAATGCACATCTCATATTTCTTGATGCCATCATTACTGGGTCTCTGAGATGAAAGGGGTCAGGAATGTCACATGCTTCCTTAGCTCACTTTCTTGACCCAATGTGACCCAAGGGTGCAAGCCAAGTGTGGAAAGGAATTCACTCCCTTGCCCTCTTCTCCCAACACATCCTGCCTAGAGACAGCTGTAGCCATTGTTGGCAAGAGAATGTCTATAATCAGGTCAGACGAAAAGGTCATTTCTACATTAGAAAAGGTCTGTGATATCTTTCCCTCAACAAGGAGCAAGACCCCATTAAGTGTCAATTGAAGCACAGATAACATATGAGTATGAAAGAATACACACGAACAGGTCTGTGTGTTGTTACATATGGAAAAATGTGTATGTGATACATTTATCTTGTTATTTTCTAAGGAGGCAATTATAATGTATATACATAACACATTATAAAGTGGTATATTTCTAAGGTAGTTAATCTATGTCATGTAGACGTTTGACAGATATTTGGAGTTCAGGCAGCATAGCAATGAGAACTAGGAGAGAGATGTCTGCTTTCCTTTATGCTGAGCTGTAGAGTGCTGTGAATTGTGTTGCATAGACTCACATACTGCTCTAGAAATGTGCTTCATTTGGCCATGCTTTGTGTGTCACCCTGTTTGGGAGGACAACCTTGACCTTCAGCTTCTCAGTGCAAGGGAAAGTGAAGAGGCTTAAAGAACACGGGCCATGGTGTCAGTCTCTTGCTTTCACTAGCTGAGTGAATTTTTGGATTGTTATTTGATTTTTCTGCTATTGTTTTCCCTTCTGTACAATGCAAATAAGAGTATCTACATGTCTGAATGATTTTGAGCATTAAATGACATGAGTATAAGCCACCTTGCATAGTGCTCAGGAAAAAAAATCAATTTAGTTATTTATCCATTCACTTAACAGATATTTATCATGTACCCGCTATGGATCAGCTTACATTCTAGTGAAAGGGTTTAAATAAAGTGGGGAAGGGAATGGGAAATCATGGAATGGGAATTTTTGTGCAGGCCTCACTGATAATGTAAGTCTGATAGAAGATCTGAAGGGGGCAAGGGAGTCAGCCATGAGCAAAGATGAAGGAGGAGAGTAGAAGAAACACCAACTATAAAGGCCTTGGGATTGGAGTGTGTTTAATGAGTTTGAAGAATACCCTGAAGGTCAGCATGGTTGGAGAGGGGTCAGGAAGGAGGAGAAGAGAAAATAAATGAGCAAGGCAATGGGGAGCTTGATCAAATAGAATCCTGTGCATCATTAAAATAGCTTTTCCTCTGATGAGATACCATTGGAACATTTTGAACAGTTGACTGACTTACGTTTTAAAGCATCACTCTGGCTGCTGGTTGAGAATAAAATGAAAGGAGGCAAGAGTCCAGTTTTCAAGCTTCTGCAATAATACAGAAGAGGATGCTAGGTGAAAGTGGGATGGTGCCACTGATGTTAGTGACAGTGATTAGATTCTGGGTAATAATAGGTAATCAATTACAGTTTGAAAAAAATACAAAATATGTAAGTCATAATTTTTGATAAATAATAGTATCTACTTGATATGATATTAGTTTTTGGTATTATAGCAGTGCTTTTGGTGATAGTAATGTCTAAACTGCTTCTTCCCTACCAAAAACACCACAGGAAATGCCGTGGATTTGAATAGTCTGCATATGGGATGCCTTAAATGCTTTGGCAAGATATTTTTATCTTTTCTAATGTTTCTCAAAAGCTGAGATAAATCCTTAAGCTTTTTCACTTTTTAATTTGAAGACTTGAATTTTTTCAGAGTAGTTTTAGGTTCACAGCAAAATAAGAGGAAGATTCAGAGCACCACTGCCCCCTCATATGCATAGCCTTAAGCATTTTGATTTTCTACCTGGCTTTTCTTTTTTTTTTCCTGGCCATTTTTTTTTAAGATTTTATCTATCTATCTATCTATCTATCTATCTATCTATCTATCTATCTATCATCTATCTATCTATCATCTATCTTTTTGTTTATTTCTATTTAGAGAGTGTAAGTGGGAGGAGGGGCATAGGGAGTGGGAGGAAGAGAATCTTAAGGGGGGGAGGGGCATAGGGAGTGGAAGGAAGAGAATCTTAAGCAGATTCCCACACTGAGCACAGAGCCTGACACAGAGCTCAATCTCATGACTCTGAGATCATGACCCAAGCCAAAATCAAGAATTGGATGCTAAACCAACTGAGCCACCCAGGCACCCTTCTACCTGGCTGTTTTAATGGCTTGTGACAAAGTCACAAGTCTCAAATGTAAAGTAGGTAGAGATGAGAATTTCAGGGCAGTAGAATCCAATTCCAGACAAGGGACATTTCTTGTTAGCAACAAATGATAATGGGCTAATATATTCAAAGTGTTAAAATTAACTGTTAACCTTAGATTCTACTTGGACCATCACTCTCACTGAAATTGAGGGTGAAACAGAGGTTGACATTCATAAAATCCACAGCCTTTGTTGAACAAACTGCAAGGATGCATTTTGGTAGAAAAGAAAAGATTCTGTAGGAAGGAAATAGAATGCAAGATATGGTTATAAGCACAGGAATTGTGAAATATTTTGGTAAATCTATTTCAATTAGTAATATTAATGAAAATGGCAATAACAGGTTTAGTTTGCACCTAAAACTAAGTGGAACTAAAATACTATGCCTTATAAACACGGAAGACAAAGGAAGGATGTTGGAGGTCTTTAGAGTTCAGTCCAAATGTTCTGTTATTCAGGGTAATATTTTATAGTTGATATCAACATGGGAAGCATAGTTGATATCAACATGGAAATGATGTATACATATGTCGATACATATGCATTTTTTTAAAAGATTTATTAGAACATGTGTGGGTGGGGGAAGGGCAGAGGGAGAGAATCTCAAGCAGATTCCCCACTGAGTGCTGAGCCTGACACGGGGCTCAGTCTCACAATGCCGAGATCATGACCTGAGCTGAAACCAAGAATCAGACACAACCTGCTGAGCCACCCAAGCTCCCCAATACAGATGCATTTCTTATAAATATACATGTACATTCTGATCTTGTTGGGAGAAGGAGAGAGATACTGATTATAGAATTTGTTAAATAATATATAAAGCTAACCATGTATGTTAATAAACAGGCTAGCTATATAATATGCAGCTTCCAGATGAACACAGGAAAAACTAAATGTCAAACTGAAGACAGGAGAAGAAAATAGGCAGACAAATCTTAGTAAGTATATAAGCAGTGTAAGATAGTTTAAATAAGTCTATCAGTAATTAAAATAAATATAAATGGATTAAATTCAGTTCTTAAAAGATTCTGGGTTTTACAAGTAGTATTTGTAAAATCCAAGGTTATTTAAGAGACACATCAAAATACAGCCCAGAAAATTTGAAAAAAGAGCTTAGATATTAACAAGACAGATAGTAATTTTTAAAATTATCAAATATTAGTAATTAAATACTAATATAATTATTTCTTTACTCCCTGATCTCACTTGAACTGAATTCTATAGAGTGACTACAACTTAAAATAATATTCTCTATGTATTTGAATTTTCACATTTTACACACATTTATCATTTTTTGTTTTGTTTTTCAGAATATATTCACATCTTTCATGTTATCTTACTCCCCGAATCTTCTTAGAAAGTAGGAGGGAAGAAACCATCTTCAGTCTTATCTCTTCTTATTCCTGAGTCATATAGTCTGTTAACAGTAAAAACATAACTTCATAAGAAAATCTAATTATCTCCTACTTAAAGCTCTTCAGTGTTTTCCATTGATTTTAGAGTAATGCCCCAAATCCTCACTGTGGCCTTGAAGTTTGTGATTACTCTGTGTCCTGTTTAACTGATTGACTTCTTTGCACCTTGTTTTCTGCCTCACTCTCTTATCTCCAGCTATATGCATTGCTTTTCAGTTTCTGGGCACAGCAAATGCTTTTTAACCTAAGGTTTTTGTGCACATTGTTTCATCTTCGTGGTCACTCTTTAGTGCAGAGTTTGCATGGTTGGGTCCTTTTTTTATTCTTTCTTTCTTTCTTTCTTTCTTTCTGGCTGATAATGGTTAATTTTATGTGTCAACTTGGCTGGGCCAGGAGTGTCCAGATATTAAACATTATTGCCAAATATCATTGTGAAGGTGTTTCTGGATAAGACTTACATTTGTGTCAGTACACTGAGGAAAGCAGATTGTCCTTCTCAGTGTGGGTGGGCCTCATCCAATCTGTTGAAGGCATGAATCAAACAATAAGACTGAGGAATGAGGAGTTTGCTCTCTCCGCTTCACTGTCTTCAAACTGGAACGTTGGTCTTTTCTTGTCTTTGGACTTGTACTTGGACTGGAACTATACCATCAGCTGTCCTGGGTCTCTAGCTTGCCAACTGAAGATTTTGGGATTTCTTAGCTTCCATATTATGTGAACCAATTCCTTATAATAAATCTCTCCAGTTACATTTTTCTTCTATTGTTTCTGTTTTTCTGGGGAACCCAGATTAATACAAGCCTTAATTTAAATGTTACCTCCTCTGAAAAGGCTTTCTTTCTTTATTCTCTTTCTCAATCACCTGTTTCCTTCATAGTACATATGACAATAGAAATGGTCTCATCTGTCTGTTTTCTTACTTTTTATCTTCCTAATTACGATATGCCTCTGAAGGCAGAGACCAGATCAGACCTATTCATTCCCTAAACTTTGCCCAAAGCCTGATGTCATGTAGAGTTTTAATAAGTATAAATAAATGAATAAGAAAAATGAATGAGTGGATCAGTAAATGAATGCTTGAGTGATTGGCTGTTTTGCCTGGGTAATTGCACTATTTTCTAGTGGACTGAAATACTGTCTCTGTATTTCTGACTCCCAAACCATAATTTTCATCTTGAATTTTCATCCCTAGAACTTAAGTTTCTGATTTCCAAGTATCTTTCTCATGTGTACCTCAAATATCCAAAGCTAAACTCAATTTCTTTTACTCTCCAAGATATCTTATTATTAGCCACCTATTTTGGTTAATGGTCCAAGCAGTCACCAAGTCATCCAAGCCTAAGACCTGGAAGTCATCATTCATGCATTCATTCATTTGTTTATAGAGCAACTCTTACGTGGCCCATACTGCACGAAGCACACCATACGTAACATACATAATGGACAACAAACATAATTCATGTTCTCATGGAGTGTAGTCTACCATCATTCTCATGACCCTAATTATGCTGATTGCCAAGACTTGTCTGCTTAGTCTACTTTAAGAATATGTTTTGAACCAGCACCTCTCTCTCCCTGCCCACCACCCCTCTCATACACACACACACACCTTTTCTAGATCAGCCAACATCGTATCTTATCTGATCCTTTGTAATAGCTTTGTAATTAGTTTCTTTGCCTCCAGTCTTATCTCTCTTGAATTAATTTGTCATACTACTGTTTTTCCTTAAACACAAATTTAACTACCTCATGGCCCTACAAAAAGTTCCATGTCTCACCATCACTTGCAGGAGAAAGTTCAAACTCTTTAGCATGATATGCCATGTCCTTTATGATTCAGTTCTATTAAATGGCATTTAGATCTATGCATATGACCCTATGTCTTTGCATATGTGGTTCCTTTACTCTGGAATCTCTCCTCTTTGCTTCACTGTATCAGCCTGGCAAATTCCTCGAATCCTTTGCTCTTGTGTTGGAACTTTCCTGATTCCTGTGCCATCCAGGCAGAGGCAAGAGCTTTGGAACCATACTCTTATAACCCCTTATAAGAATTTGTACCTTCAGACTTAATTATGAATGTCAAAAATGTTCACATGTCTGGATTCCTCACTAGACCATGGGCAACTTACAAGTAGAAGGCATGGCTTATACAAACGTATATCTGTACAGAGCCTGCAACATTAGGGATTTTACTGAATCTTTGCTCAGTAAATGGATATTGATTAACTGAAGAACACAGGTTCAGTCACTTCCTAAGGTGATAGTTATCAGTGGCAGAACTGACCCGGTTTTCCAAATTCTCACTCCAGTGGTTTTTTTTTCACTGACTAAAGCACCTTTGTTATTTATCCAGTGATTTTTCAATTGGTTCAGGGGATAGCAAAGCAATAGGGCATGCCCTGGATCAGGGAGGTGGTTCAGAATCACCTCAGGTCTTTTTGAACCTATATGTGCTTTGCTTAGAAATTCTGAAATGCACTCCCTGAGAAAGATCACCAATTGGGTGATTTATGTCCAAATATAGATATAAATATAGAGGGATAGGTATATACCTATCTGCCTGGGTAGCTCATACACACACACACACACACACACACACACACACACACACACACACACCATATGTGCCTGGGTGGCTCGGTTAAGCAACTGACTCTTGATTTAGGCTCGGTTAAGCAACTGACTCTTGATTTAGGCTCAGGCCATGGCCTCAGAGTCAAGAGATCAAGCCCTGCATCAGGCTCTGCACTCAGTGTGGAGTCTGCTTGAGATTCTCTCTCCCTCTACCTCTGCCTCTCCTCCTCTTGCTCTCTGTCTAAATAAATAAATAAATAAATAAGTGAAATCTTTAAAAAAATATGTATATATACATACATATCTTTGCTGGTGGAGTAAGAATGGGTTTGAAGTCAGGTGGCTGTGGGTTTGAACATCTATTTCTTCTTTGAGCACCCTTGTTTACAGATGAAGAAACTGAGGCACAGACTTTGCATCATCTAACTACTCTGTGCCTCAGTTTCCTCACCCGAAACCATTGCACCAAATCATAGAAGTTATTATGGGGATTATATCAGATGACTGACCCTTGATAAAGAACTAGAATATTGCCAGGCACACACTAGGCATTATAAAATTTAGTTAACATTTCCCTGCGTTTTCCCTCAGACTTTAAGAAAAACTCTGAAGACACCAAAATGGTTTTTCCATTTGTGTGGGGAGAAGATTATTGCTCTGCTGATGAATTGTCTGCATCTCACACACACTTTAACAGCTCCAGGGTGTCTTCAAATTAGAGCTCCTTATCACTCATTAGCACCGAGGCAGGAAAGCCGATAAACTTCACCTCTCTCTCAGTCCTCTCACACAACTAGGGAAGCCTCGGTTTTCTTTTATCATCTGAATTCTGACCTAAAAGGCTTCACTCTAACCTGGGGGCTTAATTTATCTTCTGTTAAAAGCAGCAGTTTTCCCTTACATGGAAACCGCCATGCCCTGAGTATGCATAGTGAAACCAAGCAACAGTCCTGCCTGTCTCATCTTGGATGCAAAGGAAAGTCTCTTTCACCCTTCCCTTCCACTGTGGGTAGATGGGGCTTTGGTTAAGGTCAGTGTATTAAATCTTGAGGCTGCTATTGTACAGTCTGTACTATAAAGTTTTAAAAGTTGACAAAATGCCATGAATGCCATTGTGTGAAGTCAACCTCATGTTTGTTTAACTTACTGTACATCACAGTACACTTCCTGATAGCTCAGAGTTTGTGTTGTTTTGACTAAATCTGGACAAATACGCATAAAATGTGTATTCAACAGATATTTCACTTAAAAACAAAGAAAGGTTTGTGTCTTTAGATTGCCCCAGAACCTGAGGGCTACTGAGAATTATAAATAAATTTGGCTTCACAGGCCTGCAGTCATAAATGACATTTTTTTAAATGATGGAAGGAGGGAGATTTCAGTCATACAGGAACCTTCCGTTTAACTCCCCTCCTCCCAAATATGTCCAAAATTTAAAGAAAGCTCCTCTAAATATAACTCTCAGTTGAAAAGGAGCTTTTGATTCCTAGTTATTGGGGAAAGACCTGTTTAACTATTTATACCATTGCTTTGTTTTCTTAAAATCGATGCAGAAGGAACATGGGTCCAGCCCCTTTAAAATACTATGTTTTATCACTCTCCAGTTGATGGGCGCAATCCAGCATGAGGAAATTAGAAACAGCTGGGGTAGACACAATAAGTTCTTTTTTAAAAACAGTTCACAATTACTCAAGAAAAGTAGAGATGGCACTAGAACAGCATATCTCAAAATGTAGTTTCTGGACCAGCCGCATCAGCATCACCTGGGAACTTGTTTAAAATGCAGATTCTTGGGCTTCACTTGAGCTACAGAATTAGATTCTGGGGGCAGGGCCCAACAATTTGTGTTTTTCACATCCGTGTGCCCCCAGTCACCAGATTCTGATATACCAAAAGGGGCTACACATGAGACCTAGACCATGGGAAAGAGTAGCAAGTGAGAGGAATCATGAATGGCTAGAGGCTAGAGAGGAGTGACTTGGGGACAGTTAATGATCAATAGCAACCGTGAAAGGTGCTAATCAGGTGTTTAACATCTATGCTCCAACATGTGTCTGTTTCTAAGTCTGAAATTACAGAACAGACTATGAACAGTTTTTCTGAAGATAGTGGAAAATGCAATCCAAACAACAAGCTAGAGTTAGGAAAGATGCGGTCACAGAGTAACAATAACAGAAACATCCCTTGTACTTAGATTTTCTTCTGATAAGACTTTGTATAGTTATTTTCACATTAATAAACAAGATACAAAATTAAATGCATATATGTAAATTATTAAAATGTATAAAGAAGTATACTTTTGCTTCGTATATGAGGGAGGAACTTGTGGCAGACAAATGTCCTGCTGAGAAAAACTATAAAAGCTGAATAAAATACAAAAATCATGTGTGTGAAGGCCTTCAAGAGCTATATGAACATTCAGAGCCTGAAAAGAAGGGAGCTCATTGAGGGAAGGCTAACTTTTGCATCCAAGTTTCCCCTGGAGGCGTACATACCCACAGCCTAGCAATTTCATTCTTACATCCATACCCAACAGAAATACAGACAATACAGAAATAAGTACACCAAACAACATGGGCAAGAAGTTTCATAAATTTACTGTGTGCAGTAGCCCCAACCTAAAAACTACCCAGAAGTCTATGAACCACAGAGCAGCTGAATGAATTTTAATATATTTACATATGAGACGATGAGCATAAACTAATTACAGCTGTATGCAACAATCTGGGTGATTCTCACACAGTGCAATATATCCTGCTTACATAAAGTTCAAAATCTTGCAGAGATAATCTATGCTGTTAGAAGTCAAGATAGTGGTTACCTTTGAGGATGGTGGAAAATGGATGGGGTGATGTTCTGGGTTCTGGTCATGTCCTTGTTGTGGAATCCTGCACTCTGTGTTTGCTTTGTGGACATTTGGATAGCTGGACACCCATGATTTGGGCAGTTTTCCTTATGCATGTTTATAAAAACTTTTATAGTTTTCTAAGAACTTCTTTTACTGTTTATCCATCATCTTTGTTTGAAGTCCATCAAATGTGTATATGCCATCCTGTTTTGGAAACACGCGTTCTATGCGAGTAACTGGAGGCAGGAGAATGTGGTCATTAAGAATCCTAGATCAGGAAACAGGCCTTGGGTTGAACTGCTGTAACTTTGGGAAGTTATTTAAACCAAGTCATGTTTTTCTCATTTCTGAAGTGAGGGTGATCATCCAGTAGCAGCTAACTTGTAGAATTGAGTGAGGATTAAATGTGGAACTCATCTGAAGTGCTTAGCTATTAACTGAGGGTCCAGGTAGAAGTGAGTGGCTTGATGGCCAAGAATAAAGGTTGTGTATCTAAGATCAACTGAAAATAGCCTAACACCCCTGTCTTTGCGACCATACTTCTTTTGAGTAACAAATATCATGCTTACTCACTTGGCAGAGTAGATACCTGTAAGAAATCAAATGAGATGTTTTAGCAAGGGTGGCCAGAGAGAGAGTTGGTTGAAGAAGACATGTCATCATGACTAGGAACTGTCTGATGGATGGCCATGGGAATTTGATAAAAATATCAACTGTTCAGGACAAGGCAAAAGTGCTGAGAAATTATAGTTCTCTAGGAGAATCTTTCAACCAGTGACTGATGGCAGTTGGTGGATACTCCCTTGCCCCTTGAGCAAGATAACACTGAGACGAATGTTCTACATCGTCTCCCAGAGATGCCCCATGGAACTGAGCTCTAGTTGCCCACAATGGTAATTTGCTTGGCAGGGCACCTGAACTGACTGCCTTCCTTTCCCTGTATCACTTTCCTCTTCCTATAGCAATGTTTTCTGCCATCACCTTCCAAAGAAATTACTTGTATTCAAAACCTTGTCTCATTACCAGTTTCTGTGGGAATCTGAACACAATCTTTGCCCTTATACAACTAATAGTACACTCTTAGTTATTTTTTCTGGCAACTTCTGTCAGCCAGCACACCGTGGCTGCCTCCTTTGAACACTGTAATTACCAGCATGCTGCTAAGGATCCTGCACTGTGCCCCACTGCTCTGAAAAAGACTTCTGTTGGCCACTGCCCAAGCCCTCTGTGTAGCCCCTTCCCCTTCTCTGTACCAGGCATCAGGAGGAGGATGGTTGTCCCTACATTGCTGAGGCAGTGGTCACATGACTTTACTTCTTTTCTTTGTATCGTGAAGATCCAGTAAATCCAGAAAGAACAATCTTGTTATCTTCCAGGGACTAAGGTCTCTAGCTGTTTCTCCCTGCATTTCTTTGCTTGACAAAAAAACCCTCCCATACACTTGGTAGTAGCTGAAGTCTTCTGTCACTGCTTACCTCCTCTGAGAAGTTTTCCTTTCTCCCTTCTCTCCCCTGAAGTTGGACTTCCTCACACTGGATCCGAATATTCTTATTGCTCCTTCTTCACCAGAGTCTCTATTTTGGTCTACAGGATTAGCCTTTCTGCTTTTAGATCCTAGGCCATGTCTGGAGTCAGAGTTCCAGAGGAATCCTCCCATGAAGACATTGGGATGTTTCAATAGATGGTTTTATGCCAAATCTTTCCAAAAGAAAGAATCTTCTGTGTTATGAAGTTTTCAGGGTTTAACTTCTTTTCTCCTTGTGCAGCATCTTAACACAAACTAGACTGAAGATGGCTTATAATCATCTACAGTCTTAAATAGAAAGAATGATCTGAACGTACTAATTAGTCTAATTGGAACCTATGAAAATGCTCCAAATCTTTATCAGCCTCCACCTCCGATCACAGAATTTATCAGGGTGCCTTTTCAATAGCAACGCAGTGACTCATTAGTTTCACTTCCTCTCTCTAGGCATGCTAAACCAGTAGAGAAACACTGATAAAGATGTTGGGCAGTTGGGTAAAGAAGGCCATGACAGCACTAACCTGGCATCTCAGCCTTGGAAGAAGCCTCGAGGGCATGTGGTCCAACCTGCATTCCCTTGGGGTAAAGCATTTTGTCTCCCAAAAGGCGGGGGAAACTTTGTATTGGTGTGGGTTGCAGTTTTCCAAGGATGCTTCTAAGAATCACATTATTAAAATAGCTTCTGAGCAAAAGGCTGCGATTTCCAAAGCCACTTTGAATACCTGTAATAGGCGGAGATGAGGTCATCTCCCCTAAAGGTCAGCTGTATCCCCAGATGTGTTCTCACCTCAGCCCTCACCCGCAGAGAGCCAGAGAATGGCTCATCTTGGGGAAAGTGCGGGAACGCATGCCCACATGTCTGCAGCAGAACCAGCACCTGGCCAGGCCTGGCAGCCAGGAGTGGCCCCACCCCTTGTTCTCTGCCAAACATTGTTCCTTGTACCTGGCCAGTGCCCGGGTTTTGCAGCCTCAGACACTTAACCACCTTTTCCGAAAGGACCTCACCCACTTTACCTCAGCCCCACCCCATCCCATCCCTTGGCCAGACCTGTAATTACCGGACCTGAAAAGCAGCCTCAGAGATACCACACAGGGGCAGGGCAGCCCCCAGCAAGCAGCCATGCTGTGAGATTTTCTTTCTACAACATCTCTTTACCGTGGCTGTCCTGTGTCATCTACTTCTTACCTCCCACCAGTGGCCTTGCCAGCTAGGCCTGCCCCTCACACTTTGAGCCCAGAGCAAGAGTAAAATGGAGCCCCCCAGTCTGTGGCCTAGCTCCTTGTCTTTCTACTTTCTGGCTCTGTCCTCATTCGAGGGCCCACACCGTGTATACACACCCTACCCTGTTTTTCCATCCCCCTCTTCCAGCCCCTCCTCAAATAGCAGTCTCTTGTCCCCTTTGGGCCCGTACCTGTACACACAAGTCACCCTTAAGGAGACAGAACCTGGAAAGAGATCCCTGCAGGTCCTGAGTGCAGGTGCAGATCTGTTTGGTCAGGGAATTCTCAGGTCCGTCAATGCCTAGGGTGTGGTCCAAAAGGAGAGGTGTGGGCTCCTAGAGGGTACATCTGCTTGGCCCTGCAGATTCTTTGCTGTGTGGGGAGGGGTTCAGCCAGAGAAAGACCAGAGTCGAGATTGCTAAAAGAAGGGACCCAGGGCAGAGGTCCCCACTTCCTCGTCTAGGCTTGATACTGCCACCAACTTATGAAGGGGTTTCCTGGCTGCTTGTGTCTTCCTTCTTCCTACTGGAGTTGTTTGTGCTAGATTCAGTCGAAGCTGTTTATGGCTCCCATTGTCCTCTGAAATAAACACAGCTTCTCTGCCAGGTCATCTACAATCTGAACCCAACCTGACTTCGGAAATCCTTTCCTTCCTATGCCCGAACATTCTGTGACCAGCAAACAGGATCTTAGAAGAACCAGAATGCAAGGGGACATGAATTAAGTGGCTGGTTTTTCTTCTGAGAATGAGGAAGTCACCTGCCATCCTTTATGGCCTTCCCCTTTCCTGGTTTTGCTTCACTTAGGGAGTGGAATTTGGACAGAAGGAGTTTATGTGGCAAATCAAAGTCATGTGCCTTATCTGTCTTGCTGGAGATAATATTTTGTCTTTCCTGACAGTCGTGGTGTTTATCCCATTTCTGCCTTCCTCCCATGGGCACTTTAGCCATGTGGAAGTACAGACCACACCTAGGAGGACCTGCTCTCTCCTTACTGACACTTCCCCTGTACGAGCCTTGGCCTGGGTAGTTCCCACAGGACAGTGGGCCAATACCCATTTCATTTACACAATCAAAGCAGCTGCCTTGCCTCATTCTCCTAGGTCATTTCAGAAGTTCCCCTTCCCCTCCATTTTCTCTGAGGAGGCATTGTTTCTGCCCAAAGTGTTTTTTTTTTCCCCCAGATCACTCATTGTTTCTTAACCACGTCCAGCCCACCCAGACAGCAGAGCTCTCCTTACACATGTTCCGCCCTTCCCAGAACTGTATGTGTCCAAAAACACAACTCAAGATGGTGAAACTCAGACGCTTTTTTCTTTCCCTCACCCATCCGTTTCTCAGTGGAGAGCCTGGGTTACATGCTCAGTGAGAAGAGGCTGGAATTTGGGACTTAGCCTCTTCCATCTCTTTTCCCCAACTTGAATCCCCCTTGATCTTGGTGAAACATCTGCGTTTTCCCTCTGGGTGGTCTTCACACACCTCAACCATTGTCATGTCTAGGCTGCTTTGGGGGAGCCACAGTCATCTCTCAGCATGGCTGTCAGCAGGGACCAAAATGTTCTCTTGTCCTCTGGTTTCCCACAGGCAGGGAGAGCCCCTCGGGGAACTTTGAGAGCCTGGCTCTCACTCAGATTCCAGCATCACTGTCCTCCATTTCCTTTTTCGCTAAAGATCTCTGCCTAGAGGTCTTCCCTTACCCTTCTCCTTTCCTGGGAACACCAGCTCCTGGCTTCTCTGATCGATGGGGCAGTAGTTGAATTTCAAGTACTCCCTTAGTAAAGGCCTCTTGGTCATCAGTTATAGCCATGCATCGAAATGTTAACTTTCATTATGATTAGAAAATAAAGTCTTTTTTTTTTATCTGACCTAAGCGAAGGGGTAAGATCCAGAAAAGTGTTTCTGAAGCCTTACCACTAACTGTGGAACTGAAGCCAGCAGGCTCCAGTAGTAACAGCCTGCACTCACGCCAGCCCCAGCAACCACTCAGTAGCTAGGTGAAAAACTTCTGTGTGTCTTGGTCTTCTCATCTGTGGAATGGGAATAATAAAAGTTAGATATCATAGGACATGGTGTAATGAGATGATGTTAAGAGTCATAGCCAAGTGCCTGATACATAATAAGTGCTCAGTGTGTGCCTGATGCATTGTTATCTTTTTCAAGTACTTACATTATTATCGCTGGAAGAAAAAACTGCCTTTTCTGAGAGAGAATCATGAATCCTCATATGGGCTTATTTTACCTTACAAGTAATGATAAGGGGAAATCTTCACTTAGAATATAACCGTGCCTGCAGTGCAAAAAACTAGGAATTTAGAAGGATCTACTGAATTAGCCAAAAAATGTGGGAACCAATGCTGAAATGGGTTGCCATTTTAAAAAATAATAATGGCTATATTTATTGAAAACTTAGCGATGATTAGGTGCTCTCATAAGAGCTTGACATTAATTTGTTTAATACATGAACCAACAACTCTATGAGGGTGGTACCATTATTATCTCCGCTTAAGAATGTAGACTCACAGAGGGATGAAGCAGCTTGCTCAAGGTCACACAGCAGTATGATTCAAGGGCAGAACTCACACCCAGACAGTCTGACATGAGAGACATCACTTTTAATACTGTTCCAGGCTGCAAATCAGAGCTTGGAAGCTAGAGGCTAGACAAATGGAGTCTACTTGTCTTCACATGGAGGCTTTCTTTCCACTGTGCGCAGCATCTGGACCAATTACTTTACAATAGGGAAATGTATTTGTTCCTTAATGTAGACTTAACTGTAGGATTCTGAGATATGTGGTTTGGGAGATATTTGATCTTAACTCCTGAATGACCAGGAGGAATTCTTATTTCACTTCTCTGATTGGTGGAGAGATCTTGGGCATAGAATCCCATTGTCCATCCTGGACTCTCAATCTCCATCCTCACCCCCTCCTCCACCTTGTCCCTGACTTGAATAATTCCGTTTTGGGGGAATGTCCTTTTGAAGATTGTAGTATGGCCTGATGTGAGAAGACAGTGAACTCGAGCTAGAACAGCCCTGTGAGTTGAGGTTTAAATTCCTTTGGTTTGAAGAAGGAAGCACTTTCTTTGAAGGGGCAGATAAGTATATGGTAGAACAACACTCAGCACTCTGTTGGTATATTTTTTTTGACTGTTGGAATAATACATAAAGCAGACAGTTAAACTTCTCTGAATATCCACCAACCAAAGTTCGCTACTTACTGTTTTTGGTCTATATCATGGAGGACCAAAAGCAAAATGTGATTTTTACTGTCATAAGTGGACAAAATCATTGAAGAGACAAGAAAAATAGATGGAAGAACATGTGGTGTTGGGTCAGAAGACATGTAACCAAATCCTAGTCCTTTTGTCTTCCTGAGCCTCTTTTTTTCTTCCCTACAAAATGAAAGGACTTGATTAAATGATTTCTTAGGTAGTTTCGTTCTTAGGAGAATGGTGTAGATAATCATTTGCAACTTTATCTTTGATAAAGTATCATGGTTCTATTTCATTTATTCATCTAACAAAAACTTACTGAGTGCCTAATATGTGCCAGACACTCTTTTGGGAACAGAAGACACAATAGTCAAAAAAGAGGTAAAGTGTCCTCCCCTCAAGAATTGGACATTATAACCAGGAGAGATGGATAATGAACAATAAGCAGATGACAATAAGTACTTCTATAGTTGAATGTGCCATAAAACTCTATAAGCACGGTAACAGATTGAGAGTTTGCAATTTTAAATGTGGGTAGGCTTTATTGAGAAAATGACATTTGAACGAATGATTGAAGGAAGTGAAGTAGTTGTCTGTGGATATCTGGGGGAAGAACCTTTCAAACAGAGGGAACAGCCAGTGGAAACTCCCTAAAGTGGGGTCTCATCTGACTAGAAGAAGAGCAGGGAGGTCAGTGTACCTGGAACCTAGTGAGTAATGGGGAGAGGATAGGGATGACATGGTACCTGTATTGTGTGAGGCTTTGCAGGACATTGAAAGAGCTTTAACTTTTAGTCATTGGTGAGTGAGATTGGAGGCAAGGGGCTTTAGAAGGGCTTAAGCCCAGTAGTCATAACAGGATGACTCTGGTCACCATTGCTGAGACTAGCCAAGATTAGAAGCAGGAAAACTAGGTAGGAGGCTACTGCAGTGATCCAGGCAGAGGATGGTGGTGGCACAGGCCAGAGTGGTAACAGTGGGAAGAAGTGGCCATAATCTGTATATATTTTGAATATAGATTCAATGAGATTTTCTGACTTTATTTTGGAGATAATGCAGGGACTCTGGGGTTAGTCCAAGTTACTAGTACTCATCTAAGAACAAAAAATAACTTGTGGAAACTGCTTCCTCCAGTGAATGCTATTGATAAGAGGTTAGTGTGAGGCACAGTTCTTCATCTCCCTCCACCTCCCAGTTCTGCAGTGCCTTTCCGTCTCAAGACTTAACGCTCTCTATGTGCCCACTTCCTCTCCATATGTTTCATCCATAAATGATTTTGGTGCCACTCCTCAGCTCCTTCTTATTTAGCCTTTGTGAATACTTTCTGCAGCACATTGGAATGTGAGTAATTATGTGTACTTCTAGATTGATAGATAGATGCATAATTCCCAGGTAACCAAAAATGTAGGTATAATGGTCTCTGCATTATGTGTTTGCTCAGTTGGAAGTGTGATGTAAAATAGTGCACCAGGATTGAGCAAAGAGTATAGTTCTGGTGTTGTTACTTAGTAGTTGACTAACCACAAGCAAGTTACTCAAATCTCTGGGACTTCTACTTTCTACCCTGCAAAATGGAACAACTGGGAAGGTTGCCCCCTAAGGACCATTTAAGTTTATCCATCGCACTTGGCTTCCACTGCCACCTATGCCTTTGTTATTTCCTTTCATTTCCTTAGCCCTTTTCCCCCTAGCAGCTTTAGCTTAAGCAATATCTTTTGTCACTTCCTATTTCTTCTCATCCTTACTGGCTTCATGAGCTTTCTCCACTGTGTGCCTTTTTCTCCCAGTAGATGGCAGTATTCAGTTTTGTTTCCCAGTGGTACTTCTTTCCCCTGCTTGGAGGGACTTGGCCAGCTGCCCTTCTGCAAAGCTTGTGTTCTTTTTTCCCTAGAGGTGATCACAAAAGAGGGAATCTAGGGAGGAATTGACGAGTGATCAGAGGGCCCCCCAAAAATATTTGGGGAGGCCACGGAGCCTCACCTTGCTTCTGAAGGTTTATTTTATCTTATTTAACTGCTGGGTTAGAGATAAAATGATAGCAACTGTCTTCTGTATTTCAAAGAGTTATTCCAACTCATCTGATCTCTTGACCCTGTGAGAGAAATAATACAGATCTCATTTAATTCAGGTCTTGTGCCTAGAAGTTGTAATAGGATGACTCTGGATGGCATTGTTGAGAATGGTCAGGGCTGGAAACAGATCAGTAAGGAGGCTACTGCAGTGGTCTAGACAGGTGATGGTGGTAGCTACAGGCCAGTAAGAGTAGCAGTGGGGAGAGGTAGTGTGGAGATGGAGAATGGTAAAATGCATTCTTGGCTTGTTACCTGCAGAAACAGTGTCTCCTCCGACACTGCTATGCACTAACCTCAGGCAAGACTTAATTTCTTTGGGCCCTCTGAAGTCCTTCCCTGCTCTAGGATTCTATCGAACCATGAAAAAAAAATTGATCTACATGTAGCTTTCAAAGCACTTCATAAGGGACACACCATTAGTGGGTGGGTTGAGAACTAGAAGCCAGGTCTTCAGTGGGTGCTTCATCTTGCCACTGACTGAGGATGGTGTGAGAATGAGTATTTTAGTAGTCAGGTTTCTTTTCTTCCCAGAAGAAATGTCGAAGAGGAAAACCAATACATATAACAAATCAAAGCTATTTGCTCTGGTTGAAGGTAAGCAGAGTCTTCAGCCCTCTTGGGCCCCAGAACTGCAAGGGGCAGAGTAAAAACCCCCAAAATAGAGAAAGTAACAACCCCGCTAATGGGCCTTCAAACCTTAAGTGTTGTGCCCTGACCCATGTTAATTGAAGAATTTTGGGATCTCTTTTCTTCAACTACCTTGGGAAGATTTTCCAGGGAGCAGAATATAATGGAGGTATGGAGAAATTTTATCTGGGGTAGAAGCTGTCTGGGTGTGGGTTATATTGGAGTGGGTGGTGTCATACTCCCAATCTAAAAACCTTTCATGGTTCTTAATTGCCTTTAGGGTCAAGTTCAGACTTGTTGGCATAGAGAAAAGATCTTCATCATCTGTCCCCCTTTGACCCCTCCAACCCTGGAAGGCATACTGTGTTCCTGGCATATCCTTGAAGATGTCATGCCCCTCAGTACTCCTACTCAGTCTGGAAAATATGGCTCCCAAACTTCCTTAAGCAATACTCCTGGCAAGCATTCATAGCATTCTGTACATAATTCTGTTATAGCCCATATCACAGTGTTTGTCTTCTCACTAACTCCCTCCCTTGTCTGTGACTTAAGAACAGAGATCATGTCTTACCCATCTTCAGCATCAAGCACAACACCTGATCCAATAGCAGGTCTTACTATGATGAATCCGTGAATAACAGGAGATGTTTGGGATTGAGTTATACTGTAAGAAGAATGCCATAAATGAAGAAGCTGAGAGATGATTTAGAAGTTTATTACAGAGAATTTAGTCAAAGATCGCCACCGTTGCCTCACAAAGAAGTATATACATACACAGTTAACCAAAATGTTGACTGCTGGCTTAGTAACAAAGAGATTTTCGTTTGTTGTTGTTTGTAAATGACCTTGTCAGAGTTCCTTTACAATCCGATGGGCAAATAGGGCTTCCGTATAGCCAAGAATACTAGAATCCATGAGTTCAGCATATGTGATAAATCAGCCAGGACCATTTGATGTTACCATCCTTTTTGGGGAAAAACTAATCATGTTCAAATTAACTGTGCAGACAGGATTATAGTAGAAACTCTGACCTGCTTAAAGAAAATTAACTACCTTATTGCACACTAATAGCACCAGTTTGTATACAAATAATAATAAACAAGATTTATTCACATATCTACATCTTAATCTCTCATTTATCTATTCAAAGGTAATATAATATTTTATATTGGAGCTTTTTATTATTTTTCCAATAGCTCCAGTTAAATTTGTCTTACGATGAAGGTTGATATTGAGGAAATGACCTCCTGGCTAATGTTATTACAACTGCTATATTTTATATCCTTTAGAATTTAGATCTTTTTCAAAATTTATATGTTTAAAATAACTGTGTCATATTTGAAAATATGCCCTGCATTATTTGAAAATATTGTATCAGTTTAATCCTAAGTAGCATTTCTTTAGATAAGCAATTTTTAAAGTTTTATGGTCTTAAGTTTGATGATATTTTATGAACAAAAAAAGTGAAGTGTAAGCTTTAGAGCACAGAGTTCAGGACCTTGACTGGATTCCAATTCCCTCTCTGCTCTGTCTCTGTGTGACTCTAAACAAATCACTTTGCCATTTTGTGCTTCATTTTCCTCATCTGTAAAACAGTGGAAATAACTGTACCAACCACCTGGAGTTATTAGGAACATTAAATCAGTTGAGGTAGATAAAGGTTATAGCTAGAAAAGGCAAAGAAGTGAGGCCACTGGAGTCTCACAAAGGAATCAACCCTGCCGACACCTTCACTTTAGCCCAGTGAAACTGATTTTGGGATTCTGGACCAGAGAACTAATAGAATAAACTTATATTTTTTAAGCCACTGCATTTGTGGTAATTTGTTACAGCAGCAAGAGGAAACTAATACAGATTTTGGTAAAGTTCAGCAAATTATGAGAAAAATTATTCTGTAAGAATAGATCTCCAGTATTATCATAAAAGCCAGTAGAAAAATTCAATTTCAAAAATACAATTGAAGTCTATTTTTTTAAAAAAATCCTATTGGGGGGCACCTGGGTGGTTCAGTCAGTAAGTGTCCGACTCTTGGTTTCCACTCAGGTCATGATCTCACAGTCCTGAGATTGAGCCCCATGTCAGGCTTCATGCTCTGCGGGGAGTCTGCTTGAGATTCTCTTCCTCTCCCTGTCTATCTGTCCCTCCCTCCCTCTCTCTCTACCTCTCTCTCTCTAAAATAAAATAAATCTTTTTTTTATTATTATATTATGTTAGTCACCATACAGTACATCCCTGGTTTTTGATGTAAAGTTCAATGACTCATTAGTTGCGCATAAGACCCAGTATACCATGCAATACGTGCCCTCCTTACTACCCACCACCAGCCTATCCCATTCCCCCACCCCCCTCCCCTCTGAAACCCTCAGTTTGTTTCTCAGAGTCCATAGTCTCTCATGCTTCATTCCCCCTTCTGATTACCCCCCTTTCTTTATCCCTTTCTTCTCCTACCAATCTTCCTAGTTCTTATGTTCCATAGATGAGAGAAACCATATGATAATTGCCTTTCTCTGCTTGACTTATAAAATAAAATAAATCTTTAAAAAAATCCTATCAGTTTCTGGTGAATAGAAATTAAATTTTAAAAAATTCAGTAATGTGTATTTTGAAATTTACTTTCTTTATATCAAAGATATAAGTATAAGGTTCCCACATCTTCTGATTACGATAGAATATTCCATTAGGAAGATAATGAAATCTCCTAGTTGAGTTAAAAATAAAATGTGATCTTTGAATTCTTTTATCATTACAGGATTTGGTCTGATGCTTCTGAAAGACTGAATGGCCCATTAGTTTGGGGCATTACTGCAGACCATGTTCTGGTCATTTTTATTTTCCACTGATTAGAATTCACCACCTTGTAAAGTGAATCAAAAGAAAGGAAGGAAGGAGGGAAGAAAGGAGGGGTGGGAGAGAGAAAGAGGGGGAAAAAAGAAAGGGAACCCTATTTACAAGTAAGAACAAACTTTACAACCATCACCAACAATTTACAGCTCCTCCCCAAAATACACGCAGACTTATAATCTTCTTCCATTAAGTCTATAGAAGTTTAAAACACTACAAAGGATATGAAACATTAAAAAAAAAAGCCCCCAAAGTGTATGCACACACATGCACATTCTCCAAGTACACACATGCCCATAACCACTGCTACCATTAAATAATACTCATTCGAACACTACCCCCAGGGGGCATGAGGAATTTATCACCCACCCCCTTTAAGTAATTTCCTTTTCTTCTTACTTTCTGCTGCCTGTACATAACCTTGGTTCATGATCTATGGTAAAATGGATTTGAATCTCTCTTTCTCTCTCTCTATTTTTATTGCCAAGATACATAAAAATAACCTTTCTGGTCCCAAATATATGCAAAGTCCCAAATACATGTCAAGACATCTCAAACTACTTCCAAATAGTTTTCAGTAATGATTTTCATAATATTGTTTAGCTGGCAACATTTGTAACCAGCTCATTGACATTTTCTAATTATCACCTTTTTTGCCTGTATAAATCACGCTCATAGTATTTGACCGAAGTTGATATCAACAGTCTGATTAGTGCTAGACAGGCCTGCTTGGGGGAGGGATTCTGGAAGACAGCTGATTCTTTTCTTACTTCCCAAGCCCCATCTATCTCAGCAAAGAAAAGCATTATTTACAAGGATCAAGGAAAATATTGTATATAAATCAACACAGAAGTTAAGAACATAATTTTAAATCTATATCCCAGCTCTAGGCAAGCTTATAAACTCTTTTTGAGCCCAGTTTTACCATGTGTAAAATTGGGAAAATAATAGCTCTTCCTAAAGAACTAATGAAAATTAAGGGAGCTAATGTACTTGTGATCAGTTTTCAACAAAAGGCATAATCTCCACTGCCAAGAAAACCACCCACCAGTAGCAGTGACACTCAATACACAAGCCAGAATTGTCTGAACAGTGCTGTATTCTTTATCTGTGAGAAGACAGATAATTCAGGTGTGTGTTGGGGGGGTGGGTGGATGCTGGTATTTACAGATAAAGCAACTTTCCATATAGATAATAAGCACAAAATGGAGTAAAAATATTTCTCATGAAACCATTGGAAGCTACCAGGTATATAGTATCCATTGACTCTTCTATATACATATTCATCATCACAGAGTGCATCAGTGAAAGTTTCCATTGTCGAAAAAGTGGCCACAATAGAGAAGCTAACTGTTGCCCATGAACTGTCTGTCCACTCAAGTCCCAACTCTTAGACTATTCAGGCAGGTCTGTTTTAGTAACATTCTGTGCTCATTTCTGAGACTGTGCATTTACTTGGACGGCTTTCCATTTTCGCATGCATTTTTTTCCCCTCCACTTGCCAGATTCCTTCCTGTTCCTCATGAGTCTGCCTCCCACCCCTGACTGTCATAGGGACCTTCAAATATTGCTGTATGTGTTGATAGTCCCTTTCTCTGAACTGCTGCTCAGTCTGGCATTTGATGAGAGTTTGATTGATGTGGATGTGAACTTTCCAGAGACCCACTGGGCTGGAAGGGGCATTACAGAGCCTCTGGTCCAACCCCCTTGTTTTATAGATAAAGAAACTGTACTCCAGAGAGTGACGGCATCTCACCAAAGATCATTCAGAGAGAGTAGACAAGGTAGGACAAGGGTCCTGGCTTCCTGACTCCTAGTCTACACCTCTTAGAACTTTGCCGCTCAGATATTATGTTGTTGCCTCTGTTTCATATTTCTTACTGATCTCTCCTCTTGGTTCTGAAACCCGTTTCTAATGTTTTGATCCTGTCCCTTTCACTGGGGAGTACAGTGAAACATAGCTGCTTCTTGATTATATGCATGTAAATATGTATCACACTCATCTCAATATAGGAGTTATAATTCCTGGTCTTCTCAATTTGTCAGTATTTAGGGGGGAATGTAGGGAATAGGCTGTCAAACTGCATTGTTTCCAAAACCATTTGTTATTCTCTCTCTTCTTCACATAATAGCATAATATTTTACAAGTATATGCCTACTTTTACGAACTGTGTATTCTGCTGATAATCAAAATACGCACCAAGACTGTACCTATAACTTCCATGCAATATGGACAAACGCAGTGAGTTCCATTAACGGGAAAAATGAAGTATCTCTAAAAGATATTATTTGGACAGTTATGTACGGAAATAAGAGAATGTCCTTTTTCTTAGATACATGATGAAGGTTTTAGGATAAAGGGGCATCATGTCTACAGCTTACTCTCAGATAGCTTAGATAGATAAATAGATAGATGTCAAAAAAAAAAAAGAGAGGAAAAGAGAAAGACAAAAAGAATAAATGTGCAAATAAGCTAAAATGAAGAGCTTTTAAAAGTTAAAATTCCTACCAACCCATATGCAAATGAGTTCTGCTTCTCCTGAGGCCCCAGTGCAGAGCCCAGCAGCTCTGGAAGCTTTACATGCCTCATTATTCATAACCAGGACAGAACGGAAAGCATTTGGCTCCAGAATTTCTCATTTCCCTCACCTCTCCGAAAAAGGCCTGTGATTGACTCTGATTGGCCTATCGTAGTTGCAGGACTTCCTTTGAACCAATCACTGTGGCCGGGGAAGGGAATGCATTGACTGGTTTAGTTTTAGTTGCGTGTTCTGATCCTTGTAGTCATGTGTTCTGATCCTTGAACTCTGTATGAATAGTTGGGGTCTGCAGAACTCCTTAGATCCCCAAATCAGAAACAAAACAAAACAAAACAAAATAGGCTAGATTAGGTTTTAACTGCTGACTAAGATGCTAGTAAATGGTGACAGGGTCCCAAAGTGGAAAAAAAGAAAGGGAAATCAGGAATTAAATGGTCATGTAATATTCATCCATGACTCAAAGCTACGCTAAGAGCTGTTGACTTCCAATCTGTTGTCAGTCCCTAACTCTTTGGTGTTAATGTGTTCCTGATCCCCTTCTGAAAGAGTTCTTAAAGACCAAGGAGATGGAGCAGAGGAAAGTCCCTGTACGGAGATGGGAATCTAGGACCTCCCCCCAAATCCCAGTCTTTCCCAAGATATTCTCCATAACAAACACTACTGAATTGTGTAATCTTATGCTTTTAAGATACTTCCATTATTAAACATTCCACTCTGCTTGGTTTATCACATAAAACAAATGTAGAAATAAGTGACTAAAGATTTTACATTAAAAATATTAGGAGTGTTGTCTCTAGACTTTGAAAACTGACTGAAATTATATAGTTTTTGGCAATCAGTGAGTGGTGGTGGTCACCTTTACCTAACCCACTTAACACTGACCAATGGGTCATATTTAAAGGCAGAGCAGTGGTCTCTCAATAAGTAAATAAAATTAGTATGAATGCCCTGTGCCGTCTTCAGCATCTTGTGAGAGAAGGGGAGAGGAAGGGGAAAGGAGGATAAGAGGAAAGTCCCCAGAGCTGTGGAGTATTCATTCACGGAGGCTTTGAGATTTTTTTTCTGTCATCAGTTTTGTGTTTGCGTCCTAATTTCCTATAAATTAGGAGGAAAAAAGTACTTGCAGAAGATCTTGACTCAAATCTAGGTTTATCACTGGTTAACTATGGGATTTTAGATTGTCTTTTTATTTTTCTGAGCTTATGAGCACAGAAGTGGCCTTATTTTGATCACATGGATGTTCTGATAAAAAGAAAAAAATCACTTTTGGAAAAGTCAACATACATGAAGCTTTGGTTGACTGGAGATAGTCATAAGAGCAGATAACCCAAAGGTATAAGAATATTTCATGATTTTTTGTTCATATACTTAGGAAAATTCTGATTCTGAAACTTACTTTGGATACTCTAGCCCATTCCTGAGCATGAATCAAAACATTCAGATTTCCTGGGCTCTATCTATATTTCTATTAAGTTAGCACATCTGGAAGTGTGGCCAGGAGATCTGTATCTTTAAATGATCTTTGGATGATTCTGAACGGCCAATTTGATCTAACCCCATGGTAGAACTTGCACTTGGCATGGAAATCAGAAACCCCAAAATCTACCCTTGGCTCTGCCATTAATTACATAAAATTGGAAATTTGTCAAGTAATTTGGACCCTAATTTCTTCATCTATAAAACAAAGAACTAAGATAGGATTATTTCTAAGTTTCTTTCAGTAATAATGTTTATGAATTTGTGAATAATCCTTTTGGTTATTTCAAAGCAAGTTGTGAATTAGAGAGTGAATTGGAAGCATTGATAATAATAGGTTCTGAGTTAAGAATATGCCCTCAGGGCCACAAACTCTGATATGAAATGTCTCAGAGTTACTCTATCCATATATATATCAGCTGAGGCCCCATGACCACAGCCCAGCAGTTCTCTTGTCAGATGCTGCCTGACAACATTAGTGTTTCTGATCCAGTACAAAGAAGAACCATATAAATGTTCACAGGTCAGAGGCTCCCACCTCTGACCTGTGCTCAGGGAATTTTCACGGGAAACTCCCATGCCTACAAATTAGGTTAACATGTGAAAACCCCGCTGTGTTAATGGGGGACAGTCAATAGAATGGAATGCCAGAAGAGATGAGCCAAACTGATTGACTGGCGTATGTGGGGCATAAATTCTGCTCCAAATATAGGCATCTAGTTTCCTTCTCCCTTCTCTTCTTTATCTTACCATGGCAAAAATTGTTTAGATAAGATATATTTGCCAGAGCTTATTAACCAGTTGCAGTTAATGACTCCAGGCCAGTTGGTTACTTTTATCCTCAAGAAATCCTAGTGCTTAGGAAATGATCTTCAGCTCTGACCACCATGCCAATCATCTTGTTTGGGTCCATTTTCATGGGGTGATTGAATTAAAAGGGTAAGGGGGATGGAGGAATGCATAAGCTGGGGCTCTTGCCCTTGTCTGCACTATTGAGTCATCACCATAATGTGCCAGATTGCTTAAATAAGTCTGGTCATGTTCACATTCAGCAGTAAGGAGGATACTCTGTATGACTTGCATGAGGACATGAAATGCCAGCGGGATCCATATAATCAACATCCCGGCTTATGCCAAGAAGGGTGGGTGGAGTCGTGTGCCACATGCAAGGGATTCCTAAATGTTTACTCTAATTTGCTGCCTGGTTATATTTGACTTCTGTGGGTTGGCACGGCAACCATTCTATTTAATTCTGGCTCTTCTAATTGTAGGAGGAACAGTCAGGGGCTTTTAAACTAATGTTTAAAAAAACAGTTGTTTGGGGTCATTGTTCCTTCTCCTTTAGAGTAATTGTTGAACATAATGTTGTGGTTAATAACACAGGTTCCAGAGAAAGATGGGTTTGGTTTTCAGTTCTGGGTCATACTCCTAAGCTGTGCCTGACTTTCCCTGCATCTGCTTCCTTCATTTCCATATTGGGGATAATTAACAGCACCTGCTTCATGAGCTTGTAGGGAAGATTAAATAAATTAAAATGTATTGAGTACTTAGCATGATGCTTGGCCCATAGTAAGCACTCAGTATATGTGATTGGGGTATAAGTACCCATAATTCATTATTTTGAGTTATGTATGTGTGGACCTTTTTAGATGGCCTCGTTTTCAAACACTTTTATGTAGAAATGACCTTCTCTACCTGACAGTCAACAGAAGCCAAGACTCACGAAGTCCTTTCTATGCTATTAACCAAGGAAGCCATTTGACCTTGAGAGTTAATTTCTGGCCGTGACCAGAAGTTTTTTTCTGAAAAGTCTTTTGACTATATGCTGCTACATACCTGAACTATAAAAAGACCTACAAAAAGTGACTTTACTGCTATACTCTATAAAACCATGCTCAGTGTTCTCTCTCCTAGGCTGGTGTCTGTCAAACTCTAATGTGGACACAAATCATCTGGGAATCTTGTTAAAATACGGATTCTGATACAGCAGGTCTGGGTGGAGCTTGAGATTTTTTATTTCCAACAAGCTACCCTCGGGGGGGATGCAAACATTGTTCCAGGGGCACACTTAGAATAATGATTTTGGCTGCTAGGCTGGATCTGAGGCAGCCTTACCACGATTGTCCTGGGGGAGGCTAAAGGCACTGGACCAATGCCCATTTAACAGTAATTTTATGTGTATGTGGTAGGGCTAGTGTTAGGAAATGTAAAGTCAAGGACAGTGATTCTCAACCCCAGATACATATCAGTATCACTTGGTGAGCTTTAAAAAAGTACTCTAGAATCCACATTAGCCTAATTGAATAAAAAAGTGTAGGGGGGATAGTTGACTCATTAAAAAAAAAAATCCCCAGATGATTATAAAATAATATCATTTACTCATCTCTGCAGCCAGAGATGAGTACCACTGCTCTAAGACAGTCATTTCCCAATGTTAGCTTGCCTCAGAATCACAGGAGAGTCTGCTAAAATAAAGAGTGTTGGGCCCTACCACCAAAATTTCTGTTTTGGTAGATCTTCAGGGGGTCCTAAGAATTTGAAGCTCTAAGTACCCAAGTGAAACTAATACTGTTGGTCAGTGGACCATATTTTGGGAACCTCTGCTCTGTATATAGAAAGTGTTTCACTCATTCATTCAGCAAATATTTGCAGAGCCCTTATTATGTAACATACAGCATTCTAGATGCTGGGAATATAACAGTGAATAAGAGGGTAGCTTAAAAAGGGAGTATACATTTAACAAGCAGCGCCGGTCACATTTAGAAATACATAGGAGAGGCACTGATCTCAGGAAGTGATGTCCAAGTGGACAACTTAATAATGAGTTAGAATTAACCCCAGGATAAGTCCATGTTGGGGGAGAGGGGCAGGACAGGAAAGACTGTAACAAGTGGCAGACTCTGTGTGTGTGTGTGTGTGTGTGTGTGTGTGTTGAAGGCAGGTCAGAGTGCATCTGAGCTTACCAGTGGAGAATCGGGTACTAGGAAGGGTGGGAAGTGTTTGAGAGACAAGGCTGGGAAGATAAAGAGAAGCCAGATCATAAAGAACTTTGTGTGCCATTCAAACTTTATTTCAGGGTCAGCAGGGTGCCAATGAAGGGTTTTAAATAGGAGAGTGACACAATCAGCATTGCTTCTTGAAAATATCATTCTGGCCTCACAGTGGAGGATGGAATGGAGTAGAAGTTTAAGGAGACTGGTTAGGTGGAAGAAAGACAAGACTATTGTTATTTTAAGATGTTTACTTACGCATTGTCTTAGTGGCCTTTTTCCTAGACAACCAGATGTCATCTTGGCCCTTTCAGTGTATGAAGACTGGAATGGGCATAGAAGAGTAAAAGAAGAAGAATGGAGCCTCTGTAAGCATAGGGGAAAGGAGTGGGAGTAGAACATCTACATGAGGCATTTGTGTTTAGGCCAGAGTAGAAGTGAAGAGAAAAGAGAAAATTTATTTTCAATTCAGTGTTTATCTGGAACTTATTTTGAGGTATTACTACCCACTTAACAAACATTTAGCAATAAACTCAGTGTAATTCTGTATGATTCTCAAGATCTTTTGAGCTTGAAAACAATGGTTGTGGTGGATGTGCATTGTAGTTACTTAGGAATGCAGCCAAGTGAACATGGAAGGTGTCACCTGGGTAGCTGGGCAGTGGCCCACCCCAATGCCTGTCTCACCCCATGGTCAGAACTAGTGTTCTTTCTGAGACTCTTCCAAATATAATTAAGGGACATGCTGAAGGGGTAATGGAGATCAACTTGTCTTCTTTTCTTGTTCCACAAAGAAACAAGAGTATTGTACACTTTTCCCTAAGTGTGGAAAACTGCAGTGGCACTTGGTCTTCCTGACATTTCTATGGATTCACAAACTCTTGAAGCACCATATTATTTTGAAATTTCTGAACAGATGGAGGATTCAGAGCTCTTGCAGCTAAATGCTAAGGAAATATTTACTGATGTCAGGATACTTTAAATTATGGTTTTCTCTCTCCTAAAATATGTCCTAGCCATCGAATTAGCCACTGAAGGAAGTCCTTCAGCATTTTTAATGCTTGCTCTACTCCTACTAGCAATGGACTTACACACAGCATTTGAAGTTGCTCTGGAGATAAAGATGTTCTACTTTTTTTCCACAATTGGAAGGACAGGTGCATTTATTGGCTTATTTAATTTATTATTTAATTTGTGTACATACTCGATCTATCCATTAGCTTACTTAGGACTCAGAGCAGTGCTGTGGGATAGGTTTCATCCTTCCACTTTTACAGAAAAGAAAATGAAATTTGTGGAAGGAAAGTGTGATGTCCACAATGACATGGCTGTTCTGCCTGATAGCAAACCTTCCCAGAGAGTTTACTTCTGGGTAGGGAGGTCACTTGACTTGGAGAAAACTAAAATTAAATTCAGCCGTCATTCCAGGCCCTTCAGTTGAGAGAGAGGCGAAACCTGGGCTATGTGAGGAGCTACAACTTGCCACAAGTTTGGATCTGTTACGGCAGGACTTTTTGTGCTTTTAATCTCAACCTTGATCTTCATTTTAGTCAGATGGAATGGTGCCTTAAAAGGCTACGCCCCAGTAGGGATGTCCCCTTAAATGGGCCTGTAATGTCTCCTGAGCTTTAAAGTCACCCTGGAGCGGAGCTTAGCCAAGAGGAAATAATCACTATTCCTCTTTAAGCTTTGAATTGAGTACAGGTAGTAGGAAAGTTCTCTTCCTCTGTGTGTCTTTTCACCTTGGAGACACACACCTTTCTTGCCTGGATTCTTCCCTCTCATTGAGACTATGGGGATTAAAGCTATAGTGTGTTGTTCATCACAACAATGAGTGGTAGGTGTTTGAATAACCACCCACTTAATGGTTTCTTACGTGTTCATTCATACTGCATCTGACCCAATGTCTCTGGGCAAGCACATGCTATGCACTGTTGGATAACTTTTGAAGCCAAAGCTCACATGAGTGGAAATGCAGCTATCTTGACTTCAGTCAGATTCCCAAAGCATTTTTTAGCTCCTTGCTGCTCAAAATGTTGCCCAAGGACCAGAAGCATTAGCATTACCTGGGAAGTTTGTTAGAAGTACAGAAATACAGATGCTTAGGATCCACTACTACGTGGTCAGAATATGCATTTCACAAGGTCCCCAGATAATTTAGGCACACAGAAATGGAGAAGCCTAGAGAAGTTTTAGGGAAGAGGGTCTCTCATCCTCTCCAGGATACACAGGCAACAAGAAAGAGCCTTGGCCAGAACCTCTGAAAATGCAGTTCCTTTCAGAGCTTGTTTCCTGTTTGATAACTCACCAAATCTTTATAACTGGAATGTGAAGTGAGGGTTCAGCCAAGGAACTGGGTGAGAGTTAATGGATCAGTCTGCTCTCCCCCATCAGTGCTTTTACCGCTGACTTCTGGAATGTGTTTGATGAAAAGAGAGCGACTTCTTCAGACAGAAGATACTGATGTGGCCTGCTGAGGTTAGGACCTGCAGGAACAATACACCAATGTTATCAGGACTTTGCTTGCCTCCAACTCCATTCCAAAACTGACAACAGGAGAGAAAGCATTTTTTAAAGCCCTTGCTGTCAGTTGTCCGTATTATAAATAGCCATATGCTCTGCTTATCCCGGGGGGGGGGGGGGGATGTAGACATCATTGTTTCATTTTTGTTTGGATTAAGAGTTTCTTTTCAGTAGCTTTTTAGAAGTGGATCTGAAAAATGGAACTAGTAGCAAAGTAACATTGCTTCCATTTGTCTTTCCAAAAGCTTGGATATGTTGAATGTCAAAATCAGAGAAGGACATTCCTACTTTTTTTCTATCACCAGGTTTGATTGCCCTTTACCAGTGGATAATTAACAAAGAAGCTACTGCCCTGTGTTTACCCCCCAGAATTTCAGTAAAATAAAATAAAATATCAAATATTTCCTATTTGGTAATAAAAGTAAGGAAGTCAAAAGAATCCTAAATCACCAATGTCTTTATCAGTCCAACCTCTCGGTTGGTCTGGTGACCTCTAACACCAGCTGATTTTCCAAAATAAATATTTTTCATCTTTCTTATTATAGCTAAGCAAGGTTATTAACACAAACCAATTAACCTGAGTCTGGGTTTCAGAAGGTGGCTATAAGGGTCTCAAGACTGACCAGTGATTTGTACATATATTATAGTAAAATAAGATTTGCTGGCTCCATATGAAAGAGGCAATTTTTAAGAGAAAAGAAGGTCTGGCATCTGTAGTGGCAGATGCAGGCAAGAAGTTTGATTATAAAGAGGCACCCATGACCCATTCATAAAATAGGATTTACCTTTCAAGTAGTATATCTTGAAGTGAGAAAGTATTTGGGTCTATTGACCTGTCTCTACCAGATTCCCCTCTTGTTAGTTTGGCAAGCATTATAAGGCAACTGGAATTAGTCCGTTAGCAAACCCACTTGGGGATTATAGAGATACCTTTTACTTCATTGGCAGTAATGAAACCGAGCTGGTCAACAGCTAAGGTCAGTGAATTTGTCCACCTGGCTTGGAAGGGTGAGCTGTTGAAAATTAACCAGAACTGAAGAATAACGACTGTCCTGAAGCCATGAGACATCTAGTGTGGAACTGGCATGTTAAGGCCCAGAGCAAAAACCACCTGAAAGAGTCTAGCTCACTAAGGGACCCTGTTGGCTTTAAAAAGGAATTTCAAACTTTCCCACTAGCTAAACCTATTAATGTCAAGAGCTTTATTAGATTAACTGGCCTCTGGTAGAATTTTCAAGGCTCAGGTTCCACAGCCTTCACTGTCAACAAAAGTTTCCGTTGTGAAATGGTCTCTTTCTGTGTTTCCTCAACTGTAAAGGTAAATGCGGTTCTCAGAAGGGTGAGGCTGTTGCGAAGGAATTGACAGCACCCTAGTGTTGGGTCTTCCATTGCATGACTGTTCCTGACTACAGTTGGGAAGCACAGACACGCCTTCCTGCAAAAAAAAAAAAAAAAAAAAAAAAAAAAAAAAAAGAGTTCCCCAGAAGCACACCTGATCACACTCAACCCGAATTCAAGGAGCCCTGCACCATGTCAAAGGAGAATGTTCTAGCATAAATCTCCAGGAACGGTAAAGGTCAAAGTCACTCCTGGTAATTAGCCCGCTGAAATACAGTGGTTCTGCTTTTTGTTTAACCTTTCAAGAAAAGGGCTACACTCCCACAGGTCTCAACAAGCAGCTTTTTATTAGGCACATCCTCAACACTCCTGCCCCTCTTCTTAACCCCTTCCTGACCTGCAGCCCTGATAGAACATGTTTTTATTTTGTTGCTTAAATTCCTTCACTTTGGGTGGGTGAGTGTTCCCTTCCTGGACTCTATGCAGTCCTAACTACTTTAAGTTACTTTAATACAGGCCATAAAGAAAAGCCATCATTTTAAACATCTAGAAAAATCTTCAAGCATGTGCCAGCAGTTAAAAAACAAATCTTGGCCACACAGGTTAGCAGTATGTGTGTTAATGTTGGTTATTGTATAGAACTGCTCTGTCCAATACAACAGCCGTTAGTTACGTGAGCGCTGGAGGGCTAGTCTGAACTCAGATATGCTGTAAGGATAAAGTGTACACTGGATTTTGAAGATTTAATATGTAGAAAAGGATATAAAGTCTCTCAGTAATTTTTTTATTTTATTACATGGTGAAGTAATATTTTAGATATATTGTGTTAAATAAAAGGTATGATTAAATTTGATTTCACTTGTTCTTTTTACTTTTTATAAAGTGGCTATTAGAGAATTTAAAATTACAAAGGTGGTTTGCATAGTATTTCTGTTGGAGGTAGTGCTAATGTAACAGATCAAGTTTTCTAGGTACAGGTAGAGAAAAAGGTGCAATGTGATAAGTTTGATTTGTGTATCACGTGATTTGGCACATCATTTTGCCCTACTTTGTATTATTTTTGTTTTCGTTTTAAAAAGTTTTATTTTTTCTTGATTCATCTTCCAATTATATTAGGACCTTTCAGAAGACAGATAAAATGTTTTAAACTTATTCTGTGACCCATATTATATGTATCACAGTCAGTGCTGGGCAGCTGGTAGGGATTTAATCAGTGCTTGTGAATGGAGTACAATTCAACGCTAGGAAATTCTTTAGATGGATAGATTTCATTTGGGGCTAGTCTAAGGGTCACAGTGCAATTTTGGTATTAGCCACTAGATTTCCTGGCTGAATATGTCCAGCCATCCTTGAGACCAGTTCTGGCCAATGAGTTGTGAATAAAAGTGACACGTGTCCCTTCCAAGCTGAGTAATTCATTTTCAGAGTAATCTTTTATTCTCTACCATAGTGATTAGAGACTGTTCCTGTTAGCTTGGGTCCCCAGCTGACCTGCAATAGACGTGTAGCCTGCACAACAAATAATCCCTTATTGTTTTCAGCCATTGAGGCTCGGGGATTCTTTGTCATGGCAGTACAACACGCTGCTGATTTGCCCTTGATTTGACGTGAATGCTTGCCCCTGCTGACTGCTAGAGCGTGGCTATTTGACTTTAGGTTGGTTTTCAGGCCATTGCTCAAGTTTTGTATACCTTATCTTTTACTGATGTTTATTCTTGATAGCCAAAAAGAGAGAGGGTCACTATTATATTCATGCCTTGAATCATGGGTGATCTTTAGTTTTAATGTCTGGAGTCAGAGTGTCTGCTGTTAAAACATTCGTTGGATCTTTAATAATAATAGTAAGTTAAGAATGCCAATCAGACTGCTCCAGGTAGCTTCCCCTTTGAGCAAAGGTGGCAACTGAAGATGAAACAACACATTTTAAAGGACATTGTGTAATTCTCCTTGGCTGGCACCGATTGATGTTTGTTGGATCACTTGGTTCTCTTTAGCCATTGTTTTTGAGAACTGATTGTGCCTCCTGCCTTACCACACCGAACTGATTTGACAAGGATATAGCACCACCACAGGGTTGTCTTGGGTGAAGGGGTATGACTGAAGGATTCTTGAGGAGGGAAGAAGTGGAAGAGGAAGATGATAATCCCGGGGAGGTGTCCCCAGGCAAAAAGTGAAAAAACTTGAAGCTAATCTCATCACTTGGCAGGATTAGACAAGTTCTGAGCTTTGAGATGACACCTCTTACTTACAGAGAAACTCCAGCCTGCAGTTCCCAAACATGGCCCTGTTATTGTCTTACTTCTAAATAAAATACTTATTGTCTCTAAGTATTTCAATTCCTGTGTCTCATCTCAACTTGTAGAAGAGTTTCCATCCAGGGCACTAATTAATAAAGCAGAGATGAATGAATCATTTTACTCTAAACTGGATGGGGCAGTGTGGCTAATGGGCTGTATGTTTAGCCCTAGAAGGTCCTGAGATTCCTCACACTGGAGGCATCACCTAAAACCTATTGTCCTGGAGACTCAGTGAATGGTCACTGTGTCACCAAAAAGAAGTGCAAACCCTTCTTTTTACCTAAGCACACACCTAGTGTGACAACATATTAAGGGATGAATTTCAGACCCTGTAGGTCTTTTCCTGGCTGAAACATTGGAGAGAGGAAAAGAGAGAATAGGGAAATCTTTGGTTATTTTGAGAACAAAGTCTCCTTCAGGCCAATTATTAAGTAAGCCAAGAATTTAGTTGCTCCTCTTCCCAGCCAGCGTCCTGATTGTCTTAGGTTGGCTTTCCTAGCAGAAGAGTTCAAGACAAATTCAGCTACATACGATATACTGAGGGAGTGCTCTAAAAAAAAAAAGGGGGGGAGGGTGGAAGCAGGATAGTGCAGTGATAGGAAATAAGCAAAGAAGTGATCTAGCTATATGATCTGGCTTCAGCCTGATCCACGGGGAGCACAGGATTATGAGTTATACCATAGAAATGGTTCCACCTTAATGTAAGGAAGGACATTCTTTTGTATTCTTGTCTCAATCAGTCATTAGCTCTGGGCTGCCCTAGATGGGGTCATAATCTCCTGGGCAAGGTGGCTCCCTGTGGTTCATGGTGAATTTCTAGAGAAGGTGGAGTGAAGGGCAGAGGGTGAGCATTAACAACCAATACTTACAGTAGCTGGGAGATATGTGCGCCTGCTCAGTTAAAGGGCAGGCCACCCACAACATCCACAGCCCTGCTCCAGGTATTCCTCTAGTCATGCTCCTGAATGTTCAGGCCACTATATCCCATGCCTCTATGTCTCTGGCTTTCTAATTTCACAGTTCACTAATCTGAAACTCAAGCTCCAGCTGCTTTGCTTCAAAAATGAGAGGGTAGACTCACTGTTCTCTAAAGCTCCTTCCGACTTTGTGAATCTACTGTGTTCTCTTAGTAGGTGAAAGGCTAGCGAAAAGCTTATCCTTTCCTGATAACAAGTGGCCTTTTGTAGAGAGAATGTCACCCCAAATGAACAATTTTCAAGGTGGAGATTTCAGGGCATCTGACCAATTAGGTCAAAGAGAGCTGGGTATGGAACCTGGTCAGTACTCCTCAGACACATCTTGTGAATTGCCACCTGTGCTGGTTTGCTAGAGGGCTGACCTTATCAGACACCTGCACACTGTCTGCTTTCTTCTTGGTGGTGCTGCAGTGAGCCCACAAATTAAGGAAACCTAGTACTGTTGGGGAAAATGGTGGTAAAGGGAAAGGATGTCTGAGGATGAAGTCAGGATATGGAGCCAGTTCTGTTCTGCTGTCCTTGACATGTGTAGTTTCAAGAAGCATATCTGCTTCTATCAGTCTGCATCACCCCCTCTCTGGTAATTCTTTTCTGCTTCCTTTTGATCTGTTACTTTTGTCTTTCCATTTCTTCCCTCTGCTTCCTTTCTCTTCAAAAGAATGCAGTACCACAGTGATTGAAACCCACTGTGTCCTCCTTTCTCTGGATGGTGACTTACAAATGGTGAGGGACTATCTGTATACTCAGTGCCTGCCAAATGCAGACATCCTTGGAGTAAACTGTGTGTAGTCAGTGACTAACTGGCTTAGAGAGGAAATATCCAGCACAGTTCTTTAGCAGTGACTTGGGGTTGGGTTCTGGAATCAGAGAGCAGGATTTGAATCTAGACCCTGTCATTTATTAGCTGTGTGATCGTGAGCAAGTTACTTAACATCTGTGCATCTTCAGTTTCCTGAAAGTTTCCCTGAGACTTGAACCTTCAGATGTAATGGGTACATGTTGTCCAAAACAAAAATGATATAATAATCAACACTAAGGTAAATCCTAGTAAAGTTATTAAAACACATGTGTAAGGAAAGACTTTCATGAGTATCTAGACAGAAAAAGCAATTCACTAATTGGAGAGATGTCAGATTGTCCTCACAAATCTATACAGAAAATACTCAATGCCAGAAGACACTAAAGAGCAGTCTACAGAATTCTGAGAAAGAAAAAAATGTGAGCTGGGAATTAAAGGTCTGGCCAAGTCGTCCTTGAAGGATAAGGACAACACATGAACATTTTCAAATATGCAACAATTCATGTATTAGAACACCCAAAAGCCCCTCTTAGAAAAAAAGGACCAAACTACTGAATTATTTAATCTTGTCAGTAAGTCAAAGAAAATATTTAAAAATCAGAAATGAAACAACCATGATAAAAGGTTGGTGATGGGCATTGGCGCTATTAACATGTAGAAATAAAAAGGAACAACTGTTGGAATTGCTGTCACAGAGCAAAATATAACTGTCTTAAAACTCCAATATAAAAAAGAACATAGTTGGTAAAATTAGGAATGCTATTTTCCATGTTTTTTACAAAAGAGAGTCAATAGATAATATCCAACACAATGTTTCACGTTTCTTTTAGAGAGAGAATTTAGGAACCACTTCATTTTTGTGAAGAAACGTACTTTTCTGAAGTTGAATAGTTCTTTGGCTTTCTTTTCCTTCATTCTTATTTATTTATTTATTTATTTATTTATTTATTTATTTATTTATTTTAATGAGAGTGGAGGAGGGGCAGAGGGAGAGGGAGAGAGGGAATCTTAAGCAGGCTCCACGCCCAGCGCACAGCCTGACGGGGGGGATCTCACAACCCTGAGATCATAACCTGAGCTGAAATCAAGAGTCAGACGCTTAACTGAGCCACCCAGGTACCCCTTTTTCTTCATTTTTAAATTCAAGGAAAATTATATTTAAAGCTTTTGTTTCAAAATGCTGCCATAACATAATCCCATTTTCCTATCTGTATATCTATAAATTGATTTATCCATCTGTTAACCTCCCTCCCTCCTTTCCTTCCATCCCTCCTTCCTTCCCTCCCTCCCTCTTCCTCTTTCCCCCTTCCCTCCTTCTGCCTGTATATATACAATAGAAAGATTTCTGTGGTGAAGATCTTCAAATGTTAGTAACCATTATTTCTGGATGAAATGATTTTAAGTAATTTGAAATTTTATCATCTTTTTTTTTAATTGAGTGATTTACTATACAGATGTATATCTTTTTTTTTTTTTTTTTTTTTGCTTTTAAACAACAGAAATTTATTTCTCACACTTTTGGAGGCGTGTGTATCATTTTTCGAGATAACTTTTAAAGAGAAGGATGAAAAAATATATGTGCTTAATATTGTTAAGTAAATATGAGCACACTATAGCCCCATATGTAAAACAATGGATACAAATGTATGTAAATGACTAGATACTTTCTGGAAGGATTCACAATTAACAGATAGCAATAGTTGCTTAAGAAGAGGGGACAGGGCAGTGATACTGTAATGAGAAGGGACTTCTTAATTTTTTCCCAAACTTTCTGTGACATATTTATATTGTAATAATGATGGAAGAGAAATACTAAAAAAATAAAACAAAACTGCTAAAGGCCATCTTTGGACTGGCATAAGAAGACTGTTGAGAAGTCTCTGAGTTTATTTCCTTGCATAGTCCTCAAATCTTCGCAGTCAGTAGATTTTGCCATTCCCTACTCCACAGGATAATGAGAAGGATAATGGTCAAGCAATAGCACTGTTCTCAGGCCCTTCCTTCATTTGTCTGTCTTATAAAATCTCTTTAGTTTCAAAATCAAGTTCTTGTTTACAGTAACTCTTTGTACAGGGCATAACTTTGCCTCTCGTTTCTTAAAATATTTGGGTCAGTAGCATGTAAGAAAAGCCTAAGACTAAAGAAAGTTTAGAAACAGAGACCTATCAGAACAAGTTCAATGATAAATATCATTGGATTGCCTTGATACTGGGGAGCAGGGGGGCACTATGATGGACCAGAGGCACACACTGTTCAGAGAGGGCAATCCCACTCAGCTGTCACCATTTGTTGCCATGTTGGAATGTGGCATAGTGTGGCAGGAGTCTCTGGAAAAACGAGAAATGCAGATTTCTAGTGGAATTTCCCAGTTTTAAAATGTTCAACAAATTCAGATTTTAAAAAAGGTACTGTGAAGACCACTCAACGCATCCATGCAGGCTGGGTTTGGACTATGGGCTGCCATATTTTGACTTCTGCTGTAGGTATGCCTTTGAGCTCCAGTGGGGATTGTTGCAGGCACACTAACTGATCATGGGTAGATGTGCTTCGTGCTTGGTAGGTGTTAAATTATGTGGCCTTAGGGAAGGATGTTTCCACTCTTCCTCCTCCTAGCACATTGGCAGCCTTTCCTTAGGAAATGGAGGGCAAACCAGTGTCCACAGAGTTGTCACCTGTGGATCAGGATCACAGAATTTCTCAGGCTCCTCGGGTGGAAGCAGCACTGAGCTTCAGTTGCAGGAAACAACCCTCAACAAAAGAAACTCAATTCATTCTTCCTTTCTGGGGATCTGACATGTCCTGAGGGCAAATGTGGCACTCTGGGCTGAATTTGGCTTTGAAATCTGGACTTTCCAGCTCAAAGCAGAAAAGGAATAATGAGGTAGGGTGAGAGAATGAGATGGAAAAGGAATAACCCCTTTGGGCTACAGAAAATAAAGAGGCCCATGTCTGCTGGAGGACAAGCAAGTAAATTAGGTACTAACATCAGGCTCTGGCTTAAAGGCAGTGATTGGAGACTGTGGAGTGCAGAATCACCGAACAGCAAACCTGTCTCCTGAATATCCTTGGTTTTGCAACTTCATCGTTAGGTTTTCTCCCAGGTGTTAGGACACTATCAGGAATTGATTGGAACTAGGGCTATTGCTTCTTTCCTTTCTTTTCCAAATGCGCCACTTGGCTTCCAGCTAGGCCAGCCCTACACTGGCAATCAACTTTTCACCTTCTCCTTTTTAGTTTCTTCTAGAGAGATAAGAACGCTTGCCATGAAGATGTGGGTGGCATAGTTCTGTATATTAGTTGGCACTTTAACTTCTGTTGGCCCATGTGTACCACCTAAGGTGTAGCTTCTGTAGCCACTCTGATTTATTGCATTCACTTTCATAAAAATGGATGTGGCAAGCAAGGTGTCAGCATGCAGGGCAATATGCATTTTGCCAACATCTTAGAATCCTATTAAGAGATAAGGCCCAGGACGCCTCCTGCTTTAAGGATGTTCTATAAAATGGCCCTACATGCTAATAGCAACTTGATTAATAATCCCATCTGTTTCACTCCTTGAATTTATTTCCAGGGAAAATGTGCCTTTGATCACTAGGTGCTGACGAGGGTATAACCTGGCCCGAGGTGTTTCCCTGGAGTGAAATATGCAGCACTTCTCAACTCCCAATTCCATTTAATTTATTGTTTGTTTTTGCTCAAGAAGAGGCTGTTTTTACAGCTGAGCAGATTTGGAAGCTGGTTTGGGGTGTTTCATTTCCTTACATAAAGAGTTATAATGCAGGGGATGGTAACCAGCTGTTTCTACCTTCACTAAACACAGAGCAAACAGGAATGGGCCCCTATTGCAGCAAAAGAGATTTAGGTTAGTTGTAAGAAGGAACTTCCTGACAAAGTACAAAGGGATGCTGGGACTCCTCCCTGGCGGCTCTTAAAGGGTGTTCTGTTGTTTCTCTCTGAGATGGATTATATGAGACTGAGATTGCTAGGATTAGACTCCGCTAACAACTTGGCTCTGTTCCTTCCACTATCATATCTCTGTAAATGATAACTGTGAACCGGAGCTGTACTTTTGTGGATAGTTGAATGATTGGGAGTAAGAATATTTTGGGGGTTTCTTATGAGTCTTGAAGAGATGTTCCTCTATATGTGATTTTCAAGTAAATGTCATAATAGCGATAGGCTTTCAGTGGCTCCCAAGAGAGTCAACTGTTGAATGTTTAGGATTTTGGCGGGGGGGGGCATCACTTACTAAACATAGCTTTTATTAAAAATTAAATTATGCAAACTTACAATTAAATTATATTAAAAACAAAAATAAATACATATAACTCACCATTTTCTACTTATTTTATATATGCTTTTGAGGTTTTTCACATCTATTGTATCTGTATGATGGAAATAGTGTATAGTGGTGCAGTACTACACATTTCTTCCCAACTTCTGTGACATTGGGTTGGTACTTGAAAATCTGTCATGGGAAAAAAAAAAAAAAAAAGAAAATCTGTCATGGAGGGAGTATTTACACCATGGAAATTGGCAAACTCTATAAATCAGGTTTTTCCCAGAGCTATACCTACATGGATGAAAGAGAGAGGGAGAGAGAAGGGAGGAAGGGAGGGAGAGATGGAAAAAAAAAAAAAGAAGAAGAAAAGAAAAATATTGCTTTGGTGACTTTTATACTTTATCAGTATTTTATATTTTCTTAATATTGTCTCAGATCTTTTTAGAGGTAAGCGTACGACAAAGCCATTTTTGAATAAGAAAATGCTCAGAACTTAAGTCCAGAAATGCTCTTTACTCTATCTTGAACTAAATTAGCATGAATAAATCTGTCTATGGTGGTAAAATTTACAAATCAGACCCTCCTCTGCTTCACCACTCACCCTCTAAGCCAGTACTGCCCAAAAGAAATATAATGTGAGCCACGTATGCAATTTTAAATTTTCTAGTAACTAAATTAAAAATAAAGTCAAAGTAAATGGGAGATATTAATTTTAGTAATATATTTTATTTAACCTAATATTTTTAAAATTACCGTTTCAGCATATAATTCTTTTTAGAATATTAGGCATTTTAGCTTTTTTTTTTGTAATATGTCTTTGAAATCTAGTGCGTAGTTTACACGTACAGCACATCTCAATCAGTCTAACCACATTTCAGTATTCAATAGCACACGTGGCTGGTGGCTACCATGTTGGACAGTTCAAGTCTTCATTCTTAAGGATGCAAAGGCAGAGAAAAAGCTATTGCTGGTGTACATTTTCATGCTTTTAGTGTGCATAGAGAGTGTACAGAGGTTTACCTTGTGTTAGTGAAGGATGAGCCCTGGAGTTCCCATTCTCAATTTGTAGATGTAGGGATGACTGGATTTCAGGGATGTTATTGACTTGTCCTGGTTTACACATGGGTATGCTCTGTGCTTTCAACCGGTTCTCAGACGTTGGGTTCTGAATTGTGCAGCGCTTATGGACCTGATACATGAATCTGACTCCCAACTGTTATATCCCCAAGACTCCATCATCTGCCAGCTGAGTGACTTTGGGCCAATTACTCAACCTCTCTGTGCCTCAATTTCCTCATATATGAAATGAGAAAAATAATTGTATCTTCCTTTCCAGGGTGTTCATAGTATGTTCATTAAAAATACATTAGAGAATACTTAGACTAAATCTTGGTGCCTAATTAAGTATACAATCACCATTTGTTCATATTGTGATAATATTATAAAACTAACATTTTAATGGCTCGAATAAAGAGAATTCAGGTGCGGGGAATAAAGGGAACTCTATTGGACAGTTCTTAATTTGGAAAAGCTAGCTTGCTTTATAATTATTTGTGTGATATATTTGTGCAAGAATGTATAAGTTATGCATTTGTTTTTTCTTGACTATTTCAATAATAATTTTGCTTTTTGTTTAAAAGAGAAGTATTACCTTCTTCTTAGAAGTGTCATTATTCTTATTAGGGTGGTGAATTTATGTATTTTTTAAATGAGACCTAATGCTGATACATAATGATGCCAGTTTAATATTTTTTGCAGTTTGAAATTCCAAAACATATCAGAAGGAAGCTCCCACCTATTCTCAACATTCCACCTTCAAAGTTCCTTTGAGACATGTGTACAAAAACAGAGAATTTCCACTTCACATTGAAAACTTCACAGGAGAATTTGAAGAGGAAATTGATAGGCAAACCAAACTGTAAATATACAGCTTCATAACATTTGTTCACCTTCACCAAAGGTTTCTAGCATTTGGTAACTGACTTGTATTTTTCAGTAGAATTTTCATGCTGCTTTGTCTTGTCCATGTGGACTGCTCTTTATTTGACCAGCATAAGCTTTGGTGTGCTTTAAAGGAGCGATGGTTAAGGCAGCTATGCTGGAGTTACTTTAGAAGTGGTGCTGGCATTTTTATTACATAGAAAGGTGTTGTAATTAATGAGAACAAATGCCACTGGAATAAAAATTGTGATGAGGCTAATACCTTTGGATCCTGTTGGTATTTTAATATTAATGTAATTTTTCTGCTAATGCATGTTATATGTTTGGCCAAGAAATTATGGAAAACATTTAATTCAGTTGAAAAAAAATTGAATTCCCACAGAACATTCAGCACTGTTGCAGTTAGGGGATACTTTTGAAAATGTATATAATGTCTTTCCATTAAGCACCTTTAAATGTCATTGGGTAGGCTAGACATGCAAGGTCTGGGTAACAATATAAAATAATAAGTGATTATGTCCTCAAATGAGTATAGAAAATGAATTGTTTGGACCTGAGGTTGGGGAAATTAGACAATACAGACATCGGTTATATTTTATAAAGGGATTATGCCTTGGAAGAAAAGTGTATTCATCCTACATGCTGGTAATAATGAATTAGAGGCAATTTGATGAAAAATAATCCCATTTGAAAGTTGAGACCTTGGAGTTAAGATCTTTCAAAAGCTCATCTACTGACTCCAATTCTATATGTCCAAACCAATAGGGGTAGATCCATGAAGCGTACTACTAAGTAGAAATCCAGCTTGGCTTTCCCATTTCTTCATGGAGTTTAGGGAATATCAGATATAGCAATTGCAATGAAGTTAGAGTAATCGATTGGTTTTTTTCTTAAGTAACTAAAACATTATTGAATTTGTGTCAGAAGCTGGTCAATTAAAAATATGAGGACAAACTAAAGATGTTAGAAGGCAGGTGCCTGTTTTTTATAGGGGAATAAGGAGAAAGTAGATCCTACATCAAATCTGTTTATAGTTAACCACATTTTATAATTGGTTTTTGTTCTTATTATATATCGTATCTTATCTATCTGTGTATTCTCAGAGATCTATTATGAATTTTCTACTCCAAGACAAACAAAAACACCAAGCAGAAGTTCTGTTGAAGTTCTGTATTTTATAAATTGAAGAACCTTATAAATAATTGTTTTGAGAAAAGAAATCAGTTGCCTTTTATTGCCTTGGCCTTAGCACATGACAAAGTTATATTCTTCCCCCTTGTTTCTCATAATGAGATATATAGTTTTTAGAAAACATTACGTAATATCGATGTGTCTTTTTTACCACCAAAGATCCTTTAAAAGTTTTCATAATTCTAAAATAGTCTTGGCATTGTTGGTTTTCTGGGATCACAGAGGGGCATTTATCTATGCCTTCATTATACTTTTGGCATGTATCCTTTTCATGTATAGCTGATGCCTAAGGTACCATCTGTCTCCAAAGATAAAGGAATCTTGCTTAGCTTTCCATTGCCTTAATATAGAAAATAACAAACCTGAAGCTCTAGGAATCTCCATGTGTCTCGTTTTGTTTCAGAAGCAAAGTACAAATAATGTATTTGGAAGGTGATCCCAAGAAATACTGGTCAGGGGAAGAAAGATAAGAAAGGACACATTACCAAGCAAGTTACACTGTGGGCAACTAGAAATTAAAACCCTGGGGAATGCTGGCAGACAGTGTAGAACAAGCACCTCAGAATTATCCTTTGGGGGAGATGGGATATTTACCTACCAACATTCCTTAGTCATTGATAGAGGGGTGCTTCTGGCGGTGCACTGATTACCTACCAGTTCTGGCCTTCCCTGTCCATGGGCAGAGTAGGTTTTGGAGGCAAGAGCGGGCTTAAGGCAGAGTTGCCAGTACTGACAGCTGGAAGTTAGGCTGGTATGCTCAGAAATATTAAATTCCAAGGAGATAGAAGGGGGCAGGGGATGACTAGGAAACTTCTACACAGTGTAGTGGAAGAGACTATATCCACATGGATTCACATGTAAATACACATTCAGTAAATACTTATAGAGGACCTTCATATGCCTTGTACTGTATGTTAAAGAAACATCCAGTCCTTACACTCATGTCACTCTACCTGACATGTGTTTATTGGATGTTATATGCCGTATTCTCAGAAGAACTAAGATCTCTCAAGAGTTGCCTAAGGAGAAAAATCTCAAGTATTTCTCACAGGCATATTTCTGTCTCCACATTAATTTTTCTGTCCCATTAGTTTTTGCTGCATAATAAATAACTCCAAACACAGTGACTTCAAACAACAACTTTTTTAGCTCATAATTCTGCAGGTTACTAATTTGCTATGGACTCAGCGAGGTGGTTCTGTTGATCTGGATGATGAGGTTTGATTGGTCTTGGTTGGGCTCATTTATGCATCAACTGCCATGTTCACTAGGGGTGCCTCAGTTTCCTCCACATGGCTGATCATTCTCCAGCAGGCTGGCCAAGTCTTGTTCCCGTGGTGGAAGGGGTCCCAAGACAATCTAGAGCCTTAAATGTGTAAGTGCTTAGATCATGATTGCCACTGTTCCATTGGCCAAACCAAGTCAGGAGGCCAGGCCAGTTTCAGGGCTGAAGAAAGGCCCAACTCTTGATGGAAGGAGCCACAAAGTCACATTGCAAAAGATGAGGACATAGAGCAGGGAGAAATCTGTGACTCTTTTTGCAGTCTACCACAAAGACAACATACATAGCCTTCCATGTAGAGAAAACATCGTATCAGGGAACTTGAAACAGAGAACGTGTAGTGCCATGAGCTCTTGCCCCGGAGAATTCACCATTGCATTAGCTATTATGGTCTGTATGTCTGGCAGCATTTCACAGTTCTTCAAGAGAAAATTGTGCTTCCTGAATTTCTGGGACTTATATGTCCCAAGCATATGCAGGAATCAAATGTGCATCGGCACTCTTTATTAACAATGGCAGGCAGCTTCCAGTGCCTTTCCAGGAATCATCAAAACTACTACAACAGGATGAGTCTGTAAGATAGCAAATTACCTTTGTCTTGCTTCATTGTTAGAGGAAGTGGTACTAACCACTATATTCGTGGAATATGGCTTGGAATAATGCCAGCATATCTACATTTTTCGATTGCTCTGATAATCACCACTCCATCCTGTCACCTTTATGAATAGGAATTCCCCATTCACTGATTTCCTTATTCTGGGTGTGCATTAGAAATTTGTATTAGTGAGCAATAATTTACTGGTCTTGAAAAAGTTTTAACCCCAATAACGTTTTTTCTAATGAAAAAGTGTTGAATAGTCAATGTTTTCCTGGATTCTAAAGGTCTGATTTAAATAGACTAGGTATGCAAAAGTGTACATATTTCAAATTTTAAAAAGTAGTCAAAACCCCTAAGTATCTGGACTTCTGATTTCAGACCACATCACCTAAAGCAGCCTCTCCAAATACTCTACTAAAATATTTCCATCACAAAAAAATCCAAAATCTTACTTACCAACAATCTTTTTGTTTAAGCTGACAGCTCATCATCACAATCTTGATTGAGTTAAACTGGGCTGAAGTGCGAGATAAATAATACCCACCTCAATCCTCAGTCAGACCTACAGACTTCGAACATTGTCTCCTCCTGTTCCCTTCTCCGTCTCCCCCCTACACCTTGGTGACAGGTGGTTATAAGCACCTTGGAAAAGAGAGTGTGGATCCTGGTGGCAGATGAGGTGAGGTGATGGTGGCCCATCCCAGGGCTTCAGGCTCTTTTCTGATATGCATCTCCCAATCCATTGTCTAAAATCACTAGGAGCGGCATTAGCTAGGGCCTGCCCTAGCCCCTCCCCTAGGTATACACTGTTGATATGCCTCAGGGAAGTAGATCGCAGGAGAGATGGTATATATGTGTATATTTATATTGAAATAGAAATATAAAAATGTGTATGTGTGTGTATAGAGAGACTACATATATGGAAAAAAAGCAGAAAAGCAAAACTCCTGAATAGCTTATAGCATACAAAATAGAATTAACCGATTAGACAGAACAAGAATTTAAAATAAGTTAAATAAATATACTCAAAGTGATATGGCAGAGCTTGATAACAAGGAACAGAAACAAGCAGTTATAAGGAAAATCAAAGTATAAATAAGAAGTATGAAAGAAGAGTTGTGGTAAAGCAGTGGCTCCTGAAGTGTGATCCCCAGACCAAGAACATCAACATCAACCCCAAAACTTGTTAGAAATACAAATTCTTTTATCCACTCGAGATCTGCTGAATCAAAAACTCTGGGAGTGGGATTCAGGCATCTGTGTATTGAGATACACTCCCAAGTAATTCTGAGGCATTCAGGTTTGAGAACCACTTCAGTAGAGTGCCAGTTGATCAATGGGGTTGAACTACAGAATGGTTAGAGCCAAAGAATTCTTAATTGAGCCAGGAGATGAAGTCGAAGAGCTCTGGAATGTATCAGGAATGGAGAAGGAGGTGAAAATATGTATGTAAACGTTAACAGCCATTAAAAAAAATGTTAACAGTCATAGTGGATAGAAATAGAAGGGTCAGCATCCATATACAAAAAAGAAAATAAATGGAGGGAAGGAATAGTCTAAGACCTGTTGTCCCACAGTTTTCCAGAATTAAGTAAAGAACAGTCTCTGTCATATAAAAGTCCAGATTTTCATCTTTTTCTTGATAAATTGGAAGGTCTGGTAACACTGACCTGCATTTTTATATAACAACACACCCAAACTGACTAGCAGTTGTTCCCTTTAAATGAGGCATTCATAGAGGACCAGAATGTGGGCTCTGGTCACAGACTCCCTGGGATTCTAGTCCAGCTCCACCACTTACTAACGGTGTGACTTTAGACGACCTTTTGAGCCTCAATTTCCTCATCTAGGCAGTGGAGATAATAAGATACCCACCCCGGAGTTGTTTTGAAGATTAAATGAGTTCATGCAAAGACTCAGTACAGTGCTTGGCACTTAGTGTTTTAAAAAATGCCAGGTGTTAATTTTGCTGGTCATAGCCCCTACCCACCTCCAGTTGCTCAGATTTTTACACCCAACTTGGCTTGCTTCCATTTGTCAAGTTACCTGCTTGCTCCCTTTTGGAGACTCAGTTTGTGATATCTGTTCTATCCCTTCATAACTCTGACTTTGGTTGGTTTGTTAACCTCTCTGGGCCTCAATTTCTCTTCAGTAAAGTGGAATAATGATAAAATGGAATAATGACCTGCTTTGACCTCACATGTGTATCAAGTGAAGTAATGTTCGTGGACATGATGTCTGTGGAATGGGCACTTAGTAAATGCTTGAATATTTCTTTAGTCATTCATCTTCACATCCTGTACAGTAACGAGCACATGATGGTGTGCTGCAGCCAGCCCATAGTGGCTCAAGAGAGCCAGTTGCTAAATTTTCAGGAATTTTGAGAGCTGGTTGTTAAACATAGCCATTATTAAAAACTAAATCATATAAACCTACAATTAATTATATTAAAAACTAAGGTAATAAATTCTCAAAACCCCATTTTCTTGTTAATTTTTTTTTACTACATTTTACCATAATCTATACTATTGAGGTGGATTAAGCCTGTTGTGTCTTTATGCTAGAAATACTAAATAATGGTGTTCTGTGTATTTTTCCCCAAGTGCTGGTTTAGTGACATCATATTGGTAGGTTGAAACTGGCTATGATCGGAGTATTTATCCCATGGAATTTGGCAAAGCCTTCAAATCAAGGCTGTATTTCCCCTCAAAGTGTCCATTGTAAAATATTTATCAGGACATCAGTAAGATCTTTAAAATCTGTTTGGAAAATGAAAGAAACATAAAATTATGTTTATTACCAGGGAGCCTTAAAACATTGTGAAGTTCTCACAGTGACCATAAAAGAGACACCTTTATTGTATTATAAATTTGCCCTAAAATTCACAAGGTATATATCCATTAGGCATTCAATATATTTATCTTTAAAAGCTTAAAGTTGGGGGGCGCCTGGGTGGCTCAGTCATTAAGCGTCTGCCTTTGGCTCAGGGTATGATCCCGGGGTCCTGGGATCCAGCCCCGCATTGGGCTCCCTGTTCCTCTGGAGCCTGCTTCTTCCTCTCCCACTCCCCCTGCTTGTGTTCCCTCTCTCACTGGCTGTCTTTCTCTGTCAAATAAATAAATAAAATCTTTAAAATAAAATAAAATAAAAGCTTAAAGTTACAAATGTCCTAGAATTCTACAAAACATGTTACTCAAACATGGTTTTTTTTTGCCCTCCTGTAATTTAACTGCTGCAAACAGCATCCTCTTTATCCTGCAGGAAGATGATGTTTTCACAGTAATATTATGATGCAAAAATTGCCTTACATATATTGACAATTCTCACAATAATCTTCTGGGACAAACACTATTCTTGCCCCTATTTAACGGATGAGAAAACTGAGCCTCAGAGAAGATAAAGTGTCTTGAACATAATCAAAACCTTGGAAGTAGGGGCACCTGGGTGGCACAGCTGTTAGGCATCTGCCTTCGGCTCAGGGCGTGATCCCGGTGTTATGGGATCGAGCCCCACATCAGGCTCCTCCGCTATGAGCCTGTTTCTTCCTCTCCCACTCCCCCTGCTTGTGTTCCCTCTCTCGCTGGCTGTCTCGATCTCTGTTGAATAAATAAATAAAATCTTAAAACAAAACAAAACAAAAACCTTGGAAGTAGCAGAGCCAGGAGTCTGAGGCCATCTGACTCCAAAGGCTATACCCTCCATGGCCCTTCTGCTACCTGCCTGGGCTCTGGCATTGATGTTGAAGTCTTGATGAAGACGATTTTCTCCAAAGAGAGTGATATATCAAGCAGGCTCAGTTATTTTTCCTTTTTCTCTGTAGTTTCTTCTGAGGTCATTCAAGTATAGCTTTCTAGATTGCATGGTATAGACTCCAGTAATTTTTTTTAATCTGCAAATTTTCCTTTTCCTTTTTTTTCTCTCTTTTTTTTTGGCTCTTGGTTCTGTAGCCTTTTTTTTTTTTTTTAAAGATTTTATTTATTTATTCGACAGAGATAGAGACAGCCAGCAAGAGAGGGAACACAAGCAGGGGGAGTGGGAGAGGAAGAAGCAGGCTCATAGCAGAGGAGCCTGATGTGGGGCTCGATCCCAGAACGCCGGGATCATGCCCTGAGCCGAAGGCAGACGCTTAACCGCTGTGCCACCCAGGCGCCCCTGGTTTTGTAGCCTTTGTCAGCAAATCTATCTTGATCTATCTCTCCAGAAAGAGAGGTTTTTTGCATTATCATAATTTTTCAGAAATATAATAAAGTAGAAAGAAAATGATAAAACATAGACACACATGACCATGTACACATACTATACTCCCATCCATATGTGACCCTTATTACATTTGGCTGAACTTCCCCCCAGTTCTATTTCTACATATGTGTTTTTAAAAATAGTGTCTATGTATCTCAGATGGTATTTGTTTCTGGGATTTTTTTTTTCACTTACTATTACATCATTATAATTACTTCTTGCTATTCCAAATTCTTAGGCAATGTGACTTTCAACTACATAATTAAATGTGAAAGATTAATGAAGAAATGGGTGTTAATTTTATAGGCCCAGATGAATGGAACAGTGAAACTTGAAATCATGAAAAATATGGCCCACCTATAAGTGGTCTGACTAAATATTTCACTTTTCAGTAAGATTTAACAACTAAATTAATATTTCAACTGAATATATTAATGAGTATTAATAAAAGGAACTCCCTTGCTAGGACTAGGCTACAGTGAATTTTATAAAAGAGTTTTATGCCTCTGGTTCTTTACTTTGTGACTTGGGACCCAGGATGGCACAAGAAGTCATCTATTCTAGAATTTCCCTTATTTCCCACTTACCGTTCTGTTTCTTGCATACTTTTACCTTTAAGGCACTTACTGCTAAATTGAGCCTTATCACCTCCTTATGGAAGAGGAGCTTCAGAGAGATTATATATCACATACTAACTCAGTGATTTAGAGAGGAGCTGCATTTGTGGGTAATCTTTTGCATTTGTGGGTATTTTACATTTTGCGTTTTACAAAAGATTATATAACAAGTCCTCAGTGTTAGACTGCAACCGTTTTCACTGCAGTAGAATTCCATTGTTCCTGACCTATTTACAGGTAGGTAGCACATGAAGGTAGTGAGGATTGCTGTTTTGTTTGTGAAGTCCAGAGAAAGATAAAATGGGTTGAGATTATGGCATGAAGGATTTGGCTTAAATTCATCTGAGTCTGTGCTGTGTGTACATTTATTGTACCGGGGTTTGCATTGGAAATTTGGGTAAATGGGGATGGAGTGGAATAGGGTCTCCATTAACAATTCTTTGTGTTACATGGAGAAAGGAGGGTATTCATTCCCTGGAATTCCCTAAAGGAGAGAGTGCTGTTTGTGTAAATGGTTTAGATTTTGATTTGCCTAATTGTAAAGAGGATGGTATATCCAGGATCTTTCTAGTCCTCTGAATTCATAAACCAGGTCTATCTGGCCATCTTTCATTCTGAAACTTAATGAGGTGATGCAGAAACCTAAATAGCTTCTAAATTTGCATAAATTTATCTTTCTTAGCAAGACTTAGCCTAAATTTACAAGTCATTGCTGTTTATCATCAGGAATCTATCCCTAACATCAAAATGCCTTTTTAAAAGAGTGTGTATCCATCACACTCCCCAAGGACAACGTAAGGGTATTTATCACCTCATGTCCACACAAAGGTGAAATAAGGGCACAGAGAGGTAGCGGTGCATCTTGGCAATTTCAGTTCAACTGGCATTTTAGTATGAGTGAGTGCTTCCTCTGCACAGACATGTTGCTGGTTGCTTTTGTCCAGGGCTGTGGTTGACTCAGATTTCATCCCAAGGAACATAGATGAGCTGTTCTCAAATGCAAAAAGTGCCAGAAATAAATACTCCTCCAGAAATGTAATTTTGCCTTCTTATCTAAGCCTGAGTATATGCACAAATCTAAAAGAACATGGCAGAAAGAAATGAAAGCATTACCAAAATTTTTAAATTTATGACTAAATGTTCTTAGTGATCTTACCTTAAAAGACAGAGACCTACATATGTTAAAAAGTGATAGTATAGGTAGGTCCCCTGTGAATACAGAAATATGAGGGACATTTACAAGGTTACTGCCATGGTCTGAATGAGTCCACCCACAAATTCATTGGTTGTAACCTAACCGCCCCCAGGTGATGGTTTTAGGAGCTGGGCCTTTGGGAGGTGAGTAGGTCATAAGAGCCGAGTCCTCATAAATGGGATGAGTACTCTTACAAAAGAGGCCTAAGAGAGTTCCCTTGCCTGCTCCCTGCTGTCATTTGAGAATCCAGCAAGAAGTCTGCAACCCAGAAGAAGGCCCTTACCTGACAATACTGGCACTCTGATTTAGAACTTCCAGCCTTTAGAACTGTGAGCAATAAATTTCTATGGTTTATAAGCCATCCATGCTATGGTAGTTCATTATGGCAGCTTAAATGGACTAAGACAGTTACCTATTAGAATATGGAACAAACCACTCTGATTTGGTAGCTTAAAAATCAACATGTATTATTTCTTGCAGTTCTGGGCATTGGCTGGGCTCATCCCCTTGTGGTTCTTATGGTCCATGTGGTGTTACCTGGGATCACTCATGCAGATAAATTCAAGTATGAGCTTGGCTTGCGCTAGACTATTCAAGATGGTTTCATTCACGTGTCTGAAGGTGGCTTCACTCAGCTTGGATGGCCAGAACAACGAGGGGCTGGCTAGAACTTTCTCTCTCCAGAAGTTCTCTCCAAGCTTGTTTACATGGCAGCTGTAATGTAATGCTGCCAAAAGGATGAAAAAGAGTGAGAAAGGAAACTTCCAGGATTCTTAAGACACAGACTATTAGTTCATCACATTCATTTGGTCAAAGCATATCACAAGGCCAGCCTTGATTCAGTAGGAGGGGAAGTAGAGAGAAGTGATAATCACAAGAAATTGTGGCCGTATTTGTAGACATCTACCACATTACCTGTCATCCATTTTTACATTTTCTCCTTAGTAGCAGAACTCTGATTTTGCTTAGTTAGGTATCTGCCCTTCTACTGTAGTCAAAGGCTTTAGGTAAACCCAAGGGATTCAGGTGAAATCTCTAACCCTGGGAAGGTGGACCCTGATTGTTCTAAGCCACATAAAGTGGTCTCATTTTTAATGCAAATTTAGGCATAGACAAATGATAAAATTCTGACCAGTGAAATTTGAAAGGAAGCACGTTAAGAAGTTTCTGGGAAAGGTTTTATAGCTCTTAAAAAGAGATACAAGAAGGACCTAGTCTTTTCCATCTCTGGATATTGCTGTGTCTATTTAATAATCAGTTCTGCTACCTCCACGAAGATAAAGCTCAGAGGAGAGAATAGAGCCAAAAGACCTACAAGGATTGTCTGTTGATGGCCTTCTAATACTGCAGTTCCTTTGTTTTCAAAATTGGGTGTTCTGTTACCTTCAGTTGAAGCCTCCTTAATGTTGAAGACCACGTGGAAAGATAGAACAGTAGAAATGCAAATAAGAAAAGTGCTTATATCAGCTATGTGTGGTGCATGCTTTACATAAGACGTGGAGGAAAGGCTATCTGCTAAAAATCCTCAGTGAGTGGTAAATGCTTTCTTGGTGGAAGTGCCACAGTCTGGTGTCTAGCACTCAACTTTGCAAACTAAGAAACCTGAACTTGCTAATTCACCAAGAACAATTGTGTCTTTCAGAACCAAACTTATGTTATTCCAGCTTATAAGATGGATGCATAAAACTTTTAGGCTACCTTATGAGTTATCCAAATTCATAAGATGGCATAAAACTAAAATGCCAATTATAATTTATAATAAATCCTGTAAGTATTGAGGAGTGAGAAACTTTGAGGTCATCATGACCTGCACATTCTGGAATCAGAACAAGAGGAATTAGATGAATTAAATAACAGTAGCTAAGTTAGCCTGATTCATCTACTTTACAGTGAGAATATTTTTGTCAACAGGCTCAAAACATCAAAAGTCTGATGACTAGCTACTGTATGCATCCATTTTCATATTAAGAATGTTCTTGCCAGTGGGATGGGATATAGCCAAAGGTGACAGATTATGACCTCCTCTTTCTTGGATGGTGCTAGGGTAGACATAACCAATGATGGCCTCTGTTTTTCATTTAGTCCCTGTTACCATGACTGACCACACTCTTTTGAAAAATCCATTATATCATCCAGGTGTGATGGTTTTCAATGGGTTCTCTGAACAGAAATTGATCCTTGATAAAGTTTAAATGGTGTGTGACAAGATAATTTAAGTAAGAACACATTTATATAAACTCCAACACACATATCCCATTCTGATTGTTCATATATAGGCATATCACACACAACTTCTTCCATTCAATAGTCACCTTCTTGAGCATCTGTCCTGAGATATCCAGGAATCAGTTGTTCCTTAGGGCCTTGTCCAGTTCCCATTTCCACGTGGACCATGATGTGGGTGGGTCATGGATAGAGCCCTTCCTTAGGCTGCATCTCTCTTTGCATGGGCCACAGTTCCCTCTCCTCCTTGGTCTGTTCTTTTTTCCTCCATCCCATCAAGACACTAAGTTGTAGCTATACATCCATGTATTTGTCCAGGTAGGTTAGCTGCCAGTACCCATCTCAAATATCAGCAACTTAACACAATAAAAACTTCTCATAAAGTCCTGGGCCACTCTACTTATTAGATCTCTTTCATGAACTACCTAAGGAGCTCAGGCTTCTTCCATCCTGTACTCTGCCATCTTCAACACATGACTTTGAGGTTACTACGGAAGGGAAAAATGAAGAAGAATCATAAATAACAGATGCTTTATTAGCCTGTCCTGGAAAGGGCTTACCTCACTTCACCTACATTCCATTGATATGAGCTCAGTCATGTGGCCTTACCTGACTACGAGGGGCTTAGAATTAAGTTGTGTGACAAGAAGAGGAGAAAAATGGATCTTAGTGAATTTCATTTGAGCTTTCGTAAGGATTTGAGATTTCTAAAAATGATAACAGATTAAAAAACTCCCAAAAAATTGCCCACTAAATGTGGTATCTCTAGGGCTCAAGGGAAAACTTATTGGTAAATTATTTGTGTGGTCTCTTATGGAAATACACATTACTTAATATTACTCTCCTGATTCCAAATGGAGGCCTTTCTTCAAAATGCTGCTTTTTCTAAATTCTATTTTTATGGTTTCTTCTCTATAATGCATTAGGCACTTTCATAAGTCTGATTTAATCAATTTGGAATGCCACCCTGAGGTAAGTACTATAGTAAAGTATTCAAGGTGGTCTTTGACACTCCAAGTCCAGAAGAAAGTCCAGTCAGATGATTTATAGATAAATCCATGTATTCTTCCTGATTGGCCAGTCAGACTGGTTGTGTATGTATTCACATACATCAAAAATACATAACATCTTCTAAGATCAAATATTAATTATAAAAAACACTATAATTTAGATCAGAGATTTGGTAAACTATGGTCCTGGGGCCAAATTTTTGTATATAAAGTTTTATTGGAACACAGCCACACTCATTTATTCACTTGTTGCTATGGCTGGTTTCATGTTACAATGCTGAAGTTGAGTATTTACAACATAGACCAGATAGCCCACAAAGTTAAATATCTTTATTATCTGTCCCTTTACAGATGTAGTTTATCAATCGGTGTAAACTAAGGGTAGAAGTGTTATATGCCTAAGGGGCCAAATAGGCAATGTTGATGAATAAAGTGAATCAGCTATAATACACAAAGCAATGTAATTTTTCTTGAGCTGAAAAGTACACTCATACCTATCTAAAAGCATTCAATTTTTTCAAACTTTTGTTTATGTAAGTAATCTTAACAACCAACATGGGGCTCAAACTCACGGTCCTGAGATCAAGAGTCACATGCTGTTCTGACTGAGTCATCCATACACACCCAAAAGTATTCAACTTTTAAAATAATATGTGGGCCAAAAAAATGCATTTTCACATCAGATTAGACCTATCCTCAACCAGTTTGCAACATATGAACTAAGTCCATTAGGGCAAAGAAAATCATTTTTCTGTGGCTCATAATGAGCAAGGCTGCCTTTCTACAAACAAGCTTGGTCACTAGATGTTCCTTTATTATGTGAAATAGGGTCACTTCATTTACACCACCAGCACCTGAACCTCCTGTCCACACCCATCCTCAATTGTGACTGCTTGGATTTCCTTAAATAAGAAACTGGTTATACTCTGCCATATCCCATAATTGGTCTTCCAGCAACACAAAGACTAGGCAGAACTCTGACATAACAGCTTGTTAGGATTTGATTAAATGCTTAGCATGGGTCATTTTACCCCTTGATCCCTGGAGAAAGGGATTTCATTCTTCATGATATTTTATTATTTGTTGTTCTAATGTCCTTCCTTGGCAAATTTGTAACCTGGCAACCCTGGATTTTACTTTATTTTGAGATTTTATTTGTCTGTGAATTCCCAATGTATGGGAACCATTGACCCAAGTGACATTATAATGTAAGATGACTTTGCTAACTTATGTTCTGATCCTTCATTAGTAAATTTATGTAGTGTAAACTCTCAATGGCAAGCTTATTCCTCTCATGTCAAGTTTTTAAGGAACTTCTCACTGAAATCAGAACTCATTACTAAGAGCAGTACCAAGAAGATAGTGCTTGTTTCTGGCTCAAGCTTAAGCAAGGGAAACCTGAATCTTAAAATGTCTTACGTCTTGAAGGAAATGTCAAACACAGAGAAAGGCCTTCAGAACTATGCGTGGAGGAAGGACACATGGGTTTTTTTGTGTGTGTGTTTCTTGTGTTTTTTTTTCCTTGAAATAAATCTTTATATTTAGAAAAAAGAGCATAAAACTTTTTAATAATCAATGCTGCATAATTATTCATTTTCACTATTAAATGACACATCAAGTCTGTTAATCAGATAGATACATATGCATATATAGTCAACCTTTTATTTTCCCGTATAAGACATTATCGAACACCTGCTATATGCCAGCCATGGTTACATGTAGTAGAGATAGAACAGGGAATGAAACACAAAAATCTCCATGCTCTTGGCACTGACGTTCCAGAGGGATAAGATAGACAACAAATAAGAAAATATAGTGAATCAGATGATCAAACTAATGAGACATATAAAACAAAGCAGGGGTTAGGAGTGCAGGATCTTGGTGGGGCAGCTGAAAAGAGAAGTGTGTAGTTGCCTTTTAAATAGTCTGTCTTCAAAGATTTTTAGTTGAGATCAGGAAAAGAGAATATGTAAATTAAGGTGGGGATGAATAGAAATTTGATTCACCTCCTTGCCTCATGAGAAAGAACATGTATAACAGATGATAAAATTGAGGGTTAAGAAGTCTCTTCAAGTGCAGAAAAGTCAGCTAAGTATTCCCCACGTCCAGAAAAGGCTAGATTAAAAAAAACTGTATTCCAGGAATAAATTGACTCTCCTTTTCAACCACCAGAAAGTTCACCAAAAGTTCAGAAATTACAAACGTCCTGCTTGAGGGACAGGAGGGTAGAAAATTACCTTTAGTTAATTTCTACTATGTGTAGTTCCTTTAACAAAATGTAAAAAGTAGAGTTTACTATCTCCAATTCATGGATTAATAATTTGAACCCTACCATGATTAAACTGACATGTTCAAGATTAAGCAAGTAATAAGTAAGTGGTAAATTCAGTGTGACTGAAGCAAAAATTTTTATTTCAGATTAGAGGAACAGCTAGCATTTCTTCTTTTTTTCTCTTCTTTTTTCTTGTTGCAACTAATAGCTTCTAAAGTGTAAAGGGCTTAGAAAACTATCCTCAGTCAGTTGAAGCAACTTAGAGAAGAACCTAAGAAAAAATTACCAAATTTCTTTACACACACTCAAATAAATCTTCAGGTGAAATCCATCCAGGGGTATTGGGACAGCATGCAATGTGCAGAATTCTCTCACCTGCTTTAGGGAAATCATGGATAGTAAGAGAGTTTCCTACATGAGGGAGATTTCCTGTAGGAGAGATAGAATGTCTACACTTCTCCAAGGAGAGAAAAAGATGGGCTAGAGCCACCAGTGAATTAAAGAAATTCCTGGAAAATTTTGTAGGTTTGATCATTGAATAGAATGATCATTTGATCATTGGCAAGCTCTTAGAAAAATAATAATCTTTTATATATCAGATAGTTTGTAGGCAACAGAAAGTTGGAGGCTCATCTTATAGAAGGAAAAGCCTTGTCTGTGTTGTATAATTGAAAAGGGAAACAACCATACCTTCGTCTTGGTATAAACTACTTCAAAATTCAAAGTCTTAGGAGAGAAGCTGTGATTGGCCAAGTCTAGTCACATCTCTGCCCCCTTGCCCTATAAAGGAGATAAAGGGAGGCTCTGGACCCTTGGGTGATGATGAGGTAGGAAGCTAGGTTTGCCTGTTTGCCAAAGCTACAGACATAAGAGGGTTATAGTTCATTCTCTAAAAGAAAACCAGTATTTTTTTTTTTGGAAAAAAAACAGAATTCTTAACTACAAAAAATTGAAAAAATATATTGGATTCACGACATGCTTGCCTCTTTCATTTTTCAAAAGTGTTTTTGGACAAGTGGATGTCATGTAGATTCATTATCAAAGTCCTTGTAAGAGTCTTAGGATATTCTTGGAACAAGATAGAAAAATGGAACAAGATAGAAAAATCATAGCTAACAGAATAATATGAAAAACAACATTGAATTGAATCTCAACAAAGATCAAACTCTTGAGAGAGAGTGCTATAATCTTTTCTAGTTCAACATGATAAAGAGGCATTTGAGTAGGAAAAAGAGGTAAAGCTCTTTTAATTGAAGTAGCAGAAACTCAACGAGAAAATTTCAGGAGTGAGACTACAAGCACAGCTTGGATTATAAAATTTGACTGATGTGATAAAAATACTGTCTTTCTCACCATCTCTTGTCTCTGCTTCCTCTCTGTTGGTATTATGTTATTTAAGCTCCTCATCTGATGTTAAAGATGACCCACATGATTCCATTCTTATATTCTATCAGGTTAGCAACATCAGAAGAGAATAAATCCCAGCAGAAGTCCTGAGATGATTCTCATGGTCTGACTTAGTCATGTATTTAATCCTGAATCAATAATGATTGGCCAGGGTGATAGAGTATTCTAATTAGCCGGCCAAAACCACATTCCCCTCCATGGAGCCAGGGCATTAGATGAACTCCATCCAAAGTACTTGGATAGAGAAAGAAGAATGGTTCTCAAAGGAAAAAAAAATTGAGATTTTGTTACAAAAAAAGAGGGGATTCTGAGTAGGCAAAAAGAAGGAACATCTTTTAAAACATAAATGTCTTTTAAAGCATGAAATTGAGAGAAATAATATTGATAGGCTGGAAGTTCAAAAGATTTCAATAGGCTAGCGGAGTGGGCTTAAACTAACAAAATTAAATTTAATTAGGATAGATGGAAAATCCAATGTTGGCACCAAAATCTCAGTTACATAAGTAATTATGAGGTAATTTGCTTCAGTGGTAAATCATTGTAAGTTTTAGTTGTCTACACATTCAATTATTTCTTAATTCAATTATCTAAAAAGCTAATGCAGTTCTAGGCTGCTTTATGAAAACTAAACTGCTCCAGCAATGTTGATCCCATTGTATCATGCATTGCTTGGGTCATTTCTGGGTGTCTATGTTCAGTTCTGGGCCTTGACAATGACAAACTACACAACCAGAGGAAGATGCCCATAAGGACAGATGATTTCTTGCCAAGAAAATTATTCACGTAATATATTCCAAAGTCAAATACAAACATTTTCTCCATAATTCATATCCTATTTATTACATATACTAGTAAGCTGGCTGTGTCACATCTAGAGAGTTACATACGTTATCCAATGCTTTATCTAGTTTACTCTCAGACACTTGGGATAAGAGAAGCAATGTATACCTTGGCTAAGTCTTTATTGTCCAGGGGCAAATCAGCTCTTTAAATATATACTCTATTAAGCACACACATCAAATTGCAAGTTCTTTTGGCCTTGATGCAAAAAAAAAAAAAAAAAAACCTAATCATTAAATGTCTGTTTAACACAGACTCACATATTATATGTATGTGGCTATGATTACATATACAAATACAAACACAAACCAGTGCATATACTGTGCATTTGTTTGGCAAAACCATTAGGAAAATGGTGTATAAAAATAACTAGTACAAAAACACTAGGACAGTTCAAAACCATGGGAAGGACTGTGTTATCTTAGATGTTCTTTTTCTGAACCTTCCTTTAGCGACACATTAACCTCTGTACTGTCGACTACAGCACAAACCAGTTTCCCTCACTTCCTGTTATCCTACTCCTACCTCAGAGTGAGGCTCAGAGGGAGTCAGGGAGGAGGGAACATTTTGGTACAAAGGCAATTGGCAAACAGGAAAAGCAACCAGCTTGCTGGTTACAGGTTAATAAGGACAACAGAGAAGTTCCTTACTGCCCTTGGGCTGGTCCACTTCCCTTGAGGTCAAAATGTCCTAGGGAAGCTTTGATCGATTTTTAAAGACAAGGAAAAGTGGTTTTGGCCGGCTGTAAAACAAAAAGAACTTATAGCTGAATCAGGCAGTAGTTACAGAAATGTTCATGATCAACAGAGATCTGGTTGCAGGGACGTGATGAGGCTGGTGTTAGAACACACTTTGGGAGCCATAAAGCTCTATAGAAATAATTTGTGATTGTTAGCCAAGGAAATTTCTAGGCAACTTCCATATACTACATCCTTTTTAATGTGCCTAAGCAGTTAAATTTTTAAGAATGGATGAAAATCAGTTTAAAACATATTGCTGCTTTTCTTTTTAAATAAAATATATTGAGCAAAATAGAACCTTTCTTAAATAATACAGTCGTGATCATTATGAACATTAGGTTTTGAAATAACAGGCCAATATACAGTAATTACCATTTGTTGAAGGTTTACTGTGTGCCAGGCACAGTGTTAAACACTATGAAGAACTTACATGATTTGTTCTGCAAAACAACCTTGCAAAGTCAGTGTTATGCCTATTTGCCTGTTTTACATGTATATAAACTAAGGTTGCGAAAGTTGAAGTAACTCACATGAAGTTAACCAGTAAATGGTACCCACAGAACTAGAATCCAGGTGAACCAAAATGCAAAATTTATGACTAAAACTTCCATGGTTTACCTTACAGCATTGTTCTCAGAGCAGTGCTGTGCTGGTAAGTGTTTAACAACCAGCGTTTCAGAAAAAAGGTATACACACACACACACACACACACACGTTTATTTTAAGTTTTACCGATATAAATACTGATGTCTTCATTATAAATTTGATATAGCCACTTGACTATCACAGAATGCTTTTGATAATTTGACCAAACTCTTTTTTTTAATGTTTTTTTTATTATGTCAGTCACCATACAGTACATACCTTTACATTTTGATGTAAAGTTTGATGATTCATTAATTGTGTATAACGCCCAGTGCACCATGCAATATGTGCCCTCCTTACTACCCATCTCTTATATAAACTTTCAGAAGAAAAGATAGGAGAAAATCTTTGTGACATGGTGCAAAGTGGGCAACGGGGCAAAGAAGTTTTACAAAAGTACAGCCCCCCCCCCCCAAAAAAATGGGCTTTAACAAAGTCAAAAATGTTTTTGTTTCAAGAGATACCTTTACAGAAATGAAAAGGTAAACCATGGATTAGGAAAATAGGTACAGATCACATATTGACAAAGAACTTATATCCAGAACATAGAAGGAGCTCTCAAAACTCAAGAGTAGTAAAACAAGTCCTGCATTAAAAAAACACGCAAAAAACTTAACACTTCACCAAAGAGGCTATAGGGATGACAGTTAAACACATGAAAACATGTTCAACACTATTAATCATCACGGAAATGAAAATTAAAGCGATGGTGGGATACTACTGCACAGCTCTGAGGCCAAAATTTTAAAAATATGGAAAATACGAAGTACTGACAAAGACGTAGAGCAACTGAAACTGTCATACTCGGCTGGAATGAATGGTATAGCACTTCTAGAAATGGTTTGGCATTTTCTTACATAATTAAACATACCCTTATTACAAGAGTAACCATCCTAGTCTTTGGTGCTTATCCTAGAGAAATGAAAACTTATATTTACACAAAAATCTTTATGTGAACTTGTACAGTGGCTTTATTCATAATTGCCTGAAACTCTAAGCAACCCTAATATCCTTCAGCAAATGAGTGGATAAACAAACTGTGGTATATATCCTTATGATGGAATACTACTCAGTAATAAAAAGGAACAAACTAGCTGTACAACAACGTAGCTGTATCTCAGAAGCTTCTGCTGAGGGGGAAAGAAACCAGTCTCAAGAGATCACATATTATATGATTCCATTTATATGAAATTATCACAAAGAGAAAACTGTGGAGATGGAAGAACAGATCAGTGGCTGCCAGAAATTAGGGGTGAGTGGAAAGTATGACCACAAAAGGGTAACATGATGGTTTTTTGGGATGATGGAATTTTCTCAATTCTTGCTATGGTGGTGGTTCCATTAATCTATATATGTTACAACTCTCAGATTATATACTAAAAGAAAAAAGTCAATTTTATTGCATATTAATTTTTAAAATTTAAATTTTAAAAGTTTAAATTAAGATTAAAGTAAAAGTCAATGCTTAATAATATTAAAATCTGACCAATGAGCCTTTGAGACCTACAGCTGCCTAAATGTTCTGAGCCTTGAAATTCCACCATGCCCTTACTTATAAAACAGAGTAGGAGACATAATGAAATACTTGTTTTAAGGCAACTATGTGGAGTTCTGAGATATAGGAAGAAAAAGCGCTAAAAGGTGAAATTTTTGACAACTTGTTTTGATGCTTTCTGTTTTGAAGGACTGAAGGAAGAGAATTAGCCATGCAGTTGATCTCAGGAAAGATATGTGAATCTTGCTTTTTGGATCTGGATTCAAGAGCTGTAGTTGCCTGATACCCCCTGCTTGTTATAATTCTCTCTAGCCTGCGTGGCATCTGAATTGGGTTAGTGTATTAGAGTCTAACTAGGGATCAGAAACTACTTGATTATTTAAAACAGAAGGAATACAATGTAAGAAATCAATTACACAAGTGATAGAAGCTGAAAGAGCCAAACAAGGTACAATGAAGCAACCCAGAAATGAGTAACAGTTGGAATCCTCTACCACCCCTGCTGGAAGGACAGAGGGAAGAGGTGGTTTTATTGGCAGCCAAGGACTGGGATCACATGGCAAAAGATGGAACCACAGTAGGCCACATAGAAAGTATGAGCCCACCAGGAAGTCGGAGCCCATGGGAGGGATGTCCAAGGCAGAGAAGGAGGGGGAGAAATACCCTCGTTTTTCTCTTCCTGTCTCCTTCTAATCTCGCAGTGATGGTTTGCCTTGGCCAAACCTATCAGAAACCAGCTGATGTAAGATACTAGAAAATGTAGCATGACAGGATCAACCCCCTCTTTCCAAGATAAAGAGCAGATCAAAGGGGGGCAACTGGGTGGCTCAGTCAATTAAGCATCTGCCTTCAGCTCAGGTCATGATCTCAGGGTCATGGGATGGAGCCCCTTTGGGCTCCTTGCTCAACAGAGTGAGCTTCTTCCTCTCCCTCTGCCTTCCCCGCCCCGCTAGTGCTCTCTCTCTTGCTCTTTCTGTAGCAAATAAATAAAATCTGAAAAAAAAAAAATCGGAGGAAATACGAAGAATGGATCTGTGGAAAAACAGGCCTGGGACCAGCCCCGTCAGCCTGTGACTGACCACAAATAAAGTGGTTATTGGTCCTGATTTTTGGACTCTCCCTCCCGATAATGGAAGACTTGTAATTAAGTTGGGAAGTCCTCTGTCATCTTTAACAGCTACGATGGGATCCATGAGGGGGACCTACATAGTTTGAGGGAGCATCATAACAGTACTTTCAAATTCTCAGCCTTTCCCTATGGGCCACTTCAAGGAAAGGGCCCTCTGTGCTGTCTGTAATCTTATGACCCCCCATGTGAGACATTCTACTGTCACAACATTTGCCTAGTATGCTCTAAGTCACAGTTCACTTTATTCCTCCCCAGTTATATGCCATACAAAACCATATGCTATTGGTACCTAATAGTGTTCCCCACAGGTTGCTTATTTTAGGATGTCTGTCCCTCTTCTTGAAATGGACAGCAGAATCCAGAGTTCCTTGGACTTCTCATCAGCTTTTCTGTCATTTTTCCCAGTGTTCTCTGATGCCACTCCCAGTGCTCCTTAACTTCCTTTAAATAATGCAAGCAATGACAAGGGACTTCTAAACCACCCCCCATGTCCCGCTTTCTTCAGTAACTCCTGAGGGAAATTTTTTTGGGGGAATAGCCTGATAACCACATATACTATAACAGAACAACTGCTTTCTGTTTGTATCAGTCATGGTTCAGTCGTGGGCACAGAGGCCATGCAGGGCGCTCTAGTAGAAGGAATTTAATATGGGGAACTAGTTACAACAGTGTTGTAAGAACTGCAAAACCAAAGGCCATTGAGACAGCAACTTGAAGATGCTACCAGAGCAAGTAGGGCCAGAAAGGTAAAGGGGAGAATTGGGAGTTATCAGAGCCTCCCACTGGAGGTAAGTGATAGCAGAGGCTTCAGGATAGGAACAGGAACCGAAGAAGATGTACAGTCACTGAAGCTGAGAGAAAAAGGAAGAAACACTCTTGATTCCCTTTCCCCCTGCTCTTCACTCTCCCCAGTGCCTTTTATTGACTAAACCAAGCCAGAAGCTAGTTGGCAAGAGAGTCTAGTAATTGAAGTTTGCGGAGGAAGGACAGGGAAAAGATTTAAGAGCAAACAAATCACCAAGTATACTAGTTGTAATTATTCTTAAGCTTTATACTTTCTGATAGCTCTGAGATTTCTGCTGTTACCCCAAAACCTTTATTGTTCCTGAAGAGCCTTAATACTCCAGCCTCTTCCTGCTAGTGGTTTAAAAGGCACGCAGATGCAGAGCGTCATAGGATCGGGTCTAGAGCATCGATTTGGCTTCTCATCTAATGTTAAGTCATAATTTAACAATCTGTTGTGAACTCTACCCTTCAACTTTGACCCCTGGCCTTCTACTCACCACACAAATACTGCTTTGTATTTATGGCCATAATATGTGGGAGGGCACATTGGTGCAAATGTTGATGGTTAACAGAGCATGCATGCAGTTGGTTAGCAAAGACTGTGTAAATTTTCAGTGTACCTTTCACTTGAAGTCACTGACTCGTCCACCAAAGTACTTCTGTTGCTGGTAGACCCCTCTTGCCTCCTTCCTCTCTCCTCCATGATCTCTTTATCTTTTCTGTTGTTCACCTTCGTGGATTCGTTTTTGCTTCCTAACCTCTTCATGTGTGAAGAGCAGATATGATTATTGCAGTGATTTATGTTTTGTTTGTTTATTTAAGTAGACTCCACACCCAGCATGGAGCCTAATGTGGGACTTGAACTCATGACCCTGAGATCAAGACCTGAGCTGAAATCAAGAGTCAGACAGTTAACTGACTGAGCCACCCAAGGTCCCCGGAAATGATTTATGTTTACTGTGAAAGCTTATTAAATGTTTATGAATTAACATTCTTGCTAGAATATTGATCCATACTAATGTGTATCTCTCTTTCTCCGAGTGTGTATCTCTAGCTTCATTCAAATGGTATAACTCTCTCAGATTGAGTCTTTCTTACTTGAGAGGGCTTGTTAAATTATGCTTGTTCTGCTTCTATTTGTGGTGCTTTTAGTGTTCAGTTTCTTCTAACTGGGTTGTGAGGTTCTCTGAGGGTCCCCATTCCCCCAGTACAGAGCACTGCACTCGGTGGGCTATAGGACAGAAGAGCTCTCAGAGCTCCTGACTTGGTAAATGAGAGGAGAGGAGCAGGAGGGATAGGAGTTAGTGCTGACACAAGGCTCTCTACCCTAGGCCAGCAGGCACTACCTGGCACCACCCCCACTTCCTACCTTTTGCTCAGAAAGGAAACCTGAAGGTGCAGCTCTTGCATTGCCTTCCAGGCCCATGACTTCTTTTCTGAGCACTGTCAGAACCATCGGCTTGCTTCCGTCTCTGTTGCTTCCACTCTGTCCAAGTGGGATAACTGCAATGACTTCCTCTCAGTTATCACACTGTAGTTTAGTTTTGCTTTGTTATATAAATGGAATCCCAAAGCATGAACAATTCTGTCTCTGAAACCTTTTGCTTAACATTAGGCTTGTGGAATTTACCATGTAGTTGTGTACAGCAGTAGTTTATTCATTCTCTTTGCTGAATATTATTCCATTGCTTTGGCTTGATGGAGTGGATTTCTATTTCTTGCAGTCAAGCAAGCCATGACTAAGGAAGACAATGAAGCATGAATCTGTCCTTCCCAGAGAGACCAGAGGCATGGAATAAGAAGTCCCTGAGGGGGTCTTCCCAGTCTTTCTCTCATCAAGCTGGGACATTCCTTTCATATCCACTGAACTTCAGAGCAACACTGAGTTTTGCTGAATGGGTAGAGCTCCATATGGCAACTGTCTCAGGTTCTGGCGCCAGGCCAAAAGATGACGTTTCTTTTCTCCTTCCATATTTCTTTACCATATGGTTGCTCATAACCGAAAATCTTATACCCTGCACTCCTCCATCAGAAGAGTGTATGTAGTATTAATGCTTTGCATGCTGCAGTGTTGAGCTTTAAAATTGCCATTTTCTTGCGGTACTCCAAAATAGCAGAGCCATAAAGTTGGGAGAATGACAATGTATTTCCATGTAATGTCAGCAAACCATTCACTGGGTCTTTGCCAATGTTTCCAGTATTGTGACCACTTCATAGAATCAAGATGTCTTTTTTCTTTTTTCATAATGGGTTAAGATAAGGGACCAGGTGAAGCCACTATGATTTAGGCAAAGATTCCTCTCATTATGCCTGTGTTTTCAGATATACAATTCTGGTTGGTAAGAGAGTAGCATAGTGTGGACGATACATGCTTCTATTATGTAATTGCATTCTGTATTCCCCAATGGTAATAACATCTTAAAGAGCACAGAGAAGTTTAGGAGGAAACATTGTATAATTTAAAAAAAAGACACTAAATAAATTATTCTTTAGAATATATATGAGAGATAGGTTGGCATTTCCAAAGCCAGTAGAAACCAAGGCATGATAATGCCGCTACCTGTTTTTCTTAGTATTCTATAGAACCTTAGTTTTGAAGGCTTACTTGTTAGCCATTCTTTATCTCCTCAGTCCTGTGGCAGGTCTCCTCATGGGACGCCTTGTAATCCTACTGACTCTTGCCCAGAAATGGGGACGTTTTCTAACTAAGCTTAAAAAAGAAAAGAAAAGAAAAGAAAAAGGCTGTAGTAGAGTAGCTATTGGACTCTCCAGTCCATGGGCAAATAAATAAATAAATTAATAAATTAATAATAGTATTTGATATCTTCTAGTATTTAGGCACAAATTGGCAAAATGAATTCACTGTCAGAATCTCCTTTTTTTTTTTTTTAGGTAGGGAAAAATCAGATGAAAGAAAAAGACAAAGGATAAAAGTAAATGGCCATTTGTCTGCTGGGGGATAAGAGACCTACACAAAGGTGAAAGCACATTCAAATTGATTGATGTCATCAAGACTGACTCTTGTCCTTGTGGGTCGGTCTTTCTTTCCTTCCTTCTTTTCTTTTCTCTTTTCTTTTTTCTTTTCTTTTCTTTTCTTTTCTTTTCTTTTCTTTTTTCTTTTCTTTCTCCCTCTAACATTTCCCTCGCACCTTCTCTCTCTTTGCCCCTGCGCAGGGTACAGATACAGGTTTTATGGGGCTGAAGTTTATATAGTATTTTCTTTAGGGGTTAGAGTAGAAAAAGAAATGATGACAGAAGTAGCTGTGAAGTAAACATTTATTTACTAAATTTCCAGAAATTACGAATTCGAAAAAGCCAAACATGTCTCAAATATCATACAGTCACAAAAAAGTAACACAATGTTTTTTAAATCAACTGCTTTATGTATTTTCCTATACATTTGGGTGCATTCCACTTACTGCCTTTTTATGTAGCAATGGATTTGGTAATGTTTTTCTTGTAAAGAATAGAATGATAATTTAGTCTTTAGCCTAGCATGCTTGATCAAAATTTCTTAACATTAGGCTTGTGGAATTTACCATGTAGTTGCGTACAGCAGTAGTTTATTGTATAATTACACTCCACTGCCCTAGCTCCAGTGTTAGGTGCCATTCACCATAGGACCATAGGATGCTCTGACATGACCTGGATCCTGTACCTTATTATCATACTAGACAAGATTACAGTAGTAATTGGCAGTGGGCATATTTCAGGGACCCGTTCCTATGCTGGGAAGAAAACACATATTGTACATTATGTAAGTGACTATGAACTGCTTAACTATTTCCTACTAAATGAAAATGGAATATACATCCCTATTCACCTTTCCCTTATGCAGACCCTCAAAACCCCCACTCAATATCACCTAACACAAAGGGAAGCTTAATAGAGCAGAAGTTGGAGTGAAAAACAGATATCAGTCTTTATTAATTATGGTTATCTTTCTTTTGAAAAATTTGCAAAATCACAAGACAATATGAGCCATTTTTGAGGTCTGGTCCAGGGCTTAGAGGGGCCTCTTAAACTTCTTGGAAAATCTTCCTCTATTCTCACTCTCAGCTCTAGGCTTTGTGCCCTGTTGACTGTTCTTCCAACCCCAGCAGTGTGAAGCTTCCAGGCACTGAGGAGGTCCAGGCCGTCTGGTGGGATGCTGCCATGTGTCCTGGAGCCTGGATGCTCCAGGACAGATAGGTCTGAGCACACATGGAAATGAGCATTGCTCCTGGGCTTTCCAGGGAGGGGGGAGGGGGATGTGACTGATAGCCAGTGAGGTTGGGGCTTTGGAAACTTGGTCCTTTCAGTGTTTGAAGCTGAGAGACCCATGTAATGTGCATTTAACTCCTCAAAGTCTTTCCCTTTTTTCTCAGTTGATTGTCCTGCTGAGACAGAACTAAAAATTTGGAACCTGGATTTTAGTTTTGAACTGCCTGTCATAACCATGTGCCCTTAATACTTCTGAGCCTCAGTTTCATCATCTATGAAGAAAGTGAGTGAACTTGGTTCCCTTCCTTCACTCACATCAGATTTTTCTAGGTCTTAATATTATGCCAGTTTCATATGTGATATTACAATCTGTGAGATAATGTTCTAACCACTAGGTTATGTCCACTGAATATTAATAAATAAAAGGTATTGAGTATGTACTATGAACTTGGTACTACACTAAGTGGTTGACATGTGTAATTCCCCAACAACTAATGTCTTGGGGAAAATGTACTGATCACTTCAAATGTCTCAGTTACTGTGATAAGTTCTTTTTACAAAGCTCCTATCATGCCACTGGTCATAAAATGTCATAAAACTGAACAAAGTATATAATTAAATACTCTTAAGAGAAATGAGTGTTATTATAGTCTTCCTTATTTTGTAGAAGAGGAAACTGAGGCACAGGAAGTTTAAGTGGTGATGTGTCTAAGTCATACAGCTAGTGCATGCCATGGTCATTGCCTCAGATTACCCCTGTGTCATAGATGAGAGCAATTAAATGATTTACCCACAATTATGCCGCCTCTAGATGTCAGAGATAAAAGCAGAATCTCATTGCCTCTAGATAATGGGACGACTAAGAAAAATCAACTAACTTGAGGTAATTTCTGTTTGCCACGTAAGGTTGCCAATTATTACCCAACAGAAAAAAATTTACCCTTGCTTTTGAATTTATCTGTTGTTAAAAGGGAAGATAAGAGTATATCTACTCTCTATAAAAAGCTAAGGAGTAAAAAAAATTTGGGGGGCAATCACTTAATATTTGAATATGGTTTTAGTTAATTATTTATGCAAAATTAAGAACACTTAGATAAAAAAAAATTGGATAGAACTGCTCTCCTGGCATCAGATATGTAAGAAACGGTCAGTGCTACTCTATACCCTAGGCATCTTCCCTTTATTTAGGGAGGATTTATTGCAGTGCTCCACCAGGTGGTGCTCTAGTGAAGACATGGCTATAAAGCTCTCCAACCCCTATGCTTAGGCTTGAAGTATTTTGAGTAGGTTAAGTGGTTGCTCCTAAGAAGAGGCTGCTCAGTCCAAGGGATATGGTTGCCCATCTTGCCAAAAGGACACAGCCTGTAGATAGATTAAACTCTACAAATAGGAATCATCAGACAAGAACAATGATTTTAGAGAAAGTCAGACCCCAAACATCTTCTAAGGAGGTGTTAGAACAGTGCTATTTGGTAAGTCCTGTGGTACCAATATCAGGATTTGAAGCTTGTGTCTCTGCCACTAAATTGTGACTTCTTCAGAGAATCTCATGCTTCCCTGGATGGCAGTGTCCTTATCTATAAAACGTGTGTGTTGGGGAGGGGAAGTTAGTTTACATTAGGATTCCTCAATTAAGGGATCATGGACCCAGTCCATGGAGTTTGTGATCCGACCTCCTGACATCTTGTGAAAATATGTATATACACATTTTTCTGGAAAGAAGTTCTGTTGCTTTCAACAGATACTAATCAGAGGAAATGAGTCCCAAAATGTAAACCATATTTGCATGAGGTAATTTCTAAGGTCCCTCTAGCTTCAATATTCTACGAAGCTATAATTTTTCTGGAAAGGAATCTGTGGCTGTCAAGCTAATTGGATTAAGTCCCTGGACAAGTTCCAGCTACATCCTTTCTTATGCTCTCTCTAATGGTTTTGTTGGGGCAGTCACACCTAGGTCCAAGGAGTCCTGCAACACCCTGTCTGGTAGATTAGGTGGCATGTCATGTGACTGACATGGTTCATTAGGGAAAAGTGGCAAGACGAACCAGAGGAACTATGAGAGCAACATGCCAGATCCCACAGGAGTTCAGTGGTGGAAGCAGGTGCTAATTATCATCCTTTGGACGAACAGGATATGCATTTTTTGGGAGTGGGTAAGAATTTCTGGTTAGACAAGCTCCGAATTCTTTGGCCTACTTAGAAGGCACTGCCAGTTCCATCAGTGAGGATGAGATTTTGTTTCCTGATGAACACCTGCTCAGCCAAGAAGGAAGGCCCAGCAAGGAAGTGGGAATATTATTTTCAAAGGCATTGTCATTCAAATAAATGCTCCTTCCAAAACCAGGCTATAACTGTGAGGGAGTGTCATAGTCCCCTCCTTTCTGGCTCAGGAAAAAAATATCTCTTAAGTCTTTTTTACAGGAGTAGGTTTGGTGGCTGAGTAATATAATTATATAGATTACCAACAGAAACTGAGATTTCAACATGTCCTAGATATATGTTACTTGTGAAGGGAAGGGATTGGAGAAGAAAGGTAGAGTTATTGATTGGGGATGCAACCAGTGGAGAACCCCGTTATTAAACAGAGGACACTATCCAGGCCTTGTATCCTCAAGAGAGCTTTGAAATATGGAGATGCTGGGAATCAAGATTAGTGTATGAAGAAAGGAGCTGGGAAAGACAGTAATTACTCCAGAATATCAGAGTGTTGGCCATAATGCGGTTTGAGTATAGGAAAGGACTTCTTCCTAGGACTTCGGAATATCTAGACTGGTTACCTTTCAGAATGGTCTGATGTATTGCCTAGGCCAATGGTCTCAGTCCTGGCCCCACATTAAAATTACCTTTTAAAAAATTACTGGTAACTTGGGCCCACCCAAGCTCAGTAAATCAGAATATCTGAGGGTGGGGCCTGGGCATTGCTATTTAAAAAAAAAAAAACTCTCTTGGTGACTTTAATATGCTGCCATGGTCTAGAACCACTGGCTGGACCAGTGATGGGAAATATGGGACATACGTGCCATTAACTCCATGTGTTTAACTGTTAAAGAATTCTTTGTGCAATATCAGGATTGTGCACAATGCCTGGTACAGAGCAGGTGCTAAACAAACATTTACTCAAGTGAGTGATAGTGAGGGGAGGTGGGCTGGTGATAGCTTCCATTTCTTTGTCAGTGTTTCAATTTATTCTTTTTCATGAGAAAGCCAATGAAAAATTATGATTTCTGCTATTTGATTTTTCGTTCTTTCTGCTCCTTTCTCCCTTTCTCTCCTTTCCTTGATGTCACATATGCTAACTCCAGGAGGTTGGGATAGAAGCCAAATGCATAAAAGGAAGGAAGAAGAAAAGAGCAAGAACAGCATCACAGTTTCCTTGACTATTTGTCTCAGGGGAGCAAAATCTTTCTCTCCTACCACCATGCTAACTTCAAAGAGAGGGAGCTCTCTGGCTCTCAAGAAAACCAGGCTGAAGCAGTGAGGCCAGTTGACCAGAGGAGGTGGTAACATTTTCAGAGTGATAAGTAGAGGGAATGGAAAGAAAATTGGGCCATGAAAATGTCTTTTTCTAGAAGGACCGCTCTCTTATTCTCCCACCATGTTGTCAGTGACTGGACTTGATTGTGGAAGTCCATGTTGGATTCAGGCAAAGGGAATACAGCCTGTAAAGAAGGGTAGGCTCACTCCAGACTTTAGAGGAAAGGGGCATTTCGCATGCCATGAGGGCGTTCTCTCTGGAGTGTCAAGACCAGTGTTTGGAGGGAAGAGAAAGAGTAAACTTTTTAGGTTAATTCTAGTTTAGGCCTTCAGTTAAGAGGACAAAAGAAGTATTTAAGACTCACACATGGGCCAATTCAATTCTGGAAAGACTCAGAGACTTCTGAGAAATAGAATGTGCATTTTCCTTTGTCCAGTAGATTCTTCAGGAAGGTTTTCCATTATGCACTTATCACAGCTTATAAAAGCATGGATTTATTTATTATCTAGCTCTCTCATTATGCTTGTTGTTTCATGAGGGTAGAACTGAGAACATTTCTTTACCACCGAATCTTTGTTGCCTTACATATTGGCATGTGGTAGCCACTCAAAATTATGTGTTGAATGAATGAAAAGGTGAATAAATGAGGTGAATCTAGTCTGTCAGTCATCTGCTGGAAGGAGATTCAGGGGTTTTTTATTTGGCCACGTCTAAAAGGAAGATATGATATGGAAAATAGGATTAACCATCTCTTTATTCCTACCATGTCCTTTATTGTGGTATACCATAACATTCTTACAGCATTTACTGTCCAAAGAGGCAGAGAATGAGTGATAGAGCTTATGGTTATTCCAGTTTGTTTGTTTTTCATTTTAAAAATCAGTGCTTTGGTTTTCCTTCCTTAAGGTAATTGTCTTAATTTGAGGAGGAATTTTTGAACCTCTCTTCATATGTGATGGGAGGAGAGACGTAGAGGGCTCAGGCTAAGTCCTGTGAACCCTCCTGGAGCCCATAGTCTAGAAGGGGAGATCATTGATGGGACGATTTTGAGAGCTTTGCTAGGTTTCAGAGTACTCCAGAGACACACAGAGAGATACCTCACCTACATAGGAGTGGCTTCCAAGAGGATATTTGGAAGGAAAACTAGGGCAAACAATGCTTTGAAAACCAAGGGAAGGGTCAACTCCAAAGGAGAAATACCTCTTCCTTGAGAGTGGGTAGGAATAGATTGGAAAGGAAACTGAGGACAGGGAGGCAATAAATAATTGCAATAAATAATTGGTAATAAAGATGGAGGCCTAAAATAAGGCAGTATGTGGGAATCAGGAGGTGGGACAGATAAAGTTTGAAGGAAACTGAAGGAAAGAGGATTGAGGACAGAAGCTAGTGATGAGACACATTTTTGGGATAATGGAGAAATAGGAACCCATGGAGGAGAGACTGAAAAGGAACATTGTAGCAGTGAGAAAACCAGGAAAAGAGTAACTAGGAAGTTAAATTAGTAAACTGTAAGTGGAGGGAGTGGTCAACAGTGTCAGATGCTGGTGGCTTTGGCAGAAACAACAGCAATGGTGAAATGGGGACAGAAAGCAGATTATAGGTGAGAGAAGAGTAAAGTGCGGACAACTTTTCTAGATGCCTTGCTAAGAAAAAAAGGAGAGGTATCATGATAGCTAGAGGGAGATGTAGGACCAAGGTATGGATTTTAGAATAGAGGAGTATTTTCCATTTGTATAGGCTGAGGGGAAGTATAAAGAGAGAGATGGAAGACAGAGGAGAATAGGGTATACATTTTATCCTTTTCGTATGGATTCTGTCCTTAAACACTTTTGTTATCAACTTTAATGACTCTTCTCTCTTAAGCATTTTTAGAGTCTCCTGCTGCAACTAATCCTCAATTAGACTGCAAGCATCAGATAGCGTCTAACCAAATCTGATCTGTCATTCCCGCTTAGCAGGTTCTGATAGTTGGATTCCTTTGTCCCTTGTTTCAAGGATTCTAATCTGGTGTTCACAGATCCCAAAGGTATCCATAGATAGAATTATACTTTAATGTAATTCATTTTCTTCATAATCATATGTATTTTATTTAACACTTTTGGGGGAAAAAATGAACCTGAGAAGGAGTGTATTACTGGCTTCCTGGTTTGCCAGAGAAGCCCATGGCACAAGTTGCTTTGAGTGACAGCCATGACAAGACTTGTATCTAGGAATACCTTTCTTTGGCCTCCTTTTGATTATCCGTTCACCTCCTTTGTTTCAGATTGATTGATGAATCAAGGAAGTTGATAGACCTGAAAAGCCTTATGCTAGCAGTTCTCCAACAATGGGTAAGAATCACCTTGAGAAGGAGACAAAAGAATTTCAAAAGCCTGTATTTTGAAATCTCACCCAATGTGAGCTTGAATTAGTACATTTAAGAAGAAGACCAAGAATCTACATTTTAAAAACAAGCTCCTCAGTTGGTTTTGTTGCATATGGCATTTGTACACCATGAGGAAACATACTCCACACTTTTGTCTGGCTTTTTTTTTAATGTGTCCTAAATACTTCTCAATTTTGTTGGACATTTTCAGTGACTATGGGAAGGTCCAAGTCCTCAAAATTAAACCTTTTCTAAATTTCTCAAAAGGAATACTGCCATCTCTAATATATATACGCGTGGACGAACCAACCTTCACTGGTATCTCTGTTAAATATTCTGAGAGGCTCATCCATCACAGTCATAGAACAGCATACAAATCACTGGAAATGGGGGAGGGGATGTGTGTATGGAGCCATGCAGGATGGGAGGAAAAGGGAGGGTGTTCATTGAGAAGTAAGGTTTTAAATTTTTGAAAACAACAAGGGTTGCAAAATACGGGAAATGAGTTTAAGAGAAGATAAAGTATAGTAGGTAATGATGCAGCTAAAAAGCCTAAATAAAAAGGGAAAAAAAGCCTAAATAACACAGTTGACATTTTTTTCCTGAGAAAGAGCCAAAAAATAGACCATGAATCCTATAATACCAAATCACCAGGCAGATTTTCCAGGGAGTTGCCCCTCTTACCTGCTCAAAATTTCAGATGATCCCAAGGGACGTGATGTGTAAAGATGTCGCCTACTGAGGAGAGTTGATAATTGCAGCACTCTGACAATACTAGTTTGAGCTTCAACTGATGGTTGAATTAGCCAGATCTGCTTAATGATTCCAAAGAACAGTGGGGTCACTGTTCCAATCTTCTGGGTCTCGGAAAACCTCGAGTGGGACCTTCATGTTCCTACCTTTCTGAGTTGAAGAAAAAAATTCATCCTTCATCTCCAAGTCAATGGTACAGGCTGGCTTCTGTTCCCAGGTATGTCAGATTCCTGCCAACAAAGCTGAAATGGAGTATTTCAGCACTTGCAGCTAATTGAGGCATTTTTGCACTAGGTTTAGAAGTAGAGCTAACAGGACAGAGGAAGTCCCTAGTATCTGTACTTACATAAAAGCCTGTGTTCCAGTTATAACATAAATCGAGTCTTTGCATCTTTTGACTTCTCAGTAACCTTGAGTTTTAGTACACTTGTAAAGATACATCGGATGCTATACCTAATGCCAAGCAGCCTGTGATCCTTTTGGGTCCCCGAACAATGTCTACTTAATGGTGCTCATTGAGTGTTTGGTTGATCTGGTAGGTACTTGAGAGCAGCTTTTACATTTCTCGGGAGTAAAAGAATTGACAAGAGCATGGTGTGTACTACTTCTCCAGATCCAGCAAAACCATTTTGCTATAATGACAGCCACTAATGGGCAGCAACCATCAGTTAAATAACATTAGCCTACGGATGGCAAGATGAAACAGGATACATTTCTGGTACATTTCTCTGACGTAATAGGAGTTCAGAATAATCTTTAAGGTCATCATGTTGATACGGTTCTTTTTTTTTTTTTTTTAAGATTCTGTTTTTAAGTAATCTCTACACCCAACATGGGGCTCAAACTCAACAACCCTGAGATCAGGAGTTGCGTGTTCTACCAACTGAGCCAGCCAGGTGGCACCCTGACAGGGTTCTTTTCTTATCAGACATTGGATGTCATTATTCATGAAGCATTTTTGGATTCTCCTGCTTTTCTGCCTCTTTGGACCAGGAGAAGCTATGTGCAGAACATGTTCTTCCCATGTGCTTATGGTATAACAGGGCTCATATTTTAATTATATATTTAAAAAAATAATGGTGAGTAAAGAATACAATCGTAAGTCCCTCTGGCGGAGTCTCGATTGCTACGTAGTAGACACTTGTCAATCCTTCCTTTTTGCTCACAGATACCTCCCCTTATTATAGATATGGAAAATGCCAGACACATGTTCTCACAGCCTTCCTTGCAGGTAATCTAAGGGCATGTGACATATCCTGGCCAGTGGCAACTGAGGGACAAGTCTCTTCGGTAGATCTCTGAGAATTTTCATCCTTAGTAAGAGACTGATGTTTGAGACGTGATCCCTTCTTTTTATATTTACTGGGTTTAAACCCACAGGGATGTACGGTATGATGACTAACATAATATAATAAAAATAAAAAAAATAAACCCACTTTTGTGATGATATGTGCTCATAATTGTGGCACCCATCTTGTGATGATGAAGAGAAAACCAAGAGACTGACAGTGAAGTAGACTCAGTGCCCTGACATGGTTGGGGTGCTCAATTAACCTGCTCTGGAAACATCTGCCTCTGGACATCTTATGAGGTTCAGTTATATATTGTGTTACTTGTAGTCAAAATCTTCCTAACAATGCAATTGTGTTATTTAGAAATTAAGGATAGTTTTCTTTTCTTCGTTCATTCATTCAGTAAATGTTTGCTGAGTCTCCACTAAAGATTCAGCATGGGGCTGTCATGGTGAGTGTAATAGACATTGTTTCTGCTCTTCCGGGGATTCCATTCTAAGGAGAGACAGAAACTGATTAGGGGCTATAATATATAATATTTAGCTTGATTTTGTTGGGAGTTTATGGTCAGAGAAAGTGTCTCTGGGGAAGTATTGTTTGAGCTGCTATCTGAAGAATGAGTGGGAGCTAATCAGGTGAACAGGGTTGTTCTCATTGTGCTTTTGTGACTTAATTAATTTAAAAAATAATCCCTAAGAACCAGTGAAGTTAATGAGTATAATCACGAGAGAAAGAAAAGTTACCCACGGTTGGCACACTGTGTAGCCCACTATCGCTGCAGTCAGCGTTGACCAGGCAGGATTTTTGTGGACCCTTGTCCTGTTCCTCCTGCCGTGGGCCCTCCGCAAACCTTATTGTGATCGTTTTTATAAATAGAAAACATCATAGTGTTTGCGGTAGCTGAGGTCAGGGACACCAGTTTTCATTTGCATGTTGTGTTCATTAGAAATGATCTAATAAATTATCCCTTTTGGCTAAGAATTTCCATAATGGGTTTTAGCCTGAGGGCACTTTTTTGTTTGTTTTAAACATTCAGCCATTTTGATTTATGTGAATTTGAAAATATCTACTTTTTTCCTCCTTTTAATCCAATCTACAGAATATTATTTAGCACAAGGAAAACTCCAAAGTAGCTGAACATTTCCACTTATTTAGATTTCACCAAAGAGTCCCCAGGGTAGAATGAAAACATCTCTGAGCTAGGGTAGTTTTACAAAAACTGCTTAGAGCTCAACAGCTATTTCTGTACTTTCGGAATTCTGTAAACATATGGGGGAAAATCTGTCCACAGTTATGCCGGAGCAGTGCCCGGGTCCTGAATTCTCCTATCGTTTCATTGTTGGGAAGGGCTAGAGCCCGAGGTTCAATGTCTGTGTTGGAAAGGCCCTGGAGATTTTGCACCTTTCTGCTTTTGCCATGTTAGACAAGGTCTCCTGTTCTTTCTTCCTTGAAAAATATGATCGTTTTCTTCTTCCTCTTTCCTTCCTTCCTCTCTGCCTGCTTGCCTTTTTTCCTTTCTTCCTTCCCTTCCTTCCTTTCTTCTTTCCGCTTATCCTCCATTTTCTTTCCCTCCCTCCTTTCCTTCCTTATTTCATTTCCAGATCCCCGTCTGATTTCTCCCAGCTCTAGTATTACCATTCTCCTCTGATTGGGAGTCACCCTTATATGTCATAGATCAAGGATATTGTTTTATAGGTGGTAATAGAATACTTGCTATTTACATCAAAAGGGCTTGTTATGATTAATGGCAGGAAGGATTTTGGTTTACAGGTGAGAAGAGGGAATGCAGAGAGGGAGGTTTGTCTTAACTCTTAAAGACAGGGAACATTTCTGAGTAAAATACTCCTCATGTATGCCAGGGTTGTCGGTGGTGACAACTCCAGAATACCAGCCACTTTTCCCTTTTGACCAGGGTATGTCACTAGGCCCCTTCAGTGTGACCTCACAGTTATACTTTCCATATTCAAATTAATTTATAAATAAGATTTTTTACATTTTCTTTAAATGAAGTTGTATACACAAGTGTGCTGTTATAGAGGTCAAAGATGAATCCATAGATGTCCATCCTGCAACATCAAACTTGCGTCCTTTCACTGAAACATGCAATCTCTAATGAACCATAAAATAATATTTTTTTGTGAGTATATATGCTAATTTTATAACTATCACAATTATATTACATTGTATTTTAAAATTAAAAGTGTTACCGTGTTCAAGGTAAATATCTAAAATATTTTGCGATTTTTTAAGTCAGATGCTAACATTTCTTCATTTTTTAATATTATAGGAACTTAAAGGATATATCTTAAGCTTCTCTTGAACTCTGAAAGACCTTGATCTTGCCTGTTTCACCCTGGGAAGTATTCTTATTGAATTGTGAACATTGGCTTGCTAATTATCCGAAATCTAAAAAGATACTGTTAGCAGCTAAGAGTAAAACCCCATTATTTGAATTTTGAAAAATCTGGGCCTGTTGGGTATAGTATTTATTGAGATAAAGTATTATTTATTATGAGACAAAGTAATATTTATTAAGACAAGTAATATTTCTTCTTCCATGTATTTTTTTCAATCTTATTATTCTTGAAATCTCAACAGCATAGCACAATGCTTAGCATATAGTAGGAGCCCAGTAACAGTTATTAAAAGGACAGTTTCAAGTAAGAGAAATATATTCTAGAATAGGCAGTTTTCTGGAACCAAGAAACACTCAAGGGAAACAAAAGGAATTCCAACTATGTACCTCAAATTTCTAAGTCCATGAGTTCATTTTTAGTGGCAGTATAAGTATAAGACATTTTTGGTTAAAATACGTCTTTTGCTTTCTAGGCTCTATGTGATTTTAAATGTCTTCATATGGCCTAATAGAAATTACTTCTATCTACTTTACAATGTGTACTGAGCTTCAGAGAATAAAACTGAATTTTTAAGTAATGTAGCCTTTTCAGTAAGTCAAATACATTTGTCAATAAACTTCCAAATACTTGGTCTAGGAAGAAGGGGGGAGAGAAAACACATGAAGATATGTTGAACAAGGTTCTTTCTCAAAAGAAAAGGGCTATTCTATACATAAACTTGAAAATTTGGCATTGCTTATCCATCCCTGACGTCTACAAGACCTTCCGCTTTAGAACCAGACCCAAGTTGCAGAATACAGTATCACCATACAAAAATCAGTGACATTTCTATATAAAAACATTGAACTATCTGAAAAGGAAATTAAGAAAACAATCCCATTTGTAATAGCAACAAAAGAATGAAATATTAGGAATATACTTAAAGAGGTAAAAGATTTGCACACCGAAAACTATAAAACATAAATGAAGGAAATTAAAGGAGACAGACAAATGGAAAGACATTCCATTTTCATGGATTGGAAATATTAATATTGTTAAAATGTCCATGCAAGCCAAAGTGATTATAGATTCAATGCGACCCTATCAAAATCCTACTGGCATTCTTTACAGAAATAGAAAAAACAATCCTGCAATTCGTATGGAGCCACAAATGATCCCAACTAGCTAAGGTGCTCTTGAGGAAGAAGAACAAAGCTGGAGGCATCATACTTCCTGATTTTAAACGATTTTTCAAGAGCTAGAGCAAGCAGTCCTAAAATTTGTATGGAACCACAAAAGACCCTGAATAGCCAACACAGTCTTGAAAAAGAAAAAACTTGGAGGTATCACAATTCCAGACTTCAAGTTATATTACAGATCTATAGTAACCAAAACAGGATGGCACTGGCATAAAAACAGGCATATAGACCAATCGAACAGAGTAAGGAGTACAGAATATAATCCACACATTTGTGGTCAACTAATTTTCAAGAGGGATGCCAAAAACAATGGGGAAAGAACAGTCTCTTCAATAAGTGGTGCTGGGAAAACTGGATATCCACATACAGAAGAATAAAATTGGACCCTTATTTCATACTACATACAAGAATCAACGCAAAATGGATTGAAGATTTAAACAGAAGACCTGAAAAGTAAAACTACTAGAAGAAAACATAGGTAAAAGCTTCTTGATATTGGTCTAGGCAGTGATTTTTTGGAAAGAACCCCAAAAGCACAGGCAAAAAAAAAAAAAAAAAAAGTGGGATTGCATCAAAGTAAAAAGCTTCTGCACAGCAAAGGAAACAAACCAAAATGTCCATTGAGAAATTATAGATAAGGAAATTGTGGAACATACGTTGGAATATTATTCAGCCTTAAAAAAGAAGGAAATCCTGCTATTTGTGACAATACAGATGAGCCTGGAGGGCATTAGGCTAAATGAAATAAGCCAGTCACAGAATTCTGACAAATACTGCATGATCTCACTTACATGGAGAATCCGAAATAGTTGAACTTGGACTGCCTGGATGGCTCAGTAGGTAGAACATGTGACTCTTGATCTTGGGATTGTGAGTTCAAGCCCCACATTGAGAGTAGAGCTCACTAAAAAAATAAATAAATAAATAATATGATAAAATATTTGAACTCATAGCAGCACAGAATAGAATCATGGTTGCCAGGGGTTGAGGGGAGGAAGAAGTGGGGAGATATTGGCCAAAGGGTACAAAGTTTCAGTTATACAAGATGAATAAGTTCTGGAGATCTAATGTACAACATGTCTAGTTAACAATACTGTGTTATACACTTGAAATTTGCTAAAAGGGTAGATTTTAAAAGTTCTTACCATACACACACCTAATATTATGTGAGGTGATGGATATGTTAATTAGCTTGATTGTGGTGATCATTTCACAGTGCTTATGTATATTAAAACATTAAGTTGTTCACCTTAAATATATACATTTTTTATAGAGTTAAACAACAACAATAACAATAACAAACTAGTCCCAAGGGCACATTGACCAGCTAACTCTTGTGTTGAATCCCAAAATATCAAAAATTACTATTTCTGTTTTATCTACGTATCTGTCTATTCACAGCTGCTTCTCTGTCCATCTCTACTTGTCTATCTCTTTGTTTTTCTATCTACCTACATGTATGCATATCTGAAACCAATTACAATACCATATATGGAAGTCTAAAGCAAAAAGAAATCTTGTTACTGTTCTTTATACAAAAAGAACATGATCTAATATTGTTGCATTTATTCATGATTTTTGAATGCATTTATTCCAGAAGGACTTCCTATGCAGCAGGCCCTGAGATATAAGCAGTAACAGTGATAAATACTGTTGAGGCAGAAGTGTCAGGATGGTGCTCAGAGGAAATAGATCTCTAATCAAGTATTTTATAGGAGTTTCTCTGGAAGGAAAAACATTTTACATTGAGCAAGGTTGATGGAAGTATGAAAGAGCACAATATTTTCTAATAACACTTTAAAAAGTGAAGTGATGGGATCAGATCTGTGTTTTAGACAAGAAGCAGAAATTTCAGAGAGCCTTTATGGAGCAAGTAGGAATGGCTCTAGAGCAATAATGGTGAGAATTGGAAGATAAATACCCCAGCTTCCTCCCCCTCCCATCAGGAATGAGCCCTAGTTGCTAAAGTACTTTGTATTGGTTTTCTTCCTTTTCTGTTTCACTTCCTTACTTCCCCACGAGTGTTTCCTGGGTTAACTGCTGAGACTTGTGTCATTATCTCAAGTTCTGCTTTTGGGAGAATTCACTTAAAGACAGTCAAATGGTTATTGTAATGATCTATACAGAGATTCTTAGGGCCTCAGCTAAAGTGGTGGGCCATGGAAAATGTAGAAGGCAGGACTCCTCTCATAATCTCTACAACACATGCCCTGGTACACACAGCCTTCTCCCAATATTCTATCAAGCATTTATCTCAGTGCTGCTGTGAAGGGGTTTTGCAGAGACAGTTAAGGTCCCAAATTAGTTGACTTTAAGAAAAGGAGATTATCTTGAATGAGCCTGACCTAATCAAATGAGTCCTAAAAAGGAACTGGGATCTTCCTGGTGAGAGAGATTCAAACTGTGAGAGGGGTTTGATATGAGGGAGATACCACATTGCTAGCTTTAAATATGGAAGGACCCTATAGAGCTTGGTATGTGGGCCTCCAAGAGCTGAAAGCAGCCACCAACTTGACTACCAGCAGGGAAATGGGATCTCAGTTCTACAACTGTAAGGAACTAGATTTTGTCAACAGCCTGAAAGAGCTTGGGAGCAGATATTTCCCCAGAGCCTTCAGATGAGAAAGTAGCCGGTGAGACTCTGATCAGAGAACTCAGCTAACCCAGACTTCTTACCAAGAAAACCATGAGATAATAAATTGTGTTATTTTAAACTGCTTAATTTTTTGGTAATCTGTTATGCAGCTATAAAAAAACAATACCTGAGGAAAAGATGTTAGGTTAAGATAGAGATAGCAGGCAAGTTTAAAATTGCAAGGATTTGGTGGGTGATTGTATAGATTGGGTGAAAGAAAAAGAGGAATGACTTTGAGGGTCTAGTCTGGATTCATAATAATGCCATTAATGGAATACAAAATGTACAAAGAGGAATCTTTTTAGAGTAAGAGTTTGTTGCTGGTGTTTTTGTTTTTGTTTTGGTTTTGGTTTTTCATGTTTGAGATGAAAAGGTCTAACAAATGATGGAAAATCTAGCACTCAGGGAAGATTCTTGGTCTGAAGAATAAACATTAGAAAGTCATTGGAATATGATGAATGGAGACGCCAGGGGGAAGGAGGAGCTTGCCTGTCTGGTGTGAGGATGTTCTTCACTGGTCAGCCTCGCCGATGTTGGTAATAGGGCTTTCTTGAGTGAGGGAAGCTACAGAGTACTTATGGTAATGGGAATAGATCAGATAATGTGTTTTCTCAATATTGTGTTTCATCTTATTTACAGTAAAATAATTTTTAGTATTCTGGCTTAGGAAGTAGGGTATGGACGGCAAATAGATAGCATTAACACCACTATTCCCCAGTTCTGAGCCTACGGCAGATATTATTACCAAGGTGATCATTTCTCCTCAGAACCAGTATATTTTTCAATCCAGTACTCCAGGCAGTGACCAGTTGGTTCAGATAAAACACACATTTGCCATTCCAGGTTGGTTTTAAAACCATATCTTTTAATAACAGATACATTGAATTGAAAAGAACTTGATTTTTAAAAAAGATTGTTTCGGTTTTTCTCACAAACAGTGTTATCTTTTTTTCTGAATAAGATTAGTTGGCTTCTGGTGGAACTTATTAAGATGGCAAAAAGTGGTTCTTGCAGCTTGTAGACTCGATGGGTGACAACTTTTGCAAAGCTAAATTTAAATGTTAAGAAAAAAAGTATAATTAGGAATTGAATTCATTCAGTTCTTCAAATAAGGCTGAATGGTATTGTGTTTATAAGTCATGAAGGTCAAATATTATGATTTCTTGTCCCTATCCTGGGGACTAGGGGCAGTTTTTGCTGTTCTAAGAATGATGGCATAAAATTAAGAGCCAACATAAATGCAAAGGAATTGATCTCTTTCTAACAAAAAGTGGTTAAGAGTTGCACAGAGTCATGCATATTAATCATCCATTTGTTGTCCTAATCATGTCCTAATCTGCCACATCATCTTGGAAGACATTGAAAACTCTAGAACACTACCTGAGACACAATTTATATGACCCAGCCTAAAAAAAAGTTTAGGCAATTCCATTTCTGGATCACAGGGTGTTAACATATTAGTCAACCCATAAAAGCTCCTACTGATTTATATGGAGTTGTATCATTGCATCACAGGCGGAGGGGCCTAAATTGTTTTTGGAGAAATATAGGGCTCTGTCTTCAGGATCATGACCCATGAGTCACACCCAGGATTCCCAAAGCTGAGGCCAGTGGGGACATGGAAGGACTTGGCTTAGACACAGAGATATGACTCATTAGAAAAGATGAACTGGTTTTGAAAAATAACAAGAACCACCTTCTATTCTCTGCATGCCTACCTTCATTCCATAACCACCTCCTCCCCCCCCACACACACAAAAGCAACCTAGGATATTTGGAAGTATTTATGAGATATATAAACATATTATTATCATTATTTACTTTTAAGGTTCTTGGTCCATTTTGCTATTAGAAGTTATGTTCAGAGTTGTCCTTTGAATAACAAATTGACAAAATGTCACTTGGTCTACTTAAAAATCACTTGCCAAATTAAGACACTAAGTTGAGTAAGTTGTGACAAATTCATATGATATGATATCCAGGCCCAACTTCCTAATCATTTAAAGGACTCTGATTAGTAATTTATAAAGCTTATTAACATAAAGTCCAAGGTAATTGCTGACTTATGGCTATCAATGCAGTGATAAGTGACCTGCAGGCAGAGAGTGACACCTCAAGTGTGAGCAGGGGTAACTGTCACATATTCCCAAGTGCATGCAAGGGAAATCTTGATCTCCAAAAAGATAAGGGTATGTGGTTTGGGCTAGAGGGAATAGCACTGTGAATTCAGGCCACCAGTCTCTTATTTTGCAATTTCCAAAAATTAGATTGAAAATAGTTTTCATATTTTAATATTTTTGAAATTTAATATTTAATATTGATTCATTTCTGTGATTGCTGAATTTTATTCTAAATGTGTCTGAGAAACTGTAATACCAAATATCAAAAACTTGTCCTTTCCTTCAATTTTTGGATTTTAGGCCTGAAAATGTCATAGCACAGAAAAAATGGAAAAATCTAGCCTTTCCTATGAAAGAGGAGAATGAGTAGAGATGTATCTGACATTCTGGGAGCTAGTTCAGTTCAACTCTTCTGTCCCTGTAGCTAAGCTGGGTGAGGAGCTGGTCTCAAGAACAGTCTATCCACAACCACCTGTCTGCTGGCATGGGCCTGCCAGAGCTTGGAGGGCCTTCCTCCATTCCCACTTTGACCCTTGTAATATCCACGACGTCGCCATTAACCACTCAGAGCAGAGGCATTTCCTTCCTCTCCCATTCCTTTGCTTTCCAAGGAGAGGTTCTGATTTCCTCTCCTGCAGTGGTTTTTCCTCTATAGTTTTAAGCCCACCTCTCATTTTTTCCGTCTCTACCTGAAAGGTCCTAATTCATGTGCTACTGTCACCCTGCCTGAATTTCTGCCGTAGTGGTCTCCCTCCTTCTACCATTTGCCACCACAGGCCATTCCATTCCCAGAAGCATAGTTTTAAAAGCAAACATGATAGTATCTACCCTGTTTTAAACCCTAAATGACTTTATGTTGCCTTCAGCATTGCCTGCAAGGCTTTAGATGACCAGCCACGCCACCCACACTGGCCTTGGGACATTTTCTCAGAACCTGGTTCCCACAGCAAGGCCTTTTTTCTCTGAGCCTGCAGACCAGTCTTGTGCTCCGTCCTCAGCTCTCACCGAGCCTGCAGCACTTGCCACATGGTTTCCTGTCTGCCTTCACAGCTGGACTGGGAGTGCTGGGAGCAGACAAAGAGCCTGCCTGTGTTCTTCCCAGGGCCTAGTACAGAGTTTGCCACATAGTAGGTACTCAATAAATACTTGCTGAATGCTTCCTAGAAATGTGTCCATGGTTGTTTTCTAATCATTAAGTTTTCTTATTTGACCATTTCTAGCAAAGTGGTTGCATACGCATTTAACTCAGAATTCCGCTTAGTTCATAAATGATCTCTTTCCCACTTTACAGCCTTTGCATGCTGTTTCCACGCTGTTTCCACCAGCACCAACACTGCTCTGGTTCTCTAAGCTGAGCAGTGAAGATGAGTTTCAGGAATTCCATTTCCCCAGGGCTTCTATAGACCGTTGCGTGTGCAGAGGGGAATGCCCTTTGGGCTGTCAATAAATATTTATTGGGTGGATGGATGGAGGGATAGCAGACAGATACGCTGATACATGGTACTCTGCAGTTGTGAACAATTTCCTTAGCCTGTTTATCTCCAATCTGTTTTCCCCTGTCTGTGCGTGAATAGTTTACATCCCATATTCTCCAGGGAACCTGTCAGGCAAAACATCTACTAGTGCCTGCAAAATGACTAAAACAAAAGGAAAGGGCAGCAGAAGCCTCAACCCTCAAGCCAGTCTTCAGGAGGATGAATTACTTTGTGTTTCTAAATACTTAAAGGGTCCCTGAGGAAAACCTGTATGAATAAAACTCAGTGACAAGATCACCAGCTCAGACTCCTGGTTATTGCTGTGTATTGTTCTTTATAATTCCCCTTTTTAATTGGTGTATTTTGAGCAAGATTGGAAAGAGATCTCACCCCCTCTTCTAATAATAATGAATCTTCTCCAGCAGACATGCGTATCACCAGAGAGACGCTGAGAACGTCCGCCTGTTCTACTTGGGCTCCTCCTCTGTGATTTATGATGAAACCTTACTGGTGAGTGAATCGTAAGCCTTCTCCCTCCTCCTTTTCTGGTTCCAAGGTAGCAGATCCTTGGCTCACTTGAGACCCCAGACTCCCCCAGTTTAGTCCCACTTGGCGTTTCCCAGTGTCTAAGTGAGGTTACGGATACACATTGAGCCCAGAACTCATTGCTTTTTTGGAAAGGGCAAAATAAGAGAGGGGATTTTCCATATTCACATTTTTCCACAGAAATGTATTCATAAGCTTTAAACTTGCCCAAGCTATGTTAATGTATGTGGTTGGCTTCTGTGCCAATTTTCATTGTGAATAAGATGCTAAATAAAAGGGTTCTTGTCTTTCCCTTCCCTCCTCCTCTCCCATAATTTTAAGTTCATAAGCCCATTTTGTAAGTGAATCAGGTCTTAGGAGAGAATCAGAAACGATGTTGTTCTTTTAGCCGCTTACAGTGTTTGCTTTCAACCCTTGATAGGAACATGGGGCTTGTGACAGCAGCGACTGAGGTAAACAGATGACTTTATATATAATGCTTTTTACAAGGTGGTTCAGTTCATTTCTAACCTTGGTCTTGGCGTCATGGAATGAGCCAGGGAAATTCCACCCCTTAACCCTACCCCGCATCTCCTCCCTTGAAGAGCAAGAAAATGTCTATTTGCCTGTGGCTTCACAGCCCTTTCCCTGCAGTGATGTTTGCAGTGTGCTGTACCCCCAATACCAGAGAACCCCAATAGTGTCAGCAGGTGGTATTATTAGCAGTATTGTTTTAACGAAGTGACTGTGAATGTTCACAGTAAGAGTTATGAGCCATAAGCTGGCGTGTCCTGGCATGTCCTGGTTGTCAAGTTTCAGTGCGTTTTGGTTCAAATGTTCCCTGCCTGTGTTTATTCCTGGTCACACCACACCTCCTGGGACTCTCTTTGTGGCTTTTGCTTAGCACTGACTCAAGTTGCAGAAGACCTGGGGGACATTAAAGGGAGGTCTGCAAGAAACTGCTCCAGTGGCACCACAGTTCTGAGATGTTGAGACCCCCCCCCTTTTCCTGGAAGTTTCCATAATACCAATTAGCAGAGAATCTGTATGTCTAATGTAAGTGGTACAGTGAGGACCAGAAGCCCCTGATACAAGGAAGAGAACATGAACTTTCTGTCAGAAGCCTGGATTCAGATCTTCAAAGGAAATAGCCAGTTCCTCTGTGGGACTTTGGACACCTTCTTCAGTCCCTGATTTCTTCATCTATAAAACAACCATAATAATAGAAGCTTGTATAAAGATTATATGAGGAAATGAGCCATGGACAATGCACAGTCCGTGGTCTGGTACATGGCAAGATGCAATATTCTTATTATTGTTCTTATTACTATTAGCTGTTGTGCATATTATTTGTAATTAATAATTATGATTGATCAATACTATATGAAACAGTAATGGGAGTTAAGAATAGCATCCACATTAATACTCATAATCCATAATTAAGTATTAATAATAGTATTAATAGATAATAGTAACAGATATTATTATTATACAGTGATTGACCTTGCCAAGCCTCTTTTTCTTCATCTGGAAAGCAGAGATATTAACATGGACATTGGAAAAAAACCCAGCTCTGTAGGTTTTTTGTGAAGGGGAGTAGATGGCTTCGCACAGTGCTGGCCCATCAGCTTGGAATGGAGAATTGCTTTTCTTAATATGAGGTTTGCATGCCCTTCTTAGGACCTCTGTGAAGGATCTCATCTTTTGCTTGTCAACAAGTGTGACTATTGCATTCCAGCCTGTGGAAATGTGGTGCTTCCAATGCTGCCTAAGAAGAGTGTCTGGCTAAGTGGCCAGAGGTGGGTTACAAGTCTAGAGATATGCAGGTGTGAGGCTGGACGGTTGGTCCAGTCTCCAGGAGAAGATGGACCCTCAGCTTCGCATGTTCCAGTCTAGGCCTGGCACTGTGGTTTCTGTACGCAGAGCAATGGCCACAGGGTACAGGCTGCAGTCTATACCATCAGGCACCAAGGAGGAATGGCTTGGATGTTCAGTGCACCTGGAAGGTCCTTCTCTCCCTGTCACCTTCCATAGCTCCCTCCTGCCTCTGAGAGGCACAGGTGGAAAGTGGCAGCCTGGATCTTTTTGATAGACTTGTAAGCACCAGGCTGGCTTCTCCATAGTTTGCCTGTTTCTTTAGTCCAGGCCTTCAAGTACATGGATCTTTGATAGTCTGGTGAAGCCGGTGGACTTTTTCCTGAGAAATGTTTTAAATCCATAGAATATAGTATCTGGAATTACAAAGGAAATTAATTGTATATCATTTTTTAAAAATTTTCAGTATTGTAATAGATGTGTTTCTGTAATAGTCTGTTAAATTGCAAGATCTAGCAAGGGACCTAAAAACTGTCATAGTTTTGAAGCAATGATAAGTGAAAATGGCACTGTAAGATATCTCTACAATATAAAAATATCTGTGATTTCTTTTGGTATAAAGTCATGGGTCCTGCTAATGCTACTTGGGTTTGTTGCCTCTACACAGGATTAAAGGAAGTACTACATTTCATTCGGAGATCAGTACAAACAAGGTGAAATGTTCTCCCCGTCCAGGTTCACAAACCAATGATACAGAACCCTTCCTAAGCCTGCTTTGCTCAGCTGATCTCTTTGTGTCTGTGCTATTGAAGGTCCTGACCTAACTTTCCATTGTCTTGCCGCCTCCTTTTCACCATGGACCCCAGTGCAACCTCCGCATGTTCTCTGACCTTCAGGTAGTCCCCTGGACCCATCATCCTGGTCATACCAGATCTGTCTTTGCAATCCCAGGGTTTGATGGCAGAAATTACCTTCCATTTTAGCATCTTGAAAATGGCTGGATGTATTTCTAAAACTGCACTCTGCACAAAAGTCACGTGAAACACTTGTTGAGGTCCAGGTTGCTGCCCCAGTGCTCTCAGTCTGGTTGCTGAGTGCAGGCTGAGACCTTGTTTTCTCTATTCCCAGGAACTCTCTAAATTCTTCTGAGGCAGGTGCTCCATGAACAAAAATGGAATTTCTGCTAGGGAACAAGCCTTTTCCATTTTGAAAATTATTATTTTCATTATTCTCTATTCTGAATGGGAGATGAACGGACAGCCAGTGTGCAGTGGTATGATACACAAACAGGGATGCAGCTGCGAAAGTGTGGAAGGAAGAAAGGAAGGAAGGGAGGCAGAGAGGGAATGAAAAGGATATCTGAAGTGCCATTAAAACCTATGGGAGATGAAATGTTTATCAGCAGAATCCAGAAATAAATATAAAATCACAAGAAGAAGGATGGGTTGATTTCGAAATTCAACAAATATTTATTATGTGCCTATTGTATTCTAGGGCAGGGGTTGCACACTCAAAGCACCTACAGGAACCAGGCAAGAAGGTGCTGATGTAAAAGACTGAGGCCCTCTCTGTCTTTTGTTTACCCACTTTGAAGCATATAGTTCTGTGTAAGAAAAACAAGAGGCTGCGTTTAACAATTCATATCATTGTACCTTAGTTCGTGGTGTCCGGGATGACAGCTGTGCCAAACTAGAGAGTACATGTCCCTTGACTGTGTTTCCCATCTACTGGCCACTGGGTCTGCTACCTAGCTTCTTGCTTTGGAGATGCAGGAAGTCCATCTATCGTATCCTCCCAATTTTTCAAAAAACTCTGAAATGTTATGGAAAGCTCTGTGAATAAATGTTGGAAACTGTTCTGTTTACTATTTCTGCACAAGGAATTAACTTAAAACTTATCCGTTTACAAGAAAACCATTTTGTTCTTCTCATGGGTGCTTTGGGCTAGCATTTACAGGCAAAGTGGAGAATGTCTGGTTTTGGCTCCACCATCTCTGATGCCTCAGCTGGGAAGACTGGGAGGCTGGGGGCTGGAATCTCTAAAGGCCCATTTACTTACATGTCCAATTCTTGGGTTGGGAACACCCGATGACTAGAATTGCCAATTGGAGCAAGTACGTGTGGCTTCCCCATGTGGCCTGACTTCCTCACATCATGACAGCCTCAGGATAGTGGGATTTATTCCATGGCAGCTCAGGGTTTCAAGTACCAGTGTCCCCACAAACAAGAAGAAAGCTCCATGGTCTTTTATGACCTAGTCTTAGAAGTCCTGCAGTATCACTTCAGCCATACTATATTGGTCAAAGTAGTCACAAACTCAGCCAGATTCAGGGTTTTACCTCTTTTTTTTTTTTTAAGATTTTATTTATTGACAGAGAGAGAGACAGCCAGTGAGAGAGGGAACACAAGTAGGGGGAGTGGGAGAGGAAGAAGCAGGCTCCCAGCGGAGGAGCCTGATGTGGGGCTCAATCCCAGAACTCCGGGATCACCCCCTGAGCCAAAGGCAGACGCCTAACGACTGAGCCACCCAGGCGCCCCTCAAGGTTTTACCCCTTGATGGAGTAGTGACAAGGTCACATTCTAGAAGAGCATATGGGCCAGGAGATAGTGTTGCAATCATCTTTGAAAAATATGATCTGCTGCAGTAGCTAATTCAAAACTTTATTTTTTAAAAAACTTTATTTTAAAAATAAGTTAAGCAGTGTGTATACAACATCATGTAAAGCAAGTCTGAGGCTAGACATAGCAGGGGGCCATTCTCTTTTTTTTTTTTTTTTTTAAAGATTTTATTTATTTATTCAACAGAGATAGAGACAGCCAGCAAGAGAGGGAACACAAGCAGGGGGAGTGGGAGAGGAAGAAGCAGGCTCCTACCCGAGGAGCCTGATGTGGGGCTCGATCCCATAACGCCGGGATCACGCCCTGAGCCGAAGGCAGACACTTAACCGCTGTGCCACCCAGGCGCCCCGGGGCCATTCTCTTTATTCCTCTGTTCTAGGGTATAAGAATTTGGAGATGATTAAGATTTGGCTCCTCTCTTTCAGAAACACAATCTAGTATCGTAGCTTTTCAGAATTCCTATGAATTATATACTCACATTTCATGTACCCTTTTTGGAGCTGGAGGGGCATTGGGGGTGAGTGCTGAGATTAGGTGGTACTGTCTATGAGTATAACCTGGAAAACTGACCCCCCTTCCCAGCTCCAGGAGGTTTATTCTATATCCAGAGGAGGACTATATGGCATTTTTAAATTGCTTCTGGGGTTCAGAAACACGAGCTCCCTCCTGCTTCCTGTTGAGAAGCACTGTTCAAAACAGACTGCCACATTTGTAACTGGTACTTGTGAATTCAGAGGTCATTCCTATGTGATGTTACCTAAATTCTTAATTTACTTGTAAATAACATGTAGCTCTGGACCCAAAATAACCTATTCCTTGCTTCTCTCCATCCTTTGCCTCCTTCTATCCCTCATGATCAGTCCTTTCTAAATATGTTTGGAAACTGACTTGAGGATTGAAAAATAACTTAAGAAGTATCCAGGACATGTGCTTTATAGTTATATTATTGTTCTCTAGTCCCATTTGTAGAAATAGTGACCTTGGAAAAATTCTAGAAGGCCTCCTTCTCATTTCTTTCTCCCCAGCCACCATGTATATGGAAGGATAGAGCTAAAAATCTCTGTCCCTCTTATCACTTAATAAGGGACCTTTTGCACTGTTAAATACTGCTTCTTGTTATTTTATTTACAACCAGCTCCCCAACTCACATAATGTGTCTTGCGAGGTCTGGTCATTCCATAAGGTGATTCAGAAGGTTATACCTCAGATATACCAGGAATTCTGTGCCCTTCACCATGATCCTGCATTCTATGTATGTTAGGAAGGTTCAATTTCATTGTCCAAACATTAATTGTATAAACAAGATGGCAGCCCAGTAGCCCAATCTCAGACTCCTCAACACTGGCAGGTATCCAGGGAGGTGTGCGATCACAGCCTCTGTCTGAGCTCACCTTTGCAGGTAATGGGGCAGGTATGTGACATTAAAGAGAAGGAAGGCCAGCAAGGGTTGGTAATTGTTTAACTCTTCCAGTGGCACACCTCTGAGTACATGGACCACACCTGCAGACCTGGCAGGACGTGCCGTGCATGACTGGACAGAGGTGCTTGGTACACTCGGAGCCAAGGAATGGGTTTAGGCGGGAGCCCAGGGCTGACAGGGAGCCCAGCCCCTGGCCTGCTTGAAATCTTAGGACTCAGAATGCCTGTGCTTGAGGGAGGCAGCTGCTCATTAGCTAGGTGAAATTAACCAGTCGTGTCACTTTTTGGCACCTCAGTGTCTTCATCTCTATAGTGAGGGATTTGAGCATAGGATCCCTCCTATACCTTTCAGCCCTGGCATGCTCTATTGCACTGATTCTCAAACTAGAGGAACCATCAGAATCACTTGGTAATACAAGCTTGGTGATACACAAATTGCTGGGCCTCACCCCCAGAATTACTGATTCAGAAGGTGTGAGGTGGATCCCAAGAACTTGCATTTCTAACAGTTTCCCAAATGTGGTTAAGCTCATGGTTTAGGACCATGCTTTGAGAACCACTGTTCCAATCGATGATGCCTGGCTATGCATTGAGGATCTTCCTGGGTCACTCTACATAGCTTCAAGAGGAGGACTCCTTTGTTCACAGAATGAGTGAGGTTTCGTTTCCTGAATTTTCCCAGCCCTTTGCTATTGCCTCTCCCACTAGATTGACTGTCTTTGGAACACCAGAGTTTGAAATGAAAAATCAGATGAGACAAAGCTCATTTGGCCAGGCCCAGGGGCTATATTTTATTCAGCTCTGTGTCTTAATGGCTTGCCTAGTTCTCATTTGAACATGAGAAACACTGGAGAAGTGTTTGTTGAGTGATAAATAGGCTTATTATAAGGGACGAGATTAAAAAATAGTGTTCAAATGAGGTTTATCTGCAGGTTACAGTTGTCAGTGTCAAGGGGTCCCTGATGCAGATCTTGCAGGGACCAGACTGGCATCTGCTGTACATAAGGCAATAGGGAACAGTGAGTCTGGAGTGAAAAGAAGAGGGCAAGTGTTTTAAAGAGCTTCAAATGTTTTTAGTGCTTAATTGGCCAAATTGGAGCTCTTATGGGTTGCAATCAGTAGCTCTGCCTTTCCGGTGTACCCATTCCATAGAGACAAGAAAGAGAAGAGAGTTGTTGAACATTTACTGAGCTTATTAATTGGCCTGCATTGCCTTCGTTCATATTGCTTATAATCTAATTTGAAATACTTTGATCATGGACAATGTGACATGTATTTGAGGGGTCATTTTCATCTGTACTGTAGGAACTTAGTTGTTTTAAAAATAGCTCTCAGTGATTCCCACCTACTGGTATTCATACCTTGTGTAAAGCCCTATTTTTTAATGTTTGTGACTTCTAACAAAAGGATAGGGAAAATTGAAGGAACATTGCTTCTGACATTAGATTACAAAACAGTATGACTTCAATCTCTCCGTTACTTTCACTCTTGCTAGCACTCCCTCTCTCTCCCTCACTGCTTTCTTCCATGCTGGATGTGATGACGTAGCAGGAGAAATCCACACGGCGAGGAACCGTGGGCGGCCTGTAGCTAACTACCAGAAAAAACTGAGGCCCACACCTTCTAGATTGAGCTTGGGAGTGGATCCCTCCTCAGTCAAGCCTTCCAGTGAGACTGTGAATGAAGCCAGTACATTGATCATAGCCTTCTAAGAGATCCTGAAGCAAAGGAATACCAGCTAAGTCATCCCGAGATTCCTGAGCCACAGAAACAGGTAATAAATGTGCGTTGTCTTGAGCAGCTAAGTTTTGTGGTAATTCTTATGCAACATTAGATAACAAACACAAAGCCATTTGTTAACATTGAATGTTGCCTAGAGTAGTCAGCATTTGGAAAACTCAAGTCATAAGACCATCCTCAGTGGTGTCCAGGAGCTGGCTTGAACCAGTTCCTGACAGCTGGTTATATCCATCTCTTTCTAGCTCTGCATTCAGGGATGTCGTGTTAATGACTTAAAATCAGTACGTTGTCAGTATTCAATGAAAATCAGCAAACACTATCATTTTGAGATCCAGTTTACTATTACACCTCTGTACTTCAAAAATTCTATAAGCCCTGCAACTCCCTTTATTTTTGGCAAACATCAGAACCCTGGTAAATTAGTGTATTGGGTAATAAAAGTAGTTTTTCACTAGTGGAATTGGGGTTCCACTGTGTTCCAGCCGTTTGTGGCTTGTGCGGGGATACTATACAGGGCTCCCTGCCTTGCATGAACTCGGTGGATGAGTCCAAGAGTCTGCAAACTTCTGAATAGCATCTGCAGCTTAGGAATATGAAATGGTCCTGATTCTAGCGGTCTATAGAAAGATTGCTTGCCTGACTTGGGCTCAGTTCTGCTACTGGAATATTTTTTCATCCATTTCAAGTGAATTTTCTGGGTAAGGGTCTATAGACCCTTTGTTCTGCCAAAGAAAGAAGTCAAGAATTTCTAGCACTTAGTCCGCTTGCAAATAAATATCTGTACCTGGGGCAAATTTCTCTCTGAGAATTGCTTTTCTCATTACATAGTAACTGATGGGGTGATTAGGGGTGATGGGCTCACTTACCTCTAATTATTAAAGCTACCTACATTACTAAAAGAAGTACTAATTGTGAAAGATCAAATTGACTTAGGTCAACTTGAGGTATCCATCATTAATAACATTCATAACATACAGATATTGCTATAAATCCTCATTTTACAGTTGAGGAATTTAGAGGGTAGGCCTGGCGGCCATCTAACTGAGTTTATGAAGCTCACATATGACAAAGTTAAAGGGCTCCAAAACAGCTCTGTCCTCAAAATCATGTTTCTAACCTCTCTGATAGAGCTTGCCCTATTCCAGTGTTATAGTCTAAAAACCTTACAGGGGAAATTCTGGGGAAGGAAACTCCACAGGCTTAAATTTCACAGCCTTCCCTGACAGGAAATCCTTACTAACCTTGAACTTCAGGGTCATCTGCTGTGGCTTAACATCCCCTTTCCATTTCCAGTTAAAAGAACAGCTCTGCTCACTGTCCCTTCATGCTGTGCCCTTAAAGCATCTCAACTCCGCATTGTTGCTGCCTGAAAATCTGATTCCCCCAAATATCAAGTCCTCCAAATTCAGATGACATCAGTCCTCCTTAATCTTCCCATCTCAGAATGCCCTAGAAGTTATCATTGTGGCTGCTGCCAAGATCCCTACACATAAATAACCAAACTGTAGGTGTTGAGCCCTGGGACCCACACCCTGTTCCCCAGGGGAAGTCATTATTTCAAGGCTTTTCACTGTGTATCTGTGCCTCTTTCTGTCAACTATCTCGGGAGGAAGCACACCTAATTTCAGGTATGAGACATTATAGCAGAGAGGTAGAAATAATCATTGTTCACCCCATAGTTTTACCTTTTACAACCTTGGTCATCCTGGGCAAGTTACTTAACCGTTCTGTGCTTGTTTCTTATCTGTGAAATGGAAGTATTAGTACTACCCATCTCATAAGTCATTGTGAGGATTAAATGAGTTACGACATACAAAGTGCTTGGAACGGTGCCTGGTACACAAAAGTGCCCAGTTATTGTTACTTATTACAATAGGTGGTTCTGTGTTCCACTGCTGCTTCCTGGAAGTGCTCATGCATGATGAAAAGGATGGTTTTTTGCTGTCCTGCTGGCAGTCAATCTGTTTTTTAGTTCATTCGGCATGTCTTTTCTATTCCAGGAGTATTGTGTTAGCTAGCTGTGTCTGTGCAACAAATCTCCCCAAATGTAGCAACTTAAAACAATACATATTTTTCTTTATTTCAGTTCTTGTAGGTTGGAAATCCAGGAATATCTTAACTGGGTGGTTATGGGTTTTGGTCTGTCATGAGGTCATAGTCAATCTGTCCTCTTGGTTTCATTCTCCTCAAGGCTTGGCTGCAACATGATCTGTCTCCAGGCTCACTCATGTGGATGGTAACAGGCCTCAGTTCTTCACAACTTGAGCCACCCCATAGACTGTCTGAATATCCTCGTGGCATGGCACCTCTCTTGCCCCAGAGCAAGTAATAAGAGAATGACGGAGAGAGATAATCCAACACAAATGCCTCAATCTTTTTATAACTTAGTATCAGAAGTGACATCCTATAACTTCTGCCATATCCTGTTCACTAGAAACATGTCACTAAGTCCAGCCCATAGTGAACATATCTTTGAAACCATCACCAATGTATTTCACAATCCCAGAGACCTTGGAAATCTGAGACTTCAGGTGTACTTGGGAGATCAACTAGCATAGCTGCCTCAGTTGACGGATAAGGAAAGAGAAATAGTGTGACTTGTCCAAAGTCACACAACTCGCTGACCACAGAGATGGGATCCAATTCTCCTTCTGTTGCTGTGTGTAACTGTACGTTGTTTCCAGGTCATGTTTCTGGAGTTACTTCACTGATACACCATGGCATATCCTGATACCCTAGGGTATTAAGAGATTAGAATTTGTATGTGGTTTCTTTAGACCAACATGTCAGTAGCCCCATGTGTGGTAAGCAACATGTGGCATATGATATACATCATATTCCCAAGACTAGGTATGAATGAAAGAATGTAAACTATTAAGTATTTCTATTTTGATTACATGTTGACATGTGATGATATTTTATATATAATGGGTTAAGTAAAATATTAAAATTCACTTTCCCCATTTCATTTTACTTTTTAAAAAATGTGGTTACTAGAAAATGTAAAATTTCGTATGTGGCTTGCATCGTATTTCTCTTGCACAGTGCTGCTCTAGACTAGCCCAACCTCCATGCTCATTCTCCATGTCTTTGGTCTGTCAGGCCTGTGCCTGTGCCTGTGGTTACAGCCCTGTTTTTGGCCAAGGTGCTTGTGTCACTAAACATAGGCTGCTCATGGGCCTCTCTGTCCCAGATGAAGTGACTGCAGAGTCTGCAGAATGGGTGCCTGTGATTTTATAAGTTTATACTTTTAGATCTTTCTGAAGCATGTTAATAACTGAGGGTATCCTGGGCAACCTGTGGCAAGGGTTTCTGATGTCTAATATGGTCTGATGAGTCAAAACCTTCCCTGAGGATTGACCTTCCACCCAAAAGCTGGCTTCCAAAATTCTCCTTTCTCTTTTGAAAGACCATGGCAGACTAATCCCAGCTGGACCCATTATATACTGTTCCTTCACTTCTTTCTTTAGGTATCTTTGCTTTGCTTTGCCTTTTCCTTTTTCCTTTTTCTTTTCCTTCCTTCCTCCCTCCCTCCTTCCCTCTCTTTTTCTTTCTTTCTTTCTCCCTTCCCTTCCTTTCCTCTTCTCGTCTTTTTTCTTTTCTTTTCTTTTCTTTTCTTTTCTTTTCTTTTCTTTTCTTTTCTTTTCTTTCACTATGAGTCAGCATAGAAAAATTCAAGCCCAGATTTTGTCTCGAAGACTATTGTAAATAAAGTGACCAGTTGCATCTGCCCAGCTGAGCTAAACATCTGAACATTTAGAAGGTTGGCTAGTGAGGGAGGTTGAAAGACAAACAACGCAGGGTCTCACCATTCATTGAACAGACTTTCAGCCTCCTCTTCTGTAGTGTATTATATTTAGGAGATCTGCTTGTTCAGGATTCTTGGTTGTAATTTGTCCATGTCTGGGGAAGAGAAATCTCTCTTGCATGTTGATTCAAAGTGGTTAGTCTGCTTATTCTTTCCAAACAGCTTCCAGCTTTGACTCCTCTCCTTGCATTGATCAATGAGTGAGCCATGATGCCTCTTGCAGGCCTCTGCCCCCAATCACCCTCCTTGTTGACATTCCAAACTGTTAAGCTCACAAATGTACTGGGAGGACAGTAGCTCGAGGACACTTATTCCCTTAGAGAGAATCCTTGACTTTCACGGTATGTGACTTCGTTATTTTTCCCATCCTTGTAAGGGCTTGACATTGTTTCAGAAAATAGTGTTGATTTGGGGAATGTCGTTTCCAGTTGCTCTCTCACTGACCCATGCCATTCAATGTCTTCATTCCCCTCAAAACCTTTTTTGGAATGAGGCAGAATATTAAATAAATAAACAAATAAAGCTGCCTCCAATGTAAAAGGAGGTTGGGTAGTTTGAGGATTTCTTCCCTCTCGGAAGCTTGAAGGAAGATAAGGGCTGAAAAGAGAAAAGCTTCTATGTTTTAAATATAAATGAGAACATTGAATAGAGAAGGACCGTTGGGTAAATATGGTAAATTATGAGGGATCAGTATTTGATGGCTTGTGATGGGACGAAGGCACAAATCAGTACTTTCACTTTTTTTTTCCAACTGCCATTGGAAATTCCACAACAGTTGTTACCGATCAGTGATGATTGTGGCCACAAGGGATACTGAAATCTGCTAAGGAAGGCTAGAATCAAACCAGGATTTATGTAAGAGTGAAAGGGAAGTGAAATAAGAAAGATGGTGTAAGGAAGATGGTGTGGGTCAGAAAACACATCTCTTCCCTACAGGAGAATTTTCCAGAAGGTGGCATTTTTGTAATAACAAGTTGGGATCCAGTTCATTAAACCTTTTGGTTACAAAGAACAGAACCATGTCTGTGTCAGGTAATGGAGATTGCCCTTCAGTTACCATGGCAACACGACATGCAGAAGCTAGTGCTGCTCTTAGACTAGGACCATAGTTTTCAACTGGGGGAAATTTTCCCCAGGCGGGGCACCTGGCAGTGTCTGGAGATATTTTTGATTGTCATACCAAAGGAGGATGCTGCTGGTATCTAGTGAGTAGAGGCCAGGAATGCTGTTAAACATCCTACAATGCACAGGACAACTCTTGACAACAAAGGATTATCCAAGTCCAAAATGTTAATAGTGCTGAGGTTGAGAAACTCTAAACTAGGAAGAGAAGTACCCCACCTCCCCACTCTCCTTCCCTATGCCTATGCCCTGGAGGACTCTGCATATCAAAGATTAAAAGACAAAGACAAAAAATGATGTTTTCCCCACATTCATAAGAAAGTTCTTTATTGAACAAAAGGCAGTTTCAGGACAAGAGAAGCTAACAAGAAACAGCCAACAGTGCTGTCGGCTCTAACACTGTTGTTTAGATTCAGAGAACAGACATTGGGTTTTAATGGACTCTCACCTGGAAGTAATCGTGCAAAGGCAGTATTATTAAGCACTATAACTGAGAGACAAGGAAAGACTCCCTCATCCCTAAAGATCTGAGGTAGTGTGGAGACCCATCTGCCTGGAATGGTTAGGGGAATGTCCTCCAGGGTGAGCAGGCCAGACAGGAAGTCCTAGGGAGATATACTGCCTCTCTAGGCCACTGGCGACTTCAGCTCCAGATTCTATGTTGCAAAACATTTCAGAAATGACTCAGTAAAATACTCTACAGAAAAATAGTGATGCACCATTTAAAAATTCTCAAAAACACTGCTTATAATGTTATTGCTTATTATACTTACCTTGACCATAATTTTGCAATGCTTGTGTGTACCCCACTCCCTTACATATCCATCAGACCCTCTTCTCTGCCCTGCTCTGTAACCCTGGAGGCTGACCTTTACTGACCAACTCATGGGCGTTCTCTTGTTCTCCAGCTCTCTTGGCTCAGCTTATAGGAGGCTCTGGCAGGAGAACAGCTGATAGAAGGAAGAAGAGATCAGGATACTTACTCCCCTGCCTTCACCAGGCCTTGTCACCTCCTTCCTTGGCCATTGCTCCAGGACTCCATGATTATGGCTCCCTAATGGTTTCAGTTCTCCCTGGGCTCTGCCAGACCTGCTTTCCTTCTTTTACCCTTCAGGTCTAGGAGTGGTAACAGCTTCTGGCTATTGCTAGTCTCAGAGTTCCTCAACACCTTTCGTTGCTTCCATTAAAGTCACCCATATCTGGGCACCTGGGTGGCTCAGTCAGTTAAGTGTCTGCCTTCAGCTCAGGTCATGATCCCAGAGTCCCAAGAATTGAGTCCCGCATCTGGCTCCCAGTCAACAGGGAGTCTGCTTCTCCCTCTGACCGCACCCCCCCATGCCTCCTCTCTCTTTCTCTCAGATAAATAAAATCTTTAAAAAAAATACCACCCACATCTTCTAGAGCAACAGGAACCCTCATTCATTGCTGGTGGGAATAAAAAATGGTATAGCCATTTTAGAAGACAGGCAGTTTCTTACAAAGTTAAGTATAATATTACTGTATGATTTAGCAGTTGTGCTCCTATATATTTACTCAAATGAGTTGAAAACTCATGTCCACACAAAAACCTATACAGGGAGCAGCTTTATTCATAGTTGTCCCAAATTGGAAGCACCCAAATTGTCCTTTATAGGTGAATGGATCAACTGTGATACATTCAGAAAATGGAATATTATTCAGTTATTTTTTTAAAAATGAGCTCTATCAAGTCCTGGAAAGACATGAAGGAAACTTGAATACATATTAGCTAAGTGAAAGAAGCCAGTCTGAAAGGGCTGCATATACCGTGATTCCAATGACATGACATTCCAGAAAAGATAAAGCTTTACAGACAAGAAAAAGATCAGTGGTTGCTAGAGGTAGGAGGGAGAGAGGAAGGGATAATAGGTGGAGCACAGGTGACTTTTAGAGCAGTGAACTATTCTTTATGATACTGCAGTGATAGATACATGTCACTATATACTTGTCAAAACCCATAGACTGTAAAACACAAAGGGTGAACACTAATGTTAACTTTGAATTTTAACTAGTAAGGATGTGTCAGTATTGATTCATCGGTTGTAACAAATGGACCACACTAATGCAAAATGGTACTAGGGAAACCGTGTAGGGCAGAGGAGGTAGATGAGAATTCTCTATATTTTCAGCTCAATTTTTCTCTAAAATTGCTCTAAAAAGTGAAATGTATTAGTTAAAAGTACATTATTAAATAAAGGAGTGTATCTATACATGTATATGTTTATATAATAAAGTGAATATATACAAAGCAATATATACATACGTGCATGTGTGTATAAATATACATACATAAAGTGGAAAAAAAAACCTTCCCCAGATCTTTGTGCATAGTCACATATTAATTTCTCTTCAGTTAAGCACCTTCCAGAGAAATTCTGTTTCTTACCCAGTCTCTGATCATTATAACTTGTATCAAAAGGGCATTGAGAAGGGCGCCTGGGTGGCTCAGGTTCTAAGAGACTGCCTTCCACTCAGGTTGTGATCTCTGGGTCCTGGGATCAGCCTTGTGTCAGGCTCCCTGCTGAGTAGGGAGTCTGCTTCTCTCTCTCCCTCTGCTGCTTCCCCCCGCCCCGACTTGTGTGGGCGTGCTCTCTCTCTCTCCCTCTCTCAAATACATAAATAAATTTGGAGTTACAAAGTTCCATGAATGGAGTGTAGTCATATTTACCCCAGTTTGTCTGTTTGGACAATGTCTGGAACAGATAGACTAGACTGAGAACAAAGGTGTGTCTGCAAGGACCAAATGTTCCAAAAACAAATGGCTTTATCAGATGAAACTATAACCTAGATCTTACAATGATTGAATGCAATTTCTGTGGTGAAAAACCAGGTTAATATAGTATAAGGATTTGTTAAAGTTGAACCTCAGGCCATGTGAGATTTTCAAGAACTTGAACCATTAAGAGTGGTGTTTGTGTTGGGGGGTGGCTTTGAAGGTCATCTGTGTAGTGCCTGCCTTATATCTGAGGCACAGAGCACAGAGGCCTTGCTTCTATACCAGCATGCCACCAGCAGCCCCAGAAGCCAGTTTTCTGACTTCCAGGACAGAGAATGTCTAATTACCCTGCATTATTACCCATTCATTTAACAAATGCCTACTCTAGCTATTGAAAATCCAGTGGTGAATAAAGCAAGAAAGAAAATTCCATTCCAGTGCAAAGAGACAACCAATAAACAAGTCATTAGATCAGTGAAATAATTCATATAATGGTGAATGCTATGAAGAGTATAGACAGAAAATCCTTGGATAGGAGATAGGGAGGCCTTCTCTCACGAGGTGATAGTTCATCTAATTCTGAAGAAGACAGGAAGATAGCCATGTGAGAACTTGGAGGTTCAGCCCATGGTCCCCCTAGAATTAGGGAAACTACTGAATAAAGTATTCCAAGAGGAGATGTGATAAGTGTTTAAATGATTGTTCTTGATAATAGAAAAGGAACTCAGCATTGCAAGTCCTATGTGTGGGGACACCAAGCTCTAGAAAAGAACTTCTCTCTTGTTAGCAGTCATTTATGTTTGATCATTGTCACCATCATAATGCATCTCCAAAACTAAGCTAAATCATGTTGGCCCATTTCCTCTACTCCAAGGCTTTCCCAGCTTGTTCCAGTCATTATGGCTGCATAACAGATTACCCTAAAACGTAGTTGCTTAAAACAGTACAACTCTTATTTGCTCATGATTCTATCATTGGGCAGGACTCTCTGGGAGCTCCACTTGGTTCCGCTTGCTGTGAACTAGGGAAGCTTAAAATATGGGACCTGGAATCATCCAACAGCTTTTCCATTACATGCTTGGCAGTTGGTACTAGCTCTTAGCTGAGCTCTTAGCTAATGCTGTTGGCCAGAAAGCCTGCATGTAGCCTTTCTGTGTGGCCTGGACTTCTTCATAACATGGAGGCTGGTAGGCATCCTGAGAAAGCATGCCAGGTGAAAGCTATATTGATTTGATGATCTAGCCTCAGATCTAGCCTCAGATCTAGCCTCTATCCCATCCCTTAAGCAATATCTATCAGTCATAGCAGTAAGAGAGCCTGTCCAGACTCAGGGGAAGGGAACATAAAACCCATCTCTCATTGGAAATCACAGTATAAGAAGAGCACGCAGATGGAATGTATTAGAGCAGCCATCTTTGGAAACTGTAATCTTTTAGAAAGCTCTATCCTTTGAGCTTTTTACCCTTCTATTCTTGTACCTTTCTTCTTGTTCCTACATTAAAGAAGACCCAAAGAGTACGTTGGGCAATTGCAGAGAGTAGAGAAATGGAAGAAACACAGTGGGAAAACGCAAAAGCCTCATTGGTGACCAGGCAGACAGGAAAGCCTAGAGACTCATTTATTTGCAATCTTGGTGATAGGTATTGAATTAAAATGAGTCATTGTCAAAGAAGTTTAGGAAACCTTGACTTAAAGTAAAACAGTTTTCTATATTTCCTATCTTCTTAGAAACCTTAGTATGTACATGTACATTCTCCCAGAGGGAGACATAGTAGGAAATTTTTCCCCATCTTGTTTGCCCATGGAACCCTTTTTGTATGCAATCCTTAAACAACTTGTGGAGCCATTTAGGAAATTCCATTTAGCCAATTTGTCCTAAGAGAGGTTATAGTAGACCCACAGAGTGGGACATTTCATGGGTTTATGAGGGGATGGAAAAATTCGTCTCTTCCAGGCTGAAGCTGTGAAAGGAATGTAATGTCTGCTTTTCAACTCTGGTTGGCAGAATATTGTACCCTATGGCACCTGAATGAAATAGCTGAGCTGAGTGTATTCAATAAATGTGTTGTTTCTGGTATGCCAGAATTCAAAACCAGAGCCTATTAGCATGAGTGCTTCAAGGGATTACCACTGATGTAACCTTTCAGGGGAAAGGCTGGTTCATCTACAAATGACTCAGGATGTGATCAATGGTAGGAAGCCAAGCCAGTGAGTAAGGAACCTACATATGCTGCTGACTGAGCTGAACTTCACTCTGCCTCATTTGACCAAGTTCATTACCTGAGAGTGATGAAATGAGGCGAAGGAGAATGTCCTCCAAGACCACAGAAACATACATAAGTACTGTAGGTTAGAAATCTAGACCGACCTCAGAATGCCAAGATTCCACTTAGAGAAAAGGGAAATACATCTGTGAAAATTAATGAGAAACACAGATATTCCATGGGAGTTCAGAACCTGGAAATTAACAAGGCTAGGAAAAGATCTAGAGGGACATGACAGAGGGCAAATTTCATAAGAGTTTGCAACATGATATTTGAGTGGAAAGAAGTTTGGTTTGCTTTCAGCAGCAGGAGGAAAATCTCCATTTCACACACTACAAAAGGAACATTTTCACTTTTTGGGATCCTGGTGAGGCCTCACCTGGAATACCATCTTTGTATTGGTGCCTTGTTACAGTAGGGAAGTAGATGACCCCACTAAAATTTCAGCAAGAGCCAGAGGAATGCCTTTGGGACTGGCTACACTGATTAAATAAATCAAATCCTTTTGGCCTTCTGGGCATCTTAACTCCCAGTGATCGCCTTAGATAACATTCAGGAAGACTATGAAAACCCTGGAAGATTCCAAGGGAAATGTTCCTGCCCACAAGCATATGAAGAATGAAACAGCCAAGGAAGGAAGGAGACTATTGCTCTTGGAGAGTGTGGAGTTCCAACCAGAGACCAGAGAAGACACTCCATCCTCAAGATACATTAAATTTCACATGAAGCCTCTCATGGACTGCTTGGACACATCCTGCCTCTAGACACTTCAGATTAGCTTTAGTGCTAGAGTGTTTGATGATCTTTCAAAACCCATGAATCCTTCCTGACGCTGGCAAAGAATCCTGGAAAAGAGGAGATGCCGTATGTTATTTAATATTGTTAAGTGGTGGTCTTTCTTCTTTCAGTAGGATTAAGAATAAAAAGTGTTTAAAGAATGAAACATATTAAACAAAAGCTATTTATGCTTAGCCAGAAGTCAGATTCTGGCAAATCTTCACTGCAATCAGGATTTTAATAACACCTGTAAAATTTGTGGCACTAATTAGAAAACCTACCCAAACACTGAAATAATAAGTTTGTTCGTTTTTGCCCTCTCTGGATCAACTCTAAATGACTGATTTTCAACATCCTAGTTCCATATTGCTGGGACTGTTATCTATTTTCCTGTTCCCTATTTGGTTGGGTTTTTTTTTTTCTTCCTCCTGCTCTTCCTCTTCCTTCTTTTGCTTATACTTTTCATCCTCTTTTTTCTTTACTTTCTTCTCCCCCTGGAGACAGTATCCTCCTTTTTATTCATTCGTATTTTTGCTTCTAGTTGTTTCCCTTTTTTCTCACTTCCTTGGTTATAAACCACCCTTTCTATGCAAGAAATTTCTTCTTCAAAGGAATTTTCTGGCAGTTGTCTTCCCATTCTGAAAGGATCTTGTGTGAATGAGGAAATTACCTTATGAATACAGGTCTCTCCTCCATGAACTATTTGGTGTTCAGCCCAGATTCTGAAGAAGGAAATTGATGTCTATTAATCTGTTTATTTAAAAATTACAGATTGCAGTGTAAGTGCTGGGAATAAATATAAAGATTGGTCTTCTTTTCTCAAAGAGCTTGTCAGCTCACAGAATTCATTAAATTCAAATGATAATACAATGAGATGCCTTAGGACAGGTAGAAATCACAGCTGGGATAGACCAGAAGTAAAGAGATAAGATTTGAAGTATCTTTTGGACAAAGGATCCAATGTAATATGGGACTTGTTTAGAAATTATTGGGCCAGAAGGGAAGAAGTGATGAATGGTGTTGGAAAGGTGGCTGGGGCCAAGCATAGGGCTTCAAGTATAATAACAGGTAATGTACATAGAAATACCAGCACGTGCTTTGAAATCATATAGAACTGAATTTGAATCTAGAATTCTCCACACATTGGCTAGGTTACCTGGTTGAGCCTCAGTTTCTTTTTTTTTTTTTTTAAAAGATTTTATTTATTTATTTGACAGAGAGAGAGAGACAGCCAGCGAGAGAGGGAACACAAGCAGGGGGAGTGGGAGAGGAAGAAGCAGGCTCATAGCGGAGGAGCCTGATGTGGGGCTCGATCCCATAATGCTGGGATCACGCCCTGAGCCGAAGGCAGACGCTTAAGCGCTATGCCACCCAGGCGCCCCGAGCCTGTTTCTGATCTTTAAATTGAGATTCAGTTATCACCTACATTTCACTGTTATGAGAACTAACATTTTCAAGGTATAAAAATTAAATTAGGTGACAAATGAAAAATTATTTGCATGGTGTCTAGTACATGGTAAACTTCTAATACAGAATGTCTGTTATTAATATTATTATCCCCTTGGAAGCTAGCATATTTATTATAGAGAAAAAAAGAGTGGGCTTTCTTTAGACATTGTATAGATATTGTCTTTGGAAGGAAATGAGGTGATACGTGTATACATAAACGTATGTATTTATAATAAATTGCATTGTTAGTCCCAGTTCTCTACCCCTTTCTGTATCCAAGCTTTTCACCACTTATGCAATATCCTCCTATTGTGGGATGCATGTAATTCTCCACTCTTGAAATATGCTGTGGTCACTGGGTTTAGTGGCAGTTATGACATAAGTAGGGTCTTAAAAAATGCTTTTACTCTTTCCCCTCTGCCATCTTCATAGGAAGAACATGCTAGGCCAGCCCATAGTTCCCAGGAGGAGGACGAATCATGTGGTGCAGAGATATACTACATAAGCCAGTGGGGACCAGAAGAACTCCCCAGCTAAGTGCAGTGTAGATCAGCCAGCTCTTCATCAGCCTGCAGACATGTTTTAAAGAGTTTGAGTGTGACTTGTTATGTAGAATTATTGTGACAATAGATAATTGATACAATATGAAATATGTATGTATACAGTATATATGTATATAGATGTGTGAGCCTGGAAAACTTTATTTATAATATTTCATTTCCTGCTATGGATAATTGCTATACAGTATCATGAATCTTAAAAAAAAAATTTTTTTTTTAATTTTCCCAAGATAGTAAACTGTGTTTATAGGATCCTTCCTGGTAGGTAGTAAACATTTACACTGCAATGATTTTTGAAGAGGTATTTATTTGCCTTAGGAAGCTGGGCTATTATTTACATAGCTTAGGCTAGGTCATTGTATTGTACTGAGTACGTGTCAATGACTATAATAGTTTGGGTCAAACTGTGCAATAGCAGATTATCATTGCAACATGTTTTCTGTTATGAACTTTTAGTTCTTTCTAAATTCCAAGAGAACAGAACTATTGGCATTCACTTCAATGGGACATCATCTTAATTGCCATTTATAAAGGATTCCAGGTATCAACCCGTTACTACAAGTGTGGCTCCATAATTATCAATATAGTTGCTAAATTTTCTCATCAGTATTCACTCAGAAGTGCATAAAAATGGGCAATATCAGGGGCACCTAGGTGTCTCATTTGGTTAAGCTTCTACCTTTGGCTTAGGTCATGATCTCAGAGTCCTGGGATGGAGCCTCAACAGGGAGTCTGCTTCTCCCATTCCTTCTGACTCTGCTGCTCCCCTTACTTGTGCTCTCTCTTTCCCTCTTTCTCTTTGTCAAATAAATTAAAATAGTTTTTATCAAAATACCAGCAACATTTTTCACAGACCTAGAACGTGCACTCTTAAAATTTGTATGGAACAATAAAAGATCCTGAATAGCAACGCAATCTTGAAAAAGAAAAAACTTGGAGGTGTCACAATTGCAGACTTCAAATTATATTACAAAGCTGTAGTAATCAAAACAAAATGGTACTGGCATAAAAAGAGACATGTAGATCAATAGAACAGAATAGAAAACTCAGAAGTAAACCCACAATTATATGGTCAATTAATCTTTGACAAAGGAGGAATAAATACACAATGGGAAAAAGACAGTCTTTTCAAAAAATGGTGTTGGGAAAACTGGACAGCCATATGCAAAATAATGAAACTGGACCACTTTCTTACACCGTACACAAAAATAAACTCAAAATGGATTGACGACCTAAGTGTGAGACCTGAAACCATAAAAATCCTAGAGGAGAGTGCAGGCAATAATTTCTTTGACATTGGCCAGAGCAATATTCTTCTAGATACTCTCCTGAGGCAAGGGAAACAAAAGCAAAAAACTTTAGGGACTATATGAAAATAAAAAACTTCTGCACAGCAAAGGTTACAGTCAACAAAACTAAAAGGCAGTCTACTGAATGGAAGAAGATATTTGCAAATGACATATCCAATAAAGGGTTAGTATCTAAAACATATAAAGAACTGATACAATTCAACAACCAAAAACCAAGCAAACCAATTTAAAAATGGGCAGAAGACATGAATAGATGTTTTTCAAAAGAAGACATACAGGTGGCCAACAGACACATGAAAATATGCTCAACAGCACTCATCATCAGGAAAATGCAAATCAAAATTCTAATGATAATGAATCGTTGAACATTACATCAAAAACATGATATACTGTATGTTGGCTGATTGAACATAATAAAAAAATAAAATACATAAGTATTTAAATAATAAAAAGAACTCTAATGAGATACCACTTCATACCATATGTCAGAAAGGCAAAAATCAAAAACACAAGAAACAAGTGTTGGTGAGGATATGGAAAAAAAGGAACCCTCATGTTCTATTGGTGGGAATGCAAACTGGTGCAGCCACTCTGGAAGACAGTATTGAGGTTCCTCAAAAAGTTAAAAACAGAACTATACTATCATCCAGTAATGGCACTACTGGGTATTTACCCCCAAAATACAAAAACATTAATTCAAAGAATACATGCACCCCTATGTTTATTGAAGCATTATTTACAATAACCAAATTATGGAAGCAGCCCAAGTGTCCATTGATAGGTGAATGGATAAATAAGATGTGGGGTGTGTGTGTGTGTGTGTGTGTGTGTGTGTGTGTGTAATGGAATATTATTCAGCCTAAAACAAAGAATAAATCTTGCCATTTCAACAACATGAATGGAGCTAGAGGGTATAATGCTAAGCGAAATAAGTCAGAGGAAGACAAATACCATATAATTTCACTCATGTAGAATTTAAGAGACAAAACAAATGAGCAAAGGAAACAAAAGAGAGAGATAAACCAAGAAATAGACTCTTTAACTATAGAGAACAAACTGATGGTTACCAGATGGGAAGTGGTAGGGGGAATCGCTGAAATAGATGATGAATATTAAAGACTACTCATATCTCGTGAGCACTGAGAAATGCATAGAAGTGTTGAATCACTATATTGTACACCTGAAACTAATGTAACACTTTATGTTAATTATACTGAAATTAAAATAAAAAGTATTAAAAATAGGCAATGTCATGTCAGAAATGTTTCAGGAAGTAGTTAGGAAAGGAAAAATGTGCAGAATAGTTTGAAGCATCAGAGGGAAATGTGAAAGATGGTAAAACTTTGTTAAATCAGGCAGTTTTGCAGCAGATCAAATGGAGGCATTGGATAATGCCTTACAAGTGTCTAGCCACTGGGTGAGTCTGTATACATGCATAGCACTCAGAATAGTACCTGGCATAGTGTAAGTGCTCAAAAAAGGTTGAAATGTTTTGTTTCAAGTAACAAAACAAAATAAAAATTAATTCCCTTAGAAGTTACCTTGAAAATAAGTGTTTTCTCCTTGTATTTTGACATTTGAAACAAGCCTTTATTATATTCACATGCCTTTAATGGCATGAAACATTACAGATTAAACACAAATGCACATCTGCCACCTTTTAGCCAAACGGTCCACAAACTGATGATGAGAACATAATGAGATAGATAGATAGATAGATAGATAGATAGATAGGTAGATGTATGTGTGTGTGTGTATATATATTTTTTTTCAAGATTTATTTATTTTAGAGAGAGAGTGTATGTGAGTGCATGGGCATGGGAGCAGGTAGAAGGGCAAAGGGAGAGGGAGAGAGAATCCCTGTTGAGGCCAAAATCAAGTCAGACACTCAACCGACTGAGCCACCCAGGTGCCCCTACAGTGATATTTTCTGTTCTCTCTCTTCATTCTTCTCCTTCTTCATGTTTAGCATTTTGACAGTTACTCTTTGTGGGAAACTCTGCCATGACCATGGAAGATAAGTAGATGTAAACTTGCCCTGCCCTCTTAGTGTTGAGACTCTGGTGTTTGCTAACCAGACAGGCAAGAATGTCATGAAGGACAAATGAGTAACAGAGCAATCATTTCTAAAAAAAGAGAAATTGTAAGAAATGGGAGGAGTGTTTCATTTTAAGTAATCTTTCTCATGTACAATTAAAAATTAATTTGGGAGGTGTGGTGGACAGAAACCTGGTTGGGAGTCAGTTGTTTGCTTTCTAAATAAGAATGTAGTGGATTGACATTGTTCTTAGCCCTCTGTTGGAACACTGTACTTTATCTCTGTAGATTAATCTGATGGTAGCTCAAAGGCATCTTGGGTTTGGGGAAGACTGTATTCTGCTTTTGCCCCTTTGGATACCTAGAACCATATCTGTGACCACATTCAGCCATTGTTTACATCCTATTCTGTTTATTTTCAGTTCTCTTGTCTTACATCTGTAAATTACGTTAAATCCTTATTTATGAGATGTAGGCTGAATGACTAACTAATGAAGACTATAAGGAAGTCATTTATCTTCCCCACCTCTCAGTTTTCTCAATTATAAAATGGAAGGCTTGAATTAAGTTAAACTGAGCTTATTTTTTTCCTGATATTAATGCTTAAGATTACATGAATGAAGGCAAGACTTTCCAGGAATGAAGAATAGATTTATTTAGTCAATACTTAAAAGCACTTAACATGGAGACTTCCAATGTAAGAGCATAAATAACTTGATTTAAAACCATGAGCAGGGCGCCAGGGTGCCCTTCACCCTGCTTGTGATCTCTCTCACTCACTCTCTCTCTCAAATAAATAAATAAAATCTTAAAAAAAAAAAAATCATGAGCAAAGTCAGTATTTTACAGGGTCTCAATTGTAAATGCTTCCCACATGCTGGAAATCCCCAAATAAGACATTTATTCAACTCTAAGGATGGTTGGAGCATATAAATGCATAAATAAAGAAAGGCATTTAAATAAATACATTTTAAAAGTACATATATCATCATCAAATTTATCATTAGCATTATGGGACATCAAATTAATAATTTCAGTTGGAGAAACTTTTTAAAAAATATTTATTTATTTGATAAAGAGCGAGAGAGAGCATGATGGGAGGAGGCAGATGGAGAGGAAGAGGCAGACTCCCTGCTAAGCAGGGATCCTGATGTAGGGCTCGATTCTGGGACCTGGGATCATGACCTGAGCTGAAGGCAGACACTTAACCTACTGAGCCACCCATGTGCCCGTAAATTGGAGAAACTTTAAAAAAATACCCAGTAATTTTTAAGGTTTTATAGACTGTATCAAACATATATTCTTAGAGAAAAAAAATGAAGAATGTATTTTTCTTCCTTACCTGAAACAAACAAGCAAAACCCTAAGGAGTGCACCAGTCTTACATGGTTCTCTATTGTCATTTGGTAGTCAAAACCAACAGGGAAAACTTCACAAAAAGAAGCATTTGGTTTTTCTTGGGGATGGTAGGGAAGAGAAATGTAAGGTGACAAGTATGAAGAGGCAAGATTTCATCTAATGGTTGATAACAATAATAATAGATATTGTTAAGCAATTACTAGACTGGACTGGACGGCAGAAGCAATAAGTTTCTGAGCTGTTCTCATAACAACCTTACTGTAGATTCTGGATGAAGTACATTTCTGGGCTTTTATCAGTTTAATTCAGTTAAATTTAGTCTGATGATCTCTAAATATAAGACTAAACAAATCTAAACGAATATTGGAGTACAAATGCAGAATTGCTAAAAAATAGAGAACCATAAATTAAAGGTAATTGGGAGGCAGAGAAAAAAAAATAGAAGTTTTACTCTGACATCTAACTCCAGCTTGATGTTATTTTATAAATGATTCGGGTAAGCATGTTCTTAGCACAAAATTAAATTTACAGTGTAGTATAATCACAACTGAAATTTAAAATAAACAAAGGAAGTTTGCTTCTAAGCAATGAGTATGGAATATATTCCTCTAGGAATTAACTAATTTAATCATTGCAGATACAATTATCAAGCACCTCTATGTCTCATAGTTCCAAATGCTTCACTTCCATAAAACAAAAAGGTGATAAAATGTTTGAGACAGAAAAGAATCTATAATTACTTTGGGTAGAAGCTCTGATCTGAGATTTTGGTAGATCAGTAAAAAGAATCATCTTTCTGGGTAGGAACATCACAGAGAAGAAGCATAACCTTAACTGCATCAACATTCACGTTCAAAGGGGGCTGAATTTGGAGAGTATGATAGATGTTTCCATAGCTGTGGTTCTTGAGAATAAATGAAAACACTATTAAGCTACGTCAGTGGGGAAAAGAGCAATGAAGGTATTCGACAACTCTAGTTATCTTTGGCTCTGGAACTTATTTGTGTGTGTGTGTGTGTGTGTGTGTGTTTTCTTTTCCCTAGTAAAATTGTCTTTTGTTCAATCTAATACTTAAACTTGTTGCAAGCCTCAATGAGTAGTGCGTATATGGTGGGTTTCCAGAATTAAGCTAAGGGGCAAAATGCAGGCAGACTGGTATTGCTAGATAGCATATCTGTAGGTGGTAACTAATTCAATACGCTGGATTTCAACCGTGTACTGAGTATTGGATACAACCAAGGTGGGAGGACACGTATGTGTTTTAAGGTCAAAACTCTGGTTGGTCCTCATTTCATCTCCAATGATACCACCAATCTAAGAGATAATTCAAATTAGGAATTATTTCCTTCCTCTGTATGGCCAAAAGTCTGTAATCAAAAATCCAGAGAAGTAAGATCATTCTTCCAAAGACTCCCATTTTCTGGTAATCCCTCTGAAATTTTCTCTCCTGGACAGTTGGAGATTCTGCTAAAATAAATCATTTGAACCACCTGTGGGTAAATGGCGAGCGACAGCCAAGATGAAGTACCTGTTTTCTAAACTAACCCCTTTTTCTAAGTCATACCACTTATGCCCATTTCCCAGTGGCCTGAAATATGGAGTGTTCATGTGAATGTCTCTTTGCTACTGAGAAATCAGGGAGGTACGAAGGGCGTCATACATTCTGACATTCTTCTAGCAAGATGAAAACAAGCCAGCCCCCTAGTCATAGTGGACCACCCAGACCCACGGGGAAGGGAGGCTGCTTTGCTTGAAAAAAGTCACCGTTTCCTGGAGGTTAAAGGCGGGAATTTCTTCTAAAATTCCCTTGCTGGCTCAGCAGCAAAGGCAATAAAAGTCAGTAGTGGTGCTTGGCTCCTTTTATTCTGTCCCTTTGTTTACTTTTGATTAGCATTTTACATTCTTTTATTTATTTTGGACTGATTTAAAAAAGAAAATAGAACCATCAGCTCCCACCCTAGAGGCTGAGGGGGAAGTAGCAGTGGGGATTTTTGATTGGATATATCTTTGTTCAGGGATTGGCAAACCAGCGCATTGCTAGGGGGTTTTCAGAAAGGTCTTGTATCTTCCAAGTTAAAAATGGGTCACCATCTCCTATGACTAAGTGAATTAGAGGCTACATAGATTTTAACTCATGTCTAGGCTTTGATGTAAAAGGGAAACCATGGTCTTCACCTTGAAGGGGTCTTCAGGCTAGTGGACAGACTTCTTGTTTCCTTTGTTGCCTTGCTTCGATCTTATTTGCCATACAGAAATGCTTTTCGGCCCTGCCACTTCTCTGCTTAACCTTCCCACATCTCCTCCACCCAGTGGCTTCCCATCTATTGGGAAATAAAATCTGCACCTGATGTTAGCCTCTCAGACTCTATGTGACCTGACCCTTGCCTACATCTCTCACATATACCCAGTCCATCCAGCTCAATCCCACCTTAAGGCCTCGGACTTATAGTTTCTTTTGTTTTGGAATATTCTTTCCCCTGATCTTTGAAAACCACAGCTCCAAAGTCACCTTTTTGGTGATGGTTTTTTGTCCCCATCCCTCCTATCTAAACCATCCAGACGATCACAGCACCTGTTCTATTTCCTTTCCAGAATTTATACTGTCATTTTCTTATTTATTTGTTGTCTCCCTCAACAAGCAGAATATAAACTTCAAGATAGCAGGAATATCTCATATAAATAGCTATATCTTTGGTTCTTGAAACACTTCCTGGCACAAAGTCATCACTCAGAAAAGATCTGTTGAATGAAAGAGCAAGTGAAATATTACTATCATATCATTCACACAATTTAGACAGAACGAATGGCGTCAAATAACCTTTTTTTTATAAATAAATTCTGTTCTCTTTGCTTGTAGTATTGTCCCTCACTCCCTGCTATGCCCTCACCTATGCGTACTTTGTCCACCTTGCCCTTCAAAACTCCATTTACATATCATCATCATCATCCCTCTTGGCCATCCCAGAAAGGATGTAGTGCTTCCCCTACTCTTTTTCAGGTTAGAGCACTAGTTACACTGGGTAATCATGTCTCCTGGAAGAGATGCAGTTCTGTTTCTTTCAGTATGTAGAGTGTCGAGGGAAGGGCTCTCCTCAGGAGTCTTAATGCCTATTTGTTGGATACGGAATGTGTAATCAGAATGTTTTCAAATATATCAACTTTATTATCTTTCCATGTTGTGCATAAAATGCCCATGATACCTATTTGTTGAATACCTGCATGTGTAATGAGAATCATAGAATGCTTTGAAATATGTCAACTTTATTACCTTTCCACATTGCCTTTCCAGATGCCCATGATGTTCCACAGGAAAGGCAGAAGTCATCAGCCTCTTTTTTTATCTCCTTGTTTAACCTAGTAATTAACACCTTTAGAGCACTTATGTTTGGTCAGGCTGCAGCTGAGGCCTTGGCCTGGCTAATCTCCCTCACAACTACTCCAGAAGGTAGGAGGTGTTGGAACTGCTACCATATACTTTATAAAATCTAAAGCCGAATTGCCTGGCATCACACAGTCTGCAAATGCTGGGTGCAGAATTTGAACCCAACTAGTCGCTGGTGGCAGAGACCTCACTGTTAGCCTTAGAGCAAGTTTGATATAAATGCTGCCAGCATCTTTTTCTCCCCTTATAGACTCAGTATGGTTGCCAGTATTTTATTTAAAAATCTGATTATGTTACTTCTTTAAAAAAAATCTCTGTGACTTCATGAAGACCATTATTCTCAGCCCCCTGTTGTAGCAGTCAGGCCCTTCTCCCCTGCATACTTTCCCCACCATTCCTCAACATAAGCAGCTCCTCTCCCGCAGCTACTCACAGCCTTTTGCTGGTCACTAAACACACTTTGATTCTTTCTGTTGTTGCTTATTCATCTTTTCTGCTGGGTTCTACTCATCCCTTTAGCACCAGCTCACATATCCTTTATCACCTCCTCTGAGGAGCTGGTTGTGCCCCCCTTGATGCATCCACTGCATTTGGTAGTACCTTTATTATATCTCTCACTACTGTGAATTGCATGTGTTGTTTTCTTTCTCTCTCTTATAAGGCAGATTTCTAAGATCCAGGTCTGGCTCTTTGCATGTCTCCCAGTGCTTAGGACATGCTTTGGAACATGCTATGTTCTCAAAAACAAACAAAAACTTGCTAAAAAGAAAAGAATGCACACGCCAGAACAGCTAACACGTAAAGATGAAAAAACACCAGTGTATAAGCTCTTCGGAGGACTGGCCATATTTACTCATGCTGAACAAGCCATGTGACTCAGCGGTTCTACTCCTCAGTATATACACTAAAGAAATAGGTGTTTATGATCACCCAAAGACTTGTTCAAGAAGATTTAAAATAATACTACTTGCAATAGGTCAGCACTGGAAATCACTCAAATACCCATTAGAAGTAGAATGCGTAAATTGTGGTATGTGCATACAAAGGAGTACTACTCAGCAACGAGACTAAAAGAACCAGAACTTGAATATCACAGCTGAACGCCGTGGGTGAATATTGCAAACGCTGAGCAGCACCAAGATGCCAGACACAAGAGGACATCTATGTAAGTCCATTTATGTAGTGCGTAACGACTGGCAAAATGAATCTATGGAGTGAGAAGTCTGGAGAGTAGTTACCATTAGTGGAAGTAGTAGTGCCTGGAAGGGGACACAAGGAGTCTTCTTGGGTGCCGGTAATGTTTTGTTCCTAACCTGGGATCTGGCTATACAAGTGTGTTTAACGAGCAAAAATTAGTCAAGCCGTGATACTTTTTCTCTGTCCGTTATGTGCTTCCGTAGAAAGCAGAGACCATATGAGGAAGGGAAGAGAGAGGAATGAGGGAAGGAAAGAGAGAAGGGGAAATTTTATGAATCAATGAAGTTGTCAATCAAATGAAATGAATTTTTTAAAAAAGCTCTGCATTTTTATGAAATCCCAAGCCCTACAATTTACTTCAGCTTTTTATTCAATAGACTCATAAGAACTACACCCAAGTTGGCACAAAATCCTATTTAGTTAGCTGGGGAATTTTACCAAGCTTTATTTTATATTTAAAATTATATCCAAGTGAATTCCCCATGTTTGTAAAGCCCAGTGCGGCACCTCTGAGAATGGATGTATCCTTTTAAGCATTCACGTAGCCACTAGGGAGCAAATGAGCAATTCTAACTCATTCAGCTTAAAACATACTTTTATTTAGCTTGCCAGGGGATTCCTGACTGTCAATTATACTTGAAGGAAGTGGGCACGATTAGGTATAGACATTTCTCCCTTTGCAGATGGTGGAAATGATGGGTGCACACATCTCCTGCTAATTTGCAGTGACTGGATTTTATTCACAAGCCAGTAGTTCAGTCTGACAATATTCACATGGCAATGGCCACATTCAGACTTTTTCTTTAGGAAGTCCCGAGGTTCTGTTTCTTCCCCATGTCACATAAGTGCAATTGATCTGTGTGTGTTGGCCGGGGGTAGACACGTGAAGATCAAACATGAGCTTTGTCAAACAGATGGTAGTCCTCCGCTGAGGAAAATGACTTTTTTCCCCTTTTCCTAAGGCAAGTAAGTGAGGATTGTAGGAGTTATGATAGTGTTGAATTTCAGATCAGGTAAACCGACAAAGAGCCCTGCTTGTGATTCAGAGTGTTTCATTTTGTAAGTTTTGGCAGCTCCTTGAAAGCAGAAAATAAGCCTCAGACTGTCAGCTGTTGTGTTTGATATTCCTTGATGTTGATACTGGATATGAAAGAACGTTGTGCATTTGATTTGAAAGGGGTGTGTGTGTGTGTGTGTGTGTGTGTGTGTGTGGTGTCACTACATTAGAAATAACTTGAGGACAAACAACCACTAAGAGAATCACAGGTCATAAGTCAGCAAGTAAAAATACTTGAATGACATCCCCTAGCTGCTAACCTTTTCTAGAAAGGTACACACCTTTACTTTTATAGACAGTTAAAAGCAATTGTGTCTGTCCTATATGCTTATAAGATTTATAATTGTCTTTGGTGTGCATATGAGGCTATGTGTTCACATATAAATTCAATTGTCAGAGCCTCATCTATGAGATGAAAACATTCAGCAATGTTTTATTAGTGGAATGCTCATTAGTTGACCTGACGCTTTTCCCTTACTACTTTGATTAAAATTTCCCCCCTAAGGTATTTGGAATGATTTGGATTCCTTATAAGTATAGAATCTTTCTCTTCTGTTTTGTGCTTCAATACCACTTCAAGTAAAAAAACGTTCCTAGGAATTATTTGCCCTTAGTTGTTATCAGTTAGAGTGCATAAATTTAAGATTCTTTCTTATAGATTGGTTTTAACTGCAAGGGAGTAGTAGTGATAGGCTTGTGGGAGGAGTGAACTGTAAGGAGGAAGGGAGAAGGAGATTTTCAAAAGAGTTAAAAAGTGTGTTAACATATTCTTAATCATTTGTGAAGAGTCACCGTCTCCTTTTAGAATCTGAGTAAGACTGTGGATCCCTTCCTCAGAAAAATAACACATGCATGTATGTAAATACAAATATTGATAACTGTGTTAGTTTGGATTCCTCCAGAATTAAACCTAAGGCAAGAATTCGAGGGCAAGAAGTTTATTTGGACAGAACAATTAACTGAGCTGAAGTGCCCGGAAGGGTTGACACGAGGAGGCGAATAGGCAGGCATTACATGATGTGTTATTAAGGTACTTTCCACAAAGGTGACTGAAGCTTAAGTCCATGGAGAAACTCTGAAAAATGGTGCAAAACAGATACGTTAGTGTTTTCCCAGCCAAAAGACCCCAACACTCATCAGTCCTTGGTTAGGGTGGCCCTTGGTAGAACGTGAAGTCATATGTACATCTATTGGCAGTGTGTAGGGCAAAGTGGGTTCTGGCAGCCCAAGGACAGTCCTGTGACAGAGATGCAGCTGTTAGCCATGGGATATCAGGCTGGTGTGCACAGAAATGGTGAAAAAGAATGAGGAGAGTATAGATAGATATAAGCCTTCCTGGACTGGTTTCTTAATTCTGATTGTGAGGAAAGGACACCTAACGGTAAGATGGCCAATTTGGAGATGACTTTACCTATTCACATCTTTGAGAAGGGCCAAGTTATATGCTCAGCAGTATTTTTAAATTGTAAAATTATTCTAGAAGAAGATTCAGTGAGTCAGTGGATACCTTCAGAAAGATTGTGAGGAGTCCTGGGGACTCTTTAAACTCCTCTGACTCACTGTGTCTCATAAGGGTCAGTCACATGACTTCTCTTTATGAGAAAGTCTCCATCTAGGGAATGGTATAACAATGGCCTTTATCATTCTGAAGACGAAGTGTGCCCAGGCCCATGATGCCATGAGACTAGTAGCTTCTGCATCCCTGTGTGATGCTCTTCCTATTTGTAATCTCCTTTCCCCCAAGCAATGAATTGAATCAACAGGGCAATCCTATCTCAGACTTTAGGAAACTGAATCTGGAACATCAAGATGATGTACCAGAATCACCCAGTGAGTCACTGTCACAGTAGGAATTAGACACTGGAACATCTATATTCTAGGGCATTCTTCAACTCCCCAGGCCTCACCATCTCCTCCTGGAAATGGGTGTTAATAATAGCCTTGGTCCTCCCATGAGCCAGAATGACTTATTCACAACCTGAGGACAGAGTCATCCAGGGGAGGTGAGTTAACTCTTTCAGGCCATCATTCCATGGCAAAGGCCAGTCGAAAAGCCCTGGAAAATGGTGGTGGTACATACATGCATTATTCCTGTGTTCCCTGGACTGAGACTATGAATTGTCTGATGTATTTTATACTCATGTCACTGGCATTTTGCTCCCCATAATGTTTTTGGCATTAATGGACAGGATCAGGGACCCTGCTTAGGTCTTTTGAAATGTTTAGAGGAATGAAGAATTGGCAAATTATCTTTGGAAATGTTTGGCAATTTCTTATAACCTCTTATATATTTGTACCCTTACCGTATGACCCATAAATCCTGATCCTGGGTATTTATGGAAGAGACATGAAAATTTAAGTCCACACAAAAAGCTGTATACAACTGTTTATAGCAACTTTACTTATAATTGCTAAAATCTAGCAACAGTGAATCCCCGGTATACCAGTAATATACTGTGGCCTACCCAATAGATAGGCTACTGCTCAGAATTTTTAAAAAATAACAAACCACTGATACATGCAATAACATGGGTCAATCTCTAATAAATTATGTTACATGAAAGAACCAGACACAAAGGGCTATATACCATATAATTCTGTTTATATGATATTCTAAAAAAAGCAAAACTATAAGGATAGAAAACAGATCAGTGGTTGCCAGGGCCTGGGGATTAGGGAAGAAGTTGACACAAGGGAGCAGTAGGAGAGGTTTTTGGGTAAGGGAACTGTTCTGTATCTTGACTATGGTGACGTTACATGACTGTATGAATTTGTCAAAATTCAGAGAATTATACTCTAAAAAAGGTAAACAAATTATAAACTCAGTAAATCTGGCCTGCTCCCCTCCCCAATGGGAAGAAATGGTAAATCCATGCTAGGACATGAAGGTTGTGGTGACATAGGGGAGGGGATTAGAAATAGAGGAGAAGTGTCCTAAGACCCAGAGAGAGCTTTGACGGTAATATAATAATATGTCATGGTATCTCTTTCAGAGCCAAAAACCATATACAGCAAGAGCCCAGGAGCTTAGAAGCCTTGGGCTCGACCCATTCTGGCAATTATTATAATATTATATTTTCTCAAAAGCCAAGCCTCCTTCTCTCTCTCTCTTTTTCACACACACACACACACACACACACACACACACACACACTTACACACTCTCACACACTCACACACACAGAGCATAACAAGCTTTGCAAAGTGCAAACATTTCCATTGCTGCCAAAGGTCAGGCTGAGGATGAAGCTCGAAACCTCGAATTTGTCCAGCTGTCATCTCCCAGCTCCGTCAATACTGTGAATGTCCAGTTCTATCCCGAACATACCTACAAATACATCTACGTGGAAAATACTGGCACATAAATTTAGAGAGGTTTAAAGTGGGAATGAATACCTCAACCTACGGAGTGGAAAAAACCTGTGCCCTGCTCCTTGTGGGCAACCCAACCTGTTTGAACTGCTAAAAACACTCAGGGCAAAACAAGGAGAGCTGAAAAAAATAAGCTTTTAAGAAAACAGTTCTCTCAATATTCCTAAGTTTAATGGCTCAATATTTAGCATGTGTTTCATAACTCCAGCTTTTTTTGGGCGGAGGTAGGTAGGGGAAATGGGAATATAGTAAAGGGTTTTCAAAACACTTGCTATTTGTAAGGCTTCTTTTTTTATGTACCATAACGCACGCAGCCTTCTCAGGCCTGGGGTCAGGATGTTTCCTTGCAGTGGAATGGAACACGAAGGAGGAAGAGTGGGAAACTGGGTTATAGGCTACCATGGAAAATATGAAGAGTCCTGGAAGATGTCAGCCCAGGGTCTGACAGCAGTTCCAGGGTTATTGGAAGAACTCCTTTTCCCTCTTTCCTCCAAGTACCTATCAGGATCCCGGGGCTAACAATGAATTATCAATGGGCCCTGCACCCAAGAAGCTTACAATCCAGTGGGACAGATAAGACAGGCAGATCGATAAACAGGGAGACCAAATGTCACAACAAAGTGAAAGGAGGGCTGCTGCAGAGGCAGCTGATTATAGCAGAGGCAGACTGTGTCTCTGTTTATCTTTAGTTCTGTTACTTCCTGGCTGTGTGGCTTTGGACAAGCTACTAAGCCTCTCTGAGCCTCAAGTTTTTCATCTGTCAAGTGGAGATAATGGCACCATTCAAAAATGTGTTGGAGGTTTAATGAGAAATTTATGCAAAGCACTTTGAACAGTGCCCAACATGTACTAATTGGTCATAAGTGTTAGCCATGACAGTGATTTCACAGGAAGGGAGGGGGCTGGGTGGAGTCTTTACAGCAGCAGGAGTATTTCAGCTGAGTCTTCAAGAAAAAGTAAGCACAATGCAGATAGACACAGAGTACCTGCTTGTTGGACTAGAAGGATGATTCAAACAGGGGAAGAAAGATATGAAAAGGGTTATAGGTGGGGAGGAGCCAGATATGTTCAGGGTAAGACCAGAGGAAGACGTTTTGGGGACCTAAAAGAGTGGTGGGACCACAGTGTGTAACCCTTCCCAAACATAATGTGAAATTAGTGTTAAACCGTAAAGCAAGTATGAGCGATGTTTCTGATTGACCTTTAACAACTAGGTTAGATGCTTTATTTGAAATGCTAAACCTGAAGTTTCTTCAAGAGATAGTTGCTTTTGTTGTTGCTAAGAGGGCTGAATCTCCCTATAGGGTCCTCCAGGGACCTCATCATTAGCCGTGGATGGAGTGGTTGGGGATTTGGGAAGATGAAGATTGAAGTGTCGGCAGAGGCCAAATTGTGAAGAGTTGGTCTTTGGAAGCTTTAGAAGAGGTGGGCAGAGAACATTTGGTAAAAAATTTCATGTTGGTGGAGTGACATGTACAGGGAACTGTGGTGGCCTTGTGAGTAATGAGTTTCAGTGGCAGGTCCCATTGGGAATGAGGTATTTGGTGGGAGAGCAAAACTGCCTGAGAAGCCTTTTACAAATACATAGTAACCTTTGACTCTTAGGATGACAGGGTTGGGGATGGGTTGGGAAATCCAGTGAGGAGCTAGAATGAAAAGAATCCTGAGACAGAGATTGTTAGGAGGCTATTAAAATATCACTTTGTTAACCTTCTTATTTCCCCCTCACACATTTCTGTCAGGTCTAATTTCACCCTGTTCCACTAAGATAAATAATATAATAAATTTCAGAATGTGTACAAGGTTCTGAATGGCTGTTTTACACTTACATCAACTCATACATACCTTCTCTGATCAAAAACCAGAGAAGCTAATCTCCTTTTCATTCTGTGTGGAATCCAGAATTGACAGAATATCCAGGTGAGGGGGAGAGACTTCCCATTCTTCACATGCATCTTAGTGCTGTGGGACCTTCAAGCCAGCCTTCTGGTCCCACATGTGCCCAGTAAGAAAGCTGCAATCTCATGTTAGTGTGAAGTCAAATCTCTGCTGGGTTTTGGTGTCTAGAATTTCAACTTGTTTTCACCCCATGTTTGTTTAGTCAGTCAGACACACACCCACTCGTGAGCATGTGCACACGCGCACACACGCACACGCTCACACACACTCTCTCTCTCTTACAAAGCAGGAGTGAGATCAGATTCAAGGGAGTGTGGCCACCCAGAATTTCAGGGCTGGGTAAAAGCTAACAGCAATGTATTGTATCTGTGATTGGGTGTGTGGTTGTCACTTTTCCTTTTTGACATGAAGCAATACGTGGTATTGCTGTTTCATGTTTAATGATTCTCAATTGAACAACCTTGGATTTTTAATGGAATTATGGTTTAATCAGTGAATGTTTTTCAAGAGCCAGGAGCATATTTTTGGTACCCTCAGAACTTGATCCAAGACCTGCTTCAGATACCAGACATCCTATCACATTCTATGACAGCTCTCTTTGAAATTCATATTGCTTTTTTTTTCTGAACTTTTGTTTGCTTTGTGTTAATTTTTTGTGAGTTTTAATAGCTTGCCTTCTCATTTTCATCATTATTGATAAATATTTATTTAGTATCTGCTACATACAAAACATCATATAAGTGTTCTGTGTGTGTGTGTTCCATTTGGAAGCTTCTTTTTAATTCAGAAAAACACAAGAGAATAGTATAACAAAGACCCATAGAGTAAGGCTCCAGAATTAACATATGTTAACATTTTATCATATTTTCTCAAAATAAATAATGTATATGTCAAAATAAATAAACATTGCTGATAGAATTAAATTCCTTTCACTTCCTGTGTTTTTATAGGTGGGTCATAGTTGAAGTTTTTTGAGAGACAGATTCAAGACCTAACATGACTTCCAAAAAAAAAATGTATAAGTTTGTGTCTTTTTAGGCAAGTTACTCTTCCTAGGCCTCAGTTCATCTGTAAAATGGGAATAAAAATTGCATCTGTCTCATAGGGTTGTTGAGGGACTCAACTCAGCTCATACACATGCCTGATGTCTAATAAGATCTGAATAAATGTTGGCTAGTATTATTTCTTTTTTGTTGTTATTGTTGCTTTTAATTAACACACTTCCTCACGGGTTCACAGTCCAGTGCAGAAGCAAACAGAAATCTTTACAACATAATGATAAGTGCTGCAGTAGAAGTTAGTGCGAAGAAATGTAGATAAGAGAGTGAACAGGGAGGTGAGGAAGGCTCACAGAGAGGAGGGGTGAACTTTGATCCATTTCCTGGAGAAGAAATCTTGTTTCATTAGGTGAAGAGAGGAGAAGTCATACAGGCAGAAGGAATAGCCAGTGCAAAAGACAACTACATAGAAATGGGCTGATGATGGTGTGCCCGTGGGGTCCAGTGTGTGGTGTAGAGAGGGGCAAGAGATGTGGGCCGGGTTGGGTGGGGGCACGTAAGTTTCCATGGAAAGCATCGTAGACCACAGAATGTACATTTCTGTGTGTTTGTGGCTATCTCAGCCTGTTTCTTTCTGGGAACTTAACATTTCAAAGTTGAAGGTTATTACATTATTTATGAAAAGACTTACATGTCTTGCCCCTCCACCCCCGTATGTCCATTCCCATAACATTGGTAACTTGCTGATATGCCTACAGGGGAAAGACCCTCAGATGCAGTCAGGCTACTATGAGTTGTGATGCCATGAACACTGACAACCGGGCCACTGAGCACTGGCCATGAATTTAGGTTTCTGCCATCTGCAATGGCTGTATTATAGTCCAGGAGATACAGTGTTGCTTCTTAGGCATCTACTATCCAGCTTGACCTAGTGAGAAGTTGCAAGGTCTCTGGACTCAGGGTCTCTGGACTCTTGGCTCCACTCTGCTTCTTTTGGTCCCCTGGTCCATTCTCTCTTCTTTTCCGCCCTGCTCTTGCATCAGGAGTTTGAACCCTGGGGACTGTGCTCCAGTCCCCTTGACCTTCTGGCTCTTGTTGGGTTCAGGCAACCAGAGGGTCTCACAGGAAGTCAGAAGGCAAGAAGAGACTGAGAGGTTGGGATATTTATTCCTCTCCCTCCGTCCAAGCTTCTCTCTAGTTCTGGTGGTGGCTGTGCTCCTCATGGCTAGAGCTCCTGCCAGGTGGCCCCTCTCTTCTGCTCCTGCCCTCACCAGGCTCCATTGACATCCATTTCTGCCACTGCCCCCTTAACCCTCCACTCTTGCCACTTCCAGGCCCTGGCCATCCGTGGCAGTTCCTTTAGCTCTGCCCACACTGCTGTAAAGAGCACCTTTAATAAATTCTTCTCAGTGAAACTCTTTTGAACGTGTCACCTCTTTTCTGCTGAGGCCTTGACCAAATCAACTCTATACTGGTTGTGCAGGACTTTTACCTTTTGGACTCTCCGATTCTGCATGTGCAAAATCAGGATAGTGATGTGCTCTACTTTGTGAGGTTGTTTGGAGGAAATGAGGAGATTGTATGTTTTGATAATAATATTTTTAAAACCTCAACGTGGTGCCTGACACACAGAAGGCCCTCCATGAATATTATATACAATTGTCATTGTGGTTATTACTAAGATTGCTATTACTATTTTTCACTTAGAATCGAAGGATGTCAGATCAAGAAAATACCTGAGACATTGTCAAGGACAACCCCCTCATTTTATATTTGAGGAAACTGAGGCCCAGAATGCTTGGGTAAATCCACACAGCTAATTAGTGGTAGTACTAAGGATAGTAGCAGCCTACATTGAAAGAAGGCCAGCTGTGTTTATATCAATTCTGTTTAACTTAATGAAGGTGTTGATTCCTTCAGTGACGTCGTCCACTTGTTTTAGAAATGAGTTACATAAGCCCGACTCCCTCCACTAACACTTTATTTGCTCCCTCTGAGAAGAGCATCATACTGTCCCAAAATAAGCAAGAATTCAAGAGAAAACCCCTGTTTCATTTGCTCCTGCTCTCCACTGCTGACTCATTCACTCCTGGGCCTCTGAGCTCCAGCACATCAATCATCCATCCTCAGAAGAGCACTGGTCAGCCTCACCAGCTCTGGCTCTCCTGGAGCTCAGCAGTGAGCTCTCCTGGGGGCTCTGCTGCCCCTCGGGGGAGGCCACTTTCAGCTTCTCCCTTTGGCACAGAGGGTGGTACCCAGCTAATGATCACAGCCAGCAGCTGCCCTTTCCCTTTTTAGAATCCCTGTCAGGCCATCCTGCTGGAGACAGAACCCAAGCAGATATGCCTTTTAACCACATACTTTTGAAACACTAGATAAACAGTGAACTTTGGCTTCGTCATCCTATTACTAGGCATTCAGGTCTTTCTAAATTTTCAACAGATAACACAAATTTCCATATGTTTCAGGATGATGATGTCTACTCCCAGGGTGAGTAAAGAATTCTCTTCCCAAGCTCAAATAATACATGCTTAATTGCCTCCCCCCCTCCAAAACAGTAATAAACTTTAAATTACCTTCTTCTCATTACTCCCCAAACACGCCTTTGCTCATTCTGTGTGTGTCTGTCAGTGCCGAGCTGACATTACCTGATCCTGTTGCACAGAAAGCCTGTGTTTGCAAGATGCCCAAATAAGTGGTTGATTCAGGGAAAAAAAATATTAGTCAAACCATTTGTTTCGCTGAATTAATGAATCAGTTCAGGTAAAGCAGGCGAGCTTGTAGCCCAGAGTAGGCAAAGCTTCGTGTCCCGGGATGATCTCTCCTGTCTGCATTACAGGGAGGGCTGGGCTCTCGGGGCAATCCCAAAGGAACTGCTTTGGGCTCAGGGTAACATGCTCTCTCAGCAGCTTGTTCTTTACCATTTCCAGTGGACATTTGAACCCCTTCCCACACCACCTTCAACCTAGCCGCAAGCACTTCTCACCTTATCATGCTTGAATGTCAAAAGAGAAAGCTAAGGCCTGAGTTCTCTCTTGTTTCTTTCCTGATTTGCAATGTGATCTTTTAAAACAACCCCTCCTCCCAAAAAAGGTAGGGGGACGTTTGCTGTGGCATCTAAATGGCAGGGATGAAGAGAAAGCTAAAAAGTAACAAAGGAATATTGAAAAAAATGGTGTGAAAATTTCAAAAGTAGAGGAAGGAAACTACTCCATGTAACATGCCTACTATGTGTCAGGCATGTTCACATGGATTATCTCATTTAATTCTTATAGTAACCCTGCAAGGTCTGTGGTACCAGAGCACCTGCATGCGGTGGTGTATGTTGTTCACTGCACAAGAGGTACTGGGAGGAGTGAGGGGCCTTGGAACCTAGCCTGAGCTCTGCCCAGCATGCTGTGGATCAGCCTGGAGGATGGTCTGTATTTTTCTAATTTGTGCAAAGGCATAGTATTAGTTTGGGTTCCTCAAAAACAGGCTGCGAGCAAGGATTTGGTTGAGGCAGTTAATTGGGAGGTGATTCCTGGAAGCACAGTGGGGAAGTGAGGTAAGAAAGGAAAGGAAGATAGGCCAAAAAAGGGTGAGTGGATGAGTGGTTACTCTCATGAGCAAGAGGGTTAATCTCATTTTGGACCCTCTGAGACACTATGTGGAGCATGCCTCAGAATTGTTCTAATGGGAAGCAAAGAACCTGGGGTACTTCTTAACCCACTCCCATCCCTCATGAGGTAGTAAGGGTTGTTCCTGGGGCGTTAATGCCTTGGCACATGGGTCAAGCACAGTCCTGAGGCCAGAGACCAGCCTCAGGGAGAGAGACATACAGGAGGCCATCTGTGTGTTTGGGAACTGCCTGTAGGTGACCCCGGGTGGGCCAAAGGGCTCTAGATGGGCTTAACAGCCAGAATACACAGAGAAGCAGGTGATCTGCATAGAGACATGTTTTGGTCCACTGAACATCTGTCTTTCAGACGTTCCTCTTATAGTGACTAAAATGATCATAACAATATCAATTATCCTGCCTTTGAAGGGAGGATAAATGGCAAAAGATTATCCAGAAGGCTGGGTATCTGACCACATTCCAGACATGGGGTCATCATTTTATATCATTTACATGAATTCTCAATAATGAATAGTTCCATGTTAGAATATGAATAGACCGAACTTCCCCTGCATATAAAAGTTTTACCAACATTTTCCATCCCCCTGAATGTGTTCCGTGTGAAAAAGATTGCCTAGTGGTTAAGGGAAGACAAGAACTTAAAGAGATTCTGGCACATCTCAAAGCTTCCATGCCACCCTGTTTGTTTTGTTGTATTTATGAATCACAACATGGCACACACTGATCACTCTAAAGAAACGTGTCCAGAAATGTTGCACAGATTTAGTGTGTGGTGATGTGTGTGTGTGTGTGTGTGTGTATACACGCATGTCTGTGTTTATGCATTTGATCCTTCCACCATCTGCCCACTAGCACTGCGTGGATTGCCAGCGCTGCCAACCCTCTGGAAGCCGCCTTGTGCTGCATGAAACATTGAGGCCGGGGCAGTGCTGCCCATGGTGGGATCCAGCAGCCATGTAGTAGCTCCTGCTGGGACTCAGCAACCAGGAACTCGCCGTGTCTCCTGAATGGCAACTTAGAAGCTTTCACACTGTGGTGCTGTTTTGTTGTTTCATGGTAATGTGCCCTAAGCATTTCATATTCAAAGAGGGAAAAGAAGACAGAGAAGAAATCAAGTCCAGTTTCAGGAAGGCACAGTGTGAGCAGTGTCACACCATGATACTAAGGCTAAGAATGATGAGTATTTAAGTGACAGTGTCTTCTGGTTATGTCACCTGTCCCATTTTAGGGTAAAGAAACAAGGCCCAGCCAACTGAAGTGGCTCATTCAAGGCCACAGAAATGGATCTCTTCTGTGCTAGGAGGCCTGTGTTCTCTCTCAGGCTGTGTCAGAGGAAGTTAATCTGTGAGCTTGGGAGTCACCTCCTGTGTTGGTTATTCTCTGTGTATCTCCTCAGAGGTATCTTCTGCCCCTGCTTGCCCTGCTCTGTGTCCAGGAAGCTGGGACCACCCCCTCTACCACTGAGCTTCCAGCCGATGCCAGAGAAAGGTTGGGGTATTTATCCTCCGCACTCCTTCAGGTCAAGCTTTGGTTTTCATAGTAGCTCTGGAATGGCCATGACTCCAAGTCAGGTGGCCTCCGTCCCACGACTGCAGTTCTTACAGGATTCCAGTCACACTTCGTCCTCCCTTTTGCTGTAGGTCTGAGGGTGGCAAAGGCTCCCCACTGTTGCTACCCCCTGGATGGGTCACCCGGCTCCATACCTTCATCCTACCCATCTATCTGTTATGCATTCCTTTCCTTACAGTCTTTACAAGTGAACTATCTGAGTAGGTGGGGGGCTTCCTGGCCAGAGGATACACTTAGGGAAGAGTTTTTCCATTAACAAATGGAGATAAAAACTGTCATACTCAGGGTGGAATAGGTTAAGGAGATTAAGAAGTACAACTTTCCAGTTATAAAGACGTGAGGATGAAAAGCACAGCATAAGGAATATACTCAGTAATATTGTAATGACATTGTATGGTGAGAGATGGTGACTACAATGATCATGGTGGGCAATGAGCACTGGATAGACTTGTCAAATCACCATGCTGTGCCCTTACAACGAATATAACTTTGTATGGCTACTACACTTCAATAATAAAATTTTAAAAACCTGTCTACTTAGGTTTTGGTGAGGGTCAAATAAGGTCATGTGTAAACATGATACACCTGGCCTAAATGTTTTCACCAGAGATTTTCACCCAACCACATGCCTTAACTAGTGTTCATATGGACATATGATGGTAGCACCTCAACCATCCTTCTCCATCTCTCAGGTCACCTAAATTGATACCTCACGGCAGAGTCTTTCAGTTTTCATTTTGAAGGCAGTGAAATTGCAAACCAAATCCTTGATCTTGATGTAAGAGTGAGACATCCTGCATTTTGGGTTTACACGAGACATCCACTCCCATTGATCTGCAAAGGATGCCCTGCATCTCCTGCCTCCACTTTTTATTTGAAAGCCAAACCAGAGTGACTCACTGATGGCCTAATGCAACAAAGAAGGGAAACGAGTTCTCGGCAAGTGGGGTGTCTCCAACAATACTCCACTTAAGAGTTGTGAGCACAGGATCCAGGACCAGCCTTGGGGAAAAGACAGATGGGGGATGTCTGCTCTAAGGTCCCCCCCATTCCATAGACCTCACCCCACTCTGCCAATTCTCTCTCCCTGGTCCCCACTCCCACTCACCTCATCTCCAGAATACTGACTCACAGTTCTGACAAATTCACCAAAGATTAAGCCATGCTCCTTCAATCCTAGTCAGTAAAATTCTACTAAGAGCTGTGAATACCTACAGCATGCAGGTAATATCTTAGGTGTAGGGAAGACAAAAATGATCAAGACATGCTATTTCATCTGTGCCAACAAATACCATTGTGATTATCTGTGAAATTACCTAATTAATTAAGATAAACATTCCAAACAACCGCTAATCAGAGGGGGCCCTTCTAGTTCGTTCTGGCTGTGCTTTGTTAGTCATTAAGGTTGTGAATTTTGGAGCCAGTTTGCCCTCTTTTCCAAATTCTGCTCTGCCATGTACTTGCTCTGTGACTTTTTTTAAAAAAAAGATTTTATTTATTTATTTGACAGAGAGAGAGACAGCTAGCGGGAGAGGGAACACAAGCAGGGGGAGTGGGAGAGGGAAAAGCAGGCTCCCAGCAGACCAGGGAGCCTGATGCGGGGCTCGATCCCAAGACTCTAGGATCACGCCCTGAGCCAAAGGCAGACGCTTAACAACTGAGCCACCCAGGCACCCCTGCTCTGTGACTTTGAGGCCATAATATAACTTCCCTGTCCAGCGTGTGCTGGAGCCAACTTGAGAAACCCAAATGTGCAGAGTTCTTTCCATCCCTGCATTCATGGACATCACATTGGTAGTTTAAAATCTTTCGTGACACAGTGCAGGTTTAGCAATAGAAATTGGTGAATGTTACACTGGGGCTCTTTCTGCCTAGAGAGTCAGTAGTTAATGTTTCTCAGCACACCACTGCCTTTTTCCTTATATTTCTTTGCCTCTAGAATGGAACTAAACAGTATCTAGTTCATTGGATCGCTGTGAGGATTAAATGATATTGAAGACATACATGTTGTGTGGTGTTTGCTAAATATAGATGCCCTGCCATTGTGACTATTTTCATAGTCAATGGAGCTTCTCTTTGGGACTTTATTTGGCTATAGATGCTACAAACAGATATACTAGAAATTGCAGGCTGTGTTGGCCAAGAGGGAGAAGCTCCTTCTAAATCCCTATCTAGACTACTCTAAGACTCCGTTTTCTAAAACAAAGCAAAATAGAAAAGTAACTCCTTGCCTGGGAATGACTCAGCTTCCTTTTAGGGAAACACGACTCTGCTTCCCAGGAATCAACAGTGATTAGTGATAGAAGGAATAACCCTCTTGACCCTGTGTGATCATCAGACCGCTGGGGAAGGAAGGAGCTTGTTGATTAAGTGCTGACCTGCAAAAACCACCCGCACAGGTGTCCAACAATTTCACCCTTGAGAAGCTGGAGTTGAGTTTCTGGGGTTGCTTGGGAGGTTCAGGACATACTGCAAGGTAATAGGAAGGACATGGGGTGAGAAAAAGGTTCCTGCCAAGTTACTAGGAGACACATGATAGCTCAACTGGGAATGGAGAGTCAGGTTTAATATTGTTTCTGCTCCACACTTAATAATTGAGGTCAATGGTTTATCAAGTCGTCACTGAGGGCCACGGGGAGGCCAGGCTTCTAAGTGCAGAGAGGCAGCAGTGAAGGCTAAGGCTGTGAGAAATATAATCAGAGCTTAGAGCACTAACCCTTCACCTGTTGATATGTTTGGGAGACATTCAAAAGATCTTTGGACCTTGACTTCTCTCTGTGTCAAAATTCCCACTATTACATTAGGTCTTGAAGAACCTTTGAAAACTTGTGCTTCCTCCCTCCCCACACTTAAGGCAAAGTTGCCTTAAAGACAAGTATCATATTCTAACGCATATGCTCCTATCTGATCTGTTACCATCTGGGAATCCCATACCTGGAAGCAGGATCTAGAAACTGCACACTGGATAGTCACACTCTCTTTAGATGAGATGTGTGAGTAATGAAAAATGGAAAAACACTTGGTTTAAGGGATGCTTTTGGTCTAATGGGAAGCCACATACGACTGTGGGAAGCCAGAGGGTATGTCTTCTCTTGGAGAATAGGGCGCTGGGTACAAGGAAGGCTGAATGAAGCAGGGAGCCTGGCCAATATGCGAGATGGGAGCTTGAGGTCAGGGATGGGGCCCACAGGAAGCACAAGGGACGCAGCTGCTTGCCGGACCTTTCTGTTGTGCTAACTGATGAGTTAGAAGGCTCAACAGGAAAGAAGCTTCTGATAGCAAGCGGGGTTAAAAAGGGGAAGGGCACTCAGAGGGCAGTAACCATGGTGGGGCTCCATGGCCTTCTTGGCAGAAGGAAGAGTGTATTTTTGAACTGTGGATCTCGTGAGCAGAGAGAAATCAGGAAAGGGAAGCTGAGCATTTAATCCTACATAGATCATGGGCTAATCACACCCTATTTAGTGCTTGTAAGTGAGAAGTTGTCAAGGCTTTTCAACAGGCTTGAAACCACAGGCATTAGTAGATGGCCTGAGCCCAGTGGGCGTCACGTCCATCACCCAACTCTGCTTTAACATGCTCCCAAGTCATTCATACTCCAAAATTAAGCAAAATGTTCATAACAGTGCTCTAATTTAGCCTATATGCACCCCCTTCCCTCCCATCCTCTCCCTCTCCCTTGTGTCCCCCTCTTTCTTGTCCTGAGGGCCATCGGCCATTAAGAGCAGAGGTTTTGAATCTTCCAGAAATCACTTGAGCATGCAGGAGAGAGACAGTCTTTCCTCCATCCAGTCAATATATATTGAACACACTAAATGCCAGACATATGCCTCACACTGGGATGTAAGAGTGAGGGGTGAGGCCCAGAGGCATTCCTTGTCCTTCTTTCTGTATTACCATTTGTCTGGCCTTTTCAGCAGGCTTCAGAGCTGGTTATCTCAACATCCTGGACTCACCATCTTCTCTTTTCACTTGGACTCTGGGAAGCAAAGTAAATTCAAATCCAAGGTGCTGAGTGTAGGAATTTCTTTTCTAAGGATTCAAACATCAGTTTTTGGTCTCTAAATTTGGCCTATAACCCACTCCACTTTGAATCAACATCCAGGAAACATTATCTGTAAAATGATGAAACAGTTTTTGGTCTCTAAATTTGGCCTATAACCCACTCCACTTTGAATCAACATCCAGGAAACATTATCTGTAAAATGATGAAAACACATGAACCATGCCCAGTGAGAGCATGTGAGGAGTCAATGAAACAATGAATATAAAGTACTCATATAGTGCCTGATGCTTAGTGTTGTTGCTGGTGTCAGTATTATTTAAAATTGACCAAAACTGTATTGGGTATTGGTCCCTGGACTATGATTTAACATAGTCATGGACTGAGTTGATATGCATGTGGTTGAATGTCTGAAGAAAGGCAAACTCTAGGGGACGCCTGGGTGGCTCAGTCGGTTAAGTGTCTGCCTTAGGGTTAGGTCATGATCCTGGGATCAAGCCCCACGTCATGCTCCCTGCTCAGTGGAGAGCCTGCTTCTCCCTCTGCCTGCCTCTCTGCCTACTTGTGCTCTCTTTCTCTCTCTGTGTGTGTCAAATAAATAAATAAACTCTTTAAAAAAAGGCGAACTCTTTATAGGAAGATTTGCTTATTCTTGGTAGACAGGCCTATTCATGCTTCAGACTAGATTTCTGAAGCACTTGTGTGTCTACTCAGTTCTTTGTTTTATCATAGATGGACCACACATGCCTGTAGTAGGTGAAGATGGTGCGGTGTTTTGCTTTGAGATAAAGAAGGAAAAGAGTAAGAATGTACGAATAAATGGATTTATTTTGGTGAGCGACATTTTCTCTTAGCCTTAAGATACTGGCAAAATTGTTATGGTTGACCCTTGAACAACACAGAGGTTGGTGCACCGATCCCACATTGCCCAAAATCCGTGTATCACTTTCGACTTCCCAGAAACCTAACTACTAATAGCCTGCTGTTGACCAGAAGCCTTACCAATGACATAAACCATCAATAATGTACTTGGTATGTTGTGTATATAATATACCATACTGTACAATAAAGGAAGCTAGAGAAAAGAAAATGTTATTAAGAAAATCGTAAGGAGAAGAAAATACATTTATGCTACTGTACCGTAGTTACTGGAAAAAGTCCTCCTATGCATGGACCCACTCAGTTCAAATCCATGTTGTTCAAGGGTCAAGTGTATTTCGTTCTAGAATTTTCGGGTTTTTTTTTCTTTTTAAAGTGCACCTGCTGAGGAAACAAATCTTTCTATTGACATTGAAAATGAGTCGTAAGTGTTGCTGCTTTCCTTTTGAGGGATTTTTTAGTTTTTCTTTTTCCATTAAGTTTCAGCAACAGGAAAATATGGACTTTCAGCATCCACAGGGATATGATAAAATGGAAACATACGTCCCTTGTTTGTGCATTACTACAAACCCATGAGAAAACTCACGAATCACTCATAGACTTTTTAGAAAGGCTGATTGTCAAATAGCCTCCTGCTGCCTTTATTTTTCTAAAACCAAACAGGTATTAGTGTTTCAAAAAAAGTGGAGTTGATAAAAAGCAGCTGATGGAAGTCCCAAATTGCATGTGGGTCAGTTATTTTTATTGCAGGAACACTGGAGGGTGGATGAGAGATGAAGCCGTATGCGCAGAAGCCTGTCTGCACCTCCATGCGCTTCTTGGCCTTACTGCCAAGGAGGCCAGTGTATCCGCAAGTGATTGAGAGGCCCTCCTTGCCTTTTGTTCAACCATGGCCACATTTGGGCAAATGCAAATGAAGGATGGAGCATAGGCAATAACATGAGTTAAAGATATTTTACACATTGCTGAGAATGCTCCATAGGGACTCATTTTTGAATCAGCCAACGCATAGAAAGGGCATATCTAAACTTCTGGACATATTTTGACAAAACCAAATATTCCTTCCTGTATCCTCAGCACCTGTAGCATTGCCTGATGTTGAGTAGGGAAGGACATGGCACACATTTGTGGGCTGGAAGGACTCCATCAGCAACAAAGGCACCCAGTTAATTTTTTAATGACCCTGATTAAGATGTTCAAGCATCATGGACAAGATGCCTGCTTTCAGTTAAAGTACTTGTACCCCAAGGAAGTGAAATAATTATAAACCTCCATTTCTCCCTCTTCAAACAACAGGATTGGACTTTATCTGGTTATTTCCAGTTTCGTGAAGGAAAGAGGTCAAATTCACTGTATGTAGTTAAGGGATTTCATTTGTTCCATGTGAGATACCTGGTTTTTAGGTTACTTTCCCTTCTTTTTAATTTTTCTCCTGTTCTTTCTACTTTCTGCTTCCTCCTCCTGCGTTCCCAGTATTTTCTCTCTACGGTCACCTACCAGGAAATATGCAAAGGCAGGGGGAAAACACATCTCATGCCCTAATTCCATTCTCTAGTGTATCCCCAAAAGACCTCATCATAGAAGCGCTGTTAGGATGCTGTGTTCCCTGTGAATTTCTATTTGTATTGTTCTCTCTGACTTATATTTTCCTGTTTATTGCACCTTTGGCTGTAATTTCTATCCAGGTAAGGTAAAGGATGATACTAATACATGTTCTTGTAGCTGGGCATTAGTAAAAACCACCCAATTTTCCTTGAGACGTCTTGCTCCAGCCACCTGGCAGTGTGGCTATTTTAAATACTTCATGTGATGATTAATCATGTGCCTAAAGTAAATAGATAAACCTTGAGATACAGTTCAGCTCAGCAAATGTTTATTCATCATCTCCCATGTGCCTGGCTCAGGAGCTAGGCGTATAGTGGGTACAAAGATGAGTGTGTCCGAGCCTATGATGAAGGAGGCAAGAGAAACTGAGTGAGAATTTACTCATGTGAGTTTACTTATGTATCATAAGAAAGACCCAGAGTGCTTAGAGGATAAAAGCAAGGAAGAGATTACATACATTTGTTGGGCTGGGGGTAGGGGGGAATTGTGTTTGGCAAAACCTTTGGGGTGTGACAGGGTGCTCAGGTATGGAGTTCAAACCTTCCTGTCTTGGCAGTGGGGTGTTGTGGAAGGCTTTTACACCAGGAAACCATGATCCCACTGGCGCTTGGGAAGCTAAATCTGGCAGGAGTGTTTGGAGGAGTTGGGGGATGGGGATTGGGGGTGGGGGGGCCCTGGAAGGAGCCTTCTCTGTGTCTTGCTCCTGGTTGTAATATTTCTTTGCCAGTCTCCACTCCAGTGGTTGGAGCAGCTCACAGCTATAAAAATGTGTTGACCCAGGAGGTTTAATATTAACCAAAGTTATAGTCAAAGTCAATTTGGAGGATTCAAGAAAAAATCTGATGCTAATAGAGAAATAGAAGTCAATATTTGTAATGTGAGTCACAGGCTCAAAATAGAAAAGTAAAACACATCACTGCAACAGCTCCCAGAGGGCTGTGGGTTACACAGTGCAGCAGATCTGTGAACCAGGCCTGACCACCCTCCAGGGCTATTTTAAAATTTCCTCTGGCCCCTTCCTCTAATTCCTAAATTCCAGAGCATGATATTCTAGTGGAACTTACCAGATATCCAGGCCTGATGAAGTCATGGCTTGTTTTGAGTGGGTCAGTGGAAAAAGACTTTTTTTCCTCCCCGTTGTGTGTAAGCTTTCTCTCTAGTGACGTGACATGGAACTAACTTATCATGATTTTATTTTGTAATACACGCTTCTTTCCACAGTGGCTATCACTGTTTAAGTCCTAATCTCTTGTTGTTGCCTATTTTGGAGAAGGCAAGGAAGAGGTACAGGAGATAGAAATATCCAGAATGACATATATTTTTTTGTTTCATCTGAGGTTTGATATATTAATACCAAAAGGGGGAATGTTGTCTACTGAGGAGCTTTGACAGGTCGAAGAGCTTCTGGAATTTTCCTCGGTAAGATGGTCCATGTGAGCATTGACGTGGCTTTGTTCTGGCTCTGATGTTAAGTCTGGACTGAAGCTTGAGTGTTGTTTTACTGAGAAAGTTTGGGAAACTAGAGAATTAATGAGGATAAAGGAGAAAAAAAGGGCAAAGTGTAGGGAGGACACTTCTGAATGGATGTTACTTTCTTAACACAATGCCTTACTCAGTTGATGGTGTGGAATATGCAACAATAAAGGCTAAAATTAGCTTCACTTTATCCGATGTATTGGAACATCATGGAGCCAGATAACATCTTATCGTTAGTGCCCACAGGAAGAGCAACTCATTCAAAAAGGAGTCTTCAAGGGCTCCAGTGGGTTTGATTCCAATCTGATGCTTTTAGTTCAGACTGTCCTTAAATTAAATCCTCTGGAAGGCCTGAGAAATGGGTTAAACTCAGTTTTCCCATTTGGTTTGCAGGAAGCTCAGCTTATGTAGCTCAGCTTGGACAATGCCTGCTTCTGTGGAGTGCTTGTAATACCTGGTGATGAGGACTAGAGATGACCAGACAAGGAAGAAACAGGGAGTAGTAATTGAGGGGGGGGGGGCAGGGCTTGACTGGCAAGTGATGGAGGATGTTGGGCAAATAGTTTGAATGCTCTGTCTTAGGCTATTTTTCCTAATCTAGACCTGGTCAAGGTCGGGTGGTTTATCATAAGTCACCCATCCCTGACCTAGCATCTGCTTCCTCATCAGCACGATGGTCATAACCACATCTCCCTCCTAGCATGTTTAGAGAAGTAATTAATGCTTATGAGGTGTTTTGAGATCACTGATAAAAGACACTCTACCTGCCCAGAGTATCATTACATTATTTTATTTTCCTCCTTATAGCCAGGATCAAGCCAGTGATAATTTAGAAATGGGACAGATTTGTCAAAGGTGTAGAGTGAAGGCCACCTCACCAATTGGATTTGTATTGGATGGGCATTGCACTTGAGCTATGTCATAAGAAGAGGTGCTAAGCTTGCTTGGGAAATCTCAATTGCTTTCAGATTCGACTGTCAGGTTACATTTCGTGACTCTACTTAGACTTCCTTAGAAATGATAAATTATTAAGAGCAGAGCATCTGCACACATTACCCATCAAACAGACTTAGTACCTGGCTTCAGAAATCCCCCAACTACACATGACCTTTTGCAGATTTGTTTCTGTTCCTCTAGAAGATTGTGTATCTTTTTGGACAATAGACAGGATGTATAGTAACTGGTAATTTCAGTTTATTATGCTCATATGAAAATTGGATAGTCACCAAACCCTTCAGGATAGGATCCTCCTCTTACAAAACTCAGAACTATGATGCATGTGAGGCACAGATTAAGAGGGCCTTTTTTTTTTTTTCTCCTCAAGGAAGGGGCACTGGCCTGAAAGCTTGCATGGTTATTACAGGATACTTCCATCAGATCTTTCGAAAGAAAGGTGGAGATGACCAAAGGGCAGGAGGTCACCTACGTAATAAGATCCACGTGAGACGTTAATTAAAATGGAATGCTGAAGGAGGATACCTGTGTCCTGACCACATAATTCCCAATAAAATTACTCCAAGTTGATCTTCGTTTTCCTTGAGATTTTTCCAAAAGGCCACATCCCATTCCATCTTATTTATAAGAAGTTCATGGATGATAAAACTCAGGGGATTGGCAAATGTCTTGAAATGAATGCAAATGTTATGCACTTGCGCATTTTTTTTCCTGGGAAGATAATTTATTCACCTCTTACATTATTTCTAACATGGTCTGTGACCCTTAGGAACCACTGTGCATGCAAACTAGTACAGAGGAATCATGTGTATTTGAGCAAAAATGTGGGTGAAATTTAAATGCAGGATAGATTTGTCTCTACATGCAGATTAGGCACATTATTTTTGGACAATATTTAATTGTATTTTCCTTGACGCCACATCTTGATTTTTTATTGTACTGTAATCCTCATCCAATCACAACTGCTCAACCAAAGTCTGAAGTTGCATACAAAGTATGTGACCTTTTATCCACTCGTATGTACAAAAAAGCATCCTAGGGGTGTGTCAATCACAGCCCTTCTCAACAGAGAGCAAAGATCATCTCTTGGAATTTAGCCTAAGGTTGAAGGGGGAGGAGGGTGGGACAAAGGGTCAGTGTCAAGGTGCGGCTGAACCCATACATTCTAATCAGTTTCCATTTCCCTTTCTCCACCCCATGCAACATGCCACATAGGTGTTTTAAGCAAGAGACAGACTTCGGGGAAAGGACACGTAGTACAGGCTAACTGTAGATCCAGGAACAGGGCAGGGACATACCAAGAAGAAAAAAGGATATTAAATTCTGAGTTGAGAGAGGAAGTTTGGGGACTACTGTGGCCCATGTCATTCAAATGTCTACAGGGTTGCCCAGACTGAAGATCAGGGCTGGAGGTAGGGAGAGAGAAAGGGAATCACTCCAATGTTTTTGAATGGCATAAGCTCTAAGCTCCCCTTCCACCACATGAACAGTGGATGTGCCATGTACATCCAGGGCATGCCCCAGCCCCTGTCTTTAGTGGGCTAGGGTTAGCTAGGGCATATTAGGCACCTGGTCTGGTGAAGAGTGAAACTGAGTTTGTGCAGGGCAAGAATTTAGGGGCTACTTTACATATCAGCCTGGCTACAGAGAGCAGAGGTTCCCAGCAGTCTAAACCACAGGGTCTATGAGAGATTGCTTACAGAGATGACATCCCACAACTTCCGAAGTTGGCACATATATGCTGCTCCCCTCATCAACAGGGAGAATCTGTTTCCTTACCTCTTGAATATGGGCTGACCTAGGGATTTACTCTGACCACTTGAATGCTCAGGAAGGAGACATTCTGGGATTTCCAAACTCAGGATTTAAGAGACCTTATAACTTCTGCTTTAACCCCTTGTAACTCTGCAATACCACGTGAAAAATCCCCGGCTATCCTGCTGGAGATAGAGGCCCTGGAGGATGAGAGACCATTTGGTGGTCTCTTGAGGAGACGCCATGAGGAGAAGAACTGGTGTGTGCCCACAGACAGCCAGCACAGGGGCCATCTTGCATCCTCTAGCTCAGCCTAGCCCAGCTGACAGCTGAGTGAAGCCATATGAATGAGTCCTACTATCCCCAGGTGAAACAGAGACAAGCTGTCCCACTCAGCCCTGCCCAAATTCCTGACCCACAGAATCATGAGCAATAAAAAGATGGTTCTTTTAAGCCACTATGTACCAAGGTGATACGTAACACACAACTATAGATGATTGCAACGGTGTCAAAATAGTCCTGGGAAACTCAGGCAGGATTCAAGATCAGATCCTCTCAGATGTGCTAAGTGAGGTTTGGAAGTAGGAGATTTAGGCAGAGAAGTGCCAGCATTGTGATCTTTCTGGTTTAGAAGGAAACTCCAGAGTTCCCACAGAGTTCCCACAGCACAGCTCTCTGCGGGGAAGAGTGGTAAAATTAAGAGAGTAAAGTCAGAAGCCCTCAATGCAGACTGCATAGTGCTCAAGGAGGCCAATCCATTCATCCCACCCCCGCTCTGCTGCTGCTGAAACTTCTAATAGGCTATCTGTCTTAGTTGGAACTGGTGTGGATGGCTCTGTGTACTGGATGCTGGAGTGTCTCCTGAGGTTACTTCAGCCAGCTGGAGCTGCTCTTACCACAAGCTCATGTGCCCACCGCCCAGTGGAAAGCAGAAGAGGAGCCCATCCCTGCCAACCGGATACTAAGGGATGTTTTGTGTCAGACATTTGGTTTTCACCTTAAAAGAGACAGAAAGTTAAATAAGACATAGTTTCTATTTGCAAAAAGACCTCCATCTTGGATTGTACTTTATTATTTGTCTTCCTTTCAAATCTGCCCTTGGTATTAATTTTAATCGGATCTCCCCTAGCCAAAGCATGCCGGGAGATAGAAATCTCCTAGGAGAGCAATCTCTGCTGGCCTCTGGGACAGGAACTCAAGCCTGAGTACAGACTCCACGGCTGTTTCTCGGCACAAGAGGGCACAGAGCTACACGGTTTTGTATGTAATTCTGATACCCACACATTTTTTTTTTTTTACAAGCAGATTTATTTTCAGTGACTCAGTGGATAAGGAAATACTTAAAAATTCAGCGAGAGAGTATTGCATCTATTTTATTTGAGCTAAAAACTGAGCCAAATAGAGAAGTCTTCTTGACGTATTTGCCTGGGCCATAGTCTGGTAGTTCTTCATTTGCTGTTACCAGTGTTTGTGCTATATCTCAAAGGTTTTTGTATTTCCGTGTTTTGTATTGAATTTCTAGAAGTATGGAGAAGTTGAGGCAAGGGTTAAAATTTATATCAGTTCAATCCCTCAAATACAGGAGTTTGGTAAGAGAGGAGAGGAAAGTGGGGGGGGGGGGGGATAGATTATCTACAAACTAATCCCTCCTGCTACTCTTTAACTGAAACCATGAAGGATGAACCCAAGCTTAACACACTTTCATGTCCTGTATTGTATGTTTGTGCACGTGAGTTATAAAGGTGCTAGCATTGCATGCACCATTGTTCCTTTCAGAGTCCTAGTGCAATTCCATTAGGCCCTGATTTAGCCCAGCAAACAGTGCCATAGACGTGGAACAATTTGCCTGCCTGGTCTAACTGGGACAGACTTTACTTAGATTAAAAAGGGTTAAAGTTCCGAAGGAATCACTAACTCTCTTTTGTTGGGAAAAATCCTCCTAATCTGACGTTTCCTCACATTCCAGCCATACCTTATGCTGGAGGAACTAGATTTCCGGGTCCGTGGTGTATGATTTAATGATTTGTGGAAGGCAAGAATGTTAACTTAGTTGATTACTCAAAACGGGCTGATAAGGTATCAGACAGGTTAATTTGCTACTTTTCTAACCTCTCCCAGAGAACTTGAACCGAAGCCTCCATTTGCATAGATCATCCTTATTGCACTCCACCTGAAAGGCTAAGAATTTATGAAGGAAACAAGCATTTTATTCCTTTTGCTTCCATGTGTGCCATTATTTCATTCCAGGGCAATAAGGCTTTATTTGTGATAACCTAATCTTTTCCTTGACAATCAATGGTGATGTCACAATTGGAATATTTTTACTTCAGATAGAAAAAGCACGCTGGCAGATACACCCTGTTTACATTGAGAATAGGGTCTAGCAATAGGGGTAAAGAGGCATTCTAGATTTAATTCCAACACCAAGTGTTATCAGAGTGTTATCCCAGAAACAAACATCCAGGGATCTTGTGATACAAGCAGTTTCTTTTCCCTTTTGTCCCCATTCCTTGCAACCATCATCTCCATTGCATCCTAGAGCCCCAGATATGGGAGTCACCTCCAAATAGCAGCTAGCTGGACCTACCCTTTGCCTACAGAAGTTTATGAATTCTTCGCTTGACGTAGTCTTAGGAGCCCCTTTATATGTAGTCTTGAGAAGGTGATAACTCTCTGAAATGAGCTAATAAAAGGAGTTGTTGCTTTACACACCTTTATCTCAGAACATGAGAAGGTTAAAGTCAAAAGGTTTAAAAGTGAATTATAAATTGAGATTATCTCAACTGCATCCTAGAAGTACTTGGCATTTAACAAACCAAAGAATGTTTCTAAATGATAAAATAGCCCTTTGGCAGGGTGCCTGGGTGGCTCAGTTGGTAAAGTGTCTGCCTTCGGCTCAGGTCTTAGTCTTCGGGTCCTGGGATAGAGCTCCCTGCCCAGCAGGGCATCTCCTTCTCCCTCTCCTCTTCCCCTTACCCCCTCACCTCACCTATGCTTTCTGCTCTCTCTCTCATACTCTCTCTCTCAAATAAATAAATAAAAATCTTTTTTTTAAAAATAGCCCTTTGGGAGTTCACATACAATTCCATAATATGATTCAATATCAGAGATTTTAAAAATTCTATCAATAATAACATATAAATGTTTATGATAGTACCTACAGAAGATACATTCAAGAGTAACTTAACCTAATGTAAACGTTCAGACATTTCCAAAATAATCTCTACTTCATCTTTTCTGCTAAGGTTTTGTCACTATTAAATCCCACATGTACATGCATGCTTTTACTTATTTATTAACTGCACAGATTTTTTTTTTCAATTTAAATGGGTGATATACTTGTGAGGAGTGTAGGCTTCATGTGTGGGTTGAGTGGGAAGTAAAATTCAGATTTAAGTATTATCACCTGAAGCATTATGTTGTTAACATTACAACAGGCACAATAATGCCTCAACTTTGAAGACCAAGGAAGGACAGTTTGGAAAGAGTGGTGGTCCTAAAAAAGGAAATGTTAAATATTTAGCATCAAGTCATGTAGGCTCTTGTAAGAATTGTATTGTAATTCTCTTCATTAAGCAAATATTACTCAATTTAACTGACGGTGAGAAAAATGAGAATCATCTGGTAATCCCTTGATTAAGTTTTTTTTTTAACCCAATTGGGGTTAAATCCTCCTAGTTTCAGAGTCTAGAAATAGGCTATGTGTATGACAACTTCTGCAGATACATGGATAAAGTAAGCCATGCACTTGTCACCAGGTAAAGAAAATTTTGATTCCCCTTGCCTTATACATGCATGGAGAACTTTCTAACAGGGTGATACATGTGGGGCTTCTGATCCCCTGGAATTTCTAATCAGCCCTACTCCTGGGTTTTCATTCATTCCCTGTTAAAGGTGAATATGCAGAACTTATTCTGCACTAGAGTGTTGCTCCTGACAAAGGAAGAAAAGAAATGACCAGGTTAAGTTCAATGTTTCCAGCTCTCCAAAACTGCATTATAGTGAAAACAACCCATAGAATGCCACTCTCCTAATTATCTAAGGCAAATAGTGTTAAATAGCACTTCATTGCTTAGTCATTATTAAGACATGAATTCTCGCAACCCTTGGGCTTCTTTGAAGCAGTTATTACATGTGTAGATCAGATGGACGGCTATAGAACAGAACGTCACAGACATCACAGTCTTGGTGCTCTGAGATGGGTGGAGGGAGGAGGGTGCTCAAATGGCAGAAGCAAGTCAGGCCAAGGAAAAGCAATGCATGTGACAAGGGAAGAAGAGAGACCAGGGACAAGGAAAGCAGCCAGGGGCTAGAAGGGAAGTAATATGTGGTGTTTAGGGCATGAATCTTTCTGCCAGCCTGGCCGAGTTTCATATGGTTCCGAGTTGGAACCATAAAGGCTCTGTAACCTCCTGGTTATGTGACATTGGGTATGTTACTTAACCTGATTCTCAGATCCTCACCTCTAGAATTATGCTAATAGTATTACCTTCAGAGGGCAGTCATAAGGATTTAATGGCATAATGTATGTGAATCATTTAACATAGTTCCCAAAACAAAATACGTAGTTCGTGTTGTGTCAAAAATTGTATTATTATTATTATTATTATTATTATTATTATTATTATTATTACTATTATTAGTGTGAGCTTTGAAAGTTCCTGCCATAAAATGCATGCCCCCAAAAAAGTCTGTGAAATGAAGCCATTTGGAACTAAGGTAATATGTATGCTAATTAATATGTTTACTTTATGAGGAATTCCAATTCATTAATTCACTCATTTAACCACATTTATCAACCACATTATTCCAGGAACTGTTCCAGTCATTTAGAATACAAAAATGAATAAAACAAGAGTTCCTGCCCTCAAGGAGCATCTAGTCTGTAAGGGAGATGGCCGCATAAATAATTATGATAAAATAAAGGAAATAAAATAGGTTGCTATGGTAACCTTAAGGTATGAATGGCAAACTGGAAGCAAGGTGACTGACTCAGATTGGAAAGTCATGATGGACTACTTGGAGGTGGCACCCAAGTTGAGTCTTATGAGTAGAAGTTTTCCAGACCGTGAAACAGAGAAAGAGTATTTCAGTTAATGGCACAGTTTCAGCAAAATTAACAAACGGCAAAGTGTGTCAAAGAAAGACACCACCAGAATGTGTCGGGCAGGGAATTGTGGGAGATGAAGCTGTAGAATTACCTAAGAAATAACAGAATTTCATACAAGTTGCAGGGGTGGGAAAGGAGGCAGGAGGGAGGTGGCGTTTGAAGATGAAGAAGCTGGTGGGAATAACTGATGCAAGCCTGAAAGAAATAGGATGAGACATCAGGAGTGGTCAATGCACAGGTGATTGGGTCTGTCCTGCACAGAAAGAGAGATACCTCATCATCTGAGAATGTGGACGAAGAAGGAAGTAAAGATGGGTGTGGGTGAAGATAAGTTTATAGATAGTGGAAGATAGCAGTTCACCTAGGAGAGCTTCTCTCATTTTAATATAACAGAAACAAGGCTACTGATTGAGATTAGGAGCGTGGGCTTGGGCTGATTGGAGATTTGAGGAGGGGGAGGAATTCTGGAAGAATAGCCCAAGGAACTAAGCAACTGTGAATAAATAAATTGTCGAGTTGTGCAAGGGCCCCGTGGAGGCTAAGACAATGTGTTTGTGTGGCACCAGTTGGCACAGCGGGTGATTTTCTCTAGTCATGTTCAGTTTCTCAGGTTTAGGAAAAATGAGGACAAATGATGGAATTGCTCTGGGTACAGCATGAAAAAAAAAGAAGAAGAACACAAGGAAATTGAGCGTGCTTGTCAGAAAAGAGTTGGGATGATCATATAGAAGACCAGGTAACATAGGCAAGGACAAGAGATCAGGTGACAGTCAAGATATCAGGGATGGAAGCATTGAAAGATCAAGGATCACTATAGAGAGAGCAGAAGAGACCTGGAAGGATTGGAACTCAGGGAGTGGGATGTCAGGGTTTAACTTCTCTGATACATAGTAGTTCTGGGTAGTGGCCAAGTCTAGAGTGTGGCTCTTTGAATGGGTAGCAGCAATGGAGTGGAAGTAAAGTTAGTTTTAAAAAATAAATAAGGAAACTGGGAAGGCTGGTATTGGATGGGCTAGCTATATCGATATTGTAGATGGATCGCAAGAGATAGATTGGAGATGATGGTTATGATTCAGGTGCCAATCTCCACCAAAAAATGGGATAAATCAGATCACAAATGACAATGACAAGGGCAGGGAGGTGGTGGTACAGTCACGTGGCTTGGACTTAAAGAGGTGTGAGCTTTTTGATGCAAAGGCAGAAAAGAAATTTTGGAACCATGAAAGAGCTACCCATCATGATGACACAGCACAGGGATCTGAGACAATGGAACATAGGATCATTAAGTTTTGATGGAGAATGTAGAGAAAAGAAGAACTAGCCAAAGAACACAGTCCAGATGTGGTGTGGAAGGAAACACTGGGGGGCTGGAGAGTTCTTGAACACCTGGCCACTCTAAGTGTGATCTAAGACTAGCAGCATTGGCACTGCCTGGGAGCTTGTTAGAAATGCAAGATCTTAGGCCCCAGCCCCAACCTATGGAATCAAGATCATCGTATTAACAAGATCCCTAAGTGATTTGTGTGTCAATTAAAATTCTAGAAGCACTACTCTAAACGTAAGCAGGATGATTACTGGTAGGAAAGGTAAGAGTGAAAATAAATTGTTCCTGATGATCCTAGCTCTTTGTCTCTGCTCACATGAGAAATTAAACTTCTCCAAGGAATAATAAAATGGTACTCTCAACTCAGGATGTCAAAGCACATTAAAATATCAGTTTTAATTCCTTGTAGGCTCAATGAATCAGTTCCTATCTTACATTCATTTATGTGAGAAGAAAGCATGTCAGTGACCAATAGGTTTCTAACCTTGACTTCAGAGAGAGGGGTGGGGGAGCAGAGAGAGAAAACAACAAGAAGAGTTTCCTAAGGGGTACATTGCTTTCAGAACAGTATTGGTGGGGGAGCCAGGAGACAGAGCCAGGGCTCAGACTTCTCCACCACTGTGTGTTCTAAGCATCGAACCACACTTCCTCCTCAGCCAGTCAGTCCCTCCTGGCCAAAAAGCCAAGAAGAAACGATGCCAGGGAACCGGTAATTGTATAGCTTTTCCAGTGTACTGCTCCAGATCCACGTAACGGACATGTCAAAGCCTACTCTCCCCTCTGAACATTCAGCAGTGACCAAATGGGCTGGAGGAAGTGGGAAAAATACCGTGAAAAATCCTGGGCTGCACCTCAGAGACTAATAAATAATTACTAATGGGAAAGAAAACAGAGGAAAGAGAAAAAGCAAAGTAGCAAGCAAGACAGGCAGAATGGATTCTGGCCTGCAGAAGGGGAACAGACTGGGGGTTAAGTGCAATCGAAAAAATCTAACACACTGAGAGCAGTGACCCAAAGACAGCAAAAGACAGAGAGTAAAGCTAGTTGGGGAAACTTTCTGTTCTCACATTTGATTCCTCTGTTCACAACATTTCAGTGACTTATGCAAGCTTGGGATTGGACTGTTAAATCATTCAGCGTATAAGATTTGTCCCAAGTTAAATGGATCACTTCCCCTTGTAGGTTTTTGGACACTGGCTTATTTTTAGGGAGAGAATTGGAGGGACTCTGCTAAATTATTGATGCAAGGGAGACTTGAACCCAGGCAGCAGAAATGACCGAATGGAGAAGCATGGGCAAGTGCCATATTGTAATTTGTCCATCTCTTAAATTATGTAGCATATGTATCACAATATATTGAATTTAAAACCTGAAGTATGACATTCAGTGAATAATTCATACTGGCTCTTTCATTAAGTGTGAGCTGAGGCTTAGGGTGATGATATCAGATTTTAGCTAGTGCCTCATTTAAATACAGATGTGGAAAAGGGAATTGCTTTAGCATTGCTATAGACAAGGTATTCATGGCTGTGTAGAAAACTGGAACTGAATCACACACACACACACACACACACACACACACACACACACCTTCCCCAGGAATGGCCCAGAATAAAAATAGATAATGCATTACTTTTCAAGAAAACATATTTCATTCATCCTTCACCTGCCTAACAGTTTCTTTAAAAATATATAATTTAAATATGATTATCTCACTAGGAATATTATTTTCTTCTCACAGAACATTGTAATCCTGAGAAACATGCCTGGGATTTTAGGGATGACTGAATCATAGAAGAAATGTCTATAGGGGCGCCTGGGTGGCACAGCGGTTAAGCGTCTGCCTTCGGCTCAGGGCGTGATCCCGGCGTTATGGGATCGAGCCCCACATCAGGCTCCTCCGCTATGAGCCTGCTTCTTCCTCTCCCGCTCTTCCTGCTTGTGTTCCCTCTCTCGCTGGCTGTCTCTATCTCTGTCAAATAAATAAATAAAATCTTAAAAAAAAAAAAAAAAAAAAAAGAAGAAATGTCTATAAAACACCTCCTCTAAATCTTCCTTCTCTGGATCTTATGGGGAACCCACAGCCCAGAGATAAATCTCTGGTGATCTAGTTCTGGGAGCCTGTGCATACACATTTGAAAATTGAACTACCACGCGCAATAACTGTGCATGCAACATTTCAGGCAATGTGCATCTTGGCTTCCGGTGACTGGTACTACTAAAATGTGTTCTGTGATTTTGTAGAAAGGAAGGAAGTTGGGGCTGATGTGGTTACAAACATCTGAACTGGAAAACTTGGGTGGAAGTTAATGCCCCTTCACTCACTCCTTCTTACATCTGCTTACATTTGCTATCATATTGCTCTTTCTAACATCTTTTCTTCATAGACTGACCAACCATTGTGCTAGCATAATACTTTTAAAATTTTATGGAACTTTTGGAGAATATGCTCAAGAGGTATGATTCCTTCCTTTTCCCCATCCTTCCCATGTCATGTTTGAGATAAAGACATAAGCAAGGTCAACTGATATATCTTTCAATAAGAATGAATAGGAAAAGATGGCCATTTGTCTGTAAATCCCCAAGGCAAGCTATTTTTAAGTTTAGTGCACCCAAAGACATGATTTTTTTACCTTGATCTTGATTAATGTAATCATTTAGTACATATTTGTATATACAGAGGATATGAAATGGCACAAAGTGCTTCAGTGTTGTAACAGGAAATGAATCCCTCAGGTAAAATAATCATTGTGCATGAACCTGTGCAAGGTGTGTTGTCAACTTTATACTATAATAGGGGTTGAGAGACAGGAAAGGCCACTTCTGGCTGAAGTAATTAGAAAAGGTTTATGGAAGAAGGGTTTTTTTTTTTTTGAGTCTTAAGGCAATTATTAATTAGACACTGGAAGCAGGTGACATGTACAAAGGCACAAAATCTTAGAGAGACAAGGAACATCTGTAATTGTGAAGCTAGAGTATGGACTTTGCATGGAGCAGTGGAGGGAGAAAAAGACTAGAAATGTAGGTGGAGGTTGATTTCAAGGGGTCTTTGAAGCCAGATTGGGGAGGTGAAACGTATTGGGTGAGTAGTGGAGAGACTTGGAAAGGTGTGAAGTGGCGAGAGATGTAATCAGAATGCACATTCAGAAGATTATTCCAACATGGAGTATAAAATTTGTTGGGGTGGGGTGGGGCAGTGATTAGGTGAGTCTGTTAGAAGGCTACTGCCATGAAGTTTAGGTACAAGATAAGAGTACCTGAAGTAACATGGTGATAAGGGGAGATTCCTATCTCCACCTTCTTGCCTCTAAGTCAGTTCTCAACCTACTGTCATCTGGCTTCCTCTACTCAACATACCCCAAACTCAGTTTATTGTCTTCTTCATAAACATGCTCTTTCCCTTAGAGTCCACATCTCACTTATGACACCATCTACAGTGCCAACCAAACCAGAAACTTTCAGATTAACTCTGATTCCTTCCTCTGCTGAGCCCTTCTTCAACCAATCAACCTCAAGTCCTCCTTATCTAACCACATAAATATTTCCTAAATCTAACCCTTGTGACATCCCCACTATCCCTACCTGCTCATCTAACATCTTGCAGTCACCTTCTATTTGGTCTCTCCACATCCAGTCATATGAAATAATATAATGGTTCAACATTTGGACTTTGATGCCAAGTTGTCTGGGCTTTCATATTTCTTAGCTCTGTGGTCAGGAATAAATTTCTTCATTTCTTTCTGCCTTCCTTGCTTCATATATAAAATGGTAAATAACAATAATTCATTTCTACTAAAGCTGTTAGGAGAATTAAATGAGCGCCTAGAACGGCATCTGGCATGAAATAGTTTCTATACAATGTTCTCTGTTTTAACTGAAATAAAGAATAATCTACCCTCTACGCTAGGAAGGTAAGATCCGACCATGCCTCTCTTCCCAAACTCTATAGGATGAACTCTAAGCTGTGTGACATGGTGTACAAACTTTTTCATGGCCTAGACACTGCTTAATTCTTCCACCTCACCTCTTACCACACTTCACCTCATAATTTAAGCCCAGATATTGAACCATATGTAGCTATCCAAATCCACCCCATCAGTAATGTCTTCCTGGTTCTTCTCAGAATTGTCTGTCTGCCTGCCATGTGCCCATCCCCCTTTCCTCGATACTGCTTACTCATTCCTGAAATGCCAGCTCAGGCGTCATTTCCCCCAGGCAGCCTTCTGTGAATGCCCAGGTTGGGCTAAAAGCCTCTCTTCTCCACCTACAAGATAATTTTATCACGGCATGAATTGTATAGTGCTGAAGTCATCTTTATGATTCTATTTCCAGACCAGACTGAAGACTTCTTGAGGGCAGGAGCTGTGCCTTATTTATTTTTAAATCCCATAGAGACAAGAACCATGCTAGATCTACAGTAGGTTTTCATAAATAGTTCTTGAAATAAAGGAAAAAATTCAACAGGCTTGGCAGTTAACTAAATGTGGAAGTAGTGAGAAAGAGATTGGAAGCTGATTCCAAGGTTTGAAGTCCAAGTTACCACAAGGATCAAGGTCATATTTATAGAAATAGGGAAGTCAGAAGGAGGAACTTCTTTGAGGGAAAAGAAAAAAAAAAAGAAGCAAAACCCTGATGAGTTAATTTTTAAACAACCTAGGTTTGAGATGCCAGCAAAATAGAGTAAGAAATATAGGCTGTGTGGTACTGGAAAGAAGTTATGGTGGATTTAAGAGTGACTGTGTTTGTCATATTTCGCTAGATTATGCTGCATAACAAACATCCCCCAAATATCATTGCCTTATAACAACAGGAGTCTATTATTTCTTGCATAGCATGTCACCTATAAGTCAGCTGCAGTTCTGTGGTTCTGCTGCTCTCTTCCAGGCTACATATGGATCTGGTGCCTACTGTTCTCATGGTGAAAATTCAGACTAAGAGTGGGCACAGAGCCAACAACACAAGCACATTTAAAGCCTATGCTCAGATGTGACATATATAATATCCACTCACATTCCATTGGCCAAAGCAAGTCACATGGCCAAGTCTGAAGTCAACAGCGTGGGGAAGCATGGCAAGGGCATGGGAGGGAATAAGATAAATAATGCACTCTATCTAGCACAGTGGGAATAGTTATGGCTATGTATGTAGATCAGATCAGGCACTCAATTTCTAATTCAGGGGGAAGGAGAAACCAAAGAAGAAAGAAAAGAAGTAGCTTAAAGGCAGTCAGAGAGAGATAAAGAGGAGAACCCGAATAATCCGTTATCATGCAGGTCAAAGGAGAAGACAGTCCAAGGAGAGGAGGACACTTTGTCTAATACTGCAGATGTTAACATAAATGAAAACATGTGACTCTGAGGAGATTTGAGAGAAGGGATTCATTAACAATGCTGAGCCCATTTCTGTACAGACTTTTGGTCAGGTTGTATTTGGCTAATCTAGGTTTAGGGTGGAACTCACAGGAGATTACCTCAAGTGATTTGGGATACTACATCCCACAGAAGCTGAGTTGTATAGACCAGAAGATAGGAAACTAAGGGCACATAACATAGCACTCCTATTCTTATCAAATGTTAGGGAGATTATCATGGGTGGGAGGGTTGGGGTTGGCACCTCCAGGCCTTGAGCTAGTCTAGAGAGCAAGATTCCTGACAAGTAGCTGGATGATCCTAGGAGGCAGAATTTTTCTCAATTAGAAAAGAACCTTCTACAACCTAGAAGTGCAACAGTGGAGTGATAGCCTCCATGAAACCAACAACTCTCAGTACCACTGGAGTTTTCAAGACGAATGTAGGTGACCACAAAGCAAATATGCTCTGGAAAAGTGCATGCACTGGATCAAAAGTTAGGCCAATAGATCTTCACTGTCCTTTTAAAGTATAAACTGTATTGTTTTATGATCATCACATGAAATATGTTGGCTAGTGTATATCCACTATTTATTATTTTCTGCTTCTCTAGCTCTTTGCCAATGCTCTCAGCTTTAAATTCCCTATTGAATAGGTGTTTTCAGGTGTCTGAATGCTGTGGTTTGAATTGATTGCCCTAGAATATTATATTGAAATCCTAATCCCCAGGACCTTGGAATGTGATCTTATTTGGTAAAAGGGTTTTTGCAGATGTAGTTAAGATGAGGTTGTACTGGAGTGACATTGGCCCTTAATCCAACATGACCTGCATCCTTAGAAGAAGAGAAGAGATACACAGGGAAGGCCATGTGATGATGGAGGCAGAGATTAGAGTGCTGTAGCCACAAGCCAAGGAATGCCAAGGATTGCTGGCAACTACCAGAAGCTGGGGAGAAATGGAGGATTCCCCCATACAGGTTTCAGAGGTAGCATGGCCTGCTGACATCTTGATTTCAGACCTCTAGCTCCAAAACCATGAGAGAATAAATTCCTGGTGTCTTAAGCCACCCAGTTTGTGGTACCTTGTTAGAGCAGTGCCGGGAAACTCACACTCAAATACCTGTTGAAAAGCAGCAAAGTAGCTTTTTGAAATGTCTTCTGATAACCTTGTTGTAAGTAATTTTAATTAGAGTAGTATTCTTTTTCCTGAAGCTGCAAATCTCCATCAGCATGAGAGACTGATAGAAATCTACCACCTATAAGGTTGCAAGAAGGGAATGTGTATTCAGTAGAGTCATATCTGCCTTCCTGTCACTTGTCACGAATGAAGGAACATTCCTCTTGGTAAAACTTACTTTTAATAATTGTCCTTGCAAGACTTGTTTACACTGCAAAGCTGACTTGTTTTAAAGATCTGAGCTTCAATTTGAGGTAAATACTTCTCGAAATTCTAAGGAAACTCCCTTGAGATATTTAGTAGTTGTAACTGCTTAAGGAGAGAGGAAAAATACAGATTCTCATTTGATTAATTAAAATACTTACGCTGGTTGTGTTAAATGCAGCTGCAGTGGACACTTTATATTCCATTTTCTGAATTTTCCTGGGAATTGGTAGGCTTCTGGAAGTTACAAAGCAAAGGACATTAGGATTTTCATCTAACTGACAGTGTCTGTCTCTGGGACAGGTGGTGAGTGCCGCAGAATGTGTACTTGGCGGCTATGGTGGAACGCTCCCACAAGTACGTATATGGGCACGGACTCGAAGACAAAGATACAGTGATGTCTGGAAGCAGAGTAACCCTGGCAGCCATTAAGGCTTAATACCTTTATCTTACAGGGAAGGCCCAGAGATGGGCCCAAGGCCAACCAGACCAAGCATCTGATTTCTACTAACCTCATCAAGTGCTTTTTAAGTACCCACTATGTGCATCTGTTGGCCAGTCACCTGAAGGTTACACATGATCAGTGCATAGCATTTGAGCACATAAATGTTATTCTCACAGATTTCTAGGTAAGATAAGCAAGTCCAAGAGAGTTACTGTTACCTTTCTACCATCATATAAAAAGTAAATGGCGGAAAGGGGTCTGGGACCCAAGTCTCCTCCTTCCTAATGATTTGCACTTAACTTACACTCAAAAAAATTATGAACATCATGGTTCATTTTCATATACATTTGTGTAAAAGACACATCAATGTGTACAGCTTGTACCCCCTCACTCTCATAGAAATAATCCTCAACCCAGATTTCAGTCTGCTAAAGATGTTCTCATCAGCAGCTTTGTTTTATTTTAAGCCAAGACTTTCCTTCCACTTTGAAATGCCACCAACAATTATATGACTAGAAGGAAAATCCATTCCAGTTCAACTGTTGTCATAAAACCTTAATCATTTCGGCAAGTAGCCATTTCCAAACTGCCTACATTCTGCATTGATACTTCCTTTAGAAACATAGCAAGACCTGTGTATCCATAGAGAATACAGAAGTTTGCAAACATTTTGAGAGTTTGGAGGCAAATCACGGCTGAGTCATAAGAAAGTTCCCTTCCTTGCCCTGATGCCAAGTGTCCTGCCATTTAAAAGGAAATCTCATTGCTGCTGTATCCTGATACCATGGAGATCCATGGATTTCCCTTGGGTCTTTCAGTTTTACCCAGGAGCCCAGTACCAGAGCCAGAAACCCACATAGTTGGATTCATGGTCACAAGAGCACCCTAAAGGGAGAATTTTGCCTAGAAAAAAAGCCAAGATGAGCACTAACTAGCTATAGATGTAATCAACAATAATAAAAAGAAAGGTTACTGGGTTTGGACACCTATTATATGCCAGGAACATTCTATGTATTATTGTTACCCTACAAACTAGGGCTGCTTCTCAACATTTTTCAGAAATTGATGTTGTAAGTTTTATAACTTACTCTAAATCACCCAGCTAGAAGTTGGCACAGCTGAAACTGAAAGACAGGAGTGTCCAACTATAAAATTCTGTTGTTGTTGTTCTTTAAATACCATGTTGCTGCTCTGTAAAAACCAGCTTCCACATATAGAGTGTTATCAGAATAGATAGTGCTCAGTACTGTCTTTGCAGCACTGTACTCATACGCTCTTGCTCACAGGCAGGCATGACCATTTTGCAAATGGAGATGAGGCTGGAGAGATCCCTTTCATGGTAGTAAGCGAGGATGCTAGCATGCAGAGCCAGGTTTCTAGCCACAAATCCTGACCTCCTGGTTGTCTCTCAATGGAACAATGGAAGGGAAGCTCCACACACTAACGACTGAAATTTCAGTAGCTAGGGTTCAGCTACTGGCCTGAAACAATGATCTGCTCTTGTAAGACCAAGATTCCTTTTAGACATACCCTCTCTCCACTCTGATTTCCCTGAGCCCCACAAGAATAGGTGTTGATACCCACAAGTTGGCACTGTCACCAGATTCCCTACAAGGCCATGGAGACCAATGCCCTGTGAAATCATCCACATCCTAGACCATTCATCTAAATATTCAATTAGTAAGTTTTAATAAAGTGATAAATTTCATGCTTGGCACTTGAAGGCTCATTATAATTATTCAATCATCCTATTCATAACAGCATTTCTGTACAGAATTACCTACTGCCATGTCAAATCTTCATGTTTCTTTTTCTCTCACCTCTTTCTTTAAAAATGCTATCTGGTAAGTGTGCAAAGTTAACACTAGTAAAAAGACAGCATCACAATGTACCCTCTGACTGGATGCACTGAGGAGGGCCTGGCATTGTTTTGGGATATTTTTAACAAAAATTCATAACTTCAATCTAATCATGAGAAAAGACACCCAGACAAACCCAAATGGAAAGACACTCTACAAAATACTGAGCAGTACTCTTCAAAAGTGAAAATATGAAAGACAAGAGAGACCGAAGAACTGTCATAGATTGGGGGAGGGTAAGGAGACAACGACTAAATACCACGTGGGATCCTAGATTAAGATCCTGGAATATAAAGGGGACATTATTGGGAAAATGAGTGAAATTTTAAAATATCTGTAGTTAATATTTTACCAATGTTCATTCCCCTGTTTTAATCATTGTATCATTGATGACATTGTATCGGTGTCATAAAGAGTTGACATTAGGGGTAGGTGGGTGAAGGATATACAGGAACACTTTGTACTATTTTTGAAACTTCTCTGTAAACTTATGTCAAGATGAAAGATTTTTTTTTTTTTTTAAGTTCTGTTTGTTAAATAGCGGAGGGCTCAAAATCAGACTAAGGAGTTGAGACTGGAGTGGTTGATCTGGAATCCCAGCTCTACCACTTCCAAACTGTGTGGCTTCAGACAATTCTCCAGTCCTCTCTAAGCCTGGGATTCTGATAACCACTGCATAGGTTTGTTATAAGCATGGTGTAGATAATACATTTATTTTTTTTAATTAAAAAAATTTTTTTTCTTTATTTGAGAGAGAGAGAGTACGAGCGGGGGGAGAGGCAGAGGGAGAGGGATTAGCAGACTCTCCGCTGAGCAGGGAGCCCGATGCAGGACTCCATCCCAGGACCCTGAGATCATGACCTGAGCTGAAGGCAGACGCTTAACCAACTGAGCCACCCAGGCGCCCCTAGGTAATACATTTAAATTGTGTAGCACAGTGCTTGACATATAGTAAGTACTCACACCTGGAAGCTCTTGTCATTATCTTTTAATCAGTATAGATCTTTTCTTCCTCTTAGCTGAGTGCCTAATAACCACACCTGCAATAAGACATTGATGACTAGTAGTAATTTATCATAATACCTTTCCACAAATATTTGCATTTTAATGAAATTATATTAAAGATGCTGTGAGAGAACTCAGTGGCAGGTTGTATTCTCTAAAGATGACACCAACAATGTCTCTCATCCCAAATGCATTTCTAGCACCGTGTCACTTTCCATCAAGAGGTAGAGTCTATGTACCGTTGTATCTGAGCAGCTTTTGTAAGTGCCGTGACCCAAAGAGTATGGAGGAAGTAATGCTACGTGATCTCCAAAGACAGGTCTGAAGAATGCTGTGTGCTGAAAAATGCCCGTTCTCTTAGGATGCTCACTCGTTGAACTTGGGTAACGTGTTGTGTCGGAATCTAAGCAGCTCATGGAAAGGTTCATGTGGAAAGGAACAAAGGTCTGTAGCCCATATCTCCAACCGAGCTCCCTGCTGACAGCCAGCAGCAACTTGCCAACCATAAGAGTGAATGGAGCACCTTGAAAGCACATCTTCCACCCCTAGTCAAGCCACTCAGCTGAAACCACATGGAGAGGAGATGGCCCGCACCCACCAAGCCCTGGCTAAATTACACATTTGTAAGAAAAACAAAAAAACAAAAACAAAAACAAAAAACCACATTACTGTTATTTTAAGCCACTAAACTTTGGGGTGGTTTATTATACAGCTATAGATAACATATTTTGATGGCAGGAACTTCTACTAGAGTAGGGACAGGAATAGAAACAAGACTTTTTAAAATGTGGGCATAGTTGAGAACTGGAGCTGGAAGAGAGCGTGCATAGACATGAGGAACATTCAGTGAATTTGATATGTGTTCATCTTTCCACAATGTAAGGAAACCAAAAAATAGTGTTTATCCAACAGACTAGGAGATGGAACAAAGAGAACATTTAAGACTGGACTGATAATGTGGATCAAAGCCTTGCATAGGTTCTCAGGAAGATGATGCCCACCTTCAGAGTGGCTCTCAGGCAGTCCCTAGAGCTGGTCTGCTGTAGTAGATGAAGTTTGAGGTGTAGGGTGTGCATTAGTCATGCGTCTCTTTTTCTCTTGCCCTAATCCAACTGAAAACAGAGCCCAGTGACAAGAACTCAATCCACTTTCAGAGTTTTGACCTCCAAATGGAGGATTTCTGATATTTTGTGTCTGAGAAAGCTATGTCTTAGGCCTAAAGTCAGAGGGGAGCTGTCCATTTGCTCTCACACCCCCTCATCTAGAACTTGCCTGCAGGAAAGTCTGGGTTCATGGAGCACACACCAGCTGGGCAGATGCAGTGGTGGTTGCTGTATGTCTGGCTTACATCCCAGGGAGGAGCCCCAGAATTTCTAGACCTGTCTGTAAATGGCCATCCTCCCCTGACCTGCACCAGATGTGCTTGCTATAAGAAAGCAAAACAAATTCAATGAGTAGTTGTGAGTAGGGAACCTTCAGAAACAGAGCCAAGAGCTTAATCTGCACAGAGAACTGACTACCCCATCCCACCATCAACTAAGTCATTCCCCACCCCCAATGGAGGAATTAGGGAGGATCCAGGAGAGAAAGACAGAAGCTTTCTTCCTAGACTTTCTGAAAAGGCAAAATATTCTAGTTAGGGTCTGAGACAAGACCTTGGGAGATGAGAGTAATTAGAAAATTACTGGGTGGCTCAGTCAGTTAAGCATCTACCTTGGGCTCAGGTCATGATCCCAGAGTTCTGGGATCAAGTCCCGCGTCGAGCTCCCTGCTGAGTGGGGGAGTCTGCTTCTCTCTCTCTCTCTGCCCTTCCCCTCGCTCGTGTTCTCTCTGTCTCTCTCAAATAAATAAACAAATATAATCTTAAAAAAAAACCAGGCATGTGTCTGAGAAATACAATGGCTCTCAAATTTGATAGAGAATCAGACTCACCTGGGGGGCTTGTTAAAAACAGATTCTTGGGCCCTACCACCCGAGTTTCCAATTCAGTAGGTCTGGGATGGAGCCGAGAAATTGCATTCCTAACAAATCCCAGGTAATGGTGCTATTGCTGGTGCAGAGGTCGCACTTTGAGAGCCCTGATGCAGTACATTTTTCAGTTCAGAAAACACCTGTACACAGCTAATCTCATTTCCGTTGTTCCTCATAGACAGATGGTGAGGGCACTACAGTGGGCAGGGATGGAGGATCTTCTCTAAGCGCACACCACACTAGCCTAAGACCAAGCTTTCCAATCCAAGTCTTTTGATGCTAACTCGAGGATTCTTTTCACTGAGCTGTAGCTGTTTACAGGAGTAGAAGCAACACAGGAAGACCCAGGAATCCTTCCCGTATTTAAGAATCAGGTGGGTATTTTGTATATTCATTGTTAAATATTTTTGTAATTTCTTTAATTTTATAGCTCCTTAGGAAATATTTTGATGTATCTTGCCTATATTGAGGGGGAAAAAAGACCAGAAAAAGTTGTGTTTTTGTTTTATATGCACCTAGGCCAGCAGAGAGAGGTAGGAGAGTTGAATATGCCTCTAGAAACAACCGTGGTTGTGGTAACAGCTGTCATCTGGCCTGGAGACTAAGGAAAGTGGGGGGCCTTTGGAATAAGGAGGGGGAATATGGGCAAGTTATGACTGGTAATTCTTTTAAAAAATGAACCATCTTTTTACAGACGAAAAGCCTTAACCAAAGTGAATTAATTGACAATAGTGCTATTTTAGACAATATTTAGAGCGGTATTTTAATGAAGGAGTACTTTACATCACCCTTCATATTGTTCCATCTGGCTTACAAACATGACTGCAAACTCTGTTAGTTCTCCTGACACCCCCCTCACTTAATTAACTTTTTGAAAAACCAGGACCAACAACCAACTGGTGTGAGGAATTAATGGAGATCACGAGCTGATGGGTTCAATTGCCACTCCTTTTTCATGCTGCTTAAAGGAACCCTCTTGGACATTTCCAAAGATTCACACCAAGTTTTATGATACATGAGTATTTAGTTATCATAAGTATCTTCACTTACAAGTAGGTCTTGATGCCTTATCTAGCATACCTCAGTCTACTGTCACAATTATTTTGGCCTCCTTGACAATGACTTGGACTGCTAGGCACGTGCTCCTGCCCCATGACCCCATTTTATGAATTGCAGTTGGCAGCATTCCTAGCCAACAATTTCTCAGTTCCTGTGATATATGTGTGCACATTTGTGTGTGTATGTGTGTTTGTGAGGGTGGAGGATTGAAAATATAAAAGCTTTCCTACTTTTTGATACTCTTTACTGAATAACATACAGAAAAAATGCACACAATATTAAGTGCAGATTTTGATAAGTTTTTACAAGCTAACACACCCGAGTTAACCAGATCAATAAACAGAACATTACCAGCCCAATGAAAATTCCTGTTCTATGTCCTCTCTTCCTGCCACTACGCTTACCAAGGGCAACCGCAATCCTAACTTCTTTTTTTTTTTTTTAAGATTTTATTTATTTATTTGACAGAGACAGAGACAGCCAGCAAGAGAGGGAACACAAGCAGGGGGAGTGGGAGAGGAAGAAGCAGGCTCATAGCAGAGGAGCCTGATGTGGGGCTCGATCCCAGAACGCCGGGATCACGCCCTGAGCCGAAGGCAGACGCTTAACCGCTGTGCCACCCAGGCGCCCCGCAATCCTAACTTCTAACACTATACATGAGGCTTAGAAATGTATATAAATGGATCATATTGTATATACTCTTTTGATCTAGTTTCTTTGGCTTAACATAAGTTTATGAAATATCCATATTTTATGTGTTGTGTGTCTTGTTATATGTGTAATGTTCACTCCCATTGCTGTGTAGTAGTCTACGTTGTAAGTTTACCACAATGCATTTATCTACTCTACTACTGATGGATACTTAGATAATTTCTGTTCAGGGTTATTTTGAATAGTGCTGCTGTGAACATTTTAGTACATGTCCCTTGGTGCGCATTCATATATGTTTCCACTGTGCATAAACTTGTAAGTGGAATTTCCAGATCACAGATTTGGGTGTATTATCTTTCAGTTCATACTCCCAGTTTTCAAAAATGATGGTTATCAACTATACTTCTCTAAGCACAGCGTTAGAGTTTGGTTTCTCTACATCCTTGGCAGTGCTAGGTATTGTGAGTGTTTTTCGTTTCAGCCATTCTAGTAAGGGTATGATGGTAACTCATTTTAGTTTTAATTTGCAGGTGTTGCACTTCTGAAGTGCCAGTTTAAGTCTTTTACCTGTATTTCTATAACTGGCTTAACTTAACCTCTCCTGCCTTCTTGATCCCCTTTACTGTGTCTCATTAAAAAAATGCCAGTGTCCAACAGCAGGTAAATGGATAAGTACACCGTGGCAGACTCAGACACTGAAATACTACGCAACAACAAAAATAAATGATATCCTAATACCCATAACATCAATGAAACTCAAAAACATCATCGGAAGCAAAAGAAGCCAGATACAAAAGAATATATACTGTATGATTCTGCTTGCATGACATTCTAGAAGTGGCAAAACTAATTTATAGTGACAGAAAACAGATCAGTGGTTTCTTGGGGTTGGAAGACAGTATCAACTGAAAAGGGGCATGAAGGAATGTTTTAGGGTGATGGGAATGCCCCGTCTTGATTTCAGTAGTGGTTACGTGGATGTGTACATTTATCAAAACGCTTTGAACTGTACACTTAAAAATGCGTAATTTACTTGATTAAATTATACTTCCATAAAATTGATTAAAAAGAAAATTTCACTGAGCCCTTAGGATATGGTCAAATTAGGGCTTTTCCTTGGCCACAGTGATCGGTGGAGATGCCCAAAGACCCACAGGTACCCACATGTACTCCACTGGAGAGTCGCATCTCCCTAGAAGGAAATGCAGAGTCGCCAACATCTTTTGAAATAACTGTTTTGATTGAAGACATCACAAAAGCCTGGGTCTGGCTACTTTGGCCACCTCATACCCCACAAATGGTTTAGTTTCCGCTCACTTACGGCTGCCTGCCAGTCACCCAGCAATCCAGCCAGCACACTTAACAAGCTGGCCCATCACCACGTTTAAAATATACAAGGAGAACACAGGCATGTCCAACCCTGGGCTGGGGAGAGAAAACTCCCCAGCTAGTTTCCCCAACACTTTACCTGGCAGGAGCCAAACTGCAGTCATTTTTTCCTTTGACTCTCAAGGGAAACCTGACAGGGACCACGTTTCAGAAAGCTCCTCTTCCATAGAGCACCAGAGCTGTGGTATTTTAATAGCCTCTCTCAGCCCCTCCCCTGGGAACATATTATTATGTGATCATTAGTGATGGGCAAACCTCACTGGGTTTCCAGGTTTGAGCCTATGCCAGAAGTTGGGAGTTTCTCCTTTCTGACAACTCCACATCCCCCCCATTTCCCCCCTATTTATTTATATTTATTTTCGTCTTCTTTACTTGGTTTGTTCTTATTGACCTAAGCATGTTCTCCAACCCTTACCTACTTCACCACAGAAAGAGGAAAGGGAAGGAGATAGGGCAGGGGGCATGAGTTCTTTGATGGTCTCTCACCTGACAAGCATGTCACCTCTCTCTGTTGAAATGCCCTATACCAAACAGAATTGTAATCAGGCCCCAATTATTGGCGTAGCCAGAAAAGAATGACTGTAAACTCCTTGTGTGCCCATGACCACACTGAGGGTACCCAGTGAATTGTGGGCAAAGAATGAGGTCTATCCTTAAGAAGCCCAATAGATGTAATTGACAGAGGCATGCCAATATCATTCTAAAATAATCCCCTTATGCCTAAGTAATCAAGGCTATTGGAAGGCAGAGAAGGAAGCTGTAAGAAGTTGTGAGACATATATGCACATTCTTCATTTGAAGCAACAATTTCTGTTCCTGGAATATGAGAATAAATGCCTTAAATGTATTATATTTAAATGCAAGAACTTGTATCAAAGATTCCTCTCAATATTTTTCTCCTTTAGAAAACAGGAGTGTTAATATTTATTTCATGAGCTATTTTGTTGGTTAAGGAGCTGAGTGGAATGCTGAATTTATAATTAGGGATTATATTTAATTCAGGTCCATACAGCTTATATCACAGAGCTGGCGGTCAAAGCACCTGTGCTTGTAAACTGGACCCACCAGCCAGGGACTCTTAGGGTCATGGGGGCAGTGGGGACATGAAATTTCAAGCCCTCCCCATCTTCCGTTAGAAGAATCTCAGAATACAGCATGTCCCGTGACCTTGTAGAAGGCTGGGAATGTCCAGGTCAGAGGCAGCAGCTGGCCTAGGAGGGCTGCCAGAATTTCCAGGACACTGATGCATTCAGAATAGGAGAAAAGGGAACATGGGAGGGGGTGCCTGATGGTAGAGGGAGGGGGGAAGGAAAGCATAGGGAGCCCTGAACTGAAAAGTTCTGATTCGCTGAAATCAGTCTGAAAACACAGATGAGTCACTTATGCTAATATGTATTTTCTTTTTAACACATTTCCCCCAGTTCGTCTGAAGCTATAGTGTGTCTACTATGAGTAATTTCACACAGTCACAACACAAAATTTGCTTTTCTGCCCAAAGGGCAGCCACTTGTTTTTTTGGACTAGAGCCCCCCAGTGTGTAGCTAAATCAGGGAGACCATTTCTGCCACAGTTAAAGTCCTCCCACTGCTTTCTGTGAAGCTACAGTGAACATACCTATTCTTTAAGGAATTTTTCTAACAGTCCAAGGAGATCTGTGCCCTATTAATTGTCTTGGTCCTCTTTAATCAGTAATTTTGATTCCCCTTGGGCATTTGTTTATCTTATTATATTGCCATCTCTGGATAGTCTCAGGTCCAAAAAAAATGGAATGTATGTTCAGATTATTATCTGTTTTCTAATTTTCCTTTTATGATTGCATTGATTTTAAAACTGGTTTTACAAACTGGAAATGGACAGAAAGTAGAATATTTATGGAGCAAATGATCAGAAATGCACGGGCAAGCAAGCTAACTAGTGATCATCTCAGGCAGCAACTTCATCGAACCAGGAACCCTGAGGACACTTCTAGGCTTAGCGAGAAAGAGGGCTGGGAGTTGATGGTAATGTCTGCCATGGTAGTGCATTCTTGGTTAGTGGGGATGAAAATGATTAGTGGAACTTCAACATAGACATTATGTATTTGCCATTTCTGGTCTTGGCAAAATGTTCATTCAAGCAACTCCTACATCAAGTGGAGTTCTATAGTAATTTATTAAATTGAGTAGAGGCCTGAGCACTTCATTTTCAGTCTGTAGCTGGATCAAAATACATCTAACGGCTAACCCAAAGATTCCTTATCTATGTAATCATATTTTTACCCAGACACAGAAATAAAAGACCTGACGACTGTCTTCTAGTTTAAGTCATAAACAGTGGAAACACATTTATAACTTGCTTCAGTAATTGTAAGCCCTTTTAATGTAAATACATTCAATGTAGTCCCTACCCTCCTTCAGCCTTGTTTCTAGCTCCATGTTTCTTGTGTGTCTCAAACAGAAGTTGTGTGACTGTTGCTCAAGAAAGAGACAGACATGTAAATGGGAAGTGATGGTGTCATTATTTTTTTAAACTTTGATTTGTTTCTCTTGTTTACCTAGAAACCGGATAGAGAATTGAGCAGAAATTTTTGTTCTTAGGACTGAGAAACCAAGTCTAATTAATGAGTCAAAAGAGAAATGGTGGCCCTCTTTTGCAGTACATAATCCATGAGTGCATGACCTATAGGAAAAGTCCTTGGATAAGTCTTTAATCTTTAAATATAGGCACCTGGGTGGCTCAGTCCATAAAGTGTCCAACTCTTGATTTCAGCTCAGGTCATGATCTCAGGGTTATGAGATCGAACCCTACAACGGGCTCTGCACTGGGCATGGAGGGCATGGAGCCTGCTTGGGATTCTCTTTCTCCCTCTGCCCCTCCCCACTCATTCTCTTTAAACTTGGTTGTTGGTGTGAAGAAAATGAATTACAGTTTTTTAGTGTTAAAAGTAACTTTTTTTCCCTCACATATGATATGATTTCTTCAGTTTTGCTAGCTAGAGAGGACGTAGGTTACCCTTTGGGCTAAATCAGGGATTATTTACTCATGGGCTCAAAAATAATAATATGCTGTATTAAATGTTCATAATAGGCACTCAAAAAGTACAGATATATACAATTGTGCTAAATAGCAAAATATTTGCTTTTCAGCACTGTATTATTAGTCAGCTCTTGCCACAATAAAGCTATGTTAAAAAACACTGTAAATCTCAGGGGCTTACAACACTGTTAATGTTTCTTACTTATGGGCCTGTAGGTCAGCTGAAACTGTTCTGCTTCAGGCTGGGGTTGACTAAGCTTGTCTTGGGCCTTGGGTTGGGTTCAAATCTACTCCACGCGTCACATTTTGGGTCTCAGGCTGATGAGGCAGTTGCTACCAGGGTAGTACTTTTCTCATTGTGATCACAGCAGTGGAAGGGGGGTAAGGGAGACAGCCTTTTTTGGGAACTGGCATATAGTCATTTCCACCCACATTTCATTGATTAAATTTAGTCAAAGAGCCAACTTTACCATCAATGGATGCAGAAATTGACTCCACCTCCAGGGAGATGAAATGCAAAGTTAAATGGCAAAGTGTGTGAATATATAATTCTAAAACAGGAAGGACATGGGAATTGAGAACAATGAACCAATTTACCAAAAATACTATTAAGTTCTGTCTAAAACATTGAGTAGGGAAGTAGTATAATGAGTAAAAAAAATATGTATACATATATATCAGGCTTTAGAGCCAGGGAGATCTGAGTTTGAATCTTGGCTCCATTCTTTTCTGACTATGTGACTTCACCAACAGGCAGGTCTTGCAAATGCTAGAACTGGGCAAGTGCTCTTCAGCAGGATTTTGTGGATATCTCTCCCTTGCCCTACTGTGAATGGGACTCCATTTCTTTTTACTTGTCTGTTTCTCCACGTGCCTACCTGCTTTCCATATTTGGCTGTTCAAATTCCTGAAATATGGCGTCTGTTTGACTCAACTAAAAGTCATTGTGCCAGTTGGAGGATAGAGTTTTGCAGTGGGCCACATCTGGTCCAGTGGCCAGTCTGTGATCAGGGCAAATGCATAGCCTTGGTTCAATCCACCATGGCTGATGGAAAGTCATATATAACATAACTTCGTTTGGGAGGCATGGCTTGTTGTCCTCCAATGAGTCATGCTTTTAGAGCAAAGCTGCTATTAGGCTGGAAATTCTTTTCCTAGAGCGGTGCCACATTTTCAAGTCCTTCTTGAGTATAGGTTGAGCCATGTCACTAAGTTTTTCCAGTGGAATAGGAGCAGATTATGAATATCACTTCCAAACAAAGAGGTTAAGGTGCTGGTGCCCTTCCTACTATCTGTTTTCCCATTTGGTACTTAAGGGTGATGGGGCGCCTGGGTGGCACAGTGGTTGAGCGTCTGCCTTTGGCTCAGGGCGTGATCCCTGTGTTATGGGATCGAGCCCCACATCAGGCTCTTCTGCTATGAGCCTGCTTCTTTCTCTCCCACTCCCCCTGCTTGTGTTCCCTCTCTCGCTGGCTGTCTCTATCTCTGTCGAATTAAAAAAAAAAAAAAGGTGAGGACTGCGAGATCCCAAAAAAGGACAGAGCTACAAAATGGAAAGAGCCTAGGTCACTGATCATGTGGAAGCCTTCCTGTGAGTGAGGGATAAACATTTTAGGTTTTTTTTTTTTTTATCAGTTAACAAAGAGTGTCCATTCTGCCTGATTGGAAGAGAGTAAGTGTTCCTTAAAGGGACTGATGGCATGGTCCTTGCTGGGATTAGTGTGTAGAATGAAGCAAAGCATAAAAGGCTAATCAACTGAGCAAAGGCTTCAGCTAGAGAGGCCCAGTGTGCCCCTGTGACATGGCTTTGCTGATACTACACTCAGCTGAGAAGGTGGAATTCAGTAAGAAGTCAACTGTAACTGTCAAGGAACGTGGCCTTTGTGAAGGAGGAGTTCCAAATCCAAACAGTTGTCCACATTCAACTCACACTCATGGAAGAGCCTTCATTCAATGCAGGAGAGTAAGGATTTCCTTTGTGGGCTCTTGCTCCCCTGGACATGGTTTCTGAAATAGCTTTCTTAAGGACTAAACTTCTCTCTTTCCTTGAGGGGCTCTGTTCACCCGAATCAACCAGTTTTAACTAAATTTGAAAATCCATTGTCTCTCTGGGGAAGGCGCACTTCCCTCTTGGCCTCCAGTAGTAACCATTATGCTTACTTAAGTTCATTGAGGAGGAGGAGAAGCAGGGAGCTGTTCCCTCATTGCCAACCATACCTTGACCTTGATCGTAGGCTCAAGCTTGGCAGCTTGGTGGGGGAAGAGGGGATGATGATAGCCTGGGCCAGAAGATTCTGCTAGAGGAGGTCTACCTTTGACTGCAGGGTGTTCTAAGGCCAGACAGGAGTGAGGAGGAAGAAAGTCCAGTCTCTTGCAGTTCTCTCTCTCTCTCTGTCTCCTTCTCTCTGTCTCTCTTTGTCTTCCTGTCCTTCTTTTCTCTCTCTTTTTCCTGACACAAATCCAGTTATTCAGTTGCTGCCCGCATCCAGCTGGCACACCATGCACCGCAGTTGAATTCAGTCCATGCTCCAGCACTTTCTCTGTGAGCTGCACTACAACTGCTTCTGCTTCTCTGGTTAGAGAAGGGTCCTGTCTCCCCTTGCCGGATCTATACTGCTTGCCTCTCATTGATAGACTCTGACTTCAGCCTGGGTGTTGCCTCCACTCTACTTAGCCAGTTCCCTTCTTTCCTTTGTCAGAGACACCAGAGTGCTGTGGGACCAACTTCCTTTTGGGCCCAAAGGTCTGCTAGCTTGGTAGGTCCCAGAGACTCCCTTTTGGATCTCCATGGCACGGTCATAAGCAAGAACCCTGCAAGGTCAGTAGAGGAATGGTATCCATTTGGCTGCTCAAAACAAAGGTTTTAATTCGGAATCTCCCTTCCCCAACTGATAACCCATCTGTCACTGCCAGTGGCAAGGGTGGGGGGGGGGTAAGGCATGGAAAGAAGGGAGGGGGCACAGAGCCGCAAGCTTATTAACCTTTCCAAAAGGCTTGTGATTCAAGCTTGTGGAGCTTAACATTTTTTTTCTCTCCCAATTATTTTAATGATGCTGCAGAAAGTTCTAACTTCTGTACTGAGACTGTGTTGCTGCCACGGTCTGGGCTGATCACATGGTAACATTCCGACCCAGGCTGGGTCACCCTGTAAGGAAAATCAGCTTGGGAAAACCACTCCTCCCGCTGCGTGCAGCGCTCTTGTGTGGCTCCCCCCCCCCCCCTCTCTCTCTCTCTCTCTCTCTCTCTCTCTCTCGGGGCGGGGTGGGGGGGCCTCCTTTTTAAGACCTTTGAAGCTTAAATCTCAGATGTGAGCTTTGCCTCAGAGTTTATTAGTTATTTTTTATCCCCATTCACCACCCCCCTCAAAAAAGTTTATGTTCACTCAGAATGGCAATTATTTGACTCTAATTCAAACCATTTTTGTGTCATTTAGATCCAGGCACATTGCTTGATCTCAATAATAAGGGAACGTACCAAATATTTTAGTTTCTAAAGGAACTGTAGTCATATAAGCCAGTTCATCAATCATGTTTTTTTTTTCCTTCCCTTTCACAGTCTTAATGTATTCCTCATTTCATTTTGAGCAAGAAAATTAAGCCTATAACATAAACTTAAAAGCCAACTACTGTAGTCTGTACTTTGAACCCAGATACAAAAGCAAACATTCCTTCCTATTAGGTTCAGATCAAGATGTATTGATTTAGGAGGTTAACTAATATGTAGCAGGAGGCTGATTAGGGGCTGCCAGTGTGGGAGAAAGAAGGCAGGAGGAGTAGAAGAGGAAGTGACTTTTCTTCTTGTATATGCATGTGCACACTTTATCTGGAGGCATTGCTAAGTTTCAGCAACCCACCACGAACATCATCATGGCTGTGAGGTTTGCAAAGACAGAGAACATCTTTCTGCCAGGCTTCCCATTTAACAAGAACGACTAGCTACTGCTGGGGATTAAAGAGATATCCGTCCTAGTCTGGATTGTCACCTACATGTATATAAATTTTAAAACTTTTACTGACATATCATCTACATAGGAAGAATTGCACTTACCGTAAGTGTAGTTTGCTGAATTTTCACAAACTTAACACACCTGTGGAACAAACATCCAGATTAGTAAATGAAACAGTAGCCCTTAGAAGCCCTTCACTACACACCCACCCAGTCACTACCTCTCAAAGCGTAACCTAAATTCTGATATCAGAGGCAGTTTAATCTTTTTTTGAAATGTCTGTAAATGGAATCATATGGAATGTGTTCTTTTATGTCTAGCTGATTTCATTCAATATTATATTTGAGAGATTTACCCTTGTTTTTTGTATAGTTGTAGATTGTCTACATTCTTCGCTATTAATTTTCTATTGTGTGGGTACACCAAGAATTATAAATCCATTCTATTGATGAGGGGTGTTAGGATAAATTCCTGTTGGGCTATTATGAATAGTACTATTATGAGCATTCCAGTACCTATCTTTTGGTGATCATATGTCCACATCTTTTCTGGGTTTGTTCCTAGGAGAGGGATTGCTGTGTATAGGTGCTGCATGTGATTAGTTTTAGTAGAAACTGCCAAACAGTTTTCCAAAGTGTCTGTAACCAGTTGATACTTCCCCTGGCAGTGTACAAGGTTCTAGTTGCTCTTCGCCTTTGTCAGTATTTGCTTTTTTTCAGTGTTTATTTTAATTCTTCTGGAGGGTATGTGGTGATAATCACACTGTCACCTTACTGTGTGTGTCCTACATCCATTAACATTCATTTCTGTGCTTTGGTTAACTTCCTATCATCCCTTAAACTCACAAGAACCAACAGGACCATTGTCTTCCCTCTACAAAGACTATCTTTTCTGTACTGATATCCCCACATCACTTCCTCCACTCACCCACATGGACTTTTCCCTTTATTGAGCTTTTGTTGAACTTCTGCATGGAGCCGCACCATTTATACTTGATTAGCCCGTGAGAAGTAGTATGCTCCAAGTGTTTGTCCTGTGTTATTCTGTCTTCCAACTGAAGGATGAGCCCGTCGAGGATAGAATCCAGCTCAGTAGGCCAGGTGCACCCACATAAACCCACTAGGATGAGTTCAGATGGATGTGGGCTATGCTCCAGTTAGACTGGACTTTGCACTTTTTGCTCAGTCATTACAATGCCCATGAGCTTTAGCCTAGATGCTTGATATTGATGAAAACCACTCAAGACTCAAGAAGTTAAATAGGGCAGGAAGAGGAATAATGTGATAAAAAAAACTTAGGATTTGGAGACTCAGTTCCCACATGGACAGAGGGAGAAGAATAGAATTGTAGTAGTGAGAATTCAACAATAAAACATAGCAAAGTATCAGGCATGTTGTAGGTGCTGAAGAAGTCTATTTCTTTGGAGAGATCTCAATCTCTCAGTCTTTTAAAAAATTTCTTTTAAGATTTAGTTATTTATTTATTTTTGAGAGAGTGAGAGCACAGGCAGGAGGGGAAGAGGGAGAGGGAGAATCTCAACCAAACTCCGCCTTGAGAGCAAAATCTTCTCTGAGCCAAGGCAAGTTAACAGCTCCCTATGTAATGTTCATCTCTCTATCTACTCAACCGACTGTGTCTAGAGGGAGATGCCTTAAGTGCAGATCATGAAGGCAGCATCCATCTCTGCTCGTAAGTATGTGGTTTAAAGTTCAGACATCTCTGCTTCCAGAAGGGTGCTTAGAAAAGTGAATAAGGGAAAAGATTTGTCCTAGGGCTTTTTTGCCCATCCCTGGAGGTTTTCAGCAGCACTTTTCCTTGGGCAGGCAGCTCTGGAGTCACATACTGACTTTGCCCTGTGTAGTGACGCAGGGCTTGGAAGGGTGGCCTCTGTTTTTCTTCTTGAACACTACTGCTCTGTGCCAGGGTGGGTTGGTGTGGCCAAAACTAATTTGGCAGGTCATTCATTTGCTTCCTCTGATAGTGCTACACTGGAGGCAGGGTTACAAAACACTTTCCAGCTGGCTAGACTTCTGATAGGAGTATCTTAGAAAGGTTCCATGGCCTTTAGTTAGATTTAGTGGTCAGAGTTCTCATAGATGTACCTTTCTCTTTCCTTTTTAGTTTCCAGCCCATTTCAGTAGAACCACATTATAATATAGCTCAATATATTTTACAGAATTTTTAATACCACAGGTCAAACTATGAAGTAGGGATCTTGGATGTTAATCCTGTAGCCAAATTTGTATATAAAGTGATTCCCACATAGATGCCTGCTCTTTGTCCCCGCTAGGAGAGAAATGAATGGGAAAGTTAAGAGGAAAGACAGCGAAAATGCATTTCATGACTTGTCCCAAGGCCCTGTCATTTAATCATGTACCAAGAGGAAGTGGTATTATTTTCTCCATTTTGCAGAGATGAGAAAACACCTACTCAGAGTAGTTTAATATCTTGTTCAAGGTCACATAGCCCTTTGAAGTTGGGATCGGAATGTGGGGTTAGTCCCACTCCAAAGCCTGAACTCTTCTCTCTTTCTTCTCTCCTCTCCCATCTGGAATACATGTAACCTTGACACAAATCTTTCAATATTAGAGTTAAGCATGACCTAAGAGGTCAACCCAGGTCCTATCAAGTATAGGAATTCCCTCTACAAGGTCCCCAACAGCTCATTGAGCTTCTGGGAACCTACAATAATGATTACCTCATTCCTACCCAGAGCAACTGGTGGCCATGTCAGATGGCTCTTCCTCTTCTTTGGAGGAAATTCCCTTCTTTGAGACTTCCACCCAGGGGTACACTGGAGCAGGTCCATACTTATTCATGCCTGCTCAACATCTGAATGTGCACATCTGTTCCCAACTCCACACTTAGTGACCTCAAGTTGGCACCTTGAAATCAGCTATGGTAGGTGTGTTAATACCACAGAGATTGCCAAAAGCTACAAATCATGCATTATCCTGCCACCTCCCACACTAAGAGCCCATTCTTAAACATTTATCAGCACACAGCTATTTCTACCCTCTGGAGTTGAGTCTACCTTTTGTCCTTACATAGGAAAAGTCAAAATCTTCTTCCACAACAGCCCGTCGCGACTTTGGGACAACTCTTTTGTCCACTCTGTCTTTCTTTGATCACTTCAGAGAGACCTGAATTTGAGTCTCAGGTCAATTCCTTAGTTGCTATGGAATGCTGAAAAAATTAATCATTCTAAGTTTTAGTTTCCTTATAGGCAAAATTGGGTTGATACAAACAATATCTTACCTCTAGGGTGAATGTGAAGCTTAAATGAGACAATGAATATAAACTACACTGCCTGACCTACAGAAAGCTCTCAACTAATTTTGTTATCAGAATGATCATTATTATTGATCATAATGCTACAAACATTTAGAGAGTTACCCAGGACTTCCAGCAAATGAAATTATACCTGTCAAGATCCCGGCAGGAGCGGTAGCCCATACAAAGAGTTTGATTATAGAAAGTTTAACATCCAGACCATGTGCAGAAGAGCGAAGACAGTTAGATAGTTAAGGAAACTAATAAGGGTTAATGAGATGCCCAGGATTTACCAGAAGGAAGAGACAGTTCCCATCCCCATTTCTGAAGGCACAAGGGAAGGGACCAGTTACAGAGGAGCTGTAGCAAAGGTGCAGGAACATACTCCCAAACATGAGACCCAGCAGGAAGAGAGCAAGGGGAATAAATACTGTGACTTCATCTCTCTTCTGCCCTCCAACGTCCTGCCAGTGCGCCCCAGAAGCCAGAAGCCAGAGGACACAAGGGATGGGATGATTCCATCTGTAGATATCATCTCATGCAGCACAAAGCAAAGAGGAATGTAGATTGGAGGATAGGGTAGGCTGGGCATGGAAACAGGGAGTGACCAACCAGCGTTTGAATTTTTAATCTTATATTCAATCTCTTGGATCCACCTCTAACTTCTTTTTGCTGTAGAAGATCCAGACTAAGAAATTGTGCAGAAATATAGCTGTCAAGAGTGGGGGAAAGATCTCAGTATGAGGAAGTATGTTTGATTTTTGGGCTTAATTATACTTTAAATTTGATGTGATGCATTGACAAACTATCTAAACTATCTAACTATCTAAACTATCTAAACCTGCCTGTTATCTCGTGATTTTAGAGTCCCCCAAACCCTCCATGGGACCCATGAGAAGGGTCCCATGTTGCCTCATTGACTTATAATATCCCATTCACTGGTCTTATCCGGTGCTTGCCTTTATTTTCTTTCCCTTTGAAAATGTGTCTCTTGGTAGATGTCATTGCTATTGTCTGTGTATGTGTGTGTTTCATATTTTAGGGGTCTTTAATTGTTCCATTCTAATAGCATTTCCCTCCCCTTTGAACTACCTCTGTAGTCTATTAAAAAAAAAATCTGCAGGACCTGAAATGTATTAAAGTCCTCAGAGTTCCCCAGTACAATGTTTCCATCTGTTTTTAAAAAGAGACATTTTATAGCTCTGGGAGAGCCACTTAAAAACCTCATCTACTGAGGCAACACATACCCCCATGTACCGAGAAGTCTTAACTGACAAGAACAGCTTCCCCTCTCACCTGGATCTCTCTAAACCTGTCAGATTCTAGGAGGTCATTGACTTTTCCCTCTGCTCATTGACACAAAATCCTGTGGTCATTCATACAGTTCATTAAGGGTAGTATCAGTTAGCCTTTAAAAGCTATTTCACAGGAATCATTTCTTATGAAAATGCAAGAGGAGGTTTGATGGTTCAAATGAATCCCAATGATCTTAGCAGATAGATTCTTGAACTGCCTTGGAGGCTACATTTTTTTATGTTTATTTCCACATGGCTCTCCGCAGAACAATGACCGAAGTAACAACACTCTCCTGATTGTGTTTGTACCACGGATTGTCCACTGTCACACTCACTGTCATTTACACCCTTCTATTATAAGTAGGTTGCATTCAGACTAACTCAAGTGCCTACAGCAGCCTCACAGGTAACATACATGAGCAAAGTACAACAGGTGTAAAAAAAAAAAAAAACCCTCTCCTTGGCATGCACAGATGCTCTGTGCCTATTGCTGCTTCCTACATTTGATAAAGATGTTTGTACAAGACCTATTTTACTTTTATCTCATTCTATTTGAAGGAAAACAGTATCGGGAGTGTGATGTTAAGTGGCAAGAGAGACCAAGGAGATGACAGGGAGTGATGGTGTCTGTGGAAACCTGGAGGACACATATCCCATCTAGAGGGATACCTCACTGTTTTGGCCCAGCACACTAATGTTATGTGGGAATGAAGACTTGGTGGTGTCAAATCTTTGTCTTTCAAAAAGCTAGAATTCCAGGTTTTTTGGGAAAGTTTTCAAATTTTAGATATTGGTAACAAATATGAAAAAGTCAGAAAGTATTTCATAATCCAAATCTAATACTTTTAAAGCTAGAAATCGCCTACCAGCCACCAGAGAGCAGTTGCTGAACTTGAGTCCATGAATGGAAGGCCACTGGGCAGAATTTTACATGAAGTAAGAAGAGGGATGGTTGGTTGCTCCAATTTCCTTCTTTCCTTCTGTACTTGATGAAACTGCAGAAATTAGCATGTTCTAGAAGCCAGTAAGAAGGTACTCAACTGCTTCCAAGGCAACCCTGGCTCCTAATTGCCTTCTCCCTACTCCCGGAGTCACCTCTTCCCCATCACCCCCATGCATGATCCTCCACTCTTACACACACACATTTACACATTCAGCACGGTTATCTAAGAATGCCCCTATTTTGACATCCAGTGTGTGTTTGGATGACTTCCCTTCCTGTGCATTTTACTATTAGAGTGTGAAAATATCTCCATAACTATATTGCCAAACTCTAATTTATCCTTGATTCAAAGTCATCTAGGCACTGCCATGGAAAACCTCTGGCTCATATGATCTAGAAACATTTCCCCCGGGGCCTCTTTACTATCAGTATAAGTTACTTTGTCAGCACTCACCTGGATCTCAATGAGAACAGCACAATGTGTACTAAACACTAAGGAGAATGTTAGGATTGCACAATTCATTGATCTGGTAAGAAAACCCATCTAAATGATCATTTATGGGGCACTTGGGTGGTTCAGTCAGTTAAGCGTCTACTTTTGGCTCGGGTCACGATCTCAGCGTCCTGGGATCGAGCCCCGCATTGGGGTCCCTGGTCATTGGGGAGTCTGCTTCCCCCTTTCCCTCTGCCCTTCCCCCCCCGCTCGTGCTCTCTTTCATACTCTCTGTCTCTCTTTCTCAAATAACTAAATAAAATCTTCAAAAAAATAAATTGTTGTTTATCATTGCATGGATAAAGGCTCCTCAAACAAGGGATCAAGATAGAGAATTGGGGATGCCAGAAGACATCCTTCAGGACTTTTAAGACATTTTGGAGCAGCCCTGTGTCTCCTGCCCCCAAGAGAGGCATTTCACAACCATATGGTATCTGAGTGCCTTACAGAAGTGGGATAACTCTGAAGTTAGGCCAGGTTCAAGGGAAGAAGGAAACCCCTCCAGAGGCAGCCCTCCTCTGAGCATAGCTGTCTCCTGCCCCAGCCCACTTCCAGGCCATGAGCCAGTCTGCTGTCTCTGTCTCCTCCTCTACCTGTCTGCTTGGCGCTATTATGGTTCTGACATTGGCTTGGTGGCTGGGCTCACATCCTCTGGCTTTCTGAGATGATCTGTGTCCTGTTTGCTGCATCTGCTTTCCTCAGGTTCTGCTGTCAGTGTTTCCAACCAAAGTGCATTAACTTTGAACCCTTGACTCCTTTGCTAAGAGGATGCTGTCCTTGGCAGCATGGGGCCCATTTCCCACCCCCTCCAAGAGCATCTACCTCATGGAAGGATACACAAGCTCCTTCCCTTGACAACAACCCCTCTTGCCAGATGCCATGCCTTGGAGACCCTGCCTTATTTAAGCCTGAACATTGCCCATTGTTTGCACTGAGTTTCGTTGGCTGACTACTTGTGCACAGGACATACCAGAGTCACAGCATTGGAATTATTATTTTACGTCTTTCCCTCTAGTTTAAAAAAGAGATTTAAAAAAAACTGGTTCCATAATGAACAGAAAGCATGACGTTATTGACCTGAAAATAAAAAGGCAAATGCTTATTAAGGCGTGTTGGTCACTATGTGTTAGAGGACAGGAATTCCTGGTGATGCAATCTGCCTCATCCAGAAACTGAGCACAGAAAACCTTTTCATATGTGCTAAGTCTGCAGTTGCAATAAAGCCTCCGTGCAAACAGTCAGCTCTGACTGCAAATCCTAGCTTCTCTACTGAAGTTCATATCCCTGGGGGTGCAGTGGCATTCCTGATGGAGCCCAGCACACAAATTCTATATCCACATGCCCGACTTGATGCCATGCAAACAAATAAATAAAATGGTTTATGGGGAAGGATTCCTACTAGTTGTGGTGGTCCTGGGATCAATAAAAATGTTACTCGAGGAAGAGAATCATCAATGTTAAAGATTATCTGTTAAATCATAGTCATGAGAGTAGCTTTCCTACTGGGTGATGAGTTTTTGTGCACCACATGCCATGCATGAGTCTGACATCCTGCACACTAGATATGACAAAACAGAATGTGTAGTGAGGAGCCCATAGGGAGGTGAATTGAAGAGAATTTGATTACATCTGAGTAGACAGTTCACTCTCCTGAGCAACTCAACTCTCATGTCCTTTAAATGAGCAATTAGAATGAGTCCTGTGTATACCACACACAAAGCTCAGTTAGCTCAGGAAAAGAAAAATAAGCATGAGTGCCATAACATCCTTAACAGAGATAACTAGTCCAGTTTGTCTACAAAACAGGTCAATAAAATACTCTTCCTCCTGTCTAGTTTAGATCAGAAACAAACAAAATCTCCTTATGGGTATCTGTGAGGGTCCAGTCAGGAAAACTGGAATCACTGCAGGTGTTTCAAGCAGAAGGGATTTAACAGAGGGACTTGATGACAGAGATGAAGAAGGGTAAGGAGCCCTACAGGGGATGGTAATCCAGAGATTAGTAACAGCAAGAAAGAGATACCACCCCTCAGGTTAGCAGAAGGAATGTGGTTACCAAGACCAGAATATGGTTCATGTATCAGAAGCTACAACCATGTTGAGGTCTTCCCAGTGAATGTCAAAATCATAAAGATGATATAGTCTGAGGAAGAGAGAGTAGGGGAGAAATATCCTGGTCTCTCCCATCTTCCATCCCCCTCCCCCCAACCCCCATCTTCCCTCAGAGTCTGCTGAATCAACCAGGAAGCCAGGGTGCAAGAGAGCCTGGGAAATGTAGTTTCCATAGCGAGACATGGGAAGTATTGCAGACCGGCAAACGACCAGCACATTTGGCATCTCCGAAGACGTGTATATTTGTATATTTGCATTGGCTAATTGACCTCTATCTTAAGTGGACTTTAAACAAGCAATGGTTAGCTTCTTTTTTCATTTATTTTCATCTGAAAAATGAGTGAAGGAAAACCACAGACAATCAGACTGTGATGCATTTGACAGTAATTTACCCTGCGAGATATGTAGTTAGGTCTCTCTGTACCGATATATCTTCATTTTTCCTTAAATGTTCTTTGCCGTCTCCCCTGCTTCTTTTTTTATTTTAGCTTTGGGATTATCCAGTAAACAGGAATGATGATTTCATTCATTTTTATAACCTAATCCCTCACAGGGTGAGGCAAGCTGCGGAGTGGGGGAGTACATGCTGGTAACTATTTTAGACTTGTAAATTTTATAAGTTCAAATATCTTACTCAGTGCTAGAACATGAGTAGGAAAATGCCTGGTTCAATGATGTAAACACAGCAAACATCAGCCTAGAATGAAAGAAGTGAAATAGAAGCAAAAGAGGTTTTTCAGGAGCATCCCTGCTTTTTAGACATGAGCAATTTTTGGGGTCTGAATTTCTCAAATACGTCAGAGCTTTAAACGGCCTCTTTAGTTGCCATGAGGGGGCTCTGTTCTCTGACATAGAAAATTCAGGATGATGTTGAACTGTATTAAGTGCACTCTGCTCGTAAACCTGTGAACACAGCACCTGCATGCTGTATTTAACAAGTCCTTCCGTAGTGTGGCTCATTTGCCAGCCCTGTCCTAAGCTGCTAACACGTTGGCCCATTTAAACAACTGTATAAGGTATAGGGAAGACCTCAGGCGGTGTGCAGCAGACTACTGTTTCTCCTTATTTTGTAAATGAGGAAATCGAGGCACAGAAGGATGAAGTCACTGTCCCAAGGTTACTAGACAGCTGGTAGCTGGGAGAGTGAGGATTTGAACCCATGCAGTTGAGCTCTAGAGTCTGTTTTTAACCAGTAAGCTATGCTGTGGTCTTCAGTGTGGCAGCCTCAGGGTAGAGTTACTGCTAGGCAACTCTGGGCTCCACGAGGGAGTGTTTCAGTGAATAAAGTGGGAGCCACCTGGTCTTTCACGATGGGCCTCTTCCTCTGTGATCTCTTGGTGGAAGCAGTGACAATCCCATTCAGATCCAGGAGTGTGAGAGCAATGTCAAAGTGTCAAACAATTTGCGGCAGTGCTTTGAAGCCACCAAGTGAACAAAATACCAGCAGCAATAACCACAATATATGATACCTAGAATGGCGGATTGGTTTTTATTTGCTGAAATGACCTTATGGTTTCCTATATTTGGTCCTCATTTATCTACGGCAGGAAATGGAAGGAAATAGAGTCTTTCCTTAAGGCAGTTCTCTGTTCCAACTGGTATTCTTCTAATGCCTCCCTGAGCTCTGACAGCCTTCTAAATGGCATCGGACAAGACTTCCACAGACTCAAGTTTCATTGATGTAGTTGTACCCAAATAGAAAATGTTCTGTTGCCTATATTCAAAACACATTGCTAAGCCAATTTTCTTTAAATTCTCCTGAATTTCCTCCCCTGGGAGGATTATACAACTGCCAAGTTTGAATTTTAAACTTTCAGATACTTTTGAGTAATACTCAGTGGATAGGAAAAAAAAAAAAGTATTTTGGTAAGGTGGTGTGTGTGTGTGTGTGTGTGTGTGTGTGTGTGTGTGTACGCTGTCCTCAGAGAAAATTGCAGGTTTTCTACTTTAACTTAACTGTAAAATGCTGAACTAATTTAGCTCAAATCTTTTGAATACAGGTTCAATTTATGGGGCCAGTGACTATCAAAAAATTTAAGCTGAAAAATATTGAAAAACCACTCAACTCACCAGAATTCTGGTTTTGATTAAAATCTGAGTTTGTGACCAATGTTGCTTTTTAAAAAATAGCTCTGGTGAATGCCACAATTAGAGTATTCAATGACATTTCTTTATGATGTGTCCCGAGGGAACAATTTGATTGGTATACAGAGAAAAATTTCAAAAGAGGAACATTTCCTTCTGTGCCATGGTCTAAGACAGGCATTCCACATGCAGACAGGCGAATATGGGACTGATCGGGCTGGCTCATCTGTCATGCCTTCATGGCCAAGGTTAATTTCAATTATGTGGCTGGCTGCCAAATTTGCCCTCTTCTCTCTCACCAAAGCATAAGTAGACAAAAGATGGCTTCTGCAACATAACAGTCCACTGTTATATTTTCTGTGACAACCTCAAAATGTGCAAACAAAAGCATTAAACAGACTATCGATGAAATTGTTTTTATTGATTCAGGATGGGCCTGTATGAAATCAAATCATTCAATCAATTTAGCAAGAACTTGAATAGACCCAACTGTGAGGCTTGTATGTGTAGTATCTGAATGAATGAATGAATGAATGAATGGAGTTGATAGAGTTGACTTAATTAGAAAGCTACGTCAGCTTTCCTAGCGCAACCAAACTTCTTTTAAAGTCCACATGTACAATATAGAAAGCTTAATATTTTCTTGGACTGTGGTTTAAGCAGCATAAGGTTAGAGTTAAGACCACCACTTCTGGAATTGGACTTTCCAAGATTTGAATCCTGTTTCTACTACTTGGAGCTGAGTAGCTTTGGACAAATTACTTTACCACCCTGTGCTTTATGTTTACCCTCTATAAAATGGGGATAATAGAAGTGCATAGTTTATAGTGTTGTGAGGATCAAATGAGTTAATTTATGCTCAGGGTTTATTCTTTTTAAGATTTTGTTTATTTGAGAGAGAGAGAGAGCAGGAGCAGGGGAGGGGCACGGGAACAAGCGGATTCCCTGCTGAATGGGGAGACCGACAGGCTCAATCACAAGACCCTGAGATCATGGCTTGAGCTGAAGTCAGACGCTTGACTGATTGAGCCACCCACGCACCCCTATGCTCAGTGTTTAGAAGGGTAACTGGTGCATTTATGCTATTGTTTGATTCTGATATTCTTACCAATTTAACAGTATACTTCTCTGGCCATCACCACTGAGAAAGTAGGGTAAGTCCTACCTTCAGCATTATCATCTGGTGACTTGGAGAAGTCATTTATTGTCAATGAACCTTGTGGGATTATAAGGCTATTCTTGTATGGTGGCATCTGCTATTAAACCAAACTAGCTAAAACATGTGAAATAGAGCCCAGTAAATAGTTGATATCCATAGTCCAAAGTAAAATGGAAAAGTGAAACAGAATACATTTGTTTGTTTGTTTGTCTGTTTAAGGAAAAGAATGGAAAAGAAAGGGAAAGAAAGGAACATGATTCTAGGAATGAAAGAAAGGAAAGGCCACATTACTCAGATCAACACCTTTGAAATGTGTCAAGAGTCACAGAGAAACTGGAGACTTTGGTGTCTCTCATTTCCCAAATGCACCCCTAATTTCTACTCTACCTCAAACAGATGGAGGAAACTTTGCAAGGGGTCATCTATCTCCAACTTGACATGTGCATTCAGAGGTTATGAAAGCAACCCCAGATAAATGTGAAAAAAAGTTTTCATAAAGAACCTGACAAGTAATCCCAACAAATGGAGGGGAGAAGGGGATTAAAATATATAGTACAAGAAAGTAGTACATGAATGAAAATTATTTAAATTAAGGAATCTATTAAATGTGATATATAATGTATTCTAGAATGAACTAATAATTACAAACACAGATACATCCTGCTAAAACTTCAACTTCAAGAATCAGGATGATTTTCTTCAGAAATACAAGTAGAAAAAGCAGGTGGAATATTAGGATAAAAGTCAAGCCGGCCTCAGACTTCTGTATAGCAATATCTATTGCCAAAAGCAGTGGAGCAGTGTCTTCACATTATTTGGTATAGAAGTAGGGTAAAAGGGGTTGACAGAAGGATTCTAAACTGAGCCAAGAGGGTATAATTTAAGAACTATAATTTTTATGATTAAAGTAATTAATATTTGTAAAGCACTTGAGCTGTGCCTGGTGTATAAAACGCACTATGTAAGTGTTAGTTAATGCATTAAATGGGAATGAACTGAATCTCCTGAAATCCACGAGTTCGTCTTAATCAAACCTGTCTTCACAGAAGCTCTGATAAGACTACAGGAGGGTACACTAAACCCCTTTACACCTAGAACTAAAATTAAATCAATGTGGGAAATAGGATTACAGAAAGTCCATATTCTAATTATTGAAAATTTTAAAATAATAATAAAGCAACAGGAAATCAGTAGATAAAGAGCAGAGCTGAGGAGATGTGTTACGGTGCTAATTTCTCCATTTTTATATGGAGAGTCAGTAGATTATATCGTAAGTTGATGAATGAAGAAATAAATCTTTTGATTAATTATGTATACAATTTTTTGAGGACCTATTATGTGTTGGACACTATTGTAACTGGTGTGGATTTAACTACAAACAAGGCATATAAGATATATAAGATTCCTGCTCCTTTGTACTTAATATTCTAATAGAAGGAGACTAACCCATGCACTTAGAGAAGAAAAAAAAAAAAAGAAAGAAATAGATGGATAGATCAATAAAAGAGTCCCAAATATAAATGGGATAAAGATGATACATGACACATGATAAAGATGACATTTCAAACTAGTAATAGTAGATGGATAATTTAATAAATATGATGGGACACTGGCAAGCCAAAATAAATTCCAGATGAGTCAAAGATTTAAAGAAAAATAATGACTCCATTAAGATATTATAAGAAAACATTGGTGTATTTATAACCATGGTGTATGAAAAGACCTTTTGAAGGAGGACATACAGCATGGAAGTCACAAAATTAAAGATTAATACATTTAATTACAGAAATATTTCTAATTTGGGGGGCGCCTAGGTGGCTCAGTCGTTAAGCGTCTGCCTTCGGCGCAGGGCGTGATCCCGGCATCCTGGGATCAAGCCCCACATCAGGCTTCTCTGCTGGGAGCCTGCTTCTTCCTCTCCCAATCCCCCGGCTTGTGTTCCCTCTCTCGCTGGCTGTCTCTCTCTCTCTCTCAAATAAATAAATAAAATTAAAAAAATATATATTTATAATTTCTATGTAGAGAAAAATGCATCATAAAGTCATAAGCAATCAACAGACAAATATTCATAACACATTTTTGACAAAGGACTTGTTTCTTTAATATGTAAAGAGCTTGTAAAAATAAGAACAAAATTTAGGTGTGATAGTAATATTATGGTATTTTTGTTTTTCTGCTTTTTACGTCAAAGAAAAAAGCAAGCAACCTAGAAAAATGGATAAAGGATCTGATCAAAAACTAAAATATAATGACCAGTAAGTATATGGTAAGATTTTAACCTCATTCATAATAAAAAGAAATGCAAATTAAAATGAGATACCATTTTTATTTTACCATTTTATCAATGTTTGATGACACACAAGGTTGATGATGATTCTGTTGATGTTAGAATAAATCAATACACACTTTTTTGAAGGACAGCTATAGTCTTTCAAAAAAAAGTCTTAAATGCACATATTCTGACCCAGAATATCTATTATTAGAAATGTACCCTCTGGATATACTTGGACATTTTTATATAAACTTATCATTGAGGTATTTTTATAAAAGAAAAAAAAAGACTGGAAATACCTAAATGTCCATCAGGAGGGGCAAATTAAACGAATCATGGCAATAATACTACATTTAAAAACAATAAGACCTAGGTAGAAAAAATATATATGTATATATATTTAAAAAGCAAAAAACTAGGAAGATGTGGCTATCAGTCCTTTGTGCAAAATATCCGCACATGAATATACACATAAACATATATGCATATGCTCGCATGCGTGTAATGTCTTGATTCCCATAAGGTTATATATGTATCTGTGAACCCTGGTTACCTTTAGAAAAATTCATTCAGGGTAGAAAAGAAAGAGGGAGACCTTTATTTTCATTTTATGTGTTTTTGTACAGTTTAAATTTTTTAACATATGTGTGGATTATTATTTTCGAAGTTAACAGGTTATCTGGGTAACAGAATTATAATTTTCTTTCGTTTCTTTATTAAAAATACCTTAAAACATTATTTAAAATAAAATGTGATACCATTATTCAATTTTTAATAGTTTACAAACTTATGTTGAAATGAAAGTGAATTCCTGAAGATATTTAGATATTTTATAAAGGGGGCGCAGGGCCTTCAGTTTACTGTGTGGGGGGAGTGCGTTTCTAGGCGCCAAGCATTTGCCATTTGCATGCTCCTTCTCTCCTGACTGGCAGCTTGATCCACATAGCAAGACAATGGCCTCTTTCCCTAGTTCTCCTTCCCTAAACCTGCCTTCTCCAGAGTATCTTAAAACTCTTATTTAGAAACATGAGAGACTATGGACTATGAGAAACAAACTGAGGGCCTCAGAGGGGAGGGGGGGTGGGGGAATGGGATAGACCGGTGATGGGTAGTAAGGAGGGCACGTATTGCATGGTGCACTGGGTGTTAATACGCAACTAATGAATCATCGAGCCTTACATCGGAAACTGGGGATGTACTGTATGGTGACTAATATAATAAAAAACAAAAAAAAAAACCCTCTTATTTAAAAACCCATATCCCTGGAGGCTTTCCTGGTACGTAGACTTGAAGGAGACACCATGGAACTCAGAAAACAGCATGAAGTACAAGAGATTTTCTTTTTTTTCTTTTCTTTTTTTTTTAATGATTTTTTATTATATTATGTTAGTCACCATACAGTACATCCCCGGTTTCCGATGTAAGGCTCGATGATTCATTAGTTGTGTATAACACCCAGTGCACCATGCAATACGTGCCCTCCTTACTACCCATCACCGGTCTATCCCATTCCCCCACCCCCCTCCCCTCTGAGGCCCTCAGTTTGTTTCTTATAGTCCATAGTCTCTCATGTTTCATTCCCCCTTCTGATTACCCCCCTTTCTTTATCCCTTTCTTCCCCTACTGATCATCCTAGTTCTTATATTCCATAGATGAGAGAAATCATATGATAATTGTCTTTCTCTGCTTGACTTATTTCACTTAGCATTATCTCCTCCAGTGCCATCCATGTTGCAGCAAATGTTGAGAATTCGTTTTTTTCTGATAGCTGAGTAATATTCCATTGTATATATGGACCACAACGTCTTAATCCAGTCATCTGTTGAAGGGCATCTCGGCTCCTTCCACAATTTAGCTATTGTGGACAATGCTGCTATGAACATTAGGGTGCATATGACCCTTCTCTTCACTACGTCTGTATCTTTGGGGTTAACACCCAGTAGTGCAATGGCTGGATCATAGGGTAGCTCAATTTTTAACTTTTTAAGGGACCTCCACACGGTTTTCCAGAGTGGCTGTACCAACTTGCATTCCCACCAACAATGTAGGAGGGATCCCCTTTCTCCACATCCTCTCCAACAATTGTTGTTTCTTGCCTTGTCTATTTTTGCCATTCTAACTGGCGTAAGGTGGTATCTCAGTGTGGTTTTGATTTGAATTTCCCTGATGGCTAATGATTTTGAACATTTTTTCATGTGTCTGTTAGCCATTTGTATGTCTTCATTGGAAAAGTGTCTGTTCATATCTTCTGCCCATTTCTTTATTTATTTGTTTCTCGTGTATTGAGTTTTTGAATAACTCTTTTTGAAATAACATGCATTTTGTGGACAAACCTCAAAAATAAACAACTAATTAATTCTCCTGTGAAATAAGTAGAAGGTGTTCATTAAGGTGGGATTTCACAGGAGAATTAATTAGTTGTTTATTTTTGAGGTTTGCCCACAAAACGCATGTTATTTTGAAATAACATTAAATAATGTTAACACTAGACCTCCTGCTTTTCTAACAATTAATTTTTGCTAACTTGGTACATGTTATTTCGAAAAGAGTTATTAAAAAACTGGAGAAGAGCTCTTACCTTTCAGTTCCTTTTGTGGCTTAAGTAAAGCCAGATTAACAAAATGGGAGAAACACCCAGTTTCAATTTTTAATTACTGATGTAGTACATGAAACAAGAGTGAACTGATCTAAAAGTTACTTCCTGTCTAAAAGTGCTTCATTCGTTTATTGCTGAAAACGAAGGAAGACATGTGGGAATGCAATTCAGACATCTCCCAGTAACTCCATGATGAAAATCACTTAAAATATGCAAAGAAGGTAAATTATAGCAAAGGTACTTATACTGAACATAGCCAGATAGTTACCATTCTGTCTGATTCTGATTTGGCACTTTGGAATGTTGTATTAACTCTCCAGCCCAAGTGAAGCTCGAATTCACTGAATTCAAACTTACTCTGACTTCAAATAACAAATAGCTCTCATAAACAGAGAACTTTACTCTTTATACTACTTTAATAACAAATGAACAAATGACAAGTAGAAGTAATTTCTTTTCCCCTCCCTTTCTCCATTCCTTCCTCCCTCCCTTCTTTGAAACTAACACTCTATAGTGTCTCAAATGGTCAGGACAAATAGGATACAACTTCTATATATTTTAAAATAGCTGGTACAAGGATAATACGTGGTCACAAACATGGTCCTTTGGTTTCCATTATAGGAACCTAACCAAATGTAAAATATTCAAAAATAGATTAAATTGTGTTCAGTGACATTTTCTTGTAATTATGTGTTATATATAAGTAAAACATAAAATTATATTTTGATTTCACTTTTGAATTGCTAGATATGCTAGTTCCATTCATCAGCATATTAAAATAACTAACTCCCCTAAATCCTCATGTTTTCTGTATACATAAGAACTTACTTGCCTAATAAGATGCTAGAACTATAATTTGCTGAATCAGTACCAAGTTAGCAAAAATTAATTGTTAGAAAAGCAGGAGGTCTAGTGTTAACATTAATTTTCCAGGCATTTAGTGCAATGATAGCTTAATTGTCTTATAGCTTTTTTCTGCTCTGGATTAAACCAAATATTGCCCATCTGTTAGGTACTTTATGTCTGCAAATTGGTCTTTTATTAATTAACTGTTCAAGCACGAAACTGCACCCTCTTAGCTTAAAATGATTCCTTTGTAAGCAGATTTAGCTTACTCCTCGATATACACTGACTGGCATGAGTGAATTTGGGCAAATAATCTTAGAGACATAATCGTTGATAGCTGGGAATTGAAATTTTGGATTCAAGAAGGCACATGAATATTTTTGAAGAATTTTCCCTATGTCTCTATACTTGTAAATTGAGCATGTTCTCGTTCCGCACTCTCTACACTGGCTAATGTCCTGTAATCCTTTTTCATTCCCCGTGGACCGTTAAGTGCCATCAGATCTTATCTTTTCAATCTCTTACAGCCTTCTCCTTTGCCCCATGCTTCTGCTGAGTTCAAGGACTTCTCATCTCTTGCTTGAATAATTACAACAACCGTTTAATTTGTCCTTCTGCCTCCAGGCTGGCACTACTCCAAGCAATGATCATGCTCACTTCTACCAAAGAGATTTTTCTCAAAGTAGATCCTATAGGGAAAAGCCCAAATTCCTTTGTCCAGCAAAACGCTGGCACCCCTCTCTCTTCTTCTGTCCAGTCACACTAAATTGCTGACCATTTCTTTAATGCATCTTGATGTTTCATGCTTTCCTGCCTTTACCCCTGCTGTTCCTCCTGCTTAGAATTCCCTTCCCCCTTGCCTATCTGCACAACACCTGCTCAGCTTTCATGATTTGATTCAAGTATTATGTCCTCCCAGGAACCCTTCTCTGACCTCCAGGGGAAGGTAGTAACTCTGTTGGTTCAATTTTTGTACCTTGTATAAACTTCTATTTGATGGATTTGTGTAAATCGCCGTGTTCCTCTTTGTAGGCCCAGAAATGTAGCAGTGCCTGCAAAAGTAAAAGTCATTGAATGAATAAATGAACAAAGAGAATGCAGGAAACGGGTCTCCAAAGCCAACAATGTTATTTCATTCTTGGCAGAGTGCCATTTAAATTTGGGGCACTTCAGATAGGTGCTATCTCAGGTCAGTAGATATGCTACTGACTATCAGTCAGTGTTTATTTTGAGTTCCACCAGAAGCTGAACCTAAGACAAGGATCTGAGTACAGGTAGGTCACAGGGAGGTGGAGAAACATGATTAGGGGAATAGAAGAGTGAGGCAGGGCAGGGAAGGCAGCCAATAAAGTATGTGCTATCAAGCCCTTAGCGCTGCGGGTGACTGGAGTTTGGGGAGTCCGTTTAGGTCATGCACATTAGTTATCCCTCCCAGAGGAAGGTGAGGTACTGACACACTCCCATTGGTCACTGATTGAGGGCTGCTTCTAGGAGGTATTAATTAGGGCAGAAAGCAAAACCTTTTGTATCCCATTAAGACAATGTGCCTGGGGTGAGACTATCCATTAAGAATCACTGCTCAGGGGCGCCTGGGTGGCTCAGTCAGTTGAGTGGCTGCGTTCCACTCAGGTCATGTTCTCGAGGATCCTGGGATCGAGCCCCACGTTGGGCTCCCTGCTTAGCAGGGAGTCTGCTTCTCCCACTGCCCTTCCCCCCCCACTCAGGCTCTCTCTCTCCCCCTCTTTCTCTCAAATAAATAAGATCTTAAAAAAAAAAAAAAGAACCACTGGTTAAAGGGATTCTCTTGGATTGCTGTTGTTCAATCTGAGTATTTTTTATCATAATTCTAAAGTTGCTACCTCCAAACCCCCTCTTGCCTTTGCAAAATTCTTATTGAATCACTAGGTAAGTAAGATGAAAAAAAATTGCTGCTGGTCCCATGAGGGCACTGCGAGGAGATGAACATGACTGATGGCTTGAAGGTTAACTCTGCCTGCTTACTGAACTTCGTTTGGTCCTACAAATTGTGAAAAGTGTAAAGTATGCAAATTAAGTTTTAAGTAGTTGACGAATCTCTGGATATTAATTAGAACTATTTCCCTGGGAGATTTCTTCTTGTAAAAAATAAGTGACCACCCAGAAATTCTCCAACAAAGCCAATATGTAAACACTTTGTTGATTTTGTTAAAGGCCTCCAGGTAACTTCAACCATTTCATGAACTATTTGGAGATACATTTCAAATACTGGTAATTCCTTTTCTTTATGTTCTTACACTCACTGACAGCTTCCTCCCCTCACTCCTACTTCCATTCTATGCAGTCTCCTTCCACTCCATTCTTTTTCTGTACCTGTGATCCAGAAATACCGACCAGAAGCTGTTGTTAATGCACCAGCACTGAGGAGTGTGAACCAGCCTTCTTCTGGAAACTCCCCTCCTGTGAATTCTAAGACAAATTACCATGGTCTGCTTTTCACTTCTCTCAGACTTTTTCTGCAGCATCTTCCACACCTTCCTTGGCAATCTTTTCTTCTCTAAATGGTTAAGATTTAGCTCAGAAATCTGCAAGCTAGTTCCCTACTCCTTTTCCTGAATTGCAGGCTGATGTCTAATTATCTGCCCTATACTTCCATGAGGATATTTAACCACACCCAAAAGAACCACCCCTGCATCTCCCATTCAGCTCCGGTTCACACTCCTTACCGTGAACAGCAACGTGGTTTTTTGGTTACCCAAGCTCTAAAAACTGCAGGTATCGATTCTTTCTGTCCCCGGCGCTACTGCCCATCTCCAGGCCACACCTACCCATCTGATCTTCCTTACAGCTTTCACATTGGTTTCTTTTTCACGTGGACTTTAGGCCTCCATTACTACTCCATCACGACTACGTGTATAGTTACAAAAGCTCCTACCTGGAGCTCTCTATTCTCTCTATTCTCCCTTTTCTTCACCACTATACCAAACATGAGATTTGTTTTCTTTACGTGCATCTCTAGCCATGCCATTCCTCTGGTAAAATTATTTCACAGTGATCCAGTTATACAAGATGGAGTCCAAATGCTTTAGACTAACAGTCAAGAATCTTGAGGTCTTGGGGCGCCTGGGTGGCACAGCAGTTAAGCGTCTGCCTTCGGCTCAGGGCGTGATCCCGGCGTTATGGGATCGAGCCCCACATCAGGCTCCTCCGCTGTGAGCCTGCTTCTTCCTCTCCCACTCCCCCTGCTTGTGTTCCCTCTCTCGCTGGCTGTCTCTATCTCTGTCGAATAAATAAATAAAATCTTTAACAAAAAAAAAGAATCTTGAGGTCTTGAAGTCCACTTAGCTTTGTACCCCAGGTCTACTCTTTACCTTGCTCTAGGCCTGAGAGGTTGATTTCTATGGGCTGCATAGACTGGATTCCCAGCCTCTGCATAGTCCCCTCCCCTTGAGTGTGATCTGGATCCATGAAGAGGATGGGATATGACTCCCCTTATTAGGTTATATTGTATGTGGCAACAGGTGATGGGATTTTTGCAGATAAGATCCCTAATCAATTGAATTTGAGTTAATGAAAAGGGAAATGAACCTATCCTGGGTAGGCCTATAATCAGGTGAGTCTTTTAGAAGAGAATCTAGTAATCAGAGAGATGTTCTCCTGTTGGCATTGATGAAGTGATCATGAGTTTTATAGATGGAAGGAAATGAATTCTGCCAACAGCCCCATAGGCCTAAAAGAGAACCTTGAGCCTTAAATGAGACTGCAGCCTTGTGAGATCCTGAGTAGAGAACCAGCTAAGCCATGCCTAGCTTTGTGACCCATAGAAACTGTGAGAAAATAAAAGGGCATCAAGCCACTAAGTGTGTGGAAAATTGTTACACAGCAATAGATAACTGATGCACCCCTATTGGTTAAAGTAGGTCAATGGGAGATTTCAACAGATGTTCAGAGAGTAGGAACAAAGGAAATTTGAGATATTTGTTTTTCCTGCCAGCTCCTTCCCAGCTGACCTTGAACCAGAGGTGTCCCACTTCTGCCAGTGGTTCCCTCCTGCAGCTGCCGCTTTCTCAGGGCCCTGTCATGGCTGCTCCTGAGACCCTGTAGGACTAAGGATTGTAAAGCCTCGGTTTGGCTTCCTAATACAGGGCCAGGGTGCCTCACTCTCCCTTGTCATTTTCCCTACTCCGCCCAAACCTTTGTACAATGCCTTTTGTTAAACTACCTTAAAATCTTTGTTAAAGAATGTGCCATCACTTTCCTGCTGGGATCCAGCCTGAAGAATAGACTTATCTGTAGTCTTGCCATATCCCTATCCAAACACATGTCCAAATCTGAGCTACCACCCATGCTCCTCAAAACACCTCCCTGTATTTCCCCATCTGATGTTTTGGCTTTGGGTTGTTCCTACCATGTTGAATTGAGACCATTGGCATGGTGTGGGTGGGGCACGGGATGGGGGTAGTGGGGAGAAAGACTCAAATGAGCAAAAACAAGAGAATAGTCTAGTATAGATCACTGACTGTGCTCCTTACTCACTGGGTGAACTTGGGAAAATGGCTTAACCTCTCCAAGCACATTTTCTTTGTCTGTAAAATGGGGATAATAATACCCACTGCTCAAGGTTCTTGTGAGAAGGAGGTGGAAAGCAGCTAGTACGTGGAATACGGTTACTGCCAGCATTGGTGGACCTCTAATGCTGTTAATGCTGACATTCATAAAGACACCTACCGATCCTACAGCAGTGCTTGTCCTAAATGTTCCTCTCAAATGCCCTCCCTTCTATAAATGTAATGAATCTACATTTCAGAAGTGAAATTTTTCTTTCTCCACTAAACTTACAGCAATTGTTTTTCAGTTAAAGTTCTTATTCGTGTATCTTACATTTATTGGTTGGAACATATGTTCCATCTCTTCTGCTGAATTCTAAATGTATTAAGGGCAGACACTGTATTTTTGTATTACCTGGCACTTAAGTAAATAGTGCCATGGGCATAAAAGCTACTCAATAAATGTTTGGAGACTCAATATGTAAAAACAAATGTTAATACCCATCACCAGTATGGGTATTAAGGAGGGCACGTATTGCATGGTGCACTGGGTGTTATATGAAAGTAATTAATCATGGAACTTCACCTCAAAAACTAGGGATGTACTATATGGTGACTAACATAATAAAAAAAGTTATTAAAAATAAATAAATAAATAAATAAATAAATAAATAAATAAATAAAATCTTAAAAAAATAAAAAGAAATGTTAGCTGTTGACACTTAACAATCTAACACAAGATCAAATTATTTTAGTATCATTGACAAGAAAGCAAATGATATTGATATCTGGCAATTAAATAATATTTAATCGGTACTTAAAATGGCCTATTGGAAGGCCATAATTACCTTCTAGATGCATGTGTTCATTTAACATTCATTTTTGGTATCTACCAAGTGCAAAAGAAAATAATGTAAAACAAATGTAATTTTAGAAGAATCAATGACCTTTTTTTGTATGTGTATAGTAATTAAAATTTTGCAACATTTCTTTTGACACATTATCTTATTTATTTTTCACAACAGCTTTGTGAAGAGATCAGCTATTAATCTCTACATGTTACTCATGAGAGAGCTGAGGCTAGGAAAATTTGTTATTGTCCTAGGTCAACCCAAATGCTGACCTTTCTGACGAAATATCTACTGTTTGGCAATATGATAAAAGCTGTTAGAGAAAAAAAGAAAAGAAAAAAGTCATGCAAAGTCCTAGCTCTCAAAATCAGGCCATAATATTCAGGCAGAAAGCTGAAAAACACATTTCAAGATACATAGAGTAGCAATCAGGATCCTGTGTTTGTTTGGTATTTTTAAATTCCGCAATCCGACATATGTTTTATGCATTTGACCTTCATCATGCAGTCTGAGGCAGGCAGAACATATATATTTTTTTACTCTGATCAACAGATGAGCCCAAGAAATGACCATTTTTTAAAATTAATTAATTTTTGAGAGGAGGAGAGTGAGAGGGGGAGGGAGAGAGAGAGAAAGAGCACAGAGGGAATCTTAAGTAGGCTCCATGCCCAGCCCAGCGGTGCCTGACACAGGGCTCCATCTCACAACCCCAAGATCGTGACCTGAGCTGAAATCAAGAGTTGGATACTTAACTGGCTGAGCCACCCAGATGCCCCAAGAGATGACCATTTCAAATTCAGCCATGCACAGCTGAAAAAGAATGAGAATCTAAGTCACCCAATTAGGTCTTGGGTTGTAATCAACTTGTTTATAGAATACCTACTGTGTGCATCCTAAAATACAATCTAGTCAATTCACAAAACTCATTCTACCCTCATTTTTAAGATGTAGTCGGTATTTGCCTGAAACCAGTAACCTGATTTGGCCTACTAGGCCTAGTTTTGCAAATAAATCACTCCACCTTCCGATCCTTTCTACCATATCTAATCACACACCAAACAGGTAAAAGTTTGATTGGCGAGACTCTGCTCTTTTGCTGTGGCTCCTGGTTCCTGTGAAAGAACCTCATCCAGGTGCAGTAAGTAGAATGGGTGTTGGGTGTCACACTAGTAACAAAGTGATCTGTACACTAAAAAGTCAAGAGGTTTCTCAGGGAAGTTGCCACAGGTTTCAGTGGAATGACAATTACAAGGTAGATGGATCATTTAATGCCTGCTGTGACCTTTACAATAGTAAGGATCATTATTTTAATGTTAATTTGCATAATGGTTGACCTAGCAAGAACAATGGTGAATGCTAATAGCTGCAGGATGCAATAAAATTAAACATTATCTGGGCTGAACGGCTAAAGGAAAAGTTGCCAAAGTATGACTCTTTAAGCACTTAATTTCCTCCTAGGTCATGTCCACACATAATCAAATGTGGATTTCCGGTATCTCTAAAAAACTGGCAAGAAATGACTGGAAGGGAATAGCAGCACCCTCTTTTATAGAGTCCTTACAGAGTAGGCTTTGCTTTTTTTAATATAATTCGCCTGTGCCCTCTTGCAACCACCATCAGCCCTTCCCCCAAACAACTCCACACCCCCACTCTGGCCACTCCCCACATCTGGCAGATACACCAAATTTGATTGGCCCACAAAGAATGAATCTAACCTTATGAGCTGAAATTTTTTCATGAACCGTTGAAAAGGTAAGGTTGGCCACAGTTAGCAGTAAGTGATACGTTCAAAGCACACAGACACTGACACCTTGAGTTAATAACCTTGCATTCTGAGTTGCAGGTGGAAGGTGGCTATTAGTAGAGAGAGTAAAAAGAGATAGGTCATCTCCATTTATATTTATAGTTTTTAATTATTTCTATTGCTTGGAAAGTGAACAGGTATGATCACCCTATAGTTTGTACCCCAATTCAGCCTGTGGAGATTATTTATTTACTTACTTATTTACTTATTTATGGACTTTTTTCCTACCAAGAGTTGGAACTCATTTCCACCACAAGAGGGCAGCCATCTCTAAAAAACAACCAGAGAGCCTGGCTCTTGGACAAATAGGGCCAAAATTTAGGAAGTTGTGCTTGGGAAAGGCATTCAGCAGTCCCTGAGAAATCCTACATCACACATGAAAGAGATCCTGTGATGGGCAGCACTGAAATGGAATGGAGTGTCTAGAAGTGCCCATTTTCTCTCCGATTCTTGACTGTGGAAGATTATTTCATACCCCGACAAGGTTTCCGTTTTCGCGAGTTACGGAGGCCTAAAGCTGTAGGGCATCCTCCATGGCATCGCCAGAGATTTATTTTTCATCTTTACTCGAGGAGCATCCAACAGCTATCATCTTGCTCCTCCTCTTTAAAAGCTACACACTGATTTAGGTCTCATATTGTTTTGTCTTCTAAATCTCACTGATGACAGAAACAATTGTTAACTTCTCAGTTAAACTTGATAGGGAAGGAAATAGTTTTGGAAGCACAATAAACACTTTTTAACTTAAGTGTCAATGGGTAGACTATGTTCTATTGCCGACTTGTTTAGTATGCAGTGATTCAGAGGGACAATCAGCTTCTATACATAGCAGTTTATTTTGGGGGGAGGGAAGTAGCATGTTTCTGAATATTTTACCCTCCCCCACCCCATTTATTTTCCTAGTAGATAGGCTTCCTCCAAAATACCTTATTTGACCTTTATACTTTCAGAAACAGCAAGTGCCTAATTCCCCTCTGTGGGTAGCTAATCCGATTTACGTGAGCAGAACCTAGAATTATTTTAGCTTCCCAACTGAAAAAATAATACACATGGATAATACGCAGTTATGAGCTCCGGCTTCAGACTTTTTCTGCTTTGCAGGCTGGAGGTTCTGTGCAGGCAAACTTGATTTTGCTGATCTGGTCTTTTCCAAAAATTTTCTGCCCTTGGCTTCTGGGATCCTTTGGGCAACCCGGTTGTGTTATGCATGGAGGGTCCTGGAATCCTGGGAGGGACAGAAAGCCTTAACCTCAAAACGCCAGGGTGCGGCAGATCTGGGGAATATCCAGCTGAGGAAGACAGGTGACTTGACCACATGTCGCCTACCTGCTGCTGGGGCTTGGTGCACACTGTGCGTTATTTTATCTTACTCTGAGCTGCTAATCGCCTGCCCCTGAGCTGGGCAAGATTTAATATCACAAAGCATGAAGTGATGGCTACCATAAAAAGAAATAATATCATCTTCTCTTCAGACCGCCACACACACACACACACACACACACACACACACACACACAGGAGTCAAATTGCGAATATCATGTATAGCAGGACCATATCCATGTCACATATGTAGATATATACACGTATAGTTATAGAAATGTGCTTTCGTTAACATATATTTACATATATGGATATATTGAGAGAGATATACACGAATATTTTTATATATTATATGTACATTTATCTGAATAAAATAGAACATTTACATAAACATAAATGTATACGTAGATAAATGTAAATGCATAGTCATGCGTTTACATATGTATATACGTATATCTGTGTGTTATAGTTTAAATGATACCGACTTTGCAATCTCTAGTTTTCTTTTAATTCTCCTACCCTGGGGAAACAGAAGTGTCTACCCAGGCTATGCCAAAAATGCCTTGTAACTTGGTTGAGGTCTTTTTCTTTTTTTCATCGTCTATTACCGAAAAACTTCAAACTGAAAGTTGAATAACGGGCCGGGTGGGAAATAAAGGCTCGACCCTGTGTTTGTTCTGAATTTCGCCCCCGCAGTCCCAGAGAGGGTCCCCGCTCCCGTAGCTCTCCCCTTTGAGAGAAGGGGCTGGATGCGCGAGCGCCCCTCTCGGCGGCCACGCGTCCCCGCCCTCGGCCCCACCCCGCCGCGGCTGTCCCGGCGCGCCTTCCACACCCCTGCGCGCCCCTCCCGCCCGCTCGGGGATCCCCGGCGAGCCGCGCCACCGAGGGGGAGGTGTTCGGCCTCCGCGGAGAGAGAGACTGCAGGCTGCGTCCCCTTTAAAAGCCGCGAGCGCCGCGCCACGGCGCCGCCGCCGCCGCCGTCGCCGCCGGAGTCCTCGCCCCGCCGCGCTGCGCCCGGCTTGCGCTGCGCCCGCCGCTCCGCTTCCCACACCCCGCCGGGGATTGGCAGCCGCCGCCGGACATCAGCCGCCACAGGCTCCGCCGCCGACCCGAACGACCTCGCGGCGAGCGCCTCGCGGATTACTGGGGGCTGCGAGGCACCAGCGCGCCGCAGACCTCACGCGGGCTGGAGCGCCCGGCCGTGCGCGCCACTGCGCCGTGGCCTCGGCTGCCCGGGCCGCGCCAGAGCCGAGGACCGGCGGGCAGAGCGCCGGGGAGCCGGGAGCCGAGCCCGAGCGCCACGATGCCGATCACCTACTGCCCGAACTCGGGGGCCTGCGACGCGCCGGTCGACGTGTGAGCGGACCCCAGGCTGGCCACAAAGCGCACCGCAGCTTGGCCCGGGGGCTAGGAGAGCGAGGGAAGAGCGCGGCCACCCGCCTCGGCGGCCCGGGACTCGGCTCGCCTCGCCGGAGAATGCGCCCGAGGACGCCGGAGCGCCGGAGCCGCGGGGGTTTCAGCTGGCTAGCGCTAATGGGGGTGCGCTGGAGTAAGGCAGAGTGATGCGGGGGGGCAACTCGCCCGGCACCGAGATCGCCGCTGCGCCCTTCTCCGGACCCGGCGTCTCCCAGGATGGCTGCCCCGAGCCATGGGCCGCGGCGGAGCTAGCGCGGAGCGCCCGACTCTTGCCCCCCGAGTCCCGCAGCCGGCCCCACGCGGGGCCACGCGTCCCGCGGGCGCTGGTTCCTAAGGACAACGACAGCACCAGCTTTTCCTTTCTCCCTTCCCTTCCCTGCCCCGCACTCCTCCCCCTGCTCGCTGTTGTTGTGTGTCAGCACTTGGCTGGAGACTTCTTGAACTTGCAGGGAGAATAGCTTGCGCTCCCCACTTCGCGCTGGTGCCTTTGCCCCAGCGGACCCAGCCTCGCCGCCTCCGGACCCCGCGCCCCTCCACTCCTCCGCTGGGCGCGACCCCGAGACGCCGTTTTCTGCGTGAGGAGAAGGACTGCCCCGCCGGCACCCGGGAGGAGGAGGAGGCAAAGGAAGGGAACCCGGTCCCTGCGCCAGGTCCTTCGAGCAGAGCTTTTTCCATGTGGAGGCTCTTTCAATGGACGTGTCCCCGCGTGCTTCTTAGACGGTCTGCGGTCTCCTAAAGGTAGAGGACGTGGGCCCCGGACTGGGACTGGGGGGTTGGGCGCGGGGCCCGGGCGGCCGCTGCTGCTGCCGCTGAGCCGGTCCTGGGGCCGGGCCTGGCCGGACGTAAACAGACCCCCTCCAGGTCCACGTGCTGCAGAGCCCCTGCAGGGATGCCCCCGTCCTACCGCCCCCAGCGACCGTCAGCTTGGCCCTCCTGGCTCGCACTCTTCCGCCCCTCCTCCCTTCCCTCTCTTCAGTATTTTATTAGGGCTGTTAACACTTAGATGATTAAAAAAAAAAAAAAAAAAAAAGAAAAAGTCAAATTCCTTCGAGAGGGTGGCCCTTGGATTTCACCCGTTAGTTGCCAACCTTTACGCTCTGCCATGGCCATCTTTCTCCCTTCTTCAAATTTCTCAGGAAGACCTGCTCTCTACTCAGAGCCAAGTCCCTATTTAGGAAACTGCTAGAAGTTGGGGTTCTCCCTGTTTGTTTCCAGGAATGCGAGGGGGGTCGGTACTTCAATACCACCTTGTATTGACACGTGAATTAATAGATACTTGTTATTTACATAATTCGAGGAATATACGTGTGTATCTTGACTGCATGGGGGTGGGGGGTTCGGGGTCTGAGTAGCCCGTCCTGACACCTCTGAGGTTAGAGGTGTGGGCCACAAGTTGCAAGTGGCTTCGGAAGTTGTGGCCTTGAGTTTACTGGGTCTGGAAGTTATAGACTGTGTGTGTGTGTGTGTGTGTGTGTGTGTGTGTATCAGGAAGTTCTATACAGTGCCTGTAAGGAAGTCACATGCACCATTCGTGCGTGTTTATATGAAGCGAGCGCTGGGCAATGTGTTTGGGTTTGTTTAGGGAACGGAGAGGTGTCAGACCAAGCGGTGGTTTCCCCAGGTTCCCTGCACAGGCTGTCAGCGCTAGTGTCACGGAAAAAAAGGTGACAGTCTTGACGCTGGTGGGGTGTGTGTGTGTGTGTGCAAATCGTGTCAGATGGATGAGGGTGAGATGGAAGGGGAAAAGCCTTCGGGCTCAGGGACTAGGGGCTTTCCATTCTCCCAAACGTTCGAGCTTCAGCCCCTTTGAAGTATCCCCGCGAGTATTGCAAACCAGGTGGGCACCCTGGAGGAGGAGGCAACGGACCGAGCGGGAGCCGGGGGACGTGGGGGCGGAAGGGGAGAGGGTTGGGCCGGGAACGCGGTGACTCACGTCGGCCCTGTCCGCAGGTCGACCATGGTGGCCGGGACCCGCTGTCTTCTAGCGTTGCTGCTTCCCCAGGTCCTCCTGGGCGGCGCGGCCGGTCTCATTCCCGAGCTGGGCCGGAGGAAGTTCGCGGCATCCACTGGCCGCTCCTCGTCCCAGCCCTCGGAAGAAGTCCTGAGCGAGTTCGAGTTGCGGCTGCTCAGCATGTTCGGCCTGAAGCGGAGACCCACCCCCAGCAGGGACGCCGTGGTGCCCCCCTACATGCTGGACCTGTACCGCCGGCACTCGGGCCAGCCGGGCGCACCCGCCCCGGACCACCGGCTGGAGAGGGCAGCCAGCCTCGCCAACACCGTGCGCAGCTTCCACCACGAAGGTGAGGCGTGGAGCAGAGAGTGGGGGCGGAGATGCGGGCGGAGAGTCACCTCCAAAAGCTCCCCACCGTGGGCTGACTGTTGGCATCCCTGGAAAGGCAGCTTGGCGGGAGCGCTGCCGCAGACGTTTCCATTCTTGCCTTTGTAAGAACCTTTCCGAACCTGGTTTTAACGCACTGCCTGTGTGGCGCGGGAGCCAGGGATTCCCCTTTGGTAAATCCGCACCCTTTTCCTGGCTTGCAGCCAGACGAGCGACTCCTCCTCCAGGAACTGGAAAGAAATCAAGTGATGGGGAAGATGAGGGCAAAAGGCATGCCTCTAGTCAGCTAAATGTGCAAGAATTTCATAGGGGAAGAATGAAAAGGAGGGGGGCAGATTGGGATCTTTTTACGTCTGTTTGGAAGCCCTTGCCCTGTAAGTCTGCTTCTCCTGCTTAAGCTGGGGTTTCAGGCTAGACAGAGCCAAGGGCAGAGTTTTCAGAGATACTATTGAAAAATCAAAGCCTGGGGCCCCAAAGTCTTTCTAATTTACAGTTGATCTGGGTCTGGTTTGGAAGATTTCGAATCCCTATCTAATCCCCGTGGGAGATCAATTCCACAATCAATCTTATTGTTTCCACAATGACTTTCTTGTTTTGTGCTTAAATCTGAGATGAACTCCCTAGTAGAGACAAGGGGAGCCTTCAGATAAAAGCTTTTGCAGCAGCTGCCTGTTTTTTTTTTTTTTTTCTTCATGTGCATTGAAATGTGGATTTTTTTTTTCTCTTACGATACTGGATGTGGTTTTCCTAAGGTAGGATATTTCTGCTTGTTTCATCAGAGAAGCATTTAGTGGATTTGAAATGTCTGAGAGAAGCTATTGACATCTGTTGTACCCAAGTTCGTGGATTAGTCAAAAATATGTTCCACTTTAGTTCTTTTTCTACACTTTTAAATTCCCCTTTGGCTTAATACATTCCATAATAGAGCAAGGGTTTCATCAAGTTCTAGAGACAGGTCCAAAGTTGTATGTCACAGAGCAGCCACTTGGAGGTTATTGGGGAATTTGGAGTAAAGTTCTCCTTTTCTTGCCTTGCCTTGAGGTGGTAAATTTCAAGTAGAAATCTATGCTCTGATATAAACAAGTAAGAAATGTGACAGCCAGGCATTTTCTCTCCCTGCGAAGGATGCACTTGTGAGAACAGCACTGGGTACTGGGAAGAAGTCCCAAAGGCAGGTTGCATAACAAAAGGTCCTTCTTCATCAAAGCTGCTGTATGCTGTGAAGGGGACACTGAATTGATAATCCATTTATCGTAATCCATCATTTTCCAGCACATTTCCAAGTGAGGTGCTTTTTGCAGTAGAGATTCAATGGGAAAGGATATAAGATATCATTCTACTCCTTCAGGATTCATTCACTGAAAGCAGAAGTTGTCCGTTGTCATATGTAGAAATGTTTTCACTCCTGAATGTTCTGTCAGCGTAACCTTGGGGTGATGATAGATGCAGCTCATCGTTCCCAGCTGATGCTGATTAGAATTGTTTTTCTGCATAGAAAAGTATCGAGAGTAGCTATTTCAGTCACCTGTCCTGGAAATTTAGCCTGGAACCACTCTTAACTATTTTTAAGGACAAGAGGGTACTATGTGTCTCTTCTAACTTAAAAGAAGGAACATTTAAGTCATTTGACACCTGAAACATTCGGTTGCATGAGGATTCCATCAGTGAAGTCTGTATTTCTCTTTCTTCCTCTAGAAGTGGCTTGATCAAAACTAAACAGGCTACAGATTGAGTGTGTTATTTTTAACTTAAATAGCATGCTTGAGTTTATAAGTCAGAATTTATCACTTTAAAAGTATAAATGTTATGTGCAAAACAGTATGGAAGTTATCAACCTACTTAAAATCAACTTAAGAGTAATGTTAGATCTTAATGCAGTGAGATGATAGAGAAAAGCCATATAATTTTTTCCCTCCAATTTCATCAAATCCATTTCTTTTCTTCTTATGACTAGTATATCGTTAGGCCACATGATGCATTTTTCGAAGACCATTTCATTTTTGTGGAACCCAGGATTTGGTTTTTAGAAACATCCCTGTGCCATGCATGGCACTAAAAATCTTTTAATAAACCATGTGATTAAGGCTTCTGGCTTAAGAGTGGAACTTGGCTCATGCAACCTTGATGGGCATTTGTTTGGTAGAGGACTGAGGGCCTGATTCCAAGAATTACCTGTTGGTTTTATTTTGGGTGGGATCTGGATGATTTGGTGAAATTACAAGACGAGAGATACCTTGGTTATCAGATACCAACCACTGGGTGAAGATAAGTAGGCCGGCGATCTGAAATGAAATGCTCAGTTGTCATTTCTCCTATTAAACTTTGCCTAGTCCTCTGTATAATACTTTTCACTCAGGAGGACCAAAGTGTTGCAACAATTTTCTTTTTTCAGTCATTAAAAAGTTCTCTGGCCACATAGACGTTTCTCAACGGCCACTGAAGACAGAAAAATCACGTCTCCAGCTGGAAAGAGTGTTCTCAGCTTTACTGTAGTTAAAAACACATTGAAACTGGTTGACTTCATTGGCCCTGCAAAAAGTCTTTCTGCTTTCCTGTCAGCGTGTAATATAGAAGGACCATGTGCTCGCTTGCTCTCCCGACTCTGAAGGACACTGTCGTCTTTTTGAGTGAAACAATGGAATTATTTGCCTCCATGACTAAAGCCTTTGAATAGAGATCAACCCTTTTCCCACAAATGTAATTATCATGAAAATATCTGTATAGTAGAGTTCAAGAAGCAGCCGCTGCCCTGTGAGAGAGAACTTGTATCACAAATGCCCAGTGTCAGCACAGGATTTGGACATATACACCCCCCAGAGCAAAACTTACCTGATGCGCCTTCCTAGTGTCCCCAGGTGGTTCGGTGTCCTGAAGAAGGGCCCCATCAAGTAGCACAGGCATTCTCTGTGGAAGTCTTTGGAGGTTGAGGCTTTCGTGCCCAACAATTGTTCTTGGACTAATATTTTCTGTCCTCCACTCTTTTGGTGGTTCCTCTGTATCCTTCTCATCGAGCCATTTTGTCTTTTTTAGACTTGTCCTTTGTGTATTTCACTAAGTTGTCGAAAGGACAGTAAGAGGACACATGATCATTCTAAAGGTGCTGGAGGTACGGGTGGGCAGAAGCCAGACTGGGGTGTGAGGATGGCAATACTTTTCCTTTAGTTGCCAAATCTTTTGTTGTCTTTAAAAAAAAACAAAACAAAACAGTTTTCTTTTAACCTTTTCATTTTACATTTTTTTCTCCTTGACAATATTAATTCTCTAGCCGTTATGTTATATTCTAGAATACATTGCTTCTTATTCTCAGCCACTTACAATTCATTTCAGGGCAGTGATTTCCAGTGGTACTGATTTGCTATGGCACCCCCCAGATTGTTGTTGTTGTCGTCTTAATGGACGTTTTTGGTCCAAAGAGTGTTGCAAAATTCTCAAAACATAATGAGAATTCCCTTTTCTGCTAAAACTCACCTCTTCAGGATAAAAAGGCAGCTGTAAGATATCAGTGGTTGCAGACAAGATCTGCATGTCTCAGGGGCCCTGCCTCTCTTAGTTGTGTCTTCTCTCCACTATACTTGGGTGATGGTATATTTCTGTCCCTTTGGTTGGGAAAGAACTTACCCTGCGGTTATTACTGTAGCAAATATAAATGTGCCCCTAATGGTTTTGACATTTGCTTGCGTTTGTTTGTTTGTTTAAGATTTTATTTATTTGTTTGTGAGAGAGAGAGAGAGAGTGCACAGGCGCCCGCATGCACACCCTTGAGCCATGAGTGGGGGGAGGGGCACGGGGAGAGGGAGAAGCAGACTTCCCACTGAGCAGCAAGCGGGAAGTGAGGGATCCCAGGACCTGGAGATCATGACCTGAGCTGAAGGCAGACTCTTCAACCGACTGAGCCACCCAGGCGCCCCTTGCTTGAGTTTTTGACTCCTTCCCTGTGTTAGGTAGTGGCACCTAGTGGCTAGAAACTGCAGTAGGCTCAAGTTCATAGCTCTGCTCTTCATTAATTAGCTTGGTGACCTTAGGAAAGTCACATAACCTCTCTGAGCTTCAACAATTTCATTTCCAAAATGAAGATAATAAGAGTCCCTCCCTAATTGGTTTGTTGTAGATGATTCCGGTAAAGATCTTAGTGCCAGGTGTGACACAAAGAAGCCTCCAGCATGCCAGGTGCATTATCCTGAAGACTTCTTTCTCTTACGTCCAATTTCCCCATTTGTCTAGGGAAGAGGAGGCCAGAGGGAACAGGCTGGCTGAGGGAATTCAGCCTCATCTATTGTATTATTTGGATGTAGATGAATAGTTGATAGAGTGTAGCTGATTAAGTTAGAACTTCACTTTTGGAGGCGAGGTCAGATGTGACTGGTGCCTTATTTTCCTTCCCTACGTCTCCGCAGCCAGAGCTCCATCTGTTTGAATAAGAACTCAGAAGTTCAAGAACCCAGGTCTAAAACAGGCTGGCATACCCAAATCCCTTGACAAGTTCAGCTTATTCAACAAGGGTTATTTACAGAGAATTAATAACCATGTAAGCCTCTAAAAAAGCATACATTACCTACTTAGGTAAATGCTCTATATTTTCAGAATCCCCATGTGTGGTGTGATGATTTGCACCTTTTTTTTCTCTTTATTTTCTTTCAAATAGGTTTTGATTTTTCTACCCTTAAGAAGAAATTTGTTCCTTGCAGATCAAAAGAAGTGGTGGTAGGTGCCCCACACTTGAGCCGTTTTTTTTTTTTGTTTTTTTTTTTTTTTTTTTAACTGGGTTTGGAGTTACCTCTGTGACCTGAGTCCACGGGGGTGTCACCAGAGTCCTTTGTATTAAGGACAAATAGAGGTTCTTAATGAAGCTGGGAAGTCAGGGAAAGGTCTTCTCGTTACTGTTTGATAGTGCAGTTCTTCCCTTTGCTAAGGTTGCTGAGTGATTATCCTCTCCGCTACTTAACTTACGGTGAGATTTTGAAGTACATGAAATTGCTGTTTTTTTAACGTATCAAATCTAGTCAAACAGTGGCAATTTGATATGATTCACTGCAGTCTTAGATTTATTCTTCTAGAGGGTTATTCTATTTTATGCCTCTTTTATACCCATCTTTACTCATTTGACTTGTCTTTCATGCTGGTCTTGGTGAGTGTCCCTTCATTATCATCCTCTGGCTGCCGGGGTGTGTGTGTGTGTGTGTGTGTGTGTGTGTGTGTGTCCCCGTGTCCCCTTGTGTCTGTGTGTGTTCATGTCTGTATGTGTTCGTAACTTCTTTCTTTTTCATTTATGGATTTGGAATCAGAGTTCTTGTTGCAATTGTGATTTCTCTGGGCACCTTATTAATACAGCTGTTCAGCAAATGCCCTGGATAATTTGCCTTTCTTCCCTGTTCTTTAAAAGAAAAGAGTGTTCTTAGGTGTGCTGGTATCAGAAAAGTCAGTAGTTCAAGCCAGATCTGGCTTTATGTCATTACATCCGGGGGACACTGCTGATTTTCATGTCACTCCTTTTTTCTTTGGTATCTGTTGGCTTCTCTGCTAAAAGAACGCCTTCAGTGGAAACATTAGAGGGCCCCTGAATTAGAGGGTGGAAAGAAAAGAAGGAGCTAAACACAATCCTTGATACTTGTTGGAGCCATGGAAGAGAGCCCTGCTCTGATTGGTTGGAGAGTTATTTTAAAAATAAAATAAGACAAAATCAGAGAAGGAGACAAACCATAAGAGACTCTTAACTATAGGAAACAAACTGAGGATTGCTGGAGGGGAATTGGGTGAGGGGATGGGGTAACTGGGTGATGGGCATTAAGGAAGACACGTGATGGAATGAGCACTGGGTGCTGTATACAAGTGATGAATCACTGACCTTTACCTCTGAAACTAATAATACACTATATGTTAATTAATTGAATTTAAAGAAAATTAAACAAAAAATAAAAATAGTGCTTGGCCTGAAGTACCATTAGCTTAGAGTGTGAATAGCTCCCAAAAGGTATTCCCAGCAGGTGTAGATTAGCAGGCATGAGGGGACCATGGACGGTTTACTTCTTGGCCTGATAGTCTCCATGTCCCAAGTAGATGAGCTTTGAAAGATCTTTCTGTTCTGAGTCCCTGGCTGCCCACCCAAGGACTCACCTCTTATTCCTTGGCCAGCACTATTGTTTCTTCTACTCATTTTTGTATTATTTGACCAGAAATCACTTTAAAATATGCTCCTGGAATTGACATTTGAATGTGAAAGCATCCTTTAAAACCTTCACCCTGTAAGGGCAATCCAGAAGCTCCTAGCACAGCCTCACCTGGGAGCTTGCTAGAAATGCTGAATCTCAGGGTTACACCCCCCCCCCCCCCCCCCGCCCAGGGCCATTGAATCAGAATCTGCCTTTGAAGACTTAAGGTGTCTTAGGGGTTTTGTGTGAAGATTGAAGTTTGAGAAGCATCCCATTAAAGCATTACTCCGTAATTTGGTGTAAAGGGTCCCTCTTGAACTTGATGCTTCCACTTAGCTTGCAGGGATGACTGCTGCTCTGATGATGAAGGTTTACACAAGTAGAACCCTTTGAGTTGAGTGATCTGAAGTGATTCTCCTTTGCTAAGGTATCTACATTCTCTGAACCACTTATAGCTGCTTGACGTAGGGGAAATACAGCCATTAAATTAATCAATACAGTTTCCATTTATGATAATGATATGGTCAGACAGGTTTTGTTAGCACTTAGGTTAGATCCTGAATGAAGCAGGTTGAGTTTTTTGACAATGAAAGGACAGGATGTGGTAAAGCTAGAAGAAAATAAACCCAAATGTCTCAAATTCTGTTGCTATTTAATGCCAATTTAATGATAATGTGTACCTTTGATGATTCGCAGACTAAAGCATGCACGGTGCCGTTATACTTTATGTTTGCTTGGAAAATAGTACTCCTTAAAATTTAAATTCAGGAATCTTAAATCAGAAGACCTTTTATGCATAGGCCACTTAAAGTGGTGATACTAGATAGAGAATGTTTATTCTGCAGTAGGATGAGATTATCCCTCCTGTCACGAATCTCATAAGAGTATTTTTATTAATTTTTCATAATTTTTTTTGGTTTTGTGTCTATTTGGTAGGTGTATGTAATATTTTTTTTTTTTTTAAGGACAAAGGAATTAAAAACAGAAGAGAGTCTTTTTTTTTTTTTTCTTCTAAAAGTATCTAACACGAGATTTGGTTTTTGAGGTCATAAGGAGGTGAGAGAACAGACAACAGTTAGGAAGTTCCTTCTCTTGAAATTGTCTGGCCTTAATTACTACAGTGTCTTAGTACCACCCTTACGCTTCCAAAGAAGTCGATCCCTGTAAATGCCTTTGTCTCTGGACTTGGAGTAAAATAGTAGGGTGTGCTTTGCAAAATGTCATCGTTGATGTTGAGTTTCAGACTCTTTAATTAGGAAACTGAAATCTGTATATTGAGATTTGTAAATCATCTAAATTGCAGAGTAATGTTTTAGAATACCGTTTAAGGGATTGACATTAAAGCCTTTTTCTTTTTAAGAAATGCAATAATTTCCTCAAATCCTCACTCATTAGACATCTACTAACTATAGTGCTTTTTTTCCCCCCCCTAAAGTCTGTGACTTCCAAAGAAATGCTTCAGTGTGTCCCCCATTATTACAGCCACCTGGAAGCAGCGTCCATGTATCGGATTAAAAACGTCACAATGAAATAAAAAAACCACCTAACAACGATGGGTGAAGTTTTGCTTCGTAGTGTGCATGTTGACATAAATGTACAGAAAAGGGAGGCTTCCTTTTTATCTAAAGGGGAAGTTTTTATTTTCTGGTTGCAAACTTTTACATGGGTTAAATCAGCCCTGAAATGAGGTTTACAAATTCTCCTATATCATCAGATTGTCATTACTTACTTTACTGAATGATTTTTTTTTCTTTTCCACCTGTTTTTATGTCAAATTAGAATCTTTGGAAGAACTGCCAGAAATGAGTGGAAAAACAACCCGGAGATTCTTCTTTAATTTAACTTCTATCCCCACCGACGAGTTTATCACCTCAGCAGAACTTCAGGTTTTTCGGGAACAGATGCAGGAAACTTTGGAAAACAATAGCAGTTTCCATCACCGAATTAATATTTATGAAATTCTAAAACCTGAAGCAGCCAACTTGAAGTTCCCCGTGACCAGACTTTTGGACACCAGGTTGGTGAATCAGAATGCAAGCAGGTGGGAGAGCTTTGACGTCACCCCTGCTGTGATGAGGTGGACGGCACAGGGGCTCGCCAACCACGGATTTGTGGTGGAAGTGACCCACTTGGAGGAGAACCAAGGTGTCTCCAAGAGACACGTCCGGATTAGCAGGTCTTTGCACCAAGATGAGCACAGCTGGTCACAGATCAGGCCACTGCTAGTAACGTTTGGCCACGATGGCAAAGGACACCCCCTCCACAAAAGAGAAAAACGCCAAGCAAAACACAAACAGCGCAAACGCCTTAAGTCCAGCTGTAAGAGACACCCTTTGTATGTGGACTTCAGTGACGTGGGGTGGAATGACTGGATCGTAGCCCCCCCGGGGTACCATGCCTTTTATTGCCACGGGGAGTGCCCTTTTCCCCTGGCAGATCACCTGAACTCCACTAATCACGCCATTGTTCAGACGTTGGTCAACTCCGTTAATTCTAAGATTCCCAAGGCGTGCTGTGTACCAACGGAACTCAGTGCTATCTCCATGCTGTACCTTGATGAAAACGAAAAGGTCGTATTAAAGAACTATCAGGACATGGTTGTGGAGGGTTGTGGGTGTCGTTAGCACAGCAAAATAAAATAAAATAAATATATATATATATATTTTAGAAAAAAACAAAACAAAAAAAAAACAAGTTGACACTTTAATATTTCCCAATGAAGACTTTATTTATGGAATGGAATGGAGAAAAAAAACACAGTTATTTTGAAAATATATTTATATCTACGAAAAGAAGTTGGGAAAACAAATATTTTAATCAGAGAATTATTCCTTAAAGATTTTAAAATGTATTTAGTTGTACATTTTATATGGGTTCAACCCCAGCACATGAAGTATAATGGTCAGATTTATTTTGTATTTATTTACTATTATAACCACTTTTTAGGAAAGATAGCTAATTTGTATTTATATGTAATCAAAAGAAGTATTGGGTTTGTACATAATTTTCCAAAAATTGTTGTTTTCAGTTGTGTGTATTTAAGATGAAAAGTCTACATGGAAGGTTACTCTGGCAAAGTGCTTAGCACATTTGCTTTTTTGCAGTGCTACTGTTAAGGTCACAAGTTCAAGTCCAGAAAAAAAAAAGTGGATAATCCACTCTGCTGACTTTCAAGATTATTATATTATTCAATTCTCAGGAATGTTGCGGAGTGGTTGTCCAATCCATGAGAACTTACATCCTTATTAGGTGGAATATTTGGATAAGAACCAGACATCGCTGATTTAATATAGAAACACTCCCCTACCCCTTAATTTGCAGAAAGAATAAAGCAGGACCAATAGAAATAATTAGGAAAATGATAAACCTGCAGGAAAGTGAATGATGGTTTGTTGTTCTTCTTTCCTAAACTAGTGATCCCTTCAAAGGGGTTGGTCTGGCCAAAGTATTAAATAAAACATAAGATTTCTTCATTATTAATATTGTGGTCATGTATATTTAAAATGGATATGCAGTGGCTCTCATGAAGAGTTGGAAATTGATTTGTATTTAACTGTTACCTCATCTGGGAGCTCTTTATGTTCAGAAGGACCCAGTTTTCTAACTTTGCCCAACACACAGCAAAATTGTGCCCATCATGTTTTCTGCCCACCGTCTCTTCTCTGTTGGATCAGCTTGCTTTTCTTTCCAAGGTTATGTGAACACATTTCTCCAAATGTTAAACCTCTTTCAGATAATAAATATCAGAGCCCTGGCATTTCATTCTATAAAGTCCAACCTGTAAGAGAAAATGGCGCATTTGTGCAGCATTCATGATAATTACCTCGTGTTTGCATTTTTGCTTCTGAAGTTACTCATTTCGGAGGGAGGTGGGGGAAAGACAAGGAATGGCTGGAAATGTGCAAGCAAGTCACTTGATAATTGATATTTGCCTCAAAGGAATTAGCCATGATTTAGTATTTCATGTGACCCTCTTTGGGGTTCATGATTTAGGAGAAAGATTTAAGAGCAAACCAAAGTTCCAAAACAAGCAAAACCTGGGAAACCCAAGATAAAGTTCCAGAGATGATATCCCATGCAACAGAGGCAACGGTGCCAAAAAATTAGAAAGGGAAAGTGTCTAAGATCAGCTTCTACAAGGACATCTGCCAATTGGACAGAAGCCCAAGCAGAATGAAGTCAAATTAGGCCACTCAGAGTGAACTCGCACAGCGGCAGGGCTGCTGTGCTCTGTGTCGAAATCAGACCCAAGGAAGGGTTCGGTGGGTAAGTCTATACAGCCAGGGAACCCACAACTCCCCACTACTGTACTGGAAGTGTTTTAGGTCAATGTCTAGGACTCTGCGTCACCTCTGATCCTGCTGTGATTGGTGAGGCCTAGTTCTAATGTTCCCTAGCCTTGCCTTGGAATTGGCTGAAAAAAGAGTGTGTTTGTCAAGGAACAGACTGTTATAATCAGATTCTCCCCAGGAATTAACTTGGGATGACCATGAATGTAGTTACATTTTGATTGTGATAGATTTAACCCTTGCCTTGAGAGTATGTAGACCGTGTTTTTAAATTAATACTAGTTATGTTTTACTCCTTCTGCTTTAAAAGTCTTTCCCTTCCTTTTCATGCCGATGCCTGTTGCTCTTGCATAGGTGAGAGTCATTCGTATTAGAACCAAGTTTGGAGGGCAGGACGACCGCTGTTCTCCAGCCACCCTTCACCCTCATTTGGCACGAAGGTGGGGGGCAGACTTCACTGTCTTAACAAACAGTAACCCATGTTTTCTCATCTCCAAAGACTCTGGATGAGAGCGTGATATTATAGCACAAGAATTTCCATCCATTTGGCAAGTCAGTCTATGCTTTTGATTTTTCTGCTTCATTGGTTCTGACTTTTTGTTAAAGTGGTATTCAGTGGTATCAACTCAAATGTGTTCTCTTGCGTGTTTTATATGTATATAAACTATACACAAACATGTAAATATATACACATAATATGTAATAGGTATAAAAACATGAAGCTATGTGATATATATTACATATATATATATATATATATATATATATATATATATATATATATGATGTTATTTTCAGCTTCAGTTTAGTTTCAGAGATTTTGTAATAGTTGAGGACTCTGACCTTGGCAGCTCATTTGAGAAACAGAATATTCTTACATATATTCTACATTCTTACAGACGTTTTGGCTCACATTCTCCATTCTGAGAAACAGTGTCAAAACTAACTCCATGACGCTGAATCTTTTGAATCTTCAGTGGCTATTCTACAGGAATCTTTGAATCCTTTTAGAGTTGGCTTTAAAAAAATGTATTAGTTTCTGAATTTTGGAAGATTACCTTTCAAAATTGATTAAATTGTGTCATCTGTTTTTGTGCTTGTCTGGGCTGTGTGCTCTCCCTGGCATGGTTTTAACCTGTATGGCAGGTCCAGATTGCTCTTTTCATTTTTTGCCTTCAAAATTGGGGAGGGGGAAGGTGAAAGTTTACAAATTTATCTGTACTTCCATCTTTTCATAATTCCTACTCCAATTGCTGCTTTAAATTGTACCTCAAGAGGCCAAGATTATCGCTAGATAATCTTAACGATCCATGTCTTTTCCCTCAATTTCTTATTGGAGGTGGAGAAATCGTTTGTGCAGCTCAAAGCACTTTTTTAAAGAGTGTGTTTCTTTTCTGCCGTCATTAATGTTAAGATACTGGTTCACGGAATGTTGGATGCCACAGCCCCCAATCTGTTACAAGGCAAAAGGAACATAGCCTTGCAATAAGTAACTGAACTGTAGAATGAGTATGATACAGATGGGCAATTGCAAAGAACCAAGATTGCCCTATTCCTTTCTTGGTTTATTTTTTTAGGGGGCAAGTAGGATGAGATGGATAAAATGCAAGTCTGCTTCACTTGGGTAAAATGCTTTTCCTTTTTCCTCTACTTTGTTGACACAAATTACAGCCCGATAGTATTCTCCAGGGCAGAGGTTTTTTTTTGTTTGTTTTACTATCTCCCTGCCCTGCAAATTTCAAAGTGAACTTCTACCTAACTTGGGGAGCCAGTGCTCTAAATAAAACATCTTAGATTTTTTTTTAAAAGATTTTATTTATTTATGTGACCGAGAGAGAGAGAGACAGCCAGCCAGAGAGGGAACACAAGCAGGGGGAGTGGGAGAGGAAGAAGCAGGCTCCCAGCGGAGCAGGGAGCCCGATGCGGGGCTCGATCCCAGGACCCTTGGATAACGCCCTGAGCCGAAGGCAGATGCTTAACAAATGAGCCACCCAGGCGCCCCAACATCTTAGATTTTAATGTGCATACGAATCACCGGTACTGCCTCAAGGGGAACGCAGACTGATGTGTACACAGACCCCTTGAGATCATGTTCTAATATAGATTCTGTTTCAGTGAATCTGAGGTGGGGCCTGAGAGTCTGCATTTCTGAGATGCGCCCAGGTGAAGCTCCAACCGCTGGCCCATGGACTATACTTTGAGTAGCAAGGTCCTGATAATTATCTTCTCAATCACAACAGCAGAGAGTTGGACTGAGTTTAGCCCCTCTCTAAGAAGTAGTACTTAAGGGAAAAAACAAAACAACAAAACCTGTATACAGGATGGTATCTGAATACATTTTACCATATCTGAAATGATGTTCTACATATTTTTTTCAAAGGCATTCTTTTCCCTCCCAAGATGACTGGCAATTTTGTGTTCTAGCCACCCTCAGACATGAAAACACTTGGTTGCTTATCTTGTAAAATCTGCTCTGCTTGCTTGCTTGGGCATGCACGCATTCAGTTTAGTCAAATACGTGTCAGTACATCTATGTGGATGGGGGAGCAGGTGCAAGCCCTTAACGTACTTTAAAAAAGTTTAATACTTAAGTCAGTCCACTGAGTTGATCCTGTGTGATCTTAGTGCCAAGCGTCTGAGTTAAAAGTTTTCCCTTTGAAGGCAGCAAATAGATGTCATACATTTGAAGCATTTGTTTATACTAAAAATGATACTTGATTTTTTTTTTAAAGTTCTAAGTTCACTGTAGAACACCACTGAGCCTTGAGGGTGATATAAAGCTTCCCAGGCTGGTATTTGAGGTTTGATTTAATGGATATTGGAATTTGTGATGCCGTGGTTGGCTTTGAATAAGGTGCTGAGGTGAATGGGCTCAGGCTAGAGAAGGCAAAAGGAACTGATTTCCCGCTGTGGCGGGTCAGCAAAGAAATAACTTTGTGTTGGTGCCTCCTTTTTAGCAAAATGTCCTATGAGGGTCGTGTGTTCAGCAGCCTCATTTTTACTTTTTAGGGGACCACTATGAAAATTTCTTATAAGCAACACAGATTTGAGTATTTGTTGAAATGTTGGAATGAATGAATTCCTAACCTCCAACACAATATATATTAATATATCAACACACACTATATATCTATATATGTGCCTAAACAAATACACACATATATATATACATATATCTTTTCCCCGTATCTTCAACAGAAAAATTTTGATTGACCCTGTCTAGAGTCCATGTGATGAGTGGAGGGCACCTAATATTTTTTTGTTGTTGGGTTTATCACTTTGTTTAGGTCTCTCCATTCTGAGTTGAGTCCCTCTGAGATGCTTCAGCACTATGCCAGATGCTGACTTGAACACCCACTTCAAGGCTGTGTTTGCCCCTCACCCTGGGCCCCACTCTAACGCAGGGCCAGGAGTCCGTTATTGTTGCAGTCTGTTCCGATGGGGAGATCTCTCTGCAAATCACCGATTTGCTCAAAGCTTCCCTGTTAAGGAGCAGGATCTCATCTGGACTGCATTTACACTGGAACCACTTGGCCACAACACTATGAGAGAATAATTATTGAACTATTTTACTGTACAACTATTTCCAAATTGTTGATTTTTTATTGATTTCAGGAGGCAAGCTAATTGCCCCATGGCAACTTGATGTGAACGTTTAATGAAGATCAGGAAACAGAGTTTATGAAAAGCTTTTGTATAGTAACTGCAAAGTTTCAAGAACTGTTTTATACTTCCTGACAGTGCTGGGCCTAGCTTAATGGTTTGTTTTTACTACTTAAGAGTGTAAACCTTGCTTTAGCCCGGTGTGTGGAAACTAGACCCTCATCCCGCATTACGCATTTCCAAGTTGCTTTTTACTCACTCCTGACTTCCTTTCCTGCCATCGACAATCAGGACTTTTCTGTTTTAATTGCCTGAGAGCGAGTTTCTATCTTTGCACGCTGAGAATCTCAACACACACGCGCACACACTCGTGAAGTTAAGTGTCTGTATTGTTTCACTTTGTTTTGGGTGGAGTTTCTTGTCGGCACTTGGTTGCTAGACAACCAAGCAGACAAAAGTTAAAGATTGAAAAGGCATTTTTAAAGATGTCGAATCCTGGCGGCTGAACTATTTTATCTTTGTCTTAATATGGAAGGCTTAGTTTTCTTACCAGGTTACCCTTCCTTTTGTTGGGTAGTTGGCCGGTAGGAGATATTTTTTTGAAGTCGAGCTCTTAAGGCATTATCTGTTTGAGAACTTTCTTAAGTGTTGTTCCCGTTTGCTGGAACACACTTCCCACCTGAATGGACAAGAAAAAGCCAGCTTAGTTTCCAAGGGTGTATTTTAAATCACTAATAAAGTTGAGCTCCAGCTCCCAGCCACTTTGATTGTTGCGAGGCAGAGGTGGAGAAGAGATTGCTTTCTGTGGCAACGTTCAGAAAAATGCCAGGCTTTGTGGAGAACACCGTCTCCGAGAAGCTGCATGTGCTTTTTTTAGTGGACTGGATTGGAAATGTTTCTAAAAATTCTTAAAAGCCTAATTTTAAATCAAAGTCATGTAAATTGCTCATTTCAGTAAGGTGTCTCAGGAGCGTGTTACAAATACACGATCTTTATACATCTGCCAAGTTGGACGTGTGTGCACCAGTTCGCCTTGCATGGGTACACACTTTGTAGCCGGCGCGCTTTCCTCACTCCAGGTCTGCCTTTTCCCCTTGTTCATCCTCTGAGATGCTGCCTCCCCGTTTCTCCTCTTCGCAGGGTTCCCCGTGCTGGAATTCAGTCAAATCCATGGAAAACTTGACCAACTTTACTGATTCATTTACAGGCGGGATTTCCTGGCATGGGGATCAAACAGGGAGCCCTGAAGTTTGTTCATCACAGGCTGTCTTGGAAATGAGGATCTTCTGAAGCCCGTCTGGCCTGTACATATAAATTTGACAAAATGTTCTCCTATAAAGAAACCTTACTACTGACTTAAAAATTGCTCAATCGCTTGGTTTAAGCAGCACATAAGTATTGTCAATATTATAAGGCACAATATTTAAACACCAGGGCCCTGAAATGAATCAGACTGCAAACCTCATGACAATCAAAGAAGAGCTAAATAGAGATAGGAAAATAGGCCCAGGGAAGATTCTAATATGTTCTAATATTGTAGGATTAAGTGCGTGTTTGCTGCCTGAAGATAGGTTGGCTGAATAAAAGAAAATGGAGAACACTGGAGAAGCTACACACACACATATGAGATCACTGATCACATAAAAAATATATATGATAATACTTAAAAATCACTCACGAAAAATCACCACTGAGGTTGAAACACCCCCATTCTCCCGAACTTCCCAGAAATGGCACATAATACATGGACTTGTCCCCATCCCAAGAAGTTCCTTCATTACTATCCCTGAGATGAACAGCAGTGTTTTTTTTTTTTTCTTAAGATTTTATTTATTTGAGAGAGAGCGTGCTAGAGAGTGAGCGAGAGCGCGCAAGCAGGAGCAGGAGGAGGGGCAGAGGGAGAGGGAGAAGCAGACTCCCCACTGAGCAAGGCAGCCCAATGTGGGGCTCGATATAACCCTTTCCTTTTTCTGATATTCCTAGTTTGTGATGTTACAGAACACTTTACCTGTGTAGAAAAGGGCTTACAAGTTGTTTTTGATGGCTTCCTTTTTAAATAACTGGGAAGAAAGAACAGTTTTTGAGCTGAAGAATTCTAGAATCCATTTACCAACAACAGCAACCCTAAAGAAAAGATAACCCTGCCTTTTTTGGGGAAATATATCTCTGGAAGGTTGTCATTATGTAATATGGGAATGAACTCCAGACTCTCTCTCTCTCTTGTAAGCACCTTTCGGGCCTGAATATCACTTTCACTGATGAGGCCAGGTTGAGGTCTGGATGTCGGAAGGATACTTCCTGGGTGCCTCTGTTTAACCTCACCCCTTAATGTACTCTAGGGTTCACTGAGGTAATTTTAAGGACATAGCATGAAGGAGTAGAAGGGGTATTGATAGACATTCTTAAAGTACAATTAGGTGCATTCTCATAACATGTGGGCAGTGTCTCAAAGAGCTCCCATTTCTAGAGCTTTTAAAGACAGGACAATGAAACTGTCAGGACGCCTGGGTGGCTCAGTTGGTTAGTCATCTGCCTTCGGCTCAGGTCATGATCCCAGGCCCCTGGGATTGAGCCCTGCATCAGGCTGGGAGTCTGCTTCTCCCTTGCCCTCTCCCCCTCCTCCTCCTTGCACGCTCTCGCTCTCTCCTTCTCTCTAGCATGCGCTCTCTCTCAAACAAATAAAATCTTAAAAAAAAAAAGAAACTAACACTGCTGTTCATCTCAGGGATAGTAATGAAGGAACTTCTTGGGATAGGGACAAGTCCATGTATTATGTGCCATTTCTGGGAAATTCAGGGGAATGGTGGTGTTTCAGCCTCAGTGGTGTAAAAATAAGAGCCTCCCTCTATAGCAGCTGTTGCCCACACACAACTCTCTGGAAGGCTCCTGCCTAGTAGATCTGTGGGGCTTTGACCTCTGGGTCCCAAAGGAGTTGGGACTCACAAGGCTGTTCAGCGATGAGGTAAGTTAAGTGGTGGTCCTTCTCTGGCTGGAGTACAAATTGGTACCTTTAATTTTGTACCCATCACTTAACCTGGTCCTCAAAAAAACCAATTAGAATTTTCCTATAGTCATATTTCACATTCGGCTCTCTTTCTCTTTTCCTTCCTCTGGGTATCAGGACCTTCTGGGAGATAAGGAAATATGTTAGTGAAAGAGGAGCTAGAAAAACCAACCTGATTGGATACGAAGGGAGAGGGATTTGGTCCTCTGTCATCACAAACCTGAGACTTTGTTGAACACAACTGAAACTGTGCTGAAGGTCTCTTCTGAGATGCCAACTTGGAGAAGGCACAAAATCCTATTGTTACTTTTCATTTCCATGGTGATGGGACTGAGTTTTGGGAGACAAATAACTCCACAGACTTACCTCCTGGAAAATGCTTGTTGTGGGGCAGGGAGGGAGATACCTCGCCCTCCGATCCATAACCCAGCCTCTGAGGTGCTGGGGAGAAGGGCTGCTTCAGTGGCTGGGGGTGGGAGGAAGGGAGCAGGCAGCCAATTGGCTTTCTGCAGAGTGCAAGCACAAAGCAAAGTGCTCTGCTTTGCAGCCAGAAACAGTGATTCATTTGATTTTAATTTTGACGTTAGCATTTTTCTCATGACTCATTTGATAATTTCATATGGAATTTAAAAGGCTGAAACAGTTATTTACTTTTTAGGAACTTAAAACATTCACCAGGTAGAATACACTTTTATCCTCCCAAACACAAGATGTCCTTAAGAGTTCATTAGGGGGAAGGAAAAAAAAAAGAGGGGGCATTTCTCCCACCCTTCCCCTCCTAGCTCCAACACATGCCTCACCCTAGCTGATCTTCTCACTAACTTTGACCAACTGTCAGGCAGCCTGTTTCATCTTATCTTGAATTCCTTTCATCGCTATACAGGAGGTTAGCTGTAGGTATTTTTAAAAAGATGCTGAAGAAATTCTCCTTATCATGCTGAAGAAATTCTCCTCTATTCCTGTGTTTTGAGAGCTTTTAACATGCGTGAAAAATGCATTTTATGCTTCTGCCGTGATCATATGATTTTTCTTTTTTAGTCTCTTAATGTGGTAGATTACACTGATTTTCAAAAATTCAACCAGACTTGTATCACTGGAATTCCCTACTTGGTCATTGCATAACAGTTCTATACATTGCTGAATTCTATCTGCTAATATATTATTAAAAATTTGTGCATCCATATTCATGAGGGATATTGGTCTAGAGTGTTTTTTTTGGTATTATTTTTGTCTGGTTTTGTTATAAGGGTAATACTGGCTTTGTGGAATGAATAAGAAAGCCTTCCCTCTTCTTGAATTTTCTGGAAGAGATTGTATAAATTTGGCATCAATTCTTTAGGCATTGGTAGAATTCTTCAGTGAACATCTGGGTTGAAGATTTCGTTTTTGGAGAGATTTTTAATTATGAATTCAATTTCAATTTTTAAAATAGAGGGTTATTCAAATTATCTATTTCATATTAGATGATTTATGACAGTTTGTACTTCTAAGGAATTGGCTCATTTTATTTAAGTTTTCAAATAAATGTGTAAAGATGTTTGTAATATTTCCTTAGTCTCTTGGTGTCTGCAGGATCTGTAGAGGTATCTTGTTTTATTTCAGATATTACTAGTTGTGTCTTTTTTCTTTGTCGGTCCTGCTAGAGATTTTTAGATTTTATTGATCTTTTCAAAAAACCAAACTTTCTATTCATTGATTTTCTCTATTTTTTTCCTGTTTTCAATATCATTAATTTCTGTCCTTTGTTATTTCCTTCCTTCTTATTTGGGTTTATTTTTGCTCTTCGTTTTCTGTGCTCTTCAGGTGAGAGCTTAGTTTATTGGTTCGAGATTTTCCTCTTCACGTAAGCAATCTAGTACTACAAATTCCCCTCTCAACATTACTTTATCTGTGTCTTGAACATTCTGATACTATATTTTCACTTTTTTTTTCTTTGCCAGTGAGAATTTCCCTTTGATCCGGGATTATTTAGAAGTGTTGTTTAGTTTCCAAGTGTTTGAATATTTTCTTTTTTGCTTTTCTGCTGTTGATTTCTAGTTTGATTGCATTGTGTTCAAATATACTCTATACAATTTCAAATCTTTTAAATTTGTTGGCATACATTCTATGGCTAAGATTTGGTCTATCTTGTTCTATATTATGTGAGTAATTGAAGACAATGTGCATTCCACTCTTGTGTGTTCTGTGAATGTCTTTAGAATTCGTTGGTTGATAATGTTGAATTTTTCTACATCATTGCTGACTTTATGTCTAGTTATTCCATAAATTGTTGAGAGAAAGGTGTTGAAGTATTTAAATATAACTGGATTTTTCGATTTTTCCTATCATTTTTTTTGTCTTAAATATGCATAAACATAAAAATACCACATCATATTTTTTTCATCTTTGTACTTTCAGTCTACTTAAATCTTTATATTTGAAGTTGCTTTTTTGTAGGCAGCACATAATTGGGTCACACTTCTCAAGCCATTCTGCAAACCCTTGTCTTTTAATGCTACAGTGTCTTTTTAATGATATGTAACACATTATTGATAATTGCTTAAGTCTGCCTTTTTATTACTTCTCTTTGTTCTCATTGCCTTTTGTTTTCTTTTTCCTGCCTGTCTTACTTGAACATTTTTTAGAATTCTGTCTTAATTTATCTATAGTTTTTTTTTTTTTTTTTTTTTTTTTTTTTAGTGCATCTCTTTGTAAGGCATTTTCAGTATGTAACTACTAGGTACTAAAGAAGCTAAAGTGAAGAAATCTTACCTCCCTTTATGTCTCTTTACCCATCCCCATTTAGAACATGGGGGGGTCTCAAATATTTCCTTGCATTCATTGCCAACCATGTTAGACAAGGTTATCAGTTTTCCTTCGATCATCAAACATAATTTAGAAAAATCAGTAAGAGAAGGAAAGTCTATTGCGCTTACCCCATGTATCTGCTCTTTCTGTGGACCTTCTTCGTTAAGGAAGTTCCACGAGTCTTTTGATCAATTCTCGCGCTCACAGCAGCAGCCTGGGCAGCAACTAGATGCGCGCGCACCCAGGACAGGCTCCCGCGAGAGCTGGAAGCCGCAGCGAGAGTCTGGCCAAAGCGGCATGGCGGCTTGGCTCTGATTCCTCGGTGCGGCTGGGCGCCTGGGGCTGCGATTCCTCGTCCCTGTGGTATGCGCTGTTGTCAGCTGCTCTTTTAAGGTAGGTCGGCTGGCATCAAATTCTCTTAGGTTTTCTTCACCTGAGAATGTCTTGGTTTCGCTTTCATTCTTGAAGGGTACTGTCAACTGGGTATGGGATTCTGGGTTGATCTTTTTTTCCCCCCTGCACATAAAAAACACTTGTGTTACTTCCTCTGCCTTCTGTGGTTTCTGGTGAGAAATGCTGTACTATTTGAATTGTTTTTTTACCCCTGTAAGCAATGTGTCATTTTTCTCAGGCCACTTTTGAGATTTTCTTTGCCTTTAGTCTTCAGAAGTTTGTGGTGTGTCTCAATGAATTTTTTTGGCTTGTTTGAAGTTCACTCTGCTTGAATCTGGAGGGCGCCCCCCCCCTTTTCAAAATTTCTAAGTTTAAGAAATTTTTTGCCATATTTCTTTGACTTTTTTTTTTTTTTTTTTTAATCTCATCTTCTCTCCCCTTTCTTTCCAGGACTTCAGTGACAAGCTCTATATAGTTATAGTTCCAGATATCCCCCAGACTTCATTTCTTTCAGTCTATACTCTGTTGCTTGAATTGACTAATTTCTGTCATGTTCAAGTTCATGGATTCTCTCCTCTGCCTTATTCATTCCGGTGTTGAGCCCATCTGTGGAGTTTCTTCTATCAGTTATTTCGTTTTTCAGTTCTAAATTTCCATTTGGTTTTTCCTTATATCTTGTTTCTTTGCCAGGACTTTCTATACACTCATTTATTTCAAGTATGTGTGTAACTGTTCTTCTGAGCAGTTTTATGATGGCCGCTTTAAAATCCTTGTCAGATAATTCTAACATCTGTATCATCTTGGAGTAGCATCTCATGATTGTCTTTTCTCATTTAGTTTGTGTTCTTCCTGGTTCTTGGTATATCAAGTGATTTTTTATTGAAACCTGGATGGTTTGGGTATTATGAAATTCTAGATCTTACTTAAATCTTGTGTAACAGGCCTTCTCTGACAGTGCTTTGGTGGGTGAAGCAGGGGTGCCACCTCCTGCTACCAGGTGGAGGTGGAAGTCCATGTTTTCCACTCTGCCTCCATTGACACCCAGGGAATAAGGGGCTTCTTCATACTGCTGGATGGGGTGGAATTTCAGGGTCCCCTTATGGCTTCCACTGACAGCTGTGAGTTGGGATATTCTTGTTATTACTGAATACTGGCGAAAATTCTGACTCTCCATTAGGCTTCTTTTGACATAGTCTCAAGCAAGAGAGAGTTGGAGCACCTTGTTATAGCCTGCTAAAGGTATGTGTCTAGGCTCTCCATTTGGCTTTTGCTGGCAGAAGTGAGGGGTTGGGCTGCAGTCCTTTTCTGTGTTGTTTGGCTGGAGTAGACCTTGTATTATCTAAGTATTTGTATTTCTAGACAACTCTTTCCCTGGTCCTTTGGCCAGAGAAGGCAGACTTTCCTTTGGGCTTCTTCCTCCTCTTTCTGTCTGTCTGTCTTTCCTTTTGTTTTTCTTTCCTTCTGTCTTTCTGTCTTTTTTCTTTCTTTTTTTCCCTTTGTATCTATGATCATGAGGTGCCAGTTCTCTAGTATCTAATCTGGGATATATGAAGCAGAAAGAAGCCCCAGAGAACTTATCACCTATGTTCTTCCAGCCCAAGGTCCCTAGCTGGACTGCCTTCCTCTAATTAACCTTTCAGATCTGCTGGTATTTGTTTTATATATGGTGTCCAGGGTTTTTAGTTGAACTTAGCAGAAGGAATAGGGAAAAGTATGCCTACTCTATCTTCCTGGAAACAAATACCAGCAGGTAAGTTTCTTTCAATCTTTAAACGCCCTCACAAATTTGCAGATCAAAGGTGATAAATTATTTCAATTTTCTGAGGGAAAAATTGAGACATTTAGAGGTAATTTGCTTGATCAAAGTTGCTTAGAAATGTGGCCTTGGCTTGAAGTAAAATCTTGGAATTTTAACAGTTATTATTTTGCTTTTCCATTTTCTTTCTATGTTTGTTAGAAAGAAAAATCTGGGAGTAGGGCTAGTGAGAGTGGGGAAGGAAGGTGTAGTTACCTAAGGGAAGGCTAAAGGATTGCTTTTTTTGTTCAGAAGCGGCAACTGTTTAGAGTTCTAGAACTAGGACTTTTTAGGTAGATTTTAATCGACCTTTAAAGGTTGTTAGTTTACACAGATTGACTATATGATCTTCATAGTTACTCATTTATGTCTCATCTTATAAATAAATGACTTCAATTATTTATACTGTGTCCTGAAACTCAAGTGGCAAGGTACATATTTAGTAATTGCTGCACCTCCTTAGTTAAAGATTTGCATAGAAATTGGAAGGATGGGGAAAATTTTCATCACTTTGCAGTGATGAAAACTTGTATCAGACTTTCATCTGAATACTTTTTGTACTATAAATTCTCTAGATTGCTTAGTATTTCCAAGATTTTATTTTAGAATGCTCTCTTAAAGCCCATTATTTAGAGTTGCTGGAAGATTTGCAGTATTGCAAAGGCAATGATAAGCTCAGAGAATTAATTTCCCTAAACAAATTTTCCTAATTCTAATATATTTCCTAATAGATCATTCACAGCCCCTCTTTCCCTAATTTTGTCTTGATCACTAGCACCACTCTTAAGAAGTTGTGAGTCTAAAATGAAGAAAAGATGGGAATTGGGGAAGGCTTTTTAGGTACAAGTGAACTGAACTATCTGCTTGATCTTTTTGTGGCCATTTTGGTTCAGCCACTTCTTAGGAGTTCAGACCTGGCATATATTGTAGGAAGAGAGAGTGAGCAGAACTAATTATTTCTAGAAAAGAATATGGGGCACAGTAGAGGGCAGTTGGGAGGGTAGAATGAAGTAAAGGTAAAGTCATTCCTATGGAAAATTCTCTTTGCCTCGGAGTCAAGAGTTATGACAGTTCTGGTTTTACTAAAGAATTTGGGGTTCCATTTAAGCCATCTCCTGTTCAGGACTCTCCTCAAGTGCCTCTGTCTTCCATCCAGTCTCCCAGTCTTCCTAGAGAACTCAGTGGAAAAAAAAATCTCTTTAAAGGCAGAAACTTCTAGGTTTTTGTAGAAATTTTAGCTGTAGGGATTTTTTTCCTAAGTTGTTCATGGTGTGTTCCAGCCTCTCAGCTGTAGAACTGGCTCCACTGAGGCGTTCAAAGTCGTCTCAACTTTGGTTCAAGAAGATTTTTTGTTACTTTAATTGCCAGGGAAAGCCTTGATTCCCTACTCTTCCTTTGTTGGATGGGCTAGGCTGATTTTTTGCTTGGAGAAAAGTAGGTGATGAAATCTGTCTCCTGCTTTCTCTTTTCTATTTCCCAGCTATACTTGAAAAAAGACAGCTACATATAAACTACCTGGCCAGAGAGGAACCTATGAACTTGGCAGGAGACAGGCCTAGAGCTTAGGAGCAACTGAGAAATCTCGGTTACAGGTTTGCAGTCATTTCCATGATTGTCACCTCCTGAAATCAGACCAGAAGGTATAAATAGGCATTTTGCCCTGATAAGGGCAGGAGAATGAGGAAATGGGGATTGGGGATTAGCCCTTTCACAGGAACTGACTGGGCTTCTGACAGTCTTCTGAGACCTGCTACCCAGCAGATAAATGAGAGAGGAGGTCCTTGCATAGTTTATGTTAGCCATTGGCATTGCCTGCTATAAAGATGTTTATTTTCTGTAACCCAAAAACGTTGCTTTATTAGGGTATCAGAGTTAGCAAGTGCCAGGGGTCCCAATACTGTTTTTTTTTTTTTTTCTAAAAGTTTTACAGTATTCTGTTTGAAGTGTTTCTTTTGAAGATAATGGTTTCTCTCAAGAGCCATCATTCTGGGTGAGTGTAATTGAATTCTGGAAGAATCTATTGAAGTATCTTTGCTCCCTCTCTAGAACACAAAGCTACTGCTGCAAACAGTAAGAATGCATGTTTTCTAATGTATCAGAGAACACTGTGTGAGCGAAAGAGTATCTTATGTCAACATTCATTTCTGTATCTCAGTTTGAATTGGGATACTTTGTGTCATTTAAAATTTTTTCCACATACCACTTATCCTTGTTTTATACCAGAAGCCATGCTGAAAAGTTTGCAAATAATAATGCAGTTTACTTCTAAGCTCAAATATTTAGTAACCCTGTATATAATACTTCTAATTGCAAAATTTTGTGCACCTGGAAAGGAGATTCGTGTGTCTAAATATTGATGTTTCAGTAGGTTATTGAGCTTATCTCTTACACATGTTCACAAGGGAAGAGGATTTCTGTAACTTTGGTTTCAAAGTACAAGTGTTGTATCACTCATTTTCAGCTTTCAGAATCTATTGAGTGTTTTAAATAATATTGAAAAACTCAGAGGTTGACAGTTGTGTCTGGAAGGGGGTAATGGATTACAAAGATCTGTTACCTGACTATGCGATCTCTCAGTTTTGGGGAAGATACTCTTCAAAATTTAACAGATATTTGTAGGATACCTTTTGTGCACTGTGTAGTATTATAGGCTCTGTGAATTCAGTGGTGGATAAAAGCTTACAAGCCCTTCCCTATCAGGTCCCCATACCCACTATTCGCTTGTACTCAAAGTGCAGACTATCACTGTCACCTGGGATACTAGAAATGCAGAATCTTAGACTCCATTCCAAATTTCCTGAACCAGAATCTTTTACCAAGATTCCCAGAGTATTCATGTGGGCATGAAATCCTGAGAATTTTGCCAGGCAGTTTAAGAACTCAGGCTGTAGCCAACCAGTGTATGACATTCCTTGAACAATAGGAATTGGCCCAGAAATGGGTATGTTTTCAAGGAGATGCTGGTAAAGGAAGTTCTTTTCTCTATAGGGAGAGCTAGAGGAAGGAGTAGTCCCTTTCTCCGAACTCTGTCTGCTGTGTTGTCCAGGTTCATTTTATTCCTGAAACTGCTGCAGCCTGATGTTGCAGGTGAGGATGGGCAGAGGCAAGAGCATCACAGGAACTTGGAGCAGAGCCCTGATTGAACCATATCCTACCCCTCGACCTTGTCAGTTATAGAAGCCAATATATCTCATAACATCCTAACTGATTCACTCAAAGAGTCTATATCATAGAGCTTTAGTAGAAAGGCCCATATGTCAAAAGACAACACACACCAGAATAGGTGAACTTGGTCAGCAGCATGTCAACCCTTATTGCCGCCTGCCAAAGGGGATAAATGAGACACAGTTTTGGGAAATCTCTGGGCTTGGGACCAAATTGGAAGGCAAGGTGGAGGAGTGAAACTACATGTTTTGCTGATAGAGGAGAGAGAGTGGTGAGTCATAGAGATATACAGATGCTTGGGGTTGTGAAAGAGAAGGGAGAAGCCCTTGGAATCCTGAAATGGGATCTCTGAGGTAGCCTAAGGCAGAATCAGTCTTCTCTGCTCCCTGCCTGCCTCTTGCTACCCTCAGCTGATCTCACCTTGCTTCTTGTACCATCCAAGGCAAATCAGTGGGCCTCTCCACCTTCTGTATAGTGCCCTCTCCTTTTTCATCTTTCCTACTTCTCCCACCTCAGCCAGTTGCACTTTTTCCAATTCCACACAATAGAGTTGTGAAGCTATGATGGGTCCTTGATGTTTGTTTTTAGGAGGTCTTTCTTAGCATGACTTACTCTCGCATCAGTCCAGTAAAGGGGAGAGAGATTAGGTGTGGATTCCCACCTTCATGCACACACTGTGTTGTCAACCCGGAGGACTACCCCTGGGGATATGAAATAATTATAACTGACAATTTATGGAGCATTTATATTCCAGGCTCTGTGCTGTGTATTTGAAATGCCATATCTGTTTTAATGATTTTACACTCGTTTTTCAGATCAGGAACTCAAGGCCTGGAATGATAGGCCTACTTACTTACTAAGTGGGGAACAGAGATTTGAAATCTTGTCTTTAGATGGACAGACATCATATTATACTACTTATTTGTGGTGTTTAGGCCTTGGTTATCTACCTATTATTTATATTCTCAAGGAAGCCACTGTCTGTACATTTTGATTATATGAGCACATCAAAGGACTATGAGTGCTTGGGTCGAGTGAGACACTTATGTTTCTGAGTGTGCACTGAGCCAAATATATGCTTACCAGAGGGTTTTACAAGAAAGTAGCTCTAAGTGTTTTAGTGCAACAGTCTTGCTTGTATTTTCACTGTTACTGTGGTCCTTTAAGCATCTCCCTGCCATGTTTTGCTGTTTTCATCTGAAATCCAAATATTAGATGTTGAAAGACCCTTGTAGGGAATATGATTCCATGTGCTTTTTTTTTTTTTTTTAAAGATTTTATTTATTTCAAAAGGGGGAGGGGTTGGAGCAGAGGGCTAGGGCGATAATGTCCAGCAGACTCTGCACTGAGTGCAGATCCTGAGGCAGGTACCCTAAGATCATGACCTGAGCCCAAACCAAGAGTTGACTGGGTAACCAACTGAGCCACCCAGGTGCTCTGATTCCACATGCTTATTTATTTCTTTTGATAGCCGAGAATACGAGGCTCAGCAAGATGAAGCAGTACAGTAGAATTTGCAGTTCTTGGGCAGCAGTGTCAGAACCAGAACTCAGTTATCTTAATTCTCAGATAAAACATTTTTCTTTTTTTCTTTTACTCTTTTTTATTGATGCTATTCAATCAGATTTTCCAAACTCTAGGTTAATTGTTGATTTTTATTTTATTTTGTAATAAAGTGATTGTTTTTAGATTCCTTCCCCCCAGTAATCTCTTTGCTGAGGTTCTGATGACACACATTTTAATCTAGAGGGCAAGGCTTCTAGGTAGAAGAAGTGAGGAGCATGGTAAATCTCTGCAAAAAGCAATGATGAAACTGAACAAAATTATGAAAACCATTTTAGAACTCTTGAAATAAGTCCTCCAAAGATATAAAAACAAATTTAGAAACATTTATTTTTTGAAATTCTACTGAACCTTGAGTTAGAACTGTGAAAATCTGTGGCATTTTAGCCTGGGGTACTCCCATTCATCCTATCCCTAAGACCCATTTTAGTCCATGCAGAAGTTCTATTAGGACATGGCAAATTGAGAAAACCAGCGGCTTCACTGCTAGAGTGGAATGATTTGATCTGGAACGGGGTGCAAAAAATCACATCCGTTAAGTGTTATTGAAAATTGTATAATCTCAGTGGCAAACAAATAATGAAAGTCAACATTGCAACTAGCTTGAAGCTGTGATCCTGGTTGGAGAAAATATTTTAGCAGGGAGAGCCAGGGAATGAGATAGCCATAGTGGGCCTCGATAAGCTCCAAAATATCTCTTGTCATCTGAAAGGCTGGGGTATATAATTAGGCTATGTACATACTCAGTAGAGACTGGACAGATCCTTGGCTATATATTCATCCTGGCTGATTATGAGTCTTTGCACATACAGATTGTGAGTCTTTGCACATCCTGGCTGATTGTGAGTCTTTGCAAGGCAGTCTTTTAAACCACCTGAACTTTAAATGCATTTCCCAGCCTACACATAGCTCTATCTTAAAATGGTAGACTGGTTCAAGGTGTTTGAGTACAACCTCTGACTGTACCTTGGTTGATCATAATCTATGCTAACACAAGGGCAACCCTGAGGAAGTCAGGCTTAACAAAGCAAGAATAAAAAAAAAAATCTGAGGAAAGACATTAGTGGTCACACACTGTGAGGGAAGCAGACTCTGTAGAATTAGTTCAGGCAAATGACTAAACACTTAAAACAGGCAGCAACAATAATAGTGCCCAGGAAGAAAAAATAGTAATCTTGAGTTGCTACATTATCTGAAATGTCCAGTTTTCAACAAAGTGTTCAGTTTTCAACAATAACAACAAAAAATATGTACAATGAATGCCAGATGTTATACAAAGAAATAGTAGAGTATCACCCATACTTGGGAAAAAAGGCCAATACCTATTATCTATGAGGAATCCAGTTGTTGGATTCAGTAGACAAAGACTTCAAAGCAGCTATTATAAATATGTTCAAACAACTAAAGATAACTATCAAGCAATGAAAGAACAATATGATGATAATGATTAATTAAATAGAGACTCTTAATAGAGATATAAATTATACAAACTAAATAAAAATTCTGTATATAAAAAGTAATATAACCTAAGTGAAGAATCATTATAGGGGCTCAGTAGCATATTTGAGATTGCAGAAGAAAGAATCAACAAATTTGAAGATAGAGTGATAGAATTTGTTCAAGCAGGAAAAGAGAAAGAAAAAAAGAGATTCAGAGACTTATGGGGTACTGTCAGTCATACTAACATATACAAATTGGAAGTCTCAGAGAAAAGGGGAAAAAGAAATTATCAGAAAAATATATTTGAAGACATAATGACCAAATACTTTCCAAATCTGATTAAAAACTAACCAAAAGGGCACCTGGGTGGCTCAGTCTGCTAAGTGTCCAACTATTGATTTTGGCTTAGGTCATGATCTCAGGGTCCTGGAATGGAGCCCTGCACTGGGCTCTGAGCTCAGCAGGGAGCCTGCTTCAGGATTCTCTCTCTCCCTCTGCCCCTTCCCACCTAAAATAAGTAAATATATCTTTTAAAAATAATGATGAAAAAAAATAAATAAAAATGAATCTACAGATTCAACACTCCATGACTTCCAGGTATGATAGGTGCCAAGAGAGTCACAGCTGGATACTTCATAGTCAAATTGTTGAAAACCAAAGATAAAGAAAATCTTGAAAAGAAGAAAAGAAAAATGATTCATCATATATAAGAAAACGACAATATGAGTAACAGATGACTTCTCATTCAAAACAAAAGAAACCAGAATGCAGTGGTATGACATATTCAAAATGTTGAAAGAATATGACTGTCAACCAAGATATATAAATCCATTAAAATTATCCTTCAAGATATTCCAAAATTCTAAATCCACTAAATTTATCCTTCAAAATTGATGTTTCAAAAAGAAAGACATTCCCAGATTAAAAAATGAGTGAGTTTGTTGCTAGCAGACCTGTCTTATAACTAATATTAAAGGAATTCCTTTAGGTTGAAAAGAAATTTTACTAGATGTTAAGTAGAATCCGCATGAAGAAATAACATTTCAGGAGATAAATATACAGGTAAATATATAAGACTGTATAAATATTTTTTCTTTTTTCTTCTTTTAACTGCTTGAAAATATATGAGATTGCATAAAACAGTACTTAAAAAACTGCATTACTGAACTTACAACATGAAAAGATGTAATGTATATGAAAATAATAGCAAAAAGGAAGGAGGAAGAAATGGAGCTATATTGGAATAAGTTTCTGTATTTTGTAAGAATTAAGTTAGTATTAATCTGAAATGGGTCGTAATAATCTAAGAACTTACAGTGCAAGTCCTAAAGCAACCACTAAAAAACCCCACAAAATATTTAAGAAAAAACTAGCAAAATAATTAAAATTGTGCATTGTAAAATACCTGTTTATTCCCACAGAAAGTAGTAGCAGACGAGAGAGGCATAAAACGGAAAACAAGCAAAATGGTAGATGTGAATGAAACCATATCAATAACCATATCAATAACTATGTTAAATCAATAACTCTGTTAAATGTGAATGAATTGAAAACTCTAGTCAAAGGCAGAGATTGTCAGACTGGGTAAAACTTCAAGTTCCAGCTGTGTGCTGTCTATAAGAGCAACACTTATGATCCAAATAGGTAAAAATCAAAACCATGGCAGTGATGTACCATGTGAACGATAATCTTAAGCAAGTTGGAATGGCACTGCAATTATGAGGAAAAAAAGCCTTTAAGACAGCAATATGTTACTAGAGACAAAGAAGGGTATTTAAAATGTAAAAGGGTCCATTAGTCAGGAAGATATAATACTTACCAAAGTGTAAACACCCAATAACAGATCCCCAAAATATATGAAGCAAAAATAGAAAGAATTGGAAGAAGAAATAGACCACTCAACAATAATAGTTGAAGACATCAATATCCTATTCTCAGTAATTTATAAAATTGTATTTTATATGATAGAAAATCAACAAACATGAAGAAGACTTAAATAACACTATCAACCAGTATGGACTGACACCCTGTGGGATACTTCACCCAACAGTAGCACACAATAGAACATTTTCCAGGGTAGACTATATGTTATGCCATAAATAAGACTCACTAAATTTAAAAGGATTGAAATCATACAGTTATGTCCTCAGACCACAACATGATTAAATTAGAAATCAACAACAGAAACACATTTAGGTAATTCCCAATTTGGAAATTAACACATTTCAAATAATCCATGATCACATGGAAATCAGAAAATATTTTAAACTGAATAAACCAAAGCATGGCATATCAAAATTTGTGGGATGCAGCCAAAGCAATGATTACAGAAAAACTTAAAGCTTTAAACACCTACATTGGAAGTGAAGAAAGATCTCAAATCAGTAACCTAGCTTTTTGCCTTAAGGAACTAAGAAAAGAAGAACTAAATGCAAAGCAAGAAGAATAATGTAAACAATAAAGACTGAAGTGAAAATCAATGAAATGGAAAACAGAAGAGCAGTAGAGAGTATTAATGAAGCCAAAAGTTGAAGAGTCAACAAAATTGACAGTTAGCTAGTGTGACACCTCCCCCCCCCCCAAGACACTACCAAAATCAGGAGTGAAAAGAGGGGAGTTTTGTGCTAACCCTGAAGAATTTAAAGGGCTTAGAAAGGAATATTATGGAGAATTTGATGTCAATAAATTGGACAGTTTAGCAAACCAAATCTAGCAGCATATATAAAGGATTATACATCATGACCAAGTACCATTTGTCCTAGGAAAGCAAAGTTGGTTTTATACCTGAAGATTAATTAATGTAACATACCATCTAAATGTAAAAAACTACAAAACTTCTAGAAGAAAATGTAAGAGGAAATGTTCATGACTTTGAGATGGGCAGATGATTCAAAGATATGAAACCAAAATTGATATCCATAAAATAAAATTTCATAAGGTGGACTTCATCTAAATTAATCTTTTGCATCTCAAAAGACACCATTAAGAAAATGAAAAAAGTCACAAACTGGATGAAAGTATTTACAAATCATAGCTGATAAAGGGTCTGTATTCATAACATATAAAGAGCTCTTATAGTTAAATGCAGTTGACCCTTGAATATCATGGGTTTGAACTGCACAGGTCCACTTATACATGGATTTTTTTACAGTACCGTAAATATATTTTCTTTATATTTTCTTTTCTCTGGCTTGGTTTATCATAAGAATACTGTTATACAAAATATGTGTTAATTGGCTGTTTATGTTTTTAGTAAGGCTTCTGGCCAACAAGGGGAGTCAAAATTTATACAGGGATTTTTGACTTCAAGGGGGGTTGGTGTCCCTAACCCCTGTGTTGTTCAAGGGTCAGCTGTACTGAGAGTAACATCCTAATTTAAGAAAATGAAAAATTATTTGAAGAGGTATTTTACCAAGAAGATATATAAATAGTGTATAAGCAATGAAGATGTTTACTTATCATTACTCCTTTAGGAAATTCAAATTAAAATCACAATGACATACCACTGGAAAGACTATAATAAAAAAAGCAGAGTATACCAAATATTGGCAAGGATATAGAAAAACTGGAATGCTCGTATATTGCTGATGAGAATGTAAAGTGGTGCAGACACTTTGGAAATAATTTGACAGTTTCTTAAAAAGTTAAACATAAATTTACCATACAACGCAGTAATTCCACTCCAAAGTTTCTACCCAAGAGAAATGAAAACATGTGTTCTCCCAAAGACTTTTATTATGAATGTTTGTAGTAGCTTTATGCATAATAGCCCAAAGTGGAAACTCTCCAGTGCCCATCAACTAATGAATGGATAAACAAAATATGGTATATTCATACAATGGAATACTATTCAGCAATAAAACAAACAAATGATAACATTCTGTAACATGAATTTGTAAAACATTATGCAAAATGAAAGAAGCCAGAGGCAACAAACAATATGTATTGTATGATTCCCAGTATATGAATCATATATTTTATATGAAATGTCCAGTAAAGGGAAATCTGTGGAGACAGAAAGCAGGTCAGAGGTTGTCTGCAGTAGAGGCTGACTGCAGATGAGCCTGAGGGATCTTTTTGGGTGATGGAAATGTTCTAACACTGGATTCTGGGGATGGTTGCACAATGCTATAAATTCACTATACTTTGTTGAAGTACTTAAAATGGGGAGTTTATGGTATGTATGTTATACATCAATATAACTAAAACTGTTAAGAAAATATTCTAGGTAGAACCAACTGATCAACAAGCAAAACAAGCAAACCAAATACAAAAGTACATATACCAAAAACTAAAAACTAAAAACAAAACAGAACAAAAAACAACTGCCTTGCCTTGAAATTCTTGATTAATGTTGAAATAGTGTCCCAGAAACGAGGCTAATTTTGCGGAGCAAGGATTAGCACAAGTACCCTGCACTTTGACAATGGCAGGTGCATCATATACTGTCTATTCCTAAAAAGGTGTAAGCTTCTTTAGGTACTTGTTTCTTTTATTTATTTGCCATCACCTCTCTCACACCCCCCCCCCCCCCCGGAATCCCTAGTCAGCCCAGTCACTGTTGACCAATGTCCCTGAAAGAGCTTGTTGTCCCCTCCCAGTCAGGGGAGGACTGCATGTAATCCTTTCTCAACCTAAATTCCTTGTGGGAGGAGGGGGGGGCACAGAGCCATGAGCTGATCAAGACTGAGCTTCATATGTGGGCCAGCAAAGATGATTCTGGTCTGTAACTACAATTGTCACACGTTCTTACTCTGAAAGGCTTCTTAGAGGTCACCTGGCTGAGCTCACTTCTTCCCAGCTGGTGACCACCTGTCTTAGTGACTCTAACACTTTGGATTCAAAATAGTAAAAATATGTGCTCTTACTTCTCTGGCTCAAGGTTAATTTTAAAGATTTAAAGGGCCCTGGGTTCTTTGGGTATTTCTTCCTGTAAATATAAAGGATTCTTATCATTACCAAAACATTCTGAAAACAATGCTGCTCCTGGCATTTGACCCAATTTCATATCTGTATACAAAATAACTATGTACTGAAGCCTTACTATCTTACATTTTCAAGGTTCCAGAAAGCAAGAAAGTGGTAAATAAAGGGGATATTACAAATGGAATTTCTCTGCAGCCTCACAATTAGTCTTCTGAGAACCTCATAAGCAAAAATGCTAAGTGAAAGAAGCCTATAAAATCTGCATTGTTCCCACTTTTCTGTTCCCTGTTTCCTCAGAGTCCTCAGGCTTAGAGACCCCAGGGAACTGGCAGGTGCAGATTTCTATGGAAACCAACCCTAAAAGAATGAATACCAAAGAGAGAATTGTGTGAAGTGCCCTCGCTCCTGTGTAATTTCCTTGCCGACAGTTTTTGAGGTCAACCTGGCTTATTTCATGAAATTAGAGGCCCTGCTGTCAAGATTTCCCCAGGCAAGGAGGATTTGCTCAGCTCCATTGGTTGGAAGTCCACAGATTAGGGTTAGTTCTCTGCTTCTAGAGGAATAGTCTTCACTACTTGGCCTGACTTTGGAATACCTTTTAGTCTAGCCTCATTTTAGGTTTTTTTTTTTTTTCCTACATTTAGGTTGTGTTTATTTACTTTGTTCATTATAAAATAAATAGGTGTATTTTTAAAGAACCACATGAGAAGAGTTTTATATATATATAAAAATTCTGACAGTACAAAAAGTCAAAAAGGAAAAATCTCTGTGAGACCTTCTTCCCAGAAGCAAACTGGGTGTAAGTTGTGGGAGTGAGTGTGATTCCTCCAACATTGGCCAGAGGAACACTTTCCTTCTTTAAAAAGTAATTTATTTATTTATTATTAGAAAGAGAGAGAGAGAGCACACATGCACGCAAGCACAAGCAGGAGGAGTGGCAGGCAGAGGGGGAAGTAGGCTCCCCAAGGCTCTCTGCTGAGCAAGGAGCCTGATGCAGGACTTGATCCCAGGACCCTGGGATCATGACCTGAGCCGAAGACAGATGCTTTAACCGACTGAGCCACCGAGGTGTCCCAAGAAGAATGTTTTCATTAGTATCTGCCAGGGTGGAGAAATGGGCCTCAATTCTGGAAAATCTCTGGGCTTGAAGTTAATTTGGGAACTCTCTGCACCTTGCTTTGTAATCTAATAAAAATATAGCTTAGAAGACTTTCTTCATCAATTCATAGATCTAGCTCATGTCGTAGGTCAGTGGTTCTCAAACTTGCAAGCATATCAGAATCACCTGGAGGACTTGGTACGCTCCAGATGACCAGGCACCACTGTCAGAGTTCTTGATTTAGTAGGTCTGGGTTGGGCGTCTGAGAATTTGCATTTCTAACCAACTTTCAGATGCAGCCAATTGTGCACCATTCTTTTTGTAGTGCTGTGATTGAATGCTCAGAGCAAATGTGGAGATCCATCTCAGCAAAGCAGTACACCACTGTATGAATTTATCATATTATTTTTAACCAACCCCATATCATTAAACATTGTGAAGTTCTTTTATTATCTCATTGTAATCCTCACAGCAACCTTATAATGCAATAATATGAATACTCACCATTTTTAAGTATTCAGACTATGAATTATTTTATCCTCACAGCAATCCTGTTTCGAAGGTATTGCCAGTATGCCCATCCTACAGATGAGAAGACTGAGTCTCAGAAATTAAATAATGCAGTTGAGTTCATACAACAAATCAATTAAGGCAGATTTACCTGATTCCAGGGCCCATGTTCTATTTAGAGTCTCTGCCTACAAGGAATTTATAGGCTAGTGGGAGAATTAAGGGTAGGCACAAAAGACTAAGAATAATAATAAGTGATAAGTGCCGTAAGAAATGCAGAAGTTGGTTTAATCAAAGAAGGGATTGGGTGTGCGTTCTTCTTGGGCCCCATCCTTAGAAATTCTGGCCCTTGGTTACATGCTCTACTGTCACTAGTTTGAAATTCATAATTTTTTTAACAAAGGCCCCGTATTTTCATCTTGTCCTGGGCCATACAAATTATATAGCCACTCCTGGAATGGTTAATTTACTCTTCAAAAGCTTTAACAATGCCTTTAACAATCACTAAAACTGGTATCTCCACAAAGTTCACTCTTCATTGTTTACTGTACCTTCATGGGGTGGGGGGCATTTTCAAATGATTTGTGCAACTTTTTATTCTATACTGCTTTGTTTTTGATCTTCAAGTAGGCACCCTGCTGAGATATTTTTTCTACCTTGAATACATTCAGAGAGGCAAGAAGAAACATTTACCAAGAAAAAAACATCACTAGGACAGTAAATCTGAAGGGAGAGAACAGCTTTCCAAAACCAGCCAGAAATGATTTGTTTGGGAGGGGTGAGGGAGGGAAGAATCATTTGTTACTTCCCATCTCCTGGACCACATTGATTTATTAGTACATTGTTAACTATAGTTTGCAGCCTCTGAAATTTACTCTTCTTGTGTAAGTTAAAGTAGAGATTCTGAAATTTTGCTACATTAGCTAATTTTCATATATTTTCCAGAGAGAAAAAAATTATTTCCACGTCTGTACACTGGGAAAATTCCATTATGAGCATGGTGCACATCAACTCTGCCCCAGGGGAGTGCTGCCTTGTGTATTTCATATTTCACGCCATAACAATGTTATCCGATTTTATAATTAACATTAAATTTTTATAGGAAAAAGTACCTTGTTATACTAGTTGTTAACCTTTCGATGTATTTAAAGCTCATTTCATAAGGAGCCATATGCTTCTTCATCACCATCCTAAGTAGGCTCTGTTGCTAAGTGTTATGGGATCTGGTAATGAAAGATATATACACAATGTGTTTGCCCAATACCAGGGGCAGAATTAAGGGAGCAGTGGGAGCCTTAATTCTTGAATTTCCTGACTTCTGTGGGTTTCATTTGCAATTTCAGCATTCCAGTGATATTTCCTTTCTCACACCCATTCTTTTTTTCTTTCTTCTCAACATTCCCGCCTCCTCTCCAGCCTAGATAATAACAACTTAAACATTCATTCTCACTTCTCTACCACATCTGAGTTATATGATTAGTTATATGATTAATGCATTAATGCCATCTCTCATGGGACTTAATTATTGCTTAAATGTTTCTAATCTATTGCTCAGTGACAAATCCATCTAGAACAAGACATGTAATAAGCAAGCAGTGGTGGACTTAACAGGTATTTATATACTTTTCCAAAAATGTAAGTGGATAACAGCTTACATGAGAATAGGTTCTCAAGCTTGTATTTAAAGTAAAAATGGAGAATGGTAAAATTGGCCATTGAAAATCTCTTAACTCATTCCTCAAGAATATGGGTGCATGTGTGTTTAATGTGACAATAATTTTTGCTAAAGCTATAATTAAACAACAACCTAATCAGACCAAAAGAAGAAATTAAAGAATCTTTATGCAGACAACTGGGCCGCCAAACCATCTGTGTTCTAACACATACTAGCAGCGAAAGAGGAATAGATGGAGAGACTAATGTGGTCTTCTTGTTCGTGGTTTCTTTCTTTCTGTTTTAATACTAAGCATTTCCAAATTAATTTATGTTAACTGATTGCTTGCTCATGCGGATTAAGAGAAATGGTAGAGTCTCATTTTACCAAGGATGAGGTTTCGAAATCAGTAGCCGAGTTAAATTGGCAGGTGACGCAAACTTACACTTCTAATGTTGATTTGAGTTTTTGTAACATGCATACTCAGAGAGGTAAGACATTCTGATTGCAGTATCATTCAACTTCTTTAACAGAGTGGTGTTTCAGTTAGGTGGCGGTATAGCCTGAAATAGTGCTTTTCAAACTTCAGTGAGCCTATGAATCCCCTGAGGGATCATGTAGATTTAGAAGGTCTGAGATGGGACCTGAAATTCTCAGTTTCCAAGTTCCTGGGTCATGCTGCTGCTGTTGGTCTGCAGACTACACCATGAATAGCCAGAGTGTATGAGTGTATGGGGAATTGAGGAAAGAGTGGTTGGTTGTGATGTCTGCCTTCACCTGTGCCTTTGTGTAATAAGCACTGAAAATGCCTTAATTCCAGTTCTTCACCTGAAAACAACAAATAGATGTTTAAGTTAGTTGGAACAGATGTACAAATACTTTTAATGTGATAATATTTGTTATTCTTTATAATGTGTACATGTATATTTTTGGTTTAATATACAAAAACCCCAATACTGAAACTGTTCATAGTTACTATCAAGGTTTCAGGTCTGAGTTGTAAACTTAGGAGACTAAAACACATTCAGGCAAAAGCATCTCTAGTGAGTAAATCAATTCCTGCTTGGCTGTCTTCTATGACTGGTAGCTATCACTTTTACTTTGAAAGCACTCCCCCAGCCTGAAATTTTGTAACCTTACTTAATATAGCCTGTTCAGTCTTTAAGTTATCTTTTTGATTAAAAACCAGTCTCTGTGTTTAATTTAAGATCTGCAGTTTAAAAGATTTTGTCCCTGAACTCATTTGAGTTAGAGAATATAAATCTACTACCCATTTAAAGGAATCACAGTAAGGTAGGATTTATTTCACATAAGCCATGTGATTTCCATTCAAAGAAGCAAGACATTTTTGGCTTAAAGATGTTTTTTTTTTAAATGATGCAGACTCTGTATCAAAATAATATTATGGCCTATAATCCTAAGCACTGTCATTTTTCTGTAGAATAGAACATTTCATTGGAACTCGTCTAATAAGTAGGGCTTCATCCTCATCCTTCATTCTGTAAAACAATGACTATTTTGCAATAAGTATCCTTTGACTAGACTGTCTAGAAGTAAAAGCACATCATGAAATTTTGATAATTCAAAGAATCACATTTTAAAAATATTCACACTTATTTAAAAAAAAATCTAGACTGTATTTTCCACCCACTGACATAACTTGGAAAATAATAGTACAAATGGTAGGGGAGTTTAAAATTTCAATTAATTAATGTGATAAAAATAAGTCCTTTTCTTCATAGGCAAAATAGACTCAGAAACCCAGGATATTTCTTTAGAAGAAGCGGCTTTTGGATATTTGGTTTCTCCAGCATTCTTTTACCAGCAGGATTGAAGACAGGGCCTCTGGTGAGGTTAGGGTGAGAACTAAGGGTGCTGGGAGCAGTGGGAGTTCAGGGGGAGGCCGCTGACCAGGGTGCTGAGAGGGGAGATTGTTAAAAGTGCAGCTGTCTGTCCATTCCAGTGAGCGATGGAGATGGACAAAGTTTTGGACTGATCCTGTGGCTGTTCCCATTGAGGCGTCCAGTGTGGAGTCCAGCAGGTGATATAACAGAGGCTTTTTGCACAGTAGTAATTTAGAGGAGAATTGGAATTTATTGTGATCAGTACAAGACTTTGTGGAATACTAATTGATATTTTGTTCAATTAGATTAAAAAGATGTTTAAAAATACATTTTAGTTCATGCCTTTTCATAGTCATGCATTATCTTTCATGGGACTGGATGGAAGCTCAGTGAAATTTTTCCTTTGGTCCAATTCCTTTGCTTTGTATAATTAAAGAATCTCCGTTGCTAATCATGATACTTTCAGGATGTATCTTTTGGGAATTGCAGTTTTCAAATGCTTGTATTTTAAAGCTTCAGAGATCCAAATCCTAGGGAGTTGAACCAGATAAGAACTTTTCCCTTTCTTTCTCATAACATGAAGTTTGGAAGGAGAAAGTGCAGGGATGTAGTGAAAATTCTGTAGCCCTACCAAGATCTTAGGCTTGTTCTTTCTTTCTGTTCGACCAACTTTTTGAATTGGTAGCTGCTATAGCACGAGTCGTGGCATTCACTCTCTAGTCAGGAAGAAAGAGTGAAGAGAAAAGGACTTCTGCCAGTTTTGATACCACTTTGGATAATTCTCCCAGATGTGTCACACAACAAGGACTTTTTCCTCCATTTCATTATCCAGACTGTTCTTCTAGGGCCACTGAGAAATGTAGTTTATAGCTGCCTCCAACAACATAGGGATTTTACTAGTAAGAAAGAAGGGTAGTATGAATATTGGGTAGGGAACTAGTAGACTGTTACCACAGATGTTTGGCATTTTAGTGAAACATGATGCTGTTTCATGATGTTATGACATGTATACTCTTAGAAAAGGTCATTCAAGATGCTGTTGTCCATGGGCCAGATGAATTTTCCCTCATGTGACCAGAGTAGCTAGACATATTAAAAAAGAAAGAGAAAGAAAAGGAAGGAAGAAAGAAGGTAATGCTACAATGTGACAGAGTGAAAGGTGAACACTTAGGTGTCGCAATTCCAGTATGGTAGATGGAATTGTTCACTCCTTCAGTGCCCCCTTGTGCCCAGTATACTGTAACAGGATAGTAAAATTAAGCACTGTAGAAAGAGACTTGTTGAAAAGCCTCCTACATTATAGTTACATTGTAGCAATGTGTGGTTTCAGCTACTAGAAGATCAAAAAGAAATATTTATCTTCATGATACTGGAACAAAAAGTTAGAATGTTGAGGCATATTTTTATTATGCTAAATGGTTTTCTCATCAAAATAATAAATTTTACTTGCATTTAGATTATTTCCCCCTCAGATTTATGCATAGTCTGATCATACATACACACACACACAAATCTGTTCATTACTCCACAATCTACCAAGCTATGAACTTGGATTATCGTTTACAAACAAAGTTGATCATTTGGAATTCAAGAGTGTTTTGTGAAAATGAAATACTCTTTTGGTTTGTACGGATATCAAACTAACGTTTTAAAAGAGGGTATGTATTTCTTTTTACACTGAAACAAACCATGAAACTATGAGCATCATTTTATTCCTGTTTACCTTATAATTTACCTTACAGTTTATCTTATAAGTAAGGATGCCTTTTTTGTGTGTGTGTGACAAAATGCACACAAGTTAGGTAACTGCATCCAGATAATAGTGTTTCATTCTTGATGTGCTGATACCAGGTGTTTACATTTGGTTTATTCATTCCATAGAAGGAAGATAGCAACAGATCTCTAACATGGTCGGCCAGAGATAAAGCATCAGTATAAATTCTGAATAATCTCTCTTTGTCCTCAACTTTTATGCAAACTCAATTTAAGCAATTTAAGATGCAAGAGTGTTTTATTTATTTGTTTGATTGATTTTCTATAACTGTCTGACAAGCATTGGAACATATGCTACAGAATTTACCAGCAGCGCTGTTATCTGATAATTGAAAAAAGTGGGTAACAAAACTAAAGCTCCCCATGCCTTTGTTTTGGGTAGGCACCCACTGAGCATTGAGTTGGTCTTGCTGATTTGGATTTTCTAATTGCCCCTAGGCAAATTCCACTAGAAGCAGCATTTAGAGCTGCAACCATCAACAGTGACCAACTAGCATAATTCTCTCTTTACACTGAGGAAGAAGCTGAAGTTACAGAGGACAAAGAAATCTAGTTTCGTGGGTCAGAGTAGGAGCTTGAACCAAGGTTTCAACCAGAGATCGTGTTAACTCCAGACCATTGCTACCATTTACAGAGGCTCATAGAGGTAGCTGCTTCTGTTTGGGTGTGACTGCTCCAAAATAGGGCTGGGACTAGATCTTAGGATTTCTGACTCTTCATCTAGTGCTTTTTGCTGTCTAGTACATTGTTATGTCACTCTGTCTTCCTTCACTAACACGAAGACTTGACCCATTCCAAACCTCCTGTGGAAGAAAATGGGTCAATATATAAGAATGCCTTTGGGTTTAACACTTTCAATAGGAAAATTAAAATTTTTATTCCACTTGAAATAAACTGTTGGCAATTTAAAGTACAGTGGAAAAGAAATTCACCATAGGTGAAGAGGATAGGGAACCTTTGGAATTTCTTTTCAATAAAAGATCCTGCAAGTAGAAGAAAACCCCTGAAACTCAGGTTTTATTAAGTCCCATTAACCTGTGTACTTAAAACAAGAGTATGAAGCTTTTAAAATCTGCCCTTTCAAAAACTTTGACAAGTTATGTAGGGAGTTACAAGTACTTAAGACGAAAATGAACACTTTCCCTTGGTAAATGTATTTCAGGAACATTGAGAAACCATAAAGAGAAAGTTGAGGGTAATAGAACCTCACCTAGTAATTTTCTGGAGTGAGAAGACAAGGCGAAATGGCCCAGGGCTGAAAGGAAAAAGAGAAAGAAGGACAACTCATTGCTAAATAATGTATATAAAATTCTGCCCTGAAATTCTTATTTTGGGTAAGAACTTTTAACTTCCCTGACAATCTGATCACATTTGATAAATGTTTAAATAAATAGTCTGTGTTTCTGGTCAGTAAAAACCTAAATACTAGTGAAATGTTTTTGCTTATTCTATACTAATGTAATTAGGTGGAGAATGGGAAAATCCCATCAATCTCTCACTTTACAGTTAATCTAATATTGCTTTCAGGTGGATTGTGGAGGGGATTCTTGGCATATCTGCATGAGAGTCTATTCATTTACCTTGTTAGGGACATTTTCCTTACCTTAAATGCATCCTCAAGTGGCCATTATATCCTGGTCCCAAAGGTAGTGAACGGTTGAGTAGAGAATGGAGGAATAGAATCCTAAACATCAATTTCCTCTGTTCCCCGTGTCTTTGTTTCTCCCAAGTGCTGTCTGCAAACTGGTCACATCAGCATCACCTGGGATCTTGCTTGAAATGCAGATCTCAGGCCCTCATGCCAACCTGGTGAATCAGAACCAACCTTTTTAGAACATTCTTGGGTGAATTGTAAGCGCATTAAAGTTTGAGAAGCTGCCACGATCTATATAAATAACACTTCTTCATATCGAAGTGTTGATTATGAAGTTGATAAAGTCTAAAATACACTTCACATGACTGAAATGCTTACTCTGGGAAATACCTGGGTAACAAAATGAGTGAGATTATCTGTGTGTATATAGTTTTCTATGCCTCAGCTTAATATTTCTCTATTTTATAGCAACAACTATTCTGCTGAACCAACTTGGCTTTTGAATGGTTAATTGACTTACACGTTTCATAAATCTGTTTTAAACACTCTGTGTATCAAGCAAATAAAAAGATGATGAAGACATCCCTCTCTTCTTGAGAAATTCAGACTGTGGCCAGGAAAGCAAAATTAGTATTTCAAGGAGCCCTAGCTCAGATAGTCTTAATTTCAAGTGGGTCACCAACTCTGGTGATAGCATGATGGAAGCTAAGGAAACTTTCTCAGGAAAATGTCCACAATTTTGGATGTTAAAGTAACCAGATTAGGCACAAGATGGAGTTGCCTATGCTAGACCTTATGTCAGCAAACCAAAACTTAAATTAGTTTTTATGCTCAGCTCTCCCAGAGAAAGAAGTCCTTAGGTCAGCCAATCAGTACTTGCCTGCTTAGCCCAAGTTACCTGACCTGGTTCCAAGACTTCTCTTTGATCCATATAAGGAAATCAACTTTGCTTTAACCAATCAGAAAATGCCCAGTATAACTTCCTTGATCTTGCTCACTTTGGATTATAAAAATCTCTCATCTTGAGCAACTCTTTGGAGCTCCTTTCCATTTGCTAGTTTAGATGCTGCCTGATTTATGAATTGCTGAATAAAAGCCTGCTAGATCAGTAAATTGTTTATGGAATATTTGTCGACATGACAAATTCATGGTACCGCTGAAGCCCATCTGTAGATCTCTTCAGATAGTTTCCTAATCTGGTTCACTTTGGCCACAGTGTTTAGGATTCATGAATCTTAGAGATATCCCAAACCCCTGAAATTGTATATAAAATTCTGCTTACATGCATTTTTCTGTGAAGAGAATCCATATTATTAATCTGGTTGCCAAAGAAGTCCAATTCCCCAAAAGCAGGTTTAATAGATAATAATAATTTAGAAGGTTTACATAGTTTTTTACTACTTAGAATATCTTTCACCTGTGTTATCCTTAGCAGCTCAACAGGATGGGTAAGCAGGCGATTCAGGGGTGGGATCTGAAGAAAATATAAGTGAATTAGTCTAGTTTTACATTCAGTTTCCCTTCCCTGACTGTTGAGCTGGTAAATACTTGAGGGGTCTTCTCCAAACCTCATATACACATATTCACAGGTGTTTCTAGAGAGGTGTTCTGATTTCCAAATTTTAGTCTTCTCTGGGCATCACCAATCAGTCCCTACATCCCAGGAGGCCAATTGCATCCTTAAATAGGAAGCATTTGCCCAAGTTCCCTATAGTTCGGCAGGCAGAGATCTATTTTGAAGGATCTTTATGGCCATTAAGAAGAAAAAGGAAGGAAAAGGAGAGAGAAGGAAGTTAGCTTAGAAGGAAGGAGTAAAGGAAGGAAATGCAATGCCATGACATTCTCTATCATGGATAGTATTAAGGCAATAAAATTGAAAAAAAAATGTTTGCTTAAAATGCAGCTAAAATGTGGGCAAGTGGTCTCTTTGGGCAGGGTTAATTAAAAATGATGTGAAGTTTCATATAATAAAGCTCTTTAAATAGAGAGCCTTAGCTTGCCTGGAGTTACCCAGTTCATAGAGCTTCAGCTCTGTGTAATAGTGCCGGTGTTTCAAAATATAGCTCTTTTTATTCTCTTTTTCTTGAATAGTCTTGGATGTCTTCACAAATATAAACAACTGTAATATGTTTTTCTTTGATATATTTTGTGCTTTAAAATATTTATTTTCCCTTGGTCTTTAAGGATAAAATACACAAAGTAGGCAGTGGGCTAAAATATATTCCTTTTTTCTTTAATGATAAATTTTTGAACTGTAGTCTTAGTCACATATATAGAACTAGATGTGACAACCAGGGAACATTCTAGGTTAGGAAAAGTTGGCATGTTACTTCTTTGAAACTGAGCTTTTCAGATGATTAAAATTTTGGAAAAACTTCTTTTGAGTAGAGCACTTTGTGCATTGTTTTAGAATGTAAGTGATGGTTCTTCTAATTTTTTAAAGCTGGAATTTGTGTATGAATTATAGTGCCTAGAACATTCTCATTTCATTTTCATTTATGTACTAGTAACAATTTACTCTAATTGAATCTTTTCATCGAGAAATACCAGAGCACTTTACAAGCATTAATTAATGCTCCCAACTCCCCCAATGCGGTAGGTAGGTGTTAGCCTTGTTTCATAAATGGAGAATTAAAGAGTTAAGTGACTTGCCCAGGGCCACCCAGGAAGCCAAGATGTGAAAGGCGGAGAGAAACTAGCCATTTGTGGCTCCGGGGTCGATGCTTATCCCTATGGTTCTCCAGCTAGAGGGAGTCCTGTGTTTTGGTTAATGTGGTGGTATAAGAGAACCAGGAGAAAACGTGGAGACCCTCTGATCCTCCCTCCTTTATTTCATAGACGAGGAAACTAAATGACAGAGCAGTGATGTGACTTCACTACCCAAGATAAATTTGTTCATTCATTTATTTGGTGAGTATTCATCAAGTACCTGTTGGATGACAAGCATGCTTTAAATTCTGAAAACACACAAAACAAGGCCCCTGCCTTTGAGGAGCTCATATGACAGTGGCAGAAGGACAATCAATAAACAAGTAGACAAATAAACTTTACACTGTATCAGATTGTAGTAAGTGTTTTGAAAAAAAAATCCACAAAGAAGAGGAAGTGTATGTATTGGAGGGGATGTGTTGCTGTTTTATACATGGTATGCAATAAAGGTAATAAAACATTTGAGCAGAAATACGGATTGTAGGAATAAGAAGATATGCAGGTAGCCAGAGGAACAGTTTTCTAAGTAGAAGGAACAGTATAAATGGAGGCAAAATCCCTGAGTAGAAGAGTGCTTGGCTTACTTGAGGAACAGCAAGAAGGCCAATTTACTCAAGAGAAGCAAACAAAGGGAAGGAAGATCTTAGGCAGTGAGATCAGAGTGCAAAAGGGGGCACTTATGTGGAGGAGTTAGAGGGGTTTGGGGGAAGGGTACAAATAGGGAGATCAGTTAATGGACAAGGGATTGTGCTAAAATTGAATATTGACCAAGACAAACATCAGGGAGTAAGAAAAGCAATCATGAGTTTGAACAGCTGTGACATTAAATTCCCAGCTTTAAAGCACAAGCCTTCCTCCTTGTCATGCCAAGTATTTTATTAGTTTCAGAAGGTTTAAAAATATTCCTTCTGTGTGAGTAATAGCAACTATATCTAAATTTTCTCTAATGTGCACTCTTTAAGATATAGATGCCAAATGATGGCCAAGGAGCGAGCTGCACTTAGGTGTGGATATACAGGTCACCCAAGTGAGACATTTGCTGAGATACTTATTGGGTAGAGAGCTGACGATGGGCCCAGCCTGCTGGAGGCTGGGGTGGTGTTAGAGTTAAGCCTGTGAACACCAGGTCAGCAGACCTAGGTTCAAGTTTCAGGTTTATCTTGTAAGCTGAATGACCTTGGATAAATTCACCTCTCAGAGGCTCAGTTTCCTCATCTGTGAAATGCAGTTAATAAATGACTCTTTCGGATCACTCACAAGCTCAGATCATTGAGGTAAAATGCTTAATACTATTTTTCGGTAGTAGTCAGACTCATTAAAGATTAATTTTTATTATTCTTCAGTTTATTAAAAGAAACTTTTCCATGGAAATGCTTATAAAACAAGTCACTTTTATACTTCAGTCTTCATTGTTACTGCTAAAGATCTTCAAGGTTTAGCAAGAAAATTACAGGCCTCAGTAATTCTGTTGGTTCTTTGTCATCAGGTATTTTTAAGTGCACGCTACATTATCGAGTCTACGATTTTTAATGAGTGAGCCATCATTTAGCAGGAAGATTCTGTGTGAATGAACATATCAATTAGGAACGTTTTTTGCTGCATGTAACAAAAAGATACAACTAGCAGGGTCTTAAGTGGTAAGGGTATGTAATGTTTTTTTATGCTAGGGAATCTAGAGGTTTGTTGGTGGACCAGGAATGGTGTTGTGGTTCAGAGATCGGAGTCTGATTTGTATCTTACTGTTTTATCATTCTTGATATATTAGGTTTCATTATCATGCTTTTGTTTCACATCACAAGATGGTTGCTTATCTCATAGTTCTGAATATTACATCCTCATGGTAGTTACATTAGAAAAATAGTGATGGTAGAAAAAGATTGTGTTCTTACCAAGCTTGCTCTTCTTATTTTAGAAGGGAAGCTCCCAATAAATATCCTCCCATCTCATTACTCACTATAGGACCACATGACAGTTATAGACCCTTTTGCTTCATCATTGAAGGAAAGGATTACCATGTCTGGTATAGAATAATCATGTGTCATTCCCTGTAGATGAGAGGAGCCTGCATTCCCTAATATCAAGATCTTTTTGGCTTCTCTTAAACAAGTAATCAGGATTCTTTTAGCAGGTAAGAAGTGCACTTGTGTTTGTGTGTGGGGCTGGGTCAGGAATGACAGTTGGGCAGGGGAGTTCTAAATCAGTACTTTTATCGTAGATAGAGTAGTGTTGGCGGGCTTTTCCGGAAGTGATATTTAAGCTGTGATCTGAATTCCCTCAGGTAAAAGGAACCCAACCTGGTATGTTGGAAGAACAAGAATCTCTGTCATGGCTGGGTGTGATGGGGAATGAGCTCGATAGGTGGGCAAGGCCAGGTTAAGAGTTTGGACCTTACTCTGTGTAAAATGGGAAGCCACTGGAAGGTTTTTAAGTATAAGATTGACAAGATCTGATTTCTGGCTTCTGAGTGGTTAATGAATGGAGATGGCAAGAGGAGAAGCAGGGACATGGATCAGGAGGCTATTTCAGGTCCCCGGGCAGTTGAATGTGAAGGGTTAGACTAGGATGATAGCTTCTACATTTGCCTCCAGTGATTCTGATATTGACGCGCTTGTGTCACCACCTCCCACATTTTACCGGGGTTAGTCAATATGGCCAGTAGAATATAACAGAAGTGATGTTCTGTTGATTCTGAGATTAGGTTATAAAAGATTATGGCTTCCATCTTGGACTCTCTTTTCCTTACTCTCTCACTCTGGGAGAAATAGGCTACCATGTTATGAGCTACCGTAGGGAGAAGCTCACGTAGCAAAGAACTGAAATCTCCAGCCAGCAGCCAGCAAGGAACTGAGGCATGCCAACAACTGTCTCTGTGACCTTGGAGGCACATCCTTCCCCTGTTGACATGACTGTAACCCTGGTCAGCTCTGCAGCCCTCATGAATTTGCAACCTTATGAAAGACTCTGAGCCAGAATTACCCTTATGAAAGAATTACCCTCATGAATTTGCAACCTTACGAAAGACTCTGAGGCAGAATTACCCAGCAAAGTCTGTCCCGGATTCCTGACCCTTAAACCATGTGATATAATAAATCCCTGTTGTTTTATGGCACTATATTCTGGAATTACTTGTTACGCCAAAATAGATGGCTAACATAGATGGTATCAATGGAGATGGAGAGAATTAGGATTTTAGAGAATTTTAATTCAGCAAGAATTTCTGGTAGATTATGTATAAGGAGTGAGAGAAAAGAGTCTGATCAAAGTTAGCTTTCAGACTTGAGCAAATGGGAGGGTTTTTGTGCTGTTTATAAAAATGAGGAAATTTAGAAGGTAGGGCAAGTTTGGGTAACACAGTTGAGAGTTTTGCTTTGGGGCATGTCACCTTTGAGGTGTTGATTATTTCTCAGGTGGGCAGTTGGCTATGAGTGTGGAGTTCTGGGGAGAAGTCAGGAATGGAGACATAGATTGAAGAATTTCTAGAATATAGGTGGCATTTACAGTCTGTGGAACTGGATGAGATAACCTAGAAGGAGTGTAAAGAGAAAATAAGGGTGCAGGACATGGCCTTAGGTCCCTCAACATTGCTGTTCTTATTGTAAACATTGACAAGGGAATGAAAAATGAATATCTATTTAAAACACAGCTCACTTTATGAATTAAAACTCAAAATACATGTAAGTATTAAGTTGTTCATGCTGGGCCTATTCATTATTGGGCATTCCTCCATTTTTTAAGACTTTATTTATTTATTTGACAGAGAGAGACAGCCAGCGAGAGAGGGAACAGAAGCACGGGGAGTGGGAGAGGAAGAAGCAGGCTCCTAGCAGAGGAGCCCGATGTGGGGCTCGATCCCAGAGCACCGGGATCACGCCCTGAGCCGAAGGCAGACGCTTAACGACTGCGCCACCCAGGCGCCCCTGAAGAAACCTTTTAAACCTCTTTATGATGTGGCATTTGTACACCATGGGTATGTGTTAAGACTACTATGGGACCTTAACTCTTGAACTTCCTGATACCTGGTATATTTTCATTTGAAACTTTCCTATTGTATGACCATAAATTTAAAGGTCGAACATGTATAGCTGTGCACAGTGGCTTCTAATGTGTCTAAATTTCCAAGAAATATGTACCCATATATTGGCTATTTATGAGTGTGGAGAAATTTAAGGAAATATATTTCCATTTCATATTATATAGCAAATTACAGCTCAATATGGGCCTTTAAAAAATAGATTTGCTTTACTTCAAACAACATGCTTACCCTGAGTTTTTCCAGGAGTGTTGGTACGTACACTTCTGATGGTTCTTTTATAAATGATGTGGTGTACCAGAACCTTGTCATCCTCAGGCTCCTTGGAAGCAGGCAGAAGAGGTTATCTTTTGCCTTGAGGGTTTGCTTAGGGAAAACTGAAAAGCAGTCTTCCATTTGAGGTCAAGTTCCATTACGTTGAAAACTTATAGTCTTCAAGATACATAGAAAGATACAAAATTATTTTTCCAGTGATCAGGGAAATGCATGTCCAATAAAGCTTGTAGAGGGAAAGGTAATGGCAGGTTAACTGAATCTCTTGTATTGGTGGAATAAAAGGACTGAAACATACCAGAACTTCCAAAAAGTTGAGTGTGAATAGGATCTTTTCCCTTTGCTTTCTGGACTATACTTTTCCCCTCTCAAGGAAGACTGAGATCCCGGGGAATGAAAACTTTTGATTGTAGCCTAAAGCTTACAGTTTGTGTTTCCCATGAGAATACCCCCAGCACCATGCCTTGTACATCAGTCATGATATGTCACCAGCAGGTGGCAACAGCGGGTGCAATAGAATGAAAAACCCCAGGTAGGATATCTGCAGATAACTAAGAAGGATGGCATGCTAGGGTATGCAGAAAGGAAACAACTGCTATTTATTTAAAAAGAAATGTGTTCTACCACTCTATCTCACCTCTCCAAAAGCCCATTTTCTTTCTTCCACAAACCCTGATTTAGACCAGAGGTCAGTACTCTATTAACCAGAGGGAGGTCCTTTTAACAACCTGTAGATCTTTTCCTCTACATCAAGGGGAGGGTGGTTTGCCAGGATTTGTTAAAGAGTTCTCATTTTTTGACTTGCCTGCCCCTATGGGCCTCTTAAAACAACTCTGAAAACAAGTGGCAAAGAACAATTTACTACTTAGAAGACTTAGTAAGAGCCAACTAATTTGACCCTGTTAAGTGGGTTATTAGAAAGCTAGGAAGGGATGACTGGGTTATTTGCCAACATGAGAGAACAACAGAATTCATTAGTTTTTAAAGCTGGTAGCAGCTGTGGTCAAAGGGGTTCACAGGCATTGACTCCCAGCCAGGTGGTGAAGAGTCCCATTTCTTTGTGGATGCCAACTCAGAGAGGGACTTGCTCCTTGCAGTGGCTTCTGTGTGATTTCAGAACCAGTGTTTTGACAAAAACAGTATGGCAGGGTGGACATGCTTGGACTTGTCACATACACAATGAGGGTCTCAAGCTCCCTTTCAGATCTAAGGTACAAGGTTATTTGAGGAATGACATCAACTGGGAGTGAGTATTCTTGAGGGTACATCTGCTCCACAGGGATGCAGACACTTGGAAGGGCATCCTGTGCAGGCTGAGGACGGGACAAGCAGTAAATGAGTGAGGATAAGCTTGCCCTGTGCTTTAGTCTACTCTGAGCTCAAAATTACCTTATAGACTTAATAAATTAGTGAGGCCTCAGCTATCACAATATGTCAAGGGCAATAAATACAAAAATATGAGGACATGGTTTGGAGGTGCAGTCTTAGCAGGGCAACTCTAAAAATGATCCCTTCATGTTCCTCTGAAAGCAAGTTTGTGAGCATTTTGCCAAAAAGTCTCACCTCTCATCTCACTCAGAATCTGAGCTGTTAGTAGTTTCCTGAGATGCAATTCCAATTCATCCATGAGGTCTCTTCCCACTTCACTCTCTCTCTAAGACCAACAACTTGTCATATTTTTAAGAAGGTGGGATCCAGGAGGCACCTGGGTGAGGCTTTGTTGTTTGAGCATCTGACTCTTGATTTCAGCTCAGATCATGGTCTCAGAGTTGTGGGATCCAGCCCTGTGTTGGACGCTGCGCTCAGTGGGGAGTCTTCTGGAGATTCTCACTCTCTCTCTCTCTCTCCCCACTCACACGTGCTGGCTCACTCTCTCAAATAAGTAAATAAATCTTAAAAAAAAGAAGGTGGTATCTGTATTTACCTTATCACCTAGAAAGGCTCCTTGTAGGAGGTTGGGCTATGAGTTTGGTTTTACCTGTAACTGACATTTTAACTTCTTGTAAGTCAAAAATTTTTGCATTTCCATTTAATCTATCAAATAGAGTTATAATCCTGCCTTGGAGACACTGTAGAATATATAACAATAATAACAACTAATTATGACTGTAGCTTATTTATGTGCTAAGTGTTAGACCATGTGGCTTGGCACTGTACCTGTCTATCTCAGAGAAAAGCCAAAGTTCTACCATCACCTCCAAGGCTCTTGACAATCCTAATCCCTTACCTCTGACCTCATTCCCTCTTGCTTTCCTTTCCTTGTTCATGTCACTGTGCTGGCCCCCTGGCTATGGTTTGAGTATACTGGGGTCTTTTCACTGCCTATTCCCTCTGCCTGTAGTGCTCTTCTCTCAGATATGTGCATAGTGAAATTTCTCACTGCCTTCCATTCTTTGTTCAGATGCCACCTTCTCAAGGAAGTCTACTTGGACCATGCTTTTTAAAAATGAAACCTGCTGCCCCCCTCACTCCTCACATTATTGATAACCCATGTCTAGCTCTATATTTTCTATATTTCATAACACTTATTTATTATGATTGTTTGTTGTCTGTCTCCCCTAACTAAAATATAAATTCTTTAAGTGTAAAAATTTTGTTTAAGTTTTTCTTAGTGGAGTATCCCAAGTACCTCAAACATCTCTGATACGCAAAGGCATTCAATTTAATATTTGGTAAATGAATGACAGCAGAACAGTCCTGCAGTTAGGTACACACACACCACACACACTCTCATCTACACTCACACACATGTACTTATACATATACTCAAAGTCACACACTTTCACACACACCTCACAAATACTCTCATATTCATACACACTCAGACACACTCACGTAAAGAATTTATTTTTGCTGTTGATGAGGTTGGTTTATAACCTATTTTGTATTCCTATTACAAAGGTAACACAATTAGAGCTGCTTGAAAATGCATTTAGGTGAATTGGCCAACTTTTTTTTCCCCCTGGAATCATTCCTAGAAAAGAAAATACTTTTTTATATCATACAGGACAGTACCTTATTATGCACATATTTGTTAGAGAGTATTGTCTTTCTAATAAGAACAATTATGAGATAGTATGAATATGAAAAAATATTTATAGGAATATTAGGACTATTTTAAGAGAGATACAGTTTTAATGTTCCAGTAAAGTAATAGAAAGTAGGCTACTAAGTTGTTCCAAATAAACACTCTGCTAGACCTAGTTGAATGAATAGATAAGGATCATTTATAATTAACACACAGTTGGGTAGTTGTAAATGTGTTTGAAAACAATTTGAATGCCTTTCACCTCCACTTTGGTTTACATTATTAATTTGTTTAATCAATCTATTTTTTTATGATGTAGAGACATAGACAATAGACAAAGTTGTATTTAGATTGTCACAAATTATAAATTACAAGTCTTAATTAATGGCATTCATTTTCTCTTGAAAAAGTGTTCCATAATAAAATTACCAGGTGATTTGTTTTGATGGTTAGTTTTGGCCTATTCACATTCATGCTTCTTTATCCAGAATCCTCCCAAAACATACTTCTTTATCCAAATTCTCATTCAGAAAATGACTGAGCCACACAAAAATGTAGCTTTTGTTTTGTTTGTAAAAGAGTATTGGTGGTAGAGATGAGTTTTTTTTTTTTTAAGATTTTATTTATTTGTCAGAGAGTACGTAAGCAGAGGGAGAAGCAGGCTCCCCACTGAGCAAGGAGCCCAATGCGGAACTCGATCCCAGGACCCTGAGATCATAACCTGAGCTGAAGGTAGACACTTAACCTACTGAGCCACCCCGGTGTCCCTGAGTGACGGTTTTTTAGCTCTATTTAGTTCACCTGATACTTGGTTTAGTTTTCTCAATTTATTCTTTGGACATTGCATCCAAGAAGCCTAGCTTCTTCCACTGGGTACTTTCCCTTGTTTGGAGTTCTAGAATCTGTGTCTTCTGCATTTGCTCAGAGTGACCGTCTGGCTTTGGTTGGAACATTCCTGCAGGACCTTTACTGTTTTCCCAAATAGGGTAGTGCATGAATGCATAGTTATAGTGTTACACAGTTCTTCCTCATGTATAGCTCAAATTGACTCCTTGAAGTTGCTGCCATTGGCAGTAGACCTAATTAGGTCTATCTGCTACTTCTTTCTTCCTCTGAGTGTGAAGATCCTTTTCTCAAGAAGACTAAGAGGGACATTATTCCTTAGTTTTTGTTGTTGTTGTTGTTGTTGTTGTTTTTTGCTCCAGGAGAGACAAAATATATCCACTTTATTAATTTTTATTTAACAAAGTGAACATTTATATATATACACATGCACACATACAGTTCATGTCATCATTTTATGAGGTTTACTTCATTTTTAAAGATTTTTCTTTAGTTTTTATTTATTTGTCAGAGAGCAAGAGAGTGTGTGCACAAGCAGGGGGAACAGCAGGCAGGGGAAGAAAAAGGTCCCCCACTGAGCAAGGAGCCCCATGTGGGACTCTATCCAGGACCCCGAGATCATGACCCGAGCTGAAGGCAGATACTTAACCGAATGAGCCACCCAGGTGTTCCAAATTTACGTCATTTTTAAAATGGGATCCTATACTTTTTGCCTACAGGAAGAAATCTCCCAATTGGTAGAAAGTCAGAGGGAAAAGAAAAAAAGTATTTGCATTGCAGAAGCTTTTGTCCAGACAACTTCACAGGGGTATGTGCCTTCTGTAAAATGAGGCACAACTATTTCCTGGTGAAGTCTACATGGGTGCCTGGTTACTGCTATTTATATCTTTCAGGTTGGATTATAGGCATTCTTACTGCCATCATTGGTCCTCAAAACATCCCTGACACTCATCATTGCTTCTACTGTTCTAGGGAGGATAACCTGGAAATACACATTGATTGAGAACCTGTCCAAATATTACACAAATCTAACCAAGAATCAAATCCAAAACTTTGGACATACTTGAACAACAGCAAGAGAGGACAAATGGAGGGCATGTGTCTACATCAGCGAACTGCATTCTTGTAAGTAATGGTGACTTTAAGTCTTAATTGTAATGCCTTAACTTTTTCTAATTGATTGAAAGCAAGGGGATGTCGAAGGAATTTGCTAACCTTGACAATATCTTAGATCCAGGTTTGATCTTCAAATTCTGGATTGCTTTGAGAAATAGCTGAACACATAGCAATGATCAAATTGAAGAATTACAATTAGCAAAATGTATTTTTTTCTCAGACCCAGATAACAACCATCTGGAGGAGATTATACATCCAAATAGAGCAGGGTAAAAAAATCATGAAGGAAAATCACCTTCGACTTAAAATTAAATATGGTGACATCTAATATCAAAGAGGATTCTTGCAGTGTCTGGAATTGTTTAGTCACTACAAGGATCATTTTCAAAACCAGATCTTCTGCTTTATCTCTGTGGTCCTTTTTGTCTACTGGCAAATGAGGTGAGGGCCTCTGGGCTATTAGAAATATTCAAGCTATTTTGTGGAACTACTCATGGAGGCCAAGAGAGGATGGGCTTGTCAGCAAATGGTTATTTACAACTATCTGTGAATTCCTGGTAAAGATATCTGAGCATTTTTATTTCCCTGATACACCCAGACCTTTGCTTCTTGCTCCTTAACATATTTCCAAAATTTGGGGAACAGAGTTTGGTTTCAGAGTTTATAAAATATTTTGTAAACTTTAGAGGGAAAATCTGTGTTAGAATATGGTTATAAAATATTGTTATTAGGAATATTTAATCAGAATAAACAAATAATGTGTCCTCAGATGACATTTTAATTAGTAAGATCTTAATTGAAGGCTGAGAAGCTGTCACTGAATTTATATTCAATTTGCGTATTAAGTACATAGCATATAATATTATGCAAAAGAGGATGTTTTGCATAATCAAGTTTTTCCATATTTCTCTAGTTGAAGTTTTAAAGAATTGGTGTATATTAAAGTTATAAAATGTGCCACATTATTATATTATAAAGACTGTAATTTTTATGTTTTCCATTTCTTACTGGCTTCTGATGATTTGAACGAAAGGCACTTGTTAAGTAGAAGATGAAATAAACATGACATTTTTGCTGGACAGTCCCCTCATCTCCCTGCACCATTCAATTTTAAAGTAACGTTTATGATTTTTTCCACTTTCAAATAACATATGCCCTGTGATGGAAGTCATGTAAATTTGTAAAAAGTGTAAAAAGAAAATACCAGCTTGATCTTACTGATAAAAAATTAGCAGTTAATATTTTAATGTTTCTTTCCTGTCTTCTTCTGTATAGTTTGTATCCTTTTGTGTGTTTCTTTTCTTTACTCCACATACTGTTTTGCATATTATGAGCTCTTCCTAAATATATTTTGTAGTGTTCTGTCAGAATGGATAATTAATAGCACAAATTACCAAGCCTTTCTGTATTTCAATAGTATTGTTTAGGAAAAGCATACTTTTAGGTGTTGAAGAAAACCATGAAACCTAAAAAGCAGAGCTTCATTTATGATTGATAACTACCATAAAATATTAAGTTTCCATTAAGTTTCTTAATTGTCCAGTACTCTTGGTTGGAGCAGTGGTTTAAAGTTGTCATTTAGGGGCGCCTGGGTGGCGCAGGCCTTAAGCGTCTGCCTTCGGCTCAGGGCGTGATCTCGGTGCTCTGGGATGGAGCCCCACATCAGGCTCCTCCACTGGGAGCTTGCTTCTTCCTCTCCGACTCCCCCTGCTTGTGTTCCCTCTCTTGTTGGCTGTCTCTCTCTCTGTCAAATAAATAAATAAAATCTTAAAAAAAAAATAAAGCTGACATTTAGGTATTGGGAGTAAATTTTTGAAAGCTGGGCTTCAAACTGGGAGGCTTACTGGGAAATAAAATCACCAAGGAAAACACTTAGAAATTCATGGATCTCCTAGAAAAAAAATGTATTTTAGGTTCTTTTAAATTAATGTTAGGCCTGAAGGAAGGCTCAAAATGATGAACTTTTTTTTTTTTTAAAGATTTATTTATTTATTTATTTATTTGACAGAGACAGCCAGAGAGAGAGGGAACACAAGCAGGGGGAGTGGGAGAGGAAGAAGCAGGCTCATAGCAGAGGAGCCTGATGTGGGGCTCGATCCCAGAACGCCAGGATCACGCCCTGAGCCGAAGGCAGACGCTTAACCGCTGTGCCACCCAGGCGCCCCAAAATGATGAACTTTTAAGAACTGTATTTTGTATTGTGACAGTAAATGAAATGGAAAATACTTTCAGTACCTAGAACACATACATATATCATAGTTTATGGCTTGGTAACACTTAGGAAAGATGTTATTTTCTGAATTTCTCTGTGCTAATCATTTGTATTTTCCTTCTGATTTAATTTTCTTTATGGAGGTTGGTAAGGGTACTATTAGTACAGTTTCCCAATCTGTTGAAACTTCTGAAGTAGGCTGAAAACCTGTGAAGATATCAGCACCCTCCACCTTTCAAGATATTGCATAACTCTTATGTAGGAAAAAACCAACCCAAAACAACCAAAAACCTCTAACCAAACACCAGTACACCACTCTTAGATCAAATTGTTCTCTTTGCCATTTCTGAAAGAGTAAACTAACACATGGTTAGTGGGATATTTAGCTGCCGAAATGGCATTCTTTTTGCACCCAGGACTTTGAGACTTGTGGATTTTCAGGATTCTACCCCGAACACTGTATTCCCCAGGTTGATATCCCAAGAGTGTCATATAAATTTTTTGAGTTTAGCAAGACAGTTGAAAAATGTAGTGACACAATCGAAAAGTATATTAATTCCTTTTTAGCTTTAGAGTTAGGAAAAAAAAAAAAAAACTAGTCATGAGTACCTGGTGGAAAATTTTAGGGTTTGTTGTAAAAATTTCAGACCTGGAAGATACTTGAGCCTTTTTTATGTCTTGTCCAAACCAGCCCTAAAGTGTAAAGCCGTAGTTTGCCTGGGACAGTCCCAATCTATGCCTGTTATCCCTGTGTAATTATAAAAGCGCCTCCTGCCGCTCTCAAGAGTCTCTGGTTTAAATGATAAATTATATAGTTACCTTACTAGGAAGGGAATGGAATCAAGCCTTGATAGAGCTGCACAGATTTCTCAACTAGACCAAATTGAGTTTACAGCAAAGTAGAGATGGACTTTCTAAACTTCCAGACCAGGGTTAAATCTACCATATTGATGCGATTCATGATTTAGGATGAATTGAATAAATGCAAAACCCCTGGATTTTTGACTAAGCAGTGCCTGTGCCAGTGGTTCTCAAACTTTAGCTTACATTAGGATTTACCTGGGGGCTTGTTAAAACAGACTACTGGGCCCCACCCCTAGCGTTTCTAATTTCAGAAATCTAGGGTGGGGCTGATAATATGCATTTCTAGCAAGCTCCCTGGTGATGCTGGTGCTGCTCATGCAGGGTGCTCTCATTTTGAGAACCTCAGCCCTGCACAGTGTTAAAGCGACATTTGCACGAGTTTCATGACTCTGCACCTTCCCAGCTGTAAATGTTCACTTTTTCTTCTCAATATATAATTTATTTTATATGTGCCATAATTTTCTTACAGGAAAAACTAGAGGGGTGGAGTGAAAAGTTAATTTGAAATACAAAATTCATGGAAAAAGATAGGGTGAAATGGGATTGGGCTGGTCATTTTTTTGGGCAGCAGGCACAGGGCCAGTCTTTGAGGGCAAAACTGGAAGGCTATCCAATTAGAAGGGAGAAAATTGCTTCTATATGTATGGTCAAGAAGCTTGCTACTTAGAGTGTGTCCATGATGCATCAGTATCATCTGGAGATTGCAGGAAATGCAGAGTTAGGAGCTTTTGAGGCTCCTCTCAGAGCTTCCTAAATTGGTCCTGGTTAACTGGTACAGTGAATGAGTACAGAAGGAATGGAGTCACTGAACTGGAGGGGCACCTAAAGTTTACCTTGAGCTGGTGGAGGCATCAAAAAGAGTCTCAGTTGCAAAAATTCTTTCCCATTGAAATATTAGCTTCAGACAGTCTCTGCTTTCAAACCATTGTGAAGTAAGATTGAAGTTTACTAGATTGGAAATGGTTTCGTATTTTAAACACTTAATAAAGAAAATGCTGAACCCAACAGAAATTTGGAAGGTGGGGGGAGACCTGCTCCACTCTCATTTGCAAAATACCTAATTGGAAATAGATGGGAAACTAACATCAGGGTCAGAAGCTGGGGGAAGGCTGAGCTTAAAATCAAAAGCACCATGTCAGTCAGGGAAGAGTTTGTCTCAACAGTTGCCTTAGCCTAGGTTAGAGGAAATTTAGTTGGTAAGAATGAAGTTACATATTAATAGCACCATTGAAATAAAATTCACCTGGAAGTACAGAAGGTGGAATTAATAAGAATTTCCGGTAATGTCATATTAAGTACATTGAGTTTTCCAGGAATAATTAGATCCAAATGATAAGATATTGACATTGGGTTTTCATTCCCTGCCATTTCTTCAACAACAACGAAATGGGAATACTTTTTCTGTAAAATACATATTAAAAACAGAATTTTGTGTGAGTCAAGCAGAATCACCTCTGCAACTGTAGCAATGGTGAGTCACCATTTTAAATTACTTGTCAACTCTGAAAACCCTGTGGTTGCTATGAATGACATCGCCTTTCCTGGAGCATGCCTCGAAGATAGTCAGCCTCAAAGAGCACCGTTTTCTGTCTGACTTTTAAGAGGCCAAATGTTCAAAATGCACTTTTCCTTTGTGCACCTGCAATTTTGAGTCAACAAAAATTGCCAACCCAGGGTGATAAGCTCCATATAAATAATTAATGACATGGAACTAATTACTCCTGCATTAGGCCACCTGCACCCTCAAAGCTCAAGAGCCCCAGGTGTGAAAATTGCAGGGGCAGCTAATTGTGAGCTGCATTTCATCACGTAATCCCTGCACAGGAGGCCCTGGTTGTTTCCTGCTCACAGTTTTTCAGGGTTCAGTAGGCTGAGCATAGGTGGGACTATCTGCATTTGTAACTATCTCAGAAGGCAAACCAGACAACACAGTGACTTGAAAACTGAGCCCTTAGAAGCCTCCAGGAGGTAATAGGGATTAGGTTTAATTAGAGGAAAATATGCCTTGAAGGATATGGTTGGAAATTGTCCCTTGAGGTATGTGAAACCTCCTGCAACAACTCTAGGTGAGAATGCTACATTTAGGAGCTGGGAGATGTCTGTTTGATTACTCCAGTAGATTATCCAACTAGAGGACTTTAGGATTTCAGTCTTGAAATAAATTATATATCTATACATCTGAAGTTTTATAAGTAATTTTTGGTGGGGATCTTTATTTGAGTGCATTGGTGCTGTGTATGTGTGTGTGTATATGTATGTATGCGTGTGGTGTAGACTCCCCCAGACAAAGTCTTAAAATTTTGTTTAAAAGGAAATCTAAGACAAAGAACTCTGTGCTGACTTAAAAACCTGTAGAAGTTCTCGGGCTGTCTTGTAGAGGACTCATTATTATTTTGTGTTGGCTTTGGAATGAGGAAGAACAGAAAAAAAAAAACATGATTACAGTTATTACATCTAGCAACTTCAAGTTCACCGTTGCATTTTGCTTGATGCAAAGAGCGGGGTCTGAAGATCCAGTTCCACATTTAATAGTAGTTTCTTATCAATTATTATTCCTATCTCATGGTTTGAAGGTGAGCTGAGGAAAGGAATATTTATGAAGTGATAGGATTAAGTATTCTAAAAGTAACTGGAAAAAATTCCACCTGAGTTTGTTCAGCTATATATTTTTCCTTCTGTACACACACAATTTTACACGAATTAGATCATAGAATACCTACTGTTTTCATCTAGTAAGTTGAAAAATTTGAAAAAGTGCTTTTTGGGCTGAACTCCCTAATCCACTTCTCTTCTGCCCCTCAAACCTGCAACTGAAGTTAACAACCTACAATTTTTTTGTATGCTCATTATAATATTTAAATTTATATATAAAAATGCATAGTGGTCTCTAACCATTTTTTTAAATTAATAGACTTTTGTTGAGTAGTTTTAGGTTTATATAAAAATTGAGTGGAAAGTACAGAGAGATCCCATAAATCTCTCAACTCCCTTCCCCCATTTTTTTCTATTCTTAAATCCGGTGTTAGTTTGGTACATTTGTTACAGCTGATGAGCCAGTATTGATACATTATTACACATTATTATTAATCAAAATCCATACTTAGGGTTCTCTCTTCTGTTGTACATTCTGTGTGGTTTGACAAATATGTAATGACGTAGTATCCACCATAACAGCCTCCAGAGGAGTCCTGCTACCCTAAAATTCTTAATCATGTTTTTACAAAAATTGGATATATCTTACATCTTTTTGCTCACTGTCTTGGAGTTAGCTGGCTGGGTGGATTTACCTCTTTGCTTTTAATGGCTGTGTTGTTTTCCATGGTAGGACTATGCCACAGTTTATTCAACATTCCCCCTTGTCGAATAGAATTTAACATTATACCCTTGTACATATTATGCTTTTACACCTACAAGATTAACTCCCAGGAGTAGGGCTGCAAGATCAAAGGCTGTGCACACTAATAATTTTAATAAGCATTGTCACATTGCTTTTAAAGATAGCTGCACCAGGTGGCATTTCCATGAGTAATATGTGAGTACCTTTTTTGGTTCTAATCCCCACCAGGAGCAGGTGTTTTTTTAACAGTTTCTATTTTTAAACACTTGGTAATTCTTGTTTGAGAAGGACACATAACACACCAGTTACTTATTGCTGGCTCTGAATTCTGATGATCACTTTTGCTCATCCACCTCAGGCAATTCATTTCACTTACTAGTGCCTCAGTTTCCTCATCCATAAAGTATGGATGGTAATGATTCTATTACATCATAAGGTTGATTGATTAGATAAATAAAACACATAATAGCCTATGCCTAGCTTAGACTAGGCATTCAATTAATGACAGTTTTTGTTATTAGAATGTTACAGATTGGGGGTGCCTGGGTGGCACAGCGGTTAAGCGTCTGCCTTCAGCTCAGGGCGTGATCCCAGCATTCTGGGATCGAGCCCCACATCAGGCTCCTCCGCTATGAGCCTGCTCCTTCCTCTCCCACTCCCCCTGCTTGTGTTCCCTCTCTCACTGGCTGTCTCTATCTCTGTGGAATAAATAAATAAAATCTTAAAAAAAAAAAGAATGTTATAGATTGATCATCAGACCCTTTGAGCAATATCCAGGAATATTGCTTCATTATGATAGTTCTGGATAAATTCTAGAGTTCTTTCAAATTTGATGGTAACTAGGTGAGATACAAAGCAGGTACAAATGTTCTCTCAATGCCAAATCACAGAATATAGTGCCCTGAAACAGAAGGCCATCTCTGATCATTATTCCTCTATACATGTGCAAAAAAGTTTAATTAAAAATGAGGTATAATAGAAAATTTCTCTGTATAAGTACAAACCTTTTGTCAGAGTTGAAGGTACCTTGCATATCAAATTTATTCAAGTGTTATTTCTTCCTTCTCCATATTTAAAGATAATATAGAAGCTGTTACTATTAAATTATTAAGTAGCTTATTTCTCTTCAGATTTTATTTTAAATCTTTTGTTTAGGCAGCCTGTAGACTGTACCTCAGAGCATATTGTATGTTCCCTGTGATTCTTTGGACATAAAACTCTCTCTGACTCTCACTCTATCCCATGCTGTTTTTGCTACTCACTCACCAAAAATTATTCCTTAAGAGAAGCTGGGAGCATCCTTTGAGGAGAGAAACAGGGGAAAGAGGAGGAGTTAGGGAGGGGGATAGGAGGAGGGGTGGGTATTTGATCTCTCTATATTTTTTTTATAATAATATTTTTTTATTATATTATGTTAGTTACCATACAGTACATCCCTGGTTTTTGATGTAAAGTTCCATGATTCATTAGTTCTCTGTAACACCCGGCGCACTATGCAATACGTGCCCTCCTTACTGCCCATCACCAGCCTATCCCATTCCCTGACCCCCCTCCCCTCTGAAGCCCTCAGTTTGTTTCTCAGAGTCCATAGTCTCTCATGCTTCATTCCCCCTTCTGATTACCCCCCTTTCTTTATCCCTTTCTTCTCCTACCGATCTTCCTCCTTCTTATGTTCCATAGATGAGAGAAACCATATGATAATTGTCTTTCTCTGTTTGACTTATTTCACTTAGCATTATCTCCTCCAGTGCTGTCCATGTTGCAGCAAATGTTGAGAAATTGTTGTTTTTGATAGCTGAGTAATATTCGCAACAGAAGCATTACCCTCCAGGAGCCTCTAGGCCAGTGGCAGTCGGGTGACAGGGCAGGTGTTCCATTCTAGTCCCAGGTGAAATGGCCCCTCCCTCAAATGAGAATTCTTGTGATAGATCAAGAAATTGTGAACATGCTGATAGTATGGGTCCTGGTCTCATGCTGGGCAATGTGTAGTTGTGACAGAAAGCTGGTTATATCGGATAAAGACCTTGAAGAATTGTGAGGATTTTTGCTTGTTTCTCTGGGGGCTTTTGTTCTATACTGAAGCAGGAAATACAGCTTATCAACTGGATGACCTTCTAGTAAACATGTCCTGCTATGTAGACCCTTATTTCGAACCAGAAGACAGCACATGTTGTCAAAGGAGTTTTCATTAGCTGTTGTGAGTAATGCCAAACATTGAAGTTTCCAAGACCTTTTCACTATTTTATGGGATTTGTGGAAAAGAGTATTCTGATCAAAATTGGTATTGACAAAAAAAAAGGGCAATTAAAGTCTAAAAGGCCTGATCTAACTCCCTTGTAAGCTTAACGTTAGTCAAGAATGGGAAATGTAACACTTGTCAGTAATATTAACATGTGTACAGCTCTGAGCAAGTAGAACTGACCCTAAGTTAGTGTAAGAAGAAGAAGGAATAACTTCAGCTTGAAAAATCAGCAACTATATCACATGGAGAGATAAGAGAAAAGAGGCCAGGCTTTTAATGATGGGTATGGATTCCAGCATCTTTAGTGAGAGGAGGCCTTCCTAAGAAGCTGTGTTGTGTAGGCTGAGAGTGTGAGGAACATTCTAGAGAGAGTGAATAGGTTGATTTGGATCCCAGATGGGTGGGGCCAGTCTTAATTTCAAATATTCCCCTTTCATAAAAATAAACTTGTGAATTAATAAAAAGAAAAATCCCTTGTCATGCCATGTGACTCCACTCTGGGCTGACAAAGTCAGTTCACCCAAATCCAAGAAAAATGATGGGCAGTAACTCTCAAATTGTGAAGGGACTGTAATGTTGAGGATCTTGAATAACAGGTTTTTTTTTTGCTTGTTTGTTTGTTTTAGTGGACTTCCGTTCTGGAGCCCACAGGGAATTATTAAAATGTTTTTAGCAGGTGTGGTGGTGGAATTGTCAAAGATGAGACTGTCCCTAAGAGAGTAAGAGGAGAAATAAGACTTACCAATCACTTATATGGAGGAACAATGAAATGGGAGAAACCAGAGATGAATTTGAAGTTTTAAACTATGTGGATTGATTGAAAAGTAATGTAATGATTAATTGCTTGAGCTGTAGAGTGCGAAAATCTCTTTTTTCTCACTTCCTAAGAACAACTTTGGGAAAGTTTTCTTATCTTTAAAATACAAATCCTAATGGAACCCAATTACAGAAGTTGCCTAAATAAATCTGTGCTTCAAAAATTGTAGTTATTTATGTTATTAGGGCAGTATTTCAGGCAAGAAAACCCAGACACTCTGACGAACTGCCTAAGTCCCTTCCATTTGTTGGAGTCAGTATATCAGAGGAAGAAATCAAAATTATCATAAAATAATGGGTAGGATTTTGGATTGGTTTTCCATTTGTAAGTTGCCTATAGAACTCCGTGGATGATTTATAGATGTTCTAGTAGTGAAGGATAGAAAGGGAAAAGAAAGGATAGGAATGGTAGGGTGGGACATCCTAAACCAAAGCAGAGAATTATTACTAGGAAAATGATGTGTAATGGGGGGATGGGAAGTTGACGGGAGGAAGCCTGGATCATGTGTGTACTCATTACACTGCTTATTTTGGAAAAGATGTGGAAAATTGCATGCAGAGTTTGAAAATGACTGTCCCAGCTATGATTCACCAAAGAAGTCACTGTCAGCCTCATCGACGTTGGCATTTTTTCAGAGGTCATGTTTACACATAATTTATAAAGTTATAACATGCGGTTGAAAGTTTCTCTGGCATATTTAGAAATGTCAGGGAGGGCATTTCTCACCATTTCACTCTGCCTGCCTTCAGTTTCTGCCTATGTTTTAATTCAGTAAGTATTTATTGTGCCTAGAGCAAAGAAGGGCTCTAGTTTTGTGTGTTGTAAAACACAAATCTGTAGCCTTCTGGAACTTTAGTTCTTCTTGTGTTTGCCACGTGGTTCTCAGCTGGTCACCTTTAAATAATGGAGAAATGTCTGTGCTCTGGGTTCTAAGAGCGTCATTTATCTGGTCCCTCACAATTGTCCTCTTCATTTTCTGGGTCATCACCGAAGAGAAGTTTTTTTAAATGTTTTGAAGAAAAGTCATCAGTTTAGGTGCATTATGGAATCCCACCTGGCTTTTGCTTTTGCCTTGTGATTTGATAACTGTTAAAGGGAGGTCACTTCTCCAAAGGGCCTGTCTCATTCCTAGGCAATTCCGTTGCTAACGTGGTCTTCCTTAAAATCTGTGTCTGGTTTTGCTTGTTGCTCCTGGAGCTAATTAGAATAAATCTCTTCCCTCTTTTGCATTAAGAGCAATTAATTTGGAAGCTATCATGTTTCCATATCTCTCTGTATTTTTTTTTCTTTTACAAGGTAAACGTACCTCAGTGCTTCAGTAAATTCTCTTGTGAAGCGATGAACACTGTTTTACTTTTTCTAGTATTTGAAGTCTCTTCTATCAGTAATTAACAGATAGTATTATGTAACTTATCTTGATAGGTATACTAGGCTTTCACATAGATGAGCAACTAATTTTTTTTTTAATTAATTTCTCTCTGAAAGTTAACATGTTGACTTGTGGAGGTGATAATTTCAGTTCTTTGACCAATTTCCTGAGGAAAACTCCTTTGGCCTAATTTTGAGGGTTTGCCACTCTGCTTTCCAAAGAGGTTTCTGGTGACCGAGTCAGATTTGAACACTCTTCAAATTTTATAAAAAAGGAGTTTTCTAGCTTTGGGGGCAGAATTGTTTCATATTATTAATTCTTTTACAGCAATATAAAGTGGGCTTCTTTATTCATTTGTTTATTAAACATTTACTGAGTGCCTGACATACATTAGGTGAGAAGTTGTAAAAGATAAATAATGTTCCTGCCAGTCACCAAAAGCTCTCCTGGTGTCAGTTGGCTTTGCTCTTCCATTGATAAAGCTCATTATGCTGTTCAAAGTGCTTTCATGTGCACTGTGGCATTTGAACCATGGGCTCTGGAATCTGGAGGAGCAGAGAGAAGCCAGAGGTCACACTCTCATTGTGAGCTGAAGTACCTGAAACCCAGAGTGGAAATGTCATTTGACTTTGTCCCATCCTGTTCACCATGCTCTACACCAAGTATGAAGTCAGCAGAGCCAACTTGAGATGGAACAACATCGTCCTTATTTTGAAACCAGAAGTGATAGGAGAAGTTTTAAAAATTACAGATGAGTTATTTTTCATAGTTTTGAGTGGAATATATTACTTTCCATAGATTTTAGAGACTATTTTTGGAGTTAACCTGAAAGGAACAACACTCAGGGAGATGTTTAGAGGCCATTATTAAACTTCCTGATACCTCTGAGATAATAGCACATATTTATTGTGGTTTAGCAACAAATTTATTTGTAGGACATTTTTCTAGCCACCTCAACTTTGGGAATAAAGACAAAAACCCAGAGGGAATCATAAAAATTCTTTGAGCAGCCAAACAGATGTTACAAGTTCTGTAATTGAGTTTTAACAAGAGGATTTTGCAAATTCAAGAAATAGCTAAATGTTTATACATTATCCTTGAGATGGCAGGAAAGAGTTTAACCACATTTAGAAAGATCACTAACAGAGGCGGAAATCTTCAGTTATGTAGAAAGTGATATTGGATACATGAGATATTATGAGCTGTTTACTGGAGTATAAAAAAAAGTTGAATTTTAAGTTGAAGGTGATTTTGGAGAGACAACAAGTAATGCAGGCCCAGGAGGGTTTTTAAACATTTTTTTAAGTAATATTGTTAAATAGAAAGATACTTGAGCGTAAGCCTTGAGAATGTTCCTCAACCCTTTGAAGCTGTGAGTTTAGCTTTCGGCTATGTGATGCATGTCTTTTACCTCCATTTCATTACCATCTTTGGACCCCATCATTAAGCACGTTATTTAGCAGTATAGGTCAAATTCTTTTCAAACAAATGCCACTAAAATGCAAAAAAGATTCCCAAATGTCACTAATTTTACATGGCATTGCATGCAATAAAATTCCAGAACTATAAAACAACTTGGTTAAACCTGAGAGTTTATTGTATAAGAGAATTTGGATTGTGCCCAAGTTATCTGAAGTGTAATACTGTTATCCACCTGGGTTGAGCCTGACTTCCCATGAGCTTTGGCACTGAGGTAGGGGGTCTTGAGCTAATTAGTCACTTTTGCCAGCGGCCAGGGATTAAATCATGTTTCCTGGAAACTGTATAATTCTATAGATGTGTTTTCAAAGTTTTGTACCTCTCAACAGTGTCACTCATCTGCAACATTTCATGATGTTTTTTCCACCAGTATTTGACTGCCTGGGTATAAAAGGAGAGAAAGCATATGGTTGGATTGATCTAGGATTTGGAGGTACAGTAAAAGGACAAGGCAGTAGGAGCTAATAGGTAAAGTGGAAGTCAAAGGAACAAACCAGGGTGACAAGACTTAGGAAAGGAAGCCAGGAGGAGGCTCTTTGAATGGAAGAAAAGGAAATCTACTAGGACTAGAGGACATCATGAGTGAAGGAAGAAAATGGAAGAATGTACTCAGAAGGAAGGGTTATCTGGAATTAAAATTTCAGAAGGGGAAAAATCCTGAAATTCAGGTTATGATCATGGAAGATTAACAAAGGCAGTAGAAATTTTAGTATTGGGTTCAGGCAGAGAGAGCATCATAGGTATCTGATAATGACTGTATTGTCTACTTGGATGTAACCAATTGGCAAGAGCTGTGGTGATCTACGAAGACTGTGATCCAGGTACCAAAGTCTCCAGTTGATGGAGGGAGTATTTTGGGAGCCAGTAGGTATCAATCCTAAGGAGGGATGGACAGTGATGGAATTAGGTATCATAAGGCTTTGTGGAGGGGCAGTTTGTTAGAAGCCTGGAAGGCCACGAGGAGCAAGGAGAATGCTGACGTTGAACTTGTCTGAGAGTGATGGGAGATTGAAAAATCTTCCATTAGTAAAGTTGCAAGGGGGAATGGAGTGAATGCATGAAAGGGCAGATTTTGCTTATCAGGGGGACGCATGTTGATCTTCAGTTTCCTTAATACATAAGAGTCTTAGAATCTGTTTTCCTCATTTAGAATTCTTACCACCATCTCTGGCGAAGTAGCCAATGCTACAACCTGCACTGAAGAGATCTGGTGGTTTGGTTTTAACACCTTGTTTGAAAATCAGCAGCCTGAATCGGCAAGCCTCATCCTTCCCCCATAATGTCCCACAGCTGTGAATTCTCCAGTTAATTATATGTTGGGTAATGAGGATTGCTTTTATCTGTACTAAATTTCAGTTTTAAGCTTTATTAATGGGCTTTCATTTTGGTACTTGTGGGAAAAGGGCAGTGAAGAGGCCTATTAAATTTTCTCTTGGGTTTTTATGTATCTTCCTTCCTTCCAAATAGAATAATAAATATTTGCTTCCTTTCTTCTATAACATTCTCTCCATCTCTTTTAACCCAGATGCCTCATCCAACATTTCTGAATCCCAGGTATGCCACTTATTAGTTCTTGAGCTTCTCTGTGCCTCAGTTTCCTCATTTGTAAATTGATGATGATAAAGTTATTTACCTCAGAAGTTTGTTGAGGTATAAGTGAACCAGTAACATTTGGAAAGCAATAAGAATAGGGTCTGGCAATAATAAGCCTGATGAAAAGTATTTGTTAAATAAAAATACTATGTGTGTGATTCTTTAGTAGTAACACTTGCTGAGAACTTGGCCACAGAAAACAGCAACATAAAGCTATTGACTAGTGTTGTCTTCTTTTAAAGATGATTTTTTTTTTTTCTTGGAGTTCCCCATTGTGGTTCTGCAGACTTGCCTATCTCTGGTAGAATCTTGTGAATAGACACATCCTCAGTATCAACTTCATAACTTCCTCTGCCTCTGTCACCATGGGCCACTTATCTCTCTACTGTCTCACACTTGTTCCAGCCAAAGATTAGGAATTTCAATCAAAGTCTTAGTAGTGGATTAGAAAGCCTTCTGCTTTGGTGTGCTGTACCAGAGCTTCTCAAAGCTAGTGGTTGGGCCTTTAAAGGGCCTGAGCTGAACTTAATTGTTAACCCACTTCCTAACCAAACCTCTAACTCAATTAGCACTTATTTGACTGTCTAAATCTTTGGCTTGAAGCACCCTGCCAGTTTGGGTGGGAGCTTTTGGTATGAAAAGACACCCTTTTCCTGGGAACTCAGCCCAGACGAACCAATTCATTTCACACTTCTTTCCAACCGCCTACAAATGGGAAGCAAATCTTCATCCCAGTTCATCTATTGGGATTGCAGCCAGCAGGCTGATAGATCCCATCAGCCAGTCCATCTCTTAAGTTTCCTGGTCTTTTTAATACTTAAAATGGCTTTTGAGTAACACCTTTACTTTAAATAGCTTTTTCATTGGGAGGCTTCTGTGCTTGCTGGCAATTCCTTTGGGAAGAGCAACAATTTTGAAGATGATATTTGTGTCCCTCTTAATGCCGTTTTATAACTTGAGCGTTAAAGATTGTTAAGCGGGCAAGTACAGCCTTTGGTTTTGTGCTAACATTTTATGACTGGTGAATTCAGTGACCTTCTACTTCGGCTTTGATCTTAATTATTTTAAATATCATAGGGTCTGATTCACAAGGCAGTAACGGCAGCTCATTATTCCTGGCATGATTAGTCTAGGTTAGAAATTAGCTTTGAGGCCCCCGGCACTATGCTCTAATACTTTCTGAAATGGAACACCTGTGTAATGGCTGCACAAATCATTTGGTTAAATCAGTCTCTAATTTAATGAGCTCTGACTTCACATTTGTGTTGTGATCTTTAAGAGTTAAATATGTATACATGGTTTTGAATTTGCTGTGTTGTACAATTATATGCATGCTCAACTCGTGTAACTTATTGCTACTAATTTGTGTAAGAAACCTTTGCATAGATAATCATCTGTAAGTTGAAAATCAGCCTTTACTTTAAAAGGAACAAAATAGAAAACCATAGTAATCTATCTACACATCAGCCCATTTGCCATGTAAAGAGCAGCAACAGAATGTCTTTATGATTTATCCTCAGAAACTTTGGATGAAGTCGCAAGTGAATATGAGATTTTTTAGTATCTACACCAGAGGCTCAAGATTATACATGGCCAGTTGCTATTTTGTAGGTTACCCTTTCATTTGTGGTCTCTGGATCATCACATCACCTGGGAACTTAGAAATGCAGAATCTTAGGACCCACCCTCGGTCTACTCAGTCAGAGGCTGCGTTTTAATAAGATCCTCAGAAGATTTGTAGATACAGTGAAGTTTGAGAAACACTAACTAGCTCACTCTTCTTAAGCTGATACTGACTTCTGCCCCCATTGTTGGTATTTAGGGCCAAAAGTCCTAGAGAGATGAAATGAGACAGTACTAACAAAAGCTAATATAATGTGGATTTCTAGTAACATCAGAAAATCCTGAATTTAACCACATCTCACCAGGGCCATCCTACCATCCTTTTCCAAGCCTTCATCACCCTTTGCCTCGTTTTTGCAAGAGCCTCTCAAGTATTCTTCTTGCTTCTGCCTTACCTTTTACTCTGTCCAGCTTCACCACTTGATCATTATCTGTTCTCCACACTGCAGAGTAAATCTTTTAAAGCTTAAGTTAGATCCATCCTCTCTGCCTAAAACTTTCTATTGGTTCCCCTGTCACTCAGAGTGAAAGCTACTGTTACATATAGATATAGCCTGCTCAAATATTTTGAGCCAATGAACATACTTAGAGTCACGTGAATTCTTCCTGGAGGGTATGGATATTGGGCATCGTATGTTGTCCACTTCTCTGATCATATTTTAATATGGAGTTATTTTTCACTTCCTGGAATCTTTGAAACCACTAGGGTTTATGTCACTGAGCTTCCTTCACTGAGCAAGGGAAGGGATTGCTACTGGCTGCCCAGTTCTCCTTGCTCAGAATTCTAGGAAATCAGGCTATGGGAAACGAAGATGGCATGCTGAAAGAGAATGTGTTGGAGGTGTGGTGCCTGGAATTTGGCAGCTGCTCAAAATAGTACCTGGGGAAATCTTGTGTTATGCTGGTAAAATTGCAGTTCTTGCTTTTCCCTGTTGCTGCCTTTCTCTCTTTCTCCCTTGCTGTATAATTTTTCTTTCTTCTAATTTTCTCTCAACCCCTCCCCCACTCTCTTCCTTTCTCCTTCTCTCTTTCTTTTCTTTTTCTCTTCTCTATTTTTCCTCATGTCTGCCTCATGTTCCTTTGAGATCTGAAGCATATTGTGAATTGCTGGCTATGTTTACTTGTCTTCATATTTCTTTTCTTATTTAGAAGATAATTTGAGTTGTTCTTCATATTTCTTTAAATATATGGCCTAACACTCAAAGATCAAGAATTTTTCTGTAGCAATTTAATGGATCTCCAAAGAGGAAAACGCACACCTTTGCTGTGAATGTTCAACCGCATTTGAGCAATGCTACTCAATTAGTTCACTTGCAAATACCTGTCTGTGGCTTATTTATTTTTATGGGCCAAAGTTTTTGCAATCACGTTTCATAAAGATCATTTGAGATTTGTGCAGATTGTATTTTTCATGCAAGGCAGCAACAGCATCTCTCATCCCACATGTTCTGGTATCTTGACAAGCTGTCTTCAAGAGGTCAAGTCCACCTCCCTCCTCCTTGAATCTAGATGGGCCATTGTAATTGTCTCAATGTATAAAGTAAAATGAAAACAAGCGCTATATGACTTCTGAGGCTAGGTTATAAAAATGTGTACTTCAGAACATCTGGGATGTCATGCTGTGAGGAAGCTCAAGCAGCCCACTGTGATGCCACATTGAAAGAAGCTATGACCCTTGGCTCCTAGCTCCAGCTAAGCAGTCAGCCAGTATCCAGCACAAACTGAACCAGCCATGGCAGTCAGCCGTTTAAAAATGGCTCCTCCACCCCCTGGTTGAGTTGCACAGAGCACGGATGAGCAGTTCCCACCTAACCATCTCAAATTGTGTATTCATGAGCATAATAAACAGTTGTTATTGTCTTAAATTTCAGGGTGATTTATCATGCAGGAATAAATAACCAGTGCAAATATATTTGTTACTTAGCCATTTATTTTTGTATTTAGCCAAAGAGTTTGAAAAGCACTTAACGATCAAATAGCACAACCCACTTATTTTTTTTTAAATGATTTTTTTATTATATTATGTTAGTCACCATACAGTACATCCCTGGTACAATCCACTTATTTTAAAACCAGTAGCACCCACAGAGAATGGCCATTGTCTCACCTTTTCTGAAGCATTTACTTTGTCCCGGTACCATAATTTGAATACAAAAATCTCTGGAACTCTGCCCACGATTAGTTTAATTTTCTAACAACATCACATTATGAAATTATGCACTACTGTTTTCATACATTTTTCAGACTCCTAGGAGTAGTAATGGATGACCCTGGAGAGGCTTTACATCAGGAATGAAAGTAGCAAGTGTGAATTCTAAGCTCAATCACAACCATCATCTGGGAAGCTTTAGCTTTGTTAAGGGGCAGGGAATGCCTCAAATAAGACATGATGTAAAAAGGGAGTAGTCTTCAGGGAGGGTAATATTGAGGCTAGTAGTACTGAGCTGCTCTTCAGAGCTGGTCCCCAAAGAGCTTGGATAGCAACTAAGTTGAGAGAAGCATTGTTGTATATTAAGAACCATCTTGACAATCATTAGTAGCCCAGGACTCCAGCCTGCTAGGTATGGGTCTAGTGTTGGCAAGTTCTGGGCAGAGGCAGTGCTCAATGCCAGGCAACTGTAAGCAAAATCCACCCATGTAGAGGTTAAGGCCCTCCCTAGTGTCTTCAATCCAGCCTTTCTTGGAGAGAGGCCAGCCAGGGTCAGGCAGCCTGTCTGAACTGTGGTTCAGAACAGCACTCTCAATTTGAAGGGGAACTGAATCACCAGCCAGTAAGGAAGCCAGACGGAACTGGTTTCCCTCAAGGGGACTAATTTGTGTTATTATTATTTCTCTATGTATTGCTGAATATATTAAGAATATTTCATAGGCTCAAAATGGAAAAGTATATCAGTCCATAACACTGTTGCCTGTTTCCCAAGATGTTTATCATTTTTTTCTTAATGTTCTACTGATTTCTACACAAGCTCTCTCACTCACTCATTTATTTGTCCTTGCAAATTGCATAGACCCAGCTTAATTATAGTTCTGCGAAAATTCTAGAAGTCATTCCTTAGGTAAATTGGTCCTTCTGCCAGTTTGCAGAGGTGGTGGAGGGGAGGAAGCAGGCTAGAAGCAGGTGGGCTGCAAAGAGGATTACTTGGTTATTCTGTGGCAGGAAGAAGCACAGGAAGGGGGCCTGAGAACACCAGGCAAATGCTGAAATAGCCTTGAGAGCAACTTGGGACAGTTTGGTTCTCCTATAGAAGACAATAAGAAATGAAAAAAAAAAAGTTCATATATGTGTTTATTTTATTTACTGTTGTATCTCCAGAAATTAGGGCAGTGCCTGGCATAAGGTAAATATTCAAAAAACATTTACTGGAAGAAACAAACACACACAAACCCTACAACTCCCCCAGCACATCTCTGGGATGAGCCTAGGCCAATGGCCCTAAGTTTTCAGTCTCTACAACCATCTTCCAAAGTCTTTTCTGCTTCTTTCTTTAAAATCATTAATGATAAAGAATAGCAAGAGCCCTTTGCATCAGAAATTCCTGTCAGTATTAGGGAGGAACAAATTCTTTTGACCATCTTCTAATTGATTAATTGGATCTTCCAGATGCATTGGGATAGAGACTATGCATTCTAAGGCATAAAAACCAAAGTGTTCCCAACCTCCTGCCTCTCTCATAAAGCCCCTTTTGCTTCCTGCTTTTAATACAGGTTATAATCAGGCACAGTTTGGGATCTTTAACCTTCTTTTGGGGAGGCTTCTTCCTCTTGTGTCAAATGTCCAAAGAGTAGAGACCTGCCCCACCCCTCCCCCCCTTAAATAAAGAAAAACAGAAGTTAATTCACTGGAGAGATCTGTGGACATGGCCAGGTTACAGCTTCCTGGGGGCAAGGAAACCTGACTCTCTCTTTAATAAGCAGATGGTTGACCTTGGTGACATCCACTTACCACTTTTCCTTTCTCATTTGAGGCCCTGGGAGGTGAGTTTCCTCTCTTCTCTAACAGATATATTATGGAATTACAAACACAGTTTTAGGAGAGAGAATAAGTATTAAAATGAAGCAGAGAGTTTCATGCTTCAGTTCTTTCATATATTGTAATATTCATAGGTCATCCTGTTTAATGAAATGGTCCTGGCCTTGTAGTTCCATACTCCAGGAGAAGGGTCTGTTTATCAAGCTCATTTTGTTGCAGGTCCAGGAAGATTCTAAAACTAAGAGTTAGTTTTGTGCTTCATGCCACATTGCCTCTGTAGACCTTAGATTTTACCTTCAGCACATTCTATACTGTTCCTTAGAGGGTCCCCATAAGATGGAACCCATTGCCTCCAGTGAAAACAGATCAATTCATCTTTTAATTGGCTGTCCCTCATTCCTTATTTCATCATTCTGGGATCATTCCTATTTCCTATGGGATCATCTCTCAAATACACTACCTGCACCCAAGTCCTTATCTCAGGCTGTACTTTTGAGAGAACCCAAACTAAGACAAACTGTCATATGTTGGGGTGCAGATAGTGCTGCAACTTTTATATTAACCACACAGAAAGTGATGTGCTAGATAACAGCTCTCCCAAAGGAAGACCCCTGATGTGTAGCATTTGCCAATTTCAGTGGTGTAAATACTTCCACTATGGCCAATATCAAGCCACCAGCATGATATTGCTAAACCCAGAGTGGGATGAGATCTGCTCCATCAGCCTTCCAAATGCCGGTTGGCTCCAGTACATCACTGCCAGATCCCAGACCAATATAATGCATATAACTGGTCATCAAGAAATACCAATTAAGACTGGGGATACTACTAATGTTCTTTTTTCTGTTAGATGCCCTTACCCATTTTACTGCATATTGCTTTATTTATTTTAAGCATTAAAAATGCATATTTTACCCATGTACCTATATTTAGAATATAAGTCACCGATGTTTGGAACTGGCTTTGTGTAATCATGTTGCATAAAGAACAGTTGCCATCTCCCCAGAGGGAAACAGGTGGCACACAATGAGATAATTTGAGGACAGTTTAGTGAAAGAGCTTTTTACAAAGGAAAAGGCAGGGAATAGAGAAAGTGCGATTTATGCAGTACTCCTGGGTCTATGTTATTAATCCCAGGCCTGAAAAGGCAGAGAGAAGGTACAGTTATCAGAATGAGGACAGAGAGGGCTGTGTGGCAAGAAGCAGCTGAGAGGAATTGAAAGTTTGCAAAAGACATAGCCAGCCCACAGTAACTCACCAGGAGGTTGCAGGGATAATTACTCTGGCAGCTCTGTCCTTCTTCCTTCCAGTCTACTTGGACAACACATTGGCAAAACCATCCTGCCCTTGAGAAGCTTACAGTCTGGTTCTAGTAGGGTCCATAGAGTCATTTGAGCCCCAGGCACAAGAACACATTTTCACAAAATGAACTAATTGAGGCCATAAAGAATTAGGTTACCATAACATTAGGTTGTAATAGCACTTGGGCTATTTGGAATGATCAGGGGAAGTAGAATCAAATGAAATGCTGATCTGTTTGCAGGGAAAGCTGTACTTTAATGAAAGTACCACAATCGAAATTGGAAGAGTGGAAATTTAAGAGGCAAGCATGCCAGGGAACATTCTGAAGGAAATCCAAGGGAAAGGTGTCTAGACAATATTAAGGAGTGGCTGGACAACGCCGTCAGCTAGTTAGCAGCTCAAAATGGTTGCCATAGATACCCCTGGAATGGTACAATAGGGTTTCTAGCAATGCTTTTTCCCCCCAACATACTAAAATGTCTTAAGGAAATCTCCTTGATTTTATTTTTTAATTCTTGACTACTGACCTGTGCATGTGGAAAGCCTCAGGTTTTAGAATATGGGCCTGGGAGCACTATTCTATCCTGACCTAGATTTTGACCTCATTTACCTTTTCAATCTTTGGTCAGCAGGTTTCATAGAGATTATGAAGTCCAAGACTTGAATTTTGATCTTCAACATTGCTTTCTATCAGTGAGAATTTGGGTGAATTTGGGGGTAGGGTGAAGTGGAAGAAGAGGTCCTTTCAGCAAGAACTTTTTGAAAGATATTCAAGGAAATGAACTAGTGTTAGTGATCCCTAATTTGGAGTCACTGGACTCCTGGCAGCTGAAATTTCTATTTGAGTTTCAATCAGTGTTGCTTAGAGGACATAACTTCCTGCAGCTTAAATGACACGTGCCAGGCTGTCATACTGCACAGCCGTTCTTTCCTGGGACCACAGCTTTAGTATGACATATTTCTGGGGGGCATTAGGAATGTGTTTTAAGCTCATCTTTGTTATAACAGAGAAGGAAGTGGATGGTGATGTGCTGAACCAAAGAACAGAGAGTTTATCAAGATGCTTTTGGTTATAACCAAGAGAAGAGCCAGCCCAAACTGGCTTTAACAATATGGAGTTGTATTGTTTTTCACATCTGGGAAGTTTATAAGCTTCAGGCCTGGTTTGTTTTTGGTTTGTTGTTCAAGAGTTCAAGCTCCTCTTTTTAATGAATCTCTCATTTCAGTCTTCTTTTGTGGGTTGTTTTTGTATTCATGGTACCAGCAGAGCTACTTTGTGCTACAACCACACCTTCATCACCCAGAGCATAATAGTCACTGTTCCAGAATCCTCAGTGAGTTCCCAGAAGTCACTGTGGTTAGTTTGACTTAAGTCACACACCCACCCCAGATCAACCCTGTGGTCAGAGCAATAGAGTGATATCTTCTTCACCTAGAGTCTATGCCTCTGGAACAACATTCACACAAAGGGAGGCATGGAATGGATGGTAGAGATATCACCATGGTACTCATTGCAAAGAGTGAATGTGGGACAGGAAGAAGAGAGGCCCAAAGGGGGGTTTTACAATAACAGAGTAATTTTATTCTGCATCTGGTTTAGACAATACAGAAACTGTGTGAATCAGAGGCAGTGTCACTGAAATTAGTTAAAGTGGTGTATCAAACAATAAGAAGAATTTTAGTTCCATCACCTGTAAGTGATATTGTTTTGGGTAAGTTGATTTATTTTTCTGAGTATCAGTTTTTTCAGCTTTAAGATTTGGATGATAATTACTATTGTGCAGGGTTGTATCGATAATTAACTATGATAGTGTTTCTAAAGTCTCTACTATAGGATCTTACATAAAATAAGCACAAATTTTATGGTAGAATTAATGGCCCAAATGATAACAGTAATTTATTGCTACTATATTTAATTCATCTTATACAGTCGCAAGGTGGTAGTTACTATATTTTAGAGTTGTTTTGGTGATTATAAAAGATACTATCGCCAAAGGATTTAGAATACATGGGAAGATAATTAATATTAGCATTAATGATAACAGTACTATATATTTATTTAATATTATATAACATATAATTATTACCTATCCCTAACACTTTATTACTGATTTTATATTTTATATAATTCCAAGGTGCTGAGTTGAAGGACAGCACTCCCTTGATTATTTAAATTTAATCATAGTAGCTTATAAGATTTGCCTTACTGTATGGCTCCATATCATAGTCATGGCAGAAGGCCAATGAGTAAACAATGCTGTAGTGGTGGTAATGATTCATTATTATTAAATGTTAGTAGTTATTCCTAAAAAGTTAATTTTTAGGTTATATTCACTTGATAACAATGCTGTGTAATTTCCCCCTTTTGGTAGTCAACACCTCGTGTACAATAGTATCATTTTGAGAAAAGGTACAGATGGCCATGACTGGATTCAGGGGCTGAGAGCTACTGACGGCAATGCCTTGCTGGGTTATACTTTCAGTTATATTCACAGTGGCTTCTCTTAGCAATCTTATTCTCATAAGCTGTTTTTGTAAACTCAGGGGTTTTAGGCAGTAAGTCAGATAAAAGCTGTACATTATGGCAGCATTTAGTGTATTTATATTTTGAATCGTCTTGCCTTGAAACACTCAAAATTGTAACATTTTTTACATTCTGTTCTTCCATATTCACTGCTACCTGTCGGTTATTCATCTCTGGTACTTTTATTGTTTAATTCCTATGGCAGTCCTATTTTTAGTTCCATCTGTTATCTTTCTTCAGAAGTTTTTATCATATTCAGTGGTTAATTTCAGTCTTATAATCCATGTGATTTTTCCTTTAATCTTTCCTAAGCATATTTTACATGACTTCTCTGGTTTCTTTTCCAACTTTCAACCATTTTAACACATCCCAAAACATTGAAATCTTTGGTTAAGTCTCAGAAACACAGTACAGTTATTGATCAAGTGAATAAATGATTACAAACTCATAGTAGCCTAAAAAATATGTTCTGTGCTGTATTAAATTTTAAATGAGACATAAGTTTTTTATAAAACAATATTATAAATTCTGCCTTTGAAAGATTAGGTAAATAAATGTTCAGAAATGCATACAGTTTTTATTCGGTGCCATTACCTGTGTCCTTTAAGCATTGACATTTATCAACTAACAGACTTGTCATATCAAGCAATCACAGTATGCTTGGACATGCTTTTGCCGGCATCATCATGTGAAAATCACTGCTACTGAATCTTAAGGACACACACACATACATGTACACATATTCTCCTTTTAGGTTGTAGACCAGATGAGAAATTATTTGCATTAAGAGATTCATGATAAAACACATTTACATTTCTTAGAATGTGATCACTGATTAAATGAAACTTTGGGGGCTTTGTGCTACGAGGAAGTAATAAAGGATGCTAACTAAGTTCTTTGCACAGGGTACATTTTAGAGCAAGGTATGCCTTACGAAGCATGAAAATTTAATTCTGAGGTGAAATCATTAAATGTAGGAAAAAAAGTCCTAAGCACAGGGACTTTAAACATGTCTAACCATAAATTATTTACAACCAAAACAAAGGGGATAGCAGGAAAGACATTCCTTGATTAATGTCTCCAAACTCATGGAGTTAGACCAGATTTTTCCCTTAAAAATCTGCTGTTAAAAATTGTTGGAGATTCCACTTTCAGTATGATGCATTTGGTGAAGGATACTTTTTGGGAGTAGGGGTTGGGTTTTGGTGAGAAGGATGCTCTTTTATTCTCTAATCTATTTCAGTAAAATTAGAGCAATATATAGTAAGGATAGAGTAAATAAAATTAAAATAATAAACTAATTGAAATAAAATTAAAATAAAATTATCTTTATGTAGCATATTACAATTTATATATTATATTATGTATAATTTCATGTACTCAAAACTGGAATTGCCTTGTTTAATCAATTTAGATGCATCTTAGAGTGCATGATGCTTAGAGTGTTTAAGTACCACATTTATGGTTATTGGCATTTAGTATTTGCATCAGACCCCTACTACACTAGAGTTTCATGGGAAAATAAATTATGACTTACAAGCTTGCCCTATTGGGCATCATTTTAAGGAACGTAATATGCCTTGGGTAACAGGATTGTATTTGTTCATTCACATCCATTGCTATCAGCTGTGTGGACCAATTTGTAAATATTAAGGAGGAGTTTTGTTTCTCTGGGCTTGACATAAACTACTAAAATGATAGGTCTGTGGACATCTTATGTAGTTTCTTCCGTTTGCCAATTAGTTGAGTAGAAAGATTACTGAAGGGTCCTGATTTTTTTGTTGTGTGACTCTGTACAAGTTGTTTTGCTTCTCAGTCTGTCCCTTCATCTGTGAAATGAGAGGGTTTGAAGCATATTATCTTTAAAATGTCCTTCTATTTCAGATTTTAATCTCCCACAGTGTAAATTAGTAAAGCAGAAGTTAGTCATTGGTAGCACATTGATATGGGAAAGGTAACTAACATGGAACCCAGCTGTGTACTTCTTGTCTTAATCCAGTGCTTGGAAATGTAGTTCACTTGACTTGTAGGTAATTGCTGACCATGAGCAGCACAGCTCAAGTGAGCCTACATGGAATTGGAAATAGGAACCTCTTGCTTCTTTCTCATTTGAGCTTTCTCCATGTAAAATAATATTTCCTGGGTCTCAGTAGGGACAGGAAACCCAATTAACTGAACTGCTCAGAAACCTTCCTCATCCTCATAAACTTTTTTTTTTTTTTTTAAGATTTTTTATTTATTTGTTTGACAGAGATAGACAGCCAGTGAGAGAGGGAACACAAGCAAGGGGAGTGGGAGAGGAAGAAGCAGGCTTCCAGCGGAGGAGCCCGGTGTGGGACTCGATCCCGGAATGCCGGGATCACGCCCTGAGATGAAGGCAGATGCCTAAGGACTGCGCTACCCAGGCGCCCTCATCCTCATAAACTTTCACTCCCAGCACAAGAATAACCACTTTAGGTGTTTGACTGAAATTTTACAAGTGCCTTTAGAGTTTTAGAACTTTTCTTTAATATTAACCTCAGCTTTCATATATATATATTTTGCCTACACATTTTTTATATATGAATTATTCTTATGGAAACCCTACTCTCAATTTTTATTTTTCCCAGGACATTCCCGAGGATCTTCCCACCTACTTTTCTCTGTCTCAGTCTTGACTTTTTCCCCTTGTGTTGTTTGCATTTATTTTATTTAGGTGTATTCACTCATTTTTCAGTTTTCCCTGTTAGAAAAGAATTTCTGTGAAGACAGAGCATTAACTGTCTGGTTATTCTTATCTACCCAGTGTCTAACACTCAAAGGAAGCATAATAAATATATATTGAATAAATAAATGAAATAGAGTTTATTGTGTACAGTATTCCAGGGAAACACTGTGTTAAGTATTATCTAGTATCCTCTGATCATTTTGAGGTGGGTTAAGTTAAGATCTCCTTTTTGACAAATGAAGAAACTAAAGATGCAGAATAAATGGAAGTAGATTAAACTCTTCTTTAAAAAGTTATTAGCTTGAATATTTAAAACAAGGCTTTAACAGCAATAAAAAACAAACCAAGTTATATCTTATAAGAGACAAAGCAAAACGAGGAAACGGGTCAAAAAAACTGAGAGATGGAAAAACATCCACTGGAAACTACCAGAAAAAAAATGGACAAACCTACAATTATAAAGAGATATTTTTACACACTTCTCTCAGAAGCTGACAAATCAAGCCGATAAAAGATTATCATGGACACAAAATTTCAACAATTAACAAGCTTGATATTAAGCTTGCCTTCCAACTTGGCTTTTGCTTCTCCTCTGTTATTCTTTTTCTTTAAAAAGATTTTACCGAGGTATACTTTACTTAGAATAAAATGCACAGATCTTTACTGTTTGATGTACTTTGAGAGATGTATACATACATGCAACAGTCATCCCAGTTAATATTAGGGCATTTCCATTACCAGAGAATTCTTTGGTGATTCTTTCCAGTTGATTCCCAAACCCCACCCTCCAGAGGCAACCTTGATCTGATTTCTGTCACTAAAGATGAGTTTTTTTCTGTTCTTGACCTTCATATAAGTGAACTCCTATAGCATATCCTTTTACCAGTTTGGCTGCTTTGACTGTGTGGAGTTTTTTTTAGATTCAGTGATACTGTTGCATGCATCAGTAGTTTGTTCTTTTTTATGGCTTAGTAGACTAGTATGGATTTACCAGTTTGTTTGTTTCCTTCACTTGTTGATCAACATTTGGATTGTTTCTATGTCTTGGGTATTATCAGTAACATCTCTATGAACATGGAAATACAAGTCTTTTTGTAGACATATGCTTTCATTTCTTCTGGGTAAGTACCTAGGGGAGGAGTTGCCAGATCATGTGACAGGTGTAAATTTAACAAAAAAACTGTCACACTGTTCTTGAAAGTGATTGTTTTATATTCTGACACCAGCAGTGTATGAGCATTCCAGTTTTCGACATTCTCACTAACCTTATTTTAATTATTATAGTGGATATGATGAAGTGTAGTATCTCAGTGTAGTTTTAATTTACATTTCCTTGAGAGTGAATGATTTTGATGTTTCCGTGTGTTAATTCAAGTGTTGTATCAAGATTCAAATCTTTTGCCCCTTTAAAAAGAATTGGGTTGTGTGTTTTATTAAGTAGCATATGATTTTTATATATTTTGGATATAAGTTCATAGTAGACAGAATGGCTCCCCAAAAACGTCCATGCCCCAATCGTTGGACTCTATGTGCATGTTACATTATATAGTGAAAGGGGTTTTGCAGACTGAATTAAGGGTAGGGACCTGAAAATAGAGAGATTATTTTAGATTATTTGGGTGGTCCCAGTCTCATTACATGTGCCCGTACAAGCAGAGAACTTTCTCTGGCTGGAGGCAGAAGAGATGAGGCAGAAAAAAAAGTCAGAGAGACTGGAAAGATGAAAATTATTTGATACACCATTGCTGGCTTAAAGATAGAGGAGACATGTGACAAAGAAATAGGCAGCCTTAAGGAGCTAAAAGAGGCTCCTGGGTGACAGCCAGCAAGGAAATGAGGACTTCAGCTTAAAAGTCTCAAGGAACTAAGTGCTGCCAGCAACCTGAATGAGTTTGGAAGTGGATTCTCCCCGAGAGCCTCCAGTAAGAGTTCTGGATGGCTGACACCTTGATTTTGGCCATGGGAGACCCAGAGCAGAGGAACCAGTCCAGCCCACCTGGACTTCCAACATAGAGCTGTGAGATAATAAATTTATGTTGCTTAGATCATCAAGTTTGTGGCAATTTGTTAAAGCAGCAAGGGGAAACTAATGCAAGAGTCAAGTCATTGGTCAGATAAATGCATTGTAGATATTTTCTTGCAATCCTTGGTTTGGCTTTTCATTTTTTAAAATAGTGTCTTTTGATGACTAGCAGTTTTAAATTCAGGGGAAGTCTGATTGTTTTTTTTTTTTTTTCCTCTCCGGCGCTCCGTATTTTTTTCCTTGGAACTTACCTCTTAGGTTTGATCTCCTCTTCCAGGATATTTTGAACTTTTGCAAAGTTGTTAAGGTTTGTCCTGCAGCTCCCAGTATTTCTCAAGAACAATTAAAATGTGTCAGATCACTGGTTAACCAGGGATCCTAAACATCACACACACATTTATGGGCCAAGTTCTCCCTATATACAGAATCATTCATCCTTATTTCATGAAATTAATTTTGATCCCAAATCATTTTTTCCCAAACCATTATCTTCTTTCATAATTTTATAATGGGCTGTTTCAACTCTGACAGAAAATAAACCATCTTCAACATATGTTTTCCTTAGTAACCATTTATTGAGTCTTATAATATGGCAGGTACTCTACTGGGAACATGATATATATGTAATCTTCCTAATAACCCTGCAAGGTGAGTATTATTGACACCACTTTAAAAATAATACCATAGCTTAGTATTTAAAAAAACATGAACATTCTGAAAATTTATTGCCCAGAGTTTTGCCATTTTTCAGTTCTGTTACCTAGTAGGATATTAATCTGTGTCCATAAATTTCTCTTCAGACATTTGTCAGTTTTTATTCTTGACGTAACATAACTATAAACATTTTTGAGTTCTAAGATATTTCTGTTTAAATATTTAAGCAGAATAGTGACAGGGAAAACTTCATGAGGACAAAGATCTTAGCATGGTCCTAAAGTGTCTTCTCTTTAGATAAGGAGCAAAATAGTAAGTGTGTGGTAGAGCAATCAGTTAATACCTTGACATAATATTGTAAATGTAGAGCAGATGGACATTGTATGCCTTCCTGGTGTGATGCCCTGAAAAAAAAAATGCATTACATGTGATATTCTAACTGGAAATGCATAAACTGAATACGAGCAGGGAATATCAGACAGATCTCAAATGAGGAACATAGGACCATATTCTTCAAAAATGTCATTGTCTAACAGATAGACTGAAGAACATTCCCAGACTAAAGCAGACTAAAAGAGACATGTACTCAGCTGTGTACACACCCAGCTGTGCAAAAGCCAGATTTACTCATCTTTTTCCATTTGCACATTCAGTGATTTCATTTTGGTAGTTCGAAATTGGTTATGGTGAGAGTATTTACATCACATCACAAATGTTACAAATGGGGATAGTTATCCACTGGAGCACTGGTTGTTAAGCATTTACCAGCACACCACTGGAGACTTGACAACCAAGCACAATATACGATCCTAGACCGGATCTTGAACTGGAAGGAAAAATATGCCATAAAGGATGTTACTGGGTCAGTTGGAATACAGATGGTAGAAAAAGAAGATTCAGTTAAATGTTAAATTTACTGAAGTTGGTAATTGACTGTGGTTATGTAAGAGAATATTTTTATATTCTTAGGAAATACACATTGAAGTATTTAGGAATAAAGGGCTATCATATATGAAACTTACATTGATGCATTTTAGAAAAAAATGTATATAAAGAGCGTGTAGGAGCACCTGGGTGGCTCAGTTGGTTAGGCAGCCACTCTTAATTTTGGCTCAGGTCATGATCTCAGGGTCCTGGGATCAAGCCCCACATTGGGTTCCACGCTTAGCAGGGAGTCTGCTTCAGGATTTTCTCTCTCTCCTCTCTGCTCCTCCCCTTGTTTGCTCTCTCTCTATAAAATAGATCTTTTAAAAGAGGGCATTATATAAGAGCAAATAATAAAGCAAATGAGACCAAATACAATATATAAACTGAAGATTATATAGGTTATTGTTTTCCTCTTCTTGGAACTTTTCTGTAAGCTTGAACTTATTTTAAAATAATAGTTAAAAAATATCCTAAAAGTTAAAAAAAAAAAAAAGAACAACAACAACAAAAAACCCCAAACAAACTCCACTATGAGAACAAGTTAAAAAAAATCAGAAGACCTGCATATGCGTTTTGTTTCATGACATCTCTTTTTTAAGACAAGGCATTACTCTCCTCAGCCATACACGGAAAAGAAAGGGAATTTTACCACCTGGAAATTTTACCTCCCCTAGTAAATTGCTTATTTTGGCAAATTTAAGATGTGCCCTGGCTGTTGTGGTTTGGTATATCAATGCCACTTGGATCAAAGATTGCTCAGAATCTCACCTGCATTGGGCAAACACTGTTACATGAAACTCAATCCACTCCATTCATTCCCTGGAAATCTTTATAAAGAAGTTTCAAGGGAAATGCATGGATAATTACTGTTTATGCTCAAGGACCAAATTTACCCCTTTCATTGGGTTTGAAGAAGACGGTAATGAGCTTCTTTTGTGGCCCTGCCATTCACCACAAGACAGCTCTTTCAAGCTGAAGACTGTTTTAATTCTTTCTCACTGAATAGCAGTTCAGCAAAGTTGGTAGGGAAATTTCATTTTTGTTATTTTTCAATAAAAATATTATATACAAATGTTTAAAAAATCAAACTCTACTAGAAAGGTACCAGATGAAAAATAGCAATTACACCTATTCCCTGCACCCCCATAGTCGTTATGAACTATTATATATTTCTGGGGGAAGATAATATGCACACATTCTCATATGCATGTTCTTTAAAAATATAAAAATAATTCCTTACTGTATATAGTACTTTACATTTTTTTCTCTGTGATATGTCTTATATTTTTCCCACCTCTAATAATATATCTGGACATCTTTTCTGTTAGGTGACCTGCATGAAATTGCTGTTTTGGTGGTTTGAGCTAATAGCTCAGGATATTTTTTAAAATTATAAATTATAAATATATATTAATATTCATATAAATGAATATTAATATTAATATAAATGAATATCTATATTCATATATAGGGATACTTCTGTGACTTTATCTTTTTTTAAAATTTTATTATGTTAGTCACCATACAGTACATCATTAGTTTTTGACGTAGTGTTCCATGATTCATTGTTTGCCTATAACACCCAGTGCTCCATGCAATACGTGCCCTCTATACCGATCACCGGACATAAAGAAGGTGTGGTCCCTATATACAATGGAATATTATTCAGCCATCAGAAGGAATGAATACCCACCATTTGCATTGACTTTATCTTTTTGATAATTTACTAGGGGAATTCTAGGTAGGAGAGAATGTACATTTTTAATCTCAATTTTGTCAAATTGCTTTCTAAAAATGTACCACTTACAGGGACCCTAGCAGTGCAGGACACTGCCTCAACACTATTGTAATTTAGGAATTTTAATTTTTGCTTATCTTAGTTTCAGTTAAAGTTTTCAGTTTTTATTTGTTTTGATTGGCTTTGAGTAGCTTCTAATAGTCTTACTTGCTTTTTGTATTTTTTTAAAGTTGCCTTTTTTGTATGTTTTAAAGATTATTGTTTGACTCATTTCCATTTTTTTGTGGGTGCACTGTGTAACTTCAAGAAAATAGCTATTTGTCCTATGTTCTGTGAACATTGAAGGGGAATGAGAAGCATGAGTAAAATGTTAACATGGTAAAAGTAATGCTGAGACTGTGTCACAGCTTATATATAAAATTTTCTTCTCTTTTTTTGCAATTTTATTTAGCCTTTTTAATAAAAATTTTGTCAATTTTTAAAACAATTTTTAATTGTTTATCAGACAGCATTTCTTTTATGTCTTCTCTATTGTGTGTCTGACTTAGAATGAGCTTTCCTTCTCCAAAATTATTAAAATTTCATCCTTATTTTTTTCTAAATTTTTAGGAATTCCTTGTTTGCCTTCAAAGAAGCACATGTCCCTGCTTTTCCAGGAAAGTTCTGATTATAAATATTCCATCTTAGTATCAGACTATACAACCAGAAATAAATTTAGAAAGAAAGTGTAGCTATTTCCAGTAACTCTTTACTACAACACAGCTGTGTCATGGTCTGCATTAATTAAGCATCCCTTAAAACTGTTTGTACCTGTTCCTCCAGCTCCTACCTGATTCATGCTCCCAAAACAACTTTACAATCATTATTTTGGCTTTTTGGGAGGTGATGCTTTGGAGTAGGAATGTAGCTGGAATCCTACCTGTAAATGAAGAATTTGTATTCCAATAAAAAGGAATGTTTTCTGAAAGCCAGGCTTCCCCTGGACTTTGCAGGCTTGTAGAGATGAAACCTAGCTCATTCTGGAAGCTAGAGGTAAGAGTGACTTGGAATTACAGGTTAAGGAAGGAGTTAGGGCTGCTTCCTAATTTAGGTTCCCATCTGAAAGATGGCTCAGATACTTGTTCCACATAAGCCAAAAAAGGAAAGAAAGAAAGAAAGAAAGAAAGAAAGAAAGAAAGAAAGAAAGAAAGAAAGAAAGAGAAAGAAAGAAAGAAAGATCCAGGTAACAAGACCTTTCCTGGGGCAAGCAGAAATTAAGACAACAACGTTGGGGGGCTTGTTGTTGTTTTTGTGTGTATTGTTTGTTGCTGGCTTGTTTTTTCCAGTTCATTGGACTTAGGCAGCTCAGCCTTCATTTAAGGAAAGGTTCGTGGGTGTCTTGTGGGCTTCACTCCATATACCTCTGCTCTGCATCTATGACTTGTGAAAACAACCATGTGGGATGCTAATTCAGTCTTTGGTTTCTTTTTCGTATCACATACTGCCAGCTTGGCCTTAAATGTGTGCCAGATGTGCTATGGTTTTATGATGTGATACCGTTAGGAAGTCTGGGTTAAGTATGGTTGTGAGCTGGCTTTTGCTCCTGGAGTGGTTCCTGTCACTGATGGCTACGGCACAAGCTTGGGAGCCCAGGAGCTTTGCTAGGCATCTTGGCAAGAAGTGCCTGGCAGCAAACGGTTATCAAATCGCTGGTGACAACTGCAGGTTCTCTGGTTGGTTCTTTCCTCTCTGATGGCTAGATTTCTGAGTCATAGGAGAACTTGCTGGGCGCTTGCCTGAAGGAGGGATGCTAATGCTTCACCAGAGTGCAGCACACACTGTGGAAGGCTTATCACAAATATCCTGGTGTGCACACCTAGGGCACTGTTACCTTTCCAACTAATATTTGAAGGGCATTGTCATTGCTGATGAGTCCAAACATTAGAACACATTTAACTTTTGACTAAGATTTGAAGTGAAAATGAGAGAGAGATACCCTGCTCTTGGAGACTGAAATATATGGACAGTTTTCCCAGTTCTATATATACCTTTTCACAAGAAACATATCCAAAGCATTATAAATTCATATTATTATTATTTATATTTTTTCCCTTTTCATTCGATTTCTGCAGTCAGACAAAACCGTGGTTCAGTTTGGTGCTTTGTTTTTTATTTTGACAAAACCTGATCTCTCTCATGGATACCTGCAATAAAAGACATACCAGCAAGTGATGTTAGAATTTTGTACACTTTAGAAAACTAAACAATCTTATGAATCAATGAAATTCTCACATTTTTAAATCTTGAAAATCAAGGTTCTGTTGGTCACTGGGGAGACTTGAATATTTTATTTCTGAAATCTGTTTGCTTACTCTGCAAATGTTTAGGGTAAATTAAGTTGTACCAGAATATTTAGTGGTTCTGATAATAGTAATTACAGATGGGAGAAAATCATAGAGGAAAGCATTGATGTATCTTAGACATTATTTCCCTAATAAGGTATTTACAAAATACAGGGCAATGAAAGGGATTTTTACATTGAATCAAAATGAAGTACCAAAGACCAATTTGTTTTCAGGATGTGGCAGGCAGCGACTCCCATTTCCTGTAATAGGGTCATAACCTCTTACTAACAGCCTACCTTCTCTCACACGTTGTGGCTCCAAAAAGATTTATGACTCTTGCTGTCCAGAATCGTATTTAGTCAGGGAGCATGCTCTTGCAAATGTGGAGTAGAGGTAAAGAGGATAGTCTATTTCCCTCATTTCCTTCGTTTTTTCAGACACTTGTCTTAGGGCAGAGCTGTCCAATAGAACTTGCTGATGGAAGTGTTCTAAATCTGCACTAATATGGTAGTCAGTGGTCACGTGTAGCTTTTGAGCCTTTGAAATGTGGCTAGCATGACAAAACAACTGTAAGTTAAATCTTATGAAAATTTAATTAGTTTAAATTTAGATAGGTACATGTGGTGAATTGTTGTTGCTTTGGGCAGTGCAGCCCTAGACTAGAGCTTAAATAATTTTCCTAGTGATGATTGACTTGGGCCAAGCACCCCTAACCAGTGCTTCCTAAATAACAGCACAAGTGAAAAAAATTCAAGTAAATATTTACATTTTTCAGAATTTAGCTTAGACGAGGTTTCATAGGACCCTCCTTCCCCCTAATGGCTATAAGGAAAAGTCATTAATTATACATTAAAAAAAAGAAGCTCCAATGCCAGTTTCTAAAATTTTCAAACAAAAATACACAATTTGATAACTAGATATTTTACTTAGCTCGTAGGGATTTTCTTTTTCCCTGAAACACATTTAAATTATTCTGATGTGACCTTGTATCAGGTTGGGTATTAATTTGGAAGTCTCATATTTATCCCAGACTATCTCAACAGAAATCTTATGTAACAAGATGTGCAAAAGAAGCATCTTTCTTTCGATGTTTTGGTGCTTTGTTTTCTTTTAAATCATGAAGGAGTGCATGAAATTACTCTCAGAAAAATATTCTGCAGTTGGCTTTTCTTCACAGCTCTGGGAGGAGCTAAGTTTTTGTTTATGTGTGATCCAAGATTATCAGTATCATCACAAATGGTGTATCACCCAAAGTGAGCTTTCTGTTTCCAAGTGAGTGATTTTTAAATGTGTAAACTCGTAGTCACCAAGGAGCATGATCTGTGCCATGATTTTCCTGTAAGGGACATAATGTGATAAAAGGTGATACTAAGGCATGGAGGTTAAGAGATAGGAAACTTGTATAAGCAAAGTTATATGCAATAAATTTAATTTGACTTTATTCATTAACCTCTTTTGTCATAGGGAAATGCTCTTCTTTCTTGTGAAATCATTGTCCAAATACCAGCCCGTGTGTGTGTGTGTGTGTGTGTGTGTGTGTGTGTGTGTCTGTGTATGTGTAAAAGCACTGGATATTGTGTGTGACTTCTTAGCTGTGTGACAAGTTTCTTCATTCTTCAGTTCTCCAGGCCTGTTTAATCATCTAGCATGGGTGTTTATATATATTATACGTGTGTATATATATTATTTTACATATGTATTTAAAACTTTAAATTTATTGAACAAATTTAAGGTCACCTTCTTAAATATTCTTTGAGGAGTAATGATGCAGTAGGAATACCTGAAAAGGTCACTGATCACAGAATTTTAAATGTTAGATGTTGATTGGGATTTGAGTGCAAGTAATTTATTTGAGAGGTGCAGGAATCAGTGGTAAGGGAGTGGGAAAATGACAGAGGAAAGAAAGTAAATAAAAGGCAATGTCATGAGCAGGTACCTACTGTGAGCAACTGGAGCTCATTCCTTCTGGGGCATCTGGGAACATGTGTAGAACATGCCTTAGGGTTGTCCCATCTGAGACGCAAGGAAGCTGACGTACCAATCACCAGCTCTTGTTCATCACTGCTTAAGCACTGCTCCTCAGGTGGGTTCATTGCCAAGCACTACAATTAATGGGCTACTAATGAGCAAATCAGCTTTCCATGGCTTTGGAAAATGCCTGCAAGCAAAGAGATGGGAATCCTGGCAGTTGGAATTAAGAAGGTGTACACTGAGTTGATAAACCTAGGGATATAGGTGGAGCAACAGCATCCTTTGCTACATGGGAGAAAAGGGGTCCCTAAAGTCCAAAGAAGAGTCTTGTTGGGCTTCTTTTGAACCGTCCTTGGGGTGTACCATACTTGAGATTAGCTCTGCCATTCATCCCTGGGCGACCTTGGACAAACAGCTTGATATTCCTCTTCTGTAAAATTCAGCTTTGCGTCTCAGGTCCCAACCTAGAACCAATGAGTCAGAATCTTCATTTTAGCAAGATCCCAAGGTGATTTGTCCCTACATTGAACCTTGAGAATTAGTAGGCTAGGATTATTTTTTCACATGCTTCTTTCCTTTGTCCTGGGCAGGTGGAGGAAATTCTCAGATGGAATGGCTACATAGCCAGAGCTTAAGTAAGTGTGGCAAAGGTAGTTTGCTACTTACAGCCTCCATCTCTGCAGCCTCAGAGAGAGTAACTGTCTTGATGATCGGTCAGATGACTCATCCACCTGGAGGCAAGAGAGTGTATTTTTTCCTAAGACTTCATTCAGCTTGATAAGTCTACTGTTCTAAGAGCAAATGAAGAAAGGAGCAACTGGACATGTAGAGGACATGTCGGCTTGGGAGGGTCTTTGTTCATTTGAAACTTGATTTTCTCCCCAACTTGTTAGCAAAAACCGTGGAGTTTGAAAAATACTAAATGGCGGGATAGAAAAATAAATCTACATTGTTAATTCAGTAATGTAAGAATCATTTTTACAAGTAGACATAAAGTTTAATTCAGTTGTTGGGATTCAGAAAATTAGGGGTAAACATTTTTAGCTAGCAGCTTTTATTTCATATACATTTATTTTATAATGGTGATATTGTTCATTCTTTTAACAAACTCTTATTGAACAACAACCCCATATAAGGCATTGTCTTTAGATCTGAAATAATAGGGTAAATGGGTAAATATGCAATAGTCTGGTAAGAGAGACAGATGAAAAAGGCCAATAACTTTAACATAAGGTGGTAACCCATTAGAGACATATGCCCATTGTGCTTTGGGAGATGATTTGATTTCTGGAAATCTCAATAAAAATATTAGGAAGTTAAACTTTTCTATATGATGTATGACTTAATAGGAAAAGATTCAACCAAATTCCAGATAGTACTTAATGCTCTAAAGCAAGGCTTGGCAACAGTGGCAAACTATGGCCATGTTGAGCCCACGTTTTGTTTTTGTAAATAAAGTTTAATTGGAACAGAGGCAGATTAATTTGTTTATGTATTGTCTCTGGCTGATTTTATGTTACGGTGCCAAGGTTGAATAATTGTGATTGACTCCATATATATGGCCCGAAAAGCCTAAAATATTTAGTATTTGACTCTTCACAGAAAAAATTTGCTGACCCTTGCTTTATAAATGTAACCATGTTAGAAGGTCACCATAACCCTTGCTAGAGACCAACTCCCTGGGAATCATCAAGAAGAGCCTAGGAATGAGGAACCTTTGTCCAGAGTTGGGCATTTTAAAGACACTGGTTCTTCTTGATTGTCCACCTCTTTCTTGGCATGATCTAGGTTCTAGCTCTCTTCTTGTGTATATCCAGGAGTGGTGCATGTTCCTATTTCTATATTAGGGAAAGCACTTGGGAGCTTAGTGGCATCAGGCCTGAATCCTCTTTCAGTGCCTCTGTGCTTTAGGAAGACTCAGTCTACTTTCTTTTGGAATGGAGGACCCTGGTTCTCAGAGGTGGCGGAGTAGAGGGATGAACTAGGTTGTGAAAATTCCTTCTCTTTTAAATGATTGCATCTTCCAGATACCGGTGGTCCTATCACTTTGCATTGTAAATGATGCAAAAACTTGGTATGGTCCTTTGGCCCTTTTACTGACATGAAAAGCTTTTTCCAGTCTTCTCTATATTGACCGAAATTACAGAAATGCATTTGTTTGGCTTCAGAGAGTACTAACTAGAAGCTCTTTCAAGTATCTGATATTTTTTCTCCATTTTATGTTTCATTTGTTATAGCTTGACTTCTTCACCTTGAACATTTGCCACCATTTGTGCTCTTTTTCTTTGCTTCAGCAAAACATAGAGGTTATACCCACTGGATTTCTAAAGGAAATAAGCATTTTCCAATCAGGTTCTAGAAACTGTCTTATAATTTTTGACTTCTGACAATATTCAATAAAACTGTAACCTGGCACAGCCAGTCAAATTATATAGCTAGCTTTTTAATTTGGAAGGACCCCACCTTATAGAGGGAAGAGCCTTACAAAAATTTTAACTTCACCAGTATTGCTGGATTTGGGCATCTGTGAGGTCAGATGCAGACTTAGCCACAAGGGATGCCTAGAAATTAAAAATCTGGAAAACCTGGAGAGCATAGAAGTATATGTAAGACACTACAGCTTAGGGTTGGGAGACACCAAATGATCAACTATTTCATTTCACCCATTCTTAGCTTTTTAAATATAGAGTAGTTACAAACTGGTTGTGTTTGCTCTCACACGTTATGCTGTTCCATGTCTCTTTGGCCTTTTATCTATCTAGTAACCCCAATGTGCTATACACTCTAAAGAGAGCCAGTAGTTTTTGATTACTTACCATACCCTAGGCACTGTGCTAAGTACTTTAGTTTTGGCTCATTTCCTTGGGAGAACTACCATTCTTATACTATGTGTCTCCCCCATAGTATCTGCACTTTGCAGATGAGGAAATGAAGGTTAGAGGTTAAGAAACCTTCCAGAAGTCATACAGCTAGTGGGTGAACAACCTACTGGTTTCAGGTCATGCTATTAATACTCCCTCATCACCTTCCTTCCCAGATACAGTATGTCATTCATTCCAGGCCCTAAAAATATAAAGAAGTGTTATATATTCTTTCTGTTCTAATAGAAGGCACACTGAGTAAGATAAACAGGTACATATGATCAAAAATGTTAAGTATGACAACAAAGACATACTTGGAATATTAGAGGAGGAGAGTGGGTCAGTATGTGGCACTGAAGGAGGTGAAAACAAGAGAGCACAGATCAGGAAAAAGCTCTGGAGAAAGTAATTTTTCAGTAATTTTTGAGTTTTCTAGATGGTTAAGAATTGATCAAACGGAGGTGGGGTGGGGAGAAAGATATTTAAGACTGAGAGAACCTCAAGAGCACAGAACAGAGATAAGAAACATCTTGCAAGGAATAAGAATTTCACTACTGCTGGAATGTAGAGTGTATTGCAGGGAGCAGTGGGAAACAGAGCATCACTATAGTAGGGGTAATTTCAAGAGGGTGCTGTAGGCCTTACTATGATGATTGTAGCTAGTGAGGAGCCACGAAGGGCTGTAGGTATAGTAGAGTTGCATGTCTTATTTGCGTTTCAGACAAATCACTAGAAGCTGCATGGATGATGAATTTGAAGAAGGAGACCAGTCAGGGGGCTGCTGTGGTTGGTGCAGGTGAGAAATGATTAAGACCTGGGTGAGCAGCAATGAAGCTTTGGTTGTGGTGATAGGAAGGAGGAGAGTAAATTGAAAACTATTCATGAGTCAAAGTCAGCAGGACTTGGGGATTGACTGGATGTGAGGTACAGTGGAAGTAAGAGGGACAACAGAAAAATAAGATTCAGTATTTTACTTTGTTGGCTGGGCATCCAACAACTGTGTCTGTGAACTGTGGGCAATAAACGAGATTGAGGGAAAGATAATGGGCTAGATGTGCTCTTGGGATATAGCCTCAGGAAACTGTCCATAAATTGAGGTTATTGAAGATGTCTGGGCAAGAAGAGATTTAAGGAGAGTCATCATTCTGGCAAGTTACCCGTATATGGTCAGTGATGGACCAAGATCATCAACTTGTAAAATAGTCAAAGAAATAGGAGCCTCTGGAGGATACAGGGAGGGAACAGCGTGGGTGAACAAGAGTATAGCATCATGGAAAGGAAAGAAGTAGTTTCCAGAACGTTCCCACGGTAAACAGAAGACAGAAGAGACTGAGAATGTCCTTTAGACATTGTATTGAGTATCTAGCCCTGACTGTTCCTTCCTCTCTTTGACTCCTTTCCATGCTGTACCCCTGCATATTCTCCTACTCATTCTTCAAAACTCAGTTTAGTGGCATTTCTTCCTGTGAGGCCAGGAAACTTTCCTGAGTCTGACTAATGCTTCACCTATCTAAGCGACAGGAGGTGCTCCTCTGTTTGTTTGACCCTGTTGCTCTAGTGCCGACTTCTGTCATTGCACAGACAGTATTTTATATGCTTACTTCTCTGCTGCAAGCTCTTCAAGGTCACTGTGGTAGACTGATTTGCACTAAGGACCCCATTTTTTATGTTTCTCTGTATCCACTCCCTTTGATAGTGCCCTCTCATTGGAGTTGACTGTGTGTCTTAATGTGTCTTATTTGGGCCAGTGAACTTGTAACAAATTTGATGTAAGCGGAGGCTTGAAAAGTGCCTGTGCATTTTCATTTTCTCTCTTAGAATCTTGCTACCACAGGGTGACAAGTCTAGGCTAGCCTACTAGAGGAAAAGAGATTACTTGGTACAGAGTCAAAGCCATCCTGTATCATCCAGCCCCTAGCTGACCCCAATGGCTAAATTCACAAGTACTAAGTTTTGGGGTGATTTGTTACACAGCAACGCCTGACATGATTAGAAATCATGTCTTATACATCTTTTTTACTCTAAGACATTAACTGAGTACTAAACTTAATAGTGAGTAGTCCATTAATATATGTTGAACTGAAAAGCTTAGAAGAAATAGAATGAAAATTCCAGTCTATTGCAAAGCATTTTTTCCTCTCCTTTCTTTCTACCAAAACATCATGACTGTGCCCCAACTTTCTCACTTACTTTCACCGCTAAGATCTCAGGAGCTAAGACTGTAGGGGTGGCTGTGGGAATTCCAGCATGCACAGTGTGGTTTGAAATCCACAGACAGGGGAGCATGGCTTCCTTCCTTGGCTTGCTGCCCCATGCGCGGTGAGCAGAGCAGCCAAGCCAAAGTGGCAGCCGCAGTGTGGGAGCCCAGCTCTGCTGCCATAAATTAGCCAAAGGCAGGAAGGAGCAGTGAGAGTCAGCGGTTTCAACTACCTAGTAGTTCATTTTTGTTCTTGTTTTTCAGTTAGCAATCTGTAAAATTTATTGCAAAATTAAGCTCCCTGCTCCAGAGTCAATAATATTCCTGGTGCCAGGTGGTGTAATAATTCACAAAAAGGGCAGGAGTTGGAGAGAATGAGACTGATTTAGGAAGTAGACTTCCAAGCCCGATTTGCTGCTGCCTACTCCCTGCTGCTAAAGGTCAGGTAAGTAGAGGGCTAAGATTACAGCCTCATAATATCCTTGGAGGGCTAGAATTTCTATTGGGTTTGAAATTTAAAACAAAAACTGTTTCTTTTGCATGATGGATTCCTTTTATCCTTCCCACCTCTGTTTCCATTTTAGCATAAAAATAGAAACATTCAATTTCATATTTTGTTTCTGGCATCACAAGGAAGAGGTACTGTAGAAAATTTGGCCTGATGCAAACTTCCTATAGTGCTTTCTAATACTCTAACATCAGTCACTCCAACTGGAGGGGCCACTGGAGATCACTGTATTCCAACATCTTCATTTACAGATGCAAACACCAAGTTTTGGTACAACTAGTGACTGTTCACATCCTGCCTAGCTCCCTACCTGGGATCAGATCCTCCAGGTCATAATATCAGCGCTTCATTCGACCTTCTGCTACTGAAGGGATTTTAATTTGTCACTTTAGCTTTTCTTGATCATATCTATTATCTTCAAAAAATTCTCTTCATTTTCTATTCTCTTTTTTTCTTTTTTACAATATATCTAGTTATTGTAAGTTATTATTATTATTAAGCCTTATTATTTCTCAGACTCTAAATTATGTGTCTGATTATCCAAAAGGACTAAAAAGCCACATTTTCATTCCAGCTACAAGGCACAAGATATTATCATTAATTTGCTTTTAATTATCTTTACAAATTTGCTTTTAATTATTTTTACAAAGTAACTCCCTGAAAGACCATCATGGAAATATTATGTTTGGTTATTCCTCATGGCTTCTTTCTTGAAATGCCTACAAAATCATCTTTCCATTCTAGGGTACAAGTTTAGTATTTCTTGGGAGGGAGTTAGCAGTTGGGAATTATATTCTACAAATTAAGTGTCTGTGAATTTCTTGTTCAACATCGCCATTTGCTCTTTTAGAAAATTTAGGTGGAATTTATTTCTTTCAAATTTTTATTGGTGTTGGAGCTTTAGCCACTGCTCAGGGCTGGCTATAATGCTTAGATTAGAAGGAATTGCTTTGATGTTTTTCAAAGTCAAGAAAGTCTCTGAGTATCCCTTGACTGCAGGTAAAGAATGTACCTCTCTGGACAGGTACCAATTAGAGCTAATTGTATATGACCTGATTGATCCATGGAGCGCTTAGAGTTTCTAATTGAATTCGCTGTTGTCTTCATAAAATGAAGATTTGGTTTAGTTGCAAGTTATGGATTGGAGGACCTGGCTGCATTCTCTGACTACGGTGATACTGTCAGTATAATGATCTAAAGGGGGCTGTGCAAATACACCCTTGTCATGGAATTCCTCTTCTATTACCCTTGTAAATCAGGGATGGTTTAGGAGAACTGGCTCCTGGTATCTGAGAGGGAATACTAGTTCCACTTCTTAAGAGCTGATATATATATATATTTAAGTTACTTGCATGGGGGTAGGAGTGGGAAGGGTAAGAGTGTTGTGAAATCTTTGTAACCTGACCTGGGACCAGGCAAGGGGAGCCTGGCTTTAAGCTCCACCAAGACCTTGAAACTCGGCCCAAACTGATTAAAACTCCTGGTCTTTTCAAGTGCACTAATTGTGTTACGTTGTGGATAGAAACCATGAAAAATGGGTGTTTTAAAAGTCTCCATTTTACTTCTGAGATAATTAAACATCTGCTCCATTCTGAGATATGGGTCAAATCTCAAGTGAATGAATGATTGGAAAAAAATTAAATAGGCATAGGTAAGTAGTCAATAAAGTGGATACACAGTCTGGTGACATTGATTCTGATCTAGTTAAAATTAAATGTCTGAAATGGGTATCATCTCTTCAATTCTGTCTACCAGTATGTTCAATAAAATAACCGAATGGTTTTTTTTTAAGAAAATTGGATATGATACTTATTGCATATCTCAAGTTGTTTCAAAATAGGAATTGTCTTAGTCTTATTCAGACTTTCTTAAAATTACCTTCTTTTTGCGTGTGTGTGTGTGTGTGTGTGTGTGTGTATAGTTAGCATTCTTTGATCTTCCGTGAAAAGTAAAATTAAATGTAAGGGTATTATCCCCCCTAGCAAAATAGTATTTACATTTCATACTCGGTTGCCTTCCTTGCCTCACACACATAGGCACACTTCATTCATCCATCTACCAACTTCCTGGACATTAAGTTTCAGTGTCAGCCTTTCAGAATTCATGTTACACAATGAAGAGCAAAAAGAAAAAAAGAAGCATTTCCGGGACTAGCCATTCCCCCTCAATTTGCATAACAATAAATGGTCTACAATTGACTGTATGTGGAGCAGATGTACAGGCAGTATATAATGTTGTGGTGAAAGGTATGTACTTTGAAACCGTCTGAGCTCAAATTCCTGCTCTGCCACTTATTAGCTATATGACCTAGGGCAAGTTATTTAAACTGTTTGAGCCCCAGTTGGCTCATCTACAAAGTGGGATAATAATTCCACCTATCTCAAGGGATGTGGATGAAACAAATCAAACTATGTAAAGTCTTTAAAATTGTGCTTCGGTGCTATTACACTTATATATACAGTACACACATGTTTCTTTTATAGTACCCTGAGTATCTTGGGAATATCTGTGAATTCAGGTAGTCTTGAAGTAAATTGAAGCAAGACTTAATTAAAGTGCTCCAATTTGAGGTTGTTTGGTATCCACATGCCACCTTTCCCTTGAAATCAAGGATGTTTTGCTTGTAGCTTAGAGCCCTTCTGCTTGTAAAGCACACATCATGAAGCCCCACAGTATTAGTTTGGATATTTTAAAAATATTTTTTTCCCTGCTTTTTCTTAGGCTTATTGAAATTTTATTCTTATCATCACAAAGGAGAAGAAAAACTGATGTATTTGTTGGAATAATTTTAATTAGGGAATGAATGGAAATCAACTGGTTGTAGCTGACTCGCCTCTCTGGCATCTGCTCACCCTCCATACAACCCCTTAAATAGTAAAATGCTATTTTTCTGGAGTTCTTCTCATTGGGAAAGTTTTAAAAGACCCTCTTGGAAGCTCATTTGAGAGCTCATGGTACTCAGGGTGATGAGGTTTTCCTGGTGTAGGGATTTGTTTCAGGTTGTGCCATAAATCAACAAATGTGCTGCTTTTTCTGGTCCTCTTTATGATCCTGATGGGGGCTGAGCCATTCTTTAATTTGAAGCTTAAATAAGGTATAAAAGAAAGGAAAGGAAAGAAAGAAAGAAAAAAGAAAAGAAAAACTAAGCCTTCAGATTTTAAGGAGACCCATCTACCTACCCAGGCTCTCCTTTCTAGTCTTTCTGTAAGATGAACTTTGATAAAGATACTTCTCTGTCAAGCAACAGGGTGAATAAATTCACAGGTTTCTGTGTCATGGGACTTTTATTCTTTCATATTGCAAAGTGGATGAATGATCTCCTAGCCCTTTTTTGATGTATGGACTTTTTTAAAAAGAAGATTTATTTACTCATTTGAGAGAGAGAGAGTGAGCGAGAATGGAGGGAGGGGCAAGCGAGAGAATCTTCAAGCAGACTCTGCTGAGCATGGAGCCCAACACCACAGGGCTCGATCTCATGACCCATGAGATCATGACCTGAGCCAAAACCAAGAGTCAGACACTTAACTGAGCCACCCAGGTGCCGCGATGTGTAAACTTGTAAATTTTGACCTAAAACATTGTTTTTTCTTCTTGTGTGGATCATGGCTCCATTTGTTGCCTCCATTCTGAACTTTGTCTTCATAAACTCAGGTATAATTCTTCCTATCTTATTTCAATAGCCTTTGGTAATTTAATCAGTTTATTGGATAGAAACACCGAGGCCACTTGGAGCATATGACTAAAGAATTCAGAATACAAGCCTATTAATCTTTGTTTGCTTTTCCTTCTACAGTATAAAACTAGAAACTTCTCATCAAGAAGGTGTCAAACCTCATTAGGTATGAGATAGCTGGTCTCTAATAATGATAGCTCAGGAAGAGACCGTTTATATGCATAAGAAAAGATAGGAATAAAGTATAAGGGGAAAGTATTTTGAAAGACTTTATAATGTCTTCCCCCAACAGATGTCCTTTCCAAAATTTCTGTCTTTTCCATCTGACTCTGTTCTATGGGTCATTCTTTCTTGGAAGCCAGAGAAAACTTCTTGCTGGCCACTGACTTATCAGACAATATGCCATTCCACTGCTTGAATCTTGATTTCCTGACAGCTGCCCCAACCTAAAGAGCCAAAAGAATTTGTGTGTAGAACGCATTTGCACATAGTCCTTTAGTCTTGTGCCTCAACGCTGATGGGTCATTAGTGGAGTGACTCTGTAATTTATCATTAAGGCCCAGGCATTTTTGAGAGTGAAAGGAAGAGCTAGTACTAATTATCCTGGACAGCATAAACTAGGATTATTTCACACAAATTGGGCTGAATTATCAAGAAGCAACTGGACAGTAAATAAAAACTTATTAAAAAGAAAGAGGGAAAATCAAAGTAGGAATTCTTTTCTTTTTATAATCTTAAGAAATTGTACTGTGTACTTTGAAACTATTAACTCATCAGACTAGTAGCTATTTTAGATAAATGTACACTTTTATGGATAAGAAAACTGAAGCTCTAGGAAGCACTGTCATTTGCCCAAGGCCATAGCATATTATATGTTGAGGATAGTATTGACTTTAGAGAGGTTAGAAATTATGAAAGTATCTATCCAAGTGAATGAATGAATGAATGAATGAATGAATAAAATGATAAAAAGTCTAGCACATTTCATTCATGAGATGAAGAGAATCCTGTGCATATTACCATCTGGGTTTTCAGAAATCTGCCGATTTGAAAAATATTTTTAGCTCATTTAGACTTTCTACACCTATTTTACTTTTATATCATAAAGGTGATAGCAAGTTCCAGCAAGTAAGAAAGCTTAGGACCATTACTTGGATAATTTCTCCAAATGGGAAAATACATATAGCTTTCTAGCCATATATTTGACTGGTTGAAAAAGTTCCTATACTTTTATTTAGTAATTTGTTTTTAATAACATATTTTATAGATATAGAACTGGGCCTTTGTACCCTTTACATGGGCCAGTTGTTCGAAGCTAGGATAGCAGTTGAGACCTTCAGCTGGAGGCCTTCTTCAGCCAATGGTAAGCTCCAGACATGGACCCTGGTAGCTATATGACCTTGAGCAAGTCACTTTATCCTCTCTGGTTCTCTATTTTCTTATATTAAAATGTGGATTCATAGTAACCGCTTTGTTCACTGTACATGGTGATTGTAGGAATCAGTGAAATGCCCCTGTGCCTTAAAGCACCTCAAAAATATAAAGCATGGAACAGAAGAGATGTTGTTGTCAGTCCTATAACCCTGAATGAATTTTGCTTTCTAGTTTGACTGTCTGTGAGCTAATTTGTTTGAAGGCGTTCCTTCAGTGGAAAGGTTCATAAAGGCTGGCCGTGTTGAACACATTTCTTCTCTTTACGTTCTGGGAGAGACTCTCTTGAGAAGGATAAATGTGGTGGTGACTATCCATCATATACTGGGTGTGGTAAACTTGTTCTAAAATGGCCCCCAGTTATTCTTACCTTCTGGACTTGTGCCTGTATGTAATTGCCTTTCCTTGAATGTAGGCAGGAACTGTGATTTGCTTCTGAGAAAATATGGATCTTTTATCACTTATGTGATCATGTTACATTAGATTGTAACTTCCATCTTGTTAGCAGACTCTCTCCATTGACTCTTCCTTACTGGCTTAATTACATAAGCTGCCATGTTGGAGAAGGCCCCAGAGCAAGGAACTGAAGATAGCCACTGTCTAATAGCTAGCAAGAAACTGAGGCCTTCAGTCTGATAACCCACAGGTAACTGAATTCTGCCATCGTCTATGTGAGTTTAGAAGCAGATCCTTCCCCAGCTGAACCGCAGATGAGATTGCAGCCCTAGCTGCCATCTTGATTGCAGCCGTACAGAGGACACAGTTAAGCCATGGATTTCTGACCAGCAGAAACTGAGATAGATAATATGTGTTAGTTTAAGCTGCTAAGTTTGTGATAATATTGTTATACTGTCACAGATAATTTAAGACACTGGATAATGGTAATACACTTTCAAAGGCATATATTCCTGAGTTATTTCTAAGAAAATAATTTCTCTCAAAATTGGCATTTTGTAAATTAAGCCAGTTATTTATTCACTCAAATTGTGCCCATATCACTGACTACTGGTATAAGACAGTTCACTTCAAGAATATTGGGAAAGGTGCATTGATCTCAGACCTGGGAGTGAATTCTGTCTATCTATAGTACTTATTAGCTGTATAACTCTGAGAAAGTCACATAACCATTCTGGCTATAGTTTCTTTTTATTTATAGTGAGAAATAAGATGATGCATGTAAAGTTTATGACATAGTGGTCCTCAGTAGATTCCAGTTTCTCTCATTTCTTTAAAAGGTTGAATGGAATTTAATAGAACTGACACAGTCAATAAAAAGTGGCAGAAGAGCATTCATTCATGAAACTGAGGGAAACAGACTTCAGTAGAGGATGGTATTGCCCTTGTTGCATTGTGACTAGGTTAACCAAGTTAGCTGGGCATTTGGCTAAATTGGTTTTGTCTATTAAAGCAAGTTTTGCTAATAAAGGTGATAATAAATAGTTTGGAAGTAAAATTCTAGGTATTATTCAGGCTTTTGAAAAGTATAAAGGGGTGCCATGTTAGTGATTCCAATGTGCATGTTGTCTACATAGAAAATGTTTTTATTCATTTAGTGAGTATTTATTGAGCACTTATTATAAACCAGGCACTCTCTGCGATGTTAGAATTTTAATTCTGTCTGGATATCTGGATATATAACTCTTCATTGAAGGTCAACAGATTTAAATTTTTCAGAGACAGGCTTTCACTAGCCCACATTATATGAGATGATTTTTTAAAAGGCAGGAATGTTTTGATATTTATATAGAATGGTATATTTAGCAGTAAGAAGAACAAACCAGTATTACATGCAACAACCTGGATGAATCTCAACATCATTATGCTGAGTCAAAGAAGGCAGACAAAAGATAGTATGTATTGCATGACTCCATCCATAAAAAATTCTACAAACTAACTGATAGTAGTTACCTGGGAATAAAGTCGGGAGAGCGATGCTTTGACTCAGGCTTAAAGAAAGTTTGGAAGTGGCACAAATATTTAGTATCTTGTTTGATTGTGGTGATGGCATCATAGATGTATAGCTATGTCAGAATTCTTCAGTATGTACATGTTATATATGTACTTTATCAATAACACCCCAATAAATTGTAAAAATGTTTCTAGACGATTGGAGTGGTAAGTGAAATAATTTTTATTGAATTAGCTGATATATAATTTATATCTAATCTAATTGAATACCTGTCTTTATAGTGGAATTTTGGTGCAGTCTAGGATAGGGAAGGAAAATACAGTATCTCTTTTAGTCTGCAGATCACATCAACTGCTAACGGATTTGTTGTGAACACAGTGGGCAAAGCCATCAAAAGATATGAAACATTGTTTCTGGAGAACAGATATGTGTGTGTGTGTGTGTGTGTGTGTGTGTGTGTGTGTGTATACACACATATATTTTTCTATTTTAGAGAGAGAGATTGAGAGAGCACTGGGGAGAGGGGCAGAGGGAGAGGTGGAGAGAGAGACTCTCAAGCAGATTCCCTGCTGAGTGTGGAGCCTGATGTGGGACTCAATCTCTTGACCCTGAGACCATGACCCAAGCTGAAATTAAGAGTCAGTTGTTCAACCAACTGAGCCACCCAGGCGCCCCAGGAACAGTTATTTTTTTATGGACATATAACATCTTTCTCTTGATTTGAGTAAATGAAATATCCTACTATCAGAGTAGGCTGGTGTCTAAGTGCAGAAACATACATGGTGATTTCATAGAATCTGTAGTAATTATAAACCAGTTTTAAATCTTTGTATTGTCCATGATTCCTCTTCGGGATTTGTAAAAATTAAACAAAACACCTTTTTATGTCTCTTTCAGGTAAGTCTTTGTCTGAACATAATTTTCGATTTCCATATATTTATCTTTTCCTTTCTGTTATAGAATATCTCAGGATTATATTCCAATTCAGTTGATTGATTTTCTGCAATAGCCAACCTGCTCTTCCCTGTTTCCAGTGACTTCTGATTAGACAGTTTTTTTAAAGATTTTGTTCATTTATTTATTTATTTATTTTGAGAGAGTGAGAGCACAAGCGGGGAGGGGCAGAGGGAGAGGAAGAAGCAGACTCCCCGCTGAGCAGAGAGCCTGAATACAATGTGGGGCTTGATTCCAGGACCCTGGGATATTGACTGGAGCATAGGGCAGACTCTTAAAGGATTGAGCCACCCAGGTGCCCCAGACAGTTTTATTTCTCATCTTGAGGAGGGCCATCTCTTGTGTTTAGAGTAACACATTTTTATAGTTGGTTCCTGTCTTATGGATATGTTACTCTTAGAGATACAATTAGGTTATAAGTTCAAGACCTTTAAGATCTTCTTCCTTTCTTACACTGTTTTACAAAGTATTAATTATTCTTCTTTCTCATGTTCATACTTTCCATTTAGGTTTGATTTATTTATTCTCAGTCTGTTCTATGAATATACCACAAAGTATTTCTCCATTTTGCTATTGTTGGACCTTTGAGTTTCTTCTAGTTTGGGGCTATTACAATAATGCAATTATGGCTATTCTTTTAATGTTTATTCTGGTTCATATAAGGTAGATTATCCTGGGCATAAAAAGGGAGTAGATGGGGCACCTGGGTGGCTCAGTTGGTTGGATGTCTGCCTTTGGCTCAGGTCAGGATCCCAGGGTCCTGGAATCGAGCCCTGCGTCGGGCTCCCTGCTCAGCGGGAGACCTGCTTCTCCCTCTCCTTCTGCTTGTGTTCCCTCTCTCGCTGTGTCTCTCTCTGTTGAATAGATAAAATATTAAAAAAAAAGGGGGAATAGAATTGTGGGGTCATGTGTATGCACATCTTCAACTATACTAGATGATGCCCAGCTATTTTCCAAAGCAGTTGGACCAAATTACAGTCACACCAGTAATGTGTATCTTCAGTTGACAAGACTTTGTAGCAGACACTGTTGGTTCCCCACACATGTACTCTGACATTCACTATTTTCATGCATGGCCAGATCAGGGGCTTTGAACTGTGAATACTTGCCACTCTTCACATGAGGGCTTTTTTATTGCCAGAGCCCACTTAACTCACAAATGGAGCAGGCTGGAAATGTCCAGGAGTTTATCTTCTCCCCACGCAACCCTAGAAGCTGCCATCAACAAATCCTAACCAGCATGGTGTATAATGACTCCAGTTTCCTTTTCTTACTACTGGGATAATTCTGAGATATATTTGCCACCTTGTAGTGTTTTTCAGGGGTATTTCTTACAGTGATAGCTTGCTTGCTTAATGATACTTTTTTTGGCTTTCTTCTCTTCCTTATCTCTCCTCTCTACTTGTATATTAAAGTTTCCTAGGGTCATCTCCCAAATAAACTCTTTGCATTTGCATCCTTTTCTGACACTTATCGACATTAATGGAATGAGCTTCCCTCCTGTCTTTTCACAGAGCCTTGTAACCTTACTCTAAACACTTCTCATACTACATTGTCTTCCGTGAGGAATGTAAGCTATGTGAGGGAAGGGACTTGTGTTTCCTTCACAGCTTTATTAATATCTAGCAAAGTTTCTGGTATGTGGAAGGTGCTCAGTATTTCCTAGAGGAGTGACTGTCTCCAACATTATCAGGAAACTAAAGGAGCCACAATGAAAAATAAAGCATTGAAAGGTGATGGTGAATATAGGAGGTGGGAATACTGGAATACCTCAGAGAATATCTCTGAGGAGAAATATTTGACCTCAGTGAAGTGTAGGAGCACCTGTGCAGATATCTGGGGAATGAGCATTCCAGAAGGTGGGAAGAGCATGTGCAAAGGCCGTGAAATGGAAACATGCTTGACACATTTGAGGATAAGCTTATAGGCCTTTGTGGCTAGAGCAGAATAGATGGAGTAACAGGAAATGAGGCAGGAGAAGTAGCCAGTGATACATATAAAGTGATAAATGAATGAATAAATGAATAAATAAATGCAGAGGATAAATGAAAAGAGATGATAAGCAGTAGATACAGTGAAAAGGTAACAGATTTGAGTTAGACTTAGATCTTCTTGGGAATAAATGTCTTAATTTGTAATATGGTAATATTAATGTTTAACATAGAAGGGTGGAGGATGAAAAGAGGAGCAGTAAACAAATTGCCTAGTCAGAATAGGCTCTTACTAGAACTTAGTAGTAGTAGGAGAAGTAGCAATAATAAAAGTAGTTAATAGTCATTCTAGTGCAGTTAGTATTAAAATATTCTGGTAATTGTGGTAGAAATAATTAATTTTCCCAAGCAAGGGGAGGGTCAGGGACAGCTACTGAAAGCAGTTAATATTTGAGCTCAGTCATAAAGAATATAAGAAATTATGAAAATAAAGCAGTCAAAAAAGAATATTGGCTTTGTAAAGATTAAATTTTGCTCATTGTAAATAACTAAATTCATTTCTGTTTTCCTAATTAGATACTGACTGAATCACTTAGATTCCATGAGCAAGTCTGGGATGGGTCATTTATATTTCCTTCAGTTAGTTTAAGATGGAATCTGTTACTTACTTTTTTTTTTTTTTAAGGTTTTATTTATTTGAGAGAGAGACCAAGTGCACAAGCGATTGGGAGGGGTAAAGGGAGAAGGAGAAGCAGACTCCCCACTGAGCTCGGAGCCCAACTCAAGGCTTGATCCCAGGACTCTGAGATCAAGACCTGAGCCAGTCAGACACTTAACCAGCTGAGCACCCAGGCACCCCTGGAATCTATTACTTTCAACATAGTAACCCAGCTAGTGCATAGAGTTTACAATAGAAATCAAGAATAGAAATCCACAAATAAAGTACATTATAATAAGCCCTATGAAAACAAAATCAGGAAATGTAAAATATGTTTGAAAACATTGGACCCAAATATTTTATATAAATTGTTCAGAAAATTAGGAATCTTTTTTTCCTGCTCATCTTTTTTCCTGTCTGCCTGCCATTATATTCACTCCCAATTCTTGGATCTTATAAATATATCACTCAAAGCATTACCTTTGCATTGCACACATGTTATTAATGTTGTTAAGGTGAGCTGGGTGTTGTTTTCTGGTTCTAAATGTTTACATGCTCTTTGGGGCTCTTGGATGACTGATAAGTACATCGACAAAGAATATTGAATCAAAACCATTTGAGGCTTAGGTAGAAGAGACAAGCTGATGAATTATGGATAAATTAATATTTTGGGAATTCGTGCATCATAAAACCTGTGGCATTGGAAGACATCACTATTTTAGATGTTTGAAAAATCCTGCATCCATCATTATCTATTGCTTACAGAATGTGAATTAACATATCAGTGAAAGAATTAGTTACATAGTTGATGGAAGAGCCAAGAAGCCAAATGTTGGATATTGAGATAACCCAGATAATTGTAACAGCAGGAAGCCGTTACCACCCCAGTGGCTGGAAGAACAAAGAAAGGGATGGTATTACCAGAACCAAGGAACCATGTTCACTCAGAAGCTAGAACCGTGGTGGACTTGCGTGATAGGGGCTGGAGTGATTGAGCAGATGGAGCCACTGCCAGAGATGTCACCTAAGGCAGGAGTAGTGGGCATGGGCAGGGAGAGATACCCCGTTTCTCTGTCACACTCCCATTCCATTCTTCTATCAGTGCTGCCCATTGACTGAACCTGGGAGGAAAAGTGCTGATATGGAAGCCTAGGAAACAGTCCACAGAGGTTAGCCCCATCATGGTGCGGAGCAGAGGAGAGAAAGAGTAGAAAAAGAGCAAGAAATGGATTTGAAGACAAGTTCTGGACCAGTACCAAGGGAGTACTTGAACAACCAAAATTTAAGGACCTTAGAGACGGGGCTCTTCTTTTAAGAACTCTGTTATATGTAGTGTTATGTTAGTCTCGGGCGTACAATATAGTGATTCAGCACTTCCATACATCACCCTGTGCTCATCACAAGTATACTTTCAATCTCCTTCACCTATTTCAGCCATCCCCCCACCCACCTTCTCCTCTGGTAACCATCAGTTCTCTATAGTTAAGAGTTTGTTTTTTTGGTTTGTCTCTCTATTTTGTTTGTTTTGTTTCTTAAATTCCACATATGGGTAAAATCATATGGTACTTTTCTTTCTCTGACTGGCTTATTTCACTTAGCATTATACTCTCTAGATTCGTTCATGTTGTTGCAAATGGGAAGATTTCATTTTTTTTTATGGCTGAGTAATTCCATTGTGTGTGTGTGTGTGTGTGTGTGTGTGTGTATATATATATATCATATTTTCTTTATCCATTCATCTATTGATAGATACTTGGGCTGCTTCCATAATTTGGCTATTATAAATAAGGCTGCGGTAAACATAAAGGTACATCTATCTTTGTGATTTAGTGTTTTTGTATTCTTTGGGTAAACAACCAGAAGTGGAATTACTGGATCATATGGCAGTTCTATTTTGAATTTTTTTGAGGACGCTCCATACTGTTTTCCACAGTGGCTGCACTGGTGTGCATTCCCATCAACAGTGCATGAGGGTTCCTTTTTCTCCACATCCTTGCCAACACTTGTTTCTTGTGTTTTTGATTTTAGCCATTTTGACAAGGGTGAGATGTTATCATTATGGTTATGATTTACATTTCTGATGATGAGTGATGTTGAGCATCTTTTCATGTGTCTGTTGGCCATCTCTGTGTCTTCTTTGGAGAAATGTCTGTTCATGTCTCCTGCCCATTTTAAATTAATTATCTTATTAAAAATACTGTTTCCTCTCATGGTTCCTTACCTCAGTGCTCTCCCTCTCCATCATATCCTAAACTCTTTGACTTCAGCCTGTCGAATTCTTTTGTCTTCTGCCCTTTTTTTTTTTTTTAAAGATTTTATTTATTTATTCAACAGAGGCAGAGACAGCCATCGAGAGAGGGAGCACAAGCAGGGGGAGTGGGAGAGGAAGAAGCAGGCTCATAGCAGAGGAGCCTGATGTGGGGCTCGATCCCATAACGCCGGGATCACGCCCTGAGCCGAAGGCAGGCGCTTAACCGCTGTGCCACTCAGGCGCCCCCTTCTGCCCATTTTTTAACAGCTTTTTCTTCCAGCTAGTAGAGTTTTGTTTAAATGCTATTTTTGTTTCTACAGTAAGTAATTTTCAGAGGTGGTATCTTGAAATTATAGTCTGTTTTTCCCTTTCTCTGAGTATGAATCATGCAAACTTATCAATTTAGTCAAATATCCAAATTTCCATAAGATTCAATACAAATGCTATCATATAGTCCTTTTGTTAGACTCTGTTTATTCCTTTTATTCATCCTTGATAAGTGCAATTAAATAGTGTTTTCTTTCACCAAAGACAAGGAATGTGAATTTAACCTTGATTATTCGGTGCTGTCCATTCTCAGATCCAAAGGTAGAGAACAGACTTATATGCACTTGGTATAGGCTAAGCTATTCTGCTTCCTCTTCTTATGGTCTGGGCTCTGTGGTACCGGGTCTGTCTGTTCCATGACTACAAAAGAACTGTAATGCCAGCATGTTGTCCTTCCAGTGCCTCTAATCACTTACTTTTGTGAATTACCTTTCTGCCTTCCTTTTTTGTCTTCCCCTTCTATACCAAGTTTTCTTTTATAACAACTTCTGTTTTGTTTTCTGGGAACCAGAAATAAATGCAGAAATACAGCGGTTGTACTAAACTTAGACTAGCTTTCCTAAGTACTAGCAACAATATAACAATAACAACAGTAACAACAACAGTGACATGCACTGAGCACTTGCTGTGTGTTAGACATTGTGGTAAATGCCTTAGATTGCGTGTCACTTTATCCATTGACTAACCCACCTTTCTTGTTAATAAGGAAAGCTCATGTATCTCTAAACGAGGGAAAGATAGTAAAACAGGGTAAAATTTATTCCTACCTTTTTTTTTTTCAGGTAAGAAGATCGCTTATTCTTTTCATTTAACTCATTCCATCAACATTCTAGTTAGTGACAGTTTCTTCTACCAGCTTGCTTATCAATTTTCATTATCAAGGTTTTTGAGAATTATATTTCCAACTGTCTTTTCGTATATTTTGCTGAGAAATTTAAAGATTATTCTGTAGTACCTGCAATTATATAACTTTGTTTTGTTTATAAATTGGATCCTAGGAGCCTTTAACAGATGGAAATATTATATTTTTTATTGCAATTAGTACAACATATAACTTATAAATAATAAAAGGGGTTTATTGGACATGTTATTTTAAAGGTCAAAATTAGGATGGATGTCAGGTGCAGTTTAACTATGGTTCTGTTTTTTAGTGATTCTTTTGGTTTTTCCCTCACCTATGTTTATTCCTTGTTCTCAGACTTGCTTCACTAATATTGGCAAATTTGTGTATTAAATTCTGGACATTAAGTCATGCAGAAAGAAAAGGTTGTTCTGTCAAATCCTTGAAAAAATGTCCTAAGCTGTGTTCTACTTCTACAACTCCTGAATTACTCTTTGTTTCTGGGATGGATCACCCAGGTTTACCCTGGGACTATAACTGCAGTCAGTCATTCCCAAACCCCTTAGTTGCTACCCACACAAAATAGGGGGAGGTGATTGGCTCCAGGAATACAAGTTCATGGCTACATATTCATCTACATTCTCTCAAAAGTAGGGGATACTCTATAATGGCCAAGGCCATGCCTTCTCTTTCTGAAACAAATACCCAGTAGGTGATTTCCACTTTTGAAAACTTGTACTAAAATATTGCTGGGGTGAGAATATATTGTTCTTTGATTTGGAAAACTCTTCCTTCTTTGACTTTGAGTGTTCAGTTCTTCCTTGTCTGGTAAGTCCCACCTCTTCAAAGGCCCTTTCTTTATCTTACCAACATATAATGAAATAGATCATACTGCTCCTATTTTCTATTATTTCTTCCTTTTACAGTTAGGATATTTACTGTCTATCTCTTCAGACTGTTTTTTGATGAACAAGACATGATTTCTTACAATGTTTTCAACACTAAAGCTTTACATGACTATTTGGTATGTTATCCTTATCTTTCCTATTAAATTAAAAATGCATAGTAGATAGGAAGTAAGTCTGATGGATTCTTGCCCTCATACCTTAGCACCTTTTGTGTTTTGCACACAGCATATGCTAAATAAGAACTCATTAAATAAAGAAATAAAAATATTCCACTGGAATGGAAAAATTTGCTTCAACACAGTCACTACCTACATAAGAGTCTCCTATCTGCGCTCTCATCTCCATCCAAATTACATACTCAGTCTTATCTCTTCCCTCTAATTACACCCCCTCTTGACCTGTAAATGATGGGAATACCTCCCTGACCTTTGCTGAACTGGTTTTAAGTTTCTCTCCTGTTTGCAAATCTAATGCATTGAATTTTTTTTTCTCTGCAAGCTCTTGGAAGGCTGTGTCAAAGTCTATATTTTTTGAGTTATAATACACCAAGCCTGATATTAAGCCCAATTTGGTTCATAAAAATTGGTTTATGATTATATGGTTATTTATTATTTATATGGTGTGATTATATAGTGTGGCTCTGAACAAAGTCACATAAAATGGAAGTACATAATATCAAGGAATGCACCTTAAAAAAACTGCATTAATTTGAACCTTATGTAAAAGAACAGAAAGAGTACTAAAGTAGGGGAATTTAAATGCACTTTAATATTTTAAAGGAAAAACAAATTCTTACTCTTTTTATACACTGTATATGTATATATACCATTATTGAATGAAGACAGACAAAATTATATTCGGGCATGAATATTTTTGCATACCTTGAAGAAGTTAGCTAACTCTTAAATCTTGTTCCTGAAACTAATCTTCCATTTCAAATTGGAAAGATCTGTGTGTTTTTACTGAAGTTTTAAAATAGTTCAGAATAATAAATAGCATTTTTTTAGATTGATTTAATCTTTTTTCTTTTACTCCCATAGCAACAACACTGGTGATTTGCAGTAGTCATCACTTTTCTCCCCTTGCCCAACAGACCTCCTGAATTATTCTGGTGTATCTTAGTAAGGCAGGCTATAATATGAAGGGTGCTGTCTCCTCTTCCATTTCCCTTCAGGGAGAAATGCAGTGAGACAAAATGAAATTAAATTATGTAAAGGAGATAAATTAAAACTTAAGTAAAAACTTCTTCTATTTGTCAGAATATTTAGATGATTGAGAAACTCCAATGGCTTAAGTAGTCCAAAGGAGATGGTAGCATTCTGAACTTGAGAGTTGAATTCTCTTAAATTCTGAAGTGCTAACAATTAAATGTTGACCCAAACCAAAGGAAACTATTTAAATAGAAGCTGAATACGCCTCAACTTTGGCACTGCCTCTAAGTGTTGTGTGGAAATTAATTGATGTTATATTTTTTACTTTAGGTTCAATGGATGTGGGTTTAAAAAAAATCAGCTAATTTCTATAAGAACTGCACTGAAAGCTAAGCAGGATTGATTACCTGGTAGAACAGATAGCTCACATGCAAATGAACCTGACAAGCTGTCCATTTGTGAGGACAGTGTTAACTCACTGAACATGGACAGTTGATGCTCTGCATCAAGGAATGAAGTGATTACGGAAATACCGTTTACTACAGATGTGCTCTTCTATGACTAAACTAAAAAAATTTGAATCCAACTGAATTCCTTCTACCCTCTAAAATGATATTAGCTAGACAAAGTCCAGGGCACACTCCATGTACAATGTGGCAGTTAATTTCACTTTATTCTCAAGCCACAGAATGAATTCCCAAACTTGGTCTTTGCAAATGTTAATTTAAAACAATGAAATGTGCAAATCTACCTCTGTTGTTTTTTTCTTGGAACTTAAAGCTTATCATATGGATCAGTAGAGTTCATATAGATTTAACAATTAAGTAATACCTTCATGTGATCATCTGTGAGTAAGCTGATTCCGTGGGGTGGTAGTGAGCCACGTACATGGAATATGTACTGTTGTCTAAAGAATGCCCTTTATCAACTGGGGAGATTGCTGTCTCAGCTTAATGAGTTGTAGTGGAAGAAAAAGAAGCACAGTTTTAAGGAAGGAAAGGAAGTCTGTTAACAGACTATTAACAGTGAACAACATTTATCTAACATTTACTTGCTCCAAACATTGTGCTTTACGTGGATTAGTCCTCACAGCCTGGTGGCTGAGGAACAGTAGATGCCTCATTTTATGGAGGAGGAAACTGGATCATATATTATCCAAGTCTACAGAACTAGTACATGGCAGGGATGGTATTAGGACTCAGGCTCTCTGACCTAAGAGCCACTTCCTTACATACAGGTGTTCCAGTAAATGCGGCCTTATTTCCAAGAAGTGGACTGTACACTAACTTACACAAGGGCAGAACGCTCAGATGGGATTGATTGGAAACTAAAGCATAGACCCAGAAAGCCTTTGGGAGTCCAGTCTCTTTTATCATATCAGATATCTCTCTCCAAGCTCTTTCTTCTTTCTTACTTTGCTCAGTAGGTTTTTCTGTGTTTTTAAATTTCCACATGGTCCAGCATTAGCTAACAACAGTTTATGTATTTCTTAATTAAAATTCTCAAGATACATACCCCAGTTGATTCAGCTCATCTCTCATAAGTTGCTGGATAGACAATGACTTGTCTTGTTAAGATGTCCAGTCTTGATCCATAGATGAGAGAGGGCAAGAGACATATGGACTAGACTAGAGCGCCATGGACCTGATGAAGGATCGAGACGTTGCAGGCATATTGCCATCCCTTTCTCCTCAGGCCATTGGCATTGGCCTTCAGTCAACTCCTGATGCCTTGGTTCTCTGCAGCTTAGGGGTTGCCCTGATCAACTGTATAAGGGCCAGAGCTAAGGAGGGACTACCTAAGCCCCCGGTTCATTTATCTGTGTATGACAAGGGCTCATTAAATGTTATACTGTCTGAAACTACAGTCACTTTTATTTAGTTAGTCTTGGCAGAAAGAAGTCAGTTCCCATTATTTGGTTCTTTACATTTGGGTGAGGGAGCTGAGTCTAGAAGGTGAGTGGGAAGTGGAAAGAATACCTCTTAAACCTCTCAGTGAGATAAAAAATTTCTTACTGAGTTCATACCTGGAGATTGCAAAGGATCCAAGTAATTGCAGTGAGATCTGTTTTCCTCTTATTCTATTCCCTGTCACTTTATGGAGGCTTCTACTCACCTTCATGTGTGTGCAGTATCCTCTCAGGGGGATCCCTCAGGGTGGCTTAGACTTCTTCCTTTGTCTTTGTCCTTCTTCACAGGAGCCTTTTCTAGTAACCAAGAGTTCTCTGCTAGTCTAGAACCACCATTGCCTCAAAGGTGTGAGCTTAAAAACTGTTCACTTTTGTTGGCATCATGGTGAAACCATTCCTATGTAGTTTTAGATTTCCGAAAGTACAACATTATTGTGTTATGATTCTGAAAAATTAGCCTCTATATCTTCTTTCTGGTACGTGGCTTTGCTGGCAGAAAAATAGTGGTAACATTATAGATCCTTAACATTCTTTAAATATAGTTGAGGAAATTATGGAGTAACTTCTTTGTCACCTTTGGTTAGCTTTCTTAAGTCGGTTTTAGGATTTGTTGGCTTGGCCTCTGAAGAATTGGGAAAGTTTCACCTTGCCTACAATTAACTTTCTCAGTGCATGGAGTTTAAAGCCAGACCCCCACTTCTCACTGCAGCCCCTTCAGCCTGCTCTTAGACCAGCAGAGGTACGAGTTCTTGCAAGGAAAAGCCAACTTTTGACACAGCAAGGTCAGTGCTAGGATCCCAGGAAGCAAGTTTGACTGCACATGGTCCTTGTAATTTCAAAGCAAAGCAATGTAAGGAGACAGCTTAGTAGTTGTTTTATTTTCTCTTGAGTGGACTTTTGTTGTCAGTGGCAGAAAGCCATGAGCCACGAAGATAAAATAATGCTAACCAGAGTGCTAAGTAAAGAAAACAAAGATGGCTCCACAATTAGTAGCATTATATACGTTAGTGCTAAGTAACAACAGATGTGTCTACAGGGAGTGAAGCATTCCTTGCAATCCATCAGAAACCAAAGTCCTCTGACATCACAAACCATTATGGTTATCTTGGGCTTGGGGGAATGATGGCTAAGTCCATTGCATTGGCAAAGTGAGGATGCTCTTGAGGGTGTTTCAATCTACCTGTGTCATCCTTACCATGCTGCACACTTGTGCTGAGTTAACAGGGTGATGTGTGCTGTAAAATCCGGTTCTGTAAAGACATGCACTAGCCATGAGTCATTAGCAAGCATGCGGAGCTAATTGGCAAAATACTCATAAAAGATTTTGAAGGTGGGTTAATTACAATTCATTACACTGTAAACTGTCCCCAGGCTATTGTTAAAAAATGCAGGAGTTTCAGGGCCCATTATTTTATGATTCATTTTGCCATGTTGTGAAAAACAGACTCTAAATCAAACTACATTTATTATAGGTCAGACCACAAAATCTTTATTGGTTTTTCCAACATTCCACCCTTGTTATATGAATTCATATGGACTGCACATTTCTGTCAATTGGCAAGAAAGCATGAAATAAAATTTATGATATTTTCTTACTTTATCCTCAGTGCAGCCTTAAAAATCGCAAGATCTAATTGCTTCCCCTATTTCCCCAAGTTCATGAGAAAAATAAGTATTTCAAAATCAGCCCTAAAGTTCTGATGACTAGAAGCAACTGAAGGATAATGAAATGGTCTTCTAAAGGAAACATTTTAAAGAATAACCTAAGAAGCATCATCCAGTTGAATTTATTAAAACTGTTTTTTCCCCACACCTAGAAAAATGACTAGAATGCACTTTTCATTTGGGGGATAATTTGAAGTCCATTGGCATCCTAAGCGTTAATCTCCTTCTCCTCATCCCTACCTTCAGAAGTATTTTTTTTTTTTTTAACAAAACAAGTCCCCATTTATTTCTCAAAAAAACTGTGATACAATTGTATGCCTCCTGTTATTACCACAGACATACTTGGTCAGAATCATGTAAGGTCTCATAAGTAGTCATTCTGTACCATTATATGTAATTGTTTGTTGATTAATGCTTTCAATTATGTCGATTTTCACTATGTGACCCAAACCACCTTGACAGCGACAGCCTGGTATACTCATTACTCCGGATGAGCAAAGAACAAAATGCTAGGTTCACTTCCAGCCCTCAATAGCTCAGCAACTCATTTGAACCTTATCTGAACTATCAAAAAGTTTCAACTCTGCAAAAATTCGTGTTTGAGAAAGGGCAGGGAATGTGTGGTGCGAGGAAGGCTTGGGGGTGGAGTGTGGGGGGGTGTTGCTGGAAATTGTGCAAGAATGAGTTTCCTTGTGAGTGATCTGGTACTTCCTGATTCTGGCTGGACCAGAAATACCACAAAAGTCTTTCTTGAAACTTCTAAGATCTTTGGAAAGCCTTTCTCTGAGCAGTTTGCAATTTCTGCATGCCTGGGTTTGGGCCAGGGCTGGAGACAGAAATATGTGCAAGGGGAAACAGTTTAATAGAAAGTTACCTGGATACTTGAGAGTTGTCAAAAGAGGTTTACCTCTAATGGAATAAAACCTGAATAGTTCGGCCAGGGTCAATGATCTTAACCATTTCCATTTCTTATAGAAAGATAGAGCTTAGAAGGCAACATTAGAAATTACTGGAGTGACCTGCTTATTTTATAGAGAGAGTCAGGATATCTGGAGTAGCCATGTGACTGAACCTATACAGATGTGGACCAGAGTGAAGGTGAGAACAAGTGGAGAGTAAGAGGAAAGGAGTGAGCTGAACAGATTTCCAAAGGCTTGGGTTCTCTCTTAATTATGCCACTAGTGGTATGATCTTGGGCAAGTCATCACACTTCTCTGACCCTCTGTGGAACATTTCAGCCACAAAATACTAAATTAAACATTTCTGTGGAATGAGAGTGCTAAAAAGAGGTGATTTAGAAGCAAGACCCAACTCCATGAGAACATGTCAAATAGGGAAGAGAAAGAATGGCTTCGAGAGAAGCCTGGTGCATAAAGAGAAAACTTTGAATGAAAACATAAGGAACCCAATGAGGAATGTTTATTTTACATTGGTAACAGGCTGATAATTATTAAAAAAAAAAACTTGGAGAGGAAGTAAAGTTGTTTGATACAGTTTTTAAAGAAGTCATAGTAATCTGAAGTTCATGAAATAAACAAAACAACCTGAAGAGAGCATGAAAGGAAGTAGTGCCCCAAAGTGGGAGACACTAGGACAGATTAGTTTCCTGAACCATGCTTGTGGAACATAAGGCAAAAAGCGTGGAGTACCCTAACTTTCCGCAACCAGAGTGATCCCCAGTTTATCTCTTGAAAGTAAGTTTTTGTTTAAAGAAAGTTTTCTAAGGCTAAAAAGAAGCTCGCTAATTGCTGAGCTTGCAAGAAGTCAAGAAAACTAGTGGCATGTTTATGAGTTCATTTACTGTGACTCTTTTAAGAGATAAAATTCCAGGGCTTTGAGTGGGTAAAGTTCTGAAGTGGCTATCCTGTATAAAATACTAATGAAATTTGCAATGTGGCCATTCTCATTGGGAGGTAACTTTGGAACTAGAAATCTTTGAGCTGGGCTCTCCAAAGGAGAGGGACCAACCATCTTGCAGGGACTGACACTCCAGTTTGGTCGTGGTCTCTTGACTAAGGGTTGCTCAGTATACAAGGGGGAAAGTCAAGAACCAGGATCCATATCCCTCCCACCTGTCCTGCAGTAAGATTGACCTCCAGAGGAATCTGATTATAGTGGAGGAGTTAGGGGAAGGCAGCCGTAATCATCAGCTCAAAGAGTATAACCATGGAGAAGGAAGAACATGCAGGAAAACAGAAACAACTAACAAATGCAGATGATATGATAGAGAATCATTGATACTGATCAGTGCAAAATTGATCTGGTAGAGAGTAATGTTGACACTAGAGTCTGGTCAGTAAGCCTTCTTGTATTGACTTGGTAACTGCACGGTGGAAGCAGGTGAGAAGGGATCCCTGTGTATGACACCAGTAACATTGGGATGCTTCTCCCAGGCATGGAGAGCATTTTGTTTTATGCATTAAGTGAAATAAGATAATCTTCTTTTCTTTCTCTTCTGCCCAAAGGACCTTCCCACTTACAGCCTGAAAATTGCTTCCTTGGTAAGCTTTTACTCTGAGGCATGGAGGCTTCAGCCAGGACCTGATCTTGCTTCCTGCTGGGGATCCCTCAGCTGAATAGACCAGAGAGCCCTGCAAATTTAAGAGTTAAGTGCAGAAAGCAGCTGGCTCCTAACTTGTCCAAAGGAGCCAAGCAGAGCAGAGCTGATGGTTGCCCTGGCCAGTGGGAGCAAGAGCCAGGCACCTGTCAAATGCTGCATTGCCCACTTTCCTCTGCCCTGCTCCCCAGCATGTCTGCTATGAGAATGGCAGTTCACACCACCACCTTCTCCTTCCACAGAAAGCCAACTGCCAGAATCCCCTTAAATTCCTTCTCCAGCAAATATTTTGATCCCTGAGAAAGTTTATCCCCCCCCATCTTTTGGTAGGAAAAAAATGCCCAAAAAGGAAAATAATGATGTCTTTTCTTCTTAGATGAGGTTTTTAAATACAACATGCCCATTCTTTTGCTTTGGGAAGAAGGGAGGGCACATGGTATTGACTGTGTGTGTGTGAGGTGTAGTGAGGGAAGGGATGTGAATGTGTATATTTATCTGGTATCTGGGTTTTGAGAAACTTGAAATCTGTATTTGGAAGGACTGGCCCTCTTCTTTCCTCAGTCCTAAGTTAAAATGTTAGCAAATACTTTGTGGATTCTTTCACTTCTGGGTGTTATCAGATAGTCTGGTCTTCCCTGTCTCTGGAAATGCTGCCCACGGGGTTGGCCTTTTGGCTTAGGACATAGGCACTGGCTTGGGCACCAGAAGAAATAAGTTCAAGATCAATTGTGTTGATAACTCACATGGGCCTCCAGCAAGCTTTTTTCCTTTGCTGGGTTTCAGTGCCCTCATTTGTAAAATGAGAGGGTTAGACATCACTTCCAAAATGCTATGATATTCATGAATTTGTCTATACTTAACTTTGTGGAGTCAGTGGCCCAAATCTGAAGCTTATGAACTAAGTAAACCTATTTCAACTTAGTTTCTTTCTTTACACAGGAAACAAACAGAACATAGTGTTGCAGACAGCCCAGGGAATAGGTCTTGTTTTTAGAAGAGAGCCTTGAGATGACAGCGGCATGCATGCCGGGCACATTCCTTCACTATAACCACAAGGAGCCTGCATATATTTGTTGTTGTTTTTAATTGCAAACTTTTCTAACAATCTGCCCTTTAGAAATGATTGCCCCTCTCTGAGGATCAGATCACAGCCTAGGCAGTTCTCAGAGAAAATTAAATGAAGAATGCTGAGCCTGGAATCTATGATTAGGGTGCCTGGGTAAGTAAAGATGATCATGTACTTTCCCAAATGGGTCAGCTGTGGCCCCGGATATCCACAGTAGAGCAGTAAGTGATTCACGCTGGCTTGATAGCCTCTGTAATGCTAGATTTACAGCTGGATTTAGGGCTAAATGTTGAAGGTAAATCTGAAGGAGCAGAAAGAGGCTAGAGAGGGAATTGGGAATCACGGGAATTTCCATCAAAGCTTTTTAGAAGCAGGAATCCATTTTACCTTTGTCGATGACTGTGGTTTGCTAGGATCAAGATCAAAGGAATCACCGTGGGCAGAGCCATGACAAATGCGAGGCTCAGTCTGGTGAAACCTAGCATTAGCCCCTCTCTTAGGCTGCCGTCTAGACTGAAAGTGGGTGCTCGTGCCAGACCAGCCTGAGTGTGTAGTCAGGGTGCTCCTTCATGACCAGGCAAAGGAAGTAGAAAAGCTCTCCTTGATCCCCACAGGGAAGTTCACAGCCAGGGCCAGGCCTGTGAGGCCCAACATAGTTGTAGCTCCAATCAAAAGAGTAGTTGTGTAGGAAAATGGGGGATATGAAGTAAGCATAGAGCTAAGTAGTTGACAAAGATGCAGAACTGTTTGTTAATAAAATCCAACTGCCTTGAGTTATTCATCTCCTTCTCCCTCCCTGATAGTTTTGAAAGACTGCTTCGAAACTCTGCTAAGAAGTTGTTCACTTGCAGGCCCAGAGACATTTGAACTGATATTAACCAAGAACAGCTACTGGAAACTTTCTTCTTTTTCTGATGGTCCATATGGGTTTTCAGAGCTTCATTTAATGTTCTGAGACAATTCAAGCAGCTGATGAAGGGATATCCTGGACTCTGAATGGGCAATGACATGACACTTGCGACATTGTCTGTTTCATAGCATGTCAGCATTGATCAGTGTTTAAACCTTTATTTGCCTTTTGAGAATACCAGCATAAAAAAAAGCACCAGAAAAAAAAAATACCAATGACACTTTCCAAGATTTAGTGCATACATTATCTCATGTGACATTTACATTGACCTGGCAAGGTGGGCAGAGGGTATTCTCCTGTACAGTTTAAGTGTGGTACTAAGAGAACTAGAAAAAGACTCAGGACTCAGTGTTTTCATTGTCTTTGGGTAAATACCCAGTAGTGGAATTATTAGATCATATGGTAATTCTATTTTTAATTTTTATTTTTTTAAAGATTTAAAATTAGTTATTTGAAAGAGAGAGAGAACACAAGCAGAGGGAGAAGCAGACTCCCCACTGAGCAGGGAGCCTGATGCAGGGCTCAGTCCCAGGACTCTGGGATCATGACCTGAGCCGAAGGCAGATGCTTAACTGACTGAGACACCCAGGTGCCCCTCTGTTTTTAATTTTTAAAGGAACTTCCATACTGTTTTCCACAGTGGGTGCAGCAATTCACATTCCTACGGACAGTGCATGAGTGTTCCTTTTTCTGTACATCCTCTCCAACACTTGTTAATTCTTGTCTTTTTGACTCTAGCCATTCTGACAGGTGTGAGGTGATATCTCATTGTGGTATTGATTTGCGTTTCCCTGATGATGAGTGACGTTGGGCATCTTTTCATGGGTCTGTTGGTCATTTGTATGTCTTCTTTGAAAAAAATGTTTATTCAGGTTCTCTGCCCATTTTTAAATTGGATTATTTGTATTTTTGGTGCTGAGTTCTTTATTTATTTTGGAAAACAAAAACACTAGTTTGAAAAGCTAACTGCACCCCTGTGTTTATTGCAGCATTATTTACTGTAGCTGAGATATGGAAGCAACCCAAGTGTTCATCCATAGATGAATGGGTAAAGAAGATGTAGTGTACACACACACACACACACACACACACACACACACACACACACTGGAATATTACTCAGCCATCAAAAAGAATGAAATCTTGCCATTTGCAACTACATGGATGGATCTAGAGGTTATAATGCTAAGTGAAATAAGTTAGCGAAAGACAAATACCATATGATTTCATTTATATGTGGAATTTAAGAAACAAAACATAAAGAAAAAAAGAGACAAAAACCAGACTCTTAAATACAGAGAACAAATGGGTAGTTGCCAGAGGGGAAGTGAGGGGGGGATGGGTGAAATATATAAAAGGGATTAAGAGGACGCTTGATGAGCACTGAGTAATGTATAGAATTGTTTTAAATCACTATATTGTCCACCTGAAACTAATATAATACTATTACTTATTCTTTTATTAAAACAAATAAATAAAAGGAATCAAGGTTTCAATTCTGCTTCTGGTAATAGTTTCAGTGTCATTCAAAGCAAATCTCACTTTCATTTTCTATGAATTTGTCTTTGAATTAGTAGTGCTAAGGTGGGGGGTGAGGGTAACAGTATATTAACCCCCAAAATAATTATGCCCATTATGATGTAGTCACCAGAAAGAATAATTTATAGCCTTGAAAAATGACAGTAATGGATATAATACAAAAATGACCATGATGCAATGCTAATAAATAAAGTGTCAAACACAAGATTGTTTGTATACTGAGTTTACAGTTTTGCAAAACAATGTATGTGGAAAAAGGGAAAAAGAAATAATGCGTATTTTAGCTAAGGTCACAGTAAGATAATTATTCAAGTATTTTCATATTTCCTATAATATGATTAGCTATATCATTTTTTATATATCTAAATATAAATGAATCTGTGAAGTGAAAAAGAGATACCGCAAAGGGATTTGCCACTTACTAAAGTCTTGAGCAAGTTATCAATTCTCAGCTTTAATTCCCTTAACTGTAAAAGGACCATACAAATCTTAACTTACCAGTATTAAGTTCGTTCTTTTTGTCAGACAGTTATCCTGAGCATTTTCTTTTGTTCTAACACATTAAATTCTCATTATAACCCAAGAAGTAGGTCTGATTGTTATCTGTATTTTACCAGTCAGAAAACTGAGTGAGGCACAGAGAAGTTAAAGTAGGCCACCCGGCTATTGGTGGAGGATTTCTTAGCAAATCAGGATAGAATAATTCCAAAGCCCATAGTGTGACCACTGAGCCGGACTACTTTAAGGGATGGTTACAAAATTGAATCTTATTTCTTGGGAAATTCACTTCTGTAGAACTGGTACATCACTGGTAACTACATAGATCTAGTTCTTTCTTAGATTCATTGATTTCTAGGGCTCAAAAGTATATCTGTTAAATTACAAAGCTGAAGACAGAGCAACTGGGTGCTAAAGACATTAGTGTAAATTCATCATTTGGTTGCTAACTTCATTGGGGTTAGTCCATTGGGGTTAGTGATCACAAAGAGATAATTTTGGGAATCACATGGCTAAATTTAGAAATGCGTGTTTTTGTCTAAAGCAAAGTTATCCTGAACATATTTTGATGTTATCTAATATTCCTGGGTTTTTTTCCACGAATATCTAGGACTTAAAGAAAACCTGAGTCCACCATACCTAGAAAAATTTTAAAAATCTTTTTCTCCTCCAGTAATCTCTCCTCCCAAGATTGGTGTGGTAGGCAATAGGGAGATGACAAGATATTTAGAAAACTGAATCCATATAGTTCTGACGCCTTTCCTTGGAAAATATTGTTTTGTGTGAGCTATTTGATGTCCCTAGAATCTCAAACGCCCTTTAACCATGAGTTTTATAGTCTTGCTCAATGGCTTGGATATTTAATGCTTAGAAGCTGCATATTGCCAAGCTGACTTTTAACACCAAAAGGTTAAAGTTCAAGTGAAATCTCCAAACCCAGTTAGGAATGAGTTTCGGCTACTTATGTTTTTCTTGTATGGATGGCTTATATAGCAGGTGAGCAGGCATCATCTTCCACTGAATCAGGCATCCTGATATTTAGGTTTTGTATGAGGACTGTTTCCAAATGACCCTGTGACTTTGGGCAAGTTGTTGAACCTCTGTGAACCTCATATTCCTCTGGAAATGGAGTGGATTCTATTAATTAAACACTGCACTTCCTCCTTTGGAAAATCCTAAGATTAAGTTAAATTATCCTCATTCAAGTAAAAAGATTATTAATACTACTCATTTAAAAAATGAAAGATGTTATACACCTGGGTGGCTCAGTCCGTTGAATGTCCAGTTCTTGGTCTCAGCTCAGGTCATGATCTCAGGGTCCTGAGATCAAGCTCCATGCTCAGCATGGAGTTTGATCCAGACTCTCTCCCCCTCTCCCCCCCCTTGGCTCTATCTCTAAAATAAATAAATAAATAAAATATTAAATAAAATAAAAATATATAAAAGGAAGCCTGAAACTCAACAGCAAAGTAGGATGTAGGCTGATTATTCACCAGGGTGTCTCCCATCGTGCAAGTCTGTGATTTAATAATTCCTGCTTCTGCAGCTACCCTTCATTCTCTTTGATAGGTTTTAAACTAGAGAACAAGAGTTTAGGTGTTCAACTGCATAATAAATGTGTATTGGATACCGTATGGATGGTGTTACCAGATTTTGGTGGGAAGGAAAAAACCTTCATTAAAGTTAGAAGTGAAAACCATGACTGGTACAAGGCTTGTTAACTAGATATGGCCCTTTTAGTTTCCCTTAATTATTTGAAAAGTCCTTTTCCTTCATGCTCTAGCTTCCCTCCCTTTAGTTTGAGCCTCCCATGAATTTTATGACTCATCCAGTCCATTTTCTATCTAAAAGATTAAAGCAGGGTTGGCAACCTCTTAGGACCAGCCTGCTAATGTTCATTTATTCACTGGAATTTAAGGCTTCCTTTGCCAGGAGTAATAACCCTCCTCCTCCCTCAGACCTCTCTGGCTGTAGAACCTTGATGCCAGCCTGGGGCAAGGGAAGGAAGGAAAGGAAAGAATAGAGGGGAATATAATTGTTCATAGGCTTGTTAATATTTTTCTGTGGAGGATCCTGACACTTGGAAAAGGTGAACTGATCTTCAGATCACTCTTTAGGGAAGGTAATTCTGGAAAAAGAAAGGATTTGTAGTTTTGAAGCATCTCTGCCTTAAGAAATAGAGAAAGGGTGGGGCGGCTGGGTGGCTCAGTCTGTTAAGCATCGGACTCTTAATTTCGGCTCAGGTCATGATCTCAGGGTGGGGGATCAACCCCCTCATTGGGCTCCAGGCTGGGTGTGGAGCCTGCTTGGGATTCTCTTTTCCTCTCTCCCTCTGCCCCCCCCTTTTTAGAAGAAAAAGGGTATATATTTTAGAGGACACAAACAGATATATATGTTTGAAGAAATACTCTCTTTTTAGAGGAAAAAAGGGGGGGAGAGTTCAACAACAACAACAACAACAACCCCAAACTAGTGAAAACCAGGAACAGCTTGAAGCACAGACCTACACAAAACAGTGCATCAGGAAAGAGGATGAGGGGACTGTTCCTCTCTCTTTCTGTACTCCTTTCCTTTCTCTTTATTATCAGTTTTCATTGAATAAATGAATATGTGGATAACGACCCACAGTGAATGAGTACATTTTTGAATGTATAAGTGAATCAGTCATAGGTCAGTGTTTCCTAAACTTGACTCATCCTCAGAATCAACTGGACGCCCTTTTATAATACAAATCCCTGGGATGTCCCCCTGAAATTCTGATTCTTTAAGTCACAAATGGAGCCCAGGGATTTGTATTTTTCAGCGGCTTCCCAAGTGATTCCAATGGTCAGCCACATTTGGGAACCCAAGGCCTAGTGCCCAGCTGTAATCTAGATTCTGTTTCTCTTCGTTCCCACTCTGATGAAGGCCCCACACTGATTGTCCCCCTACTGAGTTTAGTTGAAATTAATTCATCAATTTTTATTCCCTTCTTGATCAAACCAGCTGATTCCCCTGCCTGCCATCCTTATTATCTTGCCAATGAAACTTAGTGATATTTTGCAAGAATTTGTCTTAAAAGCTTTTATTTTTTACCTTTTTAAGTTTTAATACCAGTAGTTAACATACAATGTCCTATTAGTCTTGGGTGTACAATATAGTGATTCAGCAATTCCATACATTACTCGGTGCTCATCTTGACAAGTACACTCTTTAATCCCCATCACCTATTTCATCCATTCCTCCCACCCACCTCCACTCTGATAACCATCAATCTTAGAAGCCTTTAAATTAGAATAATCAGAAGATTCCCCGTCCTGTTCTAGCTCCATTTTTTGAAATTGTCCATTCACAAAAAGCCAAGAATTCTCTTGCTTAGTTCACTTATTAATTTTTGGTTAGAAATGAGGATGCTTCTGAAATCCATGGGTTTTAGAAATGCCTGAACTCATTTCTCTCTCCCTGCTTAGTCATTTGTACTTGTTCAATAAATATTTATTGAACACCTCTAGTTTTCTAGGAACACGGAAGATACAGAAATGACAGATATCATCCCTTTTCTTAAGGAATTTATAGACTACTGCATAAGTTACCTAAGGAAACGATTATTCTACAGTCCAGGTATGGTAAAAGTATGCATAGATTAGGAAAAGTGGTGTATATGTTGGTTCAGGAGGATGATAAGTGTTCCTGAACAAAACAAAAACTGAGGTTTACATAATGAGGAAGGATTAAAGCACTGTGTCCACAGTTATAAAGGTGACATCCTTAAAACCTTGGAGGACTGAAAGCAGAGCTGTGTGTATGTTGGAGGCTGTGGTGGTGAAAATGATACTGGAGATGTAGAGACTATATTGCAAGGTGCCTTGAATGTTTTCCTAAAATTCCTGAAGTGGTGGGAGTCTCATAAGGGACTTGAGAATGAGAGGGACACAAACAGATATATATGTTTGAAGAAATAATCTCTCATTGTTGCGGGGGGTTTGCCTGGCCTGAAATTTGTCAGACTGGAAGCTTTAGGACTATCGAAGAAGTGATAAGGACCTGAAGAAGTTACTCTTAGGAAATCTAAGGAGAGGGGACAGAGGGGAAAAAACAAAGTGTTAGAAATAATCACTAAACCTTCGTGATACGTGGGTATGTTTGTATGTGGCATGGGTAGCAGTGACAAAGTAGGGGGACATTGAAATGACTCTTATCCTTTTAAACCTTGACCACCTAGAAAATGGTGGTGTGATTCATGGAACTTTGTTGTTTAACTGATTTTTATTCATTTTTTTTTTCGTGGTATCCAGAGAAAATACTGAGAGCATCATAACGTGAGGACCCAAATCCAAGCACTTGAGCAAGTGGCTTTCTTTTTTTTCTTTTTTCTTTTTTTTTTTTTTTTGAGTTCTTATCAAAGCTGAAAAATCTTCTAAGCACACATGAAAGAAACAGCAGGGCCAAGACTACTTTGAACTTACTGCACATGATTCCTTTCATATAAGACATGCTTGACAAACATTAATTAAATCTCCAAGCACCTCTTTGAAGTAATGTAGGAAATATGCACAGGTGGGTAAACTGAGGCCCCAGGAACTGGAAGGAGAGCCTGAGGACATACTAGGGCAGGTGTAGCATTTGAAAAGACCCTCATATGAGGCCCTCGTTTCTCTGATGAGGCCAGACGTAGGTGCTTGTTTCCTAGCGAAGGTCTTCAAGCAAGTTCTCTAAACCAGGCAGGATGAGGCAGGCTGGTTAATTTACTCCAGTGGCCACATTCTTTGGCCTCAGACTTGGCACCCATTGGCCTTACAGCACACCCTCTGTTATAATCCAGACCCATCATCTCCTTCCTGAAATCTATAGCTATGTTGTAGCCCTTCTGATGTGTGCTTTGTCTTATAACTTGCTGGTGGTCATGAGAGTCAGAAGGTAAAGGTGCTTGACTTCATGGCCAAAAGAAGTAACCTGAGTCATTTTTGTACCTGCATTCTTGCTTTTTAGCTTTCCTTGTTCTTTGCAAGTTGGCTTCTTTGGTTCAGGGTACAGGGCATTACAGAGTAGGAGTGGACACATGGAAGAGTAGAGCTGTGATGCCAGCCTGTCAGTAACAGCCTTGGCCAAGCTTATGAGGAGCTCTGCAGCTAAAATGGCCCTTCACAGTTGTCCCAAGTGCTTATGATGGCTGAGCCTTTGTAGCTCCACAATGACCAGTCATTGGATGTGACTACCCTGGGAAAGGCTGTTGCTGAACCAACCTCTGAAGAGGCTGATGGTCGAAGTCTGTGCACAATTCACATTAAGAGCCTCATCTTCTGCTTCCTAAACCAGATGTTCCAGAAACATGGGTCTTGATCATTTTTATCTGCTGTCTTAAGTATTGATGCTACTCAGATAGTTATTCTGGCTATCATCTATCTATTACACCCATAGCACCTGTGATGCCAGAAATGACGTTAGGTGATATAATGATAAAAGAATAAATCCCTGTGGTCAGGAAGCTCTCGGTGTAGTGAGGGAAACACAAAATAAATAGAAACAGCATCAGTTCAGGAATAGCTAACTGCTTCAGGAAATAGAAGAATCAGAGAGGAAATACCAAAAAAATAAACATATGCACATATGTTGTTGAAAAGAAAAAGATGGGAAGGACTTCTCTCATCCAGTGGCATAAAAGGTCTTCATGATAATCCAACAAGATATGCAGATCACTAGCAATTCAGGAGGTTATAAAGTTAAGAGACATGCTTGAAATTTATGGCAAATAATTGAAAACTTATTTTTATAGTGCAGTTGACCTTCTTGGCAAAGGGAATGAATTAAAAATAATCACTCAGAGAAAATAACATATTTTTAAACAGGAGGATTTGGAGTTGGTGGAATTGTAAACAGTGAGTTTTCTGCATAATACATCAGTGACATGAAGTGAATATTTCTTTACTGACACTTTTTATTTCTAATATATTCTTCTGAATCCGTTGTCCTTTTTTATCTTATTAGAAGTTTTAAATTTTTTTTCCAGAAGCATTTCTGAAAGAAATCTTTGACTACAAACATATTCAGTTGCCTTACTGAATGTAATGGTCCCTTGAAAATCCTGTTCCAGTTAAAATTTCTAAGGAATCCATTCAGCGATGAGAGGCATCTAGAATTTTGTTCATTAGTTTGGTTAACCATTGGTTTTCCAATTTATTTACTACATTTCCCTTTTTCTGTATGATTTAGCTCTCTGAAACATTTGGGCGGTTTGCATGAAAGGGGCTATATCATAAATGCTTTTAAGGTCTTTATGATTTATACATACAGTACTCATGATTCATGTCTCATATGGCCATGTTGGTGGATTTTTTTTTATTAAATTCTTGATTTATGTGAAATAGATAAATACACGGATCATTCAGAACAAGGGTGTCTGTGTCTGGGGGTGGAGAGGGGAAGGACTGGAGGGATTTGGATGCATGAATAACTCCCTATTGGTCCTAATGGGATTTGCACAAGGAAGACTCCTATATTCCAAGATACAATCTTTCTTCATCCTAACATGTGGTTAGGTATATGTTATTGATATCATAACTTTAATTTCCGAGCCATGTTAAATAGATATGTGTTTTAGATGTCCCCCTAAAGGAATGAAACATGAAAGAGTATGTCTTTTTTCTTTTCCCTCTTCCAATGTTATATATGACAGATTACCTTGACATTCTAAAATGTCTTATCTGCCTGATTTTTAAATCCCTTGAAGGCTGCACGTTTGTCTTTCTTTGTATTATGAACAATCTCCTATGTTTAATCAGTATTTACCTTCATAGTAGCAGCAAAGTAAACCAAGAATGCTTAACAATGGGAGCATTTCATAAAAGACGATACTTAAATCAGGTTTCCTGTAATCGTAATAAAACATTTTCAAGCTCACTCCCAGCTGAAGAAAGGAACTTTCACCCTGCTCAAAGCTGGAGTTGTGTGAGAAAGTGTGCATGTGCATGTTTCAAATAACCAAACCAATAAGTCCTATTTCTCTCCTTATTATAATCAAGGGAACAAGCATTCTAATAAAATTGTGTTCAACAGTTCCTCTATAAACTCTCTCCCTCATCCTAGCTCCACCTGGTATAATATAAAATGTAATATACTTTGGAGGCGTTTTTAATAAAACTTTTTCAGATGACTCTATGTGGCAACACAATTCATTTATAGTTTCCTATTAGTTCACCTTTATAGAGGTTTTAGTCTTTCCTATCTCATGGGGTAAAAGTCACTTTTGTTTTTTCATAACCAACATGCATTTTCATTGATTTGATTTCTCCATTTCTTAGTATTTCACATGTAAGAAAGAGGTTGGGGGCAGGGGGAGCAATTAGCTTGCCCTTACCCCTGTGATATTAAGATTGATATTTTATATGAGTCCTGACTTGCCCTGATACTTTTTATTATAAGGCTCTATATTAACTGCATTATTTATAAAGATGGAGAAAGGAGGGAGGAGCTAATTCATGATTTGTTCATATTAAAATAACTGCACAATTATTCTCTGTTATCCTCAGGATCAAAATAGTGTTATTCAGAATGATTTCTTATGTAGATAAGATGATTCAGGGGATGATGAGAATTTGGAATGACTTCATGGCAAGAGAGACTTGTGTGAGTCATCATGATGTGAGCATGGGGTAAGGAGTATCCAAATTAAGAAGGGTCACTCTAGCAATGGCTGAAACTCAACTGCAAACATTTTGAGGTTCACTCCCTTCTATTTTTTAAGGGCATGGTATAGTCCAGTAGAGGGGCAATTAGTTTTTAGGGAGGCTCATTGCTTCTTAGACTTCCCACCAATTCCTCTGCTTTTAGCCTTTCCCTCAGCCCAGAGTTAGCGGGAGTGGATTTGCATGGAGGTACCAATGGATCTGTTTGACTCATGACCACGTTTCACCTGTCATCTTAATATTCTGATTCTTGGCCCTGTGCACTCTTGTAGGTGATAGCCAGCAGAGTGGAAAGCTGAGAAGCAACTCAGTGCATATTGAAGAATCTCCCCAAGCTTAGAAATTGGAGGCACTAGATTGGCTACATAGTTTGGGGGGCTCAGTACAAAATGAAAGCAGAGCCTCTTGTTAAAAAATTAAGAGGGATTTAAAAATGGTAAGAGTAGAGCATTAAACCAAGTATGGGAACCTTTTAAATATGGGGCCCCAGGTTTCTACATAGGTTACTTCCAAGAAAGCACCTGTGCCTGCTTTCAGATACTTATAGATGTGAGAGTAAAAGTCAGGAATTTTGGCTAAATATCTACTTAAGGAGAAGTTAGACACCAAATTCCCATTTCTACTTCACGGGATTGGGCTGCTGTCCCTCTCCCTCCCAAGCAAGATGCTGAAGGTGAGCATTCAGGATATGGACTTTGATATCCCACTAGTTTGCTGCATGTAATAGAATCAGTAAAATTATTTCCCTAAGCCCTAGACTCCTCATTTTTAACATAGGAGTTTAAAGTGGGTTTTTAAGACTTTTTAAAACTTTAATACTCATAAAACTCTTCAAAAACAAGACAAATTTTCAAAAGCAATCATTGTGGGGTTTAAAGCAGCCTTTTGGAAATTTTTGGGCGAGAAGAGATTTTTGGAATAACTGATCATTAACATTTTTCTCTAAGGATAGTTGTGATTTTGTTCAAAAGGTAGTAGTGTATTGAAGTAGAGCATGGCAGCTTGGAACACTCTGAGATGAATGAAGGCTCTGTCTCCTATTAGCTGTGTGATCTTGGGCAAGCATCTTACTTTACTTAACCTCCTATAAAATGTGATCAATAGTAAGTACTTGTATCAGAGGGTTGTTCATTGGTTCAATAAGATAATATATGAATGGACTTCTTAGGGTGCCTGGCACATAGTAAGCATTCAATACATGTGATTGGATGTGGATTGCAAATGTGATGATGATGATGATAGAAGCCATAGTTGTTAAAAAGGTAGGAACTGAAATGAAATCAATCTCTGCTAGAATCTTCTTACCACCACGACCTATGAGAAAGTGGGCAAATAATTTAACCTCTTGGTGCCTGTATCAGTCAGATATCACTGAGTAACAAACCAGTCCAGAACTCAGTGACTTAAAATATCTATGATTTTTGCTCATGTGACTACACAGGAGTCAGCTGAGCTAAGCTGGGCAGCTGTGCTTCAAGTTGAAGATCTAGTTAGATGGCCTACTTTTTGGCATTTGGGCTTAGGTCTGCTTTCCATTTTTGCTATCCCCCTAGAATTAGCGTTCTGGCTAGAGCATGATATTTTCATGTTAATGGTAGAAGCATAAGAGTAAAAGCTCCCTATGTAAATCTGTTTCAAGGTTCTGCTCACTTATGGCTATGAACATCTCATTGGCCAAATCAAGGCACATGGCTGAGCCTAAAGACAATGGGCAAGGAAACATACTTTACTCTGGTAGTGGGGACAACTCATGTGGCCAAGGGTGTGGATACAGAGAGGGAAGAGATCTGGGGCCAATAATTCAATTTCCTTATATGTAATATGAGGTTAATAAAATGACCTCCCTCATAGATTTGTTTTGAGGATTAAATGAGATGATCCATGTTAAGTGTTTAGCACAATGCAGGTATGTAATTAGCACTTAGTGTCAGTCATGTTTATAATGATGACTCTGATCACCCTATAACCCAAATATAATGAAAGATTTTAGATGAGAAAGGCATATGTGGTTAGGATAAGATTTATTGGTGAAGTTTTTAGCTAGACCTTAGAAGAAAAGAAGGGAGAAGGGTGTTCCTGGATGGGAAAGAACAAAAGCTAAAAACCTAGAGGCAAAATAATGTGGACTTACAATGTCCATTGTGTTTAGGGTTTTAGGTGAATTAACCACCTTTTACTTCCATAACTTTTCTTTTAAAATCCTTGAGGTGAATTGTCATTCACAGTCCTGCTGTTTGTTTGGAAAGAGAACAGAGCATGTGTATATAATAAACTAGCTGTAAACCTGTGTTCTCTGCTTGGAACTTCCTTGAGCATTTCCCTTCTCTGAGCAGGTGCTGCTTCCCATGGGTCTGCTTCCATTCTGAATGGAAGGCTTGTCTGCAGGAATCCAGGGTGCTAGAAATTATGAACTACTCTTTGAGGGCTCAGTCTTATGTTGTAGCCTTTGGGAATGGCTATTGCTTATATACATGGGAAGGGCCTAGAGTTTCTGTGAATTCTGTTGTACATGAACAGTGGAAATTTGAGGCAGAAGTGCCTGTGAGCAATTAACATTGTAAGCTGTTTTATTTGAGCTTCTTTCATATGCCATGCCCAGTCCTCCCAGTTCCACCATCCTGCTACTTTGATTGCACTGAGGTGTACTGATGAACTAACAAGGGCAGAGAGCCTGCTGCTCACACAGCCCAAGTTGTCCAGGCCTGTTAGCATCCCCCTCAGTGGCTACAGCCTGAAGAAAGAGCTTTCCTCACTCCTAGGTAACATATGTGTACTCTGAGGGTGTTCTTTTCTTTAGAAAAATCATACATAGAATAAAGTCAAGGATGGAGCTGGAGCTTGGCACTCTTTCAGCTGTGACATTGTCGGCTCTCTGCTCTTATCACCCCACCCTGTTGTAAGAAGCATGGTTTGAAAACCTCTCTTCAACTGCCTTATGGCTTTTAACTCTGGCCATATAATCAATTTTGAGAAATCACTATGTAAAAAAGCCATTTTATCTGGTTACTCCATTTCTTCTCCTACCGATCTTCCTAGTTCTTATGTTCCATAGATGAGAGAAACCATATGATAATTGTCTTTCTCTGCTTGACTTATTTCACTTAGCATTATCTCCTCCAGTGCCATCCATGTTGCAGCAAATGTTGAAAAATCATTCTTTTTGATAGCTGAGTAATATTCCATTGTATATATGGACCACATCTTCTTAATCCAGTCATCTGTTGAAGGGCATCTCGGCTCCTTCCACGATTTAGCTATTGTGGACAATGCTGCTATGAACATTGGGGTGCGCATGGCCCTTCTCTTCACTACGTCTGTATCTTTGGGGTAAATACCCAGTAGTGCAATGGCTGGGTCATAGGGTAGCTCAATTTTTAACATTTTAAGGGACCTCCACACTATTTTCCAGAGTGGCTGTACCAACTTGCATTCCCACCAACAATGTGGGAGGGATCCCCTTTCTCCACATCCTCTCCAACAATTGTTGTTTCTTGCCTTGTCTATTTTTGCCATTCTAACTGGCGTAAGGTGGTATCTCAGTGTGGTTTTGATTTGAATTTCCCTGATGGCTAATGATTTTGAACATTTTTTCATGTGTCTGTTAGCCATTTGTATGTCTTCGTTGGAAAAGTGTCTGTTCATATCTTCTGCCCATTTTTTGATTTGTTTATTTGTTTCTCATGTATTGAGTTTGAGAAGTTTTTGTAGATCTTGGATACCAGTCTTTTATCTGTAGTATCATTTGCAAATATATTCTCCCATTCCGTGGGCTGCCTCTTAGTTTTTTTGGCTGTTTCAGGGGAGCAGCAAGATACACAAGCCAACTCTTAACCAGAATAAAGAGACATATAGATAAAAATACGTTAATAGTAGGGGACCTCAACACTCCACTATCAGAAATAGATAGATCACCTAAGCAGAAAATCAACAAAGAAACAAGAGCTTTGAATGCCATACTAGACGAGTTAGACCTCATAGATATATATAGAACACTACACCCCAGAACCAAAGAATACTCATTCTATTCTAATGCCCATGGAACATTCTCAAGAATAGACCATGTTCTGGGTCACAAAATAGGTCTCAACTGATACCAAAAGACTGAAATTATTCCCTGCATATTCTCAGACCACAATGCTTTGAAATTGGAACTCAACCACAAGGAAGAATTTGGAAGAAACTCAAATAGTTGGAGACTAAGAACCATCCTGCTTAAGAATGATTTGATAAACCAGGAAATCAAAAATCAATTTAAACAATTTATGGAGACCAACGAGAATGAAAACACAACGGTCCAAAACCTATGGGACACTGAAAAGGCAGTCCTAAGGGGAAAATACATATCCATCCAAGCCTCACTCAAAAGAATAGAAAAATCTAAAATGCAGTTTTTATATTCTCACCTCAAGAAGCTGGAACAGCAACAGAGGAACAGGCCTAATCCACATACGAGAAAGCAGTTGATCAAGATTAGAGCAGAAATCAATGAATTAGAAACCAGGAGCACAGTATCTGGTTACTCCAGTTGACATTGGTGCTCTCCAAGGTTGCTGTGCCCTTACACACTACTGAAGAGATGCAAATGCAAGGAGATGTTGATGGCAGCCAGCAGCTCTTTAACAAATATTTGGTGTAGTAGATAATGTAGTGTGCTGGCTAGATTCCCCCTCCAGGACCAAGGCACTCATTCTCCCAGTTGCTGGGACTGTTAACAGCTAACATCTGTCAGCTACATATTTCTCTGGTCTTTTTGCCTTCAGATGGAGGGGGGCATTTCTCCTGGGGGCAGCTCACATCCATGACTGGACATCAGTGGAAAACAGGCAGTTTTTTTGCCTCAAACTCAGAAGGACTCTGTCAGCTTCAGAGCTGCCCTTGGGATTTGCTAGAACTTTTGTTGAACCTTATTCCTCTGCTCAGTCCTGTGTCCCTCACTCCTCCACGGGTGTTAATACTGAGAACACTCTGCAATTAACTTTTTACACAATCTCTGGATATACTAGTGGATACACTCAGAAGTCTGTCGTATTACATTTACCAACTGCCATTTGGCTCTTAGAACTTTTCACACCTTAGCTCATTTAATTTTCATAATCACCATCCTGAGCACTTGAGGAAACTGAGATTGGGTAGTAACTTGCCCAAGATGTCTCTCTTGGTAAGTGCCAAAAATGTCTGCTTTTCTCCAAAATCCATAATCTTTATGCTGCCTCATAGTTAAGAGCACAGGCAGCTTAAAGTACACAAAAATGTAGACTATTTGTTGAACTACTGAATAAATGAATGAGATGTCAAAGCAGACAAAAAGAAGGGCATCAGATGTAGTCAGTGAAATCTTTCTATAGGCGCATCAGGGATGAGTGCCAGTGATTCTGCACAGAGACTCCGATGTGTCTGGGTGTGTCTGGTGCACTAACAGGTCCACAGCCATGGGGGGAATTACAGCCCTATGAGGAAGCTTCACACTTGTGTCCAGGGTGAGTGTGGGAGGAGGAAGAGGTGGCACATACCTCCCACATACATGTGGTGGGTATTTGAGGAGAGTTTAGGGAAGGGAATACTTAGAGAAGTGTGGGAATATTTAAAAGAGACCACCAAGGGATGGGTGAAGCTCCTTGGGTCTAGTATCAGCAGAGAGTGGTTGCCACATGTGAGATTGAAGAGGGAAGGTCGGGGAGCAGCTGCAGGGTAGAGGCGCTGAAATGGTGGGAGAGGATTGCTGGACAGGAGCCTTTTGTGGAAGACTGTGTTCAAACTACAGACTGATGGAAAGAGAGATAGGAGAAGAAATACTCCAACTACTCTCCTCTCCTGCCCTCCCATATCCTTTTGACCAAGGAGTATAAGCCAGAGGGCATGGGAACTGGTTTCTGTAGTCCATGCATACTAGCCTCTTGGGGCACAAAGCAGTATGGGCTGCAGAGAAGGAGTCTTGTTGGGCAAATAAGAAGGTTCTGGCACAGCACTGAAATGAGGGAGTTGGTTTCTAGAGACACTAAAACAAGGGCACCAAGTAACACTTATTTCATGGTCAGATGCCAACATATGACCTGAAGTTGGGGAGGGTGTATCTTCTCTACTATGAAAAAGAATGTGGCCTTAAAGTGGATGAAAGAGACAGCAGCCTTGCCACAGCCCCTGAGGGTTGGCAAGTGAGGCAGCAGTGGGAAGCATCGCCCTTGGCATGAATATCAGCTTCAGCAGAAGCCACAACTTATGGCCCTCAAGTGGCTTCGCAAGCCACATTTATCAACAAAGAGAGGCCAGGAAGGAAGAAGAGGTTAGGACTATTTCTGGCTTACATAAAACAAGTTTGGAGACTCTCAGAAATGATTGAGAAAAAGTTGAAGTGGAGTCTGCAATGCACTGGGTGGCAGTGGGGCATGGGAATTAATCAGTAAGGTGAGATGTTACAAATAATGTAATGCCTTTGTACCCATAGGTGGTGAAATCTGGGGAACAATTTAAACATAAAATCATGTAAATTTAGAGAAAGAGGAACCTGAAGTCCAGGCCAGAAGCTCATTCATTCAGCACACAGAAAAAGAGGTAGCTCATTCAGTAAATGTTTGAACACCTATAAACCAGGCCCATGCTGCTAGTGCCTCGTAACCAGAGGCCTACTGAACCATAATGGGTCTACATATATAATACAGGGTGCCATGGACTGAGAAGGAAAAATGGCACATTTACTTTCCCTAACCTCTACCTGAGATTTACCATCATTTTCTTCAATTATAAATGTAGGCAACAGAACATGGTAGGAGTAATATGAGGATATATTCTTATATCACATTATGATTATTGTTTATATTCATCACTATTTGAAAAAATGGTAATTTGATTAATGTATTAATAAAGAAGCATTATATTTCTATATCATACATTTTGGAAAATATTTTAATAATTATGTTTTGACATGATGTTTCCTTTTTAATCCTGTGCATTTTATTTTATACACTTAAAACATTATTTGGAGAAGGCGTTCAAGACTGCTGAGGGGGTTCACAGCACAAAAAGGTTCAGAACCGTATGTGAGGTACTGGAGACACAATGTATCAACTTTCAGGAGGTTTTCTTTTGTGTGGAGGAGACATTCAGAATTATGCACATGGTACATTGGGGGGTACACAGCATGGCAGGACTAGCCTACCTAAAGCAGGGAAAGACTTCGTAGAGGTGATTTCTAATTTGAGGTTTAGAAGATAAGAGCATAGCTACCAGGTGGGCAGAGGGGTGGGGTCAAGGCAGGAGAAGGTCAAGGAGGGAGGAGCAAAGAAAGGGAGAGTTCTTGGTAGAGAACGTGAGGTACTGAGGAATGAAAGGGCCTCATGTGGGATAGAGAGGTAGCAGAAGGTACAGAAAGCTGGGAAGAAGCCAGGTGGGAGAGTTTGAAGTATTCCCACGAGTCTTCGGAGAGTTGTTAAAGGACTCCATCCTTAAGAGGACATGATCACACCCATATGTCACATTCAGAATCATCACTCGGCAGTTGTGGGGAGGTTGAGGGGAAGTGTGTGATGACAAATAAGGAGACACATTAGGACTCTCTTGCTGGCATCTAGGCTCAATATCACAAGGGCCTCACATAAAGGTACAGTAGACTAGCATGGCTGGCCCACTTGGAAGTCACTGAATAAAGTTCCAAAACACCCCAGAGGCTTCCAGTGACTTTCTTCGAAAGGCATTATCTGGCAGAAAGAGAATGCTTGGCCTATGCTCAGCCTCCAAGGGTGCTAAGAGAGATAATGTCCAGGAGCAGCCCTCAACAACAAGGGATAGAAGTTGGTGGATGGATATTCCTGTTCTCTCATCCCTAGGCAGACTTTTCTGAGGTGTGTTCTGTGCAGCCTCTCAGAGGGCACCAGTAGGAGCTCCAACTGCCCACAGTAATAGCTTGCTGTCTTCCTTCTCCACATTCACACTGTTCTTCCTGGGGTCATCTTGCAAATAAACCACTTGCACCCAGATCTGGTCTCAGGGTCTGCTTTGAGAGAACCCCAGACTAAAACAAGGAGTTTCATTGGGTCTGGAGATATGAGAACATAGAAGAAAAAAGCTGTGAAAGAGAAGGGATTCCAGAACCTAGTCATTCATCAAACATGAAAATAAAAGAATAGGAAGTATCAAGGATAATGTTAATTTCCCTTTTTGCTTTGCATGGCCCATGGAGGGATCTGCAATTCTCTAAGATAGGGATGATGGAGGAAGAAAAAATTGAGGAGAAGGACATGATGACTTTGACACTGGACCTGGGTCACTAGACAGGGATGTCTAATAGGCAGTTGGAAATACAGAGGTAGAATTTATGGAAAGAGGGTCAGGCTGGTGGGTCTTACTTAAAGTTATCAAGGATTTGGATTATATTTTACACAGGAAATTTAGGGAATTTGAACCTAGCCCTTTTGAATAGAACATCTATGGAAGCTGCTGTCTTCCAGGTTGGCCTTCTTCCTCCCCTAATTCTGATTCTGCTGTGTACTCCTAAACTCTGATTTAGTTGAAGGCATTTTCTTGCCTAAATTTTTTTCCAGTAATAGAAAGTCAAAAATTTTACAATTTTTCTGGGAGATGATTGGCTGTAGATGTGTTGATAAGAGTGTGTGCCTGCCTCTTCTTTCACTTTCTACAAAGGCAATATTATTTTGGGGGCAGTCATGTTATTTATCATCCACATCAAGACACTTTTGGGAGTAAAAGGAATCACTATAATTATATCTGGGCAGTAGACATAAATTGGGACTATTTTAGACAAGTGAAGGTATATGGGTGCACTAATTATCTCATTAAAGATGTAGAAGACAAATCTTTCTAAAAGTATGTTGATGTAGAAATGAAAGAGCGCGAGACAAGGCGGTGAGCAACAGAAAAAGAGGGGGAAAAAGAAAGGAGAGGGAAAGAAAGAAAGACAATGAGGATAAGTCATGCATCTGTTTTGAGAGTCCTTTGTGACACATCTCTACCTGGAACATCCTTTTTCCCTTTCTTCACTTTTTTTTTTTTTTTTTGTATGCATGTAGGGTTTTTTTTTTTTTTAATCTTCCTCAACTTTTTATCTCCAGCTTGTACCCAGTGCCCAGTATACACCAGTCAGTAAATGATGTTTGAATACATGAATTGGCAGATTCTCTTTTTAAGTACTCCTAAAAATCCCATTTCCCAACCATTCTGGCCCACATGGAATTCTTCCTCCACTGATGTTCTGTGTCATTACTAGTTTTAATCACCCAGTTAAATATTTGATGATATACTTTCCTGTTCTGTTGATCATTTTAGGCATGGTAATTTGATCTCTACTACTCTATTGCACTGATCCTATTAAAATGTCCTGACTTTGGCATTTTCTTCTGTAAAATGGGGATAATTATAGTGCCCATCTCATAAGATTGTTGTGACAATTAAATGAGCTAATAAATACAAAGAGCCTGACCCATAGTAAGGGCTCATTTGATGTTAATTATTGTTGTTGTTGCTTTTATTATTTCTTCCAGGACAGAGATGGGGCCATTACACTTATTACTGTTTAGGCAAAAAATAGGGACTCCATTTTTGAATGACTTAAAAATATGTTAACCTGTATCTGATAAAATGTTTTCGCTGAATTGAGTTCTTCATATCTGGTATGCTCAAGAATGGTATTCAGTGAACAGTGATACCAGATTTTAAAATGTGTGTGTGTGTGTGTGTGTGTGCGCGCGCGCGCGCGCGCGCGTGAGAGAGAGAGAGAGAAATAATCTAATTTCAATATTTGAAGCTATGTTTCTGGAGTATTCACTTATCTCTTCCCTTAAAATGGGAGCATACTGGCTGTAACAAGGAGAGGGGGGAGAAATGCCTGAAGTTTAAATTTAAAAACCTCATCCAAATTGATCTTCCATGAGTTTTCTAAGAGTGAGAAAACTTTTCCACCATTATTAATGTTTTTATTTTTTTAGATTTCATAGCATAAGGATTAACATGAAAAGGTTGTTCTTCAACAGGTAGTAATGGCAGAATTTCTAACTTACGTAGAAATATGAAACTTAGCTGTTCTGAGGCAAGTATGTGGATAGGACACCTATAGTAGGGGTTATCTCCCTGCTTGAAGAAACCCTCTTTCCCTCATGGCAGAGCTCAAACTTAAGGACCTTGCATTCTTTGTCCCTAGTATGAAAGTTCTTCAATCCAGCTTTCTGCTCTTTCTCCTTTGAACACATTCTGGAAACACATTCATCACCTGCCTCCGTTCTCTCATCTGTAATGGAGGCAAATGCCACATTTTATGTTCTTTTTGACCCTTGTCATCTTTTCCCTCCCTCCTGACTTCCTCACCTGGAATGTAGGCAGTATTTTTATACTTGGAACATTGCTTCATTTTTGATTTACTTAATCATGCCTATAGGATTATTTTAGACTAGGCTGTCAATAGAACTATTCTATAATGATGGAAATGTTCTGTCTACAGTGTCCAAAATGGTAGCCACGAGGCACATGTGCTCCTGAGCATATGAAATGGTGGTTAATGCAACTGAAAGCTGAATTTGATTTAAAGATTTTATTTATTTATTTGTCAGAGAGAGAGAGAGAGAACACAAGCAGGGGTAGCGGCAGGCAGGCAGAGGGAGAAGCAGGCTCCCTGCTGAGCACAGAGCCCAATGTGGGTCTCAAACCCAGGACCCCAGAATCATGACCTGAGCTGAAGGCAGACATTTAACTGACTGAGCTACCCAGGCATCCCTGAAAGCTGAATTTTTATCCTAATTTTATTTTTATTTAATTAATTTAAATCATCACAGGCAACTGGTGACTACTATATTGGACAGTGAACTTACACTAACTTTCTTTCAAAGATTTCATCCAAATTATAGTTCCTAGGGAAAACACAAACAAAAATGAACAAAGATGCTGTTTATTTATAGTCACAGTTACTGTTTAAACCATGTGTCTAGATAACCACAAAGAGAAATTTACTGAAATTGTGAGGTGCACTGGGACTTTGGCTTACTTCAGAGTTTTCCCTGGACTTTGGTGATGCTGTTAAACTTTTGCTTTTCCTTCCACTTCTGTCAACTCTCCTTAGATAAATATTGCTGTTTTTTAGTGTTCAAAGCCCTCAGGAATGCGTCAAAAACTCTCTCCTTTTTTAGCTCCATATTCTGCTTCTAGGTGACCTTATCCATGCCTAAGCTTCAGTCATCTCTACATCAGTAACTCCCAAATTTATACTTCCAAAGCACACTTTTCTTTGAGGCTTTCTCAAACATAGCATGTCTAAAACTGAATGTGATTCCTTCCACAATCCAAATGTTCTTTAGATCACTGAATGGCATCAGTCTAGTTGGGCAAGCCAGAAATCCAGAAACTATCCTTGAAACCTTCATCTCCTTGCATTCATTTTTCACATCTAAGCCATCTATAAGTCTAATTGATTTAATTTGGAAAATAGCTTTCAAATTCATTTACCTTCCTTTATCCCCACTGTTGCCACTATGGTCCAAGTTGTCATCAACATTTTTCTAGACTTTTTGCTGGAGGTTTCTACATGGCCATAGTTAAACAGACTTTCTTTTGAATTTTATAAATGTGTCATGCTCCTTTCCATCATGCAACCATTGCAGTGTCTCTAGAATTAATGCTGCCTGGAATACTGTCCAACTTCACCCTCCCAGCTACCCATCCTGCTCAATAACTGGTTGATCTCTCTGAGGATTTATTCAGACCTTAGCTCAAATGCCACTTCCTTAAGGATACCTTTCCTAATACCCTATATCCTAGACCATATCTAGACTCATGATGCATTTTCTTTTTTCTTTTTTTTTTTTTTTAGAGATTTATTTGTTTGAGAGAGTGAGAGAGAGAGCGAGCAAGCAAGCAGGCATGAGCAGGGGAAAGAGGCAAAGGGAGAAGCAGACTCCCCGCTGAGCAGGGAGCCTGATGCCAGGCTCAATCCCAGGACCTGAGATCATGACCTGAGCTGAAGGCAGCTGCTTAACCAACTGAGCCACCCAGGCATCCCTCATTATGCATTTTCATATCACCCTGTACTTCTTTTGAACATTCACCACAATTGTAAATAATTATCTTTGATGTTGTCTCTGCTACTAAAACAGTAACTTCCACAAGAGCAGGAACCTTTATTCATCACTGTTCTTAGTGTTTGACTCAGTGTAGTTGGACCTTGAACAACACAGGTTTGAACTGCAGATTCCCTTACACATGGATTTTTTTTTTTTATTTTAATGTTTTTTTATTATATTATGTTAGTCACCATACAGTACATCCCTGGTTTCTGATGTAAAGTTCGATGATTCATTAGTTGCGTATAACACCCAGTGCACCATGCAATACGTGCCCTCCTTACTACCCATCACCTGTCTATCCCATTCCCCCACCCCCCTCCTCTCTGAAGCCCTCAGTTTGTTTCTCATAGTCCATAGTCTCTCATGCTTCATTCCCCCTTCTGTTATCATTATCATATGATTTCTCTCATCTACACATGGATTTTTTTTTCCATAAATACAGTATAGTGCTGTGAATGTATTTTCTCTTCCTTATGACTTTTCTATAGCTTCCTTTCTTGTAAGAATACAGTATGTAATACATACAGCATATAAAATATGTGTTAGTTGATTGTATATGTTAACAGTAAGGCTTATTGTCAGCAGTAGGCTATTAGTAGTTAAGTTTTGGGAGAGTCAAAAGTTCTATGTAATTTTCGACTTTGTTGGGGGATTGGCACCTGTAGCCCCAGCATTGTTCAAAGGGCAACTGTACATGAACACAGTAGGTGCTCAATCAATATACGTTGATTCCTTAGTTACGTAACTGAAAATCAAACGTATACTCTTGTTGCCTTGGGTTAGTAAGCTGACATCACTCAATATCTGAATCAGAAAATTGGCGGGGAAATGAGTTTGGTAACTTGTCATTTCCATGTGATCTCAAATCTCAAAACAGTGAGTTTCTCTGTGAATAAAACAATAAGTTACTGGAATCTTGGAGTTTTCAAAACAAACACTTGATGTAAACCTTTACACTCTTGTTATTGCAGCTGCAAACTGTCCAGCTGTTCGGTAATATTTTAAATGTGTTTCGAATTATTCATTTACTACTTTGAGTAGTTCTTCCCGAATATATTTTTTCAAAAAATTCAGTTAACTTACTAATATTACTTTAATGGTTATTATTTTTTAGAACAGTGTTCTTCCAGGAGTTCTTGTCAGAGACTCTCACCAATACCATTAATTGCTCATGGTTACTGATTTCCAAAGAGCCACCCATCCTTCAGGAATAATCTGGAATCAGTTTTCTTTATGTGGATGACACCACTCTACTAATTGTATTATTCAAAAGTGACACCTTTTCTATTTCCTTTGTTATTATTCCCAAACATGGATTTGGTACTTTTCATGCAGGAAGGGAAAATGAATGCTTCTGAACTTGTATGAGACTTTTTGTCTTTGCCTATTAATTGTTCAACTGACCTTGTAACTAGCTTCCTCTCTTTGATCTGATACTTTCTTATTTCGCGCTTGCAGATGTTTTAAAATGTTCCAATACTTTTCCCCCTGGGTAAACTAGATGCTTTGTGGTAGCTACTGACGTAGTTTGCTTGGCCACCAGGGCTTAATCTGATAACTTTTCCTAGCAAGTAGGACATTTAGATTGAGGATGAGAAGGAATACCAGGCTGCATGAATTTGAATTTTAGATATTCTTCATTGGATTGCCTTGTTAGTGAGTTAAGTGGGTTTTTTTGTTTGTTTGGTTGGTTTTTTTTTTTTTTTTTTTTTTTTTTTTTGCGGGGGGTTTAGAAAATGCTGTGTATATCCTACAAAACTTCTGATTTTGCAAGTTCACAATAAATATTTATTCAAATTTAAGCTGTCTAAATATAAATTGCTTGAAGGAACTAGAGGCTTTTAAAGATTTTATTTATTTATTTTAGAGAGAGAGAGCGCATGAGGAGGGGCAGGGGCAGAGGGAGAGAGAAAAAAATCTCAAGCAGACCCTGCGCTGAGCATGGAGCCTGACACAGGGCTCGCTCTCATGACTCGGAGACCATGACCTGAGCCAAAACCAAGAGTTGGACGCGTAGCCGGCTGAGCCACCCAGGTGCCCTAGAACTATAGGCTTTTAAAGATTCAGAAAATTGATTTATAAAGTGTAGTTGTTCTTTGTCTCCAGAATATTTGAGACAAGTCATATCAAAGTTGAAAAAGTTTACCATGTAGTAAACATACAAGGAATTATTGAAGTACATAAATTTTATTGAATGTAATAATTAAAATTATAAAAATCATGAAATATTTACTCTCCTTTATTAATAACTATTTGACTAATTTTCTAAGGCCATAGAAATCTATGGTTCTCTTTAATTAATGAATTAATTTAATTAATGTTTAATTTTTGTTTTTAGAAACATACCTTCTTTTTTTCATTTCCTAAAGCAGTTTGTAATTTATTGTAGTTTATCAAGAATCAGACTTTAACCATCACCATTAAAGAACAATTAAGAAATATAAAATCAATTTTTTGAATTGTGGAGCAACTATTTACAGATAATAATAAGAGTAATAAAGATAATAGTCACACATACCTTCTGTTAGAAGAAAAAATAGGAAAATAAAACCAAATTATATCTAAAGCAAAAGTACAGATTTTATATGCGCATCTGAAATAAAGAACTTCCTAGATGCTAACCCAAATGCAGACTGAAGTCATAATCAGTGTAAGTGGAATATTCCAGTGTAAGAGTCAGAGGGTACAGGGCACCACATGGTGCAACCACTCTAGACCCTTCTCTGGAGATGGGTGTTAAGCATTAAATCATACACCCCAAGAAGAACAGTCACTAAATTTGGGAAATTGGTGGAAGGAGCCATTCAAAATCTGTGCTGTTAAAACCTGAGCTGTTGTAAATTTTTAAATGACTATAAAAAAGTAGGTTCTAAATGTCTTTTCTCTTTTAAAATGTACCTGATCAGTGTCTTAAGACACAGCTTATGCCTGTTCTGGAATCTGTGTTCTGCATACCTGTTGGGAAGGCCTGCTACTCTACATGGAGTTAGAGAACTCAGCTCTGTGCCTCAGGTGAAATCCTGGCCTTGTCCCTTTTTATCTCGGGCATGTCACTTAGCCTCCATAAAACATAAGGATAATTACTCCTAATTCTTCAAATTCTTGTTTGGATTAAATGAGATAATGCATGAAAGTGTACCATGAATGTTCAATAAATGCTGATTTTTGTTAGTTCTAGTATTCCCTCCATGGACTTTGAGTGATTTTTCTTGGTTAGGCCTCAAAGCCCTCCCATCTCTTATTTTCATATTATCATCAGAAAGGGATGGAGTGGGGCTCCTGGGTGGCTCAGTCAGTTAAGTGTCTGCTTTTGGCTCAGGTCATGATCCCCGGGTCCTGGGATGGAGTCCTGCTTTGGGCTCCCCGCTCAGCGGGGAGTCTTCTTCTCCCTCTGCCCCTCTATTCCCTCCCCTCTCTCTTTCAAATAAATAAATAAAATCTTAAAAAAAAAAAAGAAAGGGATGGAGTGTTTGGAGTGTTAGCTTCAGTAAGTCTGCATTTGCTAGTGGAGGGTCTGGTACACAGGGCACCTGTATTTCTCAGAAGAAAAGCCATTAGAACCAGATTTTCTGCTTCTGCCAACAGAAGCAAACTATTTTAACCTCATAACACAGTCCTGCAAATAGCTTATCAAGTGGTCAGGACAGTAAAATTCTATTCAGCTGGGGCTATTTTGCATTATCTCCAAGGCTTGGGCACTTTTTCCCTGGAGATGCCATTTGCATCTTACAACTTGAGAGGGTCTGTCTGCTCAGTTCTAGAGCTTCCACACAGCTGCTGATGACAGACACACATTCCTCCTTGCATTTGGCATCATGAAGGGAATTCAGTGGCCAGGCAAGGGCATTGCTGTCATCTTGTCAACACTTGGCCTGTTTTTCCCTAGGCTTCCGCCAAATTTCCATTAGGCCTCAAGCGGGAATCAGGAAGCACAATGCAATCAGAATGTGCAATATTTTTTTTTTCAATTAAACTGTTTATTTGAGGTGATTGTAGATTTACATGTAGTCATGAGGAATAAAACTGAGAAAAGCTGTGTACTGCATAACCTATCACCTTTACCAAGTTTCTCCCGATGGCAACATCTTGAAAAACTAAAGTACAATGTCCAGGATATTAACACTGATACATTCGAGGTACAGGACAATTTCATCACCACAAGGATTCCTCTTATTGACCTTTGTGCCACACCCTTTCCACTTCACCCCTCCTTTATCCCTGACCTCTGGCAACTACTAATGTGTTTTCCACTTCTATAATTTTGTAATTTCAAGACTATTATATAATAATCATATAGTCTATGGCCTCTTGGCATTGTGTTTTTCAGCATTTCATACGATGCCCTGAAGATTCATCCAAGATGCTGTGTGTATCAGTAGCTCGTTCCTTTTTATTGCTGCATGGTATTCTGTGATATGAATGTACCATGGTTTAACCATTCATCCATTGAAGGACATCTGAGTTGTTTCCCATTTTAAGCTAATATGAATAAATCTGATATGAATAGCCATATACAGGTTTTTATGTAAACCTAAGTTTTTATTTCTCTGTAATAAATGTCCAGTTGCAGAGGTGTATTGTAGTTGCATTTAGTTTTATGAGAAACTGCCAAACTGTTTTCCAGAGTTAGTGTACCGTGTTATATTCTATCAACAGTCTAAAAAGGATCAAGTTTATCTGCATTCTTTCCAGCATTTGGTGGTGGTACTATTTTTTTTTTTTTTTACTTTGGCTAATCTGACAGGTTTGTAGTCATATCTCATTATTGTTTCATTTTGCATTTCCTCAATAGCTAATGATGCTAAGTATCTTTTGCAGATGGTATAATTTAAGAGCTGGGAAGGACTCGGGGGGAACCCATTTCAATGATTGAGCCCCAAATTAATTTATTTGGATGAGAGATAGGTCTCAGTTACAAAGAGAGGGAGAAAGGGGAGCAGGGGTACTTCATTCTGAACTCAGGTCTTTTAAATTTCAGCCCAGTGATGTTTACATCAGATCCTACCTTTAGTACACATCAGAGTTGATTTGTTTGCTCTGAGTGATAAAGTAGAACAGAATTGGGTTATAAGGCTGCTTAAGAATGTACGTTAAGTGATCTAGCAATTGTGCTTGAATTTAGTACATATCTGGTACCTATTAGAAACTCAATAAATAAATATTTTTTCATTGATTAAAGGCATGTATATATTTTATATATGTAAAATGTGTGTGTGTGTCCTTCTCCTAAGAGGTAAACGTTTTTCCTTAAAGTAGGCACCTTAAAATTTTATCTCCTCCTTTAGAGCAGGAAATAAATAAAGAAAATAGCCTTTTTATCAAAAGAAAAAGAGAAAAAATAAAACCGTGTCTGTTCAATCTGTGCCCTAGGTCACATATATTACTAGGGTTAGTAATGGCAGGGGCCTTGCTGATGAGGGAATTCATCCTCCTGATTTGCAGATGAGAAAACAGAAGCCATTGACTTAGAGGCACGTTAAACCCCTTCTTGAACATTTGCACTGGTTACCACGTGGAGAGAAGCAAGCTGTGGCACTGGGAGAGGGTTGGGGGTATGCTGAGGAGATAAGGCTCCAGCCTCCGAAGCATCATGGAGTACCTTATGGAAGCAAGAACAGCCCAAGGTAAGTGAGAGATTCCCAGAGGACGAGGGAAATATCTTTGGGGTTTTGAAAAGTTTAATTTTGAGCATCTGTATCTGATTATCAAAAGAATCGTGAGCTCAGTGTTCAAGAGGCTAATGCTGACTTCCTCAGTGCTATTGCTGGAGGAGGAGGAGGGAAGGAGATGGTGTGAGCTGTGGAGAATCACCTTCCATCACCATCTTCCTGGAGAAAGCTGAACAGCAAAGCTGTTATTCCGCTCAATTTATTCCTTGATAACGATTGTGTTTGTTACTTCGTGTCCTGAAGCAAAACTAGCAGATGTAATAGCTGTTGAAAAAAAAAAATTAACTGGTATGATGACTGATTTATAGTTTCATCATAACATAAATTATAACAGGAGACAGAGGGAATGGTTTTTTGGAAGCACTGCTTTTCTGTCGAAGTGCAAAGCCCTTGCTTCTTTTCCAGCTATTGTTAAATTTACTAAAAATAACGTTTGTGAGCTATGTAAACATCACCCCCCCACCCCGAGTGAAAATTGTGAATTATTCAGATACTAGAGGCAGGAAAGGGTCAGTTGTTGGCTTAAGGCCTTAAGTTCATGTCCCTGACAGGCTCTGAGCTTGTCAAAACTGCCCTTCAATCTCCTTGCTAATAGTATGGTGTACTTCAGTTACTGAACTGGTCACATAATTAGAAGCATACTCCTCTGGCTGGGAAGAAATCTACTGGTACACTTTAAATTAAAGAAAACTGACTAGTTGTGCCAGCTTATATAATTTAATGAAGAAACTGTAGAAGGAGCCCTTTAAAAAGTGTGATGGTGCACTCACTTTTGGTATACTATGAAGCACTCAAGCAGAACATTTCTCTTTTAACTCCCAGCCAAGACTCATCAGTGTTGTGTAAATGAATTAAATGCAGCCAAAAGCCCCATCTGGTTGACAGGATAGAGTCAAATGGGACCTGAACTTGTGGGGTCTGTGTGCACTTGCTTTGTCACATCTAGGGCAAACCAGCACTGATGTCCAGTGCAAGAGGTGGGCATTTCTGCTTTCATCATTATTATAAGCCCGAGTTTTCTTTTTTAACCTCTTTTCTATTTGTTCTTTAAACAACAACAAAAAATCTGGGGGTAGATCCATCTGACCTCATGGAGTCCAAAACGGCAACTCTCTCTCTCCTTGTTCTTTCTCTCTGGCCGCTCCTTTATTTTTCTTCTTCTCTTTTTCTCTTTCATCTGGCTTCTCCACCCAAAAAGCCAAGGGAAGTGAGGTAACAATAACTTTGTTGCATTTCACCTGGCCCACCCAGAGAAAAGCTATTTCTAGGCAAATGCGGAAAACCGAAACCTTGTGGAACGCAAGTGGCCCTTTAATCTAACATCCTCTGTGTGCTGCAGAGCCTAATGTTTAATTTGAAAAACAATCTGAAAATAGCATGAAAGGAAACGTGGAATTTGCATAGCTATATATATATGTTTAAGATAGTCATAGTCGTTTTCGAAAACACTGTGTTTGAGAGCTGACCCTTTACTTGAAGTTGCCCGAATTTCATGGACTCTTCTGAGATAAGGAGTGTAATTTTCACTTGAGTGATGGTTGCTTTTCTACACAGCCCTCTTGGTATTAAGGAGACAGATGTCAGACCCTGATGTTCTGGAAATTGAATGCTGATCTTCAGAGCTGTTTGAATAACAATAATGATGACGAAGTGACTATTTCTAATAACTGTTGAATTGTCATACTTTTGAGAATCTACAATCTGTTTTTCTTCCTTTGTACTTCTACCTCTCTTTCTTGCCTTTTTTCTTTGCCATTTTTTTGGCCTTTTTTTCTTTTTCCTTTTTTTTTTTTTAAAAATCTTTTTCTATGTCTTCTTTATTTTCTGAAATCTGACTTGTTTTGTTTTGTTTTGATTATGTTGTTAGTCACCATATGGCACATCATTAGTTTTTGATGTAGCGTTACATGATTCATTATTTGCATGTACTTTTTTCAGGCAAAGTGTTGGTTTGGTTTATTCTGGTTGCTTACAGATGAACTTTTTTCACCATCAAGCGCTTTGGAGACTGACTTCTATTTCCAAAGCTCTAAATTTAATAGCTGAAGAAGACAACAAAAATGTCTACCATTCCAAGTTTTCTAGAAGTTCCATCATATTCACAGGTGCCTTTTAAAACAATCTTATTGGTAGGTGCTAGAAACCAATATGGGAAGCATAAGATCCTCACTAAAAGAGGGTTAGTCTACAGGTCCAGGATGCAAGGCAGAGGGGGTGCAGAGCTCATGGAGGAAATAATTTAAGGAAGATTTATAACCAGTATGTAGATCTTTACAAAAGGTATTCTTATTCTGGGAATCCACCAAAGTATCAGTGGATAGAAGTAAGGGTCTATGAACTTAGAATGGAAAAAAATGACTTCTTTATATTTCCTATGCTTTAGTTGAAATGTAGCTTTTCCACCAATTATAAATATGGGAAAAATAATTCCATGGTAATATCAGTACTCTGTCACATCACATTACAGTTGTTGCAGATATCTCAAAATAAACCCACCACTAGATCTTTTTATTTAAAGCTTGAATAAAGGAGCACATATATTACTTTAACATAATTAAAAATATTATAACTATTTCAGGATAATCGAAATTTTCAATTTCAGTTTCCTTAATAATCCTATAAATTCCTACACATGTTATTAAATGCACTTAAAATCGTTATTCTGAGAATGTATCACTGGGTCTCACCAGATTGCCAAATGAGTCCATGGCACAATAAGGGTTAAGAATCTTGGTTTGGAGATTAAATGATTCTTCTAACTAGAACATTTGGGGGAGAGGAGAGGTTGTAGAAGAGGAGAGAGGGGGACCATGGAGTCTGGTTTGGGCCTAGCAGAGCTTCTGTTTGCCTCTGTTGGACCTGTGCCCAGGGCTAAACATCTAAATAGACCTCACAGAATGCAGAGAGAAAGAAAAAAGCCTAGGCTAGATAGTAGCTTGTAGGGAAAATAACAAAAGAAAGCAAAACAAAAATTTAAAAACCCACTGAAAGTCCCATAGCACAAAGGGTTTCTTATCATTTCTTCCCACCTTTTGTATAAACTTTTCCTGGTGCCAGCCCCTAAACTCCTTTTTTTTTTTTTTTTAACCATTTTTAGGTACAATCTAGGAGACACTTATCCCCGTTGATATTACTTTGCAGAAGCACTTGTAGACACTGCTGCTGTACCATCGACTGAGCCTTTTATAGAACCCTCTCACACTCCCAATTGCCCTGCCTAACTCTTTATTAATATTGTGGCAGTAGCACAAGGCCAGCTTGCTGTGAGGGGTAGTATGCTCTGTGAGGGAAGTTGGTTTCTTTGCAAAACCTACATCAGCAGGGGCGAGGGATGTAAGTTGGTAGCCATTATATGTGCCAAATTGACTTGGGGAGTTAATAATTGAAATAAAGTGAGTCTAATGAGATATAATGTTTCCCCAGAGCTTCTGTTAAAATAGTCTCATCAGAATAATATTGAGAAGAGGAGGCCTTGTCAGAAAAAAAGCTTTTTTGCTTCTGTGGTACCTTCTGATTCTGCAAGGTGGTAGGAAGGAAAGAGAAAGGAAGGAGGAAAATGGTCAGCAAATGTAGGAAGTGAAGTTTATGGGGACTGGAGGACAGGAACAGATTTTGCAGTCAAACGGAGATTAAGTTCAAATTCCAGCTCTTGAACTTGCCCAGCTGTGTGATTTTGAGCATGTTGCTTTACGTCTCTGAGCCTCAGTTCTACATCTACAAAACAGACACAATTATAGTACCAACTTAGAGAGTTATTGTGAGAATTTGATGACATATGATGTGCAAGGTCTTTGGCCCTATGCCTGGTACCATGTAATAAGCACTTAATAGAGGGTAGTTCCTGCAGGGGAGGTGCTGAGACTAGGTGAGTATATCAGTAGGAAGAAGAGACAGGCATATGAGCAGCTGCTGTCTTGATCCATATGCTGGGTTTTCCTTAGTGATCCACCAGCCAGTCCTACACTACTGGGAAGGGAATGTCCTCTACATTGGGCCTCCAGCAGCCTGGCTTTCTTCTTTTACTCTTAATCATCTTGGGTACTTTATTGAATAATTGGTTTGACTGTTTTTCTAGCTAAAAATCAGAGTCCTGATGATAGTTAATATCTACCTGTCTCACAAGCTGGATTAACTAGTGTGTATGTGAAGTCATGGTATTTCTTAAAGTGAAGAGAGTGACTTCACTACTCCTGTAATGAGGGTGTGAACACTGAGGTAAATGTATTTATAGATGTATATCTGTACCTGGGTTTTTGTTTTTTTTTCCTATGTAGTACTACCTAGGTAATGTTTTAAATTGGATAATCATTTAACTGATAAATAAGATAATTCATGTGAAAGTCTTTGTAAATAGCAAAGCATTATTAAAAGCCAAGGCTTTGGTGTTATTATTGTTGTTCAGAATAAAAATAACTTGGTCATTGGGAAATGCCCGCTGGAATCCCTTTGCCCACTGTCAAGGAAGAAGTTAAGACCCTCAGAGGTTATGAGATCTCTAAGTTTTAGCCCTGGCTGACCTTTAAGGAACGAGGAAAATTCCTGAGTGATTTAGAAACTCATCTAGCTCTTTCGTGGAGTAATATCCTAGGCTGGATGCATGGTGAGCCTTCTTAATAATCATTTTTGGAAAATGATGCTGAAAGTGGTTGATAGTATGGCGAATAAAATTTTGAGTGGTCCTGCAAATACATCTTGCTTCTCCCAATAATTGAAGTTATAAATCTCATTTATAGACTAACACCTTACTTAAATCTATTTTTTTACTTAGTAGGGACTTCTTAAAAAGTTCAGAGAGCAGATAGAAATCCCCATAATGGTGCTTAGCCTCCTACAGTGGTTCTGTTCGGACCTGGACTAACTTGAAAATGAAGCTTGCCTTGCCTCTAATTACCTGTGTGTTTACTTAAATAAATAAATAAATAATTTTTGATACCTGTTATTATTTTACAGCTTTGATTAAGCTATTCTAATTTTGTTATTGTTGTTAAAAGAATTCCACAAAAAAAAAAAAGCATAGTTCATCTCTTGGACTGAGATATTCAAGTGGTTTGATTGTGGGGATAGAAACCTATGAGTTTGCCATACTACTATGTACAAAACTGACTGGGTTAGATACTGGAAGGGAAACAGGGAATTAAGACATAATTCTGCCTTTAGGAATAAAATGATCAACTGTTGTTTAAAAGATTGTTAGTATTTCATCAAACCAGTGAGAAGAAAGCAACTGGCTGCTGATTGTGTGGCTTTTACTTGCTTGTATCTGTACTGGCATCCGAAGTGGCGGCAGGGCATATGTGCCCGTGCCTGCAGGATGATTCACCCAGTACTAGTTTCACGTTGGTTATTATTAGTAGTACTAGGCAAGTTTGCATTAACAGTTCCTGATTCAAAGTGATATTTTGCCTGTTTTGAAAATAGTTCAGAGAGATAACTTATTGGCAGAGTAACTCTTGAGAAAGGCAAAGAAAGCTCTTTACCAAATTGGTGGCCAGTATCCAGGCTTGGTTTGAAAACCATATTTTGAGGGAGCCTCATTTCTTGTGCTTGGCCAGAACAGCCCAGAGATGCTGAATTATGATTTGCTCCTTTTAAATCCAAGATTTGGCTATACATTTAGGTTAGTTTGTGCGAAACTGGCAGACGTTGATTTCTAGCTTTTTTTAGTGTCCAGGTTTGATCATTTCCCTCTGGTTAGTGTAGCGAGAACTAAAGCCTTCTGTTCTGACCAAACAACCACAACCCAAATAGGCCAAGACACTAGGAAAATACCAGGGCAAATGAAATGAGGAGTGCCATGTAGAGCAGCCAAGCTGAGGCATAGAGCTTAAAACCAATGCTAGAGCATGCCTGAGAGATTTCGTGAGAGGCCTGGTGGCACTTCTTATATTAAGATCTAAAGTCAGAGCTGTTTACGTTAAGTCAGAAAAAATCTAAAATACTATATAACTCCGTTATGCTCTTCTGTTCTCTTCACCTCTGTGTACCCTTTTGGTAACAGTGTCTTAATTTTATGAGGATCCAGTCCTTCTTCGCTTTCAGTCCCTGAGATTTGGGTGGGACTGGCTCACTCTCTCCCTGCCTCCACCAGCCCCAGTGGCAGTATCATAGCCCATATCTGACCATTGAAGACTACTAGTCAGATAAGTCATAATCTATCATCCAATCAGAGAAAGTTAGTTCTAGGACTTTTGCTAGAGATTTTAGAAAAGAGGTGCTATCCTTTTTCTAGGGTAGATATACTGGTAGAATGCAAACCTACCACTTCTGGAGACTGTCTTTGTCACCATGTGGAGGGTGTTTGAGAATGAATTCAACCCAGAGGAAGGCAGAGTTGAGAGCTGGTGACAGGTATACTTCTGATAATACCATTTGAATCATATTAAATGAGGACCTAAGTCCAGCTTTGCCTAAAGCCACAGGTGTAATTAATTGCTTTATTTTTTTCACCTAAGCCAGTTTGAGTTGGGGTCCTGTTACTTGCAGTGGAGGACGCTCTGAATAATATACCATCTTTTATAGAGCTGTGTATCTGTCAGCAATTGCCACAACAGTGCTGCATAACAATACCTAAAAACTCAGAGGCACCCAAAAATAGTCATTTCTTTCTTTCTTATGCATTTGTAAGTTATCTGGGATTGGGTTAGTGTAAGATGGGTTCAACTGGGTTTGGATTTAAGGTTGGGTCAAATTCACTCCATGTATCTCTTATCCTCTTTGGACCAGTGGCTATTTGGGGCAAATTGCTCTTTTCATAGTGCTGTCAGGAATGCCATCCAGCAATGCCAACCACACAAGTTCAAGCCTTTGATTGTGGCATGTTTACTAAACATTGCATTGGCCAGATGAATTAACATGGTCAAGTCCAACACCAGATGGATGAGGAAAGGCACTTTTCCATGGAGGTGGGAAGGAAGAAGTGAATATTCAGTGAACAATAGCCCTACCTACCACAGCCTGAATTGAAACCAGAAGAAATAAGGACTATTTATAAAATCATATAATTCTAAATCTACAGGGCTGTATAGTGATGAATAAACTATGTAAAATATTTTAAACAAGCTAATGTAACAGATGACATTTTTTTTTAGCACCAAGACCTATGTATTACTGAAAGATTCAGGCTTCTAATTTGTTTATAATATGAATGATGTCAAAATTAGTTTTGAAATAAGTAGAACATCACATAGGTGCTTCCTTTTGACTAAAGAATTATTTCAGCCATATGTGGTACATATAGCTATTAATTGATGTAGGCATTCATTGAGAATTTATTTAATTTGATTTTCAAGTTCTTTTATCACACAGTGTGCAAATATTATAAATACCACATAGTATGCAATTAAAGGAGAGTATCTGAATGCATCATAATAATAATGCCATTCCTTTAAGTGTCTCCTATGTTTCAGGTACTTTATGAAGAGAAGCTTAGTGATCTTAAGTAAGGTGGACAAATTCCCAAATTTTGATAAGGGCCAGAGAAAGGGAATCAACCTGAGTCTGTCTTGTGTCAAAACTCAAGCCATTATTTCATTATATTATGGAAAGTTTAGGTTAGACAACGAGGATGAATTGGCAGCTTACTAATGGTGGTCATGCATCTTCAATTCTAGAAAACGCTACCACATTGGTAAACAAAACCATTGCTCCAGTCCTGCTTTAAAACAGGAAGTTGGATTAGGTGAAGAGGGATTTGGTTAGAGAAGACAACTAGAGGAGGCAGCTTGGTACAGTGGTGAAGAGTATAGGATCTTGTGAGACTCACCTAGTGTTTTTATGTTATGTACAATGGGGAAGACAGTTGTTTCAACCTACAGTTCCATTGTGAGGAGTTGATGCCATACAGTGTAGCAGGATGTTATGTAACCTGTGACTGAGGGAGCACAGTTACAAAATTCAATTGAAAAAAATAGACTAGTTCTCTATCCTGGAGATTTTATAACTGACCTCTCTAAAGTAGAGACTGAATCTGATACTCTCCTGAAATCACTTCAACCTGTAGTTTTTGTGGTTGTTTAGATTTGGGGACTTTTCTAACCACTTGATAAGATAAATTTTAAAGGGAGCCACTGTCCTTGGTTTCTGTGAGTTCCCACAGTTGGTGTCTAGGCTGCCTAAGTGATCACAGTTGAGCAGAAAAAGTTCCTGAGGAAACAGAAACATTAGATTTCAGATTCCACATGAATTAATGTATCTGGGATGCAAGGTTTCATAGTTAAAATCTTTGGATGGAAAATAGGATTTTTTTACCTTTACTTTGAGAAGAGGTAACATTGGACCAACAGATGAGTGTATAGTAGCTGGAGGCAGTAATATAGTTTACTCCCACTCAAGAAAATGAAGAGAGAAAAATATCTTCTCAGAATTTGTCATGTCTCTGCTGTACTGTATAACAGTTTATGAGTGATAATGTGGATGACAGCCATGATAATATCTATAATGCAGTTAATGCGTGAATGTGATTCTGTTTATAAGGTACTTTTCAAACCAGGTAAGTACAACTTGAAAATAATTGCATGGGGAGGGATGATTCCAGACACGTGGAGGCATGATTCTAGATTCTAATTTGAATGTGGAGACAATTGGATTTAAAGCATGTAACCTCTTCCCCTGGGCTGTGAAAGGGAAGAAAATCTTGATATATTTTTGTAAATCATCTTCTCTTTTATTTTTAGGATGGGAGGGTTGCTTTACTACTGGGTGAATGTAGTGAGCAAACACACAGGATTGGTAACAATAAAAAGCCCGGAAAACTGAGTCAGGCACCACCCTCTGGCAGAAGGCCTGAGTGAATAGATGGGTGTGCTGAGTGGCAGCAAGGAGGTGATCTGTCAGAACACGAAATGAGAGGAATTCCAAAGTTACAGCCTTGCCCAGAGAATATCCAGCCTCCTACTTCTAAAGATTAATTCTGAGCACCCAGATGGAGAGCATGGCATTACTCCTGAGAGATCTGCACAAAAAGGGAGAAAGGTGGTTGAGAATCTCAACTATTCTGAGTTTCATAGGCAGAGTGACATGACCCAGCCATGCTATTATTTTTGGATCTTGAGCAACTAATTTAACCCTTCTTTCTCTGTTTTTTTTTTTTTTTTCATTTGAGGAAATATAGGTGATGGGTTAAATCAGTAGCTTTATAATTGTGAGCCTTGGAGCCCTTGCTGTTCTTGGAAACATCAGAAGATCTCAACACTCCCATAGATTTGGCAGACAAATAGGGCAAGTGAAATGGACTCTGCTCCCTGTACCTCCTTCACTTAGAATTCTTTCACATTTTGAGTTTTGCTGTATGACATGAACAACATCTTTTGCATTTAATCTTTTTGGAAGCCAGTGTATTACATGGCCTTGAAATGCCCCTCTAGCTCTACTGCCTGTGGTGGTCCTAAGCACCAGAACCAGGTTTGGAATTTATTCATTCTCAGAAGAAACAAAGTGAGACAGACAGGCAAATCCATCATTGTGCTACAGCAAAGCTATTGATTAATGGAGGTCTGTGCCAAGAAGAGAGAGAATGTAGTGGGTAGGTTGCTTGAGTCTAGCTGAGAGAGTGAGAGGAAGCTTCGAAGAGAAGAGATATGTGAGCTGGGACTTGACAGATAAAGAGGAATTGTACAAGCAGGTGTGTACGATTTAAAAGTATAATTCAGATCTTTCATTCCTTTCCTTGAAATTCTCCAAGTGCTTCCAATCAGATTGTGACACCCAAACACTTTAGTATGGCTATAAGGCTGTTACGACGCAGCTCTCTGTCTTTGTTAGCCACCTGCTCCTATTCTCCTCCATGCTCATCCTTTCATTTCCATTCCTTAACACTCCATGCTCGTTCTCCCCTGTGGCTTTTACCTTAGCTGTCCCTCTGGCTGAAATGTTTTTCCTTCAGATTCTTCAGTAATGACTTCCTCCTCGCTCTGGTGTCAGAATAAATGCAGTAGCTCCTTGTCAATATGTCTAGTTTTTCTCCTGTTTATACGAGATTGATTATAACTCAGTGTCCCCTTGAGGTTAGGAAACACTAGGTGACTTTTGGTAAATGCAATATAAATGGCAATGAAACATGTGACTTCCAGGCCAGAAGCATGCACTTTCTAGCATGAAACTCTGCAGTGCTGTCTTCTGCCATCCTGACATTGGAAGTCTGTGCTGACATGGAAGGACAAATGCTGAGCTGTTACTTATTGGACAGGTCAGCACACAGTTTCGCAGACCCATAGGAGACTCTAGTTAAGTGAGAAATAAATGCTTATTGATTTTTTTTTGCCATTGATGTTTTAGGGGTTGTTTGTTTCACAGTATAAGCTAGCCCATCCTGACTGATACAGATCCTTTCTAACTATCAGTTTTCAAGTTGCCACATCCCCTTGACTACAGATTACTTTCTGTCTCTACTTACATTTTTATTACACTTATCTGAAAGTATGCTGCTTATGCATTTATTTGCTATCTGTCTCTCTCCATGAAAATACAAACCTCGTGAGAACAGGTATCTTATCTGTCTTGTTCTACATCCCCAGTCATTAGACAAGTTCCTGGTATAAAGTAAGCACTCAAGAATTGTTGAGTAAATGGAAAGTACAAAGGTGTATCTGTGTCATAGGGTGATGTGGCTAGCCTCCAGAGAAAAGAAACATTTACAAAGGCATGCATGAGAAAGCTTGAATCAATGCCTCCCCCACCTCAAAACAAAACAAAAACAAAAACAAAAACAAAAACAAAAACAAAAACAAAAACAAAACAACTAGGAAAACAACTATAAGGGACATAAGTTATTTATATAGTCTTTCTTAATCTCAATTTTTTAGGGCTTAAAATCTAAATGTAACAATTATAAAAGAATATGGGGTTTACTCTAAAATCTTAACAATTATTTATTGGTAAAGAAGTTAGATATTTTGTGCCAAGCTTATAATGTAGAATTCCAATATCACAGTGAGTATTAGTGCTGCTTGTTGTTTGTTTTGAAAGCAAGTTTTATTAGGGGTGCCTGGGTGGCTCAGTCTGTTAAGCGTCTGACTCTTGGTTTCAGTTCAGGTCATGATCTCAGGGTTGTGAGATTGAGCCTTGCATCAGGCTCCATGCTCAGTTGGGAGTCTTCTTGAGATTTTTCTTTCTCCTCTGCTCCTTCCCCACCCTTGCTCTCTGTCTCTCTCTCTAAAATAAATAAATCTTTTAAAAAAGGGAAGTTTTATTAAAGTTTGCTACTCTAGTGCAGCAGAAAAAGTATGATGGTGCCAGGGTCTTCCATGATCTTTCTTTAAGATCTGGGGATTGGAAACTAAGTCTTAGTTTGTTTCATTCATGTTGACATTATTTACCTCCAATACATTGCTTGAAAAATGAATCATGTGTGAGAACACAAGAGTAGAAGAGCTGAGAAATTCATTGGGTAATATATTGATTATAATTTCAAAACTGAGTAACTTATAGATGTAGGAAAAAAATTATTTTAAGAAGCATTAATTATATGACAAAGGAATTGAAATTATTTTGAAATAAAGTATTGTAATGATATCGAATTGCTAACCTTTCTGAAACTACTACGGCACTTTGAAGCCTGTGGAGTCTGTTACGATCATTAGAACTTTTAATGTAGCACAAAGTGGTTTCCAGAAGAATGCTCTAGCTTATTTCTCTAGTAAATTTGGATGAAGATAGGATGACTTTTCCCTTTTCGGAAGGTGTACTGGAGTTGTTAGCTTTGGACTTATCTAGCTTTATATGCTGAGCTCTTTTTAGAGTTCGATCATTGTCCATTTGGGAACCTAAGTAACTGTCTGTTTCTACCTGTATTAAGAAATGTCAAAGGGCGCCTGGGTGGCACAGTTGGTTGAGTGTCCCACTCTTGGTTTTGGCTCAGGTCATGATCTCAGTCATGCTCAGTGCAGATTCCGCTTGACACACTCTCTCTCTCTTCCCCCTCTGCTTGTACTCTCTCTCTTTCAAATAAATTAATCTTAAAAAAATTTCAATGATTAAAATCTTATGATTAAAACCTTATGGTTTAAATGGTTTTAAAGCTCAGTATTATCAAGGTAATTCTCTTAACAGAAACCCAGAATCAAGAAGGGTGTTATTCTTTTTTTTTTTTTTTTTTGAAGATTTTATTTATTCATTTGACAGAGAGAGAGACAGCCAGTGAGAGAGGGAACACAAGCAGGGGGAGTAGGAGAGGAAGAAGCAGGCTCCCAGCGGAAGAGCCTGACGTGGAGCTCGATCCCAGAACGCCAGGATCACGCCCTGAGCCGAAGGCAGACGCTTAATAACCGAGTCACCCAGGTGCCCCGAGAAAGGTGTTATTCTACTTTTCTTAATTGCAAACACTCCCAAGTGAAATCCTTTGTTCCAGTACAAACTTTGGGCATCTTTAGTATGTCTTTCCCTCATATCATCATTCTCATTTGTCAACAAGGAGCTGTACAACATAGTACTATTTCAGTTTCTGTTGATAGCTAGACCTGCTTTTGCTTGTACCCATAACAGAAGTAAACTATGGAAACCATCTCCACTTTGCTTATATGATCTTTTGCACTAGTGAGAATTTCAGTCTTCCTTCCCATCAAATGTATAAACTGCTGAGAGGAGTGAAATTATCCTTAGGCACTATGAAATATCCAAGAGCATGGGGAAGGTTCTTGTGCATATGGGACAGGGATAGACTCAGGGTTTGCTCAAAGCCAGCAGTCTGTTATTATTTTTTCTTTTATAGGATTTTTTATGTGAAGGTGCTGTTTTCTTTTAAGATGATCCTTGCAGCAAATGGTAGAGAAGAGAAATCCTGCCCAAGGGAACTCACACCATGAGAGATTCATAAGAGAGTACGTAGCCGTGCGTATGGGTAATTACACTGGCTGTCAGAGCGTAGGCAGATCATTTCAGGAGAATATTGCCTTGTTTGTGATGGCAGGAATGGATATTCACTGTGGTAACCTGGCAACCAAAGAGATAAAGTGGGAATAAAACATGGGCTAGTCATGGTGGTAGAGGTGTTGTATTCTTAGACACACTTGGAAATTTTCTTGGGCTTTGTCACCATCTTTGGGGGTGCCCCAAAGCCACTGCTGAAGGGAGGGGCCTAGGTGAATATGTTCACATCAGATGACCTTGCTCCAGTGTCTAAACTGACATTAATTGGGTCAAAAAGGACTTGTGATTCAAGCTGCTCAGATCATATTCTTCTTCAAATTTGAGCTAAGATACACAGTAACCGAAAGCAGTAAATTTTAGGTGCTGTCATGTGCCATCCAAAACCGTGGGACCTTACCATTGTAAAGTACTGTGCCTGCATTTCTCAAAGCTTGAGAGTTTTTTCTCGTAGCCAAAGATAGCTTTATCCATGACCACAGCAGACCAAAAGTACTGGATAATTGATATCCCCAGGAAGTGCTCTTGATAAATGACTTGGTGCATAAACACCCCAGCCTTTTTCTCCTTACTCAGACAGCTCTGAGTTGCATATTTTACATTGATCCCCAGAGTTTCCCAGCAAGATTCAGTTCTAGTTACCCACAGTGGTAACTAGCTTGATAATACACATTGAATTAGTTGTCTTCTCTTTCCTGTTTAACTTCCCCATATCTTTATTGATGTTTTCTGGGGTCACCTCTCAAATAAAATACACTGTCTCAGAGTACACTTCTGAGGAAACCTAAATGAAGACAGAAGCAATAAGGTCAGGGAGATTGAAGTGAGTGTTCAGTTACAGCAACCCAAAGTCACAGATGTTCAAGTTGGATTTCTAGGGGGGAATAAAATTTAAAAACTTCTCAAACTAGCGTGCATAGCAGAGAATGGAAAGATGAGCAGATGGTGGAGATGAGAGACCATACAATTAAGAGAGCCAACTAGTCAGCCAGACTGCGTGATAACCTTCTAGAATTTGGGTTATGTGAGAATCTAAAAACCTCCTTTTCTTGAAATACTGTGAGGCATATCTGTTTTTTGCTATCTAAATATCCCTAACCTAGACAAAGTTCAACAGTTAATGATGGGGGAAGATTCAGGATCAAGAAAAAGTGTTTGTAAGGAAACACTATATGCTGTCTTTCTGTGGAATGCAAGGAATATACAGAACACAAGCACTGAGGGCTTAATAGAGAGCGACCAAGGGTCTGAGGGAATTGGTGCAGGAAGTGAGAAAATTAAGTTGTGTTAGGAAAAAGGATGATGCATCTAAAACTTGGAATATAGTAGTGGAGAAAAAGGCTTAAAGTGCTTTGAGCCTAGGTTGAAATCAGACGGGAGATGTAATTCATTTGTACCCTCACGTCCCAGGAAGTCTTGTGTTGGGTATCTTTACAATTCCTGCTTTTCAGTTTCTGCAGGGGTGGGATTGTGCAGTTCTGAGTTTTGTATTTTTATTCTTGTTTTTTAAACAAATGCTCACACTCTCAGCCTCCTGGGAGGAGGAGAGTATGAAGATGGAATTAGAGGATAAGCTTGAGATGGGCACACCAGTGTTCAGCCAGTGTGGGGCTAGAGCAGCACTTCTGAGCGCTAACTTCAAGTTTTCAATGCAGCGAGTTTTAAGAATAACTGAAGAAATGATTAGAGCCACTAGATTATGGCTCTTTCAAGATCAGCTATAGCAGGAGAATTAGGAGCAAACTTGTCATTACCAGGTGATTTTCCTGAAGCTAAGTGGTACTTGAATTAGATAAGTAAGAAGCGAAGGACACCTGGGGAAAGAAAAGGAAAAGGACAGGGATGTGAGAATAGCAGAGAAGCATCAAAGATGGAGAACCTCTTTGGTAAAGATTTCTAATGGATCATTCCTAAACCAGCTGATCATGACAGATTTTTCTCCTTGTCATCTCTTTTCTTTTCCTTGTGTTTTTCCCTACTCCCACGCCTACCCCAACCATCTTGATTGGAATTTAAAAGTTTTCTCAAAATTTGTTCAAGGACAACTTCATGAATTTTTTCCTTTAGAGTACACAAATGGATTTAAAAACTCCTCAAAAGGAAGTAAATTAAGGAGGTCCTGGTAGATAGTCCTGTTGGTTTGTGACCACGAGAGGGTAGAAAGAGGGAAAAGAAAGAGAGTGACAAGAAATAGACTGAGCCTCAATATACCTTCTTTATGTGTCTAAAAATTGTGTTGTAACAAGGAGTTAAAAAGGGGGCCTATGTTGAGTATTGAATTCATTCAAATTCTAGTGTTTTACTAAGCAGTTTCTAGTAATTCTACCTAGAATTAACTGGATATTCCAGATTGAAAAGTAAATGACTAAGAATAACAGTAAAGTTGATGAAAACTAGCAATACCTTTTGGAGTGTCTCTTGTAAAAAAAAAAAAAAACCATGAATATATGTGAAAAAAATACATTTTGAACTATTTGCTATTTGACAGGGATGTATAATTCAGTTTCATTCACATTCATGCACTGCTATATTTGGACTACTTAAACTTCTGATGTTAAGTTTTTCCCTTTATCTTGAATGTTTTTTGTTACTTCTTTTAAAAAAATTCTATTTCTTGATTTATGTCAGGATAACTAAGATTTCTTTACTTTTTTATTAATTTTTTAATTCCTTTAGTTTGGATGTTATGCATTATTTTTTGGTTCATTTTGCTGTGGTTACCCTTGTGTTTTGAATATGTTTTACTCATGTGACAAATCTAGTATCTCAGTCCTCCTCCAAGACAATACAATCAACTAAAAACAGCACTGATCGACTCACTGCTGTCCTCCCTGCTTTTGTTGTTCAGTTTTTCCTTGATTTCAAACGCACAAGTTAGTAAGTGTACAGTTACTGTTGTTTGCATTGATGTGTGGTCACCATTTTGTATGTCGCTTCCTGCTTTTTATCTGAGTTCATTTTCCTTTTTTTTTTTTTTTTTGTAGAGTTTCCATTTAGTGCTTCTTAAAGTATGTATGTTCTTTATTCATAGAATCTTTCTTTTTTCAGTATATTTTCTATTTATATTTTTAGTTCTTTAAACATTTCAAAACATTTATTTTGTAGACTTTTAGATTGCTTTATTATTCATCCTTTTTAGGATGCTGATTGTTCCATTTGATACTGCCAGTGATTCCCAATTAATGGTGAATGTTCTCTATAATTTATAATTTTTAATTGTGAGTTCATCTTTGAGAAAGACCGTGGACCCAGCAGCTTTGTGGTTTGAACCAATACCATGGAATGGGATTCTAACAGTTTGCCTAGGATATAAACTGAAATTTTACAATTATTGTGGTTTTAATACCATGTTGAGACTTGATTTCCACCAACAGAACAACACCTCTTATTACCATTTTTCTAGACTATCAAACAGAATTTTTCTAGTATTCTTTTCATTAAAAAAATGACTAATAAGTATCACTCATTATGGTGTGCTTAAGAGGGAAATAAGTGATAGACCATTTGATTAATATATTAAAAATTTATTAATATTAATAATATGACATTTATTTAGTAGTCTGTTAGGTCTCCAAGGTCAAAGACAAAATCTTATTTTCTTTATGTATAAATAATTATCACCAATTGAAGACCTATTTTGTTTCAGATATTATTTTGGATGTATTAAGTATATTGATGTTCACCTTTATATCATGTACTCAAGGTGATTGTTATTCTCCCCATTTGATAGATAAAAAGTTAAAACTCATTAGGACATACACTGTGTCTATGTTCACATACTTTGCTCACTTCTCACAGAAGAGGAACTGGCCAAGTTAGTGGAAATAACATAGCATTATAAGTAACAACTTGTCATACATTATTTTTCTTTGGTATTATCCAACTGAATTTTTACAGACTAGGGAACTCTGTAAAATACTGCATCCAAAAAAAAAAAAAAATCCCTATTGAAGAGTGCAGGAAGGCTGAAACTACCATTATTTGTTTGATCTTCTCTATACTCGTACTGTCTTTGTAGATTTCTAATCTGCAGGACATTAAATGAACCAACCCATAATTTCCTCATTTTTTTAAACAATGTAACACCTGTAACATCCCTGAAACTAGCATTTTGAAGAACTCATTTTTGGAAATGTTAAGTTTTTTTCATTCTTTCCATTCTCAAAACTGCCCTGTGATATTGAAAGAGCAAGCTGATATTTGGCAGCCAAACTGTAAAGCTGAGGGTGAAAGATGCAAGATTATATAATGATGGTCCTCAGGTGAAAATTCAGAACTCCAGACAGCTAACTCACTTCTGCTATCTGATGGTCATCAACAGTGTTTATTGACACATGGCATAAAAATACCAGCTTATTTAAAAATGTTCAACTATATTTTTATATAGTGAGGATTTAGGATAGTAGAAAGAGTTATAAATTAGAGTCTATAGAGATTGTAGTTGATTATATTTCCATATATGGCCACTGTAATATCTCCTGTTCTATATACTATTCTTTTTTTTTTTTTAAAGATTTTATTTATTTATTCGAAAGAGATAGAGACAGCCAGCGAGAGAGGGAACACAAGCAGGGGGAGTGGGAGAGGAAGAAGCAGGCTCATAGCGGAGGAGCCTGATGTGGGGCTCGATCCCAGAACGCCGGGATCACACCCTGAGCCGAAGGCAGACGCTTAACCGCTGTGCCACCCAGGCGCCCCTCTATATACTATTCTTACAACGTGAATTCAACACTCTTCCCATTGAGCTGTGGGGTTCTATGTTTTCTCCTCTTGAATCTGTGACTATAGCAAAGGTGATGGTCTGTGATTTCTAAGGCTACATCATAAAAGGTGTGGAGCTTTCTCCTAGTTCCAGTAGGATACTTGCTCTTGAATTCCAGCTGCCATACTGTGAGGAAGCCCAGGACACATGGAGAGGCCATGTGTGGATTTCTGGCCAGTGACTTGTAATTGATAGCCATCATCAAATGCCAGACAGACATGTGAGTGAGGGATCCTTGGGGATAAGCCCAGCACCAGCCACCATCTGACTGCAACAATATGAGAAATCCTGAGTAAGAACTTCTTACAGAGAATAGTTAATACTCAGAACTGGGAAAGGATAATAAAATGATTTTTGTTGTTTTCTGCTGCTAGGTTTGGGATAGCTTATTACACAGCAACAGATAACGGATACAGAGATTAAAACCTTCAATAGAAGCATTTGCGTAGATCAGCTGAGAGGCTATTCTAATAAGACCGTCATACCATTTAGGACCTTGGAAATAGGGATTGTAGAAGTAGATTCTAGAATTAAATAAGAGACATTTGAAACTTTTCCCTCTTGATTTAAAAAATGGTACATGTTTAGTGTAGAAGATATGAAAAATTCAGGAATGTACATAATGGAATTTTCTTAGTCTAAATTTACACAGTAATACAGTTAGTAGTTTGCATTGTGATTTTCTCTATTATTTCTGTAGTCTTCAGTAATCTCCTACAGTATCACATTTGATTGCTCTTCATGTTTATGTAGTTCCTAAATGGCAATATCATGTTTAATGTTCTTGTTTTGTGGATTTATTCTTTCAACAAACATTTTCTGAGCCCTTTCTATGGGACAGGTAATAGTATGGACACAAGATATTCTAGTGGTTATGGTTCTGGCCATCATGAAGGTGTTAGCTATTGGGTAGAACTGGGCAATAGACACTCAAAAAAAAAGCACAATATGCAATTACAGTGTGCGAAAATATTGTGAAGTGAGTGTACTGTATGCTGGGTTGGATAATTAATGGGGAAGGCATAAGGTGACATGAAGCTGAGAGTGGAAGGATGGGAAGGAATGGCTATTCAAAGTTACAGGACAGAGCATTTGAGGAAGAGGTACTTAGGAGTTGTGAAGGTTCTAAAGTAGGCCAGTTAAGTGGTTGGAAGTTACTGTGCAAAGAGTAGCTACAATGAGGGAGGAGGAGTCAGCAGGGGCTTATAGCATAATTCAGTTAACAAACCCCTCTAGTTAAACATCCATGTTGTTTCTAGTTAGTCACATTACAAACATTGCCACAGGAAACATTATTACACATATTTTGTGTCTGTGTTTTACACAAATTCCTGTTTCTATAGAATAAGTTACTGGAAGTGAAACTGATGAGCCAGTTTGCTTTTTGTATAGCTTCTTTAAAAAAAAAAAAAGATTTATTTATTTATTTTAGAGAGAGAGTGCATGAGCAAGTGAGTGTGGGGGTGGAGGGGAGGGTCAGAGGAAGAAGGAGAGAGAATCCCAAGGAGACTCTGCACTGAGTGTGGAGCCTGATGTGGGACTTGATCTCACAACCCCGAGATCACAGCCTGAACCAAAACTAAGAGTTAGACTCTTAACCGACTGTACCACAAGGTGCCCCCTGTATGGCTTTGATACATAGGATCCTTCAGAACTTTTATTCAAATTTAACTTTAGCTTTTTTTCTCCTCTCTTCCTCCTTTCCCTTCCTTTATTCCTTCCTTCCTATCTTTATCTTCCTCTTCTTTTTCTTTCTCCTCACCTTCATCTTAGTCTGTATTAGAAGAAATATTAAGAAAATTAAATTTAATAATAAATTTAACAGATAAATTTAATAGGAAGAAATGAGCTTTGATTTTCTGTCATGGCAACATTGACATCTTCTAACTATCCTTCTTTAAAAACCAACCCTATATTTAACATATAAGAAACTTACCTACTGATGTCCTTGGCCCTTTCTCTTACTTTTTTGGTCTGCCTTCATTTTTCTTTCTCCTGATTTATTTCCTGTTGGTAATGAAGTGTGGGGGTGTGGCTTTTAATACAGATACCTTGGGGATCTTGGTAGGTTCTCAATGCTACATACATGGACTTTGTGCTTTTTCAGTTGATTCCTAGAGATTAGTAGGCCACACACATGTTTTTGGAAAAGCATTGAACAGTCCTGCCTGTGCACAAGGTGTATAAATGCATTTTAGAAACCCCTCTAGAATATTTGCTAAAACCCCAGACCAGAAACATTTCAAGGAGAAGGGAATGAAGAACAGGAGGCTTTTGAGTCACAATTGATCTGTGGGCATGTTTGCAAAATTGTCTGCTATCTAGCTAAGCTTCCTCTCAAACAAATAATTGCTTCTCCACAATGAATGGGATAAACATTTTCACATTGGAAATGTTTGCAGGTAAAACAAATAGTTCTTGGAAGGGCAGAGACAAACTTAACGACTGTTTGCCGAAATGTTTGGAAAGCTTTTGCCATTGTAGGCAAATTCATTGTCTGACCTGTATTGTTGATTCTTGTGAGCAAATAGGGGAGGAGCAGGGATTTTTATACTAAGTCAAAGGAACAAAAAGGGGAGATATGTAATCTGTTGAGCATTGGCCATGAATAATTAGTTCCTTCAAAATTAATTAATTCTGAGGCAAAAGGTTTTTGGTTTTGTTTTTATTTTTTAAATAAGTGCAGGCATAGTTCAGTATGAAAATTCCTGATGTTTCCTATGACTGTATACTGGGACTTATTAATAAATAATGTTTTCATTTGACAAAAAAAAAAAGAAAAAGGACATAATTCTGAAGAGAGGAGTGAAAAATCTTAAACTACATTATGGTCTATTCTTTGATTAAAATTCAGGCCAGTGAGAAATCTTACTGGTCAGCACTGCCCTGGGCCAAATGCATGAATTATAAATTGGGGCCCTTTCCTCAAGACCCTGTACTGCCATCTGCCGGAAAATCATCATAGTAATAAAAATACAAACCAATGATCATGCCATGGATGGTGCCCTCTATAGTTGTGCAACATGTAACTTGCACGATCCTACACAGTGGGCCTGTAGGGGATAAAATGGGCTTAATTAAATCATCTGGTAGAGGTTGACATTGAAGAAATAGTCAGTGACGGTAATACCAATTTTGAACTGAAAGGGTTGGATTTCCCCACTGATCCAGACTGTAGGTAACATTATTCCATTTTGTGGGGTGCTAATGATTTGAGATGAATTGCTCACAATTTTTCCAAATTCAAATATTGACTTATATGAAAACTGCTGTGGGAAAGAGAAAAGGATTATTGGGGGTCGGGGAGGGGTCGTCTTTGTCAACACCCCTGCAGAAGCCTTGGGTTGTGCTGGCCAATGTCTGTACTAATAATATATAAACTGCAGTGTTGGCAGCAGGAATGGGAAGTCTCCGGGAAGGCAGCTTCTGCGAGCCATTTTTTTCCTTTACCAAATGCTGGACTGTAGGTAAATGTATAGATCTGAAAAGGGAGCCTGGTTAAATTAGGCAGAACTTTCAGGAAGCCAAGTAATAAATGACAACTTAATTAAATATAATTAAAACATTTTAGACCTTTTTGAGGCCTCTTTCAACAAGCGATGATTGCAGCGTGGGGAAAGGCCATAAGGAAAAGAGAGGCAAGGTGCTTTCATTTTCCTTTTTCTTACTTTTTGGTCTCAGCTGTTTTTTCTCTTCACTATTAGAAATGCAGCTGGATCCTATTTATAATCCATTTTCACATTTGTTTGAATTAAAATCCCAGATTGTTGTGCTTTCAAGGTTGAATGTGCACGGCAGCCAACGTTTATCCAGCCCTTTCGAGAGTTACTGGGTAACTGGGCTCCAGGAAGGGAAACTACGCCACGCGTTTGTGCCACAGGGAGGAGAGAGAGAAAACAGACCCAAACCAAAAACCTCTGACATCACTGTTGTTTGGAGAGAGATTGTTCTGCTCAGAACATGTGCTGCCTACTTAAGACTCTAATTATTCTAAATTACTTAAATTGGCTCTAATACCTGCGTTTTATTTTTTGATATTAAAGAACAAGCCATTTTAAAAAGAAATTCATAATGCCGTCAAAACATTGGCAAGAAATTCTCTCAGTAGAAAGCTTGGGCTTGGAAATACCTATGCTCTCTACCACCTGAATTCTAATCTGAGAGCCGTGTGCTCTCCCCAAGTCTTTTCCAGTATCCTGTTTATGTCTAAATCCAATAGTCCAGCCATGCCAGCTTGTTACCACATGGAAAACTCCATTGCTCAGAGAAAGTTATGAATCCCTATATTCTTTATGCTTTAAGATCCACCATGACATCTCAAAGTAATTGCCAGGTAAACCTACCAGATGGTTTTTGGGGGACGAGGAATAGACTAATAATTTCCATTAGCATAATATTGTTATTATAGAGATTTAACAACCTCAGCGATGTGGTGTCCTGTCCTGGTGGAAAGTTTATGGGCCAGAAATAAAATAATACTTATAGGCACCCCTGAGGCCTTTTGAGAGAAGTACTAGAGAGGTTAATGAGATCTCAGGTCTCTTCAGCTCCTGACAGAAATGTTCTTATTTGAGCTGAGCTAAGTGATCTGGGGTGGGACATGGTGGATGCATAGCAAACTGAACAGAGGTAGAGAAAGTTCGTTTCCAGGCCTGGCTCTGCTGCTGCAGTTCAGCTTATAATCATGGCTCTGATCTGGTTTCAGACTGTTTGGGTTTCAGTTCTGATTCCATTCTTCACTAGCTGGAGTACCTTGAGCATGTTACTTAAGTTCTCTGTGCCCCAGTTTTTTACACCTGCAAAATGGATATAATAACAGTACCTCAATAAATGGTTGTCGTGGGGGATGAGGTAATCGTGACAAAAGTGGGAAGAACAGTGTCAGTGACATAGTAAACACACGGTGAATATTATTATTTTTATTATTAGGATTATAGGGTTTTAAGCAAGTCATCTAACTGTGTTGGACCTCAGCTTCCTTAACAGTGAAATGAAAGAGGTTGGCCTGACTCCGGAATTCTGAGACTCTGTAGGTCTAGATGATCTAGAATCCTGATGTAATTAAAAACCACTCTGTTTTGAAATTGGAGTATGAATTTGTTCTTTGAAACCTATCACCAGACTTTGGAAACGAGGTGTAATGTGCAGTAGGTGTTAACTGTTAGAACAAGAGTTCAGAAGAAGGGTCATTGAGAGGAAGAGGCTCCTATGTAGGGGGGCAGAAAGGTTGGTGGGTCTCCACCTTGTACTAACCTGCTTAGCAGGTTGTTAGGTCTACCGTGCCCGGGGCGGGTTTGGGGGGTGGGTCATGGAGAGGAGAAGAGGTAATTAGTTCTCCCAGGGGCCTAAAAAAAGATTGTTTAGGTTGATCATCCTCAGTCATCAGATGAAAACACATATCCTTCTCTGACGTGGAAGCAGAATCCTCCATTTTGCTCATTTGTCTACAGAAAAGGAGAGGACCTATTGGAAATACAGGGAAATGAATCAGGTAGCTGCTATTCCTGGGTTGGATAACTCTTGTCTTTTGAGCCCTACCAGTTGCCTGTGTCTTGTAGTACAAGTAACATATGCCCCTTGTTTTTCCAAGGCTTATTTTGGTTTCTAGTTGTCTGACCATAATCAATCAATGTAGTTGATTATACTCTGGGGATACAATTGAACAATCCATTAAGCTGTTGATTCCTCTGCCTTCTACCCACAGAGTAATTGTTCTTTTTTCCCCATGAGGAAGAGAAAGTGCCCTTTTGCCTCCCAGGTGGCTTCAATACACAAGTTCTCTGTCCTGTTATCTGTAGCTACCCTGGTGAAGAACACAAGTGTTCTTGTCTTTGCATTAGGGCATGTGTCTTGAGGACAAATTTGAGCTTTGGGAACCTTTACACTGGTGGGATAGATGGGATCACACACTTTTTTCAAAACAGTCTCTCTTGTGTGGAGGCAAAAACACAAGTTGGTATCTCTGTTCTCTGTCAGAGATGCCCTTTTCCTCTTTCCCCGTGGCTTGAGTCTTTAGGGATGTGCATGTCCACAGCCAACACAGAAAGAACTTTCCTCCAAAACCTAAATTCCTGGGAAAGCAACACATTAATAAATGAAGGCAAGGGTCATTAAAGTTTCTTATATGCACGTTGCCTGATTTCCTTCAGGAGCAATGTTGATTTTTTTTTTCCTTATTGTACTTATAAGCTATGTGTAATTCGTGTGGATAACTTACATATCTTTATTTTATATTTTAAGGGATTATAAATTGATAATATTTATTAGAATTTAAAATGTACAAATCTATTCCTAGTGTGCAGCATATATGTTCATATAATGCATATGCATTTACAAATACAGACATGTATACATATAGTAGAATGTTGTTGACCCATGTCAATCAATAGAGAAGGTATTAATCACATTTTAGTACATATGTGCAATAAAATACTATGAAGCTCTTAAAATCAACTAAATGATTCCATGCATACAGATCTTGAAAAGGTTTAAATTTTGAGCGAAACACAAGAAAGTGCATAAAATTAATAAGAGACTTTGTGTTTGAATAAAAAATTTCTCCAAGAATGAATACAAAATATTATAAATCAAGCCCTGAAAAGTAAGGTAACATGTGGCTTTCACTTCCTGAAGTCTCTATTTTTTTAAATTAATTAATTAATTAATTAATTATTTTAAAGTTCCATGATTTATTACTTGCGTATAACACCCAGTGCACCATGCAATACGTGCCCTCCTTAATACCCATCACCAGCCTATCCCATTCCACCCCCCCCCGCCCCGAAGACCTCAGTTTGTTTCCCAGAGTCCATAGTCTCTCATGGTTCCTTCCCCTTTCTGTTTACCCCCCCCCCACCTTTCTTCTACCGATCTTCGTACTTCTTATGTTCCATAAGTTACATATCTTTAAACCCCCTGACTTGATATCAGTAGTATTTCTGTCTTTATCGGGCAAGAACAGGACTCAGGAATCTCCTGTTTGGAGTCACCGTCAGCATGTCAGTATTTGCAGTTTAGTCCATGTGGTTCTATTCAGGTTAAACACTCAGTCCCCTGAAATTGGAGCAGTTCATTTCCTAGTCAAACAAGCTAAATACAAGAGATACAAGAGACAGAATAAAGATAAATTCCTCAATGGACCAAGATAAGCTGGTTGGTAAGGGGAAAGATAATTAGTCTTAAGCCAGTTCTGATTCTTTCAGGTTTTATCTTTGCTACTCTTGGTGGTGGAACTTCTGTTCTTGAAGTTGAGTGATTTCTATCCTTCTCTCACACCTGGGGCAGTTCAGCAACAGGGTCAGTGGTACCCTAATAATCTCTTTATTGTGTGCATTCCCTGGGTATGTTAGGAGGCAGGGAAGAAGTATAGAAGGGATGGCCTTAGAGAGAAGCAGGGTGGAGGTTATTTTTGTGAGAAAACCCTAACAACATAAAGGATTTGTTACTGAAATGCTTATTGGGAAATAAACTTAAAACTAGCCCTCCCAATATATTTCTTCTGAGGGGACTGGTATGTAGATTTTGGAGAATAGTAGTAAATCAACCCTTCTTTTTCAGATGTATAAGTGCAAATCCAAAGCCAGTGTGAAGGTTTTATATTTACTTCTGTTCTCCCTGAGTGCCCTGCTCCATTTATCTCCCATGTTTTTTTATTATATTCTCTCTTCTTATCCCAAATACCATTCTCATCCTATCTGATAATGACCAGCAACATACTACTTTCGTCTACAGGTATTCCTGAAAGGTCGGCTGGCTCCTTGCTAAGCAAACTACAGACATATAGCATTGACATCACCTCCTGGGAGCTCGTTAGAAAGGCAGAATCTCAGTCCCTGCCCTAGACCTCTTGACTCAGAATCTGTTTTTTACAGGATCTCTACATGGTCTGTATGCACATTGAATTTTCATTCTCCTTGAGTCGTCATTGGCTGATGGTCACAGTATTTGACATTAGATAGTCCAGATCCTACGTGTCAAATTCTGGCATTTGAAGAGACAGTAGACTATAAGAAGTAGATGAGTTAAATGAAATATATGGAATGTAGATTTGAGAAAAGTAATTTCTTTTTCCCTGTCTGCCTCCAGTCAGCTGGGTGGCCTTGAGGAAGTCACTTCTTCTTTCTAGATCTTAGAGTATTTGTAGATGATTTCTAATGATTCTGATAACATTGGATGGTTGTATGGATATAGGACTCAGTATTTATGGAGCAAGAGAAGTTCACTTAAGAATTCGTTGTACATCATATGCTTAGATCAATGGAATGAGGACTCTTCCTGTCAGTAAATTTTAATTTCATGGCTTCCTGCTTTTTCATGTTACACAACCAAAAATTCCAAGTGTAGAGGGACTGCTTGGTTGACTTGCAAAAATGGCACGAATGATTGCAGAAATAAAAACTACAGCCAGAGTGTGTAAAAGAGTGACTCAGGACCAGAAGATTAAAAATATTTTTGTTTCCAAAAGGGCTGTTGAAATGTTCAGGTGTACATGGTAAAATGTGGCTGAAATTTGAAATATTTAGGGCTGGATAATCAAGAACTTTAAAGAACCTGAGGCCTGACTGAGGCTTTCAGCCAAATCACATATTTTGTGTAATGTAAATTGTGATAAGGCATAAAGTCCCATGTTTCCAGATGGACAGGTAAGCAAATTTTTATGTTTATATAGTTTTGAGTATATCATTATGAATATATAATATATTTATATATTATATATATAATATATAATATATAATACATATATATATTTTATATATATAAAACTACATTTTTTTCAAATTTCAAAACCAGTATTTTATTCAGGTAATCTTCAGAAGAATCCTCCTTTGTTAAGATGCATATTTTATAGCCCAAATAAATGATATTTCATCTATGAAAACTTCCCCAAATCTTTTGAGAAGTGGTTTCTGTTTTTCTTCTAACAGTGTTCCAGTTAATCTGACTAGTGTCATAATCAGTCATTTGTCAGTTGTCTTGTTCACTGGGTTTTAAATTCTTCTAGTGCAAGGAAATTTCTTTTTTAATCTTTGCGTTACGAGTATGTGGTATAATCCCTGAAACATTGGGAGTATGTGTCAAATATTTATTAAGTTAAATGGAACTAGTATTATATGATCTCTGGCCCTTATTGTTGCTTTAGTTAATTTTTAAATGGTCCCATATTTTCATTGATGAAAATAAGACTTAACTACATTTTAGAGTAATGGAAATGGGATAGGATCTAGAAGATTCAGAAGTAGTGCAAACATCTGAAAATGATCTCCTGCATGTACAGAAGAAAATTTCAGGAAATTTGCAACCTCCATAGAATCTAAGAAGACATGATTTCCACGAAGCTGGCACATAGCCTGATTATGGAAAGGTAACTGGTACAGGGAAAAGGAAGTATGATAAAGTAGGATTAACAAATCAAAACAGGGGCGCCTGCGTGGCACAGCGGTTAAGTGTCTGCCTTCGGCTCAGGGCGCGATCCTGGAGTTATGGGATCGAGCCCCACATCAGGCTCCTCCGCTATGAGCCTGCTTCTTCCTCTCCCATTCCCCCTGCTTGTGTTCCCTCTCTCGCTGTCTGTCTCTATCTCTGTCAAATAAATAAATAAAATCTTAAAAAAAAAATCAAAACAAACATACAAAAAACTTCAACATCAGAAACAAACGTTAACTTGTGCAATGCAAGTGGTGTTAAGAATGATCTCTGAACTAGCAATAAATTTGAGAAGCTCCTTTAGAAGTTAGAGGAAAGAGATAGAAAATGAAAATGATGAGAAAACAGGTGGATCAATAAGAATAGTGAATAGAAAGATGTCTTCTGGGCGTGCTTAGGTGGTGCAGATGGTTAAGTGTCTGACTCTTGGTTTCAGCTTGAGTTGTGATCTGGGGGTCGTGATCTCAGGGTCTAGGATCAAGCCCTGCATGGGGCTCCATGCTAAGGGAGTCTGCTTAAGTTTCTGTCTCTCTCTGCCCCCTTCCCCATCCCACTCCTTCCCTCCCTCTCTCTCTCTACATAAATAATTCTTAAAAACAAAAGAAAAGAAAGAAAGACGTCTTCTGGAAGATAGGAGTTCACAAATGAGTCACTGGAGGAGATAGACCAGACGCGTTAATCAAAGGGATATGAGTTGAGGATGGGGGTTTTCAGGATTATAGAAATCATCGTTTTCCTTATCATGAACAACAATCACATTTTTGGACAAAATCATTGCAAAGAGTGTCCACACTTTGTCTCATCTTAGCAAAGGTGAAAGGACTTTAAAGAATTCTGAAAGTATCCAGACACGGGAAGAGGACAACTGATAAAATTATAAAACTCAGGATGGTCTTAGGCACCTTATTGATAACAGTAAATGCCAGAAGGTAATTGTGGGCAGTGGACAGCTTTGAAGAAAGTCAAATTATGAAAACAGGTCTATTACTTCATAATAATCAAAGAACTTTAAAATAAATAAATTATAGTATAGTCATGTAAAAACTATTATATAGCATGGAAGAGAGAAAAGCAATGTTGAAATCTTTTTAAAAAATATTTTTAGAAAGAGAAAGAGAGGGGAGAAAGGACAGAGAGAGAAGGAGAAGGAGAGAGTCCCAAGTAGGCTCCATGCCCAGCATTTATGTACCTTTTGAAAAACTGAGTTCTTCAAACTCTTCTATTTTCTTTAGTTTCCTTCACTCCCTTTTGCTTAAGCCCTGTCGTCATCATCACTCATTTGTGTTACGTTCTTGGCCCTATATGCACCCCAAGTTTATAGGCCATAGATTTAAAGAAGAATCTGGACACAGGGAGAAAGTAGCCCTCTACTAAGAATTAGAAATGTACCATAAAGCTTATAAGATTGTAACAGTTTGGTAATGAAGCATGGACAGGCAGATTAATTAGCAGAATAGAATATTAAGCATGCAATAAACCCAAGTACACATGGAATTTTAGTACATGCTAAAAATGGCATCTCCAACCACTGGGCGGAAACTGCAAACAACTGGTCAGCCATTTGAAAAAAAGAAAAATTGTGTCGAAACCTCATACCATACACAAGAGTAAACTCCAAATGGGTTATATATCTAACCACAAAATAATGAAATCACACATGCAGTACAAGAAAGCCTGGATGGATTTCTTCTTAACATCAGCCTAGAGAAAGACTTTCTACCCAAGACTCAAAATCCAGGTATAATAAAAGATTGATCAGTTTGACTACAGTAAAAATCATGAACTAGTCAAAAGACAAGTGAAAAATTGGAAGAAAATACTTGTATACCACAAGGAGTTAATATCCTTAGTGTATAAAGAACTCTTAAAAATTAAAGGACAGAGGGCTAAAAACCTGAGAGAAAAATGAGAAATAGATATAGACAATTTAAGAAATGAAAATAAAAATGGTTCTTAAACATACGAAAAAATGTTCACACTCATAATTAGAAAAATACAAATTAATACCTTTTCTCACCTGTTAGACTGATTAAAATTAGGACAACACATTCTGTTAGCAAGGCTCTGGGGAAGCATGCATTCCCTCATGTTGCTCATAGGAATGCAAACTAGAGGGGCGCCCCGGTGGCTTAGTTGTTAAGCGGCTGCCTTTGGCTCAGGTCATGATCTTGGCGTCCTAGGATCAAGCCCTGCATCAGGCTCACTGCTTAGCGGGAGGCCTGCTTCTCCCTCTCCCAACCCCCTGCTTGTGTTCTCTCTCTCTCTGTCAAATAAATAAAATCTTAAAAAAAAAAAAAAAAAAAAGGAATGCAAGCTAGAAGAACCTTCTAGAGGGCATCTTGGCAATATGTAACCAAACTACAGGTGCCCTTGTCTCTTGACCCGGCAATTCTACCATAAGGAAATCTACCGTAAGGTATACTCCCAAGAGTATAAAAATAATTGCAACCAAGGTTATTCATTCTTGTATTGTTTGTGTTTCTAAAATATTAGAACAACGAAATGCCCATCTGTAATAGTTGAATAAACTATGGTACAACCACGTAAGTGGAGTACTCTGTAGCTATAAAAAGAAATGAGGAAGATCTCTAAAAACTGATATGGGGTGATTTCCAGGACATACTATTAAGTGAAAAAGCCAAAGCACAAAGGGTACCTGTAGTGTGCTACCCTTCATGTAAGAAAGAATAGGATATTGGAAAATATGCACGTATTTGATCATCTGTGCCAAAAAGAGATACAGGAAGGATAAACCTGGGGAGCGGGGTGGGGGGGGTGGCAATTACCTATGATGTGTGTATGTGTGCAGGAAAGGAGTGAAGAAAATAGGACAGTACAGATAAGTGAGTGATACTTCTCTGTTTATCTTGTTGTGTAACTCTGACTCTTTGAACCATGATAATGCTTGCATGACCAAAAATAAATGAATAATTACTATTATTAATTTAAATTAGTAGTTTGTGTGTGTGCATGCACATGCCTATGTGTGTACTGGTGTACTGGAATGCATACAATGAATTAACCTAACTGTATTGCAGAGGGGTGGGGAAAGGGAGAGCTAAGTAACTTTAAAAGACAGCATTTTGTTTATATACTTAAGAAGAAAAGAGAACTACCTATGAAGGATTGTGCTACAGTTAGTGACTTTGTTTCTGACACATATAAGTTAGCAGCTCTGGAACTACTTACTGTGTATACTAGGACTGAACCAATAAGTAAGTGAACTGGATATTGAGAGCCAAGTTCCTCACTCGAAGAGGAAGCAGCTACAAACCAGGGAAAAGGGAAGGCTAGAACAAACACTGTCCTGGTGGGTTGAAATCAGAGGTATTAGTATAAATTAGTGGTTTTACATACACGTATATAGATGGATCAATACAGAAATAAATAGAGACGTTCGTGTGTATGTGGGTTAATATACATACATATTTTTTCCTAAGTAGCGATAGACATACCTTCCATCAAGATTTTAGTTTTTAAATATCATTCTCTGATAAAGGAAAAAGGGTTCCTTGTTGACGCCAGGGTTGGGGTAGAGAAAATACAGGATGAATTTGCAATCTCTTCTGGTGCCAGATGTTAGGAAGTGTTGAACAAATGATAGCAGCATGTCAGAAAGACACAGGATCTACCTTGTAGGAGCTCTTGGCCAAAACTGGGACTAATGTGAGCCAAAGCATGATAGCACTGAATTCAAATCCATAGAATCAAGTAAATATCCATGCATCTGATATAAATAAATAATGGAATAATAAATAAAATGGGAGAAGGGACAGCTCTCTTGTAGTAGAAATTCAGTCAACAAACACAGAAGGAATGAGGGATGTAGAAAATCACCATTAGGCAGTCATGGTAATAATACTTGCAGGCAAGAACCATTGATGGATGCTGAAATTAGGGGACAAAATATAATAAGAAAGAAGATATTTGCATAGTCTCAAGTATTTCCTTAGAAGATATTTATTAATTACAAAGAGAAAGATAGTAACTTTATAGTGGAGAAATAGGGCAATCACCAAGGTAACCAAAAGAACAAGGTTTACATGACTATTGTAACACATATTGACATCATGTACCTCCTGCTGTGATGCACTGAGAAAGGTAAAATATCACTTCTGTGATATTCTTGCCAAAAATGCATAAAATCATCCTAATTACGAGAGAACACCAGATAGGTTGACATTATAGTGATATTGCGTGAAAAAACTGATTTAAAAAAAGGCAAAGTCACAAATGATGAGGAAAGGTGAAGGAACCATCATATACCTGAGACGACAAAGGACAAGGGAAAAGTGACCCAAAAAAAATGCAGTTGGGGTCCTGGATTGGATCCTCGAAAGAAAGAAAGAAACAAAAAAACTTAGTGGAAAAATTGGTGGAATTTGAGTAAATTCTACAGATTAGTCAATTGTGTTAAGGATATTAATTTCCTTGTTTTGATAATTATACTATAAGGAAGTAAGTTGTTAAGATTTGGAGAAACTGTGTGAAGGGTATGTAAGAACTATCTGCTATTTTTGCAACTTTTTAAAAAACTAAAATTATTTCAAGATAAAAGTTGAAAACTAGTTTTAAATTTATCAGAGTCTCAAGACATTGGTTCCCAAGAGGAGGTTTAAAAAATTCAGGAAAGGAATTATTGAAAGGAAATGATAATAATATAAAACCAGAACGAATGCATTATTGGTATTTTAAAAAATGAGTAGATTGAAACTTATCTTTCAAATCACAAGGGAAAATAACTTATATTTAAATGAAAACAGGTGGAGGAAGGGAGAGGAAGAGAACAGAGTAGAATACCAAGTTCTCAAGTTGAAAAGGGATATAAAATAGGTGTTAAGTGTGACCGATTTGAAGGATTTATTTTGAAAGGTAAAGTTCAGCCGGGCTGAAGAAATTGGTTTCTGTGTTTTCCAAAATGCTGTCTTGTCATTTCTTTTATTGATGTGGACATTAAGCTAAATAAAAATAAAGAGCAGTGTTTGTTTGATAAAATTCCAAAGCGGCTGCTGGATCCCAGAAACCACATGATATTTTAAAGATGTCAGAATTTGGCCTTCATGCATGGCAGTTGGCTGTGAATGTTCACCTTTAACTCTGGGACTGTAATTAGGTCACAAAGTTCGTTTTTATTGTTTAAATTTCTTTCATTTCTCTGTTGCCGCCCAATTGTGTAGGTAAAGCAGGTTTTATCACACTTTGCAAGTTCCTCACTTTTAATTCTATTCCTACCACGCTAGATTAAATTTAAGGGTCACCAAAGTCAGGAGCCACTGACCTTTGCCTTCTTAATGGTTCTCACCATTAATACTTGACCCTAAAAGCTATGTATACAATAAACCATATTTATAGGTGTGGAGGGAAGGGAAAAGCAGAAACAAAGTGAGTCGAGTGATTATTTATTTTGCCATGCTCTTCTGAGTTTAGGAATGTTCACACAGTCTATACTTCAGCTGATGAACTTGGACTGGCTGCCTTTTTTGGTGTCTGAACAGAATGTTAGGATGAAATTTGAGGGTAATACTCAAAATGACACCCCTAGCTTGTCTCAGTCACTCAGTGATTGCTAATACTTCACCTTAATTATGCTCTAACTTGAGATCTCTCTGTTTTGTTTTTGTTTTTGTTTTGCGTATGGAAGAGGAAAATAAAGGACACATACTACATTTAAGATTATCATCTCTGAACAAAATATTGACGTGTTTATTTTCAAAGATTAGAACTGTGGAAACTGAGAATATTATTAAGGAATTTTGTGAAATATGTCCTTATTCTATCTGATGGAAGAGAACAAAAAAAAGTTTTTATGAATTGAAATCTCCAGCATTTTTCATAAACTTTGGATGTTTTCCTCTACCTAATAGTTTCTAGAATTAGTTGTTTTTCCCTTAAATTTTGGGCAAATTGAGTGATTTTGTTTGCTGCTTTTTTTTTTCCTCCCTTCTTAATGTATCTATTTTCCAGGACATTTGTTATTTGGATGATCAATTAAAAGCTGTTAACCCTTTTTTTTTCTTTTTTGATGAGCACAACATCTGGGCTGGACAAGGGGATTCCTTTCCTGGGAACAGAACTTTCAGAGCATCCAGACTGTCTATCATTTTTAGATTTACAAGAAAACTTGGCTTTCAATGGCCTGTGTTGAGGGGGATATGTGTGCACACATGTACACATGAAATAGTGCATTATTAGGGCTTGCTTAAAAACACACATGCAAATATTGCGAGAAAGGACAAAGTTCATTATTGATTTACACACAGGAGCATTCTACTTCCCAACCTTTTAAAACCTTTTGGGGAGTGACTAGACAATCTTTCCTAAAGCCTGTGATAATTATTTTGGTACTATACTAGCTATCCGAAAGGAATGCATGGTGATTAAGGCAAAGAATTTCTCTTGGTCATAGATTGACGGAGAGACCTGGTCTTATAAAATACTCTATTTCCTCCATTAATTGTGTCCGTGTGGAGTTGTAACCAAGTAGCTGAAACAAATAAAACTTAAGTAATATTGTTTCCTTTTAAAATATTTCACTTAATTTGTGGAAGAGGTTTGAACTCATTAAACATGCACAATTTCCCACCTCCCCCACCTTCCAGCAAGTTCCTCCCTCCCCAACCCTGTCCTTTTGAAACATTCCAGAAATGCCCATAGCAGCACCATCCCTTCAGAAGCCCAGTGAGGGAGGCTACTTTAGCCACCCTCTAATTGGGGAGTGTAGGTAGAAAGGAAGGCAGAGTGCGCAGTTAGCTCGGGGCGTTATAAACCTCCCTTCTTTTACCTGGAACTGAAATTAACAGTTGATTCTTTCTTACTGTAGTCTTCATGATAATTCTCATCTTTCTGTGGCTCTGATTAATTCACTTTGGTGAGAATTCCTAACTCTTTGAGTGGGATTCTTTGTATGAAAGGACAAGGTGGTTTTATGAGGATATATTTCCCTATACAGTAAAGCAGGTAATCAGTGGATTAGCACAGAAAAGCTTCTCAGCAGTCAGAGCAAAAACTAGAAAGAGCCTGTGTATATGTGTGTGCATGTGAGTGGAGAGTTTGGAATTGCCTTGTGGTGGTTTATTGTCTCTGTCTATTTCCTAGAGTTGAAAGCATGCCAGAGTTAACATATGTAGAAGCTTGCTTGGAAACAGATCCCCTCACATCATGTACACATAGAGCAAAAACTTTCTATCTCCCTCTTTTCCCCCCCATTTTGTGAGAGAAACCACAGAAATGGGTAATTACTGTTCCCCTTATTGTGGACACAAAAGTATACTGGGAGATGAAACGGCAGAGGCCAGTTTTAGTAATTACTTTCTCCCATCTTTTGTCTACTTTGTATAGCTGAACTAAGTCAAGAGACACACTTATTTAGGGACTTTCGGCAGTCTTATGTAGATAATCAAGCTAAGAAACCTTCATGTGCATGGAATTACCTGTGGGTTTTATAAATTTTAGTTGGAGATGATTTAAGACTATATTTCTTAATATCAATATAAATCTATTTCAGCTCTACAAAATATCAATATTGTGATGCATTCATCTTTTCCTTTCATTGCAGTTTCCTTAATAATTGAATTCATTTCATCATTTTCATTCATTGATATATGAGATCATTCTCCATTTATTGTGTTCTAAGGATCAACATCAAGTATTTGCCCCAAACACCTCCCGGAAGTCAGGGCTTTGAGTTTAATGAATCAGGCTTTTCCCATTAGGCTGAGTCAAACTTTAATTTGTCTGTCACCACTAGGAAGTGTAGAGCTATGATCCAGTCCTTTGGGTTTAGGGTGGGTTTGTGGATGCATGGAAAATAATAAAGGCTATTAACTTTCAGTGTGATTCATTTCTAAATTTTTCTCGATTTTTTTTTTCCCTCTCTCTCGTCTTTCCAATGTACTGTGAGGGAATAACACAGCTACAAACATTATAGACAGTACATACTGAATGAATCTATTTTTAGTGTATAATTTTCCCTCTTTGTGGTAACATTGTAATTTAAATGTACAGAAAACAAGCAAGTAGACTGTGTGAGGTAGTTCAAGATATTCAGCGAACAGCGGAATTTTTCAGCTGGAAGTATTTTGGCCATCTGTATGGCTAGATTTTAAGAAAATAACAAGATTATTAATTAGAAAATGTTATTTAGTTATTTCAAAAGTAATCTTGCAAGAATATTCACCATTAATTCTTAATTTTTATTGTGGTAAAATATACATAATAAAAAATTTACCATATTAACCACTTTTATAAGTACAATTCAATAGGATTAAGGTACATTCACAGTGCTGTACAATCATCACCACTATCCATTTCCAGAACTTTTCATCATTTCCAAATGGAAGCTCTGTACCCATTAAGCATAACTCCTTATACCCTTACTCCCCACCTGCTGACAACCACCATTCTGTTTTCTCTGGCCATGAATTTGCCCATCCCAGGTATCTCATACATGTGGAATTGTACAGTATTTGTCTTTTTATGTCTGATATATTTCACTTTTCATACTATTTGTAAGGCTCATTCATGGTGTACCATGTACCAGAACTTTATTCCCGTTTATGGCTAAATAATATTCCATTATATCTATATATGTATATGTCTGTCTGTCTAATCTATCTATCTATCTATCTATCTATCTATCTATCTATCTATCTATCTCTCACATTCTTTTTTTTTTAAAGATTTTATTTGTTTGACAGAGAGAGAGAGAGCCAGTGAGAGAGGGAACACAGCAGGGGGAGTGGGAGAGGAAGAAGCAGGCTTCCAGCAGAGCAGGGAGCCTGATGCAGGGCTCGATCCCAGGACCCCGGGATCATGCCCCGAGCTGAAGGCAGATGCTTAACGATTGAGCCACCCAGGTGCCCCTATCTCTCACATTCTTTATTCCATTCATCTGTTGTTGGACATTTGGGTTTTTACCTTTTGGCTGTTGTGAATAATGCTAATATAAACATTAATGCACAAGTATCTGTCTGAATCCCTACTTTCAATTCTTTTGGGTATGCATCCAAAATGGAATTGCTGTATCATAAGATACTTTGATGTTTAATTTTTTGAGGAACCACCAACCTGTTTTCTATAAAAGCTGCATCAATTTATGTCCTCACCAGCAATGCACAAGTGCCCCAATTTTTCCACATCCTCTCCAACACTTACTATTTTCTTTTTTGTTTTCATAATAGCCATCTTAATGGATGTGAAATGGTATCTCATTGTGGTTTTGATTTGGATTACCCTAAAAACTAGAGATGTTAAGCATTTTTTTTTCTTTTAACTTTAGTTTTAAAGACATGGGATACAGGAAACAAATATCATACTGTGGAACAATTTTCAAAATTCAAATGAATTTTTCAGATAGATCTTGAAGAAAGTTTATCCTGGAGCATGGCTTCCAAAATCTCCTCCTAGAGCCCCAAACTATTTACCTATATTCCTTTGTCCTAGATGTATTCAGATGAAAATTTTTATAATTCCTTCCCTTTATTTTGTCCTTGAAAATGACTTCATTTCTATTTTTTTTCTTTTTTTCTTTTTTTTTTTTTTGTTGATCCCCCCACCCACCTCCCCTCTGGTAACCATCAGTTCTCTATAGTTAAGATCTGTTTCTTGGTTTGCCTTTCTCTCTTTTTTTTCCTTTGCTTGTTTGTTTTGTTTCTTAAATTCCACATATGAGTAAAATCATATGGTATTTGTCATTCTCTGACTTATTTCACTTAGCATTATACTTTCTAGCTCTGTCCATGTTGTTGCAAATGGCAAGACTTTATTCTTTTTTATGGCTGAACAATATTCCAGTGTGTGTGTGTGTGTGTGTGTGTGTGTGTGTACCACATCTTTATACATTCATCTGTAGATAGACACTTAGGCTGCTTCCATAGTTTGGCTATTGTAAAAGATGCTGCAATAAATATAGGGGTTCATGTATCCCTTTGAATTAGTGTTTTTGTAATTTTTGGGTAAATACCCCGTAGTGTGATTCCTGGATCATAGGGTAGTTGTATTTTTAATTTTTTGAGGAACCTCTGTACTGTTTTCCACAGTGGCTGCACCAATTTGCATTCCTCCCAACAATGCATGAGGGTTCCTTTTTCTCTACATCCTTGCCAACACTTGTTGTTTCTTGTGTTTTTGATTTTAGCCATTTGACAGGTTTGAGGTGATGTCTCATTGTAGTTTAGATTTACATATCCCTGATGCAAGTGATGTTGAACATCTTTTCATGTGTCTGTTGGCCATCTGATGTCTTCTTTGGAGAAATGTCTATTCATGTTTTCTGCCCTTTTTGTAATTGGATTAATTGTTCTGGGGGTATTGAGTTATATCAATTCTTTTATATATTTTGGATACCAGCCCTTTATTGGACAGGTCATTTGCAGATATCTTCTCTCATTCCATAGGCTGCTTTTTAGTTTCATTGACTGTGTCCTTCACTGGTCAGAAACTTTTTATTTTGATGTAGTTCCAATAGTTTATTTTTCCTTTTGTTTTCCTTGCCTCAGGAGACATACTTAGAAAAATGTTGCTACGTCCAATGTCAGAGAGATTACTGCCTGTGCTCTCTTTTGGGATTCATTACTCCTTTGTCAAATATTAATTGATGATATTGGTTTTGTGTCTGTTTCAGGGTTTTCTGTTCTATTGATTTATGTGTCTATTTTTATGCCAGTACCATACTGTTTTAATTAGTACTGCTTTGTAATATAACTTGAAATCTGGAATTGTGATACCTCCAGGTTTGTTTTTCATTTTTAAGATTGCTTGGACTGTTTTAGGTCTTGTGATTCTATACAAATTTTTAGCATTGTTTTTTCTAGTTCTGTGAGAAATGGTGTTGATATTTTTTTTTTAGGAATTGCATTAAATTGTAGTTTTTTGGGGGTAGTATAGACATTTTAACAATATTTGTTCTTCTGACCCATGAGCATGGAATGTCTTTCCATTTCTTTGCATCATCTAGAGTTTCTTTCATCAGTGTTTTATAGTTTTATGAGTACAGGTCTTTCACCTCTTTGGTTGAGTTTATTGCTAGATATTTTATTGGTTTTAGTGCAATATTGTATGGGATTGTTTTTTTGATTTTACTTTCTGCTGCTTCATTTTTAATGTGTACAAATGCAATAGATTTCTGTACGTTGATTTTATATCCTGCAACTCTACTGAAATCATTTATCAGTTCTAGTAGTTTTTTAGTGGAGTATTTAGGGTTTTCTATACACAGTATCATGTCATCTGCAAATAGTGGAAGTTTTACTTCTTCCTTACCAACTTGGATGCCTTTTATTTCTTTTTCTTGTCGGATTGCTGTGGCTCAGACTTGGACTGTGTTGAATAAAAATGGTGAGGGTGGTTATCTTTGTCTTTTTTCTAACCTTAGTGGAAAAGTTCTCAGTTTTTCACATTGAGTATGATGTTGGCTGTGGGTTTTTCATGAGGCCTTTATTATGTTGAGATATGTTCCCTCTAGACCTACACTGTTGAGGGTTTTTATCGTGAATGGATTTTGTGCTTTGTCAAATGCTTTTTCTGCATCTGTTGAAGTGATCATATGCTTTTTTATCCTTCCTCTTATTGATGTGGTGTATCACATTGTTTTGTGAATATTGAACCTCCCTTGCATCCCAGGGATAAATCCCACTTGATTGTGTTGTGTGATTTTTAAAATATATTGTTGGATTTGGTTTGCATATATTTTGTTGAGGATTTTTGCATCTATATTCCTGAGAGATACTGGCTTGTAGTTCTCTTTTTTAGTGGTGTATTGATCTTGTTTTGTTAGTAGGGTGATACTGGCCACATAGAATAAATTTGGAGGTTTTTCTTCCTCTTGTATTTTTTGGAATAGTTTGAAAAGAATTGGTATTAACTCTTCTTTAAATGTTTCCTAGAAAGTTGCCTGTGAAGCCATCCAGTCCTAGACTTTTGTTTTTTGGGAATTTTTTGATTACTGATATAATTTCATTGCTGATAGTTGGGTTTGTTCAGATTCTCTGTTTCTTCCTGTTTTAGTTTTGGTAGGTTGTATGTTTCTAGATATTTATTCATTTCTTCTAAGTTGCCCAATTTGGTAGGAGATAAGTTTTCATAATATTCTGTTACAGTTGTAGTATTTCTGTGGTGTTGGTGGTTATTTCTCTTCTTTCATTAGTATTTTTGTTTATATGGGTCCTCTCTTTTTTTTTTTTAAATGAGTTTTTCTAGAGGTTTATCAATTTTGTTGATCTTTTCAAAGAACTAGCTCCTGGTTTCATTGATCTGTTCTATTGCTTTTACAGTTTCTATATCATTTATTTCTGCTCTAATACTTTTTTTAATTTCTGTCCTTTTTTCTGGGTTTGCAGTTTGTTTGTTCTTCTTTTCATAGCTCCTTTAGGTATAAAGTTAGATTGTTTCTTTGAGATTTTTCTTGCTTCTTGGTGTAGACCTGTATGGCTATGAACTTCCCTCTTAGAACTATGTTTGCTACATCCCAATGATTTTGGACCTTTGTGTTTTCATTTTCACTTGTTCTCATGTGATTTTTGATTTGTTGTTTGATTTCTTAGTTGATTCATTCATTGTTTAATAGCATGCTATTTAACCTCCATGTATTTGTGTTCTTTCCAGATTTTTTCTTGTGGTTGATTTCTAGTTTCATAGCATTGCGGTCAGAAAAGATGCATGATATGACTTTGATTGTTTTAAAAGTTGAGCATCTTTTCATGTTCTTATTGACTATGTGTATTTTTGGAGAAAAATGTCTATTCAGATCCTTTGCCCATTTTTGAATTGGGCTGGGTTTTTTGTTGTATTCTGAATCTTGATTCTTATTATTCAGAAGTTTCCATGCTACATCTAAATGAATTTCCTTATATTATTTTGCTATGTTATTAGGTTATTTTGTTTATATATGTAGGTAATTTTTTGTATATATTTGTGTATATATACATATATACATAAAAATATACCTACATATATACACATACATATAAAGATATATAAATGTGTATAATTACAAAATAATTAGTACAGTTTTAAGCTTGAATAATTGCAAACTTAACCCAAAACATCATTTGGATATTTAGTTATTTAAAGTTTTTTTTATAATTACTTATTTTCATGAATTTTAGCAAATTATTTTTAAACTTAATTTTTTGTTTCATTTTACTATCCTCAATTAGAGGGACTAACACAAAAGCATGTAAATAACAAAAAGCAAATTGCGCCTTTTGTGAGTTATTTAAATCTTGGCCATTTGCCATATGTTCCAAAGGGAAAAGAGCAGTAATTTGTATTAACATTCATACACATAGAACTTGGTAATTACTCTCTTGGTATGTAGAAGCAACCTGACTAGGTTTGATTGATAGTGCCACTTACTATGTTTGATTTTGGCTTGTTTAGCCTCTCTAAATCTCATCTTCCTCATCTGAAAATTGGGCTAATAATAGCTAACAATAGGCCATTCTAAGGATAAGATGAATAAACCTAGTGAGGTGATATGTACAGTTCTCAGCCCCTAAGAAGCACCCTATTTTCACTGTAGGATGATCTGATTAGTTAAGGAAGTTCACAGTCCTTTGGATGATTTCCTAGATTTGAAGATGGAAGGCATATCTTTGATTTTGCCAAGATATTGCTGAGTGATCATCACAACCCCTCAGAGGTTAAGAAATGAATAATCCGTTTCTATGATTTGAGATCGCTGGTACAATTGAAAATGAGGCAGTGCCAATTCAGGATCACAGCAATTATGGGATGTTTAAATGTTTGTGTTTAACAAATTAACACTTAGATATGGGCACACACAAACACAATGGCTACCTAGGACTTCACCTGGTGATAACATCAAAAGTCTAGATTTATAGGTTTCAGTGAATGGGAGACCTAGGCCAAGGGCCCACTTGAAATTTCCTCTTGCCTGCTACCACCATCCCATGATAATGCCTGGTAATCATACAAAAATAAAAGATCATGGGAGTTTAAAGTTCAAAGAAACATGGGTATTATTTAGGTCAGTATATTTTATACTCTAACACCCAAATTAGAAAACAGATATAAATGGCGCTTCCATGGTTGAAGTAGGAGACAGTGTTGAGACTGCTTTGCCCTCTAGCCTCATCTCTAGGCGGCTTTGGAGACCCAAGAATAATGCATGGCTTCATAGAACAAGATTGGAAAACATTGCTTTAGTCTTATTTTTTTTTAATAGGTGTTTTCCTCCATCCCATTCTCTAAGAAATGGGATTTAGAAAGGAGTAGTGCAAAAAAGTAGAAATTGTGAATTAGTGATAATATAGAACATGTGGCCCTAGAGAATAAATTAAAATTAACATTAAAACCCTAATTACAGTGAATGACCAGTTCTATTGCCTTATGTAAATTTAATTGTAAAGCATGTCTAAAGTCAAACATGTCTGAAAGAATTAACACATGTATACACAAACACAAACAGGGCTGTGTTAACACAATTATTTTAAATAGTTTTAAACTGTTGTTTTTTATTTCCTCCTCCTCCTTCTCCCTATATCCCCTCTCCTTCTTCTTTCTTCATTTCCTCTTCCTCTTCTTTCTGTATTTTTTTTTTTTTACAAACTGTATAGGTCAGGTCAGATTTTATTAGCTCTAGCTAAAGGTGGTTGTAAGAATAAGGAGCAAAGAGCTAATACACTTATCTACATGCTGTGTAACAGCCTATGTAAATATACAGGATATCATAAGAAATTCTAGAAATGGAGTTATCATAGCAATGAAAAACTGTACAGATTATGTTCTCCTTAGGCATTTATTCATTTTTGTATGATGAATGAATGCAAGAAGTCATCATTAGAGAACATAATAGTCTCTGATGATGTATTTATGACATGGAAAGATGTCATGTGATGAAGTGTTTACAACATGTAATGAGGTTGTGTAACAGTCTCTTTACAGCCTGCAATTACATTGACTAATTCCTTATAAAAATACTCAACAATATGCTCTCCCTGTGCACGTGCTTGATATCACTGCAGTTTAGTAGCCGATGCCTCTAAACTGCAAAATCAAGCAGCTTGGATGACTCAATACTGTTTCCTATTTAAGACATATAAAAGATCCTGGGTGTTTAGTTAGTATACTCCATGAATTGCCTCTTATTGGAGGTGACGGAGCTAACTAATATAATGCCTGTGTGTCAAATATTCTTATGGCTTTGAGAACTTGAGGGGCAGATTTACACCTGAAGTAACCATTCTTAAAAATGTACTCTTTTGTTATAGCAAGGGAAGAACTATGTACACCTGCTCTCTGAGATCCAGGGCAATGCTTGCATCTGACCCTCCACTCTTGTCATGTCTTATTTCACTAATTAGTGAGGAGTATCACTTAAATGAGGTTCCTCAAATGTTAAATGTAGGACAGAAAGCACCTTCCATATGAAGTTGCAGATAATTTATATTGTATGTGAATGTGAAGATGAATTAGACAGCTGGGGAACAGGAGCTGTTAAAGGGCCAAGGGGCCGAGATGCAGAACCTGAAATGAGACCCTAAACCTCTTGACGGGAAATGAGCTACAAGATGTGAGTGAGAAAATGCTGGATCCATCCTGCAAATGTGTGAGAGGATGAGGGAAAATAAGGAAATAGAGATGACGAACAGATAAAGAGAAATGTGATTTAGAAATCACCGACTAAACTTTCATTAGAATATGAATGAGTTGAAAAGGATTCTACTCTGAGGAAAATGAATGGGATGTTAGACTGATAGAAATATTAGTCTAGGTGCATTGAGCAGAAAGAAAGATAAAACCAGGTTGAAATATTTAATTTGTAGATATTCAAAGAAGTGTGTTGTAAAGACTGATTTAACAGTAAGTCAACTTTACAAAATTAGTTGAAATTTGATCATGTCAGATAAGGCTTGCTTCTTTCATACAGTGAATTCTAAGAGGATTTTAACATTACAGAGACTATGACTAATCCCATTTGTAGTAAGACTAAATATAATATTGACAGAAAGTGAATATGACCAGGTGATATTTTCTTATCTTGCATTTACATAAGTCTTTATAATTCCAGGACACTTTCATAACTCAATCAAACTTCAGAACAGTCAGCCCATGGGCTGGAGGAAATGTATATTAGTTTTCTGTTTTTCAAATAGAAAATAAGACCATAAGAAGTTAAATGATCACTTCAAGATCTTGGAATGAATTAATGGGAGGTCATGGACTCTCTTTCCTCATCCAAAGCTGTTTCTGAGAAAAGTCACTGCTTCCTCGGGCATGGTAGAGGTACCAGATGGCCTATAGCCAACCTAATATACCAACTGGAGGCAGTTGATTCCACACACAGAGATGACATACATGGAGTGTTATGGCTTTTGTTTTTCTCAGCTTGTTCTATGGCCAACAGTTAATGTGAAAGCAAAACAATGGAACTGAAAAAGAAGACCTGTCACCAAAATGGCATGGAAGCTGAGTGCTAGGGTTAAGAGCCTGCTAGCTAAGCATGTCCTTTAGCATGATTTCACAGAACAGAAACATCTTATCTTCATCACTCACACAAGGTTTCTTAAGTCTTCACCAAGAAAGAATTTATTTCAGTAATGCCAGAGATGTAATTGGTTACTTAGAGAGTTATTATCCTACTCCTCCGAGTACCGCTGTTTCCTCTAGTTCCAGACCTCCAAAGAACATCAAAAAGAACTCTGCACAAAGAGGAGCACATGGATTTGAAGAGATAAATTGGATTTGAACAGATAAATTGGATTTCAAGACTAACAAGCTTTTGTCAGTGATACATTAGGGTAATTTAGTTGAAACGTTATGGCTATTATTTTGTTTGTTTCTGCCATGAAAGTTTTTTTTAAGTCATTTTACTTCAGTTAGTTCCAAGAAATGAGCAATAGCATTCACGCAGAAGGGACCATAGAGTGGTCACTGATGGCCCTGTGACACAGTTGCTGTGATATATTTTAGTCCGGGTTGTGTGCTATTCATTTCTGGGTTATATGCTTCATAATAATGATTAAATGAATTATGAGGGCATCTTGTGGTGAGGTGGGACTATGTCTGAGGTAGGGATGGAAGGGATGCTGGTATTCCAAACTTAGATTTGAAAACCTGGTATTCCAGGTCACCATTAAAAAACAAACAAACATAGAATATTTAGCACTGGGTGTTAATTTGTCCAAAATATTTATTAAGAATCTTTTTACATACCAGATGATAGGTGCTAATTAAAAATAATCAAAAACCAATACGTGAGACTTGCAGCCTATATTGCCATTTCATTGGGAGATACAATTATTTCATTTATTTTTCCTTTAACTAGAATGATATTGGCCAAGATCCACTTCTTTACCTCTATGATCCCTCCAAAATCAGAGTATTGAGTGACTTCTATAATTTCTTCAAAGAATCCAACCCATACATAAGTCAGTATTTTCATAATAGACAGAAGAAGAGACTGTTTTATCTTGACTTTGGAGAATGAAGTATGCCTCCGTGAGCATAGTTGCTGTTGTGCCATTTTAAATTATCCTCCATTGTCGGGTCCTGTGTGTTGGGCTCACAACACTTCACAGTTCCAACAGATAACATCTTTATACTCCTATACAATAATGTAAAAAATACAAAGTGCTTTTCTCATTATTTTATACTCACGTGTGTTATTATTGTCTTCCCAGGGATGAGTAAGCTGAGGTTCAAAAATGCTAAGTAACTTTTTTATAAGTTGCTGACCTAGGAATGGGGTCTATTTATGGTTTTAGACTTTCTACTGCACCTTATTACATGTATATAATACAAACGTATTCCACGCCTTATATTCTGCTTCATCTTGCTCTCACTTATTTCTTATTATTAACTTTATTGAAAAATGCATCTTTGAGAAACATAAAAACAACATCATCTGGGGTAGAAAGTTTGAGGGACTGAAGAAGTTAAGTGTCAAAGTTATCTTAACTGAATCTAGAATCAGTGACCTGTACTATGTAGATATTTGCCTTGGAAGAGGTTTCTGTTAAATACTTATTTTTGACCTTCTACATCTAGGTATCTAGAATAGCTTGGAGGGTTTTCTTGCTTGCTTTGGTTGTCAAAGAGTCAATAAAATTGACTTCCTGTGTGTTTTTTTCTTTTATTTCAGAAAAAAAAAGGGGAAAGGAAGTAAATTATTTGTGTTTCAAAGATAAGGATTTGCATCTTAGAGCAGATTAAACCTCCAACACTGGTGAATGAAAGGGGTCTCCTCACCTCTGGTGGACCTTGTTTGTCAGCCTGATTTCCCAACCTCAGGGCATGGCCTCTTGATGTGACCTGCGGGAAGATGAGGAGCAGTGGGAGAGACACAGGCCAGAGGGCAGAGAAATCACACATCAGCCAGTCCCAGGATAAGAAGTGAAATGAGGCTTTATAAGTCCAAGGGTCTGACTTTTCACAGGTCACTGAGCCCAAAGCGATTGCAACAAAGAAAATAAGATTCACATTAGGCACAACTTAAGTATTTTTAATTAAAAAAAAAAAAAACATAAAAAATAGTAAAAGGAAAAAGAAGCCAGAATCCAGACTTCTAAGTAGCAGCAATCATGCAATTAGATTTTCCTTTTAAAATGCTCATGCATTATATTTTAATAAAACTTTAATGCTTATTTGAGTACTTAAAAGTGTTGTCATATTTCAAGTCCATCAGTCCACAAAAATAGTTATGTCAAGATTTTGCAAGACAAATGAGGCAAACTTAGTTTAGAATGATTCCCTGATTTATTTATTACTTTTGAGGAAGTAGATTCTAATCAGGTAGGTATTACCCTAATAGAAAGAAATATATACCACTGGAGCATGAAAAGGATAATATTTTTTTTGGTTTTCCCAGGATTTATTGCAATAATTAGGTTTACCGTAATCAATAAAATGTGTGAGCCAAGTTTCTTGAAGTGTCAATTTCCCATTGCATAATTTCCCCTGGGAACTTTAATTTTTAATTCAAAAAGAAAAGTGGAAGATTTGTCTTACAGATGTCAGTGAATGTGTGAGGTTAAAGAAAACACAAGAGTCCTTACAGAAATCAAAGTGGGGCTTAGAACAATTCCCTTACCACTCCTTCCCACACCCCTTGGCTGACCATTTCCAGGTGAATGAGATCTTGAAATGGTCCAGGTACAGATCTCTTTGCCTAGATTGCAGAAAGATATATTGGACAGTAAAATTTGATGATTTTTACTTCATCATCCCCAACAGTCAAGAGGAGAATACTCAGGGGTGGGGAATACTGTGGGGGAATACTGTGGGGATTCAGGGGCCAGTAATACTGATTGAGCTTACATAAGAACAATAAAATGAAATGAGTCCATGAGTTGGGCTCTTGACATAATTTACAACTGTGCATATACCAGTATTTGGAATGAATGTGGGTCCTTCTGGATTTAAAAAATGAGGTTGGAAGCCCCACTAATGAAGGTAAAGACATTAGCAGAATGCAGATTTTTTTGGTAATGGTTATATAATGCATGGATTGATTGCAAAAATCTCCCTGATTCTCCACCCTTCCCTGTATCCAAGTTCTTTCTTTGCAATATGCACTGGTGTCTGCACCCATCAAGAGAGGAGTCGAAAATGTTTTCATACCCCTATGAAACTGGGTTGACTTCATAACTTGTTTTGGCCAAAAGAATGCAGTGGAAGTGGTGATGGGCCAATTCCAAACTTAAGCTTCAAAAGACCTTGTGTACTTTGACTAAATAAAGCATTACTATGCAGTATTCACTGGGCTTAAGGACCAGGGAGAATTTTAGAGATGTCAAAATAGGGCCATTATGACATTTCATTGGAGTGCTCATGGAGTCCTATCTTTAAGAACCACATGCACCTTTCCCCACATACTTCCTGTTCTGAGGTCACTTAGTTGATATATCATTAGAGCTAAAAGAGATTATAAAGGTAATCTAATCTAATCCAACACCCTCATTTTACAGATTAGGAAATAGATGGAGAACATTTATAAAGTTTTCTTAAGTTCACGTGGAAAGTGTTGTTTTATTTTGGCTATGTTGGTGCACGTGCACATTGCACATATGTGTGTGTGTGTGTGTGTAAGTGATATGAAGTATGAGATGTTGCTAGATTAAAACAAAACCCTAATTCTCTGAGAGTTGTTGATCTAGTCCACACTGGATTGTTGAACATCAGGTGGTATATTATCTGGAATGTCAGGTCTTAGATACTGAGTCCAACTTCCTTCTTTGGCAGAAATGGAGATGGAGAAGTATTCTCAAGGGCATCTTGGTTGCCAATGTCATGGCCCCATTATGCTAATGAGAAGAAGAGTCCAGCCTATAGATTGTCCATTCACAGAAGATATGAGTCCAGGAGCTTGTTTCCATCCATTTCCACTGGGGTAAATAATTTTTTGTTTCTAATTCTGTTTCCCATTTCCTTTTCCATGGGGAATAGGATCAACTGCTTGCTGATCACTATGGGGACAGATTTTCAGATGATAAAACCTTTTTAGTTTCCTTTGAATATTCCCTTCTCCAAGTTAAAAAGGACAGGCTGGTCATGTATATATATATATATTTTTTCTTTAAAGTCACATTCTTGGTAGTATCTCTCTAATGTTGATCTGAGTGGGAATAGCAAGAATGGATAAGAACCTGACTTACACAAAGTATACTGAAAAGACTATTTCATAATTCCCATAAGTGCCTTCTAATAAGCTTTTTCCTTTTAAAGAACAGAAACATGGCTGACATACATTTCACTTATAGAAATATCTTTTAGTTTTGTACCTAAAAGATAGGTACATGAATTTAAGATGTCACTGAGGTTTGTGTCTAGAAATAATTTCTTCCTCTGTTCTTTTCCTTAATACTTCATCCCTTATTTATTGTTAAAATGCAAACTTATGAGCTCTTGATGCTTACCATCAATTCAGACTCAATTTAAAAGTCATATTAAATTTAATTCTTTGTGCAGATAATATTTTAACCACAGCAGAAAATTATAAACAGAGCAATTACCATTGTAATAAATACATTGAATCATTTTTTTCCATGTCCTAGACTAAAGGCATGCATAATTTTTGCCTAGCTGTAATCATGCTTTCATTTGAAAATATGATATATCAGAGGAAGGGGTGTTTTCCCATTGCGGTGTTTGAGAAATGGGGATCTCAAACTAGTTATATTGAATGCCCAACATCCTCAAGTGAGGAAGAGTGAGGCGTGAGGCTCTTTCTTCCATATTCCTCCTTTCACTGTAGAGGCTCAAGGCTCTAATGTTGGGTCCAGGCTAGGTGGAAAAGCTGGACTCTGTTGAAGGCATTCATGAAAAGTTCAGCAGGACTAGGTGCTGGTGAGAAGCACCACTCAGAAATTTGCTGCAGCACACCATGAATCTGTGGACACTAGTTCAGCTCTCCCCTAAATCCTAGAATCTTGAGCAATGTTATGCCATTGATGTTTTATTTAAAAATATGTGAAATAATTCTTAACAATATATGTAAGTGAGACACAGACTCAGAATGTAAATTGGTAATAAGTGAGAAAGAAAAGAAATGAAATGTTGGACACTCAATGATATGTTTATAACATAGATCCAGGAATAAGTCTAATTTAATAAAATGTAACTGTTTTTCTCCCAAATACAAAGCAATTGATCAAGATAAGAACAGTTCTTCCTGATAAATGTCCAAAAATAATTATCGCAAGAGCTCTCAAAAAATTAGAATGCCTAATTTTAGGAATAACATCATCTCATATGGACCCTTGTTGCCTGAAGTGTGCTTCTTGTACCAATAGCACTGACCTCACCTTGGAGCTTCTTAAAAATGCAGAATCTCAGGGTTTACTGCAACACTTTTGAACCAGATTCAGCACTTTATAACAAGATTCTCCTGGGTATTTGTGCACATCAAAGTGTGAGGTGCCTTAGACCACAGCATCCCTAGATTTGACACACTTCTTCCTGATACTTGATTCTCTCAGTATCTCTCAGAGGGATATGATGTTGGATCCTTGCTGAAAACCACTTTATGAATTTTGTTGGTGTGGCTTAATTCAGAGGTAGATGTCAAAGATGATTCATTCACATGAATGGTCTGCCTGTCCTTCAGATAATCTCCATAAATGCAGCTTCTTACAAGATTTTATATATTGCACAACAGTCATTTTCCACTTGTATTTTCTGTCAAGGGCCTAGGTTGTAGATTCTGTCAAGGGTCTAGACTTTTGGGGGTCCTGAATATAATGGAGTGCCTGACAGGGACATAAGTGTGTACAGAAGGCCTTCCCTCCCCCATCACAGAGGTAGACATGGGCAAGATTCTTCTTCTTAGAGAAGTGTTTTGCAAACTCTGGGTGGGGAACCATGGATGGTTCATAAAATCAATATTGTGGGTCATAATCTGTATGCAAAAATAAAACAGAATAATAACAGAAATAAATGGAGTGGAACGTAAAATACAAGAGCAACATTGGTTGTAAGGGGGAGTATCACTTTGTTAAACTTATGTTTTAATTGTATATATACATGTATGCACGTACCCAGTCCCAAAATAAAATGCAGGGTTTTTTTTTTGGGTTGGCCACCAGTCAAAAGTTTGAAAATTACTGCCTTAGACTATATCTTTGAATACACTCTTACAGAAGGGAAGTTCACTTCCTACAAAATGTCAAGAGGAAAATGTCCTAATTTCCAATAATCATAAGCTATATTTTATCTTAAAATTTCAGATGAAAATCCATAATATTGTGTGTTATGATTTGTACACAAAAACACAATGTTCATAATTTATGCAAGGATCGTAAAAAAGAATCCGCCATAAGCACAATGTTTCCTCAGGCACATGGGTTTTGTTTTTGGAAAAAATGGGATTTTCAGTATGCCATAGAATTTTGGAAATGTTGGAACTCATGATTCCTGAATTGCAATAACCATCCATTATTTCGACATTCCTCTGACACAAGTATCATGTCTAATTTATAAGAAGAAAGTCAGACCTAAGACTTCACCCGTAAAACTTATTGGGCATGAAATCTCTCCTACAAATAACATTTTATTAATTGCATGTTAAAGGATTGGAAACCTAGTTATTTGATTTACTATCACATTCATATGGGCTTGCCACATTTAATATCAAGAAGTATTTTGTTTTTTCCAAACCAAAATTTGAAGAAAACAGTACAGAGAATTCTCTTTTACCATGGTCGGGTTCTTCCTCATAAAAATAAGGTGGAATAATTTGTGCCTATAGCTTTGAATTAGTATACCATAATATTATGAGATAATCAATTTATTCAGATTTTCATTCTGTTTTCCTTAAAAGAAGAATTTTACAGAAATATTTATGGGTGAAAGCCCTTATGGTATCGTATTTATAACTAGGAACTTGTGCATAAAAAGTTGTTTTAAAACAAAGTCATAATGTATCAGATATTATCGGAATCAGTTATTATGTTCTGACTTGCAAGAATTAAGATTCATTGGCTGTTCCCTAAGCTATAATATTTGTTGTTGTCATTTTCTTTCATTTTTCTAAAAGTTCATTCCTTTCATTTTCATGAATATTTATTTTAATATATTTTATGTTATCTCTTTATACATATCTAAAATAATTCCTAAAATGATTTGTACATACATTCAGTTGGTCAACATCAGTAAAGATGTTTTATACACCTGATTTTTTTTAACAGTTAATAACTTTAGAACAGTTTCCAGAGGATAGGTAGGTAATACAATCAATAAATTGTATCGATACATTATATGTATCAAGGTGACATCAGAGAGATTTCCATGGAATATGCAGACAAATGATATTAAAATAATTTCATTCATATTGCTGGTTAAATGCTACCAGAAATGACCTTCTTTGTGGCATGTGGGAAGGAACACTTTGGCTGAACTATTAATGATGCGAAAACACAACCAGTTAAGAGGAGGAACATTAAAACAATCTGATTTGGGTTTACATAATAGAGAAACTCTAAGAGACCAAAAGTATAATTGTGCACTTCAAAATAGAGATCATCTGATTATCTGGTCATTGTTTAAAATAATTTAAGATATTTAATAAAACACATGATTTAGAACTTTAGCATCTAGGCAAAGAAAGCACGAATACTTCTGTCCCTTGGCAGGGCAAAAAAAAAGTTATGGTACTACACAACTGTGAAGTCAGAGGCCTAAAATAACCTGCTGTAATCCTTTCTGGTAGATTTGCAAATAAATTATATTTACTATATTAGAAGAAAGATTGCCTTTCTGATTAGAAGTGAAAGGAGTGTTATGCAATAAGTATGAAGAGTTGATTCTTGAAGATAAATGCCAGTTGTTTTTAAGTGTAGGGTGTGTATGTGTGTGTGTGTGTGTGCATGCGTACACATGTGTGCACAATTTACACATGACCACATGGTTTTCTGGGTTTCCTCTAAAGAGATGTTTAATTTTTTTAAGTGTCTAAGTTAAATCTGGACTCCTGTACTTCATGAAGCTATGGAGACATAATTGTGCCTGTGCCATGATGGGTAATTTTCAGGTTTAAGTCTCTTTTGAGTTTTGGATGCTTTGGTGATTATAATTGCCGCTCACAGCTGAAAGGTTGAAAAGTTCCAATGAACAATTCATTCATTGTCTTGTTCACATCTGGGTTAATGTTTCCTTCTTGGAGAACTCTGTACCACTCTGTTCTTTGCTTCTTGCCACAAGATAGCAATGCCAATTTCCCTGTGTTTACTTGGAAGCTCTTAAGGCTGATGTATCGGTGCTAGCCACAAATTAATGGAATTCTTTCCAGCTGCAATGCTTTCAGATATTCAAACAATAAGCCAAAAACACTGAACTACTTTGGCTGTTTTTCTCTGAACTACGTGCCATTCTCAGAGATGATGTAAAAACACAATTACTAGTTGAAATAACCATAGCATTTAAGATATTTCAAAGAAACAGATAAAACTTAGAGAAAACATTGGGTCAAAAAAAAGTGGTTTTTGTTTTTGTTTTTTGTAATCTGAAGCCAGAGGGCATATCATCTCAGAAGAAGGAGCACTGGAAAAGGAAAAATACAAGGGTTCGCATTGAATAGAATGGTACAGAGGTCAAGATTTGAAGTTGGGAGCCCAGTTTCCTTCTTGGGTTTGTTTCTGGCCTGTTTTGTTAGAGTTAACAGTATTGTTTCAGCTCTGCTATGATTTTAACCTTTTGAAAAGGACTCTGGGTGGAGGAGATGTTTTGGCAGGCTACCAGTTCATCTTGACATGGAGGCTGAGTCTGATGCCAGACCACCTGGTTAATCTGAGAACAGAACATCGGTGAATTCACCCATTTTGTTTAAATTTAAGAGAATCAGACAACTGAGGAAGTCTGGGTGTTATGGCCCTAAGTTGAGAGAACAAGTGGACTGATAAAGCTGAACAGATAGACTTTTCTTCGGAATGATAATATTGGAAACCCCAATCTTAATGTTCCTGTTGACTCACTCAGTACCTTGTACTTAATTGGCAGTCTCAACATATTTAGTAGATTGAGTTGATCCTAAAATTAATTTAAATATCAGTTCATTTTCTTTGACTAAGTTAAAATCTTTTTTTAAAAAATTTTTGGAGATGTTTAATTCAATAATTATTACTTTGACCCCTACAGTTGCCTTTTAGAAGTGTCTTAGGAGACTTGTAAAATATTCATGCTAGGAGCTTCCTCGAATAGATTCAGATTCAGTTGCTTGGGGTGAGGCTTGAGTGTGGGTTATTTTTTAATAGCATCTCAAATGATTCTTATGTCTAGCAAAAAGTAGAAACTATTGCTCTAAAGAGAATCAGAAGTGAAATACAAAAGTAATTAAAAAGCCATTTAAAGAAAGAGCTTTAAATTACTTTGTATGTCTGTTTGTGTGTGTGCTTTATTTTATTTCAGGCTCTTTTTACATGTTTCCCTCAAAAGTCATCTTTCTGTTGAGGAATATCATAGGATTTAGGTGCAAATGTACTCGGCAAATGATTTTTCCTATAGGAATTGAAGTTGAAAACTTTAAGGAGTAGAAAATGTTGAGAAATGCAAATCAAATGAAAACCATAATGTCGTTTCACACTTGTCAGAACGGTTAAAATCAACAACACAAGGAACAGCAAGTGTTGGTGAGGGTGTGGGGAAAAAGGAACCATCATGCACTCTTAGTGAGAACGTGAACTGGTACAGCCACTGTGGAAAACAGTATGCAGTTTCCTCAAAAAATTAAAAATAGAACTACCCTACAATCCAGCAATTGCACTACTAGGTATTTACCCAAAATACAAGAACACTAATTCAAAGGGAGACATGCACCCTATGTTTATCGCAACATTATTTATAATAGCCAAACTCTGGAAGTAGCCCAGTTGTCCATATATAGATGAATGGATACAGAAGAGGATACAAAAGAAGTATAGATACCGTATTTATGTGATGGAATATTACTCAGACATAAAAAAGAGCGAAATCTTGCCATTTGTAATGACTTGGATGGAGCTAGACACTATAATGCTAAGAGAAATATGTTAGAGAAGGACAAATACCATATGATCTCATTCATATGTGGAATTTAAGAAATAACAAGCAAAGGAAAAAAAAAAGAGACAAACCAAGAAACAGACTCTTTCTTTCTTTCTTTCTTTCTTTCTTTCTTTCTTTCTTTCTTTCTTTCTTTCTTTCTTTCTTTCTTTCTTTCTTTTTTAAGATTTTATTTGACAGAGAGACAGCCAGCGAGAGAGGGAACACAGCAGGGGGAGTGGGAGTGGGAGAAGCAGGCTCCCAGCGGAGGAGCCTGATGTGGGACTCGATCCCGGAACGCCGGGATCACGCCCTGAGCCGAAGGCACCCCCAAGAAACAGACTCTTAACGATGGAGAACAAACTGATGATTACCTGAAGAGAGGTGGGAGGGGGGATGGCTGAATAGGGGAGGAGATTAAAGAGTACACCTATCATGATGGGAAAAATAAAATGATAAAAAGATTTTTAAAAAGTTGAAAACGCAAAATACGTAGACAAACATTTTAGGAGAGCAGAAAGAATAGAGTATACCCGAGTTTCTCAAAATTCATCAACTTCACCAAATGGCATAGCTTAGTGCTATATATGTCTGTGAGTGGGGGTAGGGAATGGGACAAAAATACAAAATAATTATGTGCTCCAGTTGCTACATTGAAGGAAATGACAGTCTTTTGCAAGGAGAGATAAGATATGTACACAAAATAATGAGACAAATCAAATATAAATGGTCTAGAATTAAAAGGATTTGTGTCAAAATTTTTATAGCACAATTTCAACTTTGCCTTTGAGATCATATTCTTTCCATTAATGTTATTGATTGAGGAAAGAAGTAAAATGTGCTTGAGTTTATGAAAAACTAGATGTCTAAACAGTTCAAGTGTATATTAACAGAAGAAAATAATCACCTATAAAAGCTCTAGGGAAAGAAAGAAAAAACTAGTGAGTACTTGCAAAGTGTGGATGAATAGGATAGTTGCTGGAAAATATAACAATCCTGAAATTTGATGATATCCGGCAATCTGGTCTAAAATATCTGCCTGGCAGAAATTCTCTCAGGCTTGAATTTGATGAAATCATATGGTTATAAATCAAGTCCAGAAATGGAAATCAGTAAATGGACCATATCCTCCCAATGGTTTTGAAAAACTCTATCCTGCCTTTCCCAAGAAGAAATGTCTTGATTATGAGAGATCTGTCATTTTCAAATATAAAACGTTATTCAAATCAACAGTCTTTTCAGTAGCTACCTAACATTTTCAATGCTGAATCAAACATTTAATTAAGGACCACAAGGAAGTGAACACTTGATTTGCAACTCTTTCCTTAATAGCATAAATCTAAGATGTTCCACATCTACTTAGTAAAATATGCTATTTTTGCTTCACTGGTACTTCCTATATTAAAATGCATTGATTCTGATAAAGATTTTGGTAATAAGAATTTCATAAATAGTTCAAATCTTCCCTGGTCCCTCAGTCTCACTAAAGGTTTTTTTTTTTTCTTTTTTTTTTTTTTTTTTTTTTTTTTTTTAAGTGTAACTGCCACTGAGGTGTGTGGTATTGATTTATTACTATAAATAAGTCTATGCCAGGTCCTTTTTTTTTTTTTTAAGATTTTATTTATTTATTTGACAGAGAGAGACAGCAAGAGAGGGAACACAAGCAGGGGCAGAGGGAGAAGCAGGCTTCCCGCTCAGCGGGGAGACCGATGCGGGGCTCAATCCCAGGACCCTGGGATCATGACCTGAGCCAAAGGCAGACACTTATGACTGAGCCACCCTGGCACCCCACACTAAAGGTTTTTGAATAATGATGGGAATTCTTTTCTATACCCTTAACTGATCGTTATTTCTACAAAAAATTCCCTTCTACCATGAAGACACACAGTTTCACTGCCCTTTCTTCTCCTGGCAAGCTCCCACACATTCTTCCAGGTTTAGCTCTAATAGAATCTCCTCTGTAAGGTTTCTGTAGGACTGGCTCATCCCAGACAGTTAGTTTCTTTGTATTTGGTATATAGCAAACTATCAAGAAACAAATTACATTGTATTTTAATTATTTGTTTATGTGTTATTGGCAACCTTAACTTTTACATTTTAGTTCTAATCAAACTATAATCCAAGTTCTGTTTCTTTAGTCATATTTTAAAATTTGTTTTATATAAGTAGTCCCTGTCCATTGTAGACAAAATAGAAGCCAAATCGAAAAAGAAAGAAATATCACTCATAATCATACCTACTGGAGATAGCTATTTATAATAGTTGGTGTATTTCCTTCGAGAAATCCATCTGATACTATTGAATTTAAGCTGTTTTCAGTTATTTGCTCTCTTCTTTACATTTTTAAAAAATATTTTATTGTTAAGTAATCTCTGCACCCAACGTGGGATTAGAACACACAATCTTGAGATCAAGAGTTCTGATGATCCAGCCAGGCACCCTGATATTTGCTCTTTTAAGCAGTATTTGTTCAATATCCTTGTATGTACACCTGGGTATATTTATTCAGTTATTTTGTTAACTGAATGTGAAGTGAAAATTTATATCAAATGTTAAGTCTTTTTTTTAAAGCATTGTGATTTATATTTCAAAGTGACATCCAAGAAAGTTATTCCAATTTACTCTCCCTTTATTGTATGAAAGTTCTCATATACTATGAAGATATTATTTATATTTCTTTCAAACTAACATCCAGGAAAGTTATTCCAATTTACTCTCCCTTTATTGTGTGAAAGTTCTCATATACTATGAAGATATTGTTTATATTTCTGTCTTACCTGAAAGAGAACATTTTTTTAAATTAATTTTGCATTTCCAGTGCCTATAGTATTGTTTTGCCTAGTAGGCTTTCAAGGTTTATCAGAAGGATGGATAAACAGAAGGATAAATGGAAGAAAGGTGAATTTATTTTACTGTCCCAGCAATGTACCTGATCTCAGATTTTCAAATCAGAGAACACTTAGAAAACATTTTAGAAAGAAGAATGAATTGCTGGCTCTATTTCTTCACCTCTCCTTCTTCACCTTGTGATTGTCTCTTTGACCCATAGTACACTTTTCCCTTTGATTTGGGACTCAGCCCTGTCTTTGTCCAATGTCATGTAGGTGGAAGTAGCAGCGTGGCATTTCTAGCCTTGGCCTTAAGGCTCACAAGTTTTTACTTGCCTTCTTATGTCTCCGTCATTGTCGTGAGAAGCACATCCAAGTCATAGCTGCCCCTGTAGCCTGAGCTGCAGAATAAAACAGGAAAAAAATTTGAGCAAGCTGGACTTTCACCCTGCAGCTGAATTGCCTCAGCTGACCTGTCCTGTAAAGCGGAATATCCTCAGATACTGCAGGCTAAAAGCACTTCTGCCCCAGTTGAGCCCAGCCTAGATTAGCCAAGCCCCAGCTGACCTACAGTCATGTGTGAGCTATGATAAATTATTGTTCCTTTAAGCTACTGAGCTTTGGGGTAGCTTGTTACACAGTACTGTAGTTTTCCTGATGCAGTTCCCTCATGGCTATAGAAGGCTCTCAAATCTGTTTTCCTTTTGAGGTATCCAACTGTGAAAAAATGAAGCAGACATCAGTGGTGACATTTTCAGCTCTGTCATTTGGATTCATGGACTTATAACATCATTCAGATGTCAAGATTCATGGACTGCACAGTGAAAAGAGCAGTGAAGTTCTTGAAAGATATTGGTTCAAATCCTGCCTCCATTCATTGTAGTTGTGTGACACATTTCATTTAATGTGTCTGAATTTTAGTTTCCTCTTCTCTGTAGTGAAAATAATGAGACCTATCTCATGGCGCTATAGTGAAAATCAAAATATAGTATACACAAAAAAGCATTCTTGAATGGTAGTCAATTCATCTAAATATGATTTCTTTGAAATTTGATATTTAGTGCATTTATACAGTTGCATAATAGGTTAAATAATTTCTCACTCACTCTCTTTATTTCTTTTTTTTAGGGTTGTTCCCATGACTTTCTTAGGCATTTCCTTGGTTTCATCCTAGAATATTATCAACTAAAATATTGGTCAAATATTGACTATCTGACTTAAGTGACAAAGCCTAAATAATATAAAAGACAGTAAGTTATCTTGATTCTTGCTTTGTATACTGCCAAGAAGTGTGAATTGCTAGTTTAAAAGGTTCTTTAAGGGGTGCCTGGATGGTGCAGTTGGTTAAGCGTTCAACTCTTCATTTTGGCTCTGGGTCATGAGATGGAGCCCTACATCAGGCTCTGTGCTCAATGCAGAATCTGCTTGATATTTTCTCTCCCTCTACCCATCCTGCTCATGTTTTTTTTTTTCTCTCTCTCTAAAATAAATAATAAAAAATAAAATAATGAAAAAATGAAAAATTCTTTGTGTTGAATGTTCTTAAGTTTTTCAAAAGTAAATACAACACAATTAGAGACACTGCAAAAATTTTTTTAAATCTAATTTTTCATAAAATCCTGCAATCAAAAAAAATTTTACTTATTTATTTATTTGAGAGAGAGAAAGAGAGAGAGCATGAGAATCTCAAGCAGACTCCTTGCAGAGCACAGAGCCCTATGTGGGGCTTGATCCTATGACCTTGAGATCATGACCCAAGCCAAAACCAAGAGTCAGTGCTTAACTGACTGAGCCACCAGGTGCTCCAAATCCTGCAATTAAAAAAAAAAAAATAGAAATGAGATAAGTTGGGCAAGAAAATTCTTAAAGTCAAAATATGGCTTAAAAAGAAGAGAATGTATTTAAAAAATTTTAAATGTCTAAGAGGTGTTAATTTATAGATGAATTAGTATTAGGGAAAGTGATTTTTAGAAAAACCAGCCTAGATCCAGGGCAAAGGGTGCTTTAGACTCAAGTCTCTACAGTTGTGGTAATTCCATAGGCCAGAGAATAGGAGGAACTTGTGTTCAGGAATCTATAAATAGCCCAACAGGGGTTGAGCATAGATATTGGGTTGGAGCAAGACAGGAAGTAAAATTATAAAAGCAGTTAAGGGATTAGGATTTATCCTGAGAGGAATGGGGGCCCCTCTGAGGAAGTTTTAGCAGATGAGAGGCAGAGACTATTCTGGCTGTGGTAGGGAGTATGGCCTAGAGAAGTGCTGTGTGTAAGCTTTTATAATCTATCATGTCACAGGTGATAGTATTGTGATGAAGCAAGTGGTTCAGAAGAATCCATTCAGGCTGAAAGGGGACCTCTGCTGACTGTCTAAGAAATCTGTCAAGAAAAAGGCCTTATCCAAAAGAGGACCTCAGCTAGTGCAGGGAGTGGGACCTCACCTCTAAGGAACTGGGGCAGAAGGGAGCTAGACAGAATAATCAGTGCCCTCATAGAGTTCCAGAGGGGAATCCAGAACCAGAGTAGAGACCATCTCCACCCCACCAAAGTGTGAGAGCAGGGAAAAGGCTGCACCAGGGACAATTCCAGGTTGTGCCCATTGGCAGGGGAAGGGACTCCTGGCATACCAAGAGGGCCATGGAGTCTTTTTGGCTTTAGACCAGAGAAGGGCTGAGTAAAACAGGTTGTAGTCTTTGAGTCTCAGGCTGGAACAGGCAGGCATGACAGCTGTGTGACTGGTCTTCCCCATCTTCTGTGTAAGAATCTTTCTGAGGCATCAGGGTTGTTCCATGCTTCTGGCAGCATGCTGTGATAAGCATTACTGTGTGGCTGTTAGGTTTAGAGAGAGATGGTTTATGGTACAATCAGGAACTACCCATACTGAAGGAATAATCATTTCCATTATAACACGACTCCTTTATAATTAGAAAATATTATTCTTCCTCTCTTCTTCACATTGAATTTTTAGTTCTCTGTAACTTCTTTACTAAGTTTCAATTCAGAGCTTTAATAGTAGACCACATTTTCCAAAAATCTGATCCAAATTCTGGCTCGTGCAAGCAATTGAATGATTTTGAATCCAATAATTTTCATCCAGCTATGAAGTTCGTGGTGTAGTCTTACATTCAACAAATTATTCTTTGGATTTGAATCATTGTAAGTGTTGTTTAAAATAGACACACAATTAAAGTAAAATACACGACCAGGTCTTTGTTTTAATGTGTAATCAAATTTAATTATATCGGCCCCAGCAATATAATAATTTCAAAGAGTGTGAACACAACATTTTGAACTATCAGACATTTTTTCAATTAAGTGATTACTTAAAATACATTTAATGTTATGAAGTGGGCATTATAGATGTCAGGAAATAGACAGTTTTTACATTTAAGTATCTGACTTAATGCAAAAATATCTTGGAGTTTTAAGCTCAACGATGCCATGAAGAATCGCTTATATGGAAGTTCATGTGGCTGGTAAACAAGAGGTTAAGCCAAGCCCAGATTATTCTTAATTCTCCTGTTTTTTTTTTTTCTCAAATATATTTTTAAAAAACATACTTTATTATTTCATGCCTCAATTTGTCCATTCAAAAAATAAAATGATCACAGTGGTATTCTGAGGGTAATTTTAAATCTGTGAAGTAATGAAAGCAACTGTCAGAACTATTTAATAACATGGAATATATTTTAATTGATTTTTTTTTTGGATTACTGACACTATGGAACTTATAATTTCCCTTGTATGGTTTCTAAAGCAATGGATAAAATGCATAATTGTGATGGATGGAAATGAAGTCTATTTTTATTGTTAAATTTATCCCAGAAACTTGTACTCAGACCAGTTGAGTCCTGCTTGGTTTGTTACAATTCATTGAGCATCCATACTGTGATGCTCCATTAGGCATTTCTTAAAGTTTAAAACACCGGAAAAATTTGTGGGGATCAGTTTAATATTTAATGAGTGACTGTTAGGCCTGGACATATAGTAATCTCTTTTTTCCCTCCCTTCCTTTGAGTAATTTGTTGTGAGTAGTGTTTAATTAATCTATTTTGAATGTTGTATTGAAAATTATTTATCCTTAAAGGAAAAGACACAATTTTAAAAGTAGGGGAGAGATAAGAGGCAGTTAGGAGCAGATAGAAAAAATGCAGTTTAATCCTATTTGAGGAAATAGGGAACTGAATACTATTTCAATATGAGAAATACAGGTCAAAGAGGGGATTTTGAGAAAGAGACTGGGCCTCTAAAAGTTTGGGGATGGTAATGGGAAAGGCTGTCTTTTTAGAAGAAAGAAAATAGAGAGTATAGCTTAAAATATCAGAGAGAAAGGGTGTGGTGCTGAATAGATGAGGGCTTTTATTTCCAAATTATGGAATAAATAAAGCATTATCTGGTATCTTCCTCTCTAGAGGTTCTCAAAACGAAAAAAAAAAAAAAAAAAGAATAGAGAGTAAGAAATGCAATCTTTGAATAAACTGGGAGATTCTAGACCACTAAATATGTAGTAGTAGGCAGAGAAAATAACAAGTGTTTGTATGCAGTAGATAGTAAGTGTATGAAGTAAGTAGAAATGACTTAGAAAGTTAGACCAAAATAACTTTGGGGCCAGGGCTGGGAGATGGTGGTATGGAAATAGATGCCACCCAATCCAATTTGTTTGTAAATAAGAAAATGGCTAAGTAATTGGCAGGAATGAAGAGGGTAGTGATGAACTGTGGAGCTGAAAATAGATTTATTTGAAAATAAGTTAAAGGAAAAGGAACAGTCAACTTCTTGGTCCTCACTCCCACTGGTGTAGTAAAAAGACAAAATTCTCCCAACTTCATATGCTTGCAAGAGCCGGGAGAAATTTATTCTTGAGAGAAATTGAATCAGAGAAATCTCAGAGATTAGGGAGAAGGGCCCAGAGGAGAATGAGCTTGGGGTGTTACACTGATCATAAGTAGAAGTCTATAAACCAAAAGGTGAGAAACGACCTTCCTGCCTCTACTCTGGCCTTAGATATGCCTCTCCCTAGACAGAACATTGAAGATTCTGTAGACAGAACATTGGAAATTCTCTTTGTAGAGAGCCAAAACAATCCCCAGAAAGAAGGCCAGCAATAATTATATTTGGCTTGCCATATATTTGGCCTATAGAAACCCTACCAATACACGTAAAGCTTCTATTTACATATTTAGTGTTTTGCTCTAAAATGTAAATGGATAACCAAGCAAAGTCAGCCATTAGAGGAAATCCTGTTACAGAAAAGATAAAGACCAAAACAAACAGGAAGAAAGAAATCAGAGGAAGAAAAGGCAAATACAGATAAGAAAGGAAAACTTGAAGAAGTTATTATTAATCATATCAAAAAGATATATGGAGATAGTGTAATCATTTGCATCTTTATTGCTGAAAATGGAATAGACCAAGAAAGAATAAGAGCTTGTGGAAATTAAAAATAGGATAACTGAAATTTTTAGAATTCAGTAGAACTGTTGGAAGATAAATCTGAGGAAAATATCCAGAATATAGAAATAAAAAGACAAGGAGATGGTTGAAAGCACAGAAGTTACAAGAATGTTATCAGATTATTCCAGATCATTGAACATCTAACTAATAGGCATTTGAGAAAATGAGAACAGAAAAAATAGGATGTTATTCACCAAATAATATAAGACTATTTCTTAGAACTAAGGACGAACTATCCTACAAAGTATTCAATGTAATGAATACCAAAAAAACTTATACCAAGGCAACACCATCATGATATTTTAAGAAACCAGAGATAAAGAGAAAAAAATGGTGAAAACTTCGGGTGGTGAAAAAAAATGAGATCATATAAAGTAATTAGGCATAAGAATGGGACCAGATAGCGATAATGGAACTTAGAATGCAATGCAAGAGGCCTTTAAATTTGTGAGTGAAAATGATTTTCATACCATACTAGTATACCCAGCAAACCTGTCCTTCACATGTTAGGGGGCAATAAAGTCAGTTTTAGACATGCAGTGTGGAGATAGCAAAGAGAGATGCAGCCACAAGCCAAGGAATGCTGGCAACCATCAGCCACTGGAAGAGGCAAAGAACGGATTCTCCACTGAAACTCCCAGGGAGAGTGTAGCTCTGCAGACACCTTGATTTTGTATTTCTGGCCTCCAGAACTGCAAGTGAATAAATTTCTGTTGTTTTAAGCAACAAAGGTTGTGTTAATTCGTTATAGCAGCCCTAGGAAACTGATATACATGATACACAAAGTGCTTTGTATTAAACATCAGATAAGGATTGACTCATTCTCCCTGGACCAGGTAGGAGGACTCAGGAAATATTTCACAAAGGTAGTGAGGTTCAAATTGAATTTTGAAGGATTTCATTGATTAGAAAATAAATAAGAAGGACATTCAAGAAGAAGAAACAGCACAAGTAAAGGCACAGGAGAGTGAAATGCAGTGCCTTCATGCAGTAGAAGGTAATTCTGAATTCAGGTATCCCTGAATTAAAGACATGGTGAGGAATTATGATAGGTAGGCCTGGAAAGTGAAAAGATGTGAAGAGGCCTTGAATGCCATGCTAAAACCTTTGATGTGGTCAGATAGGTAGCACTGATGAACCAAGGCTGTCTGAGGTAGGGATGAATGATGGGATACAATAAGAGGGCCCTGTAGAGATAGAACTGGGTGCTAGGAGGTCAATTAAGAGAATTTTGAAGTAGTCTGGCAAGATACAAGAGGGGATGAGTGGTGGCCATGGATGTAGAATAGACAACATAGAAGAGACTTTGGTTAGATGTTGGCAGTGAAGTAGAAGAAGGTCAAGAATGACTTGGAAGACTCCGTCTCCTAAGCCTGAGTGGAGAGAAGGTGATGTTGCCAAGGCAGATAGCAGATGTAGGAGAGGGAACCATTTTTGAAGAGATATAAAGGCATCCTTGTCATACACTGGAATGAGTAAGGAACTGGGAGGTTGAATAGTAGGCATGTTTGCAATTTATCAACTTAATGACCTCGAGCCCTTCACCTTTATGAGCCTCAGCTTCTTTAGCTGCAGTGTGGGGACACATTATTACTTATCCCACAAGGATGTTGTGAAGATTCAAAGAGATAATGTCTATGAGAACATTTTCTAAACAATTTTTTTTTGAAAACTATATGAAAGTCAGCTGTTTTTACAGTGGGCTCCATTTGGGAAATGAGAATTTTCTGGACATGCAGGTAGTTAGTGCCACACAGATCTGTAACCAGGAGGGGCGGCAGGTCCAAATTTGAGAGGCCTTAGCCGCCAGGCAGGGGCAAAGAAGTCCTTTGAGATCCTGCAGGGAAGGGAAGAGGGCTAATGCAGAGTCCCTGAGGGACACCAGCTCCTTAGGTGTGCTCAGGAAATGAAAGGAAATGAAGAAAGGCCACGCACTGTGAGGAGACAGAGACTGGTGGAAAGATCTTCAAGAAGGGAGATGGATGGTCATTGAATCTTTACATAGTTCTGTTAATAGAGATGGATGCAAGAGGTCTAAATAGAAGTAGGCAATTTTGATTATATAATAAAATGTAAGAAATTGTTAGAAATCCTGTGTTTCTTTCAGAAGATAGGCTCTGGGGTTCATTTTTAGGGCAGCTCAGTACCACTTAAAGACCTGACCTGAGTGGGGTTTGCAAGCCATATGTTCAATAAGCCCATGAAGAAGATTTATTTTTTCTTTTTTTAATAGAAGTGATATTTACATACATAAAATTAACCATTATACATAAAATGTGTAATTCAGTGGCATTTATTTAGTACATTCACAGTGTTGTACATCTATCACCTCTATCTAGTTCCAAAACATTTTCATCACCCTGAAAGGAAACCTCATTCCCATTAAGCAGTCACTCATTCTTTGCCCCCAGCACCTGGCAACCACCAATCTGTTTTCTGTCTCTATAGATTTATTTAGATTATGTACTCAAAAGAATTGAAAACAGGCATTCAAACAAATGCTTGTACGTAAATGAAGATCCAGGTTTGAATGGGCATCTTTGAATGAGGTCAAGCTCTAGGCAATTTACCTCAGAAAGTGAGTTCTGTAAAAATAAAGTCTGCACGGCCACAATGGCAATCGTGTTTATTAAGACTGTTTGTGTGTCTGTGTGTGTACCTTAGTTCAAACTGCTCTCAGTGCCAAAAACAGAATCAGTGGATGACAATGTTTTCTGTAAATTAGGTGAATTAATGTGAAAGGTGAGTTCTGGGTTAGCCATATAATAACTTTTAATAAGAGAAGCACAGAATCTAAGCTTCATTGTTTTCAGGGTTTTTTTTTTTTTTTTAACTGTTTTATAATCAGGGAAATTTTGTCCCTAAATGAATACTATTTGTAAATAATCCTCTCTAATTGTAGGCTTAAAACGTCTGGGCAAAACCAGAAATGACTCCCTACCCAAGGTTTAGTAACAGTTAAGGTATTTAAACAGGAGCAGCCTGAAGAATCGTCGTTGGGTTTGATCTTAGTAAACCTGCAATTACTCATCTCCCCAGATAGACTTTTCCTGAGCAAAGCGAAGGGCAACCAAAGTGCATTAATCGTTCACCGATGACTCAAGATAAACAAAAACCTTATAATCTTGGTTTCAAATAGTGTGTGTTGTAGATAGGGAAAAAAAAAAAAAAAGAGTCCCTCTTTAGTAGTAACAGTTTGCCCATCAGATTTTCTCCAAGCCCGAGTTCCACTGCCTATGTCAAGCTTTTGAAAACTGCATATAAAACAAATGAAGCCTTACGAACTTCGTAGAATATTATGAAATACTAATTTTACAGGTGCATAAGAGCAAACTGCAGTTCCAAATACCAGAATGCCATTAAATATAATGCACTCCGTATGCAGGGGCAGTTAATTTAATATTAAACCAATAAAACATTTACCAGTGCCAGTGAAGGTTTTGGTTGTTGACAGCAAGCTAGGTGTCCCACAGCCATGCCGTCTTTCTGTTTGTAGGCCAATTTTACACAGCTGCTTTCTTCTGGAAATCATGCCTCATTTGAAGCCTTTGCAAGTATGACAAATAGCCTCTCTAAGCCTTAGCGACGGTGGGGAAGCTTGAAAATATTTAGGAGCATTTATTAGCTAGAATATGAAACAAGATTTAGTTAAAATACAGCCTTTGACTGTGTGGAAGCCTCATTATTAGAGGAAACATTACCTGCTCTGGTGTGTATATCTTTTGTAGAGCACTGTATAAAATTATCACCCTGAGGGCAATGCTAAGTTCATACTGCATAGAAATTCTAATGCTGATCCATAAAATGGACAAATTTAGGATAAAATCTTTACTTTTAAACTCAGGCGTCTGGTGACATTGCTGATCTATGATTGGCTGCCGTTCTAGCAGATGTAAGATAGAGCTCCTTTTACAGGGAGCTTTGAATCTGTGCAGGGATATAGGATTTATAGGAAAAGGTAAATAGCAATGCAGAACAGGAAAGCTGAGTGTATGTTGTTCAAATAAGACTTCAGGTATGCAAAGCATATTAGGGCAAAAATAGTCAGGGAGGTCCACCCAGAAGTTGTATTTTGGGTTGGACAATGGAGGAGGGTAGGGCATAGGACACTGGTAGCATGTAGGAGTGGGGTGAGGTGGCTCTTTGTACACAAGGATGGAATATTTTGAGAAAAAGTGGACCAGCATGGATGAGGAGTTCATGGAGTGGGCAGAAGGAGGTAAGTTTGGATAGATTGAATGGTTGTGATTACAGAATCTCTTGAATAGGATTATAGATTATTTTTTGCTGTAGGAAATGGTATGATGAAGGCTTTGGGAACATGAGGGTGACATAAAAAGGAAGAAGGGTTTTGGGAAATTCCATTACAGTAGCTTCTTGGAGTAATTGACATGGAGAGAATTGAAAAATCTTCTATGCTTAGAAGATTAAGTAATAAGACTGGGTTGGAATTGGCAGTGATAAAAAGGAATGGAATGTTTAGAGAAACATTTTGAAGGAAGTATTTATAGGCCCCGAGAACTTATTGGGTGTACAGAGTAACGTGGGCAGGTCCAGGCCAATTCTAGGACCCTGAGCCTAGGTAACTTGAAGAGCAAAATAAGAAACCCAAAGAGGAAACTGACTTAGGTGAGGAAAAGATGAGATCAGCTTTAAACCTGTTGAGAAGGTCCTAGTGGAGATGCCTAGTAGGATTTTGGGAAAGTAGGACTGAACCTTAAAAGGAAAATAGATTTGGGTGTCATCACCCACAAGAGAAGTGTTTGCTGAAGCAATGAAACTTGATGAGATATTTGAGGAAGGCTGGAGAGAGAAAGCTATAGGGTACTAGAGAAACTCCTCTTTGGGTTCTAGATAGCAAGTGGTAGAGTAAAGCCAAAGATCTAAACAAGGACTAGGCCAGAAGCCAGTGGAAAGTAAAACCTTTTATTTCAAAGCATTTAATCTATAGCAGTTACTGCATTGAAAACTGAAAAAGTCATTGAATTCCCTGGATAAACACCTGTGAGACATCATTGCTAGAGTGGTGGGAAAGGAAACCAGTTTCTGGAGGTTAAGGAATGAATGGCCGCTTTGAATGGAAGCCATGAATATAGACTCCATTTTGAGGGAGTTAGTCAAAGCAAAGAGAGAAACAAGACAGGCATTTTAATGTAATAGCAGCATCAAGAGTCCTTGTTTTTGAGCGAGACATGAGCTTATTTTAGGTAAGGGAGAAATCAAAAAGAAAATATTACAGATGTTAAGTAGGGTATACATTATCTTAGAAGGTAAAAAAAATCTGATATTAATAAGGCAGAATATGACTTCTACCAAGACAAGAAATAATTAGAGATATGGTTGAAAACTAGAGGAAGAAATGGATTTATCAACATTCACAAGGTTATTTGGAAGAAGGAACTAAGTAGCCATGCAAACTAATATTCTCAGGTATACAGGAAGCTTGATTATTGGGGTGCCTGGGTGACTCAGTTGGTTAAGCAATCTGCCTTCAGCTCAGGTCATGATCCCAGGGTCCTAGGATTGAGCCTGGCATCTGGCTCCTTGCTCAGTGGGGAGCATGCTTCTCCCTCTCCCTCTTGCCACCCCCCTGCTTCTACTCACGCTCTCTCTCTCTCTCTCTGTCAAATAAATAAATAAAATCTTAAAAAAAAAGCTCGATTATCTATTGACATTAAAAGATAGGAAAAGTTTAATCCCTAGTGAAGTTTAGTATAACCTTTTTGGGAGATTTATTTGAACAAAGAGAGACAGTCAGTTTGCTCTGAGTCTACTGGGATTTGTTAATGGCTGCCTGGTGCCAACTGTTCTGAGAAGGTTGTTGAGGCTCCATTCAGACTCATGTTCAGAATTGCCATGATGAATCAGCGATGTCTGCCTTGAGCATGGGATTGGGGAATGGTAGCTCCAGTGCTAACTAGCAGGACTCGTAGGCAACAGTGAGTGTGAAGAGGCCAGTTCCTTAGCAGATTTTAGGAAACTTGTTTCTCAGAATGCCACAGGGTTGAAAATGAGTAAGGGGAAAAGTTAAGGTAAAGAATTCTAGGGTGGTGTTACTCAGAGTGGAGGGTGAGCATCACCTAGAATGCTTGTTAAAATGCAGATTCTGAGGCTCTACTCCAGACCCACTGATTCCAGCTCTTCATTTGAACAGTATCCCAACATTCATAGGCATACCAGATTTTATAAAGGTCATTGCTGGGATCTACACTGGAATGACCAACCATGGAGTTCAGGTAGGTGGCCAGACCCACTGATTCCAACTCTTCATTTGAATAGTATCTCAGCTGATTCATAGACACACCAAATTTTATAAAGGGCATTGCTGGAGTCTACACCGAAATGAACAACCATGGGGTTCAGGTAGGTGGGTGAAAAATCCAAGAAACCAAGAAGAGTTCTTAAAGTCTAGGTTAGGGGTTCTCAAAGTGTGGTCCCCCAACAAGCTGCATCCTCAGCACCTGGGAACTTGTTAGAAATGCAGATTCTCTGACTCCACCCAGACCTACTGAATTGGAAACTCTGGAGTTAGGATTTGTGTTTAACAAGCCTTCCAGGTGATGATTCCTATGTGTCTTAAAGTTTGAGACCCTTTGTTCTAGATCATCTGGTGAAGTTGCTCTTACATGTGTCAACAACAGGTATAAGATAGAGGTAAAGAAAGTTTTTCAACATTGGAATCAAGGAAGTTGCTACAAGTTCAGGAAGCAAAAACATGAAAAAGCAAGTCACCAACAATACTATATACCACTAGGAACTTAGCTTAATTAATGAAGAAAGAAGATCATGGCTGTTCGGTGTTGTAGACAAAGAAAGCAGTTGTCTGGGTGGATTTTTGGAAATGAGGGGGCAGAGTATTCACTTGAAGAAGTGTGTAGTATAAAAGAAACTGGATTATGAAAAGGTAAAAGTACCATAAAATACAATTTATAGATTTACAGATAGACAATGAAACTGCAAAGTAAGCAAGGCAGGTCCAGTTTGGGGTGCTTAAAAGGCTAATTACAAATAATAATGCTTCCATCATCAAAAGTGCAGGACTGGACCTTTAGCAAACTAGGTACCTTTATGTCCGTTATATATATATGGAAGTACTATGATTACATTCTTTTAGAAAATGTACTGCAATTCTAACTCCTTTTTCATTTACTACTGGAAAGCCCTTCCATGCTAATCCAAAGGTGTTTAAAATGGGGCTGATAGGGGGCACCTGGGTAGCGCAGACGTTAAGCGTCTGCCTTCGGCTCAGGGCGCGATCCTGGCATTCCAGGATCGAGTCCCACATCGGGCTCCTCCACTGGGGGCCTGCTTCTTCCTCTCCCACTCCCCTGCTGTGTTCCCTCTCTTGCTGGTTGTCTCTCTGTCACATGAATAAATAAAATCTTAAAAAAAAAAATAAAATGGGGCTGATAGGCATTGATATCTTTGGAGTTGTCACTATCAAGGAGAGCTTCCTGGTGTCCTCTGTGTTGCATGTGGTAGCCTCTAGCCACATGTGGCTATTTAAATTTCAGTTAATTAAATACATTAAGAATTTTTCAGACAGACTGGCCACATTCTAAGTGTTTAATAGTCACCTTTTGCAAATGACTGACATATTGGGCCACAAGGTTTACAAGACATTTGCATCATTACAGAAAGTTATGTTGGATGGTACTTGGGTTTTTGATTCAGGATTTGTAATACAGGCTTTGTCAGACTCATGCTTACCAAGGAGATGCTTTGCAGGGGGGATAAAAGCAGATCACATCTGTGAAAAGCATCTGGGGGCAGAAGCTATCAGTCTCCACCTGCTCTGAATACACAGATGTTTTCCAGCTTCTACCTCAACAACTAGGATGTGGAGTCCTTCTGAGGGAATCAAGAGATGCCATTATTTTATTCACTTCCTTCTGCTTTATTTTTGTCAAGGTAGAGGGGGACAAAAAAATCGCCCAGGACAGGATGATTTGGGCTAACATGTACTCTCTTCATAATTTTATTTTCACAGTTTTGTTATGTTTTGTTTTTGCCAAGGCCTCTCATCAAGAAGGTGGCTGTGCCTAGTTGTTTTGTCTGTCTATCTATCTATCTAACTATCTATCTATCTTTTTTTGCTGACGCCCTAATAAGACAAATGAATTCTGAACAGTGACTCCGGTGAGCAGCCAGCAGAGTTGGGTGCCTGGCTGAGGCTGGGTTTTCAGGTTAGTTTAGAGGCCCTTGTAAATTTTCAGTTATTTTTAACCTGACTTTCTTGAAAGCAATCTAGAAAGAGAACGGTATTCATCCAGTCTTGCTACATAAATCTCTTTTGGGGGGGTTGTTAGGTACCTTTTCTTTTGACTGAACTGAACATGCCAGAAAAGGTGGGGGAAGGACAAAAAATTATTGATTTTGAGCTAAAAAAAAGTGTCCCCATGTGATACTGAGGGGGTCAGACCTAAGGTAAAGAAGCTTGAATTGACAGGAGGGCCTCTGGAAACTTTCATGCCTTTTGGTAAGATGGAGTTTTAAAAAAACCTCAGGGATAATTTCTGATTTTATAATAAGAACTCAATTGGTATCTAAAGAAGGTAATTTTCTCAGCCAAAACAATGCTACATTTATAGTACATAGGTATAAATCTGTGAATAATCTGAAGTTTGGTAAGTGACTTTTGCCATGATATATATATATATATATATATATATACACACACACACACATATATATATATATACACACACACACACATATATATATATATATATATATATATAGAGAGAGAGAGAGAGAGAGAGAGAGAGAGAGACTCTAAGATTAGAAAAAGATAGGGCCTTGGGAGACATATAAGCTGTTGATGAAGTATTTAAGTTAGGGGTTTATGGCAGCATTTCTTTTTTATCCTTTGGTGGCCACTTGGGTAAACATAAATACCTCTGTGCCACCTCATTCTTATGTTCCCCAGAATAATTTTTTCTCATCTTGTCCTGGGAAGAGAAGTGTTCTAAGCCTTTCTGATGAGGCTTCCAAAATCTCCCAGTGAATCTCTGTGAAAAGCTAAGAGGTCTTTTCCGGGCAATTAGCCACATATAATTTTCCAAATTACATGTTTAGCTCTGACGTGTGTCTCTCCAAAGTTGTGTGCTATTTATTTATTTGGTTCTGAACCCGGGGTAGAAAGGAGTCTCTCCTGTTGCAGGTGACCTCCTATGAGTCACATTGTGAGCAAATGTAGCCCAATGAGGAGCTGCTTCACTGGCAGGACTTCTGTAGGCGTTTTCTAAAAGCTTTATGGAAATGGAAAGCTAGCTTTCTTCTTAATTCTCATCACTATTTCTTTTAGAAAATATAAATATAAAATTGACACCAAAGATTCGTTTTTATGGGATCTTCTCCAATTTAGTACCTTTAGTAACCTTGGTTGTCTTCAAGTCAAAGCCAGTTGAAAGGCCTTGCATGGATAGAGTTCTTTTGAAGCATGTTTGTTCTCAGGACCTCTGGCCACCATTTGGAAAATACTTAGATAAAACTTGATCCTGCCACCCAGCAAAATCTGGTCAGAATCTGGAAGCTCATCAAGCTTCTTTCTTTTGCTTAAATTAAACATTTACTTAGCTTATATTTTCCAGTGTCCTGATCCTCCTGGTGACAATGGGTTCATCAAAGATTAATTAGAAAAACTTACTATGCTGATGTGGTAACTAGTTAATCTATTCCTCCTGCCCTATATACCTTAACTCAGTTCACACATCCATGTTTCTAAGAATACTTAGGACTGGTGGCAAGAGGAGGCATTCTACCTAGCAGGCTATGGGAGGAGGCATGAGTGGTCACAGGTGGTCAGTACTTTACCAGGGAGATCCTGCTAGTGGCTGCTGCCCCAAGATGACCAACAACATCAGGAAGAGTTCTTGTCTTGTTGAGTGACTAAGTGAAGATTGGTAAGAGTTATATATAAAGAACTTGATTTTTAGCCAATTAAAGATAATCCAGATAGTTTATACAAAAATCACATTTGCCCCAAACCTGCCTTTTCCTCTGCTAAATACATCCCGTCATTTTGTCATTCATACTGGAAATCTCAGTCACTTTTAGTTCTACCATCTCCATGCAACACTGTGAGATTAATTTCTCTAGACCAAACATCTCATGATTCTTCTCATCTTATGAAGTCCAAACTCCTTGACAAGTTAGATATAAATGCTTGATAACAAATCTTCAATACACTTTTCAGTCTTTCTTGTCTTTATGCCTATTGTGTATGCCCCTCAAACACACCCCGTTCCAAGAAGAGTTTTCTGAACTTCTAGGGCTGGCTCTTCACTTTTTCTTTTATTCAGGAAAAAGAAGAAAGTTTCTTCCCATTTCTTTCAGGAGCACTGTCACCCCCTCTGCCTCCTAAAGTCGTACCCATCATTTAAGGTCCAGTTTAAATTTCTTTTCCTTCATGAAACTTTTTTCTGATCCCCTTGGTTAGAGATCATCCCTCTGTCATTTTATCATCTCATATCCTTTGTTTAATTTTGCCTTTCACTGCTTTGTTAATGAGCTGATAGCCTACCTACTCTATTATTTATTAGAAAATAAACTAAGTTTGGTTTGGTTTAGTTTCTATATGGTGTATGTATTGCACATGGCAACTTCCAAAAATTCTTGAATTCAAATCATGCAACTAATTTTTGTTGAATACCTACAGCACATGTCTTTGACATGTGACATGTCATGAATCATATACATTACATCACAAAGAAAAACAAGATGAAAGAAACAAAGAGTGGATTTAGAAATCCATACTGTATGGTGACTAACATAACATAATAAAAAATTATTATTAAAAAAAAAAAGAAATCCGTGGTTGTAAGAATTTTAAAAGAAATAGGTCAGGTAGAGTATGCATCAAGTTATCAACAATGTGGGCTGTCCAATGGTGCTCCAACTAGAAAGCTATGGGACCCTGAGCAAGGTTGTCTTCTGCCATACCACATTTTCATTTCTCTGTATCTTACTCTAGAACTCCTTATAACTGAGCCAGACATTTTCCAAGACTGCCTCTATGGATGGAGTGATGCTATATGAGAGGCAGGTTAACTAATTGCAGAAACAGAGGTATCTCTGGCCTCTCAGTCTAATGGTATTGGTGCCATCTTGGTCTAGATATGGCAATAGAGTTTTTCCCCTTTTTTAGTAATTGGAAGTTTGTACCTTTCGACCACCTTCACCCATTTTGCTGACCCTCATCCCCACCTCTGGCAATCAACAATGTATTCTCTGGTTCTATGAATTTGTTTGCTTTAGATTCCACCTATAAGTGAGATTGTGCATTATTTATCTTTCTCTGTCTGACTTATCTCACTTAACATAATGACCTCAAGATCCGTCTATATTGTCACAAATGGCAGGATTTCCATCTTTTTTAATGGCCAAATAATATTCCTTTGTGTGTGTGTGTGTGTGCGCGTGTGTGTGTGTATGTATGTATCACATTTTCTTCATCTGTTGATAGATACTCGTTTAGGTTGTTTTCATTTCTTGGCTATTGTGGAAAATGTGATAAAAATGGGGATGCAAATATCTCTTCAAGATTGTGATTTCATTTCCTTTGACTATATACACAGGAGTGGAATTTCAGGATCATATGATAGTTCTATTTTTAATTTTCTGAGGAAACTCCATCCTGTTTTCTATAGTGGCTGTACCAATTTACATTCCCACTAGCAGTGCATAAGGGTACCCTTTTCTTCACATCCTCACCAACACTTGTTATTTCTTGTCTTTTTGGTAATAGCCATTCTGACAGGTGTGATGATATCTCATTGTGGTTTTGATTTGCATTTTCCTGATGATGGCTGATACTGAGCTTTGTTTTAAGTATGCTTTGGCCATTTGTATGTTGTCTTTGGAAAAGTGCCTATTCAAGTCCTCTGCCCATTTTAAAATGAGATTTTTTTGTTGTTACTGAGTTTTATGAGTTCCCTAAATAATTGTAAAACTGTAATATATCACAATCAGGATATTGATATTGATATAATCCACTGAACTTATTCAGATTTCCTAGTTTTCCTTGTAATGATGTGTAATAATGTGTGTGTCAAGGTCTACCCCATTTTATCACATGTAAAGTTTTGTGTGTTCACCTCTGCAGTCAAGATACAGAACAGTTCCATTACCATAAGATCCTTAATGTTGTTCATGGTTCTTAGACAGTTGTTTGCTTTTTACTGTAGAGTTTTCAAAGTTCATTATATACTCTAAATACTGGCCCTTTGTTGGATACATAGTTTGCAAATATTCTCTACCAGTATGTCGTTTATTTTCATCCTCTTAACTGGATCTTTTGCGGAGCAAAAGTTTTTAATTTTGATGAGGTCCAATTTATCAATTTTTTCTTTTATGGGTTGTGTTTTTGGTATCATCTAAATTTTCTTTGCCTAGTTGTAGATTCTGAAGATTTTCTCCTATGTTCTTTTCTCAAAGTTTTTATAGTTTTATGTTTTACATTTAAGTCCATGATTCGTTTTAAGTTAATTTTTGTGTAAGGTCTGAAGTTTAGATTGAGGTTCTTTTATTGCCAACAGGGGTCTAGTTGCTCCATCACTATTTGTTGTAAACACTATCCTACAGATTGTTTTTGTACTTTGTCAAAATTGAGACTTATTTGTCTTTTTCTGGATTCTCTATTTTGTTTTATTGATCTTTGTGTCTGTCTCTCTGCCAATATCGCATTATCTTGATTTCTGTGTAAACATCGGGTACAGTTATTCCTTCTACTTTACTCTCCTTTGCCAAGATTGTTTTAGCTAGTGAAGGATCTGTACCATTTCATATAAATTTTAGAATAATTTTGCTGTGTTTATAGAAATTCTTGCTGGAATTTTGATAGGAATTGCATTAAACTTACAGATCAGTTGAGGAGAATTGATATCTTCACTTCATCAAACCATCAAATACATGAATATTTATTTAAATTCTTTTTATTTCTTTTATCAGCATACTAGTCCTATATATGTTTTGATAACTTTATACTGAAGCATTTGAGTTTCTTTGAAGTGATTGCAAATGGTGTGTTTTTAATTCCTGCTTCCACATATTTATGCTACTATACAGAAATATGATTAATTTTTGTGTATTGTTCCTATATCCATTGATCTTACCAGAGTCACTTAATAGTTCTGTAAGACTTCTGTAGATTCTTTCTAATTTTCTTTGTAGGTAATCATGTCATCTGCAAATAGGAACAGATTTATTTCTTCATTTCCAATCTGCATGCTTCTTTTGTGTGTGTTGTTGCCTCATTTCACTGGTGAGAACTTCTAGAACTATCTTGTGAAAGAGTGATGAGAGCTGACATCTTTGCCTTCTTGCTGATTTTAGGAAAAAAACATTCTTTTTTTTTTTTTTAAGATTTTATTTATTTATTTGACAGAGAGAGAGACAGCCAGCAAGAGAGGGAACCACAAGCAGGGGGAGTGGGAGAGGAAGAAGCCGGCTCCCAGCGGAGGAGCCTGATGCGAGGCTCGATCCCAGGACTCTGGGATCACGCCCTGAGCTGAAGGCAGACGCTTAATGACTGAGCCACCCCGGTGCCCCAGAAAACAGTCTTTCACATTAAATATCATATTAACTGTAGGTTGTTTCGTAAATCCTCTTTTTCAAGTTGAGGTAATTCTCCTCTATTCCGAACTTGCTGGGAGTTTATCATGAATGCGTGTTAAATTTTATAAAATGCATTTTCTGTCAATTGATGTAATCTCATATGAGTTTTCTAGGTTAGCCTGTTCATATTATGGACCACACTGGTGTTTAAATGAATGTTGAAACAGCCTCGTGTACCTAGAATAAATTCCACTTGGTCATGGTGGAATTATTTTGCTTTAAAACTCTTGTTTTTATTTGGTTTTGGATATTGACTTGGTTCATAATGGCCATGTAAAATGACTTAGAAAGTGTTTCATCTTCTTTTATTTTCTGGAAGAGATTTTTAAAAATTGGTGTTAATTCTTTCAATTGTAGCATTCTCCAATGACACCACCTGGGTCTGAAGATTTTCTTCAGGAGCTTTTAAGTAACAAATTCAGTTTCTTTAATGATTATAATATTATTGAGATGTTACTTTGTGGTTTTTGAGGAACTGATCAATTTCTTTCAAGTTTTCAAATTTTTAAGGGTAAAGTTCCTTATTTCATTTAATTACTATACGATCTCTGTAGAAACTGTAGTGAAAACCCCAATTTCATGCCTGAAATTGGTGGTTTGTGTCTTCTTTCATTTTATTTTTGGCAGTCTTGCTAGAGGTTTATCAATTTTTTTGACAAAACATTTTTTGTTTCATCTTTTCTGTTGTTTTTCCTATTTTCAGTGTCATTGATTTCTGCTCCTTATTATTTCTTCCTATAGTTGGTTTGGGTATATTTTTATCTTACCTCTCTAATTTTCTGATAGAGAAACAATTGATGATTTGAGATCTTTAATGTTGGCTAATGTGAGCATTGAGTGCTACAAATTTGCCTTATAAAACTGTAGTAACAGCATCCCACTTTCTGTATATTGTATTTTCATGTTAATTCAGATTCTGTGTATTTTTAATTTCCTTTGAGACATCCTCGCTGACCCATAGACTATTTAGAAGTATGTTACTTAATATCTAATTGTTTATAGAATTTTCTGTTGTCTCTCATTTCCATAGTTTGATTCTATTAGGGTCCAACAACATAGTCTGTGTGATAATAATTTCTTTTAAATTTTTTGAGTAATTTGTGGCCTAGCATATGCATTATTTTGGTGAATAGTCTATGCTTGAAAAAAAAAAGTATATTCTGCTATTGTTGGGTGGATCGTTCTCTGTGTGTCAATTAGACCCTGCTAGTTGACTGTATTATTCATTTCTTCTGCATCCCTGCTGATTGTTTGTCTAGTAGTTTTACCACTTGCTGAAATTGAGGTGTTGAAGTTCCCAGCAGTAATGTGACCTATTTCATTTTCAGCTATATCAGTTTTTGCTTCATGTATCTTGAAACTCAATTTTTTGGAGGGTTCACCTTTAGGATTGTTTTTTCTTCCTTATGTAGTGATCCTTTTATCATTATGTTATATTCTTCTTTGTCACTGATGATTTTCTCTGCTCTAAATTAGAGTATAATTTATCTGATATTGTAATTTATCTGATATTAATATAGCCACTCCTTTAAAAATATTATCATGATATATTTTTTTCATCCTGTTACTTTCAGTCTACCTATGTTGTCATTTTTAAGTGATTTTCTTGTAGACAGTATATAGTTGGATTATGATTTTTTTATCCACTCTGCTACTCTCTGCCTTTTAATTGGTTTTTAGACTATATTTAAGGTAATTACTGATATGTTAAGGCTTAAACCTGCCATTTTACTATTTATTTTCTGCTTGGTTCTGTTTATTTCTTCCGTTTCTTATTTCTCTGCCTCTCAATTCTTGCCTTCCTATAGGTTACTTAACCATTTTTTAGCATTACGTTTTGATTTATTTATGATGTTTCTGAGTTTGAGTGTATCTCTTTGTGTATTTTTCATAATGGTTGCTCAGGGAATTACAATATACATGTATGACCTATCATCATCTACCAGTATCAACATTTAACCTGTCACCATCTACTGGTATCAGCATTTAACCACTTTGAGTGAGGTATGGAAATTTTTCTTGCATTTGATTCCCTGTAAAGGTGGTTAAAGAAGGTAACTTCTTTATTTTAAATATTGTTATCTTGAGTATCAAATGGTATGGTAAATTTTAACTCATCTATCAAATATGATTTATAAAACTCATAAGCAGAAGAATAGTTTGTTATGTGTCCATGCTTCTGTTCCTTCTGTTGTTCTTTCTTCCTTCCTCATCTCCAGAATTCCTTCTTTTATCCCTACCTTTCTTCTTGAAGAACTCTACTATCTAATCTTTGGCTGCTAGTGACAAATTCTTTTTTTAGGTTTCCTTCACCTCAGAGTGCTTTTATATTCTTTTCCTTTCTGAGGAAAAGTTTCATTGGATGTAGAATTTGTGGTTAATAGTTCTTTCCTTTCAAGACTTGAAAAATGTTTACCACTTCCTTCTATTCCATGATTTCATATGAGAAATATCCTGTCATTCAAATTGGTGTTTCCTATATGTAATGCATTGTTTCTCTCTGGTTGCTTTCAATATTTTCCTCTTTCTGTTAATTTTCACAGTTAGATATGCTGTGTCTTGGTGTGGATTTCTTAGGATTTATATTCTTTGGTGAGTCATTCACCTTCTTTTTTTTTTTTTTTCCTTAAGATTTTTATTTATTTATTTGACAGAGACAGCAAGAGAGGGAACACAAGCAAGGGGAGTATGAGAGGGAGAAGCAGGCTTCCCTCCAAGCAGGGAGCCCGATGCGGGGCTCAATCCCAGGACTGTGGGATCATGACCTGAGCTGAAGGCAGATGCTTAACAGCTGAGCCACCCAGGCACCCCAGTCATTCACCTTCTTAAATCTAAGGTTATGTCTTTTACCAAATTTGGAAATTTTCAGCCATTATTTCTTCAAATACCCCTTTAGCCCCACTTTTTTTTTTTTTTTCCCCGTCTTTTCATTCTACAGCTCTGATGATATGAATTTTGGCTTTCTTGTTATCCTACAGGTCCCTCATACTCTGGAGTTTTGTCTGTTAGTTTTTTTATCTTTTTTTTCTTCTGTTTGAATTGGGTAAATTTTTTTATCTGTCCTCAAGTCCTGAAGTTCACTGATTCTCTCCTCTTTCATCTTCACTCTCCTATTGAACCAATCCAGCAAAGTTTTTAAAACTTCATAGTTACTGTGGTTTTCAATTCTATAAGTTCCATTTGGTTTCTTTTCTTTTAGCAACTTTTTTTCTGTGCTGAATTTTTGTTAAGAGAATTTTCAAGTGCTTGTTGAAGCATTTTGAGGATGGCTTCTCAGATAATTCTAACGTGATTCATCTCAGTACTGGCATCAGTTGGTTGTCTTTTCTCATTTAAGTTGTGATTTCTCTGTTTCTTGATGTGACAGATAAAATTTTCTTCGTATTCTGGATATTTTGGCTGTTACGTTTGGAGAATCTGGGTCTTATAGATAACTTTTATTTTGGTAGGCAGTCATTATGTTTAGGTTTAGCACACAGGAGTATACCTACTGTTGTGAGCTGTGGTTGCAGTAATAATTTCATTAATTTTCAGAACTTTTGCAATGCTATTTTGGTCTGCTACATTAGTGTGGTGCCTCTGGGGCTCCCACTGGTCCCTGCTGGTGTCACCTAAGGGGGTGAAAGGGTTATCCCCAGGCCAGAATACCTGGTGTCTTTAGGTTGGGGAGAAGAGTTAAGCCTGTGGGGATAAAGCAGTTTCCTGGTCTGGCACTTGTGAGATCCTCCTTACAGATGCTGTCCAGTTGCCTCATTGTGTCTCATCAGGGCAGGGGAGTCTCAGGCCGATGGGAAAAAGACACTGCCCACTTAGACTGCTTGTGGTGGAATTCCATAATCCCACCTGTGTACCTGCCCTCCCAGTGTCTCTGGGTGGATGAAGGAATCTTGGTATAAAGAGACTTCCCAGGCCAGGTGCACTTGAGGTGGCATAACCTTGCTGTTATCATCTGTTCATCTTGTCTTTTTCTGTAGGGGAATGGGCTCTCCAGCCCAGTGGAGAAGGGTCATGCTTATGAGGGCTGTCTATTACTCCTCTTACAGTGGTGCTGAGTTCACATCATTTTATTAGAGGGATTCCTGATCAATCTGGTGAAGGTCTGAGCCCCCCTAGACTATATTCTGTTGCTTGGTTACCTTCTTCTGTTGGGTGAGTGAGTGGGGCAGGTATACCTAAGGGACTCCCTGCTGCTGTTCTGTTCTTTCAGTGATTAGGTCCCTTTCCAGTCTTCCTTTCTCTTTTTACCTATCCAAGTTCCCCTTAGGTTGCCTCTTCTATTACTTTCAGGGTTTATATCTGTATTTAACAGGAAGCAGCAGGGAGAAACAAGTCTATGCCATCTTGTCCAGACCAGAACAGTCTTAAGGTTTCCTGTAACATTTTAAAGGGAATGCAAAAAAGTACATTCCTGCCCAAATAATCTTTATGATTTCTTAGTGCCCTGTATTAGAAGTTTCTTTCTAAATAGCATTAGTAATTTTTCTTTATATAGGGTCACTTGTGAATGGAAGATGTGGCAGACAATATTGAAGCTCTTTTGAATATTCATCAAATTTACATATCCAGCACATTTCCAGGCTATTAAACTTCTCTCCCAGTTCACACAGTAGTCATGATACCACATTTGAAAAGAGGGAAATGGAAGGGAAACAAAATTCCCAGTAATGATCTTTTTCCTTTTTCCTCTCCAACTTGCAAATGCGTAGGTGACGTTCCTCACAGTCTTCCAGCAACGCTGACAAAGCCCACAACCAGCAACAGTGGTCCCATTTTGATCCCTTCTTTGTTAAGGTATCTCTCATCTCCATTTCCTGAACCTCCTAATCTCAGTACAGCAGTTTCTTATCAGGAAGAGCTCCAGAAGTCAGCTTGATTCATAAGGGGATGCAGACACAGCCATGAGGGTTAGGCGAGAACTGGCTTAAGCTGGCTACATGGGTGTCAGCTTGCTGCAGGACAGGATTCCCTGCAGGTAAGGGAAGTGGTCAACTCAGCAAACTTTGGAGGACAGGACAAAGTTGAAATTTTCCTTATTCCTAGAGCACATAGTCAAAGGCCTAATTTTTTTTCAAGTACTAGAACTTAAATGACCCTTTTCCCTCCTGGCCACCTTTAGATAGCTAATGTTTATTGAGCACTTACCATATGTTAACCAGTATTCTAACCACTATTCTAACATGCAGTGTAACTCTGTTAATAATAACAATAGAGGTAGTAGTAGTAATCATGATTTTATTGCACTAACTGTAACTAGTGTTTATTGAGCCCTTATACTATTCAAATTGCTTTTTATGGATTAATTCATTTTATCTGCCCAACAACACTACGAGGTGGTGACTACTATTATTCATATTTTACAAATTTGGAAACTGAAGTAATGGTATTAATTAAGTTCACCAAGATTACATGGCTGTTAGGCAGAGGGTTGGGATTCAAACTTAGGAAGTGTGGCATAGAACAGATACTCTTGGTCATTAAGGTATACCTACTTGATGCTTCTAGGTCTGCTTAATCTTCTATAAAATAAAGAAGGTGGATTATACAACAACAGGAACAATACAACAACAATTAATATACCAGCAGTACCAAGTGCAATTGACTCAGTGCTTATTGTGGTTCAACACCTTTAATCAGGCTTTTGCACCCAGTTCTTTATTATCACCAACTTTTTACCCAGCGAGGTAGAGACACTGATGGATGAATTTCCAGCAGAAGTAGTTGCCATACATATAGCTTGTATTTTTTCATATAATACTTATTACAGCCTACATAGGAAGAACTATTCTTATCTTTATCTTATAGTGCTGCAGACATATCGGGTGACTTAATGAGTATCACACAACTAATAAATGATGGAACTAACATGGAAGTCTAGGCTTTCTATTTTTCTGTGAGTTGGAAAAAAGAATCCCTAAAAAATGGTAATTTATTCTTTATGGAAGTTTTTAAAAAGATTTATTTATTTATTTTGGTGGGGGGAGAGAGTGCAAGCAGGGGGGTGGTGAAGGGAGAAGGAGAAAATCCTCAAGCAGACTCCCCACTGAGTGTGGAACTGGATCCCAGGACCCTGAAATGATGACCTGAACCAAAACCAAGAGTCGGCCGCTCAACTGACTAAGTACCCAGGTGGAAATTTTACCACAGTGTGCGTGAGTACATACACACACACACACACACACACACACACACACACACACCCTCCAGTTAGAAATACATTTCTAAAGATTGAAGCAGCATTACCTCTTGAGCCATTTATCCAAGATTAGGACCATGGAAGCAGAAGGCAGCTACCATGTGAGATAATCAGAGATAGAGGTTGGTAAACTGCATTGAGCTTGTTTTTCCCCACATGCAAGATGGATTTGTTAGGCTGACAACTAAATCACAGTTTTACACTTTAGTTAACCTCCCCCTGATCCTTGATCAAGCCTTCAAAAAACTTCAGACAGTGGTTTTATTTTTAGGGTACATTTTTTTCCTTATAAGTGGTTCAAACTGGATTGCTCTTTTACAGAAAGTTTGAAAATAAAAAGGGAAACTGACATCAATCACAGCATTATACAAACAAATACTTATTTTCACATCTTTCTATTCTAATTTCTGAAGAAGAACAGATGCCACGAACTGATTAACTGAGAACTTGTTTATGTCATTCCAAAGGCAGCACAGTTAATAATCTGCTTAAATAATTCATGTTTTATTTGAACCCAAAAGAGAACATCTTTAAAATTTTAAGTTATGAAAACATGTCCATAAGTTTATATTATATAAAAATAACGTTTAAATGGCTGAAGAGATAATGCAGTTTAAACTTAATTAACTCAGCATAGTTTCTCAGATTATGATTTTAAAGGAGTTTCAGGTATTCAGATTTAATTATATGTACAAATCTAAACTTGATATTTCTTCTTCCTATTTAAGATTCAGTTCAAAGTTGTGAAAAATGAGCTAATTTTTCATTTTGGTGGACTTTAATCACACAGTAATTTTGATTATGTATCAAAAGTATGTTAAAAAGTTGCTTTAATCACATATTCATTCCCTTTAATTTACTTTTTTATCATACAAGTTCTAACACCTCTATCCTGTTTTGTTTCTATTTCAAAAGAACAGTAGTAATAACACAGAAGTTCATCATGTGATTCTTTAAAATCTCATGAGTAGGGGGTCAAACATTTGGTGACTAGTTTGGAATGGTAAATTCATAAAAAGGTCTTCAAACTCTAGGCTTTCTATTGAGCTGCTTGCTCTTTGCCCAACAAATATTTACTGTGTTTCTACTATGTGTAAAACACTGTGGGGGGCTTTCAAGGTGAATGAATCAGACAGGATCTAATCTCACAACCTGGTTAAAGAGAAGGGGTGATAAAGTACATTCACAAACAAACATGATATAGGGAGGTATGTGACAAGTCCCATAGAAAAGATATAGATAAAATACTAAGGGGATCTTGAGAAGGGAGACCAGTCTGGGTGACTGGAGCAGAACTCCATGGAATAGGGATACTAGAATGAAGTCTTAAAAGATGATCTGTATTTCACAAAGTAGATACACTGACAGATACATTTCAAGCAGAGGTAGTTGTAGCTGAAGCCATGACACAGAGGAGAGAAAACACAAATTGTGCTTGGGTAGGAAAATGGCAGCAGTCTAGACTAGAGGATTGGGTAAAAAGAGGTAACAATAGAGAATTGAGTGAAAAAGTCTAATTAGAGGTTTGACGTTTTGTCTGTAGGCAGTGGAGAACTACTGAAGTATCAGATCCCAAAACTGGCAGATTTGAAGAATGATTTGCTAAGAGAATCTCAGAGAGAAGTGCTGGAGAGATTAGAGACAGGGAGACCAGTTATGTGGCTATTAACAATAGAGTGAGGGCACTGTAAACAGAATATAAAGAGCAAATGTAGGACATACAGCAAAAGAAGCACAAATGGAACTTGGTAGAGTGTGTCTGTGTGTGTGTGCGCGCGCAAGTTAGGGGAGGACTGGCTTAGTGAGGGTGAATGATAGCACTCTTTACAGAATTGGAGAGTCTCTGGTTGTAACAGAAGGATGTGGTGGTGTTGAGTTTTAACTGACGGGAAACAGGGAGAGTGAGGAAACAGGCTTCTGAAAGGGAGTTGAAGAGACCAAATCTGATTGGACATAGAATAACTAGTTCCTTCAGATCTCAGATCTCAAGTTGTGCAGATCATTTATTCAATGAAAGTATACTTTTCAATTAGGGCTAAGACTATATTTCAGAGCCTGCTTATGAAAAGAACGTTAGCACTCCAATTAGAATTTAGAGGGCATAACATAACATAATAAAAAATTATTATTAAAAAAAAAGAATTTAGAGGGCAGTAACTACAGTTTGCGTTATACCAAAGGCAAGAATGAAGCCAAAATTACAGACACCACAGTGGATCATTGATGAGGCCAAGAGAGCCTTGAGCCCTCTTCCCTAGGATGTATGAATGATTTTTTTTTTTTTATTCTCCCTTGAAAATCTAGAATGTTTCTTCTGGACTGGACTGAAACAAACCCATCACACAAATCTACTTCTTGCTTGTTTCCATCCATCTCCTTTGCACTTATTTATTTATTTAGAGAACTTTCTTTTAGAGAAGTTTCAAGTTTACAAAAAAATTGAGAAGAAAGTTGAGAGGGTTTCCCAATATGCTCTGCACCCGCACATGCATAGCCGCCTCCATCATCAACATCACTCACCAGATGGTACATTTTTTACCAAAGATGAACTTACATTGTCACATTATAATCATTCATAGTCCATAGTTTACCTTAGGATTCATTCTTTGTGTTGTCTATTCTACGGATTTGGATAAATGTATAATGAAATGTATCATAATATCATACAGATATTTTCACTGCCCTAAAAATCCTCTTTGCTTTGCCTATTCATCTGTCCACACTGACAGCACTCCCTGGTAAACCACTGATCTTTTTAGTATCTCCGTAGTTTTGCCTTTTCCAGAATGCCCTATGGTTGGAATCATACAGAATGTCGCGGTTTCACATTGGTTTCTTTCATATAATAACATGCAACTAAGTGTCAGTATTTATTCACTTAGGAAATTATTGACAACAAATTTGACTTCTAGGCCGGGTCAGTCTTGGTACTAAGGATATTTATATACTCCTCCTTTAAACTGTCAATAATTTTTATACTGGATTTAGCAAAATATAATAAATACAAGCATGTTATATTTTTAATTTCAAAGTTAAATTGTTTTAAAAATTTGCCTCAGGACAAACTTGTAACACAACTTCCTATTTACACAGATAAATGAAAATCGTAACTTTGAAAATTAAAAGTGTCTTGCAAAAATAGATTTTTGTCAACCTCAGGTAAACAGTTATACACTATAACTTTTTGAGGTGAGACTTACAATTTCATCTCAAATGGATAAAGTTTTTTTCTTTCTTAGAACTAGATTTTGGGATTTCTAACCCCAACCGTCAAGTTTACCCTGTGCCACTTCCTCTTGTTTTCTTCCCATCATATCAGGTTTCTGTTTTGTGATCTGTATACCCAAGGTTGTTTAAAAAGGAGCCCAGACTTCTAGCCTATAAACATCACTTCCACTGTCTCCTGATTGTACTTAAATGGCTGATACTTGAGCCCAAGGGATTGTTTACACTAACACCATGGAGTCAAGAGTACTCATTACCTCCACCTCATAGGTCAACACATCATAGGTCAACAGCGTATACCAAGACCCCTCATATTTCCTTACTTCAAGACCAAATCTCTTTGCTGAAACTTTCACTTCATAGGCTTTATACTTTGGGTCCTCACTCACCCACATTCTTGATGGGTCAATCAAAATTTATGTTTGCAGCCTAGTCAAAAGTATATTTCCTTTTCCTCCCAGATCATTGTATTTACTTACATGTTCTCTGTCATTGTCAAAATAACAAATTGGCATTGATTATCTTTTAACCACCTCTGTAAGGTTGTGTGCTTTTCCATTGCAAATAGAGATTCCCCAGTCGTCCATGTCGTTAGCAGGTGGAAAAATGTATTGAGAAAAGTTGGATGGGATTATTTTTCTAATTTAAAGAGTAAGTGTCATTTATTTGCATGCTGTGTAAGTAGCTATGAAAGCCAATTAACAGTCTCTGCATCACATTGTCTCCTGATGACACTCTCTACATGACAGACAATTTTATAATTTAAGTTTAAATATTACATTAAAATCAACTTATGAAACTGATTGCCGTGAAAAAAGTACCCGTAGACCTTTTTTTTTTTTAAAAAAAAACCAACTTTTACCTAGCCAACAAAATGTCTATCATAAAATCATTTTCATCTTGGAGATGTTTCTCTTAAATTTCATCTGCTCTAAGAGAATTCCTGAATTACAAAAGTCTGTAGTAGGAACTATTAATGAAGTTACAAGTAGAAGTTGTATTTTAGTTCATCAGTAGTATGCTTTGCCCTTGAGGCATAAGCACATGCTTGTTATGTAGAGGTTTTCCTAACAGTTGTAAAGAATAGAGTCCTTCTCAAAGGCCATTTCCTACCTACAGGCCTGTCCTCCCCTGGCAATAGTTTTTGCTGTGTAGGATCTATCAGTTGACCTGCTGGCATGACCTTGGACTCTTAGGGTTTTTCCTGATTCCTGATTCCCTGCCAAGGATGTGCTGGTATTTTATTCTCCAGTCTAATGTCTCATGTAAGAACAGGACTGATCGCTTTTCAGAGATTAAGTTTGAGGAGAGATCAGGTCTCAGAATTTACCCATGAACAGTTCACTTGGGGTAGGCCAAGTGGAAAGCCAACTCCCAATATGTTACTTAGAAGGGTTGGGCCTTCCTGTTCTTGCCCTTGTTCTCCTGTCTCATTTATGAGTCAATATAAATAATAAAAAAAAAGTGGTTTCTATATTGCTTATCCCCGACACCCCTCCCCAGTTGCATGAGTGGTAACTGAGAGATGAAGTGAATGTCACTGGGAATACATAGCCCCATATGTGCTATAGGTGGTTTTTGAAGGAAAACTTGACATAGTTAATTCAGAGAACTTTAGCTACCTTTGTTGAGTCCCTGAAGTGCATCTATACATGCACGTGTCACACTCACCCTGCCATTCTACACACACACAACTTTATTTTTTTTAATAATAATTTTTTTATTATGTTCGTCACCATACAGCACACCATACAGCACATCCCTTGTTTTTGGTGTAAAGTTCCATGATTCATTACTTGCGTATAACACCCAGTGCACCATGCAATACGTGCCCTCCTTAATACCCATCACCAGCCTATCCCACCCCACCCCCCCCGAAGCCCTCAGTTTGTTTCCCAGAGTCCATAATCTCTCATGGTTCATTCCCCCTTCTGTTTACCCCCCCACACACACACAACTTTAAACACTTATTCCTTTTTAAAATCCCATTGTCTAATTAGTACCAGGATCATGGTAGATGCTTTACAAATATTTATTGAATAAATAAATGCATGAATGTATGACGTTGTAGGGATGTCTCAGATACTTGTAGGTTGGTTGATGGGTTTGATGCACAAAAGTGGAATAGACTTAAGGATCAAAGCCAAGGAACCAATTCTTGCCATGTGCTTACTTTCACTCCATGACCCAGACTCTACTACTCTATTTTGAAGGTATAACCAATTTCATACATTCAGTTGATTCTTATTTTAAATGTGTTAACAACTGGGCTTTGAAATATTTTAAATTACCATGAACTAACTAGGAATACAAAAGAGAAGATCAGAGGGGTCAATTTAAATCTTTTCCCTGTGATACCTAGTAAGAGGTTAGCTTTCCGTTAATTTATTTTAATATAAAGAATGAATGAAACAGGATTCCAGGGCTAATAAACCAGAGAAAGAGAACAAACCTTTTTCACGCACATTCGCATACTTTGAGGCACCACTTTACATGTTAGAATAATTAGTAACTACTCTTACCTAAATTAGGATAATTACTAAGCAATTTTTTTGGTTATTTAAGTTCAGCTATTACTAGTATCTTAAAAATAACAAAACTTCATTTACAAAGTTTCCATCTTTAGCCCTTTTATTATTTATAACACTTCTCTGTATCAGATAATATTTATCAGGATTTTGGAACAGAACAGGGATAGAACACAGCATTCAATGGCACATGTTCTTCTGTCTTTAGGCTGATGTAAAATTCATTTTTAAAGGCTGCTATCCTTTCCTGAGTCTTGGTCTCAGCTTTGATATAAACAGAACTGTTGCTGCTACTTTCCTAGGATCAAGATTTCTGAGCATCACCCCTCAACTGTTTGGAACATTTGTGCTCATGTCTAGCTTATCTGCTTTCAACTTTTCACTGCCAACCCCTTTGAATAAACACCCATCCGGACAGAGAACAAGAACCTGACCTCACAAATCTGTGGGGAAAGTAAGAAAAGAGAGCAAACTCTGGTTTACTCATTTTTATCCCACCTGGAATAACTTGTTTACAATCTTTCAAATGCTAGAGAATCATGGTGATCTGACTGTATGTTGGAGGAAAACAGGTCTCATTGAGCAGAAGGCAGTCCTGATAGAAAAGTCTTTCACCTTACTCTGATGAGGACTGAACTAATCTAAGTAAAATGTAAGAATCAAATTAGCCTTATCTTCCCAGGATCATGAAGGACCACCATTTAAGCTCAGAAATGAAAATGAATTGTTTTAATTATTTTAGAATCAGAAGAGATGTTGGCCATGAACTTGGTTCTTCTCAGTTCCTAAATTCCACTCTATTTGGAACACAACAGCTTTTCAGCTTTGTGTGGGCAACATTTAATGCACACTGGAGGTTAGAGTGGATTCTGGAAAACACTTACTTCACTGTATAGAAGACTAAGTTGACCCATGCAATATACTGTGATTTGTGCCATATAAATAATGATTACCATTGGAATAATTTTCATCTTTATTAATTGTTGTCATCTAAATGGTATGTGTGAGGCTTTAACTTATAATTAATATATGGGGAAATTGAGAGCTTATATATAAAACATTGGTGATGTGTATTATTTTAAAAGTTTTAAGCACTAAAACAAACTCATAAGTGCATTTTAGAAGAATATGTATATAATATGTGTATATATATGTAGTGAGAGAGAAAATGTGGAAGGCATAAATTAAAAGCATAAATTAATAATAGTGAAAAAGTTTCCAAATCATAAATATGGGTCAGTGTCTGCTTTAGATTTTGAGTACAGTCCTGGGAGCCAGAATCTCATTGTACTACTTGTGGAGTAGCCACATTTCCATGAGAATTTCCTCCTGAGTTTCAGGGTAGATTTTGACAGCACTGTTTGTATTTTCTTCTTATATTTAAAGAAGCTTTTAAAAAAGAGAAAGTCTTGCATTTGGCAAAATATCCATTTGCCCTACAGATAGATATAGCAGTGCTTAGATGATAATTATGCTGCAAATAAAAAATAAAAATACCGCACAGATAATTTGGCACCTTCAAAAAAAAATTAACCCCTTTGAAAATGTCTATTGACATAATTGTGCAGTTTTTACAGTTGTTTCTATCTAAGGTTCTTTCCTCTGAGGTGTCTAGTAGGGTCATCTGTCTTCCATTATTCTTTTAAGGGATCACCATTGTCCTGTTGTACCATTCCAATTAATTTTTATCTTATGAGGTTTCTGGGAATTTGTCTCCTTTCCTCCAAGTTTAATGCGTATCTAAGCCCCAGACACAACAGCTTAATTCTGGTCTTTCTAATTAAGTATTAAATTGTTGCATGAGCTCTTGTCTATTGGGTGAAGCTTATTTATCCATCTTGACATGCAACTGTATATCCTTCAGCAGAGAAATGAAGCCACATGCCAAGTTATTCCATTTAATTACTTGTTTTCCCCAAACTTTTCACCAAATGATATATTTCAGAGAACAAATGAACTTATTTAAACTATATGTTGAAATCTAATATTAGCCATGAAAATAAACTTTAAGAGAGTGATCAAATAGGAGTACTGTCGAAAAATAGATACTGTCTAGGCCCTCTGCATATCAACCAAAATGTTGGATGAATCTGTTCCAAGACATATGTTAAGTTTAGATTTCATTGGTGAATATTTTTATAAGTTAGCCATTTAGAATCAGTTGATAGGTATTTTTCTTCATATTTATTGTTTTTCATTTAATTTGAAGGATAAGAGTGTATTCAGACAATTCTTCAAGGTTGAACAGCTTTTATCCTATGTATATACCAGACAGAAAAACAGATGACAACGATATAGGTTTTTCTGCCCAAGAGAAATGACACCCAAAGGTGCTGATTGTATCCATGGACTGGATCACTCTCTAGCTGTTAGCAATCTTTGGAGAACTGCGAAGCATAGGAAGGGTGGCTATTAGGAAGTCAGAGGCCACTGTGAGCAATGGTGGCTTATAATATAATAATGATAGTAATAACAACAATAGTAATGTCTACCACTGATGGCACAACAAAAACTAGAACTGCATTGTGTTTGACTTCTGCTAATCTTTATAAGAAGATTACCCATTACCATCCTCATTTTATGAATGAAGAGTAAAATACACTCACTTTATTTTTATTTATTTATTGAGAGGTATAATTAACATAGTGTTGTATTAATTTCAGGTATACGATATAATGATTCAGCAGTCTTATAAATTTCTCAGTCCTCATCAAGATAAATGTACTCTTAATCCCCTTTTTCTATTTCACCTCCCTTTGGACAACCACCAGTTTGTTCTCTGAAAACACACTCACTTTAAATAATTTTCAAGAGATCACATAAGCAGAAAGTGACCTAGCTAAGAATTAGACCCTCCCTCCCCCAAATTATCCTCAACATACAACACATAACACCCCTCACTGATACTTAAACAATATTTAACTATATAATATGTGCTTACATAGATCATATAATAATAGTATTTGTGATTTTATGTACTTTTAATTAAATAACAATTATGATTACATAGTTACTTTAAAAACGTCAAACAATGCAGACATGTATATAATCAAAAGTAAGTCTAATAAGTTAAAAGACAGTTGATAGGCATTGCTTTTAAATTTGTAAATGAATAGTAAGAAGAAGCTACTTCCTAATTGCTTCGGGTTGGACTAGTCTTTAGTATTAATATTTCTCATTATGATAAGATCACTGGTGGTCTATTCCAAAAAGCAATTGGAAAGCATTATTTTATCAAATGGTGCTATAGGACATCACATCAAACCAATTGCACATACATAGGAGGGCAGTGAGCCATTGGGCATGTTCAAACATGCAGGGTCAGATCAACTCTTTTTTGCACATGTGTAGTAAATACATGATGGCGAATCGTTCCACTAAAAATCCCTTTATGGAAGAAAGGATTTTTTTTTCTTTTTTTTTAAGATTTTATTTATTTATTTGAGTGAGAGAGAGAGAAAGCATGAGGGGAGGAGGGTCAGAGGGAGAAGCAGACTCCCCGCTGAGTAGAGAGCCCCATGTGGAACTCGGTCCTGGGACTCCAGGACTGGGACCTGAGCCAAAGGCAGACACTTAACCAACTGAGCCACCTGGTGACCAAGACAGAATTTTTAAATGGTTCTTAGAGGATTCTTTTGAAGAACCATAATGTAGATTGGTATATATCCTGATAGGCCCTGCTGATGTGTGAAGCGAAGAAGACATACTGATTATGTGGAACAACTTCAAGCAAAAACAAAACCTGTGCCTGACTTCTAGCCAAGGATCCAACCATCACTTTCAATAATATGTCTCTTGATCTTGATTTAATATTGAAAGAAACAGCTAAATATGGAAATAAATATGGGAATATGATCAGATATCTATCATAGGCTGAACCTCAGGGCCAAAATACCATGGCTTTTATAAAATACCATGGCTTTTATAAAGGTGTCTAAAATAGCAGGTTTTCTTCTGCAGAAGATATGAATAGACACTTTTCCAATGAGACATACAAATGGCTAACAGACACATGAAAAAATGTTCAAAATCATTAGCCATCAGGGAAATTCAAATCAAAACCACACTGAGATACCACCTTACACCAGTTAGATTGGCAAAAATTGACAAGGCAAGACACAACAATTGTTGGAGAGGATGTGGAGAAAGGGTATCTCTCCTACATTGTTGGTGGGAATGCAAGTTGGTACAGCCACTCTGGAAAACAGTGTGGAGGTCCCTTAAAAAATTAAAAATTGAGCTACCCTATGATCCAGCCATTGCACTACTGGGTATTTACCCCAAAGATACAGACGTAGTGAAGAGAAGGGCCATGCGCACCCCAATGTTCATAGCAGCATTGTCCACAATAGCTAAATCGTGGAAGGAGCCGAGATGCCCTTCAACAGATGACTGGATTAAGAAGATGTGGTCCATATATACAATGGAATATTACTCAGCTATCAAAAAGAATGATTTTTCAACATTTGCTGCAACATGGATGGCACTGGAGGAGATAATGCTAAGTGAAATAAGTCAAGCAGAGAAAGACAATTATCATATGGTTTCTCTCATCTATGGAACATAAGAAGTAGGATGATCGGTAGGAGAAGAAAGGGATAAAGAAAGGGCGGTAATCAGAAGGGGGAATGAAGTATGAGAGACTATGGACTCTGAGAAACAAACTGAGGGCTTCAGAGGGGAGGGGGATGGGGGAATGGGATAGACTGGTGATGGGTAGTAAGCAGGGCACGTATTGCATGGTGCACTGGGTGTTATACGCAACTAATGAATCATTGAACTTTGCATCAAAAACCAGGAATGTACTGTATGGTGACTAACATAATAAAAAAAAATTATTGTAAAAAAATAGCAGGTTTTCTTAAGAATCTCAAATACTGATAAAAATGGCTAGGAATGAATTTAACTATGAGTTTAACTTTCCCTCAGAACTTTATTTTCTTTGCTCATCAGGTTAACTATGGAATATGTTATTAATCATACAAGAAACACTTTCAGAGACAAATAAAACTAACTTGAAGATTAGATTTCAGTTTGCTTCTTTCTCTTAAGAAAAAATATCTCAGTCTCTCAACTTTTCAACATTATATGATCCTGGACTTAACATCTATGGAGTGCTTGGATTATTAAGGAACCTAACATTCCAAATGGGTCTTGGAGAAAGAGAAGATAGCACAGTGGACTTGACAAAAGGTGTGTCCAGTGATAGAGTTTGTGTTTTGTGCTTATTTTTTTCCTTCCTTTTTTTGTCTGTGGGTGGGAGAAGGAGGGCACAGATGGGTAGGATGTGTAATCAGCTGTTATCAATCAACTTTGGAAATTCCCTTGTGGCTTGACATTTTTGAGGACTGGCCTAGTCTTCCTGTTGGAACTCATCCAAACCCCAGAGGAGGGCTCGTTGTCCAAATTGCAGATACTAATAAACAGAAATACACATGGTATTTTTATTTTTCTTATTCTTGGATGAGGTTAGTTAGTTGGCTATGCATTTGTAACTATGTCCTCTTTTAAAAAAGTGGACTAGAATATACAACAGTTATCAGTATTTGTTAGATTTTGTTTTGTTCAGCGAATTTTGAAAATGGAGCCCATTATGGAAATTTATACCATTGCTAAAGCACTACATTGAATTCAAGAACCATTTTCTTGATTTAAAAGAGTAAGGTTGGAGAAACAGTTCACAACCAGATTAGAGTCTTGTGATTGATTTTCTCCCCAAATTTAAATCTAAATGTTAGTTTCCTGGGGGATGTCTTTATATGAGTTAGCTCTTATACCATTCCTATGAAATATATGTCCTTATCAACACTCTTCTGTAGGTAAGGAGACAGAGCCTTAGGAAGATTCTTTAAAAAGCTGGCCCAAGTTTTCACAGCTAGAAATGAGAGTCAGAATTTAAACCTAGGCCTTCTTGACTCGAAATTTCTGTTGCTCATTTTGACATCAAACATCATCATCCTCCCAAGTTTTTACCTGCTGTCAGTAACAGTAATGATCACCAGTTATTTGCCTTTTTTCTTTAGCCTTTTTACAAATGATTTACTCCAGCCACTTATTTACATGAAGGATAAGTCATAGATGCAAGTATAAAACCTCAAAGTTTCAAGGAAACAAAATATCTAAAGGAGACCATAGTGACTGTCGAATGTACAGAAGACAGAGGCAGTAGGAGCAACCTCTTTATTTTCTATTTGGATTCTTTTTAAAGGATAAAAAGAACATAGGCTTTGCCATCACCAAACATCCACCCCTAACATTTAATCTGAATCATTTTTAGTTAAGCAAAATTGGCACAAGTGAACAATTGCCTATGTATAGAGTTTATAGTGTGGAGAGTTTGCCAAAATACTATTACAGATTTTTTTTTCTTTTAGATTCCTTACCTTCTCACCTTCCAGAAAAATGTTTAAGTTGTTTTAAAGCCTAAGCCACCTGACCTTCCTCCCTTTCCCCGTGTGTGTGTGTGTGTGTGTGTGTGTGTGTGTACACGTGTGCACGGGGGAGGGGGTGGTATTTGCTATGAGATACCACCTTTCAGAATTAAGTTTTCATAGGGTCAGGTGCAGGATTTTCAGAATGTGATAACTCCTGAGAAAATGATGAGAAGGTTTTATTCTTCCCCTACTCTCCTTCTTATTTTCAAGCATCAGAGGGAATGACTTGAGGCATTTCTCTTTATTGGTTTTTCCTCCATCATGATCAAGAAACTGATTTGTGCCAAAATCAGAATGAGTCAGACAATATGAAACCGACATGTATTTGGACCAGTGAGCATGGGTGTACTGAAATGAGCCTTAGCAAACCCTCTTTCTGGGTGTTTGACCACATGCAAACAGGATGAGATGGTGGCTTCACAATGGGTGTGGTTCTTCCACCTCTCCTCCCACAAGCTCCCCTTCCTCTCTTTCCCTGCATGTGTTTCAAATTGGAGCAATGGTGGGTGGGAGAAGCAGGAGCTGCCCTGCAACTATAAATAGTAAAGCCAAGAATTCTGAGTGTTCAGGAGAGGAGGTAGAAGGAGATAGAATGGGAGAGGTGGGAAGCTACCCAAATTTAATCACTCGCACATTGCTTCAAACCAAATCAAGTTCTGTGACCTCTTAAGTGTAGTGAGTAAATATGTGGCAAGCCTCAAACCCAATCTGAAAACAAAACAGAACAAATAACAACAACAACAAAGAAGAGGACATAATAGAGATGGTCCCTGATCGATAGTCACCTCCCTTAACTTTTTGGAAAAATACAGTTATAGTCAGTACTAATGTGGACCAAAACCCATGGAAAGATTGATGGAAATTCATTTTAAAAAGCCACACACATGAAAATAATTTACACAGGAGGTTTTCTGCACCACAGCTGTGCTGGTTATTTATTTTGGACCAGTTTGTGCAAAAAGTGGTACCAAAAATGGACTCAGTTCTTGCTTGATAACCTTACAAATGTCAAATTAGTCCCCTGAACTCAACATCCCCATTCCTGAATAAACTGTTGTTTAAAGGCAGATGATCGTCAGAGTCTCCAGGTCTTCATTTCTTTAGAATTTACTTGAAGACTGCACTCCTGAATTTCATCATTTGTAGTCAGTGTATCTCTTGGTCCTATTTCTCCTACAACTTAAATACATCCAGAAGATAGAGAGTGGAAGGCAGAAGACTGAATAGAACCACTGTTTAGTGCGTGAACCTGCCTCTGCCTTGGAGTAGGAAACATGCTTGTAAAGAGTGCTTCCAGACTGATAAAATTTATACAGAATAATTCTCTAGAGCGTTGTAGCCCCACCCACAGACCATAGATATCAGAGGATAGAGTCCCATCTGCTTTGATGCTTGCTGTTTTTCCTCTAAACCCCGGAACCAGGATGAGACAAGCGGTTCATAGGAGTGCCAGTGCACCTTGCAGGGCGGCATCTCCATTGCACCTTGAAATCTAATAGAGCTTGGTGCCTCGAAGCCAGCCAACACATGTGCAAGGGTGTGACATTTATTTAAGGGATTTGGAGACCAAGGTCTCATGCACATGCAATCAGAGGCTTCTGGTGTCGGTATTCATTGAATTATCCTCTTGCAAAAGGATCTGGGGATTGATACATCAAAACTCTGCCTTTGTGAAATGGGCATGTTTGTATAGTTATGATCTGATTCATAATCATATTCATTATTTGGATTTATACACTGCCTTTATTCCATGTTGCCAAAGTGCTTCTTGACTAATCTAGAATTACAGTGAATTAACTTTTTTAAGTCAGTGCATAGTTCACCTCTTAGGCCACCTCCCAATGGGATAGATTTGTTTTGAAGAAGAACTTGTTTCCTGAAAAGAAGCCCTTCGTTTATTATGAGAGCCTTTGTTATATTTCTGAGGGGAGGAGTGGTTGTTGAGATTATTTCCCAGTGCGCCATGTATAATAGGTTTAAGGCTGATGAATTTCTTTCATAGATCAATGTGTTAAAGCACAAGGAATCAAAGTTATGCTCTAAGATTCATTGTCTGTCTGGAATAAAATTTTAAACGATGCTAAATTCATTCACTAACATCACTCTCTCTTCACTGAAAATGTTGCATGTTGCTGAAAATCAATTTTGGCAGGCATTGAAACTCTCACTGACCCAGACCAATATATTTAATTTAGCTGTGTTCTTTTCTCTGATTTTTTATTTCCTTTCTTTTGCCAAGTTTATATTAAAATGACTAGGAGCCGTAAAAATTAAAATCTTACAAAGCAGGGATTTTTTTTCCCTCCCACATTAACCTACCAAAATACAGATGTCAAGTTCTGTTTCATGAGCAGATTCCATGATAGCACAATAACAGAAGAGTCAGTTTGCTGTCAGCTCTCAAAGAATTTTTTACTGATCTAATATTTGGTAGGCTCAGCTTTACCACAATTGGAATAATAGCCTTTGATTATTTTTTCTGATTTATTAGAATGTTTTTAAAAGAGAATGAAGTTGACCTAATGAGACCTGTGAAATGTGCTGTCTGTTTTGTCAGTGCATTTTAAATTTTAATTTTGTAATTAAAAAATGAGAACATAGACACTGGATCAACAGTTGACCTTAACCTTATTCTTGATTCAAAGATAAAAGATGTCAAACATGTCACCATTTGAAATGTGAAAAATCAATGCAACCATTTGCCAAAATAAGCAGTGCTTCACTTTATTCTGGCCTGATCCTTTTCTTGGGAAAAAAAAATAGATGACATCTTCCTGCTGGCTTCTTGACAGAGTTGATATAAAACAGCCTTGAAAATAAGTCCTAGCCACTAAGCCCAAGTCCAAAATAAAAGCGGAAAGAAATAGATTATCTTACCACCAGGGGGCGATAGATACTCCAACAAGCTCTTCCCCAAGGAAAGGGACTGGTTGTGCTGCTATTTCTCTTGTATTCTCTTTCTTCTTGGTGTCCTTGGGATATTTTGTATCCATGGATACACATTGTCCTTCTTTATGGAATGGTACTTGGCAGAGAAATAAACAGTGACAAAAATTCTTTGAGATTGAAAGGAAGGAAGAGAGCCAAGACTGGTGGTATAGGTGAAGGGGTTAGGGAATTTAACCAGTTTGCAGACTTATGTGACCTTTGAAAGCCCTACATGAAGCGTAAATATATATCAAGGAAAACACAGTTTAATCCTATTGTAATCATGATTCTTGTGGTTACTATTTGCTATGGACTAAATATTTGTGTCCCCTTCCAAAATTCATATGTAGAAGCCCTAATCCCCAATGTAATGGTATTTGGAGGTGGGGCCATGAGAGGTGATTAGGTCATGAAGGTGGAACCCTCATGAATGGGATTAGTGCCCTTGTAAGAAGAGATATGAGAGAGATGGTCATCCTGCCGTAAGAGGACACAGCAAGAGAGTGTCCATCTGCAAACTAGGAAGAGTTTCTCATTAGGAACCAATCAACTGACACCTTGATCTTGGACTTCCCAGCCTCCAGAACTATGAGAAATAAATGTTTGTTGTTTATGGTATTTGTTACAGTAGCCGTAATGGACTAAGGCGTAGTTGATACTTTTTTTTTTTTTTTAAGGATTTTATTTATTTATTTGACAGAGAGAGAGACAGCCAGCGAGAGAGGGAACACAGGCAAGGGCAGTGGGAGAGGAAGAAGCAGGCTCCCAGCGGAGGAGCCTGATGTGGGGCTCGATCCCAGGACCCTGGGATCACGCCCTGAGCCAAAGGCAGACGCTTAACGACTGTACCACCCAGGCGCCCCGTAGTTGATACTTCTTGACCCTTAGTTTTGCTGTCTGAATTTTGTAACACTTGCCTTCTAAAGCCATAAACAGTTTTTATTATTATAATTATTATTATTATTAGGAATTCTAGGTATGTTTTCCTGGTTTAATTTTATACCATTCATTGAATTAGTTTTAATGGAATTAAATAAAAAGAGTACATATTAGAGCAAAAAACCATAACAAAAGGTCATTCTTTTCAATTTGTTTCTGGTCAGATCTGTAGTTCTTAACCAGGGAACTCCCTTTCCCCCAACACATGGGACATTTGACAATGTTTGGAGACATTTTTGATGGTCACTACTTAGGAGAGGGTTATAGCTACTAGTATCTAGTAGGTGAAGGCCAGAAAAATTATTTTACTTTGTGCAGCACATCTCTCCACAAAGAATTATCTGATTCAAAATGTTGATAGTACTGAGATTGAGGAACCCTGGTTCAGAGCAAGACAGATAAGGGAATGAATCTTTCTTTTCCTTTGGGGTAAGTAGTATTAGTTTTAAAGATGATGCTCAGCTAAGATCTCCTGCTCCAACACAAAACATTGTCATTCAGGGTGAGAATAAAAATACGGTTCCTCCAAGTGGAAAACGACACTTGATAGTAAGAGAACATAGAGGCAAGATGGCAGAAATGCTGTCAGTATTTTTGCCAAATCACAGAGAATAAGAGAAAAGTTAGAATTCTACAGATGCCAGTTTTCAGAAAGGAAAAGGCAAATTCTGAGACCTATTGAAAGCAGAGTGGTATCAAGTGAGGAGCTAATGATATATTTGACTAGCTATGTTATAGCCTTTATCTTTCTTTTCTTGGCCCAATAGGGCAGAGGTAGGATAAGTAGATTTGAGTGAACCTTAGTTTTTTAGAATTCATGTAAGGTAGGAGATCCCTTTTGGTAGATAAATAACATTTCACTAAGCAATGGATTAATTACATCTTGAACAGGAGTGTCTGTTTCCTTTGCAAGGTTTTGTATTTAGTTTATTCCTATCTAATATTTTATCCACTCTCAGGTGAAGACTGCTGATCAAACTGAAGATGACTTGGCAGAATCAGGATCAAAAAGATTATTGCAGCAAAAGAAGGATATGCCAGTGATAAAAGATAAACTTTAACAAAGTCCTGAAAGTCAGCAACATAGGAAGAAGTTGGAGGAGATGAGGCTGAGTCGAAGTTTATTTTGAAAAGTATTTAAATAATTTAATGAATCATAATTTCATATTGAATTCAGTTTAACCCCAATGGCTTTTGTCTGTGATAAAAGATGCAGAATGTTCAGAATTTGGACTGTTAAATCTTAGCACAGGCCACACAGGGAGGAATGCATGTCAACTATTTCATGTCAAGAGACATGCAGACAACCTGGAAGTATCCAGGGAGGAATGACTGTGCTCGCGAGGGCCTAGAAACTGTGCCATGTGATGAACAATTGAAAGAACTAGGAAAAGAGTAATGAAGGGGAGATGAAGTAATTGTTTCAAACTACATAAAAGGCTTTAGGGGAAGAGAAGGTTTAGGCTTTTAGTGATTGCCCCAAAAGAAGGACCTAGCAAGCTCAGAAAAGTAGATTTCAGTTCAAAATAATAAACTGTTTGAAGATGAATAGGTTCCTTTGGTTGAACTCCTGTCACCAGATGCTGGACAATGAAATGGTGTGGCTTCTCGTTTGTTTTTTTGAGGCTGTTGAAACATCAGATAGCTCCAGTAGCACCAGATGGACTTAAAATTATCTTCCAATTTAGGACTTAGTAATTTTTAGATCATCTATAATAAGTATAAAGCCAAATACCTTTTAAGCTGGTCTGTTTCTATTAGTAAATATTAATGCTATCACATTCATTGTGAAGCAGTTTCAAGTTCCCTAAAACAGGGTTTCTCTAAGGGTATGAAAGGAATGGGCAGGGGTCTCCTTGCATCTCATATACAAATTTTCATGAACAGAACATTTGAGATTATGCCATGCTACATTCTTTCTTAGTCACAATGTGTATTAGCGTATTAGAGGCTCTGGAAAGGACTGAGTAAAAAATAAAGCAAGTCTTAAATTCCTTAGTGAAGCTGTCAGAATCCTCCATTATACCTTCCCTTACTTTTCAGCCTCAATGTCCATAACCTTCCGTATGAACCCTTCTCTCTGGCCACCCTTTTCCACTCTTTGAAATTCTCCCTTTTCCACTCTTTGAATCTTTCCATTTCCTCTATTTGGAAGATTTTAATGCCTGTATCTGCCCACAGGTCACCCTTCCTGAAGTCAAAGCCAAAAGGAATCCCTCTTACTTTTGCACTCATATCACAGTCTAAATTGGTTGCATTTCATGAGGTTTACTTATAATCCTCTGAGGATGTGTTAGAACATAGTATATTTTGATGTGTGTTACAACACCTGGTATCTTATGTTTCTCACCATGTAGGTGTTCAATAAATCCTTCCAGAATTATTAAAGGAACCGTAAGGCAGTTGGCTCTATTCACTCATACTCAGGTCAGTGTAAATATTCTTAATATGAAGGGCATAGTCTGTTATAATCCCAAAAAACAAATGGGAAATGTTGGTGTTAAATAGACGTTTTGTTTTGTTTTGTTTTGTTTTGTTTTGTTTTGTTTGAGGCATCGCATCCAAGTAGTCCATAGTGATTTTTTTAAACAAATTTCTCTCACCTAGTGACTCTTGTTCCAGACTAGATGAATGCCTCCCAGGTGCAGTGGTGGCTTTGTGGAGATTACTACATTTCAGTGAATGAGCCCTGTTTTCTGTTTTCATTATTCTGTTTTTAATATTCTGTTTTTATTAGAGATCCATGGCTACACCTTTGCCTGTAGCCAGATACCTGGTTTCTTACCACAAACTGGACTAACATAGTGATTTTTCTCTGTGAATAAATCTGATGTATTCTAGGTCATTTTGTCAACTTCATCTAGAAAGAGAGAATGGTTTTTGATCTAGGTTGTTGGAGATCTTGCCCAGGGAACCTACTTAAGGCTCTAAACAAGGGAAGTGGTAGAGCCTAAGGCTGGCAATGATTGTCCCTTTATAAATCAACAAGCAAGAGATTTGCAAAAAATAAGCAGTGCTTTTCTCTCCCTGCCCCCACCCCCCCAGCTTCTTTCTTCCCTGGAGACTGTAGTGAAAACTTGCCAAATCAGTAGTGTCAACACCTGATCCAGAATCACAAATGGAATCGCCTTAGCCATATTTAAGTGGGAAGTCCATCCAAATGGAAGAGGTATCTCAGAAAGGGATGGATTATTTTCAAATAAGGGCAGTTGAAATGCTTTACCAAATGATTCTGTGTATAATAATTTCCTTCCCTTTCCTTCCCAAGTAGAATTTTGTCTACTACCTCTCTCAAAATTTCATCCTCCCTATTTCATAACTTAGAGCTCAAGTCAGTAATTAGGGAGATTAGTTTCCTAATGAAAAACAATTATTATAAACTAAAACTATCCTAAAGTTTAAATTAAGAGAAAGGTGAAGGTATTTATTTAGAAAATATTTTATCCATCTCAAAGAGCTTTTTTATTGAAATAAAGCTAGAAAATAATTGAAGTTTAAGAAATTACTCAAGAAGTTCATGTGTATAGAAAATACACATTGTGTCCTTTCCTCAAAAAGAATTCATTGATCAATTGCTTAGTTAGATCTAATTTTTTCTTTTATCTTCTTTATCTGTGGCATAATACCAGGATTAAGGAGCATAATTGTAATTAGCTTACCATTTCATAGCCCTTTAGTAGTTAACATCAAATCCCTGAAAAGCTATGATTCAGATTTCAGAAATGTCTAGTCAAATGCCAAGTGCACCAAAGGTAGACAGAAATAGAAAGAAAATTACTTTGTTTTCATTGAGTAATGAAATAAATCTTCTACAAGGATGTACAAATGAAGAAACTCAAGAGTTCAGTTCTAACCCTTTGAAGGATTTTACCATTTATTTCTTCCCTGACAACTTCTAGCAGAAAGTTCGTTTACTTTTCCAGGAGGTGTGCTGCGCTCTCCTAAATTGCTCTTATCATATGATCAAGTTCTAGTTAAAGATTTTAGTCAAGGAATGCCCAAGCAGCCGGAAAAAAACATTTGTGTCTTTCAACACCCAACACTAAGGCAGTTGCTACTTAGACTGTTAGAGCTTTTCCTCTTTGCCTCGGTTGGATGGTTGATTATTCACCCCCATCGTTCTTCCACTCACTCAGTAGCCCGAACAACTCTCTCAGTGTTTCTCTCTTTTTTTCTAGGCTCCTTTATCCACCTTCCTTTAAGAGACTTATCAGGCATGCTTCACATCTGGCTTTCTCTCTGCTTTTCTTGGATAAACACGTGAATTCCAAGTGTAGGGGAGGAAAAAATTTATTCTTTATTGTCTTAGGTTCAATAACTAGGGCTATGCAAATTAAACTGACAAAGGACAGATTAACAGGAGAAAAAGCATACAAATTGTATTTGATGTTAATATTTTAATTTTACATCTGGATGGGATTCTCACAGAAAAGAAAGTGAAAAAGCCAAAGAAGCAATTAAGCCCTTGAGCTTATATACCATTTTAAGGAAGAATGACAAATCTGTGGAGAAGTGACAACACAAAAGAAAAGGGGTTGGGCTTCTAGGAGTGTTAACTTGTGATGAAGTAAATATCAGGGAAATTAATGGAAGGTAAGCATTATTTCAGGAAGGTTTGCTAATGAGATTCAAGTTGGTGCCATCTCCAGTGATAAGAGTTGAATTCCTCTTCCTGGTGTGGGAGAGGGGTGAGAGATACCACCAGAAAGGGAAATCTATGCCTTACCTTTAGGCAGAAAGTGGAAGAGAGCTTTCCCATGTCTGCTGTTTTTCAGTTGCCTTCAGTTCAGCATACATTGGGGTGGCATTTTTTTTTATTTTAAATCTCTTAATTAACATATAGTATATTATTAGTTTCAGAGGTAGAGTTTAGTGATTCATCAGTTGCACATAACACCCAGGGCTCATTACATCAAGTGCCTCCTTTATTTTTTTTTTTTAAGATTTTATTTTTATTTATTTGACAGAGACAGCAAGAGAGGGAACACAAGGAAGGGGAGTGTGAGAGGGAGAAGCAGGCTTCCCGCCGAGCAGGGAGCCCGATGCGGGGCTTGATCCCAGGACCCTGGGATCATGACCTGAGCTGAAGGCAGACGCTTAACAGCTGAGCCACCCAGGCGCCCCTCAGGTGCCCTCCTGAAAGCCCATCACCCAAATGACATATTCTGATTGCCTTCCCAAGCTTTCCTGGGAAGTCACTTTGACTGAGACACATTTCTGTACTCCTATCTAACTCAGTGCTCTACTCAGTTTAGTGAAGAGGGTCTTCAGGACATAGGTTGGGCAGAGCTTTCAGCCTCTCAGTAGTATCAGTAAAGGTCTGGGCTCACATTTATATGACCCTCTCTCCCTCCACCCACCAGGTCTTGTTCTGTGTCCCAGTATCTACTGACCTACCCTGAAGACATTACCCTTTACCCTTTCTCTTGTCCCTCATGGCCCAGGGCACTGTCATCTAGTCTCATCCTGGGCATGAGCCAGAGCATTCCTTTGCTGTCTTTCTAGTGTATCACTGTTATGGCATAAAGTCTCCATCCTACTTCCTTCAGAACTTTCCTTTTTAATTCTCAGACATTTTTCTCCCTCTACTCCTGCTTATTTATTTATTTTCCTTGTTATCCCAACAAGTTCTGCATTTTTCAAAATAAAAGCTTCGAGTTTCAAATATATTATTTTTTTTTTCTTATGTGGGCTTCAGGAACAACTTTTGGATATTAAAAAATTTTAATGTTAATTTATTCTTTCTCTTTGAATCTATAACAATACTAAATTATGATCCTGTGGTTGCTGATGGATGACTAAGTGGTTTATATGCAAGCAAGTTGGGAGTAGGAAAGCATGAAAATAGATAGTAAATTCCTACACTTCATTGAGAAAATAAAAGCCACTGCTTGGAAACCACATCTTCTCACTCCATCTACCAAACCTACAGCCTGTCTCCAGTCTTCCTTCCTATAGACATATATTTGCAATTTTTTTTAGTTTTCTAGCTCCTATCAAAGGCACGTTAACTTTCTGCTTTTGCATACCCATGGACTTCATTCTTTAAATTGTTTCCCCTCTTTTCTGCATTATCAGACTCCCCCTTTGTTAGATTTTTCCTATTTGCATACAAACATGATTATATCTTACAATTGTAGCTCTTCCATCTTGCATTATCCCCCACCCTTTCCTGTTCCCTTTCCCATCAGTATTTCTTGAAAAGGAAATGTAGCCACTCTGTCTCCACTTCTTCACTGCACTTTTACTCTTAAGTCCACTTTGATCTGAGGCTCATTCTCGACTCTCGTCAATATTAATGATAACTTCCAGTGGCCAAAGCAGAGAACACTTTCTGCCTTCATTACTTGATCTCACATCAGCAGTTGAATAATTGTTCATTGCCACCTTTTTTCTAGTTAATATCCCGTGACATCATAGTCCTAGCCACGGACTGGGCCTTTGCTGGTTCTTCCTTATGTGCTTGAACTTTGGAGTCTTATGAGGCATTCTTTTCTCTCCCTCTCTCTCCTCCCCTTCTCCACTGCTCTCCTCTCCTTCTTCCTTTTTCTCCTCTGATCTATTGTCTGCTTTGCTTCCTTATATAAAATTTCTTTGTAGGTGATCTCATCCACATTCACGGCTTTAAGCAACATTCTATATACATGCTACAACAGTGAGGACTTGGTGTCTCTTACTGCTATTGGTGCCCCATTGTCTATTGCAATGCCTAGAAAATAGTAGGTTCTTGTATTAGTCAGCTCAAGCTGCCATAACAAAATACCATAGACTGGGTGGCTTAAACAACAGAAGTTCTTTTCCCAGTTCTAGAGGCTGGGAAGTCCAAGGTTAAGGAGCCAGAAAAGTAAGTTTCATTCTGAGGCCTCTTCTTGTGGCTTATAGGCAGGTGCCATCTCCCTGTGTCTGCATATGACCTCCTCTTTGTGCTGGTGCAGAGAGATAAGCTCTCTGGTGTTGTTGTTGTTGTTGTTTTTAAATAATAGTACCAATCTCATCAGACCAAGACCCCACCTGACCTTATCTAACCCTTTTTACCTCCCAAGAACCCCATCTGTAAATACCATCACATTGGGGGTTGGAACTCCAAGTTATGAATTTTGGAGGAATAAAAACATTCAGTCTATAACAGCTCTTAACAAATGTTTTTGAATAAACTATTGAATATTTAAATTTATTTATTTATTTTGAATTGTGAATTTACTTTTCTGTACTTTTATTGAAATATATTTGACGTATCATTGTGCAGATTTAAGGTATACACCATGTTAATTTGATACATGTATATATTGTACTATGATTGCCATTGTAATGATAATTAGCACCTCTATCATGTTATATAATTATCATTTCTTTTTAATGGTTGGAATAATTAAGTTCTAGTTTCTTAGCAAGCTGGATGATAATAATACAATATTATTGTCTGTATTCATGATATTTTGCATTAGATTTCTAGGTCTTATTTACTACTCATTGCAGGCTTGTATCCTTAAACAGCATCTGACCTATCCCCCTCTGGTAACCACCATTTTCCTCTTTGTTTCTATGCAGTTGGCTTTTAGATTTCTTGTATGAGTGATACAATACACTATTTGTCTTTATCTGTCTGGCTTATCTCACTGCGCATAATGTCCTCAAGGTCCATCTATGTTGTTGAAAATGACTGGATGTCTTTCTTTCTCATGACAGAATAATATTCCAATCATATGTAATATATAAATACAGTGGTAGAAGATATATACTACATCTTCTGTGTCCATCATCTGTTGATGGGCAAGACAGTATGGCATTGGCATAAAAATAAATACATAGATCATTGGAAAGAATGGAGAACCCAGAATTAAGCCCCTGCTTATATAGTCAACTAATATTTGACAAGAGAGCTAAGAAGAGCAAGGGGAAAGGGTAGTTTCTTCTACAGATGGTACTGATAAAACTGGATAAACACATGCAGAACAATAAAATCAGATCCTTATTTTATACCACTCACAAAAATTAACTCAAAATAGATAAAAGACTTAAACATAAGACCTGATATACTGTAAATCTCCTAGAAGAAAACAGGGAAGAACCTCCTTGACATTGGACTTGGCAGTGATTTATTGGTGTAACGCCACAGGCACAAACAACAAAAGCAAAAATCAACAAGAGGGACTATATCAAACTAAAAAGCTGTGCAGGAAAAGAAATAATCAACAGAATGAAAAGTTAGCCTACAGAATGGTACAAAATATTTGCAAATCATGTATCTGATAAGGGGTTAATATCAGAATATATGAGGAACTCCTACAACTAGTAGCAGAAACAAAACAAAACAAAAAACAAAAATAAATTCAAATAATCTAATTTAAAAATGGGCAAAGGACCTGAATAGACTTTTTCCAAAGAAGATATACAAATAGCCAGCAGGTGCATGGAAAGGTATTCAACATTACTGATCATCTAGGAAATGAAAATCAAAGCCACAATAAGATATCACTTCACACCTGGTAGAATGTCTAGTAACAGAAAGACAAGTGATAATAAATGGTAGTGAGGAAATGGAGAAAAGGCAGCCCTTGTGCACTGTTGTTGGGGATGTAAATTGGTACAACCACTATGAAAACAGTATATTGGTTTCTCAAAAAATTAAAAACATAACTACCATATGATTCAGCAATCCCACTTCTGGGTATATATCCTAAGGAATGAAGATATAAGTTATAATGTTGAAGATATATCCCCATGTTCACTGCGGCATTATTTATAATAGTCAACACATGGAAATAATGTAAGTGTCCATGATAGATGAATGGATAAAGAATTTAGTTACCTATTGATTGATGATTGATCAATCTATCATGCAATCTATCTCTATCTGAGATCAGTCTATCTCTTCATCCTAAAGAAGGAAATCCTGCCATTTCCATACAACATGATGAACTTTCAGAGCATTATGCTAACTGGAATGAGTCAGATAGAGAAGGACAGATACTCTGTGATCTCACTCATACTTGAAATCTTAAAAAAAATACCACACTCATGACAACAAATAGTAGTTTGGTGGTTGCCAGGGGCAGGGGGTGGGGGAAATGGGTGAAGGTAAAAGGGTATAGACTTTCAGTTTATAAGATGAACTAGTTCTGGGTATAGTGACTATAGTTAACAATACTTTATTATATTATATATTTGGAAGCTGCCAAGAGAATAGATCTTAAAACTTCTTACTATATCATATATTGGCTTAACTAACTGAACATAATAAAAAGAAGCACTGTCATCTACCAATAAATAAAGTATAATAAGTTAAAAAAAAAACTTCTTACTATATACATACATAAAAAAAAAGATAACTGTGAGATGATGCATGTCATCTAATCGTATTCTGTAATATTTCACAACATATACATATATCAAATTATGTCATACACCTTAAACTTACAGAATGGCGTATGTCAATTATATCTCCATAATGCTTGGGAAAAAAAGATGATTTAAGTGCAGTTTTTGAAATTTATGCTTCCTTTTAAAAATGTGTTTGAATCTGGTCTTGTAAAGTCTTAAATATTATATTGGTCTTTCCTCCTTCTTGAGGTCTGTGGGTGATTTAGATATAAAAGCCAGTATTAATCCTAAACAGTGTTTTTAAAACTATTAATAATTTGGACCGATAATTCTTTGTCGAGTAGTGGTATGGGGACGAGGAAGACTGTCCTGGGCAATGTAGCATATTTAAAATCATCTCTGACCTATTGGATGCCAGTAGCACTTCCCTCCCCTAGTTTTGGCCATCAGAAATTAATTCAGACATTGTCAGTATCCTCAGAATGGGTGGTGGTGGCAGCAGATTATCTCCCACTGAGAACCAAGGTACTAAAGGATATTCTCAGAAAAACTGGCCTGAGAATCAAAAGTAAAAGTTCTTTTTCTCTGTCAGAGTTCAGCTCAAAATTGATCTTCTCCCACAAGACTTTTTCACTATATTCTAAACTCATTATTCCCTCATTATCTATTCAGCATTTTTTTTAAAACTTTGTTTACAATGATGTAAACACTTTAGGGGGTTTGTTGTCATTGTTGTTTTAATATGTATTATTTATCCCAATGACCTCTGACCTTGTGGAGGTCAGGGACTATTAAATTCATTTTATTTAAGTTCATGAAAAGGGCAGGCACTGGAGCAAGTCTTTATTTAGCTAGCAAAAGCAAGTGTAAAATTATCTACAAAAGATCCGAGCTCACCTTACCAAGTGTGAAGTTCTAAGTCAGCATGCAAAACGTTATCCTGTAAAAGAGTCCCTTCATTTTTTTTTCCCTTTAATTGTGGAAGTTGATTAATTTTATTAGACTATTCTAAATGCTTTTCATTCCAATCAAGTGTGCTTTGGAAAGGTTTAATGTTAGAACAATCCACCTGTGCTATTTCAATAGAGAAAAATAGATGTGTGGGTGTTGTTTTAAATTCAGGCACAACAGATTGTGTCCGAGTGAGTAGAGGTTATTGGTTTTTAACCTGGTCTTAAATTGGGAAGTTAAATTATACAGCTCTGAAAATAGGAGTAGGTAATGGAAAGACAAGCACACTTAAAATGTGAAAGGAGTTGGATACGATTCTTCCCTGTTCTGCCCTGGGAAGTCCCTCTGAAGTCACAGGGAGGTCCCTGAACCCAGCTGGGACAGGAGCAGCCTCGAGACTTCCATGGAGACATCCACTTGGATGGCTGTAAAGTGAGGCCAGTGAACTCATTCCTAATAACCAGTCAACTCCTTTTAGTTCATTTTCCAGGGCAAGATTAGATCATGTTGGAAACCTCACCAAATAACCTTATAAAAAGAGATGAACTCACTCCCAATTTTCATCAGGTTTTGAAGCAAAACCATAAAAACCACTATCCCACCTCAGGCTACTGGAAACAAATTTGCATTTCATTCTCAGGAACAGAAATATGTCTAGGCAAATATTTCAATGAGAGGAGTGCCTGTGTTTCTTACCTTCTCAAGAAACCACCTTGTCGGGCACTTGATCTGGAGACAGACGTAGCCCAGAAGCCCATGACCATGCAGGCTAGATGAGGTTTAAAAGCCATTTGGGGGATTTATGTTCCTAGCTTTGAGACCAGTTAGAGCTCTTCAAACTCTTTCTTCCCATGAAGAATTGATGTGATTTGGTTACATTGCAGCCAGTTCTTCAGGTAGCCCGTGTGCTGGGTCTTTTTCTTTAAAAATAATAGTAACTTTTCTGGTGGAAACTTCTTGTAAGTGTAGAACTTCTTTGATTTACTAGGCAATTGCGTGATGTGATGAAGGCACTTGTTTGCAAAGTGTCATGAGGACCAGTGAGTCTAAGGGTAAAGATCAGGTGGCTAGACATCCAGAGAGGCTTTTATTCATGCTAACAGTGCTTTATTGACATTTAACTTACATTCGGTAAAATGCATACATCTTCAGCATACAGTTCAATGAATTATGACCTGTGTACATCCCTGTCACCTAGATCATAAGGAACATTTCTATCACCTCAGAAAGTTCCTCTGCATTCCTTCTGATCAATGTGTCCACCTTCCCTCCAAAGTCAACCAGTACAATGAATTTTTATCACCGTAACAGTTAGTTTTGTTTTCTTCTTGAACTTCGTTAAAATGAAGTGATACACTGTGTACTCTTTTTTTGTTTGGCTTCTTTGGCTCAGCATAATATTTGTGAGATTTGTCTATGCCACTGCATGTATTTGTTGTTTGTCTTTATTTATTGCTGCGTTGTAGTTCATTGTATGAGTGTATCACATTTAATCAATCCGTTTTCCTGTCATTAGACTTTTTTTTTTTTCTCTCAGTTTGGGGCTCTTATGAATATTGCTGCCGTGAGCATTCATGTATGTACAGGTTAGTTTGTAGAATATATGTGCTCATTTCTTCAGGGTAAATGCCTAGGAGTGCAATAACTTGGTCATAGAGTAAGGGTATGTTTCACTTTATTAGAAACTGCCAAGTATTTTTCCAAAGTGATTGTATTATTTTACATTCTCAAACCAGCAGTGCCTGAGTTCTGGTTACTCCATATCCTCATCAATTTTTTTTTTGATGGACAGAGTGTTTAATCTCCAGTGCCCGTTCTACTGTAGATAGTAGTGTCTATGAACAAAATGAAGGAGAGTGGGAAAGGAATTTTTAAAACATATTAAATGAGGAGAAGTTCTCAATTGTCTGACTCATCTCCTACACTTTGTTTTAATTGACACTTCTTGCCTTCCTATTTGTAACCTTAAAAGTGACTATTGATTGATAAACATTGCTTTCTGTTCCAACTCTAGTACAGAATTCTAACTCTAATTCTGTTCTTTCTGCTCAGAGCCTGTTAGCTTATTTTGCTCCCACATAGACCCACATATGTTCAACTTAAAAAAAAATTGCTTGACACCTGCTATTAAACTTATGTATTATAAGTTATAAGAAACTTACTGCTGCATTAGTAAGTTTCCTGATTAAAAACATTCCCCAGTCAGTTCTCATTGATAACAAGGTTCTTGTTGTTAATTAAAAGACAATCTATCTTTAGTTCAGAATATATCACATGCTGTACTGGTACTTGTTTCAAATGGTACTTATTTCAAATTATAATTCTGTGGGGAAAATAACAATCCCCTTCTTTATTTATTTTTTACTTTTCATTTTGAAAAGTTTTATGTAAAACGTAAAGCATTTGAAAAAAATGCCTCTATCTCTTCAGTCAGATTCATCAAATTTAAATATTTTATCACATTTGCTTTACCATTTTCTTTACCTGTCTCCATGCATATTAATATTTTTTCTGAAAAAATCGAGAGTAATACGTAATATTCCTTTATTCCTAAATATTCGTTTATTTCCTAAAACTAGGATATTCTTTTACACAATTATATTGCAATTATAAAAATAAAGAAATGATCATTAATATAATATTAGCCTCTAATGTACAGACCTTATTCAAGATTTGCCATTTGTTTTAATGATTTTTTTTATTGTAAAATAAAGAGTTTTCCTTATCCAGGATCCAATCTAGGATAACTTGTTGCAATGATTGGTCCTGTCTCTTTCTTTTCTCTTAATCTGGGGCAATTCCGCTATCTTTCTTTTATCATCTTGGCATTTTTGAGGAGGGTGGACCATAGCTTTTTTCTTTCAATTCGGATTGTCTAATATTTCCCCATATTAAATTTATGTTATGATTGGTGGAAAAAATGCCACAGATGGAATATTATATCCTTCTCAGTGCATCATAGTAGGAAGCCAAATGTATATTTTGCCAATATTGGTGATAACTTTGATCTTTGTTTAAGGTCATGACTGACAGGTTTCTCCATACTAAAGTTACTTTTTCCTCCTTGTAGTTAATAAATATCTTGAGGGAAAATACTCGAGACCATGTAAATATCATGTTGTTCATCTCCCAATAGATTTAGCACCCATTGATGATATTTTCCTGAGACTCCTATTACTAAGTTGATTGCTCAGTGTTGAATTATCATATCTCTTGTATCTTGTTACTTGGTATTCTATTCTAAGGAAGGGCTCTTTCTTCCTCTCCATTTATTTGTTTAATCTTCATTTTTATGGGAACTCATAGATTCTCATTTTATGCTGTGAATTACGATTTTTGTTATCACTACTTCTTTTGATGGTCAAGCCATCCTAAATTCTTTGATAATTTTATTCTTGCAACCACTGTGAAATCATATGCTTTCCATAATGGAAAACTGTCATCATTAGATGCTGGGTAACCGAGCCAATTTAGGTGAATGAAAAATAGATCAATACATAATACATACATAGATAACTTAAATAGATTTCCTTGAAGATTTTATTTATTTATTTGAGAGAGAGAGAGCTCTGGTGGGAGACAGAAAGGGAGAATGAGAAGCAGACTTCCCCCTGAGCATGAAGCCCAACGATGACACAGAACTCAATCCCAGGACGCCGGGATCATGACCTGAGCCAAAGGCAGATGCTTAACAGACTTAGCCACCCAGGCACCCTAATAACTTAAATAGATTTTATATAAATATTCTTTTCCACTATTAAAATAAAATCTGCTAGGCAGAATAATGGCACCCCATGGATGTCAGTGCCATGGTATCATAAACATGGGAATATGTTAACATTGCGTGGCAATAGGGATTTTGCATATGGAATTAAATTTGCTAATCAACTGACTCACAAAAAGGTTTTCTCGGATTATTTGAGTGGGCCCAATGTAATCTGATGGGCCTTTTAAAACAGAAGAAGAGGGGCCAGAGTCAGAGAGAGATGAGGCATGAGAAGTAATCTATTTGCCATTGCTACCTCAGAATATGAAAGGGGCCACAAGCCAAGGAATGCAAGTGGCTTCTAAGAAAAAGCTCTCAGTCGACAGCTGGCAAATAAATGGGGACCTCAGACCTAAAACTTCCAGGAAGATTTCTGCCAACTACCTGAATGAGCAAGGAAACATATTCTCCCCTGAGAGTCTCCAAAAAGTATTGTAACCCCAATTTTAGCCTGTTGAGACCATGTCAGACTTCTTACTTACAGAACCACAAAATAATAATTTTTTTGTTTTTGTTTTAAGCCACTGAGTTTGTGACAGTTGCTTATGACAGCAATAGAAGACTAATGCATAGACTCTGTATATGTATATGGGGTACGGTCCCATCTATACACAATTAGTTATATATTCTCACTCTTTCTCATTCATTCACTCTGTCTCTTATTCTCTGTATCTCTCTACCTCCTTTCTGTTTCAGTCCCTTTCTATGATATAGTCTTGGTTTTCTCTCTTTTCTCTAGCACGTGCTTGTGCACGTGCGTGTGTGCATGCATTACTTAAAGAGGCTAATGAGTTAAACCTAAGCTCTTGCTGTGGAAACCAAGAAGATATTAACGTGGTAGTAGAAAGCCAATAAACACAAATTAGCAGCAGCCAGTCTTTGAACTTTTGAAAGCTGTACTCCTAACCTTTATGTTTTTTGCAATGTGTTTTTGCTGCTTCCTTAGGGGAATCACCTAAAATGGTTTTGACTTGAGTATTACATAAAATATCTCCAAAGAGTTGTTTTGCCAAGCCACACATAACGTGCTAATATTTTTCTCAAAAGACTTAAACATAGCAATCAGTCTTCTTAAAAAATAGCATGTTTCTCCCTATAACTTGGCTTCATCATTGAAGCTTGTGGTAAACATAATTAAATAGTCTGGAACAGATTTGAATACTTAATGGCATGCTGGACACAAGCCAGTACTTCTTCTAGGTGAGATTGGTTGGTTGGACAGGTATCTTTAACTTTGTGTAATTACTGTATTCTTGAGAAGTTGTGGTCAAATTATATTTTCATAAATAAAACCACATTTTAGAGTGATGAGTGGAGTTTGCTGTTTGAAGAAATCTTATGGGGAATTGTTTGTACACCATCAGTTCATAATGTGGGGGTGTGTGGTGGGAGGTGGTTCCAGGTAGTTTCACTGTATAAGCATTCCTGAGGGAGACTGCAGGTTCACTTCCAGACCACCACAATAAAGCAAATATTGCAATAAAATGAGTCAGATAAAGGTTTTGGTTTCCCAGTGCATATAAAAATTATGTTTATACTGTTGCATTTCTATACACTAATAATGAAATGGCAAAAAGGGAAATTAAGAAAACAATCCCATTTACAGTTACACTAAAAATAATAAAATACCTTGGAATAAACTTAACCAAGGAGGTGAAAGACCTGTACTCTGAAAACTGTAAAACACTGATGAAAGAAACTGAAGATGACACAAGCAAATGGAAAGATATTTCTTTCTCATGGATTGGGAGAACAAATATTGTTGAAATGTCCCTACTACTACCCATAGGCAATTCCTATCAAAATATCAACAGCATTTTTCACAGAACTAGAACAAAGAATCCTATCCTAAAATTTGTATGGAACCACAGAAGACCCCAAATAGCCAAAGCAATTTTGAAAAAGAAGAACAAAGCTGGGGGTATCACAATCCCAGATTTCAAGATGTATTACAAAGCTGTAGTAATCACAACAGTATGGTGCTGATGCAAAAATAGACATACAGATCAACAAAACAGGATAGAAAGCCCAGAAATAAAACCCACCATTATATGTTCAATTAATCTTTGACATAGGAAGCACAAATATGCAATGGGGAAAAGATAGTTTTTTCAACAAATGGTGTTGGGAAAATTGGACAGTTACATGCAAAATAATGAAACTGGACCACTTTTTTATACCATGCCCCCAAATAAACTCAAAATGGATTAAAGACCTAAATATGAGACTTAAAATCATAGAAATCCTAGAAGAGAGCACAGGCGGTAACTTCACTGACATTGGCTGTAGATATGTCTCCTGAGGCAAGAGAAACAAAAGCAAAAATAAATTATTGGGATGACATCAAAATGAAAAGCTTCTCCACAGGAAAAGAAACAGTCAACAAAACTACAAAACAACCCACTGAATGGGAGAAGATATTTGCAAATGACATATCCAATAAGGGGTTACTATCCAAAATATATAAAGAACTTACACAACTCAACACCTAAAAACCAAATAATCCAGTTAAAAATGGGCACAACAGATGAACAGACATTTCTCCAAAGAAGACATACAAATGACTGGCAAACATACGAAAGATGCTCAACATCACTTACCATCAGGGAAGTGCAAATCAAAACCACAATGAGGTAGCAACTCACACTTGTCTGGCAAAAATCAAAACATAAGAAACAACAAGTGTTGATGATGTAGAGAAAAGGGAACCCTTGTGTACTGTTGGTAGGAATGCAAACTGGTGAAGCCACTGTGAGAAAAAATGGAGGTTCCTCAAAAAATTAAAAATAGAATTACCATATGATCCAGTAATTCCATTACTGGGTATTTGCCTAAAAAATACAAGAACACTAATTCAAAAGATGGATACACCCCTGTGTTTATGCAGCATTATTTATAATAGTGAAATTATGGAAGCAACCCAAGTGTTCATCAGTAGATGAATGGATAAAGAAGATGGGGTTTTTGTGTGTGTATGTGTATATATAACAATGTGTAGTAACAATGGAATGTTGCTCAGGCATAAAAAAAAAAAATGAAATCCTGACATTTGCAGCAACATGGTTGGATCTAGAGGGTATAATGCTAAGTGAAATAAGCCAATCAGAGAAAGAAAGATACCATATGATTTCAGTCATATGTGGAATTTAAGAAACAAAAAGGAGAAAAACCAAAAAGCAGATTCTTAACTATGGAGAGCAAACTGATGGTTATCAGAGGGGAAGTGGATGGAGGGAATGGGCAGATAGGTGAAGGGGATTGAGAGTACACTTATTGTGATCAGCACTCAATAACCCACAGAATCTTTTAATCACTATATTGCATACCTCAAACTACTGTAACACCATGTATTAATGATACTGGAATTAACATTTTAAAAAGTTATGTTCATACTATACTGTAGTCTTTTAAGTGTACAATAGCATTATGTCTAAAAATGTACATTCTAAATTAAAACTACTTTATGGCTAAAAAATGCTAACCATCATCTGAGCTTTTAGTGAGTCCAAATATTTTTGCTGGTGGAGGGTCTTGCCTTGATGTTGATGGCTGCTGATTGATCAGGATGGCGGAAAGTTTGAGTTGCTCTGGCAGTTTTTAAAAATAAGACCACAATAAAGTTTGCCACATTGATGGACTCTTTCTTTCATGAACAATTTCTCTGTAGTATGTGATGCTGTTTGATAGTACTTTACCCACAGTAGAACTTCTTTCTAGTTAATTCGCTCAAACCCTGTTGCTGCTTTATCAAGTAACGTTATGTAACACTGTAATTTTTTTGTTCTCATTTCAACAGTCTGCATGGTGTCTTTATCAGGAGTAGTTTCCATCTCAAGAAACCCCTTTCTTTGCTTATCCAGAGAAGCAATTCCTCATCCATTTAAGTTTTGTCATCAGATTGCAGCCATTCAGTCACATCTTTAGGCTCCACTTCTGATTCTAGTTCTTTGCTGTATCCACTGTATCTGCAGTCTTGAACCCCCCCAAAGTCATCCATGAGGGTTGGAATCAACTTTTTTTAAACTCCTGCTGATGTTGGTATTTTGACCTCCTCCCATGAACCACAAATTTTCTTAATGGTATCTAGAATGGTTTTTTTTTCCCCTCAGAAGGTTTTTAATTTACTTTTCCTAGATCTATCAGAAGAATCAGTATCTATCGCAGCTATAGACCTATGAAATGTATTTCTTAAATAATAAGACTTGAAAGTTGAAATTACAGCTTGATCCATAGGTTGCAGAATGGATGTTGCGTTAATAGGTATGAAAAAAACATAATCTCACTGTACTCCATCAGAGTTCTTAGGTGACCATGTGCATTGTCAATGAGCAGTAATAGTTTGAAGGGATATTTTTTTTTTTTCTGAGCAGTAAGTCTCAACTGTGGGCTTAAAATATTTAGTAAACCAAGTTACAAACAGATGTGCTGTCATCGAGGTGGTGTTCCATTTATAGAGCACAGGCAAAGAGATTTAACATAATTCTTAAGGGCCCTAGAATTTTCGGAATGGTAAATGAACATTGGCTTCAACTTGAAGTCACCATTTGTGAAGACATTGTAGTAGCCCCAGGGGAAAGGTCCATGTAGCAAGGAACTGAAGCCTCTTGCCAGTAGGCAGGAGTTGAAATCTCTAGCCAACTGCCATGTGAGTGTGCCATCTTGGAAGCTTATTTTCTTTCCAGTCTCAGTCAAGCCTTCAGATGATAGCAACCTCATGAGAGATCCTGAGCCACCAGTGACCCAACTAAACTGTTCCCAGATTCCCAACCCTCAGAAACTAAGTGACATAATAAGTATTTGTTGTTATCAGTTGCTAAATTTTGGAGCTATTTATTACATAGTGATAAATTTTACACTTCAGATAAATGGAACCATATTGTATGGGTCATTTTGAATCTGGCTTCCTTCACACAATATTATGTTTCTGATATTCTTCAAAGTTGTTTTGTGAAATAGTAGTTTCATGATCTCCCACTGCTATACAGTATTTGTTGTATGAATACATGGCAGCTTATTGCTGCTCTATTACTGATGGGCAGTTGTATTGTTTTCCTTTTCAGTTTTCCATGGATATACATATTTGCTCATTTCTATACTTGTCTTTTTGTGAGCATTTCTCTATGGTACATATCTATAAGTAGAATTTCTGGGTCATAAATAATATATAAAATATGTATACATTCAAATGATTTTCTGAGGTACTTTTATCAATCTGTACTTCCACCAATTATGGATGTATGTTCTACTTGCTCCTCATTCTTAGCAACACACAAGATGGTCAGTGATTTTAATTTGAGACATTCTGGTGAGTATATTACATTTTACGGTTTTAATTTATATTTCCCTGATGACAAATGAGGTTGAACATAGTATATTTATTGATCATTTGGATGTCCTCTTTTTTTGAAGGTGGTCTGTATTTCTCTTATAGATTGGCAGGAATTCATTATATGTATCATATATAAGTTCTTTGCCAATTACATATATTGTATGCATCTTCTCTCACTCTGTGGCTTTCGTATTCATGCTCTGTATCTTTTAATGAGCAGGAGTTTGTACTTTTAATGTAGCCTAAATGGTTCTGTGTTTTTGTCTCTAGGTTAGTGATTTTTGCTTCTCATTTAAGGCATTTTAATCTTCTAAAAGAACTTCGCAGTTCATGTTTAGGTCTAAAATCTATCTGGCATTCATTCGTTAAATTGTGTGGAATAGAGGTCAAAATTTATTTTCTTCTGTATGAATATCTAGTTAACTCAGTACAACTAATTAAAAAGACTGTCATTTTCACATTACTTTGCCTTTAAGTGTCAATATATGTCCGTATATCTTTTTTGATTCCTCTATTCTGTTACATTGGTTTTACTTGTGTATTCTTGTGCCAGTACCATTCTATATTATATATTGTAGCTTAATTATATCCTTAAATCTTGTAGTGCATGGATTTCAAATTTGTTCTTCTTCTATACTATTTTACATGTTCTTGAACTTTTGCATTTCAGTACTTTTTAGAATGTTTCTTAATACAGGCACATACACACACAAATATGCAAATTCACACAAATAGGTTAAAGGGATTTTGATTAGGATTGAACTGAATCTGTAGAATAATTTGAATGGTCTAATATATAAGTATGGCATATTTCTCCATTTAGTGTCAATATTTTTTGCCATGCCTAGGTGATGCTTATTTCTAATTAGCCTTATTCTAATTTACTTGATTTTAAGGCTATTATAAAATGGTATCTTTTATAAACTTCATTTTATCATTTTGTTGCTGATAAATTGAAAACACATCATTTTTATAAATTGATCTATACCTTGACGTCATGATAAATTTACTTATTAATAATAATCATGTAGTGTCTAAATAAAGACAATACTCCTTTCTTTCCCCAGCCTTTTACCTACTTTCATGTTTGGCTCACTGCAGTGTAGAATGTCTAGCACAATGTTCAGTAGAAATGAGGATATTGATTTCTTTTTCTGTTCCTAATCTCAATGGAAATCTTTTAATATTTTGTCATGAGGTATATGTTTGCTGTCAGATCTTTTTTTAAAGATTCATTTATTTAAAAGAGAGAGAGTGTGCAACGGGGAGGGACATAGGGAGAGGGAGAGAGAAACTGAAGCAGACTCTGTACTGAGTGTGGAGCCAGATACGGGGCTTGATCTCATGACCCTGAGACCATGACTTGAGCCAAAACCAAGAGTACGATGCTTAACCAGTTGTGCTACCCAGGCGCCCCTGCTGTAAGATTTTTTTTTTATCATCTTTTAAAATGATCCCATTTTTTCCTTATTTTGTTCATATATTTCATTGATTGATTTTGACTGGTAAACCCTGTATTCTCAGAATAAAACCAGCTTGATTATAATGTATCTTCTGAGTTTGGATCTCACTGAGTATGGGCTTTTAATGTTTTGTTTAAATTTTTTTAACGTATGCTTAGAGAAATTGGCTTGCCGCTTTCCTTTTTTATAATTATCCTTAGCAGGTTTTGTTATCAAAGTTATGCTGGCCTCAGAAAACTGGTTAGGAAATAGCTGTCTTTGCTTATTCTCTTAACAAGTTTGTCTAAAATTGGACCTATTTCTTCTTTAAATATTTATAAAATTTTCTGGTAAAAGTATCTGACCCTGGGGTTTCTTTGTGGGAAGGTTTTAAAATACAGATTTAATTTATTTAACAGACATGGGATTATTTAGATTTTTTGTTCCTCTTTAGGTATTTTTGTCTGTTTTATTTTTCTAGGAATATTACATTTCTTATAAATTTTTAAATGTACTAGAATAATACTTTTAATGATATAGAATCTGTGCAGATAAATCCTTTTTGTTTCTGATGTTGGTGATTTGTGCTTTCTCACAATTCTAATCAGGAGTTTATTAGCCGTTTCAGAGAAACAATTTTGTGTTAATTTTTTTCTATTATACAGCTGTTTTCTATTTAATTAAATCCTACTTTTATCTTTATTATTTATTTTTTTTTCTTTTTGCCTAATTTGCTATTATTTTTAACTTATTTTTTTAAAAGACTTTATTTATTTATTTTAGAGAGAGAGTGTGTGCACATATGTGCCAGTGGGAAGAGGAACAGGGGGACAATGGGGGAGGGAGGGAGTAAGGGAGAGAATCCCAAGCAGACTTTGTGCGGAGTGCAGAACCCCATGTGGGGCTAGATCTCATGACTCTGAGATCATGACGCCAGCTGAAACCAAGAGGATGACGCTTAACCCACTGAGCCACCCAGGCACCCTACTGTTAACTTCCTAGGATATAAACTGAGACATTCTCAGACATTTTCCTTTTTAAAATATATGGAAAAGTGTATGAGTTTACCTCTGAATAGGACATTAACCTAGCATTTTTTATGTCCTATTTTTCATATATTTTATTTCAAGATATTTTCTAATTTTCTTTTATATCTTTGACCCATGGAATTGTTCATAAGTTTATTAATTGATTTTCTAGTATTTGGACACTTTAAATCTTTTTTGTTTTTCGTTGATTTCAGACAATACCATTTTGGTCACAGAATAATACTGGTGTTATTTTAACCCATGAAATTTGTTGAGAATTTGTTCATGAGCCAAGATTGCTGTGTGTATTTTTAAGAAATAAGTAAAGGAAAAAGTATGTTTTTCAAACTTTGAGTGCAGTGTTCTCTTAGGCCAGTTCAGTGAAGCTTGTTAATCATGTTGCTTATTCTTCATTCTTGGTAATTTTTGTCTGCTTTTTCTATCAGTTACTAAGAGAAGTGTGTTAAGAGCTCTCACCATAAGTTTGGTTTTGTCTGTTTCTCCTTTTAGTTCTTTTTTTGCTGTATGTATTTTCAGGGGGTGTAATTAGATCTATGCACATAAAGAAATGTTTTACTCTCCTCAAGGGTCAGACTCTTTTAACATATGAAATACCCCTCTTCATTTCCAGCACCTCTTTTTCCTTAAAGTCTATTTTGTCTCTTAGTAATGATGCCACATTTCTTTTAATTACATTTTTTAGGATGTTTATTTTCCCTTACATTTTCTTGTAAGCCTTCTTTACTGCTAGACTTAAAGTGCACTTCTTGTGAACAACATAGAGTATGGTTTTATGCTTTTTCACCAGGCTGATCATTCTGTTTGAAATATTTAATCCGGTTATACTGAGTGAATTATTGATCTGTTTGGTTTACAGCTACCATTTTATTATTTATCGTATATTTTATCTCACTTATTTTATAGTCTGTAATCTTTTTTCCTCTGCTTTTTTTGTCTTCTTTGGATGAGTCAGGTATTTTTATTAATTTATTTTCACCTTTTGAATATGTTAGGTATATATTGTTGAGGTAACAGTATGCATTTTTGATTTGTTAGAATCTGTTGGAATGTAATTCTTTACCACTTGCCGGGTATTCACGGACCTTAGAACACTTTAACTGTAGTTACTTCTTTCCCATCTTTTTGCTATTTTTTTCAAACATTTTAATTGTGTATTTTGAACCTCAAAAGATAACTATTCTTTTTATTTGTGTAATCGGTATTCGTTTATGCTTACCCACATATTCACCTTTTCCATTGCCTTTTGTTGTTCCATTGATCTCCATATTGCCATCAGGCATCATTATTCTCCTAAAGAACTTCCTTGAACACTTGTATTTAATACTTAGTGCAGATATGTTGATGGCAAATAATCTCTGGTTTGTCTTGAAGTACTTTACTTTTGGGTTCTTTTTAAAGAAGACTTACAGAACAGAATTCTAGGTTAGCAATCAGTTTCTTTTAGCACTCTGAAGTTGTTATTCTGCTGTGTTTCATTCATTAATGTATCTGACTCATTTTAGTTTTCTCTTTGTCCCTGTCTCTTTGTCCTTTGTCTTCATCCTAAAATTGTCCACCAATTTTAATATGATACACCTTATAATGTTTTTCTTTGTGTACTTATCCTGCTTGGGGCTCATAGCTCTCTTGAATCTTGGCTTAATGTCTTTTATTATTTTGGAAAACTCGTAGTCATTATATGTTTATGCATTGCATTTTTCTCCCCTCTCTTTCTGGTACTTCAATTACATGATCTTTTAATAAGTCCTTTATGTCTATTGTGCTCTTTTGCGTATTTTATTCTTCTTTTTCTTTGTGCTTCAGTCTGGGTATTTTTTGTAGCCTCTCTTTTCTATCATAATTTTCTGTGTTTATCTGTTAATTGTATCTATTAGATTGAATTCCTTACTTCAGTTAGTGTGTTCTTCAGCTATAAAATTTCCCTTTAGTTTTTGATAGATCTTAAATACCTATGCAAATACTTCATTTTGTATTCTGCTTTCTTACAAAGATTAATAACTTCCATATCTAGAACTCTTGTGGATTTTTTCCAATGTCTGTATTTTCTCTTTGTTTCTGATTGTTTGGTTTTGCCTCATAGTGTGCAAAATAATTACCTCATTGTATACAAAATAATTCAGGAATTTATGTATGAAAAAATAATAGACATAAACGGAGGTGATGTTAATGTTCTCTAGATGGGATTTACATTTGCCTCTAGCAAGCAGTTTGAATAGATGTGGCTAAACTTAATCCCAGCTGAGATTGGGTGGAGTTGGCCTGCTTAATCTTTGTTAATGGTTGTGTATTTATAGTCTGGATTAACTGCTAGGTTTTAACCCTTTTGGGCCTCACCTGAAAGTCTGTGGAGATAATCACGTTTCTTCCTCCTCAGTAGGAACCAAATTCTAAATTCTTCCACCCAATTTTGGGAGACTGCCTAAAGCACTGATTGGTTTCTTAGTTACTTTGCCACAATTTCTTCTTGGCTCTCTGATCCCTGACTCCCCTCTGCTTGGAATTTTAGTCTCTGGCTCAGAGATGAGGTCCACAATAATAATATAATCATGAAGTCTAGATGGAGGTCTCCTCCTAATCTCCAGAAAACTTCTTTCTCTTACATTCACCATTTATGGTCCTCAAACTCATCCCTCCTCCATACATCCTCCGGACATCTTTTCACTGAGTTTAAAATTTTGCAAAAAGACAAATAGAACCTTCACCAGCTTCTACTACATATATCAATAAAGTATCCTACCATCTTATTTGTAAGCTTTTGATCGGAGCCTATTTTAGAAAGCTATAACATGTGTTGGCACACCACATGTTTGATTAAACCATACAGTAAATCACATTTGTTACTATTTCTATTACAGACTTGCCATCAAATCCTTGATCTTGAGTGTAGCACTGGATAATAATGCTACTTCTATATAAACATGCTTTTAACATTTTGATTTCAAGGCCTTTTTTAAAAAGTTTAATCTTCTGGGATTGAATAGAAAGAAGGCTTTGGTACTCCGCTTAAATGCTCAGGTTAAAATTAAAACTTAAACAGTTTAGAAGACTTTTGCCCTCCCAGCAAGGATTGCCAACTCCACACCTATACAGTAAGGTGGGTTCCTGAGTGCAAAGGTAGGGGAGTTAGGGTTTTGTGAGTCTGAGGAAGGAACTTACACAAGCATGTAGAAGTGAGTGAAAACTTGTATCTGTGTCAAACCACACAGGCTGGAGTCCAGAGTGCAAAAGGCAGAAGAAGAAGCCAAAGGCATGATTGGGTCAAAAAGACCTTCCTTTGTATCAGGTTTTAACAAAAGAGAGAACAACAGGTCAAGTACTTCTGGTGATAGAAAGATGCGTAGATGATAAGAATGAGAGTGGCACAGGCATTAGTGGGATGTGTGTGTGGTTTAAACAAAATGGCAGTGGGATGTCTGGAAGGGGCCTAATTGGAGAAACTCTGAGAGGTAGATTGTATAGGACTCAGTGCTGACTGCACTTGGGGTATGTGGAGAAAAGAGGACCCAGGTCTTCAAGACCAGAGTGGGCAGACAATCCCTAAATATGTATGAACCAGGTGCTTTGCTGACTGTTCACATGGGCCCCTTTCTGATGTTAATGTGGATGAAGTAGGTACATTGTGACCACTGGATTGTGGAATGTAAGTGGCTACTGAGATGTCAGCCATGCAGGCAGGCACTCTGATGCCCTGGATCCTGGGAACTAGACTAGAGGAGTGTTTTTCCACCTTATCCCCACTGTCCTCTTGCCAGGGAAAAACCAGGACAGGGCTCCCTTCTTTGTACATAGGAAATAAGCTCTTCCCATATTAGACCTTTGGGCAGTATCTGCTATTGCCCTCTTATTTATTCGCTGTGATGTAGGCATTTCTGGATCAGTAGTGTTGCTCTGGCGTTTAGTTTCTCCAGTGTTTTTAGCATATGGCAGTGGGGAAGGCTGCTGCCTTTGAACCTCCATCCTAGCTTCAGGAGAGGAGCTGTGGGACTCAGGGCTGTGTTTCCAAGTTCTCCTGTACCAGAACATCACTGGGCTCTAGGTGAGAACAGTTCTTGGAGCCTGACTAAAGTCCGTGCACAAAGATAAGCTTGTAAAAAAGGATAAGACAATCTATATTTTTGGATCCCTGGGAAGGAACAGGGTAGATTAAACACATTCCAGAATTTCTTTTTTTCAGTTTGGAGCCTTAACTTTTAGGAGTAAAGTTGAGATTTTTGAAAACTGAGGACTAGCAGCTAAGTTCAGTCTAAGGCAAAGCCGGGCTAAAGGCTGGGAGAAAGCAGCAATAGCAATTCTCATAGGTCAAATGGGTGGGTTTTGTTGACCATCCTTTTTTCTTTTCCCTCAGCTTAATGGACCTAAGTACTTCGAAATTCTTTTGGTCCTCTTCCTCCATTCAAGGAAATTAGATACAATATCCCAGGTAGGATTGCCAGATAAAATACAGGATGAATAGTTAAACTTGAATTTCAGATAAACAACAAATAATTTGTATATTTATCCTAAATATTACATTGGATATACTTAGATACTAAGTTCATTGTTTTATCTGAAATTCAAATTTAACCTGCCATCCTGTTTCTTTATCTTTATACTTTGAAATAATTTTAGCTCTCCAGGAAGTTGTAAAGGGAGTACAGTGATGTCCTATGTACCCTTCCCCCATTTTTCCCAATGGTTGCACTTATATAGTTGTAGTATAATGTCCAAATAAGGAATTTGATACTGGTACAATGTGTTTGTGTGGTTCTATGTTATTTTATCACCTGTGTAAATTTATGTAACCGCCACTGCATTCAAGGTACAAAACTATCCCATTACCACAAAGATCTTCCTCATGCTGTCTTTTTTATCATCATACCTCCACTGCCCCAATATATCTAACCCCTGGTAACCACTAATCTGTTCTCCATGTCTTTAATTTTGTCATTTGAAGGATGTTGTATGAGTGGTATCATATAATATGTGACCTTTTGAAACTGGCTTTTTTTCACTTATCGTAATTCCCTTTTGGTTCATCTATGCTTGGGTGTATCAAACAACAGAGCTACAAAATATATGAAACAATACCTATCAGACTGAGAGGAGAAACAGATAAATTCACAATAATAGTTAGGGACTTCAACACCCATGTATCAACAATTGATAGAACAACCAGATAGAAGATTAGCAAGGATATAGAAGTCAACATCATCATCAAGCTGTAAGATCGAATCCACATTTGTCGAATGTTTCATCCAGTCACAGCAGACAACACATGCTTTTCAAGCACCTGTAGAATATTTACCAAGATAGAACATATCCTCTTCCATAAAACAATCCGTAACAAATTTCAGAGAATTTAAATCTTATCAAATATATTCTCTGACCGCAATGGAATCAAACAGGAAATCAGTAACACAAAGATAACAGAAAAATCTCCAAACATTTAGAAGTGAAATGATACATTTCCAAACAATCTTTGGGTCAAAAGGGAAAGAAATTAGAAAAATGGGAAAGAAATTAGAAAAAAATGGATCAAAATAAACTCAAAGCAAGAAGAAGGAAGGAAATGATAAAGAGAAGAGCAGGAATCAATGAAATTAAAAACAAACAAAAAATAGAAAAAAATAAGTAAAACAAAAAAAAAGTTTCTTTGAAAAGAATAATCAAGTTGACAAGTCTCTAGCAAGAATGACAAAAACAAAAGTGAGAAGACACAAATTACTAGTACCAGGAAAGAAGCAGGGGGATATCACTACAGATGCTGCAGACCTCAAAATGATAATGAGGGAATACCACAAAAAAACCTCTACACATATAAATTTGAGGACTTAGATGAAATGGAACAATTCTTCATAAAGTATAAACTATCACAACTCAGCTAATATGAAATAGGTACTTTTAATTAGGCATGTTTAAAAGTAAAAATTATGCAATATGAAGGAATGAATATTTTTAACAGAACATTTCCACCCCAAACTAAGTAAAAATGGGGAGGATGTGACAGTGGGTAGCAACCAGCAATGTCAGCTATATCTCCTTTAAACATAGTAGTAAGGTACTAAAGAAGTTATTGAGAGACAATGGATCTCCATTGCTCTGAATTCCAAGAAATTGCCTTAATCTATAGGTTGCTCTAATTGTTTTTTTTTCCTTCAGGACTGATGTCATACTCATTCATCTCTTTTGCCTCTGACATTGAGGGAAGGGAAACATCAAACATGGTTTTACCTGTCTTGTAAGGACAGGCTTTGGAAATGGAGTTTTTGCTCTCTGCTGTGGATGATGACAAAGTAAAACTTGACCCATGCCTCCTCTGGGTTCCTACACCAGAGCAGCTGGAATAGTATCAGGAAATTATAAGCATTCTAGAGGTTCAAGAGTCAATAAGCATTTGGTGTTTCTTGCTTACTTTCTACTCAGCTCTTAATATTTTCTAAGTCAAATAGGTTTAGCCTATTTTACTCATCAAGGAGAAAAAGGCTCAAATTAGTTGTGAAATAGTGTTTGGACTGTGTGCCGTTCACTTTAATTCTCAGAGTAGGCATTACGCTTCATTTTTTCTTATTTCCTGTTACATAGTAAACTCTTTCCTGATTAGAACCTCTTATAGGAGTCTTGAGAGAATTTCAGACATAGGTCCCATAATATATCCCCATTTAGTAGAGAACATTATATGGACATGAAAACTGAACAATTATGATACTTTTGTCCAGAGATGTGTATGTATCTCAGTAGAATGCTGGATTTATTATTGTTATTATTACTGTGTTTTGTCATCATTACTTTCATTCTAATCTTAGAATACGAGTTTTTTATTGTTACATTAAAATGTCCCTGATGACTCAACTAAAATGTTACTTATTCCTGTTTTCAAATGTGTATGTGTCTGTGTAGGTATGTGTAGATGTAATGTATACATTCTTGCATTTCTCTGGATTCCCTTTCTGTTGGCATAGTAAGGCTTAGTATGGATGTAGCTAGCCTATAACTCTGTTGGAAATTCACCCTTGAAAGAGAAAGTTTTTCCAACTTTGAATTTCCTTTGTCATTCATTAGAAGTTGGTGGGAAATTCCAGTCCTGTGAGAAATGCTGACATTAATTTCTGTAAAATATCTAGAATAACTGATGTTGTTCCATGAACCAGACCCAATCAGCTCTCATAAGAAGCTCCTCAGAACAGGGGTGGAAGCACAGACTCATGGTAAAAGGAAGTCAATTGAATGTTTCCTCTTTTAATCTGGGAGTTTCCAAAGAAATAAAGTTATGAGGGCATGAGGGACTACTTTGGAACAGAAAGGCATGACAGAAATTTATTTTTCTCATTGTGTAATTGATGGATCCCAAATCTCCAACCTCAGGAAGCCTTCAGCCATTTACCCTGTCCAGCAATTATCTCTCTTCAACAGTGGACTTCTGCCACTCCACCCGACCCTGCCACATTAAAAAAAAAAAAAAAAAATTATCTCATGTTTTTGAGCCACTGAGATAATGATAGAGCATAAACCTAATCAGCCTTGTTTAGAGAGCCTAATTTGTGAAAATTTACGAAAAGACATTATATCAGCTAAGACTATATACACAAATACATTCCACTCAAATCACAATTTACCTACTGTACTTGTAATGATAGGTATTCTCTGTCTAGTCGAAGTTGATTTTCAAACAGATGAGCTTTAATTTTATGGATTCTCTTAACTAGCTGCGCTGCATGCTCTGTTTTCTTGATTCTTTGTGTAGCATAATGAGTAACTTGATATCCACCTCATATTTTATGGGCACATAATTCATCTCAATTCCAGATGCAGGAGAGTTATCCCTGCTTGACTTCCCACTGTCCTCTCCACAGTCTCAATTAGATGATTATTTAACAGCCAGTCGAATTCCCAGACCAAGCCATCAAGGCCTAGATTTTTAATTGCCCAAACTGTTTGTTCTAACATGTGGGTTTCAAACATCCTGCTGGGTCAAATTTAATTGAAAAAAGATGGCTTTCCTATCCTGAGAATATTTTAGAGGCTAGAATATAAGCAGTGGGTCAGTGAGATAACAAAACATTTCTAAAGTATTTTTACCTAAAATATGTATTTATTAAATCTTGTATACATACATATATATATATGTGTGTATATATGTATATGTATATATATGTGTGTGTATGTGTATATATATATATACATTTTTAAAAAACTCTGTGAAACTACATTCTCTTCATTATTGGGTATATTGGGAATTTAGTTTCCCTCAATGCCAAAATCTGTCTTTAATCATACCTTAAATTGATGAGGAGACAAAATGGGTACATAGCACATTAAAAGATCAACACTGTCTGGTAGAAAACTGTAACCTCAATTTGATGTTGTCGCAGCCAATAGTTTTTGTGTACACTTATCCTGAAGGTGAACATTGGCATAACAGACACAGGGCATACTGGGGGATTATTATTTTTATGATAAGAATTAATATTTAACAGTGTCTTAGTTCTCTTGGAAGTGATAATATCTACCCCGGGATATGGTGCATCAAATGAAAATGTTACATAGTTAGGAGGTTTTAATAGGCAAACTTATGAAAGGGCTGGGAAACTCCCAAAAGGAATTTGGGAAAAGATGAAGGAGGGATGTAAATAAAGTCCATCAGTTATGCTCTTATGTGAAAGAAAAGCCAAATAAGCAGAAGTGAAACCAATTCAAAGTCCTTTGAACTTAAGTCTCAGAAAACGTAAGAAGGGAACTCTAATCCTAAGTGCCGACCAGATTCCGTTGCAAACCTGAACAAATGCTTCATTTCTCAGTTTCTAAAATGAGAAAGATTGGACTTTGTTTCAAGCGCCCTTGAAGTGATTCGTTGGCTAATGGTTTCTAAAGACCTTTGAAAATGTAAGGGCTAAGATTTAACATATTACGGTGTTTTCTCCCTTGATCATTGCACGTATGTTAATTTCTCTGTAATTCAGTTTCCATTCTCCCTTTTCTCTCCTTTTTTTTTTTAAAAAATTTACAGATTATTTTTCTTGAGACGTGTTTTAGTGAGAAAAGGGCCAAAAGAACCGCTTACCAGCACTTTGGATAAGATAACTGGTTTCAGGTTTATTTTCAAAAAAATGTGACCCCTCCTTCTCTCTCATTTCTTTTTTCTCTTCTTTTTCTTTATTCCTTTATTTTCTTCTTCTTATTCCCTCCTTCCATGACATATTTCAATCATAGAGAAAAATTCAGAGAATAATATAAAATTTCCAGTGCATGCAGCCATGACACAGGTGTTGTAAAGAATAATGTTGCTTCAGATTTGCTTCAGATGTATTTTTAATAGAAATAAAATGGGGGCGCCTGGGTGGCACAGCGGTTAAGCGTCTGCCTTCGGCTCAGGGCGTGATCCCGGCGTTATGGGATCGAGCCCCACATCAGGCTCCTCCGCTATGAGCCTGCTTCTTCCTCTCCCACTCCCCCTGCTTGTGTTCCCTCTCTCACTGGCTGTCTCTATCTCTGTCAAATAAATAAATAAAAATCTTTAAAAAAAAAAAAAGAAATAAAATGTTATATGTGGGTGAAGTTTTAAGTACGCCTCTTCCCACCTCCACTTGCTTCTGTTCTTCCATGAGTTAACCACTGTCTTCAAGATTTTTATGTCCCTCCCAATCAGGTTTTAAAAATCGATGTGATATTTTTGGGGCGCCTGGGTGGCTCAGTTGGTTAAGTGTCCAGCTCTTGGTTTCGGCTCAGGTCATGATCCCAGACTCCTGGGATCAAGCCCCATGTTGGGCTCCTGGTTCAGCGGGAAGTCGGCCTCTCTCCCTTTCCCACTGCCCCTCTCCCCACTCACACCCTCTCTATCTCTAAAATAAATAAATACTTTTTTTTTAAATCTGTGTGATATTTTTGGGGATTTAAAAAAAATCTATGAAGTACTTTTGGGGGTTTTAAATGTACACAAATGGTATGGTATAGTATATAACCATCTCACACTTAATTTTTTTAACTCAACAATAATATATTTCAAAAGCCAACTTGTTGCAGGTGGATTTAGTCTATTTATTTTAACTGAGGTATAATGTTCCATTAGATGCACAGTAATTTACTTGTCTTTTTCCACATTGCTGGACGTTTTTGTTGTTTTCAAAATTTACTATTAAAAATTGTAATGAACATTTATATACTTATTTTCTTTTGAACAGGTGAATGGTTTTTTGGACTGTACCCTTTGTAGGGAAATTCTTGACTCATAGGTAATCATATATCAACTAACCTCAGTATTTTCAAATTGTTTTCTGGATGAGTTATGCTACTAGTAGATTATAAGGTTCATCCCCATATCCTCTGTAATTCTTGAAGTTGTCAGTCTTCTTAATAAGTGTTTATCTGATAAATATCAAATGGTGTCTTATTTTTATGTATATGTATACTTCAAAGGTATGATTTACATATAGTAAAATTTTACCCTTTTGAATGTGCAGATTTATGAATTTTGGCAAACATATTCAGTTGCATAGCCACCACCACAATCAAGATGTAGAACATTTCCACCACTCTAGAAAGTTTTCATGAGCCAGACCCTCTGTGCACCCGCAGCCCCGGCAACCACTGATCAGTTTTGTCTTTTTACATACACTTAAAAATTAGTGGAATAGATATTTGTGCATATTTTCATAGGTGCATTTTCCTTCTGCTTTGTGAGTTTTCTGCTTATGTAATATATCACCTTGGAATCTATTTGGGTATAAATAACTGAAATGCTTATATATCATGACCTAAATAAAAAGTTATTTAATTTTGTGAGCTAAGCAGCCTATGACTAGTAGTGGGTCAAGATATTAAGAATCCATATTGGTTTTTTTTTTTTCCCTCCATCATCCTTGAACTATTATGTTTTCATTTTTTAAAATAATTGCTTCATGGATGCAAGGTGGCTGACACACATCCAGGCAAAATATCTATATTCAAGGGGCACCTGTGTGGCATAGGAGTTAGGCGTATGCCTTCAGCTCAGGGCATGATCCTGGCGTTCTGGGATCGAGCCCCACATCAGGCCCCTCTGCTGGGAGCCTGCTTCTTCCTCTCCCACTCCCCCTGCTTGTGTTCCCTCTCTTGCTGGCTGTCTCTATCTCTGTCTAATAAATAAATAAAATCTTTAAAAAAATGTCTATATTCAAGGCAAAGAATGGGTACGGGAATGCCTTCTGCATCCATCTCTTTTATTAAGAAGGTGATTTTTAAAAAGGCATCAGCAGGTTCCCCTCTTAAGTCTTCTTGGTTAGAATTAGTTGTATGTTTTTGGGCAGGAGGCAGGGACCATCTTCTGGAAGTTTGCTTGGAAATGCACTGAATTTATAGATTAATGTGGAAAAATAAATAAAACACTATTTATTAGGGTCTTTTTATGTATTTTGATTGAATTTTATGTTTTTCCTATGTGTAAAACATTATTAGGTTTATTTCTATAGATTCTAAATGTATTTCTCAATTACCAGTGAATATTTATGATTACATTTTATAAATGACATGTAAGTTTGCTGAGCTCTCCAACTGATTAGACTTATTTTCTAATGAATCTCCTGAATTTTTTATTTAGATGAATATTTAATTTATGAATAATGACAATTTGGGCTCTTCTTTGGAAATTCTTTCAGTTTCCTCCTTCTAAACATTTATTCTAATATTTATGATCTATGAACATATCTGTTCTTTTCTTTTTTGGAGTATTTTTTTTTTTTAATAAACTTTACCCACAATGTGGGGCTTTAACTCAGAACCCCAAAATTAAGAGTTGCATGTTCTACCAAATAAGCCAGCCAGGAGCCCCTTTTTTGAAGTAGTTTTAACATCTGTTTCTCTCATGAATTAAAAAAAAAAAAACAACTCTTAAGCATATATTTATTTTCATATTTATATGGGAGTCATGATTTCGCTTCTTTTTTTTAAACATTATCATTTAATTGTTTTTCACCTTAGAATTTCTGTTGGTGGGGGGCGCCTGGGTAGCGCAGTCATTAAGCGTCTGCCTTTGGCTCAGGGCGTGATCCCAGCGTTCAGGGATCGAGTCCCACATCGGGCTCCTCCACTGGGAACCTGCTTCTTCCTCTCCCACTCCCCTGCTGTGTTCCCTCTCTCGCTGGCTGTCTCTGTCACATAAATAAATAAAATCTTTAAAAAAAAAATTTTCTGTTGGTGGGTTTTGCATCCGTTTTTCCCCTATATTATTCTAGGGTTTTTTCTCACATTTTTTTGTTTGGATTTTTTTTTTTTTAAGATTTTATTTATTGAGAGAGAGCATGAGCGGGGCAGGGGGAAAGGGCAGAGGGAGAGGGAGAAGCTGAATCCCCACTGGGCAAGGAGATGGTGGGTTTGATCCCAGGACCTTGAGATCATGACGTGAGCTAAAGGCAGACACTTAACCGACTGAGCACGTGCCCCTGGATTTTTTAGTTATTATTGTATAAAAATATGTCAGATGGTCTTAATTTTTCTAGTTCTTGAAAGTATTGTTTCTTCTGCTTTTTGCATCCCCTGCCTTTCCTCTTGGGAATATGATTCCTGGTGTGGTTTGGAATTTTTAATGTCCTATTGCCTTTAGCACAATTTTCTTTTATTATGGAATTTTTAAATGCCATGGGTTCTGGAGGCATCTCTATAGAATAATTTTTGGTTTTGCTAGGTCTTGGGCAGTTTTACTGTCTGTGAATGAGTTGTAATGCTCAGTTGATGTTCCTGCATATGGTGCTGGCTTTGGGTTTCCATTTCTCACACGGGAATATTTTGGTTCTGCCTTGGGTATATATTTTCTTATTGTTTCTCCAAGGTAGTAATCAGGTTTCATTCTAAGGTACAGGGAGTGGTTTAATAGAATGAATTAGGTTGGAAGAATTGAAGAAGTGGATTCTAGAAATGGTCCCCAGATCAAAAGTCATCCTAACCTGAAAATCACCATCAGTATGATGGTAGAATCATGAAGCTACTGACAGTGCTCCTGCTACTTCTGATGGTGCTTCTCTAGACTGTACTGCTGGAAATTCACAGTTCTGTGGTTTTGCTTACAAAAGTAGTTAAAAAGTGAGCCCGACTCTTTTCTACCTCCCAATCTCTTGTGACTGCAATGTTAGTAGAACTTGATTCTCCAGATCCCTTGCTGCACGGACATATGGGAAATAAAGTTGATTTCAGTTTTGTTTCTGATGTACTTTGTTTTGATATGCTTTTAACACCTCCAATCAGAACAAGGGTCTAATGGAGCTTGAGTAATTCAGTCAACAGTAACCATACCTAGACTAAAAGGGGACAATCCCTTTAGGGAGTTGGTTCTAGTTTCCATTTCTCAGGCACTGGTCAGGTATCAGTCGAGTCTTTCGGGAAGCAGATGCTGGGATGGAGGGAGGAGTGCAAATGCTTAATTGGGAAGTAATACTTGTGAAACAAACAGGGAGGAAGGCGATTGGGAGAGGAGTCATCTGCCTTCAATACAGATCCAGTAAAGTCCCTGCTAATCCAACAGGGGGCCCCAGGGCAAGGATGGCCCATTAGAAGATTTCCATGCTGTATAGACATGGCCAGGCCCTTGAACCATGGCTGGCTGTGTCGCTGGCTGGGCTGCCCTAGTTACAAAGCTGAGGGGAGCTTGATGGAGTTAACACCTGAAGGCTGTCAGCTAATGATATGCCTTGCAGCTGAACAATGTGTTTTCCTTTGAAGGGACATCTTGGCAATGCCTCACTCTGTCTTCCAGAGATCACTTGTTCTGTCACTGGATTTGTGTAAAAACCCTTCATCCCACCCACAAAGGCTAACTCAGTACCCAAATGCATTGCCACAGCATCACCTATCGCTCTTCCTTCTTCGTTCTGAGCACAGGAAAATGGTCTTTTCTTTCTTTGAAGCATGGGTACGTTATCCAGAATTTCTAAGCGTTAACAGTAGGAATACAGCTGTTTCTTGTCACCTCAATCTTTTTGCTCGACTCAGTTTATCTGCCTCCCAGGACACCACTTCATTGAGACTAGAGTCAGCACATTTGACACAATTATGTCACTGAGGGAATAAGTAAAAATGAGCCTCTAGTTGCCACAAATTCACCTATAAACTGCCCAGGCTGCTGTAACTAATGGTTAAATATTATCCTGCTTCTAGCCGAGCCAACTGACAAATAACTTACTCTTCATTGACAGTGTTAATGATCATTATGCGAGCAGATGGAGACAAATAGAAAATGGAAAGGAAGTTATTTCTGTATTCAATAGAGTCTTAATTGGATGCACTAATCTCAAGGAATGGTAGAGAAACAGTGAAAATATATGGCTTGAACTCTTCGTACTCAAAGTGTGGATTGTGGACTTTAAGTGTTGACTACACCACAAACACATGAGAAATGCAGATTCTGAGGCCACACTCCAAACCTACTGAATCATAATCTGTACTTCAACAAGATCCCCAGTGATTCATGGGTACTTTAAGGCTTGGAAAGCACTAACTTAAAAATGCCATAGCTGATAGACTTGGAGAAAGAAACTCAATAGGAAAGGAGAGACAGAGGGCTCTTCAATGGTTGCATGATCAGTCACCTTAAAAGGAGAACGAACAGAATTACAAGGAAGGAACTTCAGTTTTCTGGAACAAAAAGTGATACTACCATTTTAAAATCTGTTGGAGAAATCTCCAATATTAACACAAGAATCCACTGTGTTATTCTCCCCGTGATATTTCCTGGCACATCTAATAAAAGACAGTTTGACTTGATATTGACATTTATGGGGTACGTCTCCTATGCTTCAGAAGTTTTCTTCAAACATGTGAAGTTCTTTGGTGATTCATTAGCTACAACTAGAATGGTTGGGTTTATACTGAATTTCACCATATAGTAAGTTTCGCTATTGTAAGGCGTCTCCTGGTCACAAAATGTAGTTTTATTTTTAAAGTGCAGATTTCATAAATTCTGTTACATGTATTCCTCTAGATTACAGTGAGGCTGACAACTTTATAACATGGGTTCTCCTCATAGCATTTTGTAAGGGCCTTTTCCCTCCATTCCCCTCTCTCCCTCTTCTGTGAAGCAGAATCTATGTAACTTTGCAAAGCAGATCCTCATGCTCTGAAACAGTGGAAATGGGAGCTTTTGTTATAAATTAAAATGTTCTCTTCTTTGATTTCTGCTCATGTTAGTCAGACAGGTAAATTATATTTTCATGAAATGTTTCCATTTTTAAAAACTCTGCTGATAAATAATGTAATTTCAGAGGGTCCTGCTGCGACTGCCATCCTTTTATTTCTAATTCCAGATCAGAGAGAGGGGACGGGCAAACCTTGAACTGACACAACTGATTCACAACCTTAACATCGTGGAGAGAAGAATGCCTCCGGATATGACTTCCAGGTAATTTTTAAAAATTGTCCTTAGGGATTCTGATTCTATAGCTTGAGTTGGAAGGTACCTGAGGTAATAGAGGTGCCTAAGGAGGAGTGAACAACAAAGAGGAATCTCACAGTTACAGAGTGTACTTTAAAGCTCAGTGTGTTAGAAATGAGGACATTTGCTAAATTCCAACTTGTTTATTTAAGTGGTTCTTACCTCCTTTTTTTAAAATGCCCTCAGTTCCCTAATTCATAGGCAAGTTCAGGTATTCAGTGATAATGAAAAAAAAAAAAAAAAAAAAAAACAACCCATTTAGGCTTTCTTTATTTTAACAACTTTGTTGAGATATAATTCATATACCACAAAATTCATCCATTTAAAACATGTAGTGCAGTGGTCTTTGGTATAGTTAGAACATTTGTTGAACAACTCTCACCACAATGAATTTTAAAACACTTCCAAAAAGAAGCCCAGTACCCTGTAAGCAATTGCGGTGTATTCCCTCTCACCCAAGCCCTGGAAAATACTTGTCTCCTTTCTATCCCTATGGATTTGCCTATTCTGGATTTTATACATAAATAGAGTATCACATGACATGTAATCTTTTGTGATCGGCCTCCTTCATTTAGCATATCTTCAAGGTTGGTTTGTGTGGTAGTATGTATCAGAACATATTCACAGAAGAAGATAACTTGTCTTTCTTTAGGAAAAATAGTAGATTTTTGGCAGATTAAATTCTTCCTCAAAATTTAAGAAAATCTTTTCTCAAGCGCTTGTTTCATAGAAGGGGCTACCTCCCGGGTATGGTGTGGTATGGTGTGTATGTGTTTATCTATATATGTCTGTGCACACCATCATTAGGAATTACATTTTTAGTGAATTGATTGAATTTTAATGAACCCTGATACTTTCTTCCAGGGATCTGTGCGCTCTCTCTCTCCCTTCCCCCCCCCCCCCCCGTTGGGTTCCCTGGTGAACCAGTTAATGCCTTGAAAGCTAATATTCGTGTCTGAGGGCTTGGAGTTGTCTGGTTATGCCCACTTGTCATCAGTAGAATTTGGGGCAATAGCAAGATTTGTGGACTGATCCATATAGCTCCAGTCATTCATGAGAAGGAATTGACATTTATATGAAGGAATGAAATAATTGCATTGGTCCTTGCCAGCTTCTTCCTTTTAGGTTTCCTGGCTATTTGCATTAACTACCTTAGCTGTCTGGTGATAAATGTACATAATGGCTTAGTCTTAGAACATCCTTAGAAAAAGGATTTCAAGCAAACTAGTAAGAATAAGGAAAAGTAATTATTTAAGAGAAAGTAAAACAACTGTGGACTTAGGAACAGGAGTCAGCTACTCAAGGGTACCTATAATGTTGGCTATAAAAATGTTTTTGGCTCTTAAATGTCATAGGAAAAAGGTGAAGAAATATTTTTAGAAATCAAAGTTATTTTAAGGAAGCAGTTGTTTTATCTGAATTTCAGTTAAGGACCTTGAGCTGTTTCTAGTTAACTTTTAGTGTGGGAATTGAGACTTAATGTTTTTTAAAACTGATCAAAGATGTTTGGATTTCCAAATAATTGTATAAATGAATTTAGCATGGCAGTGTTTCTCATGTGTCTTGTATGGTGAACTTACTGCAGCAACTCTCCTTGCTTTCTTATTTCTCATTCACCATCCATTCTCTCAAATGTATTTGCATTGTCTACTACTGAGCTATGCAGATAAATGAGCTTTATCAAATAAGAGACACATAAAAAGAAGGCAGTCTGACCAAAACGTGATGAGTGGAGAATTATTCTTCTTACTGTTTTCCTTGATGCTGTACCTTCTGTGGCTCCACAAACCCTTGCATTTACTTACATATTTGGCAACATATTAATTTAAATTTTTTTATCTTTATTTAATTCTTGTGTCTTCTTCCTTTGTATATGTCTTGTCTCATTCATTAAGCTAGAAGCTACTTCAGGGTTTCCCCAGGGTTGAGAGAGCCAGCACTTTGTGGTGTCACAGGCTGCTTCTCTGTTGTATGGTGAGTGACAGGCAGAGCACACATTGCTGTTGTTATTTTTAACTAGGATGATGAATTCCAGAAGTTATTATCCTATGTGGGATAGCCTCCTATCTACCCTATCATCAAGTTTCCCATCTCTGTTGCTCTTGGTAGGAAGAGCAGTAGGCAGTCCTGCACCGAGCAACTGGGTTATTCATCTCAGCCGGAGAATGGGACCACAGAAGAGATAACTGTGCAGTTGTGTGGAGGACAAAAACATTTGAGATTAATGGAAATGGGAGGACAGAACTGATGTCCGTCTGAGACCAAAGGTCTAGATTCTTGTTCTCGTCTAAACATTGTATTTCTGCCAAATCTTTGCAAGCACTCAACATGTAAATGGGTCTTTACACAACATCAAATCATGGTGGAGAAGGGATGCATTTACTTATTCCTTTCTCAGTCCTGTCATCGTAAGGCAGTATGAATATGACTCTTACCTAACAAGTGTCTTTGGAAAGCATGGAACAAAAGTGAGGCAAAAACGGGAAGATGCTTAAAGAAAATTCAAAGCCAGTGGAAGCTACACTATTTGAAAAACTTAAACTCTCTCATCTCTATTCATATGAAGTACAGCAGATTTTAAGTTTTAAATTGTGTTTTTATTCTTGGGAATTTTTACCCTCCCTTGGTCAAATCCTCATTTATTTGCTTGCTCTAATCTTTCCTAGAACATCCATATTTTATAGCAAGTAAAATGCCTGGTTAACCAAAGCTGCTAATCTAAGGGGAAGAGTTCCAGCAGGAAGCATTTCTAGACTCAGTCAGAAACAGACCAAATGAGCAAAGAGGCAGACTGGCTGAGCAACTTTTTGGCTAATACCGTTGGAAGCAACACTCACAACCAATTTACAGCTTTGCAAAGTTTGGGTTTTAAAGCAATCTTCGTCTCCTCATTCATTAGTAAGGTTGTAGGGTTAACAACCTGTGAGCCTTCAGGGTACATGCGTGTCAGTTCCAAAGGCAAGACTCTATGTGCTGAGAGTGTCTACCAATATAACACAAAAAGCAGAATTTTTAACATTTTAAATTGCTTCTCTTTAATTTGTAATAGCTACTAACTGCCTCCTCAGTCAAGGACATTCTAAAAAGAAGTGTATAGGGGCTGTAACTGTTGTAATGGGCTATTTCTCAAGTTAATAGTGGGACAGCTCTTTTGGAGTGGGGGGAATTGAAATATCCCAAAATAAATTAGAAAGATGTAATTTCATTGTCAAGTTCACTTTTAAATTTTTAAATTATTTTTTACTATTATAAAATATGCATAATATAAAAAACTACCATCTTAACCATTTTTCATTGTGCAGTTCAGTGGCATTAAGGACAGTCACATTGCTGTGCAGCCATCACCACCGTCCATCTCCAGAACTCTTTCCATCTTGCAAACTCAAACTCTGTCCCAGCTAAACAACAACACCCCAGCCCTGTCTACCCCCAGTCCCTGGCAAGCAATTCTACTTCCTACTCTATGAATTTGAGTACTCTAGGCCACCTCATGTAAGTAGAATCATACAGTATTTGTCCTTTCTGACTGGCTTATTTCACTTAGAATAATGTCTTCAAGTTTCATCCATGCTATAGCATCTGTCAGAATCTCCTTCCTTCTCAAAAGGCGGAATAATATTCCAGTACATGTGTATGCTATATTTTGTTTATCCATTCATCTGTCTTTGGACATGTGGATTGCTTTCACCTTTTGACTGTTGTGAATAATGATATATCCACTTTGTTTTGAAAAGAAAAGTTCTCTGCATCCAAAAAGGTACAGTTTCATCATAGTATTTCATGGTGGATTTGAGGATAGTGAAATGTGTTGAAAAACTGAGGTCCAACTACATTGTATTAAAATCACAGATATTCCTTTTTTGGGGGGGGTCCATAAAATATTCCTGGAAACGTTTATATGGTGCAGAATATCCAGTCTTCCAAGCTCGGTGTTTCTGGACCTACCAACCGTGTCTGTTTACAAGAGAAAGGTGACTGCATTATCTTCCGGAATGGAGTGATACAGGATCCATTTGCCAGTGATATTTATGGGGAAGACTCTGTTCCAAGGATTTGGGGTTTTATGAGATCTTCCTTGGCGGGATGCCTTTTAATTGCTTGAGTTATATTAGTGCTTGAGGTAAGATCCTTTTCTCAAGTGTCCAACCAAACCCCCCTGATCAACCCTCCTCAAAGCCACAGTAAAATTGGCGTGCTTAAGTAGGGCAGGAATGCTAACATCTCAGATCTGAGAGAGGTAATTTGGTCCAAAATGCACTCCAGTGATGTTTATGTTTCAGATAAAGTGCTTACAACACTGTCGCTGCCCTTTTGACCCCCATTTTCTTGTTCATGTGCTTCTAGGAGAAAGTGATACTTAAATTCAAATCTTTACTTTTATTAGCTCCCAGAGTGAACTAGGATTTCAGTCCAGTCTTATCTCTGGTATAAACATCCTGCTACCATTCATATCTTGGGGAAAATGATTAAATACTTTCCGTCAAGGGAACAAATGGAAGCTCATCTGAATCTCTTCTTTCCTCCCCTCCCTCAGTCTTCTTTTCTTCCTTCCTTCTTTCCTTCCTTCCCTCTTTCCTTTCTTCTCCCTACCCCCGTCTTCCTTTCTTTCTCTTTTCAAATTCATGAACATACTATTGCAAAGCATTAGGCAAAGCATGAGGCAAAGCATTTTCACGGTGTGGAATATGACAGAGCGAAAACTCCCGCAGTAGTGGTTGTGGGGAGCAGTGGCATATGAGGTGGGAGCGAGGGAAGGGGAGTGAGGATTGGAGTCACAGCCCTGTGTGCTGAGGTTATGTCTCAGGACAGACGCTCCTGTGAGGAAAGCATCTTCATCTCAGCAGTACGGAGTGTAAAAACAACCCAGAGAACAACCCAGAGAACTTCCCAGGTGTCTTAAAGGGAAAATCTGCATGAGCCTTTTGAGATTTATGATTTCAAATAAGTAGGATCACATTTCCTGTTGTCGGCTCTATTCCCCTAACTGCTTATCACCTCAGTGTAACAAGTGAAGGGGTGTGAACAGAGAGGGAAGATAGCTTCAGGTTGAGGCCGAAAGACAGTTAAAGCTTATTATCTGGGAGAAGGTTTGTTCAGGTCAGTTCAGTAGTGAACATGTTATTTATCTGAGGATATTAAAGTGGTTTAGACAAGTAGGTTAAACAGTTCAATGAAGCAGAATTCTGCACATAGTTAAATTCCCATTCCACAATAAAACTTATCTGTTTGTTTGACAGAAATCAATGAGCTAATAAATGCGAAAGCATGGAGTAAACTGGAACAAAATAGTGTAGAATAATTGTCAGCACCTAGCACTCAACTGGTGCTTTTCACATTTGAAGCCTGAGATGGGGAGCCATCTCTCCTGAAGGGGAGACTTACCAGGAAGCCATTTATGCATGCCTGAGGAAGACTTGGAATCTTATCCTATCAGAGGGATGAGTTTGACCAAGGACGTAAATGAGGAGATTGGGGGACAGTCTTGACACCTGGCTGTAGAATTGATTTCCATCCTGAACTCTACTAGACCTTTTTCTGGTTGTTCATATTTTGGCAAAAATAATCCATTTTTAGATTTATTAACGTAAAATCATATACTGTATCCTATTCTAATCAAATCTTAATTCTCTTCCCCATTTATAAAGTCCACATCAAGCTTTCTATTTTATAATGCTCCTTTGAAATTTGATTTTTTTCTTCCATTTCTTTAAATTTATTTCCTTCTTTATTTTATTATTATTTTTGAGGGGTGGGGAGAAGGACAGAAGGAAAGGTAGAGAGAGAATATTAAGCAGGCTCCACATCCAGTGCAGAGCCTGTCTTGGGGCTCTGTCTCACAACCCTGAGATCATGTCCTGAGCCAAAATCAAGAGTGGGATGCCTAACCGACTGAACCACCCAGGTGCCCTTCTTTAAATTTATTTTATCTTGCTTGTCTTAGATTCCAGAGTGGATTCTTACTTTGTCTATTAGTATTTTTTCTAATGAATGTATTAAGATTCTAAATGTTCCTGAGTGTTACTGTGATGATACCTTTTAGGTTTTAGTATGTATTGTACTCACTGAAAATTATTTCTAAATGATTCCTAATTTCCATTTTTAATTTTCTCCTTATACCTAAAATTATACATGGAAGAATTGGGTAGTGGATATATTTGTTCTTTTAATGACAATTTCCAGTTTTATAGCATAATAAGTAGAATGTGGCCTCTATAATTTCTAATATTTGGCACTAGATATTATTTTCTCTGTGGATTAATTAATGGTTGGTTTTTTCTAAATGTCTAACAGATATTTAAATATGATTGTGTCCTCAGTAGTCTCCCCTATGTGCATTCTTAATTTCTTTAGTAGAACTAAAAAGCCTCTTGAAATTTCCCAAATATGTCACACCCTCTGGCAGGTTTGGGGGCCTTTGCTCAGACATTTGCTATTCCTGGAGTGTTCTTTTTCTTTTCCTTAATGTGGCTAACATCTGTTGTCCTTCATGGCCATTTTAGAAAACATGGCCCAGGTGATTTCTATAAACAGTAACTTCAAATGCTATTTTCTCTGCAAAGGACTCTCTAAACTTCCTCAAGACTATACTAGGTCTACCTGAGGGGCTCTCCCCTAATGCTCTACTCTTCCTCTTCTGAATATGGTACTTGAATGTCTACTTGACTTTTTGTCATTAGACTACAGACCACTTTGGAGTAAGGGTTGTATCTCCCATTCCTAGCAGGGTGACTGGCACCTTGAAAGTGGTCAAGTAAATACGTGTTGAATAACTCAGGAAAAAAAGTAACTATACAGATTATGAAGGAGATCTGATATTAGCATACAACAGAGAGCTGTTGAACTTTTTCTTCATGCTAGACATAGTGTTAAGCGTCATACAAATATAACCTCTAATCCTCAAAACTGAAAGAGAAGTGGCTGTACAATATAGATAGGAAAAGTGAAAGTCAAAGAGGTAAATCATTATTGATAAAAAGTACACATGTGTTGGCTTAAAGGGGCAAAATGATAATGATGGAGGATAATGAGCATCACAAAGAGTAAAGATAGTTCGCTGGTGAAGGGACATCAGTGAAAATGATGGAAAAACACCAAAACACTGAGCAAAAATCAATTTTGTCCAACCTCTGAAAAGTTGTCAGAAGCTTACAATGAAAAGAACACTGAATAAAGAAAAAGACAACCCATAACTAGGGTCAAATCTCAGCATGCTTCAGGGTGACAGACACTGTAACTGAGGATAAAATAGCAGGACCTTGCTGTCATGTATTAACAGAAACCTGGGGAGTGTGTGTGGAAATGGTTTCTGAAGTTGTTAAACCAAAAAGGAAGGAATATAACACTGAAGGTCTGTGGTGAATAAAAATCATCTTAGGAGGCAAGAATCTATCTAATGGAATATGTTGATTGTCCACTACATCTGGAGTAAGAGCTGGCTGAAGCAAAGAGCTGTACTGATTTATGGGGCACTTGGTAATGGTTTGGCTAAATAGTTAGAGATTTTGAAGAAATAAAATCGGAAGATCGGTGACAAATATCAGGAATAAGTATGTGGATGGATCTTTGAGAATGGACACAGACTATGAGGATACTTCTGTCTCATATAAATGCTAAAAAGATGTCCATCATAGAGGAGATACTTTAGACAAAAATAATGCCATTGTGGATGTCAGTCAGCCTCTTTCCTCAGCCAAACCAGTCCTTGCTTAATGGACCCATGAACAGAGTGGCCATGATGGTAGGAATGCAGGCAATGCACAGCCCCAACATGAGCTTCCTCTTACCAAGGCTGACCTGGCTATCAATAACCCGTAGGCTAATCTGCCAACATTTGAGATCAACACCGAGTTCCCAATATGGCACCATTCGTGGGTACCACCCTGCCACCTAGTGGCAGGTTAATTGCATTGGCCCTCTTCCATTATGGAAGCAGCAAGGATTTGTCCTCACTGACATAGACAAATATTTTGGATATGGATTTGTCTTCTCTGCCAGTAGTATTTTTTCTAATACCACCATCTGTGGATTCACAGAATGCCTGACCCACCATCCTAGCATTCTGCATAGCATTTTATTAGATCAAGAAATGTATTTAACAACCAAGATAGGGCAAAGATGGGCTCATGCCTGGAAATCAACAGGACTTATCATATATCTCATCGCCCAGAAGTAGTTGGCCTGTTTGAAAGATGGAATGGTTTACTAAAGACTGACAGCATTAGTTGGGAAATAACACTCTGAAAAGACAAAGTTCTGTTTTACAATGTGTAGCCTATGCTTTGAACCAGAGACCATTGCATTGTGTGGTTTTTCCCACAGCCAGAATAAAGGGGTGGAAGTGAAAGTGGCTACTCTCACTATTATAACCCCTTGCAGAATTTTTACTTCTCACTCTGGTACCTTTGAGCTCTGCTGAATTACCACAAGGGGGTAATGCATCCGTCAGTGGATATGATGGCTCCACAACAATGGCTCCACCAGATTGGAAAATGAGAATTCCACTTGCTCATTTTGGGCTCCCTATGCACAAAACCAGGAAAGAAAAGTGGGAATGGTGTGCTTAAAAGGAACAAACCTACTGGCTAGGGGCGCCTGGGTGGCTCAGTCCTTAAGCATCTGCCTTTGGCTCAGGGAACGATCCTGGTGTTCTGGGATCGAGCCCCACATCAAGCTCCTCCGCTGGGAGCCTGCTTCTTCCTCTCCCACTCCCCCTGCCTGTGTTCCCTCTCTCACTGGCTGTCTCTCTCTCTGTCGAATGAATAAATAAAGTCTTTAAAAAAAAAAAAAAACCTGGCTAGAGTGACTGATTTTGATTCCTAAGGGTAAAGAGTAAACTTGGTTGCTGCTATATAATAAAGACAGGGAGAACTGTGTCTGAAATTCACAGGCTTCTCTAGGGTGTCACTTAGCATTTCCACATACAGTAATAAAAGTTAATGGGAAACTACATCAAGTGAAAATTGGCAAGATGACTGAGGACTTGGGATTGAAGGTTTGGGTCACCTATAAAGTAAAGAATCCAGAACAGCTGAGGTTCTGACTGAGGGTAAAGGAAGTATGGAAGTATGGGATGGTAGATGAAAGATGCCATGAATATCAACTATGACCTTGCGACCAGTTACAGAAATGAGGACTGTGGTAGCTTTGAAAACGTTCTTTATGCTTGTTATATGTATATGTTTATTTGTATATGTTAATTTCCTCCTCTTCCCATCAAAAAAGTTCATATATGAGTAATTAGAGGTTAACAGATTTATTGGAGGTAATAAATTAGTGGAACTTTTGTAGGTAACAATTATAAATTTAGAGAACAGAATATTTTGTAAGATAGTGACTGAATATGAAGAATCATTAATATAGCCCATGATGGACACAATGACTGTTGGGACTATATGTCTTCCTACTTGGAGAAAGAGTGGGAACTTCTTTGTTGTGAAAAGGATAGCTGTGTCTTGTTGCAGGAGGGTTTGAACATGTGTGGAAGAATACAAGTGATAGCTGAGTAGCCAAGGGTGTGAACTGTGTCAGTTTTCAAGTATTTGTCTCTCATCTCTGAATAGACCTTCCAATGATAGACATACTATGACAGTATGATTTTGTGAGTTCCAACAATTTCACGCTTTTGAAATTACTTTTAACCCTCACTATGCCTTGGCTAATATTCAGTATATTTTCATTTGTGCATTCCTGATAACTCTGATAGCCTCAAATAGAAGTTAGATCTTATTTCATATATTTTTTACCATCCCATGTCCAACAAGCTGCTTGTTCCTTTAGTGATATATCTTGAATTCCAAAGCCTTAAATGGGGCATGTAGTTCTCTGGTCAAATTCAGACAGTAACAGTCAACACAAGGCCATTTCTTCATTCACAAGTAGCATTCCTCATTCCTGTATTTTTCTTTTAAGAAAGGCAGTGATTCCTTCTTTCTTTTATAAGAATTTAATGACCAGAGTCCATCTCTGTAATATCAATATTCAGAGTTGAATTCTTGATATAACAAGGCAAATCATGAACCCTTCAGAAAATGATTTATCTCTTTTTCCATATATGCCTTTAGTTTCACATTACTATCTTTGATTAAAAGCCACAGTGCTATGAACAAAGAGACAATATACCAGATTGAAATTTTACTGTGTGAGCAGGTGGCCAAGCCTAAGTCTTCATATTATTCAGTCGTTATTTTTTTTAAGACCTTATTTATTTATTTGAGAGAGAGAGAGATAGTAAGAGAGAGCATGAGCAGGGCCTGCGAGAGGGAGAAGCAGGCTCCCAGTTGAATAGGGAGTCCGACGTGGGGCTCAATCCCAGGGTCCTGGGATCATGACCTGAGCCAAAGGCAGATACCCAACTGACTGAGCCACCCAGCACCTCTATTCAGTCATTATTTTAATAAAAATATTTTAACTTATTTTCATTCCAAGGTATGCAAAAATCAGATGGAAAATAGTGATTGCTGTGAATTCTACATTTTAATTTTTTAAAGATTTATTTATTTTTATTTTAGAGGGGGAGAGAGAGAGAGAGCACACACACAAGTGAGGGGCAGAGGGAGAAGGAGAGAATCCTCAAGCTGACTCCCTGCTGAATGTGGAGCCTGATGCAGGGCTGGATACCAGGACCCCGAGATCATGACCTAAGCCAAAATCAAGAGTCGGAGGCTCAACAGACTAAACCACCCAGGCACCCCAGTGATTGCTGTGAATTCTACATTTTAATTAGATTCCCTGTCATTTGGTAACCTTGGGGGGGAAAAATCTAGAGAATTGAGGAATTTCCATATTACTTAGGTACTTAACCTGATTGCCCTTTTTCCTTCCTAATTTCTCATCGACAGACTTCCTTGGGGACTTCCCTTAAAGTGAATCTCAACACTCAGTTTGTGAGCTTCCCTAACACATTCTAGGAAAACACAGTATCTTGTTGACACTTAATCTAGAATTTCCGGAAGTTCAGATTTTTAACCTAGTGTGATAGTAATGCATCTGTGCATTCCTCTGTGTGTGTGTGTGTGTTTGGGTGTGCACCTATGTAATGAAGGCTACAGTATGACAGAGATGAAATATGAAAATTTTTATAATGATCTCACAACAGTACAAGTGTTAAATATAGAAAAATATTAACTCTTTTAAAAATAAAGGTAGTATCTTTAAAATGCAGTTGAAACCACATAATAATTATGAATTCTGTATTTTTCAGGATAATATTCTCTTGAGGGAGTGATAAAAAATTACGTTTTAAAAGCCTTTGCTACCCAAGTCTTGAGAAAAGTTTAATAATAGACACTTAGGTTGAGAAGTGACAACTAGCGGTCTTCCTCCAAATAGATCCTCCTCTCCCTCTGGCATTATGCTACAGAGAGGTATTTAGTTCTGGCTCGTCTTTACTTAGAAGTTAAAGTTACAGATAGACCAAGACTAGTGATATGACGAATAATATCTGGAAATAAAATTGACACATGAATGTAAATAGGTTTTGTTGAATATATTAATAAATTGTAGCCTTTTATAAGTAGGTTCAAAATTACTGGATACATATGTATTTAATAAAATATTTTCTGACATTTCAAAAGGAATTAAATTTTTTGGATTTGAGACAGACAAAGACAGTGATCAGATAGGCAGGAGGTGTGGAGACAGAAAGGATGTGACAGCATTTCTAGTGGGAGAGACAAAAGAAAAAAAAATCAAAAGGAAAGAGACTTACTATGTAATTGTTAATTTTGTTTCATGCATTGAGACATATTTGTTTTTTATTTTTACAAATAAAAATAAATCTTCCTCACCATAATTAACAACCACTTCTGCATAGGCAGTGATTGATGAAAATGTTGTCCATTAAAAGCAGCATTATAGCTTATACTTTTCTCATCTTCAAAATGATTCAATAATATTTGCCTCCCGGGGCAGCTTGAGTGTGGAATGAGACCCAGTGTTAATCAAATGAGGCAAGGAAGTCATGCTTCAGCTTCATAGTCTAGGAGACTCCAGTGCATGTCTTAGCAAACATATGAATTATCACCCAGTGAGAATTGAACACCCATCAGAATGGCTAATGTGGTTCAGAATATGGAGTATCTGGAACACTCATATATTGCCAGCCAGAGTATAAAAAGGTACAGTCCCTTTGGAAAACTTATAGTAGCTATACCTACCCTCTGGAACTCCATTCTTGCATATACACCAAAGAGTTCACGCACCTACAAAATAACTTATACAAAAATGTTCATAGTAGCCTTAGTTACAATAGCCAAGTAGTAAACAAATATCCATCAACAAATACCATGGACAGAATGGAAAGACAAACTGTGATGTGCTCCTAATATGTGATATGCTCCTAATATATAACAGAGCAGTAAAGAGAACAAACTAGTGATAGAAGCAACGAAGTGGATAAATAAGTCTTAAAAAATTAATGTTGAAAGACAAGCCAGTCACTAAAGTTGCCGGACTGAAGGGTTCCACCTATGTGAAGTGGAAAAGCAGGACAAATTAATCTGCGGTGACAGGAGACAAGAGTGATGTTTGCTTGAGCCTTGAGGATGCTGTGGGGATTGACTGGCATGAGGTACAAGGAAACTTTGTGGGGTTCCTAGAAATGAGTGACGTTTATATGGACATATACATTTGTCCCTAATTCTAAAGCTTTAGTACTCATAGATTTGTGCATTTGCTATATGTAAGTTATACTTTAGTAAAGTACTGTTACCTAATAAATGAATGAATGGATAAATTAATGAATATATACCATCAATTTAAAAATATTTGCTAATTGTACTACTTCTACAACTGTTAATTGTAATTGTTATTATTATTACTATTAGTGTTTTTCCATACTGGATGACAAATGTCCATGTCATATCCACGAGTGGTGTGGGGTAGCTTTAGGTTAAAAGAAGATAGATAATAGTCTCTGAGGCTCAAAACAATGAGCTCTAGAGGTCCACTGGGATTGAATCCAGGCTCAGTTCTTTGCTGACTGAATTTAGGCAAGTCTGCCCAAGTTCCCTAAACCTTCGTCCCCATTCTTAATACATGGATAATAATTATACCTGCTACAGCTTTATGAGGTTTGAAACATTTGTAAGATAACCTATCACATATAAAACAATACCTGTAGTCTATCATTTTTATTTTCATCATTAAAATGCTTGCTAGGAACCCCTGGGTGGCTCCGTTGATTAAGCATCCAACTCGATTTCGGCTCAGGTCATGATCTCAGGATCCTGAGATTGAGCCCTGTATCAGGCTCCAGGTTCAGTGCAGAGTCTGTTTGGGATTCTCTCTCTCCCTCATTCTCCTTCTCTGTCCCACTGCTCACACTGTCTCTCTCCCTCACGCTAAAATAAATAAATAATAAAATCTTATAACAAATAAAAAATAAAATGCTTGTTGATTTTTGGCAAGCTATGTTGAAAATGGAATTTTAACTTAGTTTTTGGCATTATGTTTTTAGCCTTGCCGAAGTCCTTTTGTTTTTTATTTAAGAGATACATTAAAAATCACTTTCAAATTAATTCATGTTGATTTCTGATTGCTGTTTATGGTTAATTACTCTGGTGACTGGTTGGCTTTTCTGAAGGTTGGTATAATCAACACGAGTAGCACAATCTCAGAAATTAAATGTTTATTTTACTAAAATGCTGCTTGAAAGGAGAAACTTTGCTGTATCCATGGCTATAGCCATCTACTATGCACGTGGCCCATTGTATAAGTACGTGCATGCCTAACAAATGAATCAATAATATATTTGGTACTCCTTAGTACTGTAACATGCCCAGACTCTCCCTTTGTGAAAATGAAGACGGCCACAATTTCAAAAGACTGCTCATCTATATATTTCAGGTAATGTATGAGGACTTGCTAAAATAGAAGTCTCAAAATAAGATAGACTTTCCTTGCAGGAAAGGGTTTTATACCTGGCTCGGAGATTTTCTTTGGGGTGCCTGGGTGGCTCAGTCATTAAGTCTCTGCCTTCAGCTCAGGTCATAATCTCAGGTCCTGGGATTGGGCCCTGCGGGACAGGTTCCCCACTCAGCAGGGAGTCTGCTTCTTCCTCTCCCTCTGCCCCTCCTCCAACTCATGTGCACTCTTTCTTTCTGTCTCTCAAATAAATAAATAAAAGCTTAAAAAATTATTTTCTGTGGATGCATGGGACTTTGGATGATCACAAGACAGCAGTCTTGAGATTGTGTTGGCATGACTCGAGGTGACTGGAGAGATGAGAGCAGGAACTAAGTGGAGAGAGGGAGAAAAAAAAACTCCATTACCAGTGGCAGCAAGCCAGAAAAGGGTGTTGGACCAACTTCTGGACTCCTACAAATTTCTATGAAGTTTGTCAGATTATTTTTCCACAAGTATTATACTTGTTTGAATGGAGCTCAAAATCAAAACCGCTCCGATGCACCTCTGACACCCTTGCTTTTCTTTACTTCTTTCCCTGTTTTGATGTCAATGGAATTTTATCCAGTGCTTTACTTCCATAGCAGATGACAAAATCCAGACTTAAAATACAGCCACAGATTAATGTGGAAGAGTTCTGGATTAAATATCCTGTCAAAAAGCATAATTGAAATGTTAATTCTATGAAAGTATTTGGACCGATGAGTCACAAGGAAAATAGGCTGAGTTGTGAGATATGTTAAAATAAGAAAATGTTTATTTTCATTGAATGGAAACTAGAATGGAAAGGAAAGGTCATGGAAAGTAGTTTTAAGAAGCAAATATTTGTGGAATTAGTTTTTATAGTGTAAATAGTGAGAAATAATTACAAAATCAGATTGTCTATACCTATTCACCCACTTGTTCTTTGCAGGAGGTGGAGCCTGCCCACCTCCAGTAGCATTTGAGAATGTGTAGGGGTGTTTATTATTTCACAAAATGGGGGATACTACTGGGATTGAGGGTGAGAGAGTATGTGTGCATGTTTGAGATATCAATTATTCTCTCAAAATGCTAATATTATTCTTGGGAAACATGGTATTATGGGAAACAGTGTTATATACATAGCTTTGAAAATAATACTAAATATAATCACAAGGAAGGTAGCATACAAGCCTAACCTGAGAGTCATTCTGCAAAACAACTAGCATGTACTCTTCAGTAATATCAGTTTGATGAAAGAAGGAGAAAAGTAGGGACTGCTGCAGATTGAAGGAGAATAAGGAGACATATCAGCTACATAAAATGTACGATCCTATGCTGGATTCTGAATCATTTGGGTGAAAAGAGACAGTATTGGAACAATTGTCAAAACTGAATTTGGAATATATAAGGTAATAATATTGTATCAATGCTAAGTTTCCTAAATTTGATCATTGTATCAAATGGAAAATTGGGGGGGGGGGGAGCCCTCATTCTTATAGAAAACTATAAGCCTATAGAAAATATATGCTTTTTTATGTAAAACGTAATGAAGTATTTAAAGGCATATAAACATATGAAGGCATGTATTTGAGGCATATGAAATATATGAAGTATTTAAAAGCAAAGAGTCATGGCGAATTCAATTTACTGTCAATTGGTTCATCCCATAGAATCTAAGATTGGGTATATGGTAAGTTGGTATCCACATTGATACTGATATCTATATACATACCCATATCTATTTATATATAGAGAGAGTAAAACAAGTTGATAAAATAGTAACAGTTTGCAACTCTAGGTGAAAAGTATATGGTATTTTGTTGTATTCTTTTTGGAACTTTTTCTGTAGGTTATTTTATTTTTTAGTAAAAAATTTTTTTAAAGGAATGAGATCAGGAGATAACAGCCTTGTTTAAGGGCTGCAGGGATACCTATAGAGTAAATCTGCTTCTGAACAGGACAATTGCAGTGTCATATATGACATATGATGGTTTTAATTAAATAGCTTTTTAGAAAATATACTATTAACTAGAGCAGTGATATTTCTGAGACCTAGGGAAGTGACTCATTGCCAATATTTAAAAATTTTCTTCAAAGATAAGTCTATATGACTGAAACAAATGTCATTAAAAGTCAGTTTTAAAATAATAAAGGTGATTGTCTTCCACCTTAATCAAAATAACAACAGCTTGATTGAATTTTTCAGTTTCTGAAATGCTGCTGGGAATTATGTAACCTTATAAAACCAATCCAGATTACTGAGTTGAGTTGAACTGAACTTGGAATTAACCTATTTCTATTTGCCCAGTGTAGACACAACCAGACCTTCTGGATACATTTTGATTCATGGTCAGGGTATTACTCTTTTGTGGTTAAATATAAGAAAAAAGGTCCTAAAAACAATTTATAATCACTCTGTCTCTTGCTCTCTCTCTCACACAGCATTAGTACCCTTCTAAGCATGTGCTCTTTGTTTTTATATTCTAGTAAAAGTATATTTGAAATGTCACTGTCACTTCATGCTTTTTGTTGCTCATGGGAGTACCTATACCACTTGTGACCTTTGGCTGAGTCCCTGAGATGTTGTAGGCTTTGCAGTTAAGGGTAATTGGCAGTTAGAATACACTTTGTTCTGTACAGTGTTAAAAAATGGACCCCTTTGTTTGGCCAACCTTCATGAACTTCCGTTTACTTCAATGGCAAGTGAAACATTTGTGTAAGAAAGAAATATTGTCTTCAATGGGAAATGCATTCCATGTGTGTTATATTTCATATTATGACAGATTTTTCTTGAGCCTATACTATTTTTATTCACAGTGTGAATACATGATTTTTTTCAGGTCTCAGTATTTTAAGGCAACCACTATTTGTATTTGTGGGAATAAATGATAAATATTAAATAGTTTTATAGTTAATTATCATTTTAAATTCAAGTTCTCAATAAAAGTTCCCATCCTTTTTACATGGAAAGAACTTGAACAATTCCCTTTCAAATAATAAAAAAAAATATGCCTGTTTTCATGAGACACGGGAATTGGAGCTTAAGGATGGAAGATGAAGGATCACATCAATGTCTATATCCTGTCACTGTAATGAATTTTGCCGGTTAATGTCAGTTTTGTCCTTCCCCTTCAATCTAGCCTTACTCAGCTAGTGATATTATAAGGTCCACGACTCCAGAGTGACATGGCTAGTGGTGTCTCTAAGTGGCCTGACATACTATTTGGAGAATTTCTGAGCCACAAGGCAGAGTCCTGGAGACTGATACTTGCAGTGAGAATGGAAGTCTTGTAGTTACATATGTCCCAGGAGAGGGGGGGAGCTGTAGGAGTTGAGATGGCATTGATTATTTGTTAACAGTTAGAACCAAAGGAATTGTAAAGGAAGAACAGTGAGAAACAAGGAGCAGACCCACTCTGATACCCTAAGGAGATTTATGGATTCTGTTCTTGAGATGTGTGTGTGAGCACATGTGATTGGAGAATTTGCAGGTATCCAAGGATCCCATATTTGCAACCTCAGCAGGTGACAGTGCAGTGGGTTGACAGAGGCCTCTGGCCTTTCTTCTCCCCTCCTTTCTTTCTTATGAAGCGTCACCATCTTCCCAGTCATTTTAAGAAGTCAACCTTTAGCCCTTTGGGACTTTTGTAAGTACAGTAATTCTATTGCCCTAAACATAAACCCTTTGACACATCCCCTGACAGTAATCCATTTCTTGCAGAGCTTAGGGGCCTGAGCAGCCGCAGAGTGTTTTCATTATAGAGCTCTGGGCTTCCTCTTGTCTGGAGCTTTAAGTACTGATGTTCAGCCACTTAACAAAGACCGCATTGCGATCTTGGCCAAGTTTGCGACAAGGGAGTACAGTGCCCTGGGCTTATGGTCAGGCTGTATCTAAGGAATCCTGAATTTAATGTTTGCCCTTCTTCTTTTCAATTTCTCCAGCCCCCACTAAAAGATTCTGAACCTGTTTTCTTAATTGTTATGTTTAAGTCTAGAAAGTTGAACTTCACAGCCCAGAGGGAGACCAACATTTGTATAAATTCAACCATACATGAGGTGAGTGTCTAGTGTTAACAGATTCGGTGTGTATATCAAAGAGCATCTTCTATTTATTTATCTGTGCTTTAATAGTTCTTGTTCTCAAGAGATTTGCATTCAGAGTGTAATCCAGGACCAGCGGCAGTATCTCCTGGAAGATTGTTGTAAATGTAAAATCTCAGGTGGTGTACCAGATCTGCTGAATCAGAATCTGCCCTTTAACAAAATCCACAGATGATTCCAATGCATTTTAAAGTTTCGGAAGTTCTGGTTAGAGAGGATTTGGTCAATGCTTCTGAATTACTTAGCTTATGAAGTAGGGATCTAATACATTTTTCTACACACAAGTAACTAGATGACTCAGCATAAAAATTATTCTGATATATGGATTTTTTCATTTTTCCCAAACTTATTTGGGAAACTGTTTTATAACTTTTTGTGTCAAACTGTTAAAATAAGTCAGAAAATATATTATCCAGTAGCCATGAGTCTTTAAGAAATAAGGCTCTGGGGTGCCTGGGTGGTTTTCAGTTGGTTAAGTGCCTGCCTTTGGCTCAGGTCATAATCCTGGGGTCCTGGGATCGAGTCCTGCATCGGGCTCCCTGCTTCTTGGGGCGCCTGCTTCTCCCTCTGCCTCTCTCCCTGTCTCTCATGAATGGGTAAATAAAGTCTTTAGAACAAAAAAGAAAGAAGACTCTGATAATCCTGACTGATAAGAAAAGTATTCAGCATATAGGATTGTGACAGGTACTTGCACTATGCCTGTTGCTTCATATATTTATTCTAAACAAAAAATAAATGAGTGGGTCTCATCGTATTTCCCACATGAACACAGGAGGCCCGATGAGGTTATGATCTTACAGCACAATGCTCAGTGAGTCCACACTCAGAGCTGTCTCACTATGAATTTCCTCTTCTTTCTACATGGGAGACAATTCAGAAAAATGGGAAGACTTTAATTCTAAGCCATCATCTGGAGCAAGTTCTCAACCTCAGTGCTACTGACTTTTGAGGCTGGATCATTTTTTGTTGTGGGGGACTATCCTGTGCATTGTGGAGTGTTTAGCAGCACCCTAGACTTCTGTGAATTAGATGCCACCTAGCTCTCACTCCAAATCATCTTCCTTCCTCCACCTCTCCCTTTGTCCCCTCCCCTACCACCTCCACCTTACACCATCGTGAAAACTAAAAATGTCTCCGGACAACGCAAAATGTCCCCTGGGGCCCAAATCACCTCTCATTGGGAACCGTTGGCCTAGAAGTATGTGTAGATTTATTTATTCTTAGCTTTAATCTGATTTTCTCTATTGTGCAAGTCTTCCTTATGAGACTGCTCCCTTCTGGTTAATTAAAAGTTCCAGATAACTGAGGCTTTACAACTTCCACAATTGCTGCCAGTTTGTTTTTTCTGCTTTCTTAGAGTTCCATACTTTCTCTCTCTCTCTCTCTCACACACACACACACACACACACAAAACCCACAAAAAACAAAAACAAACAAACAAAAACACCACTCATCTTCTGCTTAATAATCCTAACAGGTGAGCTCACAAGTTTAGGAGTCTTATTATTCTTCAGTGATTGCATTATGATCTTGGCCTATAGGAAGACCAAGAGATGCTCATATCATGGAGACAGTTAAATTATGTAACATATTCAGCTTCCATCACAGAAGTTTCTGTGTAGGAGGTAAGACTATCACTGAAACATGTGAGCTGATTGTTCAAATTGGCTACTCTTGATTCAATTCATAAAAAAGTTCAAAGGAGAACCAAACTAATCAATGTGAGAGAGGGTTACATTTGGTGCTGTGGAATGGGGGTAAATTGAAGGGAGCCCAACACAGCTGGGTATTTGTGTTTCATTTCTTTGTTTGTTTGTTTTAATTTTTTTAATTGAATTCTATGTTCCATTTCTTTTGATATGGGAGTTAGCTACAGGAAAGTGTTCAGTTTGTGAAAATCCATTGAGCTATTCACTTACGATTTAAGCACCGTTCTTTATCTCTTATACTGCAGTAAAAGTTCAAACAGATGACAGATCAGTTATAGAAAAATAAAAACCTTGTCGTACACCTAACAATATTGTTTATGAGAAAGGCAAACACGCTCTCAGAGATCATTCATTTTTGTTATTTTGTTGCATTATGTGTCCTGCATTATTCCAGTGGTTTTCTAGGGAGGCCTGATTTCATAAACTCTGTCTGTGCTTGTGTTATAAATATGGGATGGGGCATGAAAAGAAGTTATTATATGGTTGTTTACATTCATGTAGCCAAATACAAACCTGAATTTTTTTTAACCCAGACATAATATTGAGAAGTGCTATTTGGATGACTTCAACTGTATTTTTAGTCACTCGTGCTATTGTTAATGTGAAAAATATAAAACTAAATTATAGGTCCCCCTATTTTCATTATGGGACAATTTTATAGCTGTCAAAAAAAGTTGTATTTCACACTTCCCACATTGACAAGGCTGCATTGGTACCAAAGTTTATAAGTTTTTCTTTGGCTTTTTCCTCAGTAGCTGGGAAGTTGATAGAGCAATGATTTTGTTGCAAAGTTGTCAAAATAAATAGACCCCACAAAGCAAAGACAGGAGACTTAACTCCCAGAAAAAGATGAAATTTAGGTTATAACCGTGAATGGTAAATAGAGGAGCTGTGCGCAGAATCACCATATGCCCAAACCTCTTTCAAGCCAACATTTTCATCCCATGTTCCCTCCTAGAACTTCTTCAAAGGAGGCAATTTGACTGGTAGGGGCTCCATGTCTTTTTATTTCTTCTGCCCTGTGTCTCCTATGGAAGTGCCAATATGCAGGGAATCAGTAGTAAGACCCAAGGGCATAGAATAGGTGGAGGAGGGGAATAGAAAAAGGAGCAGTTAAACTCCTGGTTAAGCCATCACATGGTTTAGAATAGATTGCTCATGAAAGAAAACTTAGTGAATATGATAGCATCTTTAAATGAATAAAATTCTCTAGGACGATGTAGAAAATATAATATTATTCATAATTCCAGCCAAAAACAACTCCACAGCATAAAAACGAGTAGAAAATGCCCAATAGTAATACTGAAACATCCTTGGTCCTTTTTTATTATGCTTGCATTTAACAAGAGAGCATTAAGATTTATTTACTGAATCCTAAAATGTAATCGTTATAAGCAACAAATGTTAATTCCACCAATGAGAAGAAATCATAAATTTCAAAGCAGATTCGTGTTGAGGCTCAGATCAGGTAAGGTATCATCACAGATGTCCTCCTTCTTCTAAATATAAACCATCTTTGTTTCCCCTAAGAATGTGATGGTTTGGTAGAAGATTCTCATTGGTCCAATCAAATAATAATGTCTATAACTAGCTTTTCTTTTAAAACATTTCTTTGCCTTTTTCCCATTCTGTGTGCGGTAGGCCAGGCCTCTTCAAGTCCTTTTCACAAAGGAAGGCACAGTGGTTAGTAAGAAACTGCACTTGCATTGACTAGGGTTCAAAGGCTAAGAACTGGCTTCGTCCCTGGGGTGGGTGGTAGAATTCTGGTGACAGCACTGGGCATGTCTTTTGTTTCCTCTGTTCACTCAGAGTCTTTGAAAGGTTCTCATTAAGTGCTATTAACAAGCATTAATACAAAGCATGACTACAAAATTCCAGGGAGAATCAAACAGCAGAATGAACAGCAAGGAGAATGTGAGACAACCAAAGTAAAGTCAGACATCCTTAGTGAAATAAAACCGCCAATGACAGACATGTCTCGAGGGTAGCAAGATTGTTTCTGAGTCTGACATAGAGACTGTAAAAGGATCAGGACCACCAACTACTACTGCACATGCATCTGTACCATAGGAACTCCCACATGTGAGCAATATGTCTGTGTATTAGAAACAAGCAAAGTACACATAACCCTAGGACTAAAGGTAGCAACTATAAGGAAAGGCACCAACCACACAGAAGAAGAAGAACAGTCATATAAGGGAAGGGATTTGGAAAGGGGGCTTCTTTAATAACTCAACCCAATAACACATTAGTCTCTGGTGGAAATTATACCAGTTATGCCCTTTGGGAGAAGATTTCAAGCGGCATTCCCAGGATTATTCTCTTCTGGATCCCTTGGTTCTGTCAGTTCTTCCACCTCAGTCCAGAGCTTCTTAATTCCTGAATTTAGTGTTGACCTTCTATCTCAAATATCAACTCACTGTGCATTCGCAATTAATTCTCTAAAAATAAGGATCAACCTAAAACAAGCAAAGTGGACCCGAAACTAACTTTCCTCCCAAAGTCAAGCTGTCCAGTGACCTGCTCAGAGATTTTGGGTAGCTTAGAGCTCTGCAGTCAGTCAGCCCCTGGAGCAATCACCACGAAGCTGAATAAGCTCTGTCTTGGCCTGCCAGAAGGTTTCTCAGCTTAGTGCTACCCTTGAATGGCACTCTGTCATTATGCTATATTTAGGCTATGTAAGTTGTAATTAGCTTTGTTCTGCTGCAAACTGATCCAGCCTCACATGCAATATAAAAGGTAATAAAATAGGTAGGCAGATATAAAAACCTAAATAAGCATCCTATGCAGAAGAATTTCATGATTCCCAAACTGAAGAAAGAACCAAGGAAAGGGAACTTTCATGGCTTCAAAAGCAGCAGGAGCCACCTAAGAAGCTGCTTCTGGGTATGCCCAGCTTGCAGCAGTATGTTTAGTTAGTTCCTTCATCTCACCCCTTTACCACCCTCCTACTCCCCACCCACTGAGATAACTGTTCTGTAACTTGATATTTGCCAGAATATTTGCCAGAAGCTGCTTTTCCTAGTATGACATCTCACATCTCTTTAAGGGACCAATTTTGTCTTAAAGTGGACTTTTGGAATTCTGTTGTTCAGTATCCCTGCCTTATTCTAGAAATTGTCTGGGATCTGAACCATCTGTTTTTTTTTTTTTTTCTAAGATTTATTTATTTATTTGAGAGAGAGAGAGAGAGCATACCCGAGCTAGGAGAGAGGGAGGAAGAGACTCTCCAGCAAAGTCCCTGCTGAGCGGGAAGCCCGACATGGGATTTGATCTCAGGACCCTGAGGTCATGACCTGAGCCTAAGGCAGACGCTCAACCACCTGAGCCACCCAGGGGCTCCTGAGCCATCTGTTTTTATCACACACAGCTGTGTATGCTTATAGGAATGGACGCTTCTTATGAGAAAAAAGCTGGCAGGAAGATAGCAAAACATAAGGTCCACAGTGCCAAAATTGCCATTACAAGTTGATGTATTCCCTTTCACTCTCCAACTTGGTTATAAGCTCCTTGAAGGTGAGACCTTCTATTGTCTCTTCCACAGGTTTTAGTTAAACATGGGTCAGCTGTAGATTATCAGTCAGTGCTCATTGAGTCATCCAGCTGATGCACTGGATAAAAAAAATGCTTCCTCAAGACCCAGTATAAACATTTTCATATAATCTTTATTCAGCTAGTGACAGTGGCTTTGCTTTTCAACATCATGGAAGACTTTGGGGAGCCCTCTGCATTTGTCAGTTCAATGAATAAAAATCTAAATAAAAGTAATAGATGGATAAATGTAAGGAAAGATTTTTAAAGAAAGAACAAGTATGAATTTTATGTATCCTGAGGTATAAAGAGACAGAAGAGTGAAACAAAGGTCTCCCAAAAGAAAGTAATGAAAATATATTAATGATATATGACATATTAATGATATATGACTAATGATTAATGATAATATTTAATAAATTTGGGATATAATGTGTAACAATGAACTTGAGGGCAGGAAAAATTATGGTTGCCGTGTCTTTAGGAGCGGACTATAGAGTGAGCATTATTTCTGGTGTTTGTGGGTTATGAGAGATGAAGGGATAAGGAAGGGCCCTTCCTTCACCCAACTTAAAGGAGGATCCTAAGGGTAAAAGGAGCAAATATTATCATCAGACAAGAACGGACTTAGATATAGAAATGTTCCCTCTGTTGTCTTCTAGCATTGAGTTTGTATGTAGTAAGATGAGCCAGACACAGGGGACCTTCTAAAACCAAAAATTCAAGGAATACCTTATATTCATGGGGCTTTTAATAATTTACTTGAATATTTTTGCATTAATGTTCATATACAATCTACATAGCTCTTTGGAGAGGGAATGCTCAAGCTCATTTTTCAGATGAATGGACTGAGTCTAGAAGTCAAGAAACTTGATTGACTAAGTTCTCAGCTAGGTCAAAGCAGAGACAAGATTCAAACCTAGATCTGCCTCCTTGATTAATGCTCTTAAGTTCTTCACTTCCTATCTTAAAAAGAGCTTGAATAGTCCTGAAGGAAAACCAGATATCAAGGATGTTTACAATTTCCAATAGGGCTCTTAAAGAGCACTTGTAATGCACAGCCAAAATTTCATCTGCATTTTTATAACCAGAGTGTGCAAAATCCCAGTGCTAGCAGTGTCAGCTTCCATTTCGTGATCAGCTTCAGGAGGCAAAAATAACTGTGTTCCTCCTTTTGGCCACAAATTAGAAAGCATGGAGTTTGAGGCTGACAAAGTAGTTATAAAGGGAAATCAAGGACTTTGAGAAGTTGGGAGTTAAAGGCATTTGGTGATTTCTCCTCATTTCCTTAATGACTTGACAGTTTTGCCATTGTCTCTAAGGGAAGGTATCCAAAGTTCTGGTGCAAATTTATTCATGTTAATTGAATGCGTTCATGTTGTTATATTAAACATGTTTTTTGGGGGGGAGCAAGAGGCTTCAATATTATTTTTCTTCCCTGAGTATTGCATATTATCAGTTTAGACATTGTGGTTCAGTTTGTAGGAAGAAGAGAAGGAAAAAATTTATTTTTTTTAATTACATTTATTCTGTGGAGCTTAGTCTTGAATTTTAAGTTTGTAGATTTTTAAAATCAATGTGTGCTTTTTTTAAGACAATATAAAAATTTCTTTTATGCCATATCATTATAATAAAAAGTCCAGTTCTAAGTATATTATTCATAACAAGTGATATAGTTTTCATTCACATTTGCTTCCCCAGAGTTGACTTTTTCATATTCAGAACCAGACATTTGACGGATTTGACATTTTACAGTTGATGACAGAAAATGGAAAAAACACAAGCCTCCCACCCCCTCTTCTGCTTTCATAATTCTGTCCTGGCTCGACATAATTTTTTTTCTCCCCTCAAAATTTCCAAGACTTTTTATACTGTTGTGATAAGACCAAAGTCAGTGAGTTTAAGACTGGAAAGAATTCCCCTTAGGAAATGTTGAAAATGTGATTGGAAGGAAAATGGGTGGGAGGAGAACAAACACTTGTGATGCTATTTCTTTGACAAGGTGTCAGCTCAGCTCCCTCAGTATCATTCTAAAGAATAGAAAGCTGAACAAGCCATACTTTTTCATTCCAACTCAGATTTCAATGTTATATGCTTTTTCTTTAAAGAGGTGTGAAGGTTCTCTTTAAGAGGACTCCCTCTGTATACACACGTACATGCAACATATGAACACTTCTGCCTTCAAATACAAAGAAAATCAATTTTAAAAATGCAAGAGGTGCTTGGAAAGTCTTGTTATCAGGCCAAAAACAAATAAAATGAACTTTAAGATAAATCTTGTAATCATTATGATTATTAGCTTTCATTCTTTTTTTTGACACAAAATTCTCACAGGTGGTTCTAATTAGACATAAGTAGTGACAGTGGCCAGTTTGACTAAATCCAGATCCCAGCCAAGAGTAATGGAAAAAAGTCTCAGCTTGCCTTCTTAAAAAACGGAATCTATATTGAGACGGTTCAAGGAAATGACGCCTACGACAAGATGTAAAAGCCATGGCTTGAGCCCCTTTGTGTTTTCTTCTTCAGGGAGTCAAAGCAGCTTAAAACACCTAATGCCACGTTTCTTACTGCTCATATTAAATTCCATGCTTCTTAGAGAAAGCTTATATTCTTCTAAGACAAATTCTGTCCACTTTGCCATCTTGTAGGAAAAATGTAAGCCAAGTATGTTATATATATTGTCAGTCATTTCTATTCTTTTGTTTGGCATAGTTGAATTGCCATTTGATAATCCTGTCAAGTCATTTCCTAAATAATTCACTGTTTCATTAAAACTCTTGATCACCTTTAGTTTAGCTGAGCCATACAAAAAAGGAAAACATCTTTTTGGAAAGAGTTTCCAAAAATCAGTAGGTTAGTAAAACTTGGATTGCTTAGCCTACATGTTCTACAATAATAAAATTTTACCCTAGTCATGTTCTCTTTCTTAGTAATTCAAACTAGTGTTGTAAGAAGCAAGCACTCATCCCTGGCTTGGAAATGTCTTTGAAAATCCATGCAGGTATTTGATAGACATCCTGAGTAATTTTTATATTTCTTTAAGCAGGAGCCCTGCAAACAGTTGTGCCACCACACAAGGACACCCAGTCAATGAGATGAGTGAGTTTTGAAATTTAGCCCACGTACCATTCACTGAGCCATACCTCCTTCCTGTTGAAGCACCGAGTCTGCCTAGAGGAAGCTGCAGATTTTCTAAATTGCAGAGACTGAGCTTGCTGCATCCCACTCATAAGTCATTCTTGCAAATCCAATCAAAAGTAAAGTAATTACTTATGTAATTACTTACTTATTTTTGCCTACTCTCTAAATATCTGAATATATTATCAGTCAATGAATCTGAACACCTAATTCCCCCTCCCCAAAGCACGGGTACTCTTGGCTGACTGACTCAATGCACATTGATAGGTAGATTAAAAATTTAGGGGATGAAGAGAATAGGAAGAAATACCCAGAGAAGCCCATATGCACCATCCTCTGTGTGGTGGTAAATATGCTCTTGACCAAACAATTTTCAGAGCAGTTGGTGATGATCTTTTTCCACTTTCTGTGTACCTGTCTCCATGAAACAGAGTAAAATAGCAACAGTGTAAGCAAATAGCCTTTAAAATTCTACCTCTTATGAAACATATCTTTGGGACATTTTGATGATAATTATTGTTATCATCATTATCATCATTACTAGTATTTTATCTCATACAAAATTATGCTTGAATTTATAGTGCTCACAATTCCTGGATATTATCTTTGAGAAGGTGATTTCTCCTGAATTAGCAAGACTAAAAGTGTGAAGGAAAGCAAATCAAAACAGAGTCCGCAGTTTATAAACAGCATACATTTATAAATTTTACTTTTTAATAGCTCAAGTTGATCTCAGTCGAATACCCCTTGAAGTTCTTTTCAGCTCTTGCTCTTTGCAGATATAAAGTATTATTTTGTATCAGTGCAAAAATGACTGCTCTTTATTAGAGGTTAGATTCCTAATGAGGCTCATCTCCTACAGCAGAAGGCCTGGAATATAAGTCCCCCCACTGCAGCTAATAGGGACAAAATACATATTCCTGGTCTTTTGCTTTGGGCAATGCCTTTGATCTTAGCAGGGGATCCACTGGTAATGAGAAGTGTCCTAGAGAGAAATACCAATCTCAAAAGGTAGAGCATATTATCTGTGTTGCTTAAATCACCACCAATCCCAGGAATCCCAAGAGGCCTGGAAGAGTTATAAAAGATTCAGCAGCTTATTTCTCAAGGCTTTCCCAATCCAAGATGAGTTGACATGAATATTTCAACATAAAAAAATTTTTGCTGTGGCTCACAGTGGTAGCAACCTTAATTGTCCTGGGATATTATCAAGAGATAAAGAATATTTTTTTGAGTGAGGTTCAAGATTGGACACTTTCAGAAAGGAATCCTCTTGAGTGGGCTTGTTTCTTAACTCCAGTCTGCCTCATGATGGATCTGCAGTACCTCCTGGAAGAAATTCATTTTGCCTCCATCTCATGTGTTCTACTCAAACCTGCCCTTAACAAATAAGACAAAATTTTAAGCACCTGATTTTGGAATTGGAACTCTTGGCTAGGAATTGTATGAAGCTAAAGGCACCTGGGTTTTGTTTTTTTTTTTTCTTTCTTCTCCCTTACCCCCCTCCCCTTTTTACCTTGATCCTTTTCTCTGGTTGCTGCTTTCAATTTTATTTGTTTATTAATTTAGTCTCTCCCTAGTCAGTGGCAACAGCTAGAAAAATTCCTAGACCATGCGGTAGCCTTCTGCATCACCCCACAGAGAGATTTGGTCAGAGGTCCTCCCTACTCTTCTCCTAGCCAACAGGACACCTGCTGGTCTAACCAACCAGTCTGACAAGATACACTGTCCCTTCTCAAATGCCCAACTTCCCCTAGCCGCATTTAGGTGCTCATTATTTTATCTGTGGAGCTACCTATTAGAATCTACACTTAATGACTTTAGAATCTTATGTTGCAACTTTTAACTTTTAACTTTATCCTGTCAGTTCAGCTTTCTCTTCTGTTGTGCTGAAACTGCCCATCAGGACCTCTGTTTTCTTGTTGACTTTCCTATTGTCTCAAGCAAGGAAGTGAGGAGGGGACTTTAACCTTGTACTATAATCGTAGACCTGCTCCTAGTTTTACTTAAATAGTTGTACTGATTGGCTTTTTCATGGTAAGTTAACCATGGATTCTCTCCCTCAATTTTGTCATGAGCTCACCTAAAAAACCATAAACGTCACCTCTTTTTTCATAACATAAAAAAGGACTATTCACAGTAAGTTACTATAGGTAACGCAGAAGCACAGTTAACAAGCACAACAATTAAATCATCTTTCCCATGGTTTGCTGGGGATGACAGAGTGAAAAACTCTACGTGCAGCTAGCTCTGAACTCTTCATAAGTCCCCCTCTGCTCTGCTCTTCATGTTTCCCATTTATAATCATGGTGGTTGATGGTGATTATCTCCTAGATCTCTTCCAGTTCTAATGTGATATGTAATCCTAGATTTTAAATGTGTGCATTTCAATTTGAAGTTTTCCCAAAAGATGAGTTGACATGAATATTTCAACATAAAAAAATTTTTGCTGTGGCTCACAGTGGTAGCAACCTTGAAAACTATTGTGTAAATATTTCTACTGGTAATAGTGAAGAATAGAATCCATGGAATTAGAAGGGAGCAGCTTGGGGAAATCAGTGTCCTAGGAGTTTTATTGGTTGAGAGGAGATGAGTGGGTAAGTCTGGCAATGCCAAATATTAATACACTAGTAGATCTAACTAGTTAGGTTATGGTATAAGGGAAATAATTGAATGTATCTTTCATCTGTTATATTTGTGTAATGTACTCATCCACTATGTGGTGTGAGTATTCTTTAGGAAAGAATGAGTTGATTGCTAACCTGAGTTCCAGACTCCATGCCTCATGCTGAGGGCCCAACCCCCATCAGTGTTGGAAATGATGCAGAGGTCAAAGAGCTGGGATCTAGTACAGTGTCCTAAATCCATAGCAGAAAATTCCCTACTACCAAATGGGGAGGGCTTAGAAGAGAAGGGACAGGAGCATTCCCCGAGGATGGGTGGTTATAAATAACCAGGCATACACATATCCCTGTTACTCTTCTTTTTCCTTTAGTTATACACAAGCTTTGTCCTCTCCTCTGACTCTGCCTGTTGGCTGACCAGTAAGCCAAGGTCACAACCAGAATTTTAAACCTAGAGAAAAAAGAAAGAGGCAAGTGAGTCCTTCTCCTTTTGTTCTCTTTTTTCTCTATTTAGAAATACATTAGGGGTGCCTGGGTGGCTCAGTCAGTTAAGCGTCAGACTCCTGGTTTTGGATCAGGTCATGATTTCATGGGTGGTGAGATCAAGCCCTGCGTTGGGCTTCCCTCTCAGTGGGGAGTCTACTTGAAGATTTTCTCCCTCTGCCCTTCCCACCACTCATATGCACACACTCTGTCCTTCTCCCCCCTTCTCTTTAAAATGAATCTTTCTTAAAACAAAGAAATACATTAAAAAGAAAGCTTCTCTTAATGGGTAATGAGATATTATATAAAATTTTAATATTTAGGGGACTCAGATATCTGTCACCCCAGCATCTCGTCTTACAGTTAACACATAAACCTATTAGGAAGGAAGAATGGAAAGGGCAAGTTCCTTGGTCCTCAGATAAACTGGTTTTGTAACTCTTGGAAGTTTTGAGAAGAAGAACATGAAATCAACCATGAAAGTTGTAGAAGGAGCGTCATGATTCTTGCTTATAGGTGTTTCATTAAAACAGAATGTGCCTGGGTGGCACAATTGGTTGTGTCCATCCCTGGGTTTCAGCTTAAGTCATGATCTCCGGGTCGTGAAGTTGAGCCCCTGTGCTCAGCATGGAGTCTGTTTAAGATTCTTTCTCTCCCTCTCGCTTAGCCTCTCCCCCCTGAGCATGTGCTCTCTTGCTCTCTCTCTCTAAAAAGAAATAAATAAATCTTTAAAAAAAAAACAAAAACAGAATGTTAAAACTCACTGCTACCACATGCAAGGGTTCTCTGCTTCCTCAAACATTTCAGGTATCTGGAAGGAAGGCCTGCGTCCAGCAGGCTGGTGTTAGTGTGTAAGGCTTGAGGGCTGCTTTATATTTCTGACACCTCAAACACTACCTGAAAAGGGGATACACTCTGTAAGTTCTTTTTGAATAAATGAATGACTAATTGCTCATTGAAAGAATTGATGTGAAATGATCAGCAAACAAATGATATGCATAGAATCTGACTTGAGGACCTTAAAGTAGGAAAGAAGTGAACTTAATGTGAATGGTTTGGAAATGATGCAGAAATTCTCTGCAGAAAAATAAACAAATCAGAATAAAACACAGAGATATCTTTTCTAGTAAACCATTTTTTAAAAAAGATTTTGTTTATTAGAGAGAGAGGGCACGTATGAGTGGGTGGAGGGGCAGAGGGAGAGGGACACGCAGACTCCCTTCTGAGCAAGGAGCCCAACCCCAGGCTTAAACCTACCTAGGTTTAAGGGTCACGACCTGAGCTGAAGGCAGAGGCTTAACCGACTGAGCCATCCAGACCTCCCTCTAGTAAACCATTTTTTAAAGCAAGAATTATCTGCATATGTGTACTAAAAGGCTGGTGAAATACATCTTCATAAAAAAGTTTGGAAAGCCATTTTTCTCCAATGATTTTCCATTAACTTTCCCAAGGTTAACCTGTACCATACATGCTCTGTGAATATAGAAGTCCGTATATTCTTTCTGGACTGTTCTCTTCAATTAGGTCGATGTCTGGAGAGCTCTATGTAATCGTAATAATGCTCAGATTTGACATAAGCCATTTTAATAGAGAAGGACTCTTTGAAGGTAAGCAAAAGGGATAATAGCTCTTGGCAGTATTGTTGTTCAGGAAATTTCAATTCTTTCATAGGAAACTGAAAATACTTAGAGGATTAAAGTGAATACAATACACAGATGAAAATCCCCATTTGGAGACTGGCTTTTCTCAAATAATTCTTCTGTGTCAACTATTCTAACAATTGTCCCACTTAGCCTTAGATTCTTCCTGCTATAGAGTATAGCATTGTTTAAGAGATACTTTAGCCTGATAAATCATGTGTTGAGATAAAGCATTACGTGTGATATGCTTCCATGTAGTAGTTACAGGTACTCTGTTGAAAGCTAGCTCCCGGCCAAATATTTTTCAAATACTGCAGTCTTTTACTTGCGTGTCAGGACCCCAGATTTCCCTGCCACATCTCAGCAGAGAACACCATACTCAGGGACAATGATATCCAAAGCTGAACATCTGTACTATTCACAGCAAGACAGTCTACACACTGCTGATCCTTACATCTGTTTGGGCTCAACATTCAACGGAGCAGTGCATCGTTTGTGATTTCTCAAAATTTTAGAATTTTTAATTTCTTTTCTTTGTGTAATATGAGCATTTGTTTGTATTCCATGAGAAGTATAAAACCCAGCAACTGCGCTTGAAATAGAATTGTGAGTCCTCAGCTTGGGAGACTGTAAAGATGATCTAAGACTGTCTTTGTAAAATCTTAATGTACATAAGAAATCCCTGATACTCATATTTGATTACAGATACTCAGAGCTCACACCCAAACCTGTTTCCATGATATGCACTGTTATTGATCTGAAAAGACTAATTACATTTATTTTATAGTAATCTCCTGTGTTCTGGCTTCTCTCTATTCTCTTGAGTTAGTTCATTTGTTCAGTTTTTGTCTCTCTTGTATACTAGTTTCTTCAATTGATTATTCTGGCATATCTGTTTACACTTGCAAATGATGGCTTAATTTATCAATATCAGTAATTGAGGTAGGTATTTGTGACACAAAGGGGAAAAAATTATACCCTGAGGGTAATTACACACTCTCTGCCTCTGAAGAGAAGCAGGTAGGGTGGGAGGGATGCAGGTTGGGAGGAGGTGATATAGCAAGGGGGGCTCTTCTTTAGGATAGAGGGAGAGTGGGACTTCTGGAGTGCTACAGGACAAGTCTTCTTGTCCTTTGTCTTGGCAGAAACTTGCCTGCGGAAAGCAGTAGCTTTCCTCACAGGCCCAGTACGGCTCTGAATTATTGCTGGGCAGATCCTCAGCTTTATTCAGAAACACTGAATGCCTCTGAGGGCAAATGCCTTCCTTAGTTGTCAGCTACCCTTGGGGGCCAGACTGCCCTGTTGTCTACTAGCAGACCCAACTGCTCCTTATCGCCGTCGGCTTCTGAAGCTTCAATATCAGATGAATGTGAAGTTTCACTGGTTTAAGAGCAAGAGGTTTCACTGGTTTAAAAAACAATACTGTCTAAGCCTATGTTATGCTTTGAGTTCTTCATGTCAGCTCGGATCATCTGGACATTTCTCATTGTTTAAGCCGGCTGATGTAACCCTCACAGTTTTCCACTGCTGCTTTAAATTTATTCTTTTTATTTTTCTTTTCATATGGGTTTTTGGGCGGGAGAAGAGATAAATGTATATGTTTAATAGCCACATAAATATGAAACTGTCAACTGACTTTGATATATGGCTATTCCTTTACTCAGAATAATTTCTCACACTCCAAGATTTCCTGCTGTGGTCTGCAATTCAATAAAATGCTGCCGATTATATAGTTCAGGCCAAAAGCTAGCCACTTCTGATACAGTAGTCCAGTTGCTGTGTTCCACACCAATGTCTAGGCTCTCAGGTCTGCTGAGAACTAACATGGCCAAACCAAGTTACTTACACTTTCTGGTTACCTCATTTTTTAATTTTTTTTTTTTTTTGTCTGACATGGAATTGGGGGTGGGTGCTATAGGCTTAGAATTTGCCCAGCAGTAATTGTAATTGAAGTATCTGATGCAGAAAAGTCATATGTTCAGTAGCTGTTGGTATCATGAAGACTCCAATAAAAGGCCGAGATGGGGAATTTATAATGCTTTGACTTTCCAATGATGTCAAAAGACTTTCATTCTGAATCCTCTTCAGGCATGCCTTTAACATTACAGTGTCTACTGGCTTTCTTGATTGAAAAGAATAAAATTATCTTATAATTTATGTGTCAGAAAAGTCTCCTGACTTCTGAAGTTTCTCTTTTAAACTCATGCAAAGAGAAAGAAGCAGAATATAGTAATAGAAATATACTATAGAATATAATAATACAGATTTAGTAATATATTATATAGTTATATTCCATATTGTACTATAATATGTAGTGATATATGTAAATCACAAATATATATAGTGATGTAGAATAATCTAATAATGTAGAATACAGTAATAGAAATATAATTCTATCAACATTAGACAGTCAACATTAGACAATCAACATTAGACAATCTTGGCATTTTATTTATTTATTTTTTAAGAAGGCTCCACACACAGCGTGGAGCTCAACACAGGGCTTGAACTCAAACCCCTCAAGATCAAGACCTGAGCTGAGATCAAGAGTCTGATGTTTAGCCAACTGAGCCACCCAGGTGCCCCTTGGCATTTTAGAGCTAACTATAACTGCTGATTAATTTTAATGTTTCTAGCCTCAATTTGTAACCTAGCATGTATATATATATATATTTTTTTTTTTTTCCCTTCCTTATTCTGCATTGTTGAAATAGGGAAAGGGAGCCCCTTTACATGAGTAGTTCTACACATGAATTTTGTACAAGAACTATGATTCCAAAGCACTAGAAATTCTTCTACTCTTTCTTTTAACTTATAATATTGTAGCTTGAAGCATGATGACAGCAAGAAGTACCCCCCAAATATGGGATACACATGGTTAAATCCATTTCATAGGACCAATCGCTTGCCACTGACTGACATGTGGAGTTGCTATTCTCTGGCATGTGAATTATTTATTTTCTCTCCTTTGATTACACTTAGTTCTATACTGGGAACTCCTTGTTCTTACATTTCTTAGAATAACATTGATTTTTTTAATAATTTCATTAATAGTGGCATGGAGCTTCCTTTGTAACCCTATGTTCTTTTTCTCAGCAAGTCTCCATCCTTTTGTCTTTAGACCAAAGGCATTGTTGTCTTGGTGTGTGTGACAAAACAGAGGTACAGGGTTAGGCAGCCACCAGCCTCATGCACAGGACCATGTATGTCGTCATTTAAGAGACATGTTTGACCCCTGGGCATTTACGAATCCATGCAGTGCAATGATAGGCCATATAAAGTGGGTCTCAACAAGTGTGCCAACTAATCTCCGGAGAGTGAAAAGGAAGCTTGGATTAAAAGGAGTTACAGCCAGGGAAGGCTGCTCAAGAGGAGCTGGGTGTTGACATTTGCAGCTGTGCCTGTTGAAGCAGGATGAAGAGGAGAATTGTATTCTATTCTCATCACCTCTGGCTGACTTGTAAATTGGTTAGCTGGCTCCTAAATTACTTTTGAGCTTTAGACGGGAGCTGTGGCTTTCAGTGGAATTTAACGTGGGACTTTCCAAGATCTTATAAATGATGACTCCCTCATAAGATTGAGTTAGAGAATTATCCATCTTAATTTTAACTGACTACTTTAGGAAGATAGAATAGATTTGTAACTTCTACGGGAAGTGAGCTCTAAATGAATGACATGGTCAAAACAACTTATAACCTTCCCACTCCCTACATCAGGAACTCAAGAATAGCTGCTCTAAAGCTTGCCCTCTCGACCCTCTGCCGCCACATAGGAGAGGTAGTTTGGGGTGACTATGAAATAGTAACGATGGCCTCATTGATAAAGACAGGACTTCAGTCTCAGAAATTCATCATGATGTCAGTCGTTGTCATTATTCCAGCATCTGAGAATTAGTTGAGTATGGGAAATGACTAACTGAAGACTGGAAGGACTTCAGTCATCCAGGAAACTCAGAGAAGGTAAAAATAGTGTCTGTGAATCCGAATGGCGTGGAGGTAAAATCTGAGATATCTTCAACATGGCCCACAACGTGACCATGTAAGAATAAATCTAAATATTATTCTGCCTGAGAAGATGCTGATATAATTTTCTGGGTTACTTCTGTTAGATGTATGAGTATGTTGGCAATGATTTACTAAATCTTTGAATATTTTAGATGTTTTCAGAGGGTTAAGTGATGAAGGTTTCATCATGCTTTGCTGGCAAGCAATTAGACATAATTATAAACCAAAAAAGTGCTACTTACTAACTACAAAGTATGTGTCCTTCCAGCAAACTGATCAGTGACAGAGGAGAATATCTCATGTTTTCAGCAACTAAATTTCTTTTTCATATATATGCTGTACTGTGCAGGGGCATAATGTGTTCTCAATTTATAGGATTATTTTGTTAGAGTATGGTATATTGCTCAAAATTCTCACTTCTCTCAATGCCAGTATGTTCTTTTTGATGGCTTCTTTTTTGCCATATGCAGTGAGACTAAGATGATTTAATACCCAATTTAACTCGACAATGAGACATTTGGAGTTTTTCCACCATTGACTCATTTAATAATAGGGATGGGAGAGATGGAGAAAACTAGAAACAAGGGTCCCAGAAATGGATGCTAGGTTATTTATTGATTTCTTTTTGTGGGTTACTTTTGAAATTTTTCCTTTGCTGACAAAACAGAAACCAACAAAGGCAGTGATTCACTTCCTGGGCTGTCATCTGCCACCCTATCACCTTTAGCAGTGTTCATGCACATATAGACATGTCTTGTCAGTTTCCAGGTGGCTTTCCAAGGGGAGGTCCTGAGTTTAGTATCTCTCCAACATTCTTTAAAAGAAAAAAGAATCAAATCACAAGAGATATTCCATTTAGGGCATATTGGCTCCAAGAAAAAACGAAACAAAACAAAAACAGTGTGAGTAAATCTGTGCTCCCTTTCCCCCACCTCAGGGTCAAAGGTAGACATTGTCTACATTTAAATGAAAATGAGTGTGTGCTTTCCTTTCCTTCCTGTTCTCAGACAATTAGATAAAACTCCCTGAAGTCCTGCCAATCAACAGGACAGTTAGTTTGGAGATGCTACTAGTTCTGTGATAGTGGTATTTGCGAGTCTGGCTGGATCTGCTCTGGAGACAGCAGGGCTGTGGGTGGTCAGTCTTCTCTCCTTTTTGAAATCTTATCATTGTCAGCCTGGCTGAGATAAAGTTCATTCCTAACTTCTTGAAGTTGTGGACATAGAGATTGTTTGTGGGGAAGATTTCTATAGTCCTTTGTTTGTATTGACCACTCAAGAGCCTGGTCCTATAACCTGGGTGGCTATATTAGTCAAGGCGAAAAAGGAATGACAGATAGTTCTTTAACTTTTTTCATTTAAACTAAAAATAAAAATCATTGTCATTTAAGGTTCACAAGCTAAAGTTTACTGATGTAGAAGGCTATACAAATTACATTAAGGTTTCTGAGTTTTTATTAAGATGATCTATTTAATTTTCTGTTTAATTTCTAAAACTACATAGTATTGAATATTTGGATGTGAATATTTCTACAGCCATAGATTTATATAAAAGTTATATGTAAATGTTTGCCTATTTTATATGAAGATTAAGACCACGTACACTTTTAAAAAGTCTGAAATATCACAATACTTTGAGTGTCAAAATCCAAAACTAAAGGCTATTCATGGATCTGTTCTGCAAACTTCATTGGACATAAGGCGTTTGAGATGGTTTTGGAACTGGGGGCTTCAGTGGATAATAAAAGAATAAAGATAAAGCCACTGTGAACCTGAAGAATAGCTAATATAATTTAAAGACCAGAAATTAGAGGGCAGATCAGATTTGAAAATCATAAGGCAGTAATTCTCTGAAATTTTTGAAATGCCGAATAAAAGAGTGAAATTAACATTTAGAGTTGAATGATAAGTGAAACACTGTATCATATATTAGGGAAAACGGTTATTTTTTGGTAGCATTTGTGAGGCAAATCTGACTTGCAAAGAGTAAGTGAAATGGTTTAGAAATTAAAATTTTGCCTCTGGGCAGCCATACTTTACAGCATTAACTTAGAAATAAGTATGATCAACCTCTTCCACATGAGAGACCCAGTAATGGCTTTCCCTTACATCTCACCATTGGATTGCCTGAAATGCTCCTCGGAAGACATCCAGGATTTTGTCTTCAACTCCAGGTAGCAATTTCAGAACAAAACACATGGCAGCCCTGCTTAAAAGATTGGATCCAGCTCAGATGGCCTCACCATTTGATAGGAAGTCAGAAGCAAAGTATGTGACACACTGCCCAAATCGCGATGTTTTCCACATAAACCTTGATTCTACGTCTTCAGTTTTATTTCAATCTAAAAGAATTTAGAAAGAACTGGGTGTCGATTTTATTTTATATTAGTGGAGGTGTATGAATGAATAAATGAATCAAAGAACTAGACTTTTCCTGGAAGGACTGCAGTGTGCCAGGCACTCTGTAAGATCCTTTTCAAATAAAAATGTTTTCTTTCATCTTTGTAATTGTCTTTACAGATTAGGAAATTGGCATCCAGAGTGATGGTCCCATGTTCATATAACCTAATTGATGGCAAAATGGGAATTCAAATCTAGGTCTATTCGGTCCTGGGCCTACTTAATTATACCTTAGTTGCCAAAAATCCTAGGAGATCCAAAAGTTTCATTACAATTTTGTACTATTTCTTTAATCTAAATATCTGTTTGTTTACCAACCTCCTTGTGATGTTATTGGCCACTTGATTTTGAATGGCGAGATGGGAGGTTAGCTGAAACATAAATTTTTAGAGAGTCATTCAACATCTTTTTGGATGCAGCAAAAAAAAAAAAAAAACACACACACACAAAAACCATTAATATTGTGTATTTGTGGCTATTGTCACTGCTGTCATGTCAGTTAGACAGGCTGGACTTGAGGCTACAGCAAGCTTTTCTTTTAAATCAAAAGCAGATTGGCTATAACTTTTAAAATCCTACATGGCACGATTCTGCAAAAGTGAGCATGATTCTGCAAAAGTTTATAGTAAAATGAGGAACTCAGGTATCCTACTGCTGACAGGTAGTGAAGGAACAAAAATGTAAAGTACATTTAAAATATATACTTTGGATAAGAAAAGGATAAACACTGCAGTTTTGCAGAGATCCATATAATGTGAAATTTGACATAAATTCATGTACATGCTACGTAGCTGTCCAAAGCAAGCATAAAGTGAATTGAAAAATAAAACATTGTTAAATGTTCAATACTTGCATTAAATTCTTATTTTTCAAGAAACATTCCTAAAATGATTTAGGCTTGCCAGATACCTAAAACACTGTACACATCACTCAACTAGTGGAAAACAGTTTATCTGTATCAGCAGGTGTCTAGTAAGTGTTCTTTGGTGTTTGACCTGTAGTTTATCCAAATTCCTGCAATTGTCTTGCCTCTCTGCTCCTCCTTCAGCTGTGTCTCCAGACGTTTTCTATTTTACTTCTGCTTATCTAGGCTTGTTCTTCTCCATGCAATCTTTCCTACTTTACCTATCCTTTATGGACTCTTAATTCTATTGCACACAGAACCATAGGCCCCGTCTAGTAGCTAACTTTTCACTAATTGTTAATTCTGCCTTTCTCCTAGATTGCATCTTTCTTAAGTGCTGGAATCATGTTATATACTTGTTCTATGTTTGCTAATGATCTTCTTAAGGGTCTAGAATGAAGCATTATCTTTGTATGTTATTTACTAAGAACGAAAGCCAGGAAATATATGTTATATGTAGAAACCTGGATTCAACATAAGTTAAAACGTTTTAATGAATAGAATGCTTCATGAAGGAGGGAAAAAACAAAAACAAAAACTATGTTTAGAGGCGGTGAGGGTGTTCAAGTAGAGACTGAATGATCATTTAGAAGACATTGAGGGAAACAGACCTGCAATCGGCAATCAGTGTGGTCTTCTGAGCCTGAGACCTGGAAGTAAGTGATGTTATTACCATGGATATTCCAAGGAAAGAAAATAATGAAGGGGGAAGAGTAAAATCAGTTCCATCTTACTTGTTGTTAAAATGCAACTTCTCCCCAGGACACCTGGGTGGCTCAGTCTGCTAAGTGTCTGCCTTTGGCTCAGGTCATGGTGGATCGTGTCCCGCATCGGTCTCCTTGCTCAGTGAGGAGACACCTTCTTCCTCTGCCTGCCTCTCCCTCTGCTTGTGCTCTCTCTCTCTCTCAAATAAATAAATAAATAATCTTTAAAAATTGGCAAAGAACAAGTCAAACTGTCTCTCTTCGTAGATGACATGATACTCTATATGGAAAACCCAGAAGACTCCACCCCCAAATTACTGGAGCTTATAGAGCAATTCAGTAATGTGACAGGATACAAAATCAATGCTCAGAAATCAGTTGCATTTCTATACACGAACAAGGAGACCAAAGCAATCCCTACTGCAAGCAAAGCCATGGTCTCAAATTAGGAATTGCTTCTTGCTTATTATTTATGTGTTGCAAAAGTGTTTGTGAGTGGAAATGCTTTTATTTCATACTTCTTATAGTTTGTTACCCCAGATAGTGGAAATTGAGCTATGATCCAGCAATTGCACTACTGGGTATTTACCCCAAAGATACAGACATAGTGAAGAGAAGGGCCATATTGCACCCCAATGTTCATAGCAGCATTGTCCACAATAGCTAAATCGTGGAAGGAGCCGAGATGCCCTTCAACAGATGACTGGATTAAGAAGATGTGGTCCATATATACAATGGAATATTACTCAGCTAACAGGAAGAACGATTTCTCAACATTTGCTGCAACATGGACGGCACTGGAGGAGATAATGCTAAGTGAAATAAGTCAAGCAGAGAAAGACAATTATCATATGGTTTCTCTCATCTATGGAACATAAGAAATAGGACGATAGGTAGGAGAAGAAAGGGATAAAGAAAGGGGGGTTAGTCAGAAGGGGGAATGAAGCATGAGACTATGGACTCTGAGAAACAAACTGAGGGCTTCAGAGGGGAGGGGATGGGGGAATGGGATAGGCTGGTTATGGGTAGTAAGGAGGGCACGTATTGCATGGTGCACTGGGTGTTATACGCAAGTAATAAATCAAGGAACTTTACATCAAAAACTAGGAATGTACTGTATGGTGACTAATATAATATAATAAAAAATATTATTAAATTTAAAAAAAAAGATAGTGGAAACCAAATAAAACTTGCTACCAGATTCAGACTCATTTTACTTCAGTCTCTTTCTTCCTTCACTGAAAATATGATTCCTTGATATATCAAGTTTTTCCTTATAAAAATAATTATTAACTTTAACATTTAGAAAAAAAGGTTCTGTAGAATTATCTGGGTTGTTAGCTTTTCCTTCAATTCTCACAGGATGAATTGAAGATAAGCATGGATGCAGGCTCTGGAAAATTGTGAAATCTTTAGCTGTGTTCCTAGGAAATGCATTTTCACTGATCATGCCCTAGGAGGAAGAGAGTCCGTCCAATCTAAAAGTCGTGATTTGTTCCTGAAAAGATCCATAAATTATTCCTCCAGTCTGCGGAAGTTTCTGTCCCTGTGACACCATTCTTTCTTGATTTTTCAGGGTTGATTAGTTCCAAAGGTTCTGTGTGTTTGTTCCTCACTTAAGTATATACGTTGTTGGCAAGAGTTACTGCAGTCTTAATAAATTATAATTGTAAATATGGTATTCAGACTGATTTTGGAAAAACAATTACATGGGCATCATCACTTCATGTCTCCTTGCGTAAGAAGTTCACAAAGCCTCTTAGCTTGCAAAGATGTTGGTCATCAAGCCCATCCCAGTACACACCTGGTAACAATGGTGCTGATGACACTGATACAGAGCCTTGTGTCAGGAAGCATGGACTGTTTATGTGTATGCCATCTGCCCTTATTGTGGTGCCAGAGGAATCATATCACCTCCCTGCAGCCTGGAAATACCAAAATACCTCTTTTGGCATCTAGCTGCAATCTTGTCATGCAGATTCTCTTCCTTGAGACACAACTAGCTATAGTCATTTAAACATGGGAGGGGAAGTTCAGACATAGATGTTCCGTAGCTCTGAAAAATACTTTAGGGATAATTTTATTGTCCCTTTGCAGCTTTATCCTTTAAAAAGAAAAATTTTAAAAAATCAGCTTTTAATTTTTCTTTTTTTTTCCTGCGTCCCTTTTTTCAGTTCCAAGTGTAATAAAGCAAAGAGTTGAAACTTAAAAGCATAGTCGGAATGAAGCCATGAGTTATTAAAATGTAGCTGTATGTTCTCAAAGGTGAGGGTTGTCTTTTTTTATGCTATATCATTGAAGATCTTTTAGGCAGTTATTAGCTGCCTGTTTATGAACTACCAATGGCTCACGTCTATGATGGGACATCAGTTATTTTCTTCTTGGATATTTGAGAGCAAATTGTTGCTGACAGGAGATTATATATATTCTAGAACTGTGATGTCTAATACAGTAGCCATTAGCCACATGTGGCTTGTGAACACTTGAAATGTGACTAGTCCAATTGAGATAATTATACATCAAATTTCAAAGTTTTAGTGTGAAAAAAGAATGTAAAATATGTCATTAACAATTTTCATGGTAATCACAAATTGAAGTGATTATATCTCAGATATACTGGGTTAAATGTAATATTTGATTAAAACTGACTTCACTTTTTAAAAAATTTTGACGAGTACTAGAAAATGTAAATTTACATACATAGTTCACATCATGTTCCTACTGGACAACACTTTTCTAGAGAGCTTGCCACGTGGTCAGGTAACAAAGCCTCCTGGAAACATCTGCCTAGTTCAAGAGGTGACAGAGCACCTTCCCATCCACATTCTCCTCAGAGATCCAAGCAATGCACGCATTTCTTTCACACTATGGATTCGCATGGCACGTCGTCTGCGCTCAGCGCTGATCAGCTCTACATGAAGACCATTTTCCGATTTCCATAATTTACAGTCAGAGTAAGCATCATTTTGGTTTTCTTCTTGCTGAACAAAATGTCATCTAAAGGAATATATTGTGAGATGAAATTGCTTATGTCTTGTGCTGACTGCCAAGCTTTTATTCGGAAATTTTAAACAGCCGCATAACTCATGGTCTTTTATTGTCCTAAGAGAAACATACCATTCTTATTTGAAATATGATGTAAAGGATGTGAAATTCTGTTGCAATGTAGGCTGCTAAGCACTAAGGAAAAGATTTTATGAATGTAATTTTGTTAACGTTTCCTCTGTCAGTGGGTAGAAGAGGCAGAATACATTAGGTAGAAAAGAGCCAAATAGTCCTTCTCAAACACAAAACTTTGAATATTCCTTCCCTTTATGTGACATCCTGCTTATCAACAAAAAGTTACCTGTGTTACTAAGAAAGTATGTCCTACATACGTGGACTCATATTTTTCATTGCCACAGTTCCTGTACAAGCACCATTTTTTCTTGCCTGGACCACTGTGATAGCCTCTTCTTTTTTCCAGTGGGTCTTCTGCAATACTCTCTGGCACAGCAGCCCGAGTAATATTCCAAAATTCTAAATCATGTCATGGCATTTTCCAAATTAAAACCCTGTAGTACTTTGTTATGGTGCTTAAAAGTCATGCCATTACCTAGGCTGATGAGGCTGTGTATGCTCTGGTCCTTGCTTATCTCTGGTCTGATCTCCCCTTCCTCACAGGGCCCTAGCACACTCTTCTTTACCAGAATAGACCAAGCTCATTCCTGCCTTTAGGACTCTGCACTTGCTGTTTCCTTTGCCTGCCCTCTTACCCCCGTTCTTCACATGGCTTACATTTCCTTGTCATTCAGGTCTCAGCTTAGATGTCACCTCCCGGGAGAAGCCTTCTGTGACCACTCATCTGCAGCAGCCATCAAGTCACTTTCTGGCACATGAGTCTGTTCCCAATAGTGCATGTCACAATATCATTTGCTCTTGTTGGCAGATTTATTTTCTTCTTGACTGTCTCTTCCCTATCAAACTCACAAACACTTGAGCCCACTCGAAGAAAAACCTAGGTACTTTATCTGTCTTATTCCCTGGATATCATCATCAAATAGAATAGTACCTGGGTATATAATGAATGGCCAGAGATTGTGAAATAAATGAAAGCATATATTGCAGTTATTTCGAGACAGACTTTTTCTTGCTTCCACACCCACAAGTTTCTCTTAGTAGTGTGAAGATGTCATGCTTCAGAATCTTTTATTTCTTCATCACAAACTGACATACTTCTTGGAGGAGACCTGTTGCCAGAAAATAACAATGTGTAGAGATTTTGTTCAATGTCAGATGTCCAACATGAAAAATGGGTGATGCACTGGTCAAAAGAGGACAGAAATTTTACCTCTCTCTTGACTTTTACCCTCTGTTTGACATACTCAGGATCTGTGTCTCTATGGTGTCCCTGACCCTGTGTGCCTGGGATTTACAGCCTCTACGATGTGAGTCAAGACCAGTGGTTATGCGCGCTCTCTCTCTTTTTAAGTAGGTTTCACACCCAGTATGGAGCTCAGTGCGGGGCTTGAACTCACGACCCTGAGATCAAGACCTGAGCTGAGATCAAGACTCAGATGCTTCACCGACTGAGCCACCCAGATGCCCCTATGCTCTAATATTTTTATCTGACTTTGAATGATGTCAGGAATACTAACCTGATTCTTGGCTTATCTCACCGACTTAATCAGTAGCCCTGCTTCTGTTTGCCATTTAAATGGTGAATTGTCAAATACATACTAAACTCAGGGCACCCAGGTGAGGGAGCAATGAATTCAGCTTTATCCTCTCCTCTACTGTGACCATGTATGGTTTGTAGTGAGTTCCAAGTCATCTTCTTGCCCACTCCCTCTAAGGAAAAAAAAAATTGTGAATAGAAATTAAGAAAGTAGATAAGTCTTTGATGATGGAAATTCCTCATTGGACATGAATACCTTGACTAAGTTGTATATATTAAACTACTTTTCTTAGTCTGCATGATTGATAATAAATACAGTACAATCATTTTCAGGTATTTTTTCAGTGTACTTTAAAGAATTTCTCTAGTGAGAATTTTTTTTTTTTTCAGAGAGTTCTGTCCTTCACATAACTGACACATTTTTACGTTCTGTGAGTTCAAATTTAGACATGTAATGCCAGCATCAGTCTTTAGGGGCACCGGGGAACAGAAAACAGGAAATAAATAGTTGGACAAAGTTGTACCAATCAACAAACTCTATTTGCATTGTCTTATTTGAACTTATTTATCTATGTATTAAATGTAGCACTTTCATTCTAATTTTACTTTTGAATTGTTGCTTTACTATTTGTGAAAGCATTTATGTTCTATTTCTATAGAATCATTTTGTCCCCAGATTAGTAAACCTTTTCAAATATGTCCTGCCTGTCATGGTTCGTGAATTCACAGAGCCGACTTGATTTACAGAGAGAATGGCTGCTCATAAAATCTAAGCATAACGAAGTCTCTCAGATACAAATGAGGTTGGCATTTTTGAGATTACTGAAAAGATACCAGGAGGAGAAGCATGTCATTTTATTCCGATTCCTAGATGGAGGCAGTGAAGCCGATTTCTAAGAAGAGGAACAAGATTTTTGACTTCAGAATGTAGGCCAATTTTAGCAACATAATTCTTAAAATGTAGGGAATGTAAAAAAGTGTCTTGTTTTAGGCAACCTGTTGATTAGGCACAAAGAAAACTTCTGGCTTATTTATAGACTCCTGAAATGTTCAGTACAGCTGAGGAATCCAGCTACCTCTCAATTAAAAGAAAAAACAAAGTCCATAAAAATAAAGATTTGGCTGGAGGAAAAGAGATGTCCTCTCAGTCTATATTCTTGAGTGTTTTGTAAGGTGTTTTGTTTCATTTTTAATGAGCACTAGCAGTGGAGCTGGACTCCAGGTTATGAATAGATTCATAGAACAAAAGCAAACAAAACAAACCAGCAAATTAAAAAAAATCTGTGTATAATATATAAGTGTACTTATAATTATTTGGTATATTGGCTTAATAACTGAGAATGAAATGGAAGCATATTTTAAAGGTTATATTTAGCTTTAATCCCACCTTGCACTCTGACTAGTCTGCCTTCTGGTGAAGAATGCTTGGGCAACCTCAAGCTGAGATGGAGCAGATTCACTCATTCCCCACAAACCCTAAAAATGTGCATCTGAAAAAAAAAAAAAAGTGACAGGGACGATGTCCCAGAGATATTCCCCAGGAACTCTACCCCATCTGTGGTACAGTATGTGGTCTGACCCAGCTGGGCACCAGGCCGGCCTTGGCCACCATCTCTTCTGGTTGGACTCCTCCCCAAGGTAGGGCTTACCATCACAAAATTGCCAACCAGGGCCCACGTGGGTATAGAACTAATTTAGCCTCCTGTACACTTGATGAATGAAGAATTTCCTCTTGGGACTAAATTATAGGGCTTGTTGGAGTTGCTCTTTCGTGATCTGTTATTTGGAGGTAATTTTCCAAAAGGGCTGGAACATATGGCCATGAGCTAGAATAGGATTCACCATGAACAGCTGCCACGCGCTGGCCGGCACATCCCACTGGGCTCATCCTCTCCACCAGCCTCCCCCGCCTCTACCCTTCTCAAGAGGAGGCCCAGCTAAGAGAGCTGGCCTTATGTTAGATCTTTACTTTCCTTCTTAATTAAACCACAAGAATGGCATCTGCCCACCTTTTTCTGCATCTGGGTTTCTAGAAATGTAACGTCTTGTCCTGACACGCTTAAAAACAGATGAGCAGGCCTTCCCCTCAACCCCCAATGTGGATGATTACAACCTTCTGTCAAATTCCACTTACCCTCCCTCCCCTGTTGGCTGGAAGATAAGCTTCTGATCTTCCCTTGGCTTTTTGAACTGTTGGAAGCTGTGTAAACACAAGCTGCAGGTTAGTCAGATTCTGTTTGACCCAGGGCCTGCTGAGTGCAAAGAGATTACATTTGAAAACTCCCTTGTCTAATTAAGCAATGGTGACCTATTGCAGGGTGGTTGCTGATGAGGTCAAGTAGCAAGAGGTTCCAGGTCAACCTGTTGCAGCTGGTCATTTGCTGATAAATAAGGAACAACTAATTTTTGGTGAGCCAGCTTTCCTACAGAGCTCTCATTTCATTAAACACTTGAATTTTGGTTCTTTCTCTGAATTTCATATGTGTGTTTCAGCACTTCAGAGAAATCTTCAACAGCTGGAGTGATGAGGACTTATTCTATAATGGCAACCTTTCTGTCCTTGGTCTTTGCTCAGTAGTGCCCATTCAGTGCTTCATACACTGATGTGCTGTGCCTCTGGCTCTGTTTGGACCACGGACTTCTTCCAAATCCTGAAAGTCTGATGAGGGCCCCTTTGAATATTGACATTTGGATGGGATGTAGTGGTGAGGGTGGGAGAGGAAGCCCAAGAAATAGATCACAAGACCTGGACCAAATTGTGTTGAGTAATCATTTTCACTTATTGAGGATCCACTACCTAACAGAACCAGTGGTATGATCTTCTTTTATCTCTAATCCTTACCGTGATCCTTAGAATAGGTGTTGTTATTCCTGTTTTACTGCTAAGATTTCTAAGACATACAGAGGTTAGCAACTTTCACAAGGGCACACAACCACTAAATGAAAGGTGTGGAATATGACCCCGCATGGCTTTGGCTTTTGGGCTTGCCCATTCCAGGGAACTGCACTGCTTCCTTGTGGAATTGAAAGTGTCTGGAGACCCCTGATGAGGGCCAACATTTGATGAATGCAGATTCTCCTTGTGAGTACGTGATAAAAGTGAAGATAAGAACTTTGGAACCCTGGAAAAGTTATCAAAGAAGCCCTCCCATTCACTATCATGCCCCCAGATAGGTTTATCCCTAAATCTCTTGTAGTAGGTATCTATTGTTTCTGCCACCAGCATCTATTTTCCAGAGTTCTGGAAAAACATATGCAGAATTCCTTCGGAATATCATCCCTTCTTCAAAATTGAGCTCATATGTTCTGGCAGAGTCAGATCCCTCAGACTCCTCCCTTGCTGTGATTACATTTGGACCAATCAGAATCCATGAAATAAAATACACATTTTATGGAATAGTTTTCCGTCCCCCTGTCCTTGAGTCAGGAGGACAGGCTGGAGTTACTTCTGTCATCCTCCCACCATATGTAGCCATCTGGCTGTATCTGAGAGACAGAAGGAAACTGGGTCTTGGTGATACTGCTGGAATCCTGATACAGCTGTGTGTGATATCCCTCTGTGCTTCACTTTCGGAATTTCAGAATGTTTTAGATATTTCCAAACTGAAGAGTTCAAGAGGTTAAGTATTAATATTTTGCCAGATCCATGCATGCACCCATCTGGTGATGGGACAAAAGTATAATGATGTCTGTCTCTCCCCAAAGCCACTCCTCCATGGGATCACACTGCTTTCTGAATTAGAAAAAGGACATTGCTGCACATTTCCAACAAAGTGGTTTTTCTTTGTGAGCAACAGGAGGATAAAGTGTGACAATTCTAAAATCACATCTCTTGCAAAATCTTTCAACATGTCCATCAGATCATTTTTTAGTCTTCTCATAGGTTGAGCATATCAAAGGTTATAAATATTTCTGTTAATCATCCCCAAGAAAACAATTCAAATTCTCTGATGAAAACATTTTCTGATGCCTTGTTAATTTCAGTTTCAGGCTAGTTCTGCACAGTATCATACATACATTTCTCTGGCTGTGATTTTCAGCTAATGCTCTCTCTTCAGCTCATATGTAAAACAGTGTTTCATATCCCTCAAAAGCTGTAGCACGTTTTCCCCAAGTTTTCATCAGTTTTGAGGGATAGTGAAAAGTATCTTGTCCCCTTATTTTTCATTAGAGGGCCTAGCTTTTAAACAGTATTTTTGCCAGCTTCTCTGCCATCCACTTTCAATTATGGAATCAAAAACTCAATACAGGACTAACACAAATGCCACATCAATTCTGGGTATAAAAGGAAGATTGCAACTCTTCCGTGCTATACTCCTAAATGTGCTAAAATTACTAAGCTTCCTTAGAGGCAGTTTGTTGTTCACTAAAATAACCCCAATGTGTGTCTGCTCCTTTAAGTTATTTGATAAGCATCATATACACCTCAAACCTAATAATAATCTGTTCTGTTTGTCCAGGTTTACAGAGTTTACAGTTTCATAAAATTGATCTCATTTATTCCTCTTTTCAACCCTATAAGGTTGATATTTTTATCCACATTTTAGATATTAGTATTAAATGGTTTAGGGATTAGGTGATTTGCTTAAATCTCCCTAATCCCACCAATGGTGAGACTGTATTTTACACTCAGGTGTTCTAATCTAAGTTCAGACTTTTTATGGTTTCCAGATAGCCTATCAGTATCTGGAAACCTTTGTATAGGGAGGAGGCATTTGAAGTAAGAATGTCACCATGTTGCTTCTTTTCTCTAGGTTAAAGTGAGCCGATTCTCTAAACATTTGAGAAAGGCTTGTAATGTTTTCTGTTCATAGTTATCCCCTGTGGGAACCACAGGAATTTTGATTTTCCTGACCATTTGTCCTCCATTGGACCCAAATGTTTAAAGGACATTATTTTTATGTGCCAATGATTGCAGTATTTGCATGTGCAAATCAAGTAATTACTTAACTACCCAAATTGTGCATGCAACTAAGGTAATTATGAACCTAGAAAATTGCTATAAGAATCTGACCCTGGAAAAATTATGATAGCAGAAAATGAGTGTTGGAGTGGAAATTTCTTGCAAGGCTGATTTTGTTGTTGTCATTGTTGTTTAGTGGAAATCTAAGTTAGGCTGATTAAGTTGCTTTCCTTGCCTCAGCTTTGACATCTGAAGAATGAAAATAATACTGTTTGCACTACCTACTTCCAATGCATAATTTTCACGTGAAGGAAATTGGGACAGTGCATACATGTGATTTGAAAAAGAATGACAAAATGTTTAAAGAGGGGATATTATTTTTAAGTGGACTCATTAACCTCCACTTCTGAAATAAATAGATCTTAATATTTTTATATGAATCTTTGGTTCATCTATCCAAAATATGTCATATTGTGATTAAATAAATGTAAAAAAAATTGAAATTAAATTGTTAAAAAATAAAATAATGACTATATATCTCTAGGGTGCATAACAATTTCTCATGTGGCTCTCCTAACAATTATATGTGGCACATGGAAAAAGAAAAGACTAACTGTGCTTACCTATGAGGAAAATAAAACTTACTAAATTTGAAGGGCTTGTGCCAGTTACAAGAGGTTCTAAGAAGCAGTGCGAGTTTAGCACCAAGGTGTTCTGACTCTAATTATCCTTTTAAATAATTTGGACATGCCTGTTAGAGAGAGTATAGCCTTGACATTGGTAGCTATAGATGTGAATGGGTCAAGCTACTAAATGAGTTTAGAAATGGATCTACTTCCCAATAATTTGGTGAATGTAATAACTTGTGTTGGATTGACTTGCATATTGCTATTGCATTATAGGCAGGAAAAGGACTGGCTAAGAAAACTAATGATGTGCTTAAAAAGGTGGAAGCTCATAAAATTGACTTAAGAAAATAAATAAATCAGTGCGTGTGATTATATTTTGTTGAAATAGGTACAAGTATAGAGACTAGATCTAGCTCCTTGAGCAGTTAGCTTGGGTTCCTGTCCCACAAGAAGAAACTCTCTTTACTCTAAAAGTTTCCTGCAATTCAACTAGCCCTTGCCTCCCAAATGTTCATTACAGTGCGGTCATTATTATAATTGTTAAAGTATTTGATAAAAGCATGCATACATTGATACAATTCTGCAAACCATACCTGGGTTCCCAAGCCTTTGAACTACCATGTAGGTTCTAAAGAGCATAAACGATGGAAGGAGTTTGAAGTCTCCAGATCCAAATGATGTTTTGAAGGTGATACTGATAACTAGTGTGGCAGAAATGGAGCTTCAGTCATTGAGCCTGACTCTACATTCTGTTCTCTGCCTATGTGGTGTTGCTAACTGTCAGCATTGATGTCTCCAGACAGAAAAGGACCAGAGAGATCTTGGACAGTAAATTAGGGTGCTTCAAAGAATATGGGCCACTAAGTCATTTATACCCAATGACTTGGCAGGAACTAGAATCATCACCTCTTTTTAGAGTGACCATGTATCTCAAATTCTGTTTATTGTGGTAAAATAAATAGTCATCAACATCATTCACATTTTTTCAAGCTTTGGGAAATGACAGGTATATTATCTACCATTATTCTACTGTATCTTTTACTCATCTTTTAAACATCAAGCATGTTTATATGAATAGCTACCATTTCTTGAGCATTTACCAGGTGCTGGTCCCTTGCTAAGCATGTGATCTATGCCTTACCTAATGTAGCCTCAACAATGGGCCTATGAGTTAGGCATTACTGTATTCTTTTCCTAAGTTTACAGATAAGGAAATGGAGGCTTAAAGAGCTTAAGTAACATGTCTAAACTCACTGATTGGCTTTTATTTGTAAGTACTCCTGTGAGGTACTTCTCTAGGGTAAGAACAATACATCTGTAGAATGAATTTTCTTTTAATTGAAGGGGCACCAAGTTCTACCTCTTCTACTCATATTTATAGATTCTAATTAGATCAGGTCAGAATAACAGACACAGGCACCTATCAAGAGACAGCTATGTGCTGTGTGCTGGGGATACAAAGACGATGAAATAATCCATGTGAAGAGTTGTAATCACAAAGGATAGATGGAATTTGAAAGCTAGTGCTGAGGAAAGGCTCCCAGGCAAGGTTCTTCAGGTGTGGCCAGGTAAAGGAAATTCAGCCTAGATCTATCTGTTCTACATAAACACCTTAATTTCTTTAATTTTGGGTTTCTCCATTTAATTTCTACATTGCAACTTGTTGATGAAAATTAAGAGGTAAAGGTTCTTCACCAACTCCCTAGGGGATCAGTGGTGAGAGGAAGGTCAGTGTGCTCCAATGTCCTGTTGTGGTAGCACAAGGGTCTTGACTAGCTCTAAAGTGGTACTAGAGCCCTAGCAAACTCATGATTTATCACAATCATCTAGAGCCATGCTATCCAATACAAGAGCTAATGAACACTTGAAGGGTGGCTAGTGTGAGTTGCAATGTGCTAGGTATATAAAATACACACTGGATTTCTGATTTAATGTGTAAAAATAATACATAATATCTCTTTAACAATTTATAATGATTACGTGGTGAAATGAGAATATGTTGGACATATTGGTGTAAGTAAAATATACTATTAAAACTAATTTCATCTGTTTCTTGTAACTTTTTTAATGTAACCATTAAAACATTTAAAATTACATATATGGCTCACACTGTATTTCTATTGGATAATGCTGATACGGAGCTTACTTACTCTCACTGATATAGGTCCTTTTAAAGATATTTCCTTGGAGGAGAGAATTTATATTTTACATTAAATGGCCCCCTCAACAGCAGAGAAACATTTTGAACCAATGTTATTTTCCTCCTCTGCTACCCAGATTTTAATAAAACATTTTAAATGTGATCTATGAAATGCAAGAAATTGCAGCAATCACAAAAGAAGAATATTTTGAAAAAATAGTGAAAGCAAATCTTAGAATTTAGAAAATTGGTGAGGGACAAAATTAGAAGAGAGCATTAAAAAAAATCCTTCTTTGGCCACAACTTTCTACATTGTTCAAAACTAAATTTTACTTAAAAAAATAACAACATGGGATTTTCCTAATGTTATCATCTCTTTAACTCTGCTGGTTTCAAAGTACATTAACTGAAATGATTATGATTCGAAGTTTCGTGTTCGATAAAGACTTCTGTCAAGGGACTCATGCCTTGGACCTATTTTTCTCCAATGTGTCATTCACTCTATTCCCTTAACTCTTAAAAGGAGGAAATGGAATAAAAAGATCTTTATATTTGTTTTTTCTTTAGACTGGCTGTGTTTCTACATGCACTATGAGCTACATTTACAAAAAAATTTATAAATATAATAACTGGGATGAAATTTCTAGTCTTCTTGTGATTACCCTTCATAAAAGTTATCTGACCCAGTGTTTTCCTTTTTCACCAAAATGTTGTGTTTGTTTAATTTTGATCTGTAGCCAAGGAGAAGTTGCATAATTTATAGATTACAATGTTTGAAAGAGTAGTTTTATTTCTGCATGTTGAATGTTCTCTTCACAAGAAATAGGGGAGTAGACTACTCCTAAAAATATTTTCAAAACTTTTTAAAAAGAGGATTTGAAATTGATTAAGAGAAACAAGAGACTGTTGATGTGATTAATAAAATGTGTAATTAAAATTCTATTAAGGAGGGAGGCTTTTATTGTTATTTTTACCAATCTAAATCTGTCATATAAAAAAACAACAAACTCAAACTTTTGCAGCTTAAAATTGCTATGAGAATCATAATAGAAAATAAGTCAGATGGTAGAACTGTATTTTAAATGTATTTCATATCACTCATTATTAGTATTGTTGTTAGTAATAATAATAATAATTTTATAAGATTATATTAATTAACACCTTTCCATCGACCCACTTTTTTAATGCTTCATGATCTCATAGTCCTATAATAACTGTTGTATTAGAAATGCTAGTAATTCAGGCCTATAAAGCAAATGAAAGGCTGTTATAGCTGTAATTTTGTTTCTTAAACTTGCCACTTTTTAAATGTAGACATTAAACCTATGACTCAAGTGTCTACAATATTATGCTTTTGTCATTCCTTATATATTATATGTACATAGAGAAAAACATATTAAAATAGTAGTTCCCTGGTAAAAAAAAAAAAAAAAAAGGTTGACTCTTTGTCTTCATAAATACGTACTTTAGTGTTTCTAAAGAGGTTTTCTCTTTAAACGTCGATGGATGCCAGAAAGAGTATTGTCTTTTGCCTTATTGTTCCAACTGTCTGCTTCTGACTTGCTAAAATAAAGAAGAAGACTTATAACAGAGTAAATAGAAGACTGGGCCTGGGGAGGTTGTTGAAAATTTCAGACACATTTGTACTGTAACTATTGCATATAATTTTAATCACTATGAAATGTTTCATCCTCCTACCCAAGGGTGCATGCATGCCCTGCTCAGCTTAAGCCCCCTGATGTTAGTATGTGTTTTGACATCACTAAACTGAACTTCTGTACCAAAGCTCTGCATTATCTGTAAAATTGAAAGGCTTGGCCTAGTATGTTAGCCTGAATTTAAGTAATTTTAACAACTTATGACTCTTTGGACAATAATCAAGTAATAAAATCAGAATAAAGAGAGTATTAAGCTGAGTTTAGTGCTGGTTAAAGCAGGAAAATTTTATCCAATATACAGCTATGCTGGATGAGCCTTAGAGTATCAGATAATATGAGGGAATTGTGAATTGGCTTGTACATGGGTATTTGCACAAGAAAACAGTCCTTGAAAGTACCATCTCTCCAACCAAAGTAAAGGTGTCCTTTGCAAAGGCTTTAGATTTCACAAGGGAAAGAGACTGGTTGGTTTAAACGTGTCTTTGTCATTTCTGGATTGGGGGGTTGGGTAGTTTGGCGCTGGCCAGTTGCTGAACCCCAGATCTGTTTGTAGTTTTTAGGAGCTGTGTTGACCCACAAAAACCATTGAGGTTAAGTTCAGATAGTTCAGGTGAGTCACAGACCACAAGGAGTAGTCAACCATCAGGCTGCTTTTTTGCTTATTCTCATCCATTTTCTAGAAGGGGCTGCTCTGGTTTCTTCTTCTGGAGGCAGTAACACTGTTTTATAATCTCATTGTTTCCAGGCACAGGGTTAAATAGTGGATTCATTGGTAGGTACTCAAATCACAGCAAAGATTTTTTTTTTTTTTTATCACAGGTGAAGTAAGAGCTTCTTATGAGTTTGCTGAGAAATAACCATATGAAGAGGTAAATGTTAGTGATGGAAAGGAAAGTCACTGAGGGTTAAACCAGTAGAGAGAGAAATGTGATTAGTTCTTTAAAAATATTATTATCATAAACACTGTTACTAGAACCCTGTATTTGGATGAGTAGGTCCACTGTTTGAGGTCTCACTTGGTTCTTGAATTCTGATTTTTGTTTTCTATATGAAATAATGGGACAATAAGCACTTCTCTGCTTTAATGTGGTGTGGAAAGATTCTGAACACAGTAATTTTCATCCTGCATTATTAAAACAGGAGTTTTCTCAACCACCTTGTCAAACTTCAGGGAAATGTGTCAGTACTTTTATGGGACATTTTTGATTCTTATTTTTGGTCTTTTCTGTTTTTTGAAAGATGTATTTATCCGTTCAAACATCAAGTAATGACGATTATGCTAATTAACATCTTATAGAAAACATATTTCTCTCTACTGGAAGGTGGAAAAGATAGGTGAAATTTAGTCTCTGCTCTTAAGGAACTGTATGGTGACTAACATAATATAATAAAAAATCATTAAAAAATAAAAAAAATAATAAAATCTGAGTGGAAAAGTAACATAACTTGTAATACAGTACTTACTATCATTATGGTGTTACATATAAATAAGATTGTAATAATTTTACCTGGCACATTAGAGAAGTCCTCACAGAATAAAAAAGCAAATTTTGAACTGTGTCTCAAAGTAGAGGTTGGGCAGGTGGAGACAAGAATGGAACTCTTTCCTGGCAGAAGGTACTCCATAGATATTCCATAGAGATATGGAACTAACTACTATGGCCTGGAAATAGTGAGCAGGGACATGGAGCATAAATAGAGTCAGTTGGAGAGAAAAATCTGGAAAGATAGGAATAGAAGAGGAAAAGATAGAGATTTAGATACCAGACTAAACAGTCCCTTTGTTTTGTTGTTGTTATCTTTTTGTGTTTATTTATTTTTGTAATAGGGAGCCCCAGATAAATTGAGTTCTTCCATCTTTCATGTTAGGTAGACACCACTGTCATCATTGTGAAGGATGAATTAGAGAGCATTGAACCTGATTGAAAGTGATCACAATAGTCTAGGGAAAAGATCATGAGAGTCTAGATGCTGGTGGGGGATAAGGATCATGGAAAGAGGGGGATTGATTTTTGAGGCATCTTGGAAGGAAAACAGACAGAAACTGATCATCAAATGAATATCCATAAGGAGAAGACAGAAGGGAGAAGGGGAAATCAAAGCAGAATTGCTATGATTAGCAAGGGCCCCTGAGAAGGATTGAAAAACAATTATTTTGGTTGATGATGTACCACTCAACACAGATTAAGAAAAAATAATGTATTGGGGCAAAAAATAAAGTGTTGGTTCATAACTAAAAAGTCAGGAGTAGGGGCGCCTGGGTGGCACAGCGGTTAAGCGTCTGCCTTCGGCTCAGGGCGTGATCCTGGCGTTACGGGATCGAGCCCCACGTCAGGCTCTTCCACTATGAGCCTGCTTCTTCCTCTCCCACTCCCCCTGCTTGTGTTCCCTCTCTCGCTGGCTGTCTCTATCTCTGTCAAATAAATAAATAAAATCTTTAAAAAAAAAAAAAAAGTCAGGAGTAACATTTGGCTGAGATGTAAGCATCTAAAACATGCCACCATTTCCTGACCTCTCTTTATCTCTTGGATTTATATCCTCCATGATGGATTTATTCTCAAGCTGTAGGTGATTGGCACAAGGCTGACAGCAAAAGCAGTCCTACATCTTTCAAGTGTCAAGTCCAGCAGAAAATAGAGGGCTTTCCTCCCCTTCCCTGAAAAGTTTAATTGGGCACCACCTCTGAACTCATCATTGTACTCATGAACATCCATTCTCCGATTGAACCCTGTGAATGAGAATAACGGAAAAGGGTTCCTTAAGGAAAAGTTGGGGTCCTGTTTCCAAGAGAAAGGAAAATGGATTTTGACTGAGCAAAAAACTGCAAGTCTTGTCTTACAGCTTGTGAAACCACTAAGGTAATGAGTGAATACAGAAGGAAGGAATGTTCAGGTGGGTGGATGAGGGAGAGGGAACAAGGTGGTAAGAATGGTTTGCATCTATTGCTTTTGATATCAAAATAATTATTAATAATTATCAATGAGGACCATAGGTGGAACATGCATAGCCTGATTCCACCAAAACCAGGCAATATGTAGTTTTAGCTATATGCAGTGTGCAAGATATATTATTTTGTATTTTTCCATAGCAAGTGTTATTCCCCCCCAAAAATTTGATGTGCACAGGTCAGGCACATCTTTATCAATCCATCATAAATCAGAGAATTATTTTCAGATGCATTATAATAACTTAATATGTTTACAGATATATGTAGGGATAGTCAGTTTTATTAACATGACTTTTTGTTTGTTTGTTTAAATGTTTGAAGATTGTGCCAGGTAATAATTTTTTACTTTTTTTCTGTATTTGCCATTTTTCTGGAAATTTCAGTTAAGGGTATCATAGCAGTACACTGCATACTGGCACATTTTATGATCAAGACTTTTATAGAAACTTTCCATTACATAAAATATTTGGGAGCATATATTTTAATTGAATAATCAATTTAGCTAATGGATAATTTCTTCATGTACTATGCATGAGTCTAAACAATGGGAATATGAGTTCGGTATACATACATTTTACACTAATAATGCTAAATATTTATATAAGGAATCTTGCAATTCTAAGTTGCTGTCACTATAGATATATTTTGAAATGCTTGCCCCATAATTAAAGTGTAGAAGTTGTAAGTCAGTGGGGATTTCTTTGTGCTGACCCCGCGTTATAACCTCACAGACCAATTTTAATTTGATTTTCAATAACATTTATTACATGATGGCCTAGGCACAACTTTTATACTTTCACTATTCTCATAGAAAATTTACATTTAAAGTTAAACATGACTCCTGGCTGGCTCAGTTGGTAGAGTGTGCAGCTCTTGATCTCAGGGTTGTTAGTTCAAACCCTACATTGGGTGTGGAGCCTACTTAAAAGAAAAAAGATAAATATAGTTAAATATAGTTCTGAAATAGTCGGGCAATGCTAATAGAACTCTGGTAGTTGAAGTTTACGGAGATGTCACATAGGAAAAGCACTGGATTCAGAAAGTACAAATTCAAGTTCTAATATTCTTATCTTTTTAGTAGTGTAATGTGGGGTGAATCCCTCACGTTCTTAGAACCTCAGTTCCTTTTCAATAAAATGGGGAGAGTGGGACTTCTTAGGGAGGATAAATACAAGGTGATACTTTAGTGGGTTGGTTTGGAAAGGGGAGGGTGGCCAGTGTGAGCCCACTCAACAACTGCAGATAGGAACTCACAATTTGTTAAAGCGGAAGAAGAATGGGTCAGAGTCACAGTTATGGCATTGGGTATGGTAACACCTAGCCCCTCCACTTCTCTCCTGTACAACTTGTCCTAAGCTCATTTTTAAGAATGGGACATTAAGCTTTGTGTGAGTGTACTTGGCAAATGGCAAAGCACTCTGTGAATGTATGATGACATTGTTATTATTTTACAACTCATCTGAGACAAATGACATTCTTTCATATAAGATAAACTGACACACTTTCTTTTTTCATTTACATAATCTAAGAAACAACCTTTATTTTGTTCTCATTACATAGTATTAATGTATAGAAAAAAGGAATGTAATGTAAGGAATAATGTAAGAAATAAAGTAGTTTGAACCAATGGGTAATGCCTAGTAGGTACGCGAGAAAGACACAGGTCCCTATGGGAATTTACAGAATGGGGAGAAATATATTTTGTGGGGAAAGAGACAGACAGACACACACACAGAAAGAGAGACAGCTTTTTCTAGATATAGTCATGTATGTGTAAATATATATATATATTTATTTATTCTCCGTCAGGATTCTGGATAGGATTCTAGACAGCATTCCTGATGGGTTTGTTAGGAATCAAAGCTAGCCATAGGGATGGAAGATTTAATTAAAATTAGGACATATGTTCAGGGAAAAAAAAATCAACCTATTGATTTAATCATTTTAAAAGTCAATTTAGTGAAAAGGTTGGGCAGACTGGTATTTGGCTTTAGGTTGATACAAATATCTGTGTAGATATTTGTAATAAACCTGTAAGGTTTGATGAAATCTGGAGGTGATTGAGAGAATTATAGTTTGTAGATTCTCAAGTTTTAGAATCTTACTCTCTCTGTATAGCATGGAACTAGCTAAGCATGGTTTGAGTGACTAGTATAAAAAGATAGAAAGGGAAAAATAATTTCTTCTCTGTGGACAAAAAAAATTTCCCAAATAATAGTTTCTGGTTGTGGATAGATTAATAAAGCAATTAGTTAATAGAGTCTCTTGAAAAAAGATGGTAAATTTTGATAACATGTTTTATTTTATTTTCTTAAAGATTTATTTATTTATTTTAGAGAGAGAGACAGCATGAGTGGGAGAAGGGGCAGAGGGAGAGGGAGAGGTGGAGAGTCCTGAGCAGACTCCCCACTGAGCGCAGAGCCCTTCATAGGGCTTGGTCTCGTAACCCTGAGATCATGATCTGAACTGAACAAAGAGTTGGACTTCGAACTGACTGAGCCACCCAGGAGCTCTTGAATTTTGATAACATATTTTTAAAAATATTCAAGGGGTGCCTGGGTGGTATCATATGTCAGTTAAGTGGCTGACTTTTGGTTTTGGCTCAGGTTGTGATCACAGGGTCTTGGGATCGAGCCCTAAGTTGGGATCTACAGTCAGCACGGAGTCTGCTTAAGATTCCCTCTTCCTCTGCCCCTCCCAGTCATGCTCTCTCTCTAAAATAAATAAACTAATCTTTTTTAAAAAAGAACACTTCGATATATAACAGAATTAAGAAGCTTCCTGGCAGGGGTGCCTGGGTGGTTCAGTCAGTTAAGCATCTGCTTTTGGCTCAGGTCATGGGATCGGGCCCCACATCAGTCTCCCTGCTTAGCCCGGGAGTCCGGTTCTCCCTCTCCATCTGCCCCTCCCCCCCAATCATTCTCCCTCTCTCTCACAAAAATAAATAAATAAAATCTTAAAGAAGAAGAAGAAGAAGCACCACCACCACCTTCCTGGCAGAATTCATGGGCACATTATTTAGAATAATTTTGTTGAAAATTAAGATGATAATAAATTTATATTTAACTTTTTTTTTTAACTTATCAGTATAGCCGAGATGTCTAGAAGGAATAACGTCCAGTCTGGATGGGGATATTTTGAAATGAAACTCACATTACTCTTATATAGTATGAAGTGGCAGTGAACATTGGAAGTTTAAAAGGTGTTTTATTCTTATAAATTTGCCCCCGTAAAATGATGTTTAAAGATGTAGGTACTTAGGGTCACCTGGGTGTCTCAGTTGGTTAAGTGTCTGACTCTTCATCTTGGCTCAGGTCTTGATCTCACAGTCATGAGTTTGAGCCCCACATTGGTCTCCATTGTAGGTACTTGTAAGAAGAGTAAACCAAAATTTAATAACCACAATAGGGGGATATTTTAGTAAGTTAGTTATAATCACTCGACAAAACAATATACAGCATTAAAAAATCACGTTCTAGAATAGTTAGTGAAGATAATTGGAAATGTTGACTTTGTGCTGAATTTTCTAAGTAAAAAAGCAAGTAACAAAACCACATTGAGTATAACAGTACAGAATATAGAATGAACAGAAATTCTGAAATACTGGGAAAAAAAGTGGTTATCTCTGTGTAATGATAAAAAGAGGAATTTTTATTTTGTGCATGTTTTACTGCAACCTCTAAATTTTGTAAAGTGTATAATGTTTCTATTGTAATTAGGAAATGAGTGTTATAAAAATTTATTCTGGACCATTCAGTCTTTTCTTAAATGTCTGGCCTCCAGCTGTCTACCTTTAGACTTAAACTCCCCTTTTTCTCAGTGTACCTTATTTACACAGAATTTTACTCACATTCCAAAGGATTTTCCTTACAGACATACCCAAAAGAAAGAAAAGGGCTAAGGCGGGCAATAATCAGACATCATCATAACATAATCTAATAGTTTTCTACTTTGCTTTTTCGTAGCTATTTTCAGCAGTCTGAAATTTTCTGTCAACTTCTGCCTCTCATTGGTCAAATACCATGCTCACATTTCATCCTAAAACCTAAATTCTCACAGATTGCCAAGGTCCCAAAGACAGTCCACTGAAACAAGAGGACTTATTTCATAGGATTAAAAAAGGAAAATCATTCTGAATAAATGCCTTAACATGCTGTGCTCATCCTCCCCGCACCCCACCCCCCCCGCAGTTTACTGACATTTTAGATCTTTGGGGACTGTAAACATTTTTTTAGTTTTCTAACCAGCTCCACCTGCTGGTGCTAACCTGTGTTTCTTCATAATCTGCACCCTTGTCTCAGATAATGTAGGAGTTTTCCTCAAAATATGACCTCCTCTTCATATTTTCTTCTTTCTCATCACTTAGTTCCTGGCATGAGAAGAAAGGGAGTTAGATCTGTTTTAGAATATTTTCTTTTGGTTTTAAACTGTGTTTCATTTGAGTCACGTTTAATTGCTTTCAGGTAAAGGGATGAACAATCTTAGAAAATACACCTCAGAAGAGTACGCTGAGGTTAGGCTTTGGAGGGACGAGCTGCCAATTACTTTCCTCTTAGGCCTCCCTAAGGATAATTTATCAGGACTCTACTGTTTGGAGAACAGAATATTTTATTTGGGAATTCAGCAGACAGTGACTCAGATTTTGAATTTCTTGGTTATGATGCTCGACAAGCAGGTATGAAGCCCATACCTGCTTGAAAAGTGTAACTGGAGGTCACCTGGTTATTTTTCAGAACCTTTCGTTCTCTCTTGAGTTCAAGTGGATGGTTCTAGCCATATTTTGGACAGTTGTTTATCTAGGCATCTGCCTGGGGTCTTTATAAACTGACCACCCTCCACTTTCATCTCTGGAAAGTCTGAATCAGTGTTAAAATACTTATTGGAAATTCCTTCGGGAATCAAGAAAAAGAGGGGGGGAGCATACTGAGTGTTTTGAAGAAGTTGATATTTGGCACACTGGCTGTTGTTTCTCTTATGGGCCCATTGATATTAATCACTCATTCACTTTTAGCATCCTTTTGCCCCATGGACTGTAGAGCCAGTAGTTGGCTTTGGGCTTGATACTGTTGGCTGGATTAGTATGTGCCTGGTGAGATAGCAAGGAGAAGGTGCCAAGAAGCTGGGAGAGAGGCTGTGTTTCCCAATGTTTACTCTTTGATCCTACTCTTCATGTTCTCAACTCTTTACTTGAAGGGGAAAAAGTTTGTTGTAGTCAATCCAAAGCTTCCTTCCTGGTTATTTTCCCAGAGACTTGGCCTCAAAAATTTGCTCTAGACATATTTATTTGGCATGTGGTATATTTGTTCAGTGCCCTTTAGCAAAGATGTGTAGGTACGTGCATGTGCGTGCACTCGCACACACACACACACAGACACAGAAATTCAGCTCTTGGTTCGTTATGGATTTCAGGATCATAAGTCATGTTGAGTTATATCTACTAACAATTAATTATGGGCCTTTTCTTCACATTCCCTCTGCCTAGGGTTATCCTGGAATTTTAATTAGAATATCTGCAATTATTGATGCATAGAACGTAAGAGGATGACCCAAGTGAGAAGGAGTGAAGATGTAATACGTGGTTATGACATGACTTTTGGTCACTTTTTGACTGTTTACTACTATTTAATATTTAAGTTTAATGTAATAGATTCTGAGTCTATTATCTACTGTAATATTTCTAAACCTAGGCAGACCTTAAAATTCCTGAAAGACAGAAAGTGTTTATGTTCTGTTTTCCAAATTTTTGAAGTCGTTTTTGCTTATGTGAAGGTAATTAAGAGAGAAACCCAGACCAAATTATTTTTTAATCCTTCCTAACACATGTGCACATTTCCCCTAGTCTTCCCCTATTTATTAATGGAAGAAAGGGGCAGCTGCCGCTGGTGGACAAATTCATTTCAGATATCTTTGAGTGCTCACTAGGAATGATACCAACAAACTTAACCAATTCCAGATCTCTTCAGGTCTATGCCTATTGTAAGTATAAGGATAGTAGAGTATTGGTTTATGTCTTAGTTTGACATGGCAAATCCCTGCAGGCTTCTTAATATCTTTATAACATTTTCTCTTTGCTTTCTTTAATCATTTTGTACAATAGGTCCTCTCACACTGTCCTTCTGGATTCAACTTCTTTTTTTCCACTGCCACCTGGTTTTCTGCTGAAACAAATATTCCCTTTAACCTCTCTTACTTTCGAAATTCCAGTGTGCTTGACTCTACCCTTTGGTTTTAAATAGTTTTACCTAAGGATATATTCATGTTCTGAATTTCTCCAATTAAATTATTTTAGGGTTATCATTTTCAAAGTGGGTATATATATAGATGTTATACATTTATAGCATTTATTCTATATTCACTGGAGTGTATTCTTACCTCTCTCCTTGATCTGGGGAGTTATTTTACTGCCATTTAATAATGATACTTTTATTTTATTTCAAAAAAACAGACAACTCATTTCAAGTGAAAAAATGTATTTGAATAACTGAGAGATTATGTAAAAGTTCAGGGTTAAAACCAGCAACATTAGCTTCATATCCCAACTTTACCAGCTATGACCTCTATATAGGTGTGTGCTGGGAAATGTTTAACAACCAACTCTGGAGCAAAAACAGGCCCTGATATATGGGGTTTACCAATTTCCATGTAGTGTTTTCAAATCTACTGTGACTAATTTTAAGCTACAGACCAGAAGTTGGTAAACTCGAGTTGGGAAGCAACATGTACAGTTGGCTCTCTCCAGCCTGTGTGAGTCTAACACATGATCCGTAGACCTTGCATGTCACACTTAGCTTCCCTGTGTCTTCGTTCTGCTGTGTAAAATGGATTATGTTAGGAGAGAATGAAGTGGTCTATGAGAAAAACCTGAAGTGTGGTAGCACCAAAAGATATTTTTCCTGAAACTGCACTTTAATGTAGCTTCTATATTTCAGGGATTATTGTTTATATAAAATATATTATTTTCTTTAAAACTTTGTTGTAAAATGTAATTTTTTACCTCAATGCCAAACTTTATTTATCTCAGTAATATTTGGATTTTAGTGTTTTATCCTGAAATCAACTATACCTAAAATGTATAAAAGGCAGAATTCTATAATTATGAAGCACACTCTATTCCTTAAGCAGTTTTATTCCGTAACAGCACTTAATGGTTCTGCATTAACAACTGGATATTACTACCAAGTTTGTAACCTTCCTTCTAAATCATAGAGAAGGAAGAAGACCTGAGAGTCAAAATTAGGTCTATTTTTTACCCATTGGCAACTCTAGATCCCAAAGATTTGGGAAAAGAGTAACATTTCTGAACTATACTACCGAGGAGATTTGTTTCATTGAGTCATAAAATGCTTGCCACAATCTCTAATAGATACTGTTAAGTTTTACGTAACATGAACTGTTAATTATTTTTAAGGAAAATTTGTTCTTTCCTTATTTTAACCCCTGAAAATTAAGGGTTATTTGCCATGTTTAGTCATTTGCCCTTACTCCTGTCTGTTCAGCAGTGCCAATGATATGAGTATTCTCTAGCTCTCGTACAATCTCTCTCCTTGACTTGACTGCTGACTTTGTTTTGGTTATCTGTCTCTTCCTTCCCAAAGGAAGTGCTAGAAGGATAAAGAGGAAGGTAACTGGAGAGTGGGTTAAGTTGGTCAGAAATTAATCAAGTACTTATCTACCACCTTCTAAGTCATATAGACTGAAGTATAAGTTCATAAAATCCTCAGCGGGAGAGGAAAAGAAAGAAGCCAAGTAAGGAAATATGGAAGGAAGATATTTAAGGAGAGGTCCACAGGTGCAGGATGCAAGAATAAACAATCAGAGGTCCATTTCTTTACATATAGTCTATGGCTGCTGTTGCGTTACAGTGGTAGAGTTGAGTATTTTACAACATGGCCCTCAAAACTGCAAGTATTTATTATTTGGCCCTTTTTCAGAAAGTTTTGTTGACTCCCTTATTGCATTTATTTATTACTCCATCCTTTTATAAATTCTTTTCTTACTTCTTTTAGTCTGTTGGAGTCACCACTTCTTGGATATTTACATGGTATCCTTTTGAGTTTCTCATGGCTTTGACTGACTTTGCAGTGCTAATTCTTAGGTTATGACAATGATATATACAGTTACTTGTGGGTTTTTTTTTTTTTAATTATGCCGTACATGTGTGACAACTTGCCCCTGCCTCTCTTTCTCCCCCACTCAGTGTATCATTGACTGTTTTCCAAGTTGGTACATTCTTTTAATTTTAATAGTTTCGTAATATTTAGTCTTATGGAGAGCCCATGAATTTAAGCAGTCTGTGGTTTGGTTGTTTCTATTTTGTAGCAGTTGTAAGTAATTAAAAGGGAACACCTTTACAGGTATATTTTAGTGCTACTATTCTTATAAGAAAAAAATTCTAAGAAGTGGAATTCCTGGGCCCAACAATATCTATTTAAAAATATTCAGAGTGATTGCTAAAATGAACCCCATCTTCTGCCTGTGGACATTCTAATGTCTTCGAGCCCTCTGCCACTGCAAACTGCTACCAGGAAAAAAAAAATCAACATTAAGAATAAAGGAAGGCACAAAACATATAAAAGAACTTAAAAAAAAAAAAGCATACACATTTGTTTCAGATTGAGTAAAATATGTACAATATTCACAGTACCCTAAAGTGGATATAGTATACATTTAACACTGTCTTCTTTTGTATTTCGCAAGGTAATATTTCTTCTTGGAAAGCTAATTAGGAATCTATCTGTCTGCTTTTTCTTTATTCAGGTCTGGGAGCTTCCTGTCCATTCAGAGTTCTTTATTTAATGAAATTCCATGAAATTCTAATGAAATAAATATGATGGTAGCAGACATATTCCCCTACCATAATTCTCTTCCATTCTGACATGCTAAAAGATGACTTCATGGATATTTAGTTGATGTTAGGGCTGTGGGATTTGGATTTTGAAAGTTTATATTTTTTCTTTTCGCTGAAAGTGAAAATTAGAGGAGGCAGATGACACAACAGTTAGGAATCAAACATCTCAATATAGGTAGGCATCTTTTTACATTTCAGCAAATTACTTCATCCTGCAAAGCCACAAATAGTGTTGTTTCAATGTCAAGTTTCTAGGAGATCACTTGACCTCTTCAACTTCACAAGAGGAGTTTTTTTGTTTTTTGTTTTTTTAAGTAGGCTTCATGCCCAGCAAGGAGCCCAACTTGGGGCTTGTACTCACGACCCTGAGATCAAGACCTGAGCTGAGACCAAGAGTTGGATGCCTAACAGACTGAGCCATCCAGGTTCCCCCACAAAAGGAACATTTTTATATTTACGTAGTTCTCAAAATGCAGATTTTTTGTTTTATGCTAAAAATTTTAGTCTTCTTTTTATACAAAGATGTTGGTTTTCATAAGTTGGGTAGTTGATTAGTACTATAGTTGTGTGGCTGGAAAATCTAGGGGTATCCAGTTGGTTTCTGAAAGGTATTATCTATTAATCTACCAGTCATCTATCCCTAATAGATTCAATTTGATTCAAGTAGCATTAAACCTAGGTAATTAAATTCATTTATTATAATTTACATATTGTTGATGCTTCATAAAATCTGAAACTAATTATAAGCATAATTTGAATGTTTTTGTATCTCTCACTCATGCTATAGAGGCTCTACTTCCCTGACCCTCTGATTCAAGCTAACCCAAAGAAAAGAAATGTATTAAATACCTAGCTTTGAGGATTTAATCGGTATCTTGGAAATCTGTGTGGACAGTGTACATAAGCATATGATACTTGAGTCAGACAGGTCTGGGTCCAAACAATAATATTCTGTTTACCAGAGTATAACTTGATAAAGTTACCAAACTCTCTGGGCTTTGGTTGATTTATCAACAAAATGGGATTAATTATATCATGTTTGTCTGATTGTTCTGAGAATAAAGATGATCAATAAACAGGAACGATTCTAAGTCTTTTCCTTATTAGTTCCTGAATTTCCCTTACGGAAATTTATTCTTGACATTTTTTTTTTATTTGAGGGAGAGAGAGAGAGAGAGCACACAAGCAGGGGGAGAGGCATGAAGAGAGGGAGAGAATCTCAAGCAGGCTCTGACTCCCTCCTGAGCATGGAGCCTGATATGGGGCTAGATCTCACCAGCCTGAGATCCTGCCATGAGCCAAAACCAAGAGTCGGACGCTTAACCAGCTGAGCCACCTAGGCGCCCTGACACTTCTTTTCCACCAAGAAAGAGAATAGAAAAAAGGGTCTCCTGGATTATGGTTGATAGGTGGCCATGTGGGTGTTGTTGTTTCTGTCTTGAGGCTCTTCCATTTGAGATTCTGAGAGCCGACAGCAAAGCTCAAATAAAAACAGCTGCTTCTGTGTACCTTCTGACATGACATGACTGTTTGCATCAACTTCTTTTTATAGTGGACAGAGCTCGTCAGGAAATGGCAAAGGTTTGGCTTTAAGGGTGGAAAGGCACAGGAGTACTCATGTATTCCATGTAACATTTATAGATTAAAAGGTACAAGCCTATGGCAAATGGCTCCAAGCACAAGATTAAGAAAATATTTCCATCGCAAACAGAGGTAATGTAACAATAAGGAAGATCTACGAGAGATGATCTTGTGGTTTTCATCTCATTAAACTTCAGGTCCATGTTCCATCAATAGGGAGAAAAGGATTTGATGATTGACAAATGTGTATAGAGCTTAGGACTGCCAAAAGCCTGCAGTGAATCTTATGGGGACATGAAACATCAGTTTATTATGTGCATGCTCAGTCAGTTATTGTAAGGCACTTTATATCCACTGCAGTGTACATAACATTATTTTTAATGGGGATATTGAGGCTCATAACTAGACTAATAGATTTGGACTGACTAATCTCAGAGGCCAGGATCCTTTCTATTATATTCAGTTGTAATAGTGCAACAGGTGAATGCTTTAGGATCTTTACAATTAAATAACCATATGAATGAACAGTACATGAAGAAATCACGTTGAATGTTGTCTTAAGTTGGGTTCTCTAGAAACAGAGCTTGAGACGGTTTGGTATGCATGATTTATTGAGGGGGTACTCTCAGGTGAAGATGTAAGGCAGTGAAGAAAGCAGAAGGTGAGAAAATATATTAAGCAAGAATATGGGTTCATGGCCTCCCATATGAGGAGTCCTTGATCCTGAATGGCACCACAGAAATGGTCTCAATTTGAGGCAAGGGGGGCAGATTCTGTACCCCTGTTCCAGTCATTGGCTGTGGGTTAGCCCCAGTGGGTAGGGACAGAGGCTGGCCTCCAAGTGAAGGTGGCTTCTGTTTGGTCAAGGGCAAATCTATTAAAAAAGGGAGTAGCAGTGAGTTGGCAGCTGGGGTCTGGGTACACCAAGAGTGACCACTGTGTATCATATAAGTGTTGTACACCTGTACCAAATCAAGAAATTAAATGCTATTTAACACATTCTCTACAACATAGAGCTACTAACCAAGATGGTTTCAAGCTAAGTCTCCAAGTCACATGTATAAATCTTTAAATTTATCTAAAGGCCACAATGGTAAAAATTAAGATGTTGAATGGCTGCTAACAGCATCTACTATGTTATTCTCCAGAGTTTAACTGACTTAAATCTCATAGTGTTCTCCTAGAGAGGTGTAATTCTGCCATTCTTTAAGCGTGAAACCATTCACGAAATTATTTGGTGGTAAAATCTGACCTGTATCAATATATGTTCATTTATTTTCTAGATTTTATTGCTTTGAATTCACAGGAATATTTACATGTTTTAATGAAGGATTATTAATGAGTTTTATTAGCACATAGCCCTTAGATCCTGCCAGTAGTGTTACATGATATACAAAGTGTACTTTTTGCCATTACAATATCTGGAAAATTCTTTTTTTTTTTAAGATTTTATTTATTTATTTGACAGAGAGAAAGCCAGTGAGAGAGGGAACACAAGCAGGGGGAGTGGGAGAGGAAGAAGCAGGATCCCAGTGGAGGAGCCTGATGTGGGGCTCGATCCCAGGGATCCAGGATCACGCCCTGAGCCAAAGGCAGATGATTAACGACTAAGCCACCCAGGCGCCCCAGTATCTAGAAAATTCTGAATTCCAAACCATGTGACTCTGAGGGTTTTAAAGAAGAGATTGTGGCCCTGCCCTGTTATTCCCCCAAATGGGCGAGGAATGGAAGCTCAGAAACTTTAAGTGTCTTGTCGAAGACCAGTAGCCAGTACGGGATCCTCCAGTCAAATCGCATCTATGTGAAAACACAATTCCCTATCTTGTATCTTCCTCTCTTGGGGCACAGAGCTGCTAAACCAAGACCCACTTCAGAAAAATATGCCAGTTTTCCTTCCCAGAAGACAAACTATAAAAACACTGAATCTTGAAGATGGACAGGACGTCTTAGAATCCATTAAGTAGTATGACTAGCTTAATATAGGAATTTGTTTCACAACATCCAACCAGATTATCTGGCAGACATTTTGCACATATCCAAACTCATGCTTTGTAAGGCAGATCATTTTAGGGGACTCCAATGTTTAGAAAGTCCTATATTGAATCAGAATCCATCTCTTGTATACTCTACGCATGTGTCTTAGTCTTGGTCTTTAGAAGACTATAGACCATGAAGTGTTTCTTCTCCCACATTTTACCCTGCAAATATATGAATAAACTGCAAATTCTACCTCACTAGGATTTTTATTCTTTAAACTCAGTGTCTCCATGTCTTTTGCCATTCTATTCAGTCTTTTCTGGAAGATTCTTTTCACAAAGAGCTGCTTGTTGGCCTGAAGCTTTCAGGGACTTTAGCATAAAGTGAGGAGAGGGAAGAGGATGTGTGGAAGGAGGACTAGAAGAAAGGACACATTCTTAGAGCCTTGTCGCTACTAAGAACCAACCTTTCTCCTGTGTGGAATCCAAAGGCAAATTCAATCACAACTTAAATGAGTGAATATCAGAAGATTTGGCCCACGTGATGGACACAGAAGTAGGAAAACCACATAATGGTGGTTTTATGGTTCCATGAAGTTATTCTGTTCACTGTGGAACTTCTTGCTAGTGACTGGAAAAATACTGGGGTCAGCATCCAGTCCCCCAGCAGAAGCTAAATAGAACTTCATATCCCCATCAGAGTATTTTAGTACAATTTCTTCCTAGTGACTCTTGATTGGATTTCAGTCTTTCAACATATGTAGAGATTTTTCTGGCACTGAGTACTATGTAGGTTTTCAACATACATTTGCTGAATAAATAAATGAATGAATAATTGAATGGTTAGATAAATTGATTTTTTTCAGATATTATTTTAAAGTGTACCCATTTGGGATATGCCTCTCTTCTGTTTTTCAATGCCTGTACGTTTTCCCATCTCCCATTTTCCCATTATTCCTGACATATAAAGGGTACTATTTGTGGATCTGAGACTCTAAAACATTGCCAGAAATGTAATCTTTGTCTGAGACCAGAGATGTGGACAAATACAGTCAACCTTTCTAAGTTTTCAGAGGACAGTCTTGTTTGGTCCTACTCTGGGTCATCAAAACCTACCCTAGGACATTTTAAGACAAAGCAATCAAGGCAAAGGGAAGCAGTGATTACCACTTAGCAGTCACATGGTAATTCTAGGATTTGTTTTAATTTAATAACATGGAGAACCATAAAAATAAGGCAGGGTCATAAGAAATAAAATGTACAAACTTGATTCATTATACCTCTGAAAAAAGAAATGCTGTAGTCTAAATCCTATTCACTAGAAATTTACCCAAAAGCACATGGAAGATACATACTCTCTTCTTTAGCTTCTCTTCCCCCCCCCAAAGATAATATTTTATCTTTAATATTCTTTAAATCTTATCTTTGAGCTATTCAGAAAGTTTTGCTAAGTATTTCCAACTAAGTATTTTATAAAATAGATGCCTAAGATCGGTTTTTAAAAAAAGATTTTATTTATTTATTTGAGAAAGAGTATGAGCATAAGTGGGGGGAGGGGCAAAGGGAGAGAGAGAAGCAGACTCCCCACTGAGCAGGGAGCCTGATGTGGGGCTTGAACCCAGGACTCTGGGATCATGACCTGAGCCGAAGGCAAACACTTAACCGACTGAGCCACCCAGGCACCCCACTTAATATCAGTTTTATGAAAATATTTCCAATAGGAAAGAAAAAGTTCAGGGCACCTGGGTGGCTCAGTCGTTGGGTGTCTGCCTTCAGCTCAGGTCACGGTCCCAGGATTGTGGGATCGAGCCCTGCATCAGGCTCCCTGCTCAGCGGGAAGCCTGCTTCTCCCTCTCCCACTCTCCGTGCTTGTGTTCCCTCTTTCACTGCCTCTCTCTCTGTCAAATAAATAAATAAAATTAAAAAAAAAAACCAAAAAGTTGGCACACCAGATTATAAACCAAGCACCTTTGTGTAAAAAGTGAAACCTGCTTTTTATTAATTCCAGTCTTTTAACATATTGAAAACTCTGTAAGACTTTATAACTTACTCTGACCGTGTTATGCATTGTCATCTTTTGAAATGTCTCTTCTGTGATAAATATGCATATAATAGCTTAATAACACATTGTTTTAGATATTGCCATTTGGCTCCCAAAAGCCATTATGTCCCCAACAACTTTCTTCATGCTCATTAATGAGAGAGAGCATTAGAAAGACTACAAGCTGGGAACACTGAGACAAAGGCTTTGTAATCCTAGAATTAATTTCAGATAACTCTATTAATCTGATGTCTACTACATATTTGTTGTAACATTCAGGAGAACAGTCACAGTTTCTTGGACTTAATTGTGACTATATCCTTTTGATTTAGAGATCTGGAATTTTAGTGCTAACGGGTTGTTAGTTTAGACTAGCATCTTCCATTTATAAAAGGCAGTTGGTATGTCATTCTCCTTCACTCTTTGAGATTAATAACAAAAAATAATAATAGCAGATTTATTTTTATAATAAAATAATATATGTTCACATAGAAAAATCAAGAAATGCAAACCCCCCAAAAAGAACTTTTTATTTATTTAAAAAATCTCTTTAACCACCACTTGCACAACCCAGACATAACTACTATGAATATGTGGATTCCAGCCTTTTTACTGTCTTTTAGAAATATATTCAATCTTTAAGAGATAAAAAATACAAATATATGTGCAAAAGTAGAACAATACAGAAAGTTATAAAGTGAAATATTAAAATTCTCTTCTCCCCTCCCCCACCCTTCAGTTCACCTCCATACTTCCTGGTCTTAGTTTTGTCTGTGAAATCATATACCTCTTGATTTGTCTTTCTTTAGCCTGTATGTTATAATTCTTTACTAAGAAAGATGAAGATTTTGTTAATTTTTCATCACACCTGTTCCCTATTTTCTTTGCAGCTTTTGACTTTTGCATCTACATTTAGGCTTCTCATGGGATCGAAGAATTAGATTAACTCTCTAAGTCTGAATCTGAAATTCATGAATGATTTTTAATTTTATTTTAGGGTTTTTTTTCTAATTATTGAGGATGATGGTTCAAGCACTCATGCAAACTAGATTTGTATTTCTGCTAGTTGACCCATAATTAATGGGGATGGATCTTGGAAGATCATTTATATTCTCTGGTTCTTAGATTGTTTACTTATGAAATGCTAGATGTGAATTAAAGGTCCCTTGTGACTCTGAAATTTTACTATCCGTGGGTGGTTGGGAAGAGAAACACTCTTAGTGCGTTCAGGTAGAACAGTCAGTCATGGATACTGAAGGGTTATCCCTAACACCTAAGGTTTCTAACTTATTTTCTCTTTTTACTTTAACTTCAATTGACTATACACACATCCCAATGATTGTTGAAGAGTTTATATATATCCCAATGATTGTTGAAGAGTTTATTGGAGGCATATACTCTTCGGAATTATGTCATAAATCATGGTATTTCCAGCAAGACAGCTTGTACTGGCTTGGAGGAGCCAATTGTTTGAATCTCTTCCCAACTCCACATTCAGTGTCATCATGTTAATAGGTTGAAATTGCCTCTGGTAGGAGTATTTACACCATGATAATTCTCAAACGATATGAATTAGGGTTCTTTTTCTCTTTTTCCTAGAGAGTCAGTGTCCAGAAAAGAGTCAACATAGCAGGCCTATAACTACCATCTTTACCTAGTGTCTAGGAAGCTGGATTTGGGGAGTGTTCTCACCATTCCCAAACTGATAGAGTCTACCTAGTGCCTAAACTGTTTGTGCAAGTGATGTAGATTATGCAGAACACCTGCTTTCCTTCCGAGAGTCTGGATTCTTGATATGTGCTAGGCAGAGGGTTATCTACGTGACCAGTTTCAAATAAAGGTCTTGGTAACTGAGTCCCTAATGAGCTTTGCAGGTAGACAATATTTCATATGTATTGTCAGAATTCAATATTGAAGGAATTAAGTGTGTTGTCTATGACTCTACTGAGAGAGGAGTTTTAGAAGCTGACTCCTGTTTTCTTCTGGACCTTGCTCCATGTGCCTTTTTCCTTTACTGATTTGGTTTTGTATACTTTTGCTGTAATAAATCATAGCTCTAAGTTCAACTTCATGCTGAGTCCTGTAAGTCTTCCTAGCAAATCACCAAACTTGGAGGTGATCTTGGGGACTCTCAACACAATCAGTTTATCAGCACATCAGTGGTCATATCTTTAAATTCTTTTCAGTCATTATTATGAAATATCACCATATATAATATCCTGGAAAGAGGCCCATGACACATTGTTAAGGAGGAAACACACAAAGATGTAATTCATTAAGCATAAAATGTATGTGTGTTCGTGTGTCTTTGAAGCTGTAGAAAATTATATGAAAGATTACATGTCAAACCATTAATATCCGTTGGGTTGCTTTGGGATGATGATATTGAGTACACAGAATACAGTACTTCTTCTTCATGCTTTGCATAATAATAATAATCAAAAAATAAAATAGGATTTATAAATGACTCATTTTATTTTTCAATAATATTGAAATAAAAATACAGATTAGGCAAGATTATATTGCTGAATAACACTATCAGTAATGTATTTTTTAAGGCTTCTGTATCATGGGAAACTACACATTTTAGTCAGATTAAAAAAATTTGGTATGTTAGGGAGCCTCCAATGATAAATGACTAGTAACATTGCTAATGAACATTTTGGGTGTTGGCCCTTGTTGGTTCTGTTCCAAAGCTCAAGGGAATTTTCATGTACTTTAATTTTCATTACAGTTTGCCAAATTTGTCTTCTCAAATACTGTTGGTCCAAATCTGTCAAATCTGCTGCATTTGGCTTTTGGTTGTTCAGCAATTTTTCTCTGGTACAGATTTGTGAATAGAGATGGATGATCACAGGTCACTTCAGTATTAGGATGACAGGTATTTGAATAATTAATATAGGCATATTGAAAACATGAGGTAGAAATATGTTATATACAGAATTGAAGCTTAGAGTAAACCTAATGGCACTATTAGGAATAATCACCTAGAGTTTTTTCTAGATTTTCTTCAATTCACTAATAAATAATTCAGAAGGTATTATTTTCTCCATTTAACTCAAATACCTATTTGTAAAATCACCCCCACACTTCTCCTCTTGGCCCCCTACCTATAACTCCTCAAGGAGCTATTGTGTTCTAAGTAAATATTAGGTCATTACAGTTGCATTCACGCATATTTGCACAGTAGACAGTTAAATCAGCTCCGTTACTGTGTTCTATAAAACTACATAATTACAGACATTTCAGAGTGCATCTTATTAACTTGGTGCATGACTACTTCAAAGCAGACATACTGCAGCTCAGTTGAGTCAATATTCACATGGTATTTTTCAGCTTTCAGTCTTAGGAGGAAATAAAAATACCGAGGCTTCTACATATGTTTTAATAAAGAATTGGACATTGAACTAAAAATTTCACACAATCATCCAGGATTTTTAAATATCCAGATGTTGGGTACTCTATTTTATAGCATTATATGTAAGCAAAATATCCAGTGATTTCCTGAATATATCATTCTTATATGAAATTTGAATCAATTATTAATACAGCTAGGTTCAAAAGAAGCCAATTGACAAATCAGAATGAAGGTTTATTTTATTACAATAAAGAATATGCATTTCCAGTGTATCCACACCTAGATCTGTGATATTCAAACCTGATACTCTCGATGGCCCCCAGTTTTTGGCACCTGAGTTTCTAGAAAGCTGAATTAGCCTGCAGAGGGTTCTTTGGACATTGTGGAATAAGAACAAGGGATATGGGGGCTCAGTTGGTTAAGCATCTGCCTTCGGCTCAGGTGACTCAGTTGGTTAAGCATCTGCCTTCAGCTCAGGTCATGGTCCTGGGGTCCTGGGATTGAGCCTGATGGCGGGCTCCCTGCTCAGCAGCGATCTGCTTCTCCATCTCCCTCTGCCATTTACCCCCACTCGTGTTCTCTTTCTTGTTTGCTCTCTCTCAAGTAAATAAATAAAATCTTTAAAAAAACAAAAAAGACCAAGGTATATGAATAAGGTTAGAGACTTTAGTGCAGACTCAGGTAAACCAGAGGAAACAGGTGACCCGCATCAGGGAACACATTTCTCAGTCTCAAGTTCTTTCCATTCCCTAATTGGGACTGTTCAAGAAACACCAGATGCATACTGTTGGCTTTCTTATTCTTGCTTCCAGGTTGATCATATTTCTTTAGTTTGGTGCATATTTCCTTTAAAAGCCTTATCTGTTAGATTGTGGTTTTTTGATGGCACTACCTTCTTTAGTTAAATATGCCTCTCCCCACAAGGGACAGAGATAGGTTGGTTATCCCCCCACTTACCAATGCCACGTCCGGATCAGGACTATACCACTGGACATTCAGGTCTATTGTTGCTGTCCCCTTCTAATTCCAGTTGCTATTCTTTACTTCTTTCATTGAAGAATGGGTGTGTTTTCTCCTCCACCCCAAGTCCTACCATCATCCTTGAGGACTTCAACATTCACATGTATAGCTCATCCGACCTCCTGACCCAAGTCCATGACCTGATTTTCAATAACTTACCCCCACCCTAACTCAGCCACACTGTCCCATGGCTGAGCAGACCATTAGCAGTGCCTACTCTATTTCTGAACTGTTGAATTAAAATTCACTCTGAGTGACCATATGCCATCATTCCCTCTTCAACCCTCCGCTTCATTGATGTCCTTAAGATCCATCTGAGAAAGCTGTAAGGCTAGACCAATCCAGACATTTGCTGTCTTTACGTCCACAGTTAGACAGCTGATTGTTTCTGGAAACATACCACACATTCTCAAGCATACAAAGACATACACATGCAGCTCTAAATGAGTCATCTTAAAACTCATTTGGATCCTCAGCTCTTATGTGATTTCATATGCAGCTATCTCTTCCCTTCTCTATTAGAGCCATTTCACATGTTCTTAAACACTTCTGTCTGAACTTGGTACCCATCCTTCAGAGATATTTTTACTTACTTCAAAGATAAAATGAGTTCTCTCAGGTGGGAACAACCTCCACTTCCAACCATTGTTCTGTATTCATAGTTACCTCTATAACTGACTTTGTTGACTCTTTCTCCTCTGCCTAGTTTCTCTTGCCTTCTCTCTCTTATTTCCTGTTCAACAGTATTTCACCAAGTTCAAGTCACTCCTAGATGAGTAATTAAAAAGGAAATAACAACCTACTTCAGGCACCAATTACCCCCACAATAAATGCTCTATTTCTTTCTTCACTGAAGCCAAGCTTCTCCCCCCCCCCCACTTTTTTATTGAGTTGAAATTCACGTAGCACAAAGTTAACCATCTTAATGTGAACAGTTCGGTGGCTGTTAGTACATTAACAAAAGTGAGCAACCACACCTCTACCTAGTTCTCAAATATTTTCATCATATAAAAAGAAAATCATGTATCCTATTACTCCTTATTCCCCCTTTCTCCAAGCCTCTGATAACCAACAATCTGCTTTCTGTCTGTATCAATTTATCTGTTCTGGATATTTCAGGTAAGTTCACACAGTTCACACAATGTGTGACCTTTTGTGTCTTATTGATTTCACTTTGCACAATGATTTTAAGGTTCGTCCATGTTGTAGTGTCTATTAATACATCATTACTTTTCATGGCTAAAGAATATTTTGTTGTATGTACATACCGCAGTTTGTCATCCATTCATCCAGTGATGACCATTTGGGCTGTTTTCCATCTTTGGGGTATTGTGAATACTGCTACTATGAACATGAATGCATGTGGATTTGTTTGAGCTTCAGTTTTCAATTTTTGGGGGGAGGGGATATATATCTTGGGGTTGAATTGCTAGATCATATGGTAATTCTCTGTTTAACTTTTTGAAAAATTGCCAAACTGTTTTTCAGAGCGGCTAAACCATTTTACATTCCCATAAGCAATGTATCAGGTTTCCAAATTTCTCCAAATCCCACTGATACTCCTTATTTTCAATATTTTGCTGTGTCCATCATAGATGGTGAAAAGTAGTTCCTTATTACAGTGTGGTACCTCAGGAGGTCAGGTTCTCCTCCTTCCTCAGTTTGTGATTATTGATATTTGATTGGCTATAGATGTACATTTGTTAGTGACTTTTCCAAACAATTTTTGCAAGACTGTATCCCTTGCTACATGTGGTCACTAAAGTGATTGTTCTGTTCTCCTAGTGATCAGCCAGTGGCCTGACATAGATTTCCTGAAATGATTTCCTTAAAGTCTGCCTATGACTCTGCATTGGAGTCATACCCACTGCTCGCACAGGGTCTATAAGACCCACCAGAGGTGGAAGCCTCGGGTCCTTGGAGCCTTTTTTGGACATATGTTGGGTACTGGGCATTTGAGTTTCACTCTGTCTATGTGATGTGATGAAATGTCAGTGACCCTCCCACAGAATGTCAGCCATCCTATCCTTCATTCAACAGTCTCCAGCTACCCGAAGATTTCTCATTAGATTCCAGAGTTCCAGAAAAGTTGATTCTGTTAATCTTTATCAGTTTATGATTGTTTCAGTGGAGGGACCAGTTTTTTAAGGCCTTATTCTGCCATTTTCTATGATGGTACATGTGAAACCAGACTTCTTTTTTATGTTGCCTAGTAGAGTGCTAATCAAAGTGTGATCTGTGGACCGGTACAATCTGCAAAATATTAGAAACATGGAGAATAATATAATATTATGACAGTGTTCAAGTGGCAATCAGTAGACTTGTCTCCTTAAAAACAATATAAATCAGTGCTGCACAATAGAAGTGTACTACAACCCACATATTCTAGTAGCCTCTTTAAGAAAAAGCAAGTATCATTTCAAAATACTGTCATTTCAACATGAAATCAAGCGAAATTGTTATTTTACCTTCTTTTTTATACTAAGTCTTTGAAATACAAAGATAAATAGATCTTTCTGTCTACACACACACACACACACACACACACACACACACACACATCTATATATACATAGAGGACGTCTCTATTTGCACAGGCACTTCTCCAGTGCTCAATACTAGTGGCTACTACATTGGACAGTGAGATTATAGATCACCTGGAGTATTGTCCAGTTTGTGAATTGAGTTCCATGTGACGTGAGCTGCATATTGATAGGAGTCCACAAATAGTTTGAGAAACATTGGATTAATGAGCTGTCTCTAGTTTCTTATATCCTATTCACTTCTTAACTCATTGCATTCTGGCTTCTAACCCCACAGCTCACTCAAATAGCTCTTTTTAAGATCTTCATGTATAACAGTATGCTATTTATATCTCTTCAGGCATAGATAATATAAAGTCTCTTCCTTTGCTTGACTGCTCAACTACATTTAACTATATCGAATAATTCTTCCTCCTTGAAGCCTCCTGTTCACCTGGGGTTTATTAATTAATTAATTTTCTTATTCATTAAATAAAGGTTTATTAAATAGCTGTTATTGACCCAGGAATGTGCAAGGTGCTGAGGATACAGTGGTGGTAAAAAGAGACCAACAGAGTTTTTATCTAACAGTGGAGGCTGCCATCATCATAAAATAACCAAAAAAAAAAAAAATGTAAAATTAAAACTGGCAAGTGCTGCAAAAGTGAGATACGTGGTACAAATGGCAGAAAATAATATTGGTAGCTAATATTCATATAGTACTTATAATGTGCCAGACATTTTGTAAACATTTTACATTTATGAACTCACTTAATCTTCATAACAAGCTTATGAAATAGATACTATCATTAGTCACACTTCATAGGTCAGGAAGTTAACAAGGTTACATGATATACCCAAGGTCACATAGTACCAAGAGTTGTATAAGAGTTTGAACTCAGGCAATTTGATGCTATAAGCCTTGCACATATCACTAAAGAGGTTAGTTGGAATGGAGAGAGAAGTTTTTAATCTTCTGGGGGTGATGATTAAATCATACAGAACCTTGTAGGCATGATTAGAAGCATGTTTATCATCTTATAAGAGGGGAAATTATAAAATGCTTTACAAGCAAGTATAATTTTTAGGGCAAAACAGTGGGTGGATCACCACGAGGATAATGTATTTTAAAAGGTTGAGGATAGTTGGAGGAAGAGCAATTAAAAGCCAATGCTGTTGTCCCAGAAAGAGAGGTAGCTTGAAAGAAAGGTAGTGCTTGAAAGAGATGAAGAGAAGTGGACATACTTCAAAAATGTGTAGGCTGTAAAAAATCATCAGTACTTAGTGATTACTTGGGTATATATACAATTCCTGAAAAAGAAATGTCAGGGATTACTTCATTCCACATGATTTGCATTACTAGGGAGAAGTTGAGATGACGAACTCTTGGAGAGAAACAGGTGGGGAGATGGGAGTTTGGTTTTAGACATGATGCATTTGAGGGACCTCTGGGATGTGCAGGTAGAACCCAGGGGAGAGATCTGATAGGGATAAAATATATGAACATCTCTTATAAGCAGTTGCAACTGTGAGGATTCAGTTACAGAAAATACAAAAACAGAAGACAAGAGGGTCTAAGGTCAAGGAGCTCCAGCATTTAGTAGCAAGATGAAGGAGGTTGACCAAGTGAAAGAGAGAGAGAAATGAGAAGCATAAAGAGTAAGAGGAAAACTGGGATCATGTTGTGCCCCTAGAGCCAAGGAAAGAAATGTTTCAGCAAGGCAGCGGTCATCGCTATCTCATGCTGCTGAGAGGCCAGTGAAGATAAAGACTGAAAATTGTCCACTAGACAGAAGGACACCAGGTTCACTGGAGGCTTTACTCAGATCTTCCATGAAACCTCCATGAAACAGAGTTCCTAAGTTGAGAACCTCTTTCGGTAGCATTTGCCACAGTTGTAACTTAAATTTGTTCCTGTGATCTTTGATTGGTGTATCTCCACCTTTAGAGTTTAAGTTCCAGGACTGCGTGCACTGCTTTTGCTTTAGCAGCCTATGTGTTTACTTGCCATACATCAGCACTGACCCTACTGTCTGGTTCACTGCGGGAAGAGTGAAGTGTGTGTCAAATAAATGAGAGACTTGGAAAAGACGAACTGTTAAAACAGCAGCTCAAAAACCCTAGTCTATTTTGCTTTCTCTTTTATATTAGGCTAAGTTCATTTGATCACTACTAAAAGTTACTAAAAGGCCTCCATCATTCCACATGATCATTGCTACGTGGGCAGCTTTTCCTTAGTGTTTAGGGAAAACTTTCTAATCTTATAAGTGAACAAAAAAATATATTATTTATCTGTTTATGCTAAATGATGTTTTATACATGATGTAGTTTTCCTAATTTTACCAGAACTTCCTTTCTGAATATAAATACTGCCGCGGTGTGACTGAACTTTGATTTGACTCTCACAGACTTTTCAATATTTTATTTTCCCAACAAAGTTGTATTCTAAATAGCTTTCCCAAAGGACTGAGTTTACAAGGATTCTTTAGACCCATCATACCTATTGATTTCCTACCCCCATTTATTCTCTCTTCCTCATTCTCGTGATCAAACCCTGTCATTATCTCTACCAATTACTGCCATTCACCAGGATGCTAGATGGAAGGCAGTCAAACCATGGACTTTGAAAGGTGTTTTGTTTTTTGGTTTTGTTTTTGTTTTTTTTCTGGCACACATTGACATTTATATTTCTTTCTTTCTGGCTTCTAATGCCTAGATTTTTTCCCCTCTGTTTTGCCTTGAAAGTATATTGGGAATAGGACATTGTGTAAGTTCTGTTCTACTTGACTCATAAAAGAAGAACAATGTGCTCAGTGGTCTAACTCTGTAAATCATTCTCATTGTGCAAACCATCAACGTCTCAACAGAAAGAGAAGATAAATATTGCAAAAGAGAGAAGGTTCATCATGGATTGAGTAAAAGCTTAGGGACTCATGATTATAGAGTGAGGAAGTACCATAAGGAAAATTACACACTAAAAACCAGGTTCCTAAACCTTTCACGTTGCTTTTTCCACAGAAATAAGTGGCTTTGTTTAGAACTCTCAGTGATGTGCTTTGCTCTACATACAGTCCATCCTTTACTATGCTGATAACTTGGGCTCTGTATTCACCCACTAATTTTCTGCCCACTTTGTTTACTCCCTCCTGTGCCATCGTAGTAGTCTGTCCTCCCTCTGTTCTTTTTCTCATCACTCTAATACTTAACGTGAACATTAGGGAGGCTTGATTTCAGATTTGTTCAGTGCTGGCACACTGGGAAAGTCTCATTTTCATGGCAAGCAGTTTGGATTGCTCTAAGACAGAATTTATTTTTAAAGTTCCACATTGCACATTGTTGGCTCTCCAATATCTTCTGGCAATAAGGCGCCAACAAGACAGAACACATAAAAAAGAAGAAAAACACCCAAACATTTTCTTTCCCCTTTTCCATATTCTCCCCAAGCCAAGTTTGGAATGGTTTCTTTCTTTCTTTGCCTAGAACTGGCCACTATTAAGCACCTTTTTGGATTCAGATACCTTCCTGTTGGCCTTTCCTGAGGGAATCTACCATTGAGTTCTAGCACATTTTACATATCCAAGAAACACTGCTTAAGGGGGAAACAGGCCTTTGGTTGAGGAACAACAGGCTCTACATTTTAAGGATTCTCTCTGTTGAGTGGAACTAACCACATTCCTTCAGATTTAAGGCTTGCTAAGTCTTTAACCCATTCTAACTCATCTGCACGACCACACACAAAACAAAATGTCAAATGTGGATATAATATTTTGTCACTGTGTAGGGTGGAATCACCACTAGGGGAAGGCAAGTTTTGGTCTTTGAAGATGGTTATGAGCAACAAACCTGAAGTTTCTGCTAAAGGTCTTGAGTCTTTCATTGAAAAGAACTGTTCCCTTGGAGAAGGAGTCTAAATACACAATTCATCAGAATTACCACTGAATCACTTCTCCTTTGTTTCCCCTTTTCTTTCATCGTGGCAGACATCTGCAGTCGTAAGTACATGAACATTTGTGATGTGTAGTTCCCTGCCCCAACCGTTCCAGGTCATCATCACAAAGGATGTTTTGTAGATAGAATTTTTCCCAGTGAGTAGTGCACAAGTCATTTCACTCCATGGTTTTGCTCCAGTCTCAGAACATTTGTGGGCTGTAGAATGAAAGTATATAAAAGACTGTTTATCCATTTTCTTCTTAATAAAGAAGAAGGGGAAGAAATCAGTAAATTCTGTTTATTAAGAAAAATTAACCAGTCAGGAACAGATATCAAAGGTAGTGGTGTTTTTTATAGAACTTAGCTGAGACTTTGAATTAGAAAGTAAGTTGGCAGAGGCTGAGAAGTGAAATTAAGTTGGGACTCTACCACTGGGAGAACATCCTCTTTGTGTTTCCAATAGATTCTAGGAATCTAGAAACATGTGAAGCCCCTAGTTATTTTTTAAAGCACCAAAGACAAAACAACAACAAACAAATAAACTTGTATACCCACAAACACAAACACATCAAAGAAATATATACATATTACCTGAGGATTACTGAAGAGTTATATCTACTAATAATGATGAAAAAAACCCTTCTCTGATTTATTTGAGATTAAGATATAGAGATGTTGGGGTCAGTGTTAGTGAGCCCCTTTACAGCCAGTCTGATGTAAGCAGATCATAAGCCAACATTCACAGGCTACACAAAGGAAAGATTTATTAAGCAGCAAGAAATCCAGACAGCCAGCAGGTTTGGCATTATTCTGCTCACCACAGTAGAAATCACCCCAGACTTTGTTAATGCCTTTTGGTTGCAAATGTCTCACTGCTGCTTCTGTGGTGCTCCTTGGGCAATAATCCTCATTTGGAAGAGCTGTTGGCAACACACATTTTTTAAAAAGAATTAACTGCCAAGCACCAAATATGCTCATCACCAAGTAACAATGATGACAGCAAAATCAAAACAAAGGGTTTAGAATCATCTCATAGTCACTTTCTTTGTGGCCAACAGGGTTCTTTCTGTATATACTTATAGTTAGGGTCTTTGTGTGTTTGCTATAACTCTCTTTTAATTATTTTATCCCAGAAGGCACCAATTACATTTCCTCTGTCTTAAATAATACTTCCTACTCTCCAGTTTTTGCAGAATTGTGTTTTCTTGACCAAGGCTTGCCAGAGAAATAAGATTTATGAGTGCACCAGCCTCATTGTCATGCCCTTGAAGACACTGGATACGCTTTCAAGAACTCAGCTCAAGTGCTAAGAATAATGATCCATATCCTTATCAGGATCAAGCTCAGTTTCTGTATCTTACTCTCATTTATTGCATCGCACCACTCTCCACATTTCAACATTTACACTGAGAAGGCACAATTCAGGGTTCAGTTAATCAAGTGAACATCTCTTGCTGTTAGCTGTCAAAGAACCGTTCACCCTTTTTCTTGGGGACAGCACCCACTTTTCCTTTGTGAGCACCATCCCTCCTCTACTCTCAAGAGATGTGGTTTGGGTGAGACTAACACAATAATTTCTGCATCCTCTCCACAGGAGGTGGGGACAGGACCTATAGCAGACTCTGTTGGTGGTCTACTCATATCCCTTTACATCCCCTCTGCATTTCCACGCCTATAATTCTGGCTTCCAGTAGCCAACAAAAAGCAAACAAATATGTAAGAATTACCCTTGCCAAGGAGTGAGGTATTTGGAGTATATTTGGGGTATGTATACCCCATGTCCACTAGTTACTAGGTAAGGGCTATTGCAGAAATATTCCTGCAATATTAAGCTCTGATTTTTCACTGGTATCTGATTTAACATGCCTGTATTGGCTGACTTCCCTGTCACCCACCTATGTTCTTTGCAACTTCCAATAAACTGTTTTTCCTGAAATCCTTGGCTCAGGATCTACTTCTGGGGGAACCGGAACTAAGACAAAAACAAAGCCTGGCACCTAAGAACATTGCATCCCCTGGCTTCAGTGACCGATTACGGATGCAAACCTGACCCAAGCCAGAGCAATGACAGACTCAGGCCTTTTCCTGGAACTATTAAATAAGAAGTACTTTCTGTTGGGATTTCTTAGTGTATGAAATGTAAGCTGGTCCTATTTCTCATCTTTTCTATGACAAAAGGAGAGCCCTCTTGAGAACAAAGTCAGCACTCAAGAAAACAGTGCCAGCAAGTAGAGGAAGATTTCCTTGATGGATTCAGCCATGCCTGAAACTCTGATCTACTTCATTGCCTGTTTTCACCTCTTACCATTTTGAAATTCAGGTTAAGTTTCTACTTCTTGAGACCGAAAGAGTTCTGACTAAATCAGATATGGAATTAAAGATTCAGTTTCCACTTGTTTTCAATGCAGTGCTAGCCAGCAAGTTGGGGGTCAGAGATCATAATCTCTTAACTTATGATATATATGGTGGTCAGCTGTTAGCTGTGAATGGAAAGCATGAGCTCTGGAATCTGAATACAGAGGAGCTTGTTTTTTTCTGTTTTTACCACAAAAGTTGAAACAGGCCTTACTCCAATTTTGGTTGGGAAAGAGGAAAATAAGTCTTAAATATTTCACCGCCTTTCTTCTTACATGAGAATTTTTGTTAAGATATGGGCAAATAGTCTTTGAGGACAAAGTGTTATATACTGAAGAACTTTGTCCACATGACGTAAATAATTGTCTTAAATTTTGCTGTGTAAATTGCAGGCTGCATTTTTCGTTTTAATTAAGCAATGGCAAAAATGGTTTTGTGGCATTTTCCTTTTAGGATTGGGAACCTACACACATCAGCTTTGTGCATGAGAACCAGAAATTAAAACTGACCACAGCTAATGGGAACCTGCTCAGGCCCATTTTATAGGCTCTGCTGAGGGAAGTGCAAAGAGAAAACAGGCTAAGCAAAGAAGGAAAAACCCAATTCTGCCATTTCAATAAGTTTTAATAATGTACGATCTCCCAGAAAGTAACATATGATCAGAATTACAAATTCTGGGTTTGTTGCTTTTCTACCATTAAGGATTTGTTAAGTACGCAAAGGGATTTGTTGGTCCTTTATACGTTTAATTCAACTCCAATGTCTTCAATTAGAGCATGCTGTCAGAGTAAATAGCACACTGAAAATACGTGGTTGAGAAGGCCTGATGCCAAATCTTGAGGTGTACCCACCCAAGTGGAAATTCAAGGGTAGATGGTTAACTGAGGGAATCCTTGCTGTCAAAGTAGCCTTTTCTGGAATGGTCTGTTGAGTGTGTGCAATCTTGCTATGCTATGCATATTCTGTGTATGAAACAACATACAAACAAACGGGCATCTGGGAGATACTTGTCATGGTTATTAGCCTTTTTTTAGTGGTCCCAAGAGGTATCTTCTGCTTCCACTATTTGAGTCTCCTGGGTTCTCTCTCTTTTTAGGTTAAATTTTATAGAATGTTATGAAGTAGCTCTTCTTGAAGGCAGATGGCAGCTCCTAGGTATTCTAAATCTCTCAGGAGGAGCACGAAATATGCAGAGAGAGACATTTTATTAACAATTGTGGTGACTCCACAGCAAGAAAAGGCTGGCAAATGTACTTCCAGTCTGATCTCTGGAGGTTGCTCTTGTCTTTGGGAATTTTTTCAGAATTCACTTAGGGGACTGGTGGCCAGCTGCAATTGTGTATATTTATTTTTTTAAACTACCCTATTCACTCAGCTGGCTTTTCCATGTTAGACTTTGTTACATGTTGTAGGCACTATCATGGGCTTGTTTTCTGTCTTTTTTTTTTTTTTTAAATCTCCTCCCTCTTTGTATGACTGACTCTTCCCAAAGATGAGCTCCTTAAAAACGTGAGCCGCTCAAAACCAAAGAAAGCAGCCAGAGTTGTTCGTAATTCAGTTGTAAATTAGTTGAGTGGAGAGAGGCTCTATCAGTTATTCACTGAAATGTGACAAATCACCTCAAAACTTGTTGCATTTAAACAAGGATGTATTTGTCAAGGTTAAATAGGCTATGGAGTGACCCTTCTATTGGTTTTATCAGGACTTACTCAAGTGGCTGCGTTTATCTGTGGATTGGCTGGAGTTGGAAGGTCTACAATAGTCTCATCCTTCTCAGTAGTAAGGAAAATGCAAATGTAGATGCAGGAAAACCCCTGGTAACCTGTTTCCCTTGAGGTATTAACAGGTATGAGCTTAGAGACGATAGCAACAATACATCTTCTCTGACTTAGGGAATTGAGGAATGTCTAGGCTGAAGCAGCAGATCAATTGCAAAATAATTATACTGCTGGAGGTATTGTAAGGTAGAGCCTCATCCTAAGCTTTCAGCAAAGGTAAGCAAAGTTGTTTGGAACAAAGAGGCTTGCCTTTTTCTATGGAGCAGGAAGAGGAGTATGTTGGTAAACGAAATGGTTAACAGTTGGCTCTCTGCAAATTATATCTTGATAAAGCTGCTATTAGGAACATGAAAAAAATTGGCTTAAAAAAAACCCTCTTGATTTGAAGCATTTGCCAATTTCCTTTGTGTAAATGCTTCTACTGTGACTAATACCAAGCTTTTGCTCAAGTTGGGGAAGCATGCACACAATGGACTTTTGTGATCCTGTGCAAGCCTGCTCTAGCACACTGATCAGGAATAATGAAAAAAAATTGAAGCATTATTAGGTAATGGAAGATAGAAAGTCTCTGGTTTCTAAGCACAGTGGAACAATGAGATATGAACATAAGGATGGGATATGGGACAGATTCATTGGTGAAATCTGCTACCTATGTAGGAATACCTCAAGTGTTCTTGAAATTCTTGCACAAGCCCAAATGCAAAAAAGAAAAAGATAAGAAAAAAAAAAAAAAAGGAAAAGGAAAAGAAAAAAAAAGTATAACAGGAAAGAAGGGCAGGAAAGTTGAAATTGCTCAGTTTGGCCCCAAAGTCATAATTAAAACATGATGTAGACAAATCAGTCCCTGGGTTTGGTTGCATATCAGCACCTCTGGGAGATTTGACCTGAAGTGGGGTGTGGTGTAAGATGTACACTTCATTGAAGGATGTCTGTGGAGGCTGGTGGAATGGAAAGAACCTGATGAAAAATTCTGGAATCTGGGCACGGGTCTAGCTCTGCTGGCCTGATTCTTTGGCCTTGAACATTCAACTTATACAATTTCTAAGTTTTCTGAGTCACTTCTCTGCCCACCTTTGCTGTGTAAATGTATATCCCAGGGTAACAGTGATCACTTCTTTTTTGTTTGTTTGTTTTTGTTTTGTTTTTACAGTAATCACTTCTGTGAGAAAAAAACAAGTGTAAAATACTATGAGGACAGCCATAGTAATGCAATAATGACTTTCCTTATTTGTGGCATAGAATCCAGGGTGATCACTCAGGGAAGAGGAGGGTCCCATTGGCTTGACTTTAAACAATGGGGAGAGAGCATATACAGTTTCAGAAATATCTTTGACGGTGACAGATATTTGTCCTACAAGAACACATGATGCCCTCAGCTGTAAGCCAGCATGGGATAGGAGGAGATGATGCCTTCAAACTGGTCCTGGGTCAGGTGGTGATAGTGTGGCTTAGCTCACAAGTACAAGCAGAGTGCTTCTCCCTCAGGGAAACAGCAGTAGAGGTGTTAACTGAAGTCTACCCCATGCTCACCCCAGCCTCCTACACTGATGTTTCCTCACTTGTCAAATGGGACTTGGTATTTGTAGAGATCTGGTGACAATTTTTTAACAATAGAAAATTATTCCTACTATGGTATTTCTCTTATGGGCAGATTGCATATATCCCTTCTGTGATGTCTGTCCTAGAACAGCTCATTAAGCAACAAAGAAGGACCTGACTCAAGTTCTAGGATTGTTACCATATGAAATTACCCAAAATTGATTCATTGAAAAAGTGAAATACTGGCAATATCATGAGGTTTGGACAGAATTTATCAAATATTTATTCAGCTTAGTAGGGTTCCTTAAAAATAGACATAAATACCAAAGTGGGTCTCTTCAGCACATATGTTCCATTTCTAGAGTATGTCCTGAACTGGTCTTTGCAAACTGTGAATTACATTAAACTTTCTTCTTCATTTCCCTGTGTGCATTCCTCTGGACCCATGACTCACCATCCCCTCCTTGATTAAGACTTAGGCTTTGTCACTTTTATGAAAGCAAAGGCATAGTTGCTCTGACCTTCCAGTTCTGCCTTCAGAGATTCAAACAGCTGCCAGAGACACCAGCCAACCCTGTTTATTCATGCAACAAATATATATGCTTCTGTTTTTCCAGCATATGTTTTTATGGCCACCTTGTGGTTCTTGAGTGTCACTGAGTACATGCATTTTGGCTTCTTGCTTGATGCATTGGTTAAAGAAACATTTGTGTGCATATAAAGTCAATCACTCTGGAGACTGCTCACTCTCCTGAGCCTCCAGGAGAACTATGAGAATTTTAGACACTCCACAAGAGTGGAGTATGCCTGTTTATCTGTCTACTGCTTCTGATAGAGGATAGGGGTCAGTCATGAGAGATTTCAATTTCAACTCTAGACTATTGGGACTGTGTTTGAAAGGATATCATTTGGAAAGCAAGTTCAAAAAGGTTTAGTTATCTCTTTGCTGTGAGCTGACCAAGATCTAAGCCAGATGGTCTGTTTGGGTCAATGACCTGATGAGTACAGGGGGCTGGTCATAACCAACCCAGTTATATTTTTAGTTCAAGACCTTTCCCAAAGCAGAGAATTAGCCTACACTTCTATGGGGAAGGATTCATCCATCCCCACTCGAGGAAGAAGTCCAGTCCAAACTTTATACCTTCTCTTACATTGAGGTATATCTCAGCCACTCATGGTTTGGGTATTTGGGCCCTGCTTCTATATCCTATTGATAATAGACTCTGACACAAAACAAGTATATTGATAGCTGACCAGAAAACCTAGTTGTTTATCTATAACTTCCTTTCGTCACAATTAGTGTCCATGACCCTGCCACAGGTGTCCAGATGGAGTACTATGCACAGATTGTTGATGTTTAAGATACCTGACTTGAGGTCCATGATTGGAGGACTTTCCTGTGAGTAGAAGACTACTTTGGCCAACTGTGCTAACTTAGATAATTGGCTGCCTGGGAAACTATCTAGCTCACCACTCAAGCAGTTTGCATACCATTCAAGCACATGGCCTGCCATGGGACTTATAGAGCAAACTGAAAAAGAAGAGTGTGACTATGATTTTATGTTGGGACTGGAATTCTTCAAAAGTACAAATTCTATCTCAGAGCCAGAGGCCTGAGCTACAGGAAATTCATCCATAAAGCTTGCAAAATTGTTTAGCAGACACTTATCTCTCTCCTTTGAAACTAAAGTTCTGTAAGTATCCTGATTGCTGTAAAAGTCTGAAAGACTGTCAGGTATTCACAAGAAATGAATTTCCAGAACCTCAAAAGGGAGTTGAATAGAAAGTTCATTGTCAAGTCAAATTCATCTCATCCTTGTTTTTATAGTTTTATTTTGCCTGTGCAGTATCCCCACAGTATTGTAACCTGTCATGAATCACATCTTCTAATATCCTTAGGTTAAGAGATAATTAATTATTTCAAAGATAGGTTGAATTAGTCTTCCCTAAGCTCATGGATCTGGGATATCCTAGCTTAGTCATGTTGCAGGTGTTAGGATGATCTGTGATTAGAACCAAGATTGGGTTAAGCCAGTACCATGGCTTTGCAGGTCTGGCTTCAATCCAGGACTCAGAGCCTTGATATATAGAAATTAATAAGGAATCCTCCTGAGTTGGAAACTGGAAGTTGCAGTGGGAGGAAACCCAGATGCTCACAGAAGGAAGGCTAAGGTTTTTGTTTTTGTTTTTTAAACTTTTTCATTTAAATAAGAGTGGGAAAAGTCAGTTGGGTTGGGGGTAGAAACCTTTGGTTTAGTCATAGAAAACCATCAAAGAGACTAGTTATTCTGGAAACTTGCCACGGGTTAAGAGATGGGGCACATGGTCTTGCTGCATCCATTAATAGGGTCTTTCTACAAGGGAGGTGTGTAGGACCTGACACTTGAAGATGGTGTGTCTACAGATGAGTTCTTCATTTTGAGTAAAGGCATGGGGTGACTTAGATGGCCAAGGAGAGTACTAAATAAGCAACTTTGGATTCTGTAATGGAGAGTAAGGAATGCCACATCAGGAGGAAAACAGCCATGACAATTGCAGTTTGTCTCTCTTCAGTCATCCTTGGATCTACATAAATATTGCAAGTGTGGAGTGTATATAAAACAAGAGAAAATGTAGTAGTGATGAATGGTGGTCCCTTTCGGTGACTCTTGTCAAATAAAACTGTTTGTTTCAGCTGTTCTCCTTAGTTTGGTCCTGTTGCTTCCCAACTGAGTTTCATGGAGATTTATACTTCCTTTAGAGCATGTAAAGCTATTATGGAGAACAAGAGAGATGTCAAATGCACAAGGCAATGGGGTCTCAACTATGTTTCCAAAATATTAAGTCCTCTGTTACCTTCTTTATATATTAAGGTTACACTTTTGGGGAAAGTTATGTTATTAAAAGTAACTGGCAGCTAAGTTATTACCACCTGAAAAACTTGCATGCTTTAATTTTCCCAGCAGGTATGAATATTACAACCTGTCTTTTTTTTTTTTTTAATTTTGGTCCTGGCCCCAGTTAGTACCTTCAAATAATGGCAATTATCCCCAAGAAACAAAGTCTTGGGGATTGAAGAAGGCTTTATTTTTCGTATGACATAACTACAAATAAGACCCAGATGGATAAATTTGCTCTCTTATTTCAATAGAATCAGTTTATTAGATGATGACAAAGTAGTGAAGCAAGTTAAAGACAAGCTATAAATAGAAGGCTATCATTGGTAACCAGGTCCTGGAGATCTTTACCTTTCTCTCTTAACATTTCTCTGACACTGCTCCTCTTAATACCATTAGTCATTTAGAGAGCAGAATTACCTCTGTACATTGAGAGATAATCATAGAGTGCAAACAATTTGCTATCTAGGTAAAACCTGGCATGTTACTTTTGGCTATATCATGAGGACAGATCCCATGGAAGAACTAGGATCACCATATGCTGCTGGTGTTCAGTTAAAAAAAGTTGTTAAATGATTCAGAAACCAAAGAGGCTGACTTTTAAAACTAAAAGTATTTCCCCTATCCACCAAAATGTAAGGCCCTTTAGAAAATCACAGTAATCTTGAGGAAAGGGGCTATGAATTTCCAGAGGACATGAATTGGGATCTCAAATGATTATCATCTAAATGTCAAGGTGTTTGAAGACCCTAACAGGGATCTGGATTATAACAGAAATAATTTGGGCCTAAAATTTAGAATTTTAAATAGTTGTGTATTATATGATTGAAATGTACTTATTTGCAGCTGTTTTTGCAAAGATATCATTCCAGTGGTTTCGGATGGAGCTACCAAACAAATACGCTACTCTGTAATTCATGCTAATCTTCACCACTCATCACACTGTATTATTGTGCTCCACATTCAAAGCATCAAATAGATTAATTTTGAATTCCTAATTTTTCCTATTGCCATTCATAGTTTTATTTTTGGCAGGTTGGGTGGGGTAGGAGATTAACATATAATTAAGATTTATCAGACTTCTAGTTCTCAAACTTCATATAGGGTAATTTAATAAAATAATTAAAGGAAAACAAAAACAAAAATAAACACCTTTATACTTTTTTGTCTTATTCTGAATTTAGATTAATCTATAGTCAATGTGAAGTGAAGCTGAGTGTAAAGTGGCCTTAACATTATTCCCACAAACATTCAATAATAAACATAATCATACCAATTTATTGTTATTTCTGAATACTGAGCAGGATTCTATTCATTTATATGGAACCAACTTTTCAAGCAAGGGGAGCTTCTTGTATTTAAAATAACTTTATGTCACCGTATTTTGACTGGTTAATTTCTAGCAAAAATAAATAAATAAATAGTCTGATTGACTGTGGCACCCAAGGAGATTAGACTATATCTTTCAAATAGGTTATGCCCGTAAAGGTCCTTATCCCAACCCTGAGCAAGACAGGAATGAGAAATTATCAAACATAAATAGCTGGAAATGGATTTACTTTTGACAATCAGCTACCTTCCTCCTTCAAATATGGCAGTCTTTCCTACTCTTCATTCTATAGAGACATGTGCTTTTTAGCCTGAGTTTCAATTTTCTTAAAAGATAGGGATCCAGAGGGAGCATAAATTAGAACCTGTTAATGTGAACATGACCAAGACCTTAGGGCATTACTCCCTTTAAAGTGTAGTATTGAGAGGAGAAGGCTAATTGTGAGGAACATTAGCAATGCCATTCAAGGCTCAGCAATCTTTCATTTAGCAGATCTTATGGCTCTTCTCCATTGGAAGAGGGTGAGATGAGGTCCTGTTTGAAGCAGTGCCCATAGCAGGGGGTGAAAATGACTCAGTGGTCGTGGCTACACAATAGTAAAACTCTTGTAGCAAGAGGAGCCATGCTTGAACTTGGCAGCCTAAACAAAGTCTCCACATGATTCAGGCTTAGAAAGTCAACCTAACTTTTACTGGCTGACTAATAATACCCCATGGAGCTCTTCCAAGCTAAGACTGTGGAATGGATATTGAGATAGTGAAACTCTCCATGAGACACATATGGAAACTGGAAACACAGGATGTATGAGACCTGCTTGTGACATAGAATTTGGGAAGGCAGGCATTTCACTGTTTGTGCTAACTTCCGTCTATACCCTTGGGCAGAACACCTCTATGCTCTATTCCTTTATTTTAAAGATAATTATGAAATTTAAATTAAATTTATTCACAGTAAATTTTTATTTTCTTTCTTAACTTTAAAAAATACTGAGAACGTTTTTATTTTTTATTATTAGCATACAATTATTTGCCATAAATAAAGTGCCCTTAAAATTGTAAAAACTCTTGGCAAAACAAAGCAGTTCCCAAATTCGATTCATGATAGGTCAGAAGCCTGATCTTTATTAATAAAGCAGAGTACAGCAGTACAGAACCTTCAATTATTTGCAAGTTCTCCACTCATCCAGCAAGTATCTCTGAGGATTTACTATGTGCTGAACATGTTTTAAGGGTGAAGAGTATGAAGCAAACACAGTGTGATCTTTGCATTTAAGAAATTTACTGTCCTGTGGGGTAGACAGAGTTATTGTGAGTAATTGGGGCAGAAAGAAGGAAAAAATAAGGGGCATAGGTGGAGGGCTGGGGACAGCAAGGTCAGATGGCAAATCCAAAAACAGCAGAAAGTGAGTAGGGAAGACTGAGTAGAAATGATCAGGAGCACAGATAATAAAACAAGCGGTACCAAACATTGGAACAATAGAGAACCTGGCACATTGGAGGAAGCTCAAGTGGTCCAGTTTGCCTGGAGCAAAAGATGCAGGTGGAATACCAAATGAGACTGGAGGGGTAGGATGGGGTCTCTCTCCTTTTATAAATCCCGAAATCCTGTGGAAATTCTTGGCAGGGAACATCACAAGAGGAGGTGGATAAGAAGTACTTAGCTTCTTTCATGATCACAAGCTATTAAAGTGATTCAGCAGGGATTCCAAACCATGTTTTCTGCCTATAAAATTATTTTATGAAATTACTGTTTGTATCTTTAGCATTTTCGATAAAAATCTAGATTTTTATTGAGAAAGAAAACGAAAATCGTGTCAAGGAAGATTACGTACAAATCTCTGAGGCTACATACCTTCATGTTTTTGCCTCATTCTTTCATTAAAATCATACATGAAATATTCATGGCTGTGTTTATTTTATATAACTCCACATCATAATCCAGCTGATAGCATGTGATCTTGAAGAAGAAAAGGAAAGGTTTTTGTGTTACCCACAGAGATTGAAAATGAGGGAAATGCTTAGGTCAAATGTTACACTCCAGGAATTAAGGTTGTATCCATGTTCTCAAGACTTATTCCATTCCACATTCACCAGTTTGTGCAACCTATGAATTGTCACTCCCAAGAATCTAGATTTGAATAATGTCTGGTACTGCCTCAGTAATTCTCTTTCTTCCTATAATGTTCTTATTTTGTATTGTGCACTTCATTTTACTTTGACTCCTAAATCCTCTGAAGTTTTGAAGAGACAAAAAGTAGCATGAAGCAGGTGGAGTAGTGTCATATTTTATCATTAGACACTCACATCACACCTTCAAGAAAGGTTCATAAGATCACTCTCTTGTTCTTGTGATCCTCATAAGGATGCAATGTTATGATTATAATTTTTCTAGCAGTTTTATTCTGAACAGTGGAAGCACATAAGGGCTTTGCCTCTCTGAGTCATAGATTCATGAAAAAATAAGATTTTTGAACAAAGTTATGGAGGACTTTGCTTATCTGGTGAAACTTGACTAAGTCCATTTCTTAGTTTGGAACTGTATGTATGGAAAGGACATGGTAAGTAGGGAGGGATAGGATATGGGATCTGAAATCAGAAAGACATCATTTCAAATCTAATTTAGCCATTGACTGGTTATAGTATATATGTAGGATGAAGATTATATTCTCTTTTATAGGACTGTTTATTTATAAGTATTAGTAATTATACATGCATATACCATCTGACATATAGTAGGGATCACTAAATTGATTAACCTATCCTTAAGACTGCAACCTGGGAATGTAAAGTAAGAATATTATAAATAGCAAAGCTGACTCAGCTTTGTTTTTTCATGTGCCTCTTATATATGGGAAAGTTCAGTCATATGAATTAGCAAAAATGAAATAAAGCAGTGATGTTGTTTGGGTACTGTTCAGGGGGAGTGAGCAAGCTAGATGCTGGTCTAGGCTCAGAATAGAGCACAGAACAAAACAAACAAGAGGGGAACTTGTGGACTGAGGGACTTTTGAAATGACTGTAGTTGTTTGACTTTATGCTAAATGGTCCTATATGGCTATTTGAATGATTAAAATCAACTTTTTATAATTATTCTACTTCCTCTCCACCATTCCTTATTGCTGTCTCAGTAGTTCCTCCTGTCTTCATGGTGACTTAAAGTAGAAATGCAATTAGGAAACTTAGGTTTCAAGAACATTGTTTGTTATGCTGACTAATTCTACTCTATATTCATGCTAACATGCAGCCCAGTGTGTATGCAAATGCAACTAAAGTAAAATTACTAACATTAAACCATAAGATCTATGGCTTTTATTAAATAATTTATTTTATTTTTTTTCTTTACTTTTTTTTAAAGATTTATTTATTTTAGAGAGAGAGAGCGAGAGAAAGCATGCGTGAGTTGGGGGAGAAGCAGAGGGAAAGAATCTTCAAGCAGACTCTGCTGAGCACTGAATGCAACTCAGGGCTCGATCTCACGACCCATGAGATCATGACCTGAGCCGAAACCAAGAGTCAGACACTTAATGGACTTAGCCAACCAGGCACCCCTTAATTTATTCCTTCTAAGATGTTGGGTGCCCAGTGAGTGGCTGAGTGAGTCTTTGATGAAATCATAAGCATTGTTGTAGAAATTTTTGAGAACATGGATTGTGATTGCTCTGAGGATTTCTTTCCTATGAATTTATAATTTTCTCTAAGGAATTGATTTCCTATTTCAGAACAAGGTAGGAATTACTACATAGCTTTTATTTTTTTTAATTTTTTTTTATTTTAATGTTTTTTTATTATATTATGTTAGTCACCATACAGTGCATCCCTGGTTTCTTATGTAAAGTTCGATGATTCATTAGTTGCGTATAACAGCCAGTGCACCATGCAATACGTGCCCTTCTTACTATCCATCACCAGTCTATCCCATTCCCCCACCCCCCTCCCCTCTGAAGCCCTCAGTTTGTTTCTCAGAGTCCATAGTCTCTCATGCTTCATTCCCCCTTCTGATTACCCCCCCCCCCTTTCTTTATCCCTTTCTTCCCCTACATAGCTTTTAAAACTGCAAGGAGAACTGTCATTGCAAAATAAGACCTTAAAAAAATTATAAACTAATCAGATTATCAGCACAGATATATCATTTGTCCAAGAGTAAGAATACCCATGAAAACGAGAGTCTGTATAATTTTAGAGGGATCACTACGCTCATGTTTTGGAATAGTGACTTCTACAGAGGAGAAATCTGGGGTTCATATTAATTGAATGTTTCTTTGATCTATTACTGTTTAGAAATGGATCCATCACAGGAAGTAGAGGGTGGCTTAGGCCAACAGGGATAGAACTGTTCCAGCCACTGCTCTCGGTTAGATAGATATTGGCCTTTCTGTTGTTGACATATCCTAGAGAGACCAGAGATGAGACTGCAGATGTCATGTGGTACTTAACAATAGCTGAGTATTCTTCTATCACAGTATTTCTTAATACTGCAGAATAATTAGTAGAAAAAGATAGAATTGCATCACTGGCCTTTGGATCTTAGAAACTCTTATTCTATCCTCTATAGAACATTAGCAAATCCATTAAGGATTTTTGTCTGTTTTTGTTTTTGTTTTGGTGGTGGTGGTGGTAAGGAGAGGATTCTAGGGAAATATCTGGCCATGATTTAACTTCTTGTCTTCCACATCTAGTTTTCATTATTTCCATGTTTCAAAACTGATATACATTATTTTTTTCAAAGTGCCTGTATCTTGAACTCCTCAATCTATTGGAATGTTGGGGTTACTTAACCACTTGGTGCCTTTTTTCTATGGTCTCAGTACAATGAGAGGTGTTTTAAAAATATTTCGTGTTGGGGCGCCTGGGTGGCTGAGTTGGTTGAGCATCTTACTCTTGGTTTGGCTCAGGTCTTGATCTCTGGGTCGTGGGATCTAGCCCCTCATCAGGCTTCCCGCTCAGCAGGGAGTCTGCTTGAAGATTCTCTCCCTTAGCCCCTCCCCCTGCTTGTGAACATGTGTGCTCTCTCAAATAAATAAATAAATAGTCTTCATATAGGACAAGTTTAATGTTAAATATATAAATCAATGTCACAACACTTGAGAGAGGATTTATTGAGAGTATCTGGAAATTATTACATTGGCAGAGGAAGATAGAATCCACTAGCATAATGTTTTAGAGAATGATACAAAAAGATAGGATTCATTTTTTTTTAGTCAAAATGTGGCCATTATACTCTATGATATCCCCTCCAATTCTTTATTGCATTTATATTTTTACAAGTCTTTCCTCCCTACCATAGGGCATTCTCTTGTGTTCCACTCACTTTGTACCTTCACCACCCAGCACAGAACCTGGTTTATGTAGAATGTGTTTAATAAATAAGTGGGTCTCAAGTAGAGGAGTAACAGGTCAATGCACTGAGCAAACGTGATCTAGGCTTTGAAAGAAGTTGAAGAATTTGATGTGATGAAGATGAGTTGGGAGAGCATGTATAAAGGCATGAAGGTGAGTATGTTCAGGTACATTCAGATCATCATGTTGGATTGAGTATCAGCACTTCAATACATTTTTTAATGTTTCCCATAGTTTGATTATAAAATACGTTCAAAAGACTCCTTTTCCTACCCTGAGGATAGTGCAAGGTTTTTCTCTATCAGTCTACCATCAAGGTTATAATTAAGTCATTGAGTCTGTGGCCTGTATTTATGATTACAATGTATGATCAAGGATTATAAACACCAGGAAAACTGTATTATCACACTGTCTAATTATCATGTTAAGAGAATGACAGCAGACAAACGTTTCATCTCTTACTAGAAAGAAGAAATCTGACAGAACCTGGGAGTTCACTTTGATGTTGGATTTGTATATGAAAGTATCAAAGATTGAACTATTTTCAAACAGAACTTATAATGTTGGTTTCATCCAGGCGGTTTTCTGTTCCACCACTGTATTTTACTTTGAAGTGGCATAGCCTAGAGATTGTTATTAGGATATATTTATTGCAGGCAAAGCAATGAAATTCAAGAAGGTGAAGGAAAAATCAGAAGACCTCAAAGCCATCAACAGGTGTTATAAGTTGATCTGTGAAATGTGTGAGTTGCTAACAGACCTGTGCAGTTAGTGTGAATGACCCAGATAGATCAGTGGTTACTAAAGTGTGGTCCTCACACCAGTAGTACCAGCATCTGGGATATGCAGATTCTCAGGCTTCACTCCAGACCTACCGAATCAGAAACTCTAGGAATGGGACTTAGCAATGTATGTTTTAAAGGGCCTTCCCTCCAGGTGATTCTGTTGTCTGCCAAAGTTTCAGAACCACTGACCTAAGATAATGCATCAAATGGATCTCATGGATCCTCTTTACTTTTCTAATCCTAATGGCTTTCACTGGGGCATGATATCTTTCATAGGTATTCCACTTCATTTGTACATTCGCTTTTCTGAGCTATTTGTCACTTAAATACGTTCTGGATTATGCTGCTGTCTAACTGCTTTATATGTGTTCATTATGCATCCCTAAAAGTCTGTAAATGCCACCACAAATTAGTGTATCTTATAGAACTGTACCTTCTTGGCTACAGAAACAGCAAAGGACAAGAAATGAACTCTCAAAAACTTGCTGGTTTATTGACAATGCTAAGCAGCATCCATAGTGGGCTCCAAAAATGATTATAGAAAAAAGTAATGCTACAGAGAACAACTTCCTTTTATTTTCTCTTTCAACAATGGTGAAGAAGTCCCAAGTTATCTCTTGCTACTCCAGTTTACAGCTAGGAAGATGAAAAAAAAAAAGTGAACAGGATGAACTTTCATACTGAATTAGTCTTTAGGACAAAGACCATGTGTAGTTCATCTATATGTGTTAATTACATGGCACAAGCCTGGAGTTAAAGGTGCCCCATGTTCATGACTTTGACATTTAAGACTGATAGAAAAAGATAATACAACTCTAGTGTCACTACCAAGTAGTTTTTGTTTTTTAAAATATTTTATTTATTTATTTATTTGAGAGAGGGTACAAGCTGGGGGAAGGGTGGAAGGAGAGGGAGAAGCAGGCTCCCCTCTGAGCAGGAGACCCAACTTGGGGCTAGATCCCAGGACCTGAGCCAAAGGCAGACACTTAACTAACAGAGCCACCCAGGCACCCCATGTTACCAAGTAGTTTTGAATGCCAGTTAAGTTTTGTGTAGTGGTTGTTAAAAGACTTCAGAGTTAGCACATGCGAATTCAAATCAAATACTAGTGTCTTATCAGTAAGTTATTTCTTTTAAACTCAGTTTCCTTATTTTAAAAGAGGAAATAATAATTTTCTCATACAGTAATTTTGAAATTTAAATAGGGACTCTAGATCTCTGCACAGTGAGTATAACAGACATCCAATCAATGAAATTTATTACTACTTACCTCTCTGTCAGTGTTCTCCAAAGAAATAAGCAATATAGTGTGTGTGTGTGTGTGTGTGTGTGTGTAGAGAGAGAGACAGACACAGAGACAGAAATAGAAGACTAAATTTCTTCTTTCTCTGGAGGACCTCAATCTTTTCTCTTAAAGTCTTCAGCTGATTAGTTGAAGTTCACCCCCATTACAGAGGGAAATCTCCTTTACTCAGAGTCTAGTAATGTAAATGTTAATCACATCTAAAAAAATATATATTTTCACAGCAACATCTAGACTGATGTTTGACCAAATATCTGGACACCATAGCCTAACCAAATCGACACATAAAATGAAGTGTCACACTGGGCAACCCACTTAAATCCCCGGATTGCTCCCTGTTATTATGTTATGCCATTAAGATTTTTATATTTGTGTGAACTGGTAAGATTTAGTCCTTTTCTTTGCCATAAAACATATCAGTGCAAGGTTTAGCAGATGATAGATGGGGAGACAAAAGAGAAACAGGACCTGGAGCCTGGACAGATCTGCCAGAATACAGTAGACCTCTTGGAAGGTCTCAACTGAAGGTTTGAGAGAGCCATGTCCTCCATTGTTCTCTCTCCATGTTTCAATGACTCTGGAGGCCACATGTTGAGATGGCCATATCCAAAAATGGTGGAGTTTTTAATGCTTGGCACCAATACGAGATAATACGGTAGTGGGAGATGGGGATAGCCTGCACTCCACTTCCTCCTCTCTCCTCCTCTGGTGCCCAGCAGGTGACTGAGTTTTTGCTCTCACCTTCCAGCAACAAGTCAGTATGTCAGCCCTCTTTTCCCAGGTGTCAACTAGGCCCATTAGGGGAATAAAAGTCACCAGTACCTCCACCAGGAATCTAAAGGGAAGTTTGAATTAGTGCCCTACTTTTGCTGGCATGGTTCTGCAGGACCTAGTAGGAAGTAAAAGTCTTCAGCATGGGACTCCAACATTTCAATCTAATTCTCTGGTTCTCACAGTGCAGCCCCCAGACCTGCATGATCATCATCACTTGGAAACTTGTTAGAAACTTAACTTCTCAGGCCCTGCTCCACCTTACCCCATCCACCTAGTCCTCAGGCTACACTTCAACAGGTGAACTCTCTGCTAAGAAAGAAGATTAGGATCCAGATTCTTACAAAATAATATCCCAAATGTCCAGGACACAATAAAAAAATCACTCAGTACCAAGTACCAGGAAAATCACAACTACAACTACGGTGAAACAAATCAGTCAACAGAGATGACTCAAAGGTTGTAATTCTCCTACAAGAATTTTAAAGCAGTCATCATAGAAATGCTTCAGCAAGTAATTACAAGTTCTTTTGAAACAAATTAAAAATTAGAAAAATACCAGCAAAGAATTAAAAATAATGAATGGAACCAAATGCAAATTTAAGACTGAAAAATAAAATAATTGAAATAAAAAACTCACTGGATGAGCCTAACCATAGAGTGGAGGTAACAGAGGATGGAATTAGTGAACTTGAGGGCAGAGCAATAGAATTTACCCAAATTGAACAACAGAGAGAAAACACTCTACCAAAGGATGAACAGTCTCAGAGATTTGTGGGACAACAAAAACACTAATGTTCACATTATTAGAGTCACAGAAGGAAAGGAGAGAGAGTGCAATTGAAAAGGTATTTGAAAAAATAATGTCTGAAAACTTCTAAATTTGGCAAAAGATGTAAACCTACAGATTCAAGAGGCTAAATGAATCCCAGTAGGATAAACCCTAAGAAATCTATGCTATGATACATCATAATGAAAACTTTTGAGAACTAAAGACAAAATATCTTGAAAGTAGCCAGAGAGTAACAACGCATTATTTGTAGGGGAACACTACCTACAATGACAACACTTTTTTTTGTCATCTGATAATCATGAAGACCAGGAACATCTTCAGAAGGAAGTGGCACATTTTTTTCAAGTGCTGAAAGAAAAGACTGATCAATTATGAAGTCTGTATCCAATGAAAATACCCTTTAGGAATGAAGAGGAGATAAAAACATTCTCAGATTAAGGAATGGTAAGAGAATTTGTTCCTGGAAAGCCAACTCATAAAGAATGGCTAAAGGAATTTTTCTAAATAGAAAGTAAATTTGGCAGAGACTGGCTAACTGGTCTTCAGTACCTCTCTTGACTTCATTGCTAAGCCTAAGCTAGACACATTTCCAGCATCCCTTACTCTTAGGAGTGATCGTGTAACTGAGTTCAAGCTAATGAGATATCATCCTCATTTGTTTAAGGACCATCTTATAAAAATTTTCCATGTTTGACTTTTTCATGTTCTCTCTTTCATTGGCTTGAGTTGAAGATGTTGGAAGAACAATATGAAAGGAGCTTGAATGCCTTAACTGCCCCTTAGAATAGAGCTGTCTACCTTCAGGATGAGCTGATTTGGAAGTAGAAATAAATTTCTGCCATTGGTTGTCAGCCATTTTACATGTTCTGTTTATTGTTACAGCAGCTGGTGTTACCTTGAGTAACAGAACAAACTATCACATAAGAGGTGGAGAGGACTAAATCAAGTGTGCCTGTACTATTTTATCATTCAGTGTTTATTCCTTCATCTATTATAACTGCAGATAATCTTTAAACAATCAGGAAAGCAGATTTTTGTTTTATGTTTTAGTGGGAGAGATTAAAATAAAGTTATTTTTCTTCTAACATGGAACTGTGATTAATTTCACTTGAAAAAAAAGTTGTGTTCAGATTGAAGGGCTAAGTGATTTTATTTTCAGGGATGCTAGATAAGAGTCTGGTGTCAGAATAAAGGGATTTGAGGTCATTGAGCTTCTGTAGCACAGTGGAGTGGGGTGGCAGGAAGAGAGAAAAGAAACCTAGAACTGGTTTGCTTAGATTTTAACTCTGGTTGATCTTACTCCAGTGGAAGTGGTGAGAAAAATTCTATGCAGGAAATATCAAGAAGCTATAGGTTGCAGAGGTGGGGAGTTAATGGGAATGAGAATAAATAGAGTGAAGAAGAAAATTCCCAAGTAGTCAAAATGCATTATCTTAATAAATTAACGCTGCACAATAAATAAAAATTGTATTTATGTGCACTGATAATATAGATTGATGGAAAAATCACTAGAGTTTCAGATTGTAATAAAAGAGCTCACTATTTTAACCTGTCTGATATTTTTGGAAGAGATTTGGAAGGTTTGTTTCTTTTGTTTGTTTGTTTTTAATATACAGCTTCCCACAAATGTGTGTGTATATGTGTTGCATGTTTACGTGTTTGAGACAGAGAGAAAGATGGAAAGAGAAAAAGAGAGAAAGATTTTACTAGGTTATCTTTCTCTTCTTCCCTCCAAACCAAAGCCCTAAGAATATAAGGATTGAAGGAGAACAGAGGGACTCTTTTCTGAACAGCCCACAAACAAAGGACTTTTAACCATCAAATGAAGTTCGTGATTCCTGTCCTTTCTGCAGTAAGCCAAGAGATCAACAGTAATGCTGGGAAATATTTTCTCTGACCTTGAATGCATTTGCTAAGCCATTGCCTGAGTTGAATTTCCTTGAGATGTTAAATGGAACTCTGCCAAGTTGTGCCAGAATGAGCAAAGGGATGTGCTTCCCTGGGGGACTTGTGCAGTGAATCTGAGATGTTTCTGTGAGGTCTTGAGAACTATCGTTTTGTATCAACAGGGGGAAATCCACAGAGCTTCTGGTTTAAGACATTGTGTTCAATGGCTAAGCATTTCTTTCAAGCCTTACCATACTGCATTCATTTAGGCATCCCTATTCTTTTGGAAGGCACAGTGATGCGCAGACAATATGCGGAAGCCACATCAAAGATGATAGTGATCGTGGCCAGGGGGCATTTCAGATTATGTGAATGAATAAAAGCTGCTTTTCAAAAACAAGCTTTTTCTTCTCCAGTTGATGTACTGCCATAGATCGAGAGAGTGGCAACATTCTATTTCCTGTTGCTGAAATTGTGGGATTCTGGTGGGGCAGAAGAAGTGGAATTGTGTGTATGAAGGAACAGCTTGGCAATTTGTTTTTTGACCAGCTCTGTTCAAATTAAAGACTTGGTTTCTGAGAAATTCCTGGTTGTTCAGAAGTAATGCCTTGCTCTGGGTTTTGAAACACGTTCCATAATAATTTAATTTGTCCTAGGAACAAGAGCCTTGTTGGAAAGGAGTGTGGGTGGTCACCATGAGCACAGCAGTGGCTGAATATGGCCGAAGAGGAGAGCCCGGGGCCTCAGAACTCAACATTGGGACACTATTATTCACAAGGAACAAATAGCTCCTCTTAGGCCAAGTTAAAAACTAAACACACACTTTGAATATCTTAATTATGTATGCATACAATTCAGGCTATGGATACAGAGGATATCACTGACCCCTGTTGCCTCTACTTCCTATTTGGTGTCTGGTATTCCTTGGACCCCTAAAAAAAGATTTAATGATGTAGGCAATTAATAATCAGTTAGACCTTTACATATAGAATGTCCACATTCACTTCAGGTAACCATTCTTTATTCATTGAAATATTTTACACCCACACAGAAATGAATAGGTCACAGTGTAGTAAATACGCAGATACCCGTCACTCAACTGAACATTAAAATGCTACAGATAGACTTGATGCCCTTGTGCGACCTTTCCTATTTACATTCTCTTTCTCCTCCTTGGGAGTAAAGCTATGTTATCCACTCTTAGCAGTGAGCTCTGTGATAAGTTCTGTTATCCTCTGCCCCACCAAAACTAGAAAAATTTAGGTGAATTTTTGTACTTAATGTAAGTAAACTAAAATTGTTGAAGGGAAACTTCAATACCTACCTTAGGAGTCCAGAGTCTCATATTCCTTATCTGATAACATGAGCTTGTCTCTTTAGGTGGTAAATCATTTAGTTACTAGGGTGGTCCTAGTATGGCTCAACAATGTGAACAGGTTATAAAAAGATGAAAGACCAGTAAGAATTTCTGTGAAAATATTTTTTGAACCTCAAGGTCTATTAAAACCATAACCTTTTAAAAGTGCCATTTGATGGACCAAAAGAAACAGTTAATTTATTATGTATTAAGACAAAAAAGTGGGGGAATGGGAGTATTCTGTCATCTACCAAATAATAATAACAGTAATAGTTGAAGAAGATTGAGCGCAAACTATATACCAATTAGTGTACTTGACACTTTATAAGGATATCTCACTTTAATAGTCATATCACTTTTTTTGAAATAACTATTATTATTATTCCCATTTTGCAGATTAATAACCTGAGGCAAAAGGTAAATGACTTACAAATAACATAAAACAGGTCAGCTCTCCTAATTGCTTTGTAAGCCTATCTGTTCTCATCATTCTCTCTTTTATTAAATATGGATTGACCACCTACCATGTGCCAAGCCCTTGTTCCAGATCAGTCCTGTCTGACAGAAGCAGAACCCAAGTCGCATATGTCATTTCAAACTTTCAATAACTACTTAAAGAGCAAAAGAAAAACTGGGCAGACTAATAATGTATTTTATGTAACTCAGTATATCCAAGTTAGTATCATTTCAACATATGTGTTACATTTTATATTCCTTTTTCTTACTGAGTCTTTGAAATCTAGTGTGCATTTTATACTCATGGAATATCTTAACTCAAAGTAACTACATTTCAAGTGCTTCGTAGCCACATGTGTCTAGCGGCTACCTTATTGGACAACATGTGGCTAATGATTTGGGATACAACACTGAGTAACACAAAAATTTCTTTCCATTGTGAAATGTAAGTTGAACATATTAAGGAAGGAACACACCTGTTTCATTGAAGGAACAGCCTTAAGGTCACTGCAAGAACTTTGAATTTTACTGAGTGCTATATACCGTCTTTGGAGAGTGTTATATAAAGAAATGACATGGTATGACTTAGACAGGATCTCTCTGGGTGCATACTGAGATAGGTTGTAATGAGAAATTGGGGGGAGAGTAGAAGCCTGCAGGCCATTTAAGAGATAACTGCAATAATCCAAATGGAGTATAATAGTTTGGAACATAGTGTTAAAGGTGGAGGTGGTCAGATATAGTTGGATTCTGGAGATATATTATATATATATATATATATATATATATATATATATACACACACACAAACATATATACACACACACACACACATATGCATATATATTTTTTTAATTCTTTTTAAAATTATTGAAATGTAGTCAACATACAGTGCTATATTAGTTTCAGGTGATTTGGATTCTGGATATGTTTTATCTGATAGTTAAAATACCAATTTAAAGGTATGCCTGGGTGGCTCAGCCAATTAGGTGTCTGCCTTTGGCTCAAGTCATGATCCCAGGGTTCTGGGGTTGAGTCCCACATCAGGCTCCTTGCTCAGCAGAGAGCCACCTTCTCCCTCTGCCTGCCACTCCCCCTGCTAGTGTTCTCTCTCTCTCTCTCTCACAAATTAAAAAAAAAACTAATTTTTTTTTAATAAACAAAAAGCATTGCTTTTTAATGTGCAAAGGACCTGGTTAGAAAATACAATAGAAGAAAAATTCCGCTTTCAGTAGCCACAGAAGTCAGAATACCTGGGAAATAAAGTCGAGGGAAGTGAATCTAAATAAACCAAAACTTTAAAACTTTAGCAAAGAATCTTTTTTTTTAATTGAATGAATGGTAAGACACACCCTGTTTTCAAATGGGAAAAAATCATTTTATATTTTTTCTCTCTGAGTTTATCTAAAAACTTAATGCAATCTCAATGGAAATATCTACTTTTAAATTAGACAAGCTGATTCTAAAGTTCACAAGAAAAGTAAAATATGCACGTATAGCCAAGAAAATTCTACAAAAGAAAGTTAGCTGGGGAAATTATCCCTTCCAAATAATAAAAGGCCCTATAAAACTCTACTTAATAAAGAAGCTTGAGGGGTACCTGGGTGGCTCAGTTGGTTAGGTGTCAGCCTTTGGCTCAGGTCATGATCCCAGGGTCCTGGGATTGAGCCCCACATTGGGCTCTCTGCTCAGTGGGGAGTCTGTTCTCCCTCTCCCTCTGCCCCTACTCCCTGCTTGTGCTCTCTCTCTTGCTCTCTTCCAAATGAATAAATAAAATCTAAAAAAAAAAAAAAAAAAAAAAAAAAAAGCTTGAAAGAGCATATGAATGTACAGATAGATCAATGGAACAAATTAGAGAACTCCAAAATAGACCCAAATACATATGGAAAGGTGGCATTTCAAAGCAGTGGATAAAAGATGGATTATTCAAAAAAATTTTTTTAAAGATTTTAAAAAATACAAATTTAAAATGTGCAATAGATCCTTCCTTATGAATGTTAAGAAAAACAACTCTAAGCCTATAAATAAGACTAAGAAGATAGCTGCATTTTTTTAAGGATTAATTAGTTTTCTAGGAGAATATACCATTGGTTGATATCACATTCTGTGAATTAAAGGCACACACTTTAAGTTACATGATAACTTCTTGATCTGTGAATGGTAGAGATGCAAATGAGTTCTTTTTCATTGAAAAAAAAACACTAAAGAATATGATATGTTGCCATGAACTAGCCTTATACCTAACCTAGCAATCTTATACTAACGCTTATCTGTAAAATTGCTTATAAATATTCAGCTCCCCATTCTTTGAATCAATCATGCCATCTTCATGGTTTCCTCATTTTTTAATATGTTCAAGAGTATCTTTGACAGATGCTTTTTCTAATTTGTGTAAGTCATGCTTTCAAGAATAATTTTTTGAAAATTATTCTTTGACACTAATGACATTGACAGTAGATTACAGTGGAATTTGATGTTGTTCACAACACCAATGATCACCACTTCCTTTGCTTTCAAACTCCGGGTTTGCTCTGAGAGAAAACACTTACCCTCTCTCTCCTTCCTTCCTGCTACTTTTACTCTCTGACTTTATCTTGTTTCAGATCAAACCAGTTTCTCCTGTATCCACTTCTTTCCTACCTCATTAATCCCCATAGTATGTAGTAATAATGTAATGATTATCCTCATTATTGCCTCTTTACTGTGTGTTTTCTGTAAAACCCTAGTAACCAGGTTGTTCAAATATCTGCATCTTCTTCTCTAAACCCAAGTTCCCAGAGTCTGCTGAATTGGTATGATAGCTTATTCCTTCTCCCCTTTCTATCTCTGTTCTGGGACCACCTTCCATTACTGCTACTGTATCCTCTCTAATCTGAGTTTTTCCTTCTCAAAATACTTCAATGGTTGTAACATATCTTCGTTTGCGAATCAAATACCTTTGAAGGGCAGGCAAGGGTTTTTCATAATCTGGCTACCACCAAATTTAAATTCTGCCATCTCCTTTATTGCACGGGATACCACAGCGCACTAAGCTCTGTGAAGTTCTTCTAATAAGCCTTCCTTCCTTTAGCTTTTTGGTCTTTATTGTGTTGCCCTTTGCCTTGTATGCTCACCCATCTTCCCACTGGTGCCTCTGTAACCAGTTTCCTGGCAAAAGTACCTGTTCTTCAAATTTCACCTAAAGGTTTCATTGTAAAGCTAGTTTTTTGCGGGGGCGGGGATTGCTTTTTTTTTTTTTTTTTAAGATTTATTTTTTTTTGAGAGAGAGAGGGGTGGAGGAGGGGGACAGGGGCAGAGGAGAGAGAGAATCCCAAGTCAAACTCTCCACTGAGTGTGGAGCCTGATACTGGGCTTGATTTGATGACCCTGAGATTATGACCTGGGCTTAAATCAAGAGTCTGACACTTAACGGAATGAGCCCCCCCCCTCACCCTGGGCACTCCCTTTTTTTTTTTTTTTTTTTTGAGAGAGAGAGAGTGCACGTGTGCAGGAAATTGGGGATAGGGGGTGGAGGGGAGGGGTAGAGGGAAAGGGAGGGAGAGAGTCTTAAGGAGGGCTCCATCTCACACCCCTGAGATCATGATCTGAGCTAAAATCAGGAGTCTGACGCTTAACTGACTGAGCCACCCAGGCACCGCTTAAAACTAAAGTTTAATCTTAAATGTTTCATCATAAGGGAAGACTATTTTGATGCCACTCAGCAGTTATAGGTATTCTGTCTCGAGTATTCCCATGGAATTGTTCAGTTTATAAAACCCTTATAACAATTATTATACTGTATTTTATTTACATGTAGGCATGTCTTCATGGTGTTATTTGTTTTAACCTCCTCTATTTTTAACACCTTAATTTTTAATGGGGCTTCGTCTCTTACCAACTGCTTATCCATCATTTTGTGGCTTTAGTAATTTTACCATACATAGTTAAAAATTTCTGTCCCGAAATTCTCTCATAGGGGGACTCATGGAGATTGATTCTAAATGTATTTTGTAATTATATTTTTATTTTGAGTTCATTTTCAGCAGGGATTAATATGTTCTCAGAAAATGTATCTTTCCGGGGAGGTTTACTTAGCATTTGCTTTCGCAGGTACCCCAGGTGTCACTACTATGGAAATGCATTTATGTTCATTTCTTGGCTTGGAGTTTATAAATTAGATTGTGGGTAGGTAAATATTCTTAGATCAATTTTATTTCTTCATTGTGAATTAATTCCAACTCCAAACCCCTGTAAGAGCAAAATTGAAGGTAACAGTTCTCAGAGGAGGATTTTCCCACCCGGATTGTAAGCCAGGAAAGAAAAGGTTATTTGCTTATTTTTTTCTTGCTGTTTAATGGATTTTCTTTAGCTCATCCTTTCACTAACCCCCAGAGTATATAATATCAGCTATCTTGCTTCTGCCATCAGACTCTTACATTTTTGTCCCTTTACTACATGTTTTCTCTAAGCTCCTGATAACCAGGTCACTCAGATGTCTGCAGCAGGCCCATGTACTCAAAGTGCTAAAAAAAATAAAAAAAATAAAATAAAATTGTCAATGATGAATCTAATATCCAGCAAAAATTATCCTTCAAATGTGAGGGAGAAGTTAAGACATTCCCACGTTTGCTAATTCCTCTACCAGTTAAGATCTATTGACCCCCTTCAGTGAATTTTTTTTGAAGTGTTTTATTTAAATTCCAGTTACTTGACATACAGTGTGATATCAGTTTCAGGGGTACAATTTAGTAATTCAGCACTTCCATACAACACTCCGTGCTCATCATGCCAAGTGCACTGCTTAATCCCCATCACCTACTTAACCCATTCCCCCCACCTCCCTTCTGGTAACCATTAGTTTATTCTCTATAATTAAGAGTCTGTTTCTTGGTTTTTCTCTCTTTTTTTCCCCCTCATGATTGTTTGTTTTGTTTCTTAAATTCCACATATGAGTGAAATCATACAGTATTTGTTTCCTCTGATTTATTTCCTTTAGCATAATGCACTCTAGCTCCATCCACATCATTGCAAATGGCAAGATTTTGTTTTGTTTTATGACTGAGTAATATTCCATTGGATGTATGCATTCCACATCTTCTTTATCCATTCATTAGTCGATGGGAATTTGGGCTTTTTCCATAATTTAGCTATTGTTGATAATGCTGCTATAAACATTGGGGTGCATGTATAGCTTTGAGTTAGTATTTTTGTATTCTTTGGTTAAATACCTAGTAGTGCAATGGCTAGATTGTAGGGTAGTTCTATTTTTAACTTTTTGAGGAACCTCCATACTGTTTTCCAGAGTGGCGGCACCAGTTTGCATTCCCATCAAGAGTGTGAGAGGGTTCCCCTTACTCTGCATCCTTGCCAACATCTGTTGTTTCCTGTGTTGTTAATTTTAGCTATTCCCCTTCAGTAAAATTGTAACTGTAGTTACATTTTCCAACTTCAGAACTTCCATTTGTTTCTTTTTTTATAATTTCTCTTTATTGTTATTCTCTATTTGATGCAACATTGTCATCATACCTTCCTTTATTTCTATAATTATGGGTTCCTTTAGTTCTTTAAACATATTTATAATGACTACCTTGAAGACTTTGTTAAATCTGACATCTGTTTGCTCTCTTTCAGGTACTTTTCTTTCAGTTGCCTACTTTTTAAGGGTATAGGTCATACTTTTCCGTTTCTTTGCATGTCTCATAATATTTTTTTGGAAACTGGAAAATTTTTAGATAATGTTACATAGCAACACTGGGCACTAATTCCCCACTCCAGGGCTTGTTACTGTTATTTACTTGTTTATTTGATTAGTGACTGGCTAGATTATTTTAGTAAAGTCCATTCCATCCTTCCCCTTCCCCCCATAGTGTGATGACTTGTTATTCCTCACGCCCTGTAGTCTAGGAAATGCCCAGTTACCCCAAGTGACAGTGGCTTTGGTAGGACTCTGTGATTGTCTTTTTCCCTGACCACACCCAGCTTTCAAGATCTACTGCCTGCCTGCTGATTGCTCTCTTGTTTTTAATAAAGCTTTGGGAGTATTACTTGCTGCAGGGCCTTACCCAATCAAATTTTGGTTCTTTTGAAGGAATAGTTCCTGAGGTTACTGTTTGAGATTTGTTCTTATCACAGGAAGGCTCCTTTCAGCTGTCTCTTTCCCTACTTCTCTTTGGCAAACTAGCCAGTCTACAGTTTAGCCTGTATCTCCAGCAATACCAATACCAAAAATACCAATCTCCTCACAATTTCTGTGTTTGAGAGCTTTTTGAGGCTTGAACTTCTCCATACTCTGTTTCAATTGAAGTCTGTTCCATTGGGAAGTGATTCAGAGCAATCAGGGCAGTACATTTGTAATCTGCAAAGGCCTGTAGGATGTTGGTGTTCTTTTCTTTTCATGATTAATAAAAACATACAAACTTACTATGTGCCATGGTAAACCTTTCCCCTTTTGTGTTTATGGTATTTCTTTAACATACATTTTAAGAAAGGTTTTTAAGTCCTAGGCAGTGTTCAAGGTGCTTGAAAAATATTAGCTTGCTTAACCTTCATGCCACCGACAAGGTATACACAGTGAGTGGTGGAGTTGAGGTTGAACACAGGAAGTCAGACTTCAAAGGCCCAGCTTCTAATCACTACACTATGCTACATATATGCATGTTGTGTTGCAAAATGTATATATTTGGTCACATGGTGATGGAAAAGTGATGGATGCTTTTGTAGAGAAAAAAGTTATAATTCAGACACATACAAATTTGGCCAGTGCTCACCAACTGGAGCCTCCGTGTTCTCATCTGAGAGAGCAAGAATAACTTCCTAATCATGTTGTTGAGGTGATCAAATGAGATCATGTGTATGAAGTGTCTGATAAGATGCTAGGGTTAGTAAGAATTATCTTACTTTACCCGTAAGAGGGTATTTTGCTATTCATTGTTCTCTATTTTTTATGGACATCCCTATAATTTGTCCTTACGTATTTGCCACAAATTAAAGATCACTCCCTGAGAAAAGACTCAGAAGCTAAAGAAAAGATGTCTCCTTAAAATGTCAAAATCACTGCACATCAGAATCTAATTTTGGTGATAACACATCAATGAAGGAATCAAGGAATAAGGACTACAGAGCAATTGCATAATACTTAGATATTGCAAAGGGAAAAGGAAATCTGTGGTATTGCTAGGTAAGGACTGGTATAAAAGACCCCTGCTCTCTGGATGTCTCTCCTTCACAGGATCTGTTTTTCTAGATTGTTGGCTACACTATCCTGTTGCTTCCTTCTGACCTGTTTCCTCACCTCTAAAACACTTGGGGATCTAGTTTGGTTTTTCTAGACTCATAGTTCTTAAAGAGTGGTCTATGGAGCAGCAGCTTTAGCATGACTTGAGAATTTGTTAGAAATACAAACATACTAAGGCAGAAACATCAGTGGGCAGAACCTGGCAATCTACTTTAACAAATCCTTCAGGTAATTATGATGATGTCTATAGTTTGAGAACGACTGCTTTACCACAATTACCACTACTGCCACTGGGCAGAGGTCTTTATGCATAGATTCTTGGCCAGGAGGTCCTAAGTGGGGCGACCTTTGAATCAAGTGCCCAGTTGTGGTCATAGGAATTGTCTAGTGTGGCATTGGTGAATAGTACACTAATTCAGTATTGCCAGAATCCCACCAGAAGGAAATCGGATAATTTTTCTTCCAGGCCAAAAAGGGCACATATTATCATAGAGCGTTTAGAAGGTGACCATCATCCTTCACTCTCTAATTTCTGACTAATACAGCTTTTTGAGTTCCATAATGTAGACTTGTATTGCCCTTGGCCTTTGCCCAGCCTGTTCCCTGTGCCTGAAATTCTTTTTCTCTCTCTCTTTACCTAACTAACACTGACTTTCTCCTCAGGTTTCAACTTAACTTCAATTCCTTGTGTGTGGCATTTTCTGAGCCCATAATTGAAGTTAAGTCCCCTCCCTTCCTTCCTTCCTTCCTCCCTCCTTCCCTTCCCTTCCCTTCCCTTCCCTTCCCTTCCCTTCCCTTCCCTTCCCTTCCCTTCCCTTCCCTTTCCTCCCTCCCTCCCCCTCCTCCCTCATAGAACTGTTTCAGTTTGCAATCATTATACTCCATCACAGTTTTATCTATGGGGTATTTGGATTCATATGTCTGTCCCTTGGGAGACTGTAATCTCCTTGGGAACTAAGAGTGAACTGATTTTCCTTCACAGATGCATTCTCAGTTGGAGCACCCAACAATTATAAACAAATAAATGAAAAAGTTCTAGTTTACTAACATTTTGTGTTATCTAGAAGTTAATTTGTGCCCATGTGAAGAAATGCTGTTTAGTTTCTGATTATTTCAGTTTGGCAGTTTATGTGCCAGACATTCTTTTAGAGCTAGAGATGAAGAAGTACATAAAACAGATAAAATATGAGTTCTCTTGAAGCTTACATTCTAATTTCTTTCTTTCTTTATTCTTTTTAAAGATTTTATTTATTTATGTGAGAGAGAGAGCACAAGCAGAGGGGAAGGACAGAAGGAGAAGCAGACTGCCCCCTGAGCAGGGAGCTGGATGCAGGAATTAGTCCCAGGACCCTGGAATCATGACCTGAGCTGAAGGCAGATGCTTAACTGACTGAGCCACCCAGGCTCCCTATGTTCTAATTTCTATCAAAGTCCTATAAGTAAAGCTATGAAGTAAAGCTATGAAGTAAAGCTATGAAGCTAGGTTGCTGAAAAGTATACACCCAACTTCTATAACAGAACTTTTAAAATTTGAATTAAAGTTAAACTAAGTTGAAGAGAATATAATTAGTATAGTTAAAGAGAACATGTAGAACTATATAAATTAGGGTAGTTCTTAATTTGGGATTCCTTGTTACAAAAATTATTCTGAAACCTACAAGGTGACTTGGTCTCCAACATACATTTCTAAAATACAAAAGATGCCTTCATAAAATCACAATGGCCTCAGTGGAAAATATGTATTTATATCCAAAAAATAAAATTTTAATTTACAATATAATAATTTCTCATTTTTGGCAATGGAATGCTAATGGTAGATTGTTAAGGAGAGTGATTTAAAATGAATGGGAGCAAGTTTTTGATTCAGTTGGCAAAGTTTATTTTTAGAGGGAATTAGCTGCTCTTCAGGAGGTGAACTAGGAGTTCGGAGAGAAAAACTGCTGATCTCGCTGGCAAATGCATGCTTACATAATTTACACAAACAAATACATGGCCTTTGGTCAACAAAGCGGAATAGTTAATGTCTCTAGAAACTGGTTATCCTGGCATTGGTCGTTTCAGCCCTATTCTAGATTGCTCAGGTATTAGTCTCCATGACCAGAATCAGAGATTAAAAAACAAAACAAAGCAAAACCCATAGAAACTGCTTGGAAGGATATTAGACCCACTGTTTCTAGAGTTGTAACTGGTTAAAGTGCTTGATAACTCCCGGACTGTGTTTGGTCAGCCCTGTTTGTTCCCATATCCATGTAGCAGCTGCTCACAGTTCCTAGCATGTGGCACAAGCAGAAATACAGCTGAGCTCTCTTAATCAGCTGAAGCTTCTCACACCTAATTAGAATTTCATCCTTCTTCCTTTCCTCTGTTGAAAAGTGATTTAATGTTCTTAATTAGTTCAAATATAATATGTGACACCCCAGTCTTGACAACAACAAGGACTTATCCAAAAATCAAGGACGAATTCCTCCTTCATGAAAATTAAAGATTAAAAAAAATTAGCTAGGGGGGCTCCTGGTGGCTGTCAGTTGAGTACCCAGCTCTTGGTTTCGGCTCAGATCATGATTTCATGGGTTGTGGGATTGAGCCCCATGTGGGACCCTGTGCTCAGAGGGTGGTCTGCTTGAGATTCTCTCCCTCTCCCTCTGGACCCCCCCACACTGTCTCTCTCTCAAATAAATAAATAAATCTTTAAAAAAATTATCTAGAATAATTTAATCTTTCCTAAGTGAGTCCATTTTTTAGTTTTTAAACTTGTCACATTGGAGAGGTGTCACTGTTGGTTGTCAGTCATTGTTAATTCAATCAGATACACCAGAAAGAAAGGAAAATGGAAGGGGAGGAAGGAAGGAAGGAAGGAAGGAAGGAAGGAAGGAAGGAAGGAAGGAAGGAAGGAAGGAAGGAAGGAAGGACGGACTGAAGGAAGAGGGGAGGGAGGGGAGGAAGGAAGGAAGGAAGAAGGACCCCTCCTCCACCACACCCCTGTGTTAGTCCAAGCCCTTTAGGGAGATTTTGTAAGCTTTAATGTGATCCCTCCTCTTATTGTAACTCCCCCTCCCCCTTAACAAATAAAAACCTGGCTTGTCTTTGAAGTCTTAACTGCATCAAAGGCTAGCTCCTATTAACTTAAATTACCCTCCTAAAAGCCTGTCTACAGTTAGCAGTTCATGAAAAGGATGCCCTGTTTTGCTGTCCCCTGGTTTCTCAAAGCAGAAGAACTCTTAATTGATCTTCCTGCATTTTTGCATGAAATAAATAGTGAGCAGAAAAATGCCACCTCTATTAGAGATCCTTGAGGCAGATAGAACTGAAGAAATATATCTGGCTCACACTCTGGGGTTCTGGATTTAGAAGAGAACTAGAAATTGAAAAACTGAATTTATACTTGAAGCCAACAAAATACTGACTTTTGATTGATTTTTGTGGCAGAGTGACAGTAAAATATTCTTCGACATAAACTAGCATTTTTAGGGTATTTAAAAAATTCAACATTGTAACAATATGAATTGTTAGACTTGCAGATTTGAAGTAGTTGAAAAAAATTAATTTCTTCTAAATCTTTGCCAGATTTATTAAACAGATCAATTTGTTTATTGTATAAAATATCCATATCTGTTTATATCATTATAAAATTGTTCTTCACATCTGGAAATTTTCCCTATATCTTCTTACCTGTAACATGGCTGAAGACCAGTATTAAGTAACCCTTTAATTTTCTCCTCTAAATAAAACAATATACAAATATTGTTTTCACTACAAGATACAAATTAATTCAGAAGAGGGATGATAAATACTTTTTACCACAAGATACAAATACATTCAGGGAAGTGATGATAAAATCACCAGTTTTGTGAGATTCTATACAAATTATTATTTGGAAAAATAAATCAACTTCATTCATTCTTTAGAAGACAACTAATTAAACTGTGCTATTAAGATCTAAATTTTTATTTAGCAAAATAATGTTAAATTGTAATTGTTGCCTAACAAGGTGAAGAAATTAAATTGCTTTATTTTTTTTACATCTGTGATTTTCTGAAATGTTTTGCCCTGTTGCTTCATTTATTTGCAAAATATGAAGTTAAAATTAAGTGCAATGATACACATACCAGGAAATAATATTTCCAAAGTCTCCTTCTAAGTGATACTTGATAAAATTCTGGGAATAGCAAGTCTAACAGAATAATATATACTTCAGTGTATTATTGTCAATAGCAAGAATGCAGATGATAATCGAAATTTATTTTATGTTATTAGAGCAGCTTGTCCATACTAAGCCCAGAATAACTACTTAATCTCTTTAAACAGGGGTTGTAAAAGAAAATTACAGCTAGTGCAGGGTAGCATGTGGCTTCCTTGCCAGCAACTGCCAAGAGAACACTTATCCAAATAACTAAATTAGACCAGCAATTCATCATTAATGGGGTCCCCTCTCTAATATTCAAATATTTATGGCTTCACCCAACATAACGTGTAACAAAACATATCTAGTTCTCTTCATGTCAACTATGAAAAAAATTTCTTCTGTTATTATTTGATCATAGTGATACTTTATAATGGCACCCAGGAGGCTATACTGCAAGTATACTTGGAAAGGAAGGATAGCATTTTGATGCTGGCAAATATCTTGGAAGTCACTTTGTTCAAATGTCTCATTTGAGAGACAGTAAAACTAAGAGTGAAAGGGATTGGTGACTTGCCCAAGGACACCAAATTTAAGGATGATCAGATGAAGAACAGGGCCTGGCTAAGGTTGGAAACTGAATGTCAGCCATGAGTAGTAGAAACAAGCTTTAGTGGTAGAAAGAACCAATGGGTTACAGAGGAAATCTGATCCTAGGAACAATAAGGTGACTAGAAGAAAACAGTGAATGAGCATAAGGAGTATTGCCAAAAGATCCACGGAGTTTCTCTGTTAGCATCGTGCTGCAATTTGGGTCATCTTGAAGGTTCATGTGTTAGTTCCATGAAGATGATTCCGCTGACTTGAAATAGGCCATAGGAGTGTCAAGAGATATGTCAGCACTACTGATGTGAGTTATTAATGAGTTATCAATGTGATCCTTGTTTCTCCAACCAGCTTATCGATATCTTCAATCCCATGGCAAAAGTTTTTTGCTGTCCTCCGCCCGTACTGACTTACACAAAGCCATGGAGATGATTGATTTAGAAACTAAAGAGCTCAGGCAAAACTAAATTCAATGACAAATCCCACTGAAGGTGAGAGTGTATATCTAACAGAAGAGGATTAACATCCTGGTTAAAAGCATGGGACCTGGGGACAGAGGACCAGATTTTAAATCCCACCTCTGTCACTAGCAGTTTGACTTTGGGCAAATTGTTTCCCCTTGCTTTGGTTCTTTAAATACATCTATAAAATGGGAATAAGTAATAATAGGGCTGTGACTTAGATGAGATAACAAATATAAAATGAATAGTGCCAGTCCCACAGTAAGTGATACTATGATATCTAAGTGATTCCTATGGAATCTATCTCACTATAGACTCAGAAAGCACTTAAGTTGTTTGTGTGTGTGTGTCTGTGTGTGTGTGTGTTTTAAGGTAACTCCGTATTTTCATCTAAGAAACTTTATCAATCTATTTGGCATTACACAAAGTTTGAAAAACTACACACAATTTGAAAAGATAGTTTAGCTTCTATAGATGCCTTTGTAAAAGAGGATTTGGGGAAAAATGGATTTTTGCTTAGAATGAAAATCGAAAAAAATTGAAATCTACATTTTTGGATTGTTAAAATAATGCACTAAGTCCTCTTGGGTCCATGCATAAAAAAGATTTGGTTTTGTTTAAGGATTTGCAAACCTTGGAAATAGGGAGATATGAAAATTAGCATCTATTTCATGCCAATTATATGCTAGTAACTATTTTAAGTGCGTTAAAATCAGACCCAGTAAACAACTTGAGTAAATTTTACAAACATAACTGTAAGTGAAGAAAATCAAGTCACAAAATATTACATACAGTACCATTCTGAAGTCAAAATAGGCAAAATTGATATTTTTAGTGTTATATACCAAACTGATTAAAAAATATTTTTTAAAAAATCCAGAGAAGTGATTATCATAAAAAACAAGGTAGTAGTTACATAAGGAGATAAGGAAGAGCATGTGTAATAGAGAAGAGATCAGCAGGGGGGAGGGGTCACGGTTTCAGGATTGCTGGCAGGGTTGATGTCTATACTTGTACCCTGTACATTCATGTTTATTCACTTTTGTAGTATAGTATTATATTTCAGAATAAAAAGTAAGCACCAAAATTTTAAGAGGCGAACATTTACAAAATTGCCATAGTTCCCAGACAGTATATACTGCCTTGTCAGAAATGGTAACAATTATGGTAAATGAGACCTGATTCAACCTGCATTTGGAATCTCAGTCTCAGCTACAAATGCCTGATTCCACAGGCAATTTGTAGACAGGAAATATATAGCAAATTGGTGCTCAACAAATATACCCGACAACAAGTTTAATGAAGATGGCAGTGTTTCAATACCAAATGAGGAATGAAACTTGTCAGAATCATGGTGTCTTATAAACAGAAATGATACATGAAGCATTTCATCATCTTCATCATGTCTTACTAAAATGATTTTGTGTCTTTTAAATTGAGCAATTGACTTGGAAGCAATGTTTCAACTTGTGGCCTTGTATTAATAGAAGCCAAGAGAGTAATGGGGCAAAATATACTTAGTGATGAGTCAAAAGTGAAACTGGTTTGGCAGATCTATCTCATCTCAGTGGCAAATAATTAACTTACAATGAAAACTGAATACAGCTATACTGAAGTATAACTGAAGGTCAGTTTTTGAAGGCATAGCTAACTGTGAATGGGTTTATGGATTTCATGGACTATTGATTTATTATGGAGGATCAAAGGCACTTATTCCTCATTGAGTAACATTGAGTTCATCAACTCCCAATATTCCTAATTTTTGTTAATGAGGTTTGTAATTGGGTGCCAGATTGTATTTTCCACAGGTGGCTGCAACATTATCCCCATTCACACATGCTCTTCTAAGACCTTACTTTTCCTCCATCATGAAATAGAATCTGATTCGCTCCATATGAAACTGGGTGGGTTTATACCTTATTTGTAATCAATAAACTGGTAAGTATGATGCTGTGTAATTTTTGAGGCTAAGGCATAAAAAATAGTGCTACCTCTATCTTACTTGTTAGAATACTCATTATTAAAGCCTTCAGAGGCCATATAAACCATTGACTGCCATGAGGCTGCCATGTTGTAAGGAAGCCTAAAATATTCATTACATGAAGGGCACATGTTGTGGACAGGAGACTAAATGAAGAGAAAGTGACGCCCAGCTAGCTGGTTGTTGCTTCAACACCCCCAACATTAGATGTTGTGGCTACAGCCATCGTCTGACTATAGCCACAATTCAAAACCAAAATTGTTTATAAATTCTTTTTACCCACAAAATTCATGAGCAGTAACTTAATATTCGTTGTTGTCTTAAGTCACTAAGATTTAGGTCACTTTGTCACAGGCAGTAGTTAACTGACCAATTAACTGGGTTAGTCTTTTGATCTTCAGGGCTATTCATTCTCATTGAGGGATTACATACAATATTCAGGAGACTTTATACATATATCCATATGATATTTGTAATTGATTAGTTCAAACTATTTGGCCAACCTTGCAAAAGTTCGATATCATTCATTTGATTTCTGAGGTGGCTATTTATGATCCTTTTGACAAACCCATGAATGCAGATTTTTGGTCCACAATATATAATCCAAGGTGACATCAGCAAAAATGGCAGAGTAAAAAACCTTTGAAAATCCTCTCCTCCATAAAAGCAAGGAGAACACTGGCAAAAATTGTCAGGGTTTAGTTTTTCAAAACTGTGGAAATTACCCTATGGATTGCAGCAATTTCTGAAAGATTTACCTAAGAAAAATAGCTGAATCTTGATAAGAACAGACTTTTATGGCATCTTAATTTGCCGTATTCCCACCCCCAGCTCCCCAGAAGACTTAAAAACCAATTGCTTGCAATCATCCTGAAAACTAGCAGCCTGGCAACCACTGGTGATGACAAAATGGATTTAGACTTTCTTCAAAATCCCATTCCTAGAGGAAGATCATTATTTGACCTGTCAGGTGGTTCACTGGTATACACTATTACCAAGACTGTCTTGTTTGACCTGACTGGGAGTTTGCTTCATATAAGCTGCCTTTTCCTTAGAGGCATTTGTTGCAACAATCAAAGGCAATTGTGTAACATCACAGTTGCCTGGGGTAGCAGAGAAGGGTTGGGACAAACAATAAGCAAACTAAAAAGTTTAAAAGGAAAAGTGGGGGAATGGGATGCCCTTAAATGATTTTGAAAAGCTCAAATTTGTTCCTGAGAGTCTCAGATTACTCACATATGTAGGGCTGTGCACATGCCTAGGACTGTGAGCATGCTAAATGCTAACCTCCGACTGACCTTGAGGTTCTGCATAAGCAGGAAGTGATGGCTAAGGCAGAGTTATAAACTGCCTGTTTGAATGCTGAGGGTTTACCCCAACACACAGACAGAATCCCTCAGCAAAGACTGGAAGATTATTGGTTGCAAGCATTTAAGGAATCTCTGTTCAGTCATTAGCTGTTCAAATAGCTGAATGGAGACTTCAGTGAACACACAACAAAAAATATAGACTAGAAAAGTTTTAAAGCTTTACTTTGATAGATTCTTGAGATATCTAAGATTCATTCCTAGCTAGATTTTTTTTTTTTTTGCTCTTGTAAATGGTATCTTCTTTTGGTTAATGTTTTTCTAGCTTTTGTTTTATCAAAAGAAACCATGTATTTATCTCTATTATTTGAACTATGTTCATGATTCTTATTTTCTAGAAGTTTCCTAGGCAAATATTTTCCTAGGCAAAATATTCTTATTTTCTATATATTTCCTAGGCAAATAATCCTATAATCTGAGAATAATACTGGTTTTAGTCCTCCTCTCTTAAATGTATATCTCCTATATTTTTAAAAATCTTTTGTTTATATGCATCGCTAGTTTGGCAAAAAAAAAATTAAGTAACAATGTTGATAATTGTATACTGTCTTGTGATTTATGGGGCTTCTTCTAATATTTCATCATTTTACAAGGTGCTGATTTTGAGTATATATATATGTAAAGGATTTGTCATTGTTGTCATCTGTTTCATTTTATTATTTTATTCTATTTTATGAACCAGATATGGTTATAAAGCTTTGGCAGTTACCTTTTTTGGCATAAATGGGATGATAATATGCTATTGTATATTAGTTTATATAAATAGGTTTTCTTTTCTTTTCTTTTTTTTTTAAGGAGGCTCCATGCCCAGTGTGGAGCCTGACATGGGGCTTGAACTCACAACCATGAGATGGAGATCTGAGCCGAGATCAAGAGTTGGGCACTTAATCTGCTGAGCCACCCAGGTGCCCCCATGTATAGATTTTTCTAACCTTGAATCATCTGTGCCTTCTATTTTATATTGCATTATTTATGGTCAAAGAATATGGACTATTATATATCTACTTTAAAAAATATATTGAAACTGAGGCATCTGGGTGGCTTAGTCAGTTAGGTGTCCCACCCTTGATTTCTACTCAGGTCATGATCTCAGTATTGTGAGATTGAGCCCTGTGTGGGGCTCCACATTGGACGTGGAACCTGCTTAAGATTCTCTCTTTCCCTCTCCATCTGCCCTTACCCCCCCCAAAGAAATATGTGTGTGTGTGTGTGTGTGTGTGTGTATTCCAATATGTATTTTAAAGTTCATATATATACATATATATATATACACACACATATATATATGTATGTATATATAAAATTATAAAATTTTGTGACCAATATCTTGTAAACTGCACTAACTAGTCAACAGGCCATTTAAGAAAAATGTGTACTCTGGAGCACGTCATCATGCATCTGCCTTTGGCTCAGGGTGTAATACCGGCATTCTGGGATCGAGCCCCACATCAGGCTCCTCCTCTAGGAGCCTGCTGCTTCCTCTCCCACTCCCCCTGCTTGTGTTCCCTCTCTCGCTGGCTCTCTGTGTCAAATAAATAAATAAAATCTTTAAAGAAAAATGTGTACTCTGTATTTTCAAAGAATAAAATTTGATCTATATCTAATAGATCAACCTCACCCATTATTCAAATCTTATCTATGATTTTTTCTTTTCTATACTTATTTTCCCATGAATTGACAGAGGTAAAATCAAGTCTCCTGTAATTTTTGTTTCTGCTCATTTACCCTGCATTTTTTAGATTTTGGTTTATGTATTTGGGTACTATGTTATTTTTTGCGTAAATAAACACCATGAAGGACATTTTGTCACTATGGATTTTATCTTTTATGTTACATTATGTCCTGGTTGGTCCTACTTAATAGCTTTTGGCTTGAATTCCACTTACATAATACTAATGTGGGGACTGTAGCTTTGTGTTTTGTTTCTTATTCCCTTTTTTTCATTTACCTATATATTTTTGCCTTTTACAAAAATTTCCTCATTTGTACTTCCTTTTTTAATAAGTGTTATATCAGTATATAGTTGGATTTTTGTTGACTTAATTTAAGTCATTTTTATCAATGGTGAATTTATAGACAGAAGTGATTGTTTTAATTGTGTTGTTTTGTTTTATGTGATATCCTATACTTTTCCTCTGCACTTTCCACTTTGCTGCATGGTCTGTCTTTCCTCTTCCCCCTGCCAGACATTTACCCTTGGAAATTTGGATGCATTTATTTTGTATTTTTTTTAAAGATTTTTAAAATTTATTTTAGAGAGAGTGAGAGTGTGTGCATGAGTGGGGGGAGGGGCAGAAGGAGAAGCAGACTCCCCACTGAGCAGGGAGCCAGGAGCAGGGAGCCAGAAGCAGGACTGGATCCCAGGACCCTGGGATCATGACCTGAGCCAAAGGCAAACACTTAATCAACTGAGCCACTCAGGTATCCCTATTTTTATTGTTTTTTATGTGATTATCAATTTTATAACTGTAAATAGCCTATATAAGCCATTATTCTTCATTTATTAACTTAAAAATACTACAGTACCTATGAAAAATAATTATTTTTGAATTGGCTTCTAGATTTTTGCCCTGAGCCATAACTATTGTTTACATTATGAAGCTTTTCTTCAAGGGCAATGATGTTTACAGTCCTCTCTGCAATGAAACTTCTTATCACCTTTGCCCAGAAATCTGTATCTAATGGAATTCATGCTTACCACTGGTTGTGTGTATTTGAGCATTTGCCATTTCTTGGTGCATTCCTTTTGCTTACATCATGGTTAGCTCAATTCCTTCACTAGGCAGTTTGTTTAAAAAAACAACCAAAAATCTCATGCAGATTCCTGGTGCCCTTACATGTTTGAGAATACCTTTCTGGAATGTAAAATTTTATACAACATTCATTTTTGTCTCAGAACTCTAACAATATTCTGCTGACCTCTGAATTCTAATGTTGCTGCTGAGAAATCTGAGGTCACCCAATTTATCCCATCTGCATAGGATTGCTTTTTCTGTTTAAATGACTGTGGGATTATTTCTGTTTTCTTGGTATTAGGAATTTCATCAGGGTATTTTACAGAATTGCTCATTATGCATCTCTTCCTCCCAGAAAACAATATACTCCTTCAAGTTTTACATTCACTTCTTTCTTTTTTTAAATAAAATCCTCCTTAATATACCACCATACATAATGAGTCTCCAAAAAATACTGCTTTATACCAGTATCCATAGAATCCTCACTTAACTGTTTTTAATTGAAGTATGACTGATATAAAATGTTTTATTAGTTTCAGGTGTACAGGTCAACATATTGATTCAACTATTCTGTGTGTACTCAGTGCTCACCATGGCAGGTATGATCACTATTTGTCATCATAAAATGTTATTACAATATTCCTGACTATATTCCCTATGCCCTACGTTTCATTTCTTTATTTTATAACTGAATACCTCTTGTACCTCTTAATCCCCTTTATCCCACCCACCCCCATTTCCCCTCTGGCAACTACCAGTTTGTTCTCTGTCTTTAAGTCTGTTATTTTGTTTGTTTGGTCATTTGTTTTGTTTTTCTGTTTTGTTTTATAAGTAAAATCATATGGTATTTATCTTTCTCTGTCTGACTTAATTTACCTAGCATAATATCCTCTAAGTCCGTCCATGTTACAGCAAATGGCAGAATCTCATTTTTCTCTATGGCTGAATAATACCCCATTGTCTATCTGTCTATCCTACATCTTCTTTATACATTCATATGTTGATGGATATTTGGGTTGTTCCTTATATCGGCTATTGTAAATAATGCTGCAATATACATAAGGATACATACATCTTTCTGAATTAGTGTTGTTGTTTTTCTCCTTTGGGTAAATTCCCATAGTGGAATTACTGGATCATATGGTAATTCTATTTTTAATTTTTTGAGGAACCTCTGCACTGTCTTCTACAGTGCTTGCACCAATGTACGTTCCCATCAGCAGTGCACAAGGGTTCCTTTTTCTCCATATCCTCACCAACATTTGTGATCTCTTATCTTTTTGTTAATAGCCATTCTGACTGGAGTGAGGTGATGTTTCACTGTAGTTTTGATTTGCATTTCCCTGATGATTAGTGATATTGAGCATTTTCTCATGTGTCTGTTGGCCATCTGTATGTCTTCTTTAGAAATGTCTGTTTATATTCTCTGCCCATTTTTTTAAATTGGATCGTTTGATTTTTTTGGAGTTGAGTTGTATCAGTTCTTTATGTTTTTTGGATATGAACCTCTTGTTGGATACATCATTTGCAAATATTTTCTCCCATTCAGTAGCTTGCCTTTTTGCTTTCTTGATGATTTCCTTTGCTGTGCAAATGCTTTTTTATCTTGGTGTAGCCTCAGTAGTTAATTTTTGCTTGTTTCCTTTGCCTGAGAAGAAACATCCATGAATATTTCCTAAGGGCAATGTCTAAGAGATTACTGCCTGTTTTTTCTTTTAGGAGTTTTATGTTTATAGGTCTCACAGTTAGGTCTTTAATCCATTTTGAGCTCATTTTTATGTATGTTGTAAGAAAGTGGTCCAGTTTAATTATTTGCATGTAGCTGTACAGTTTTCCCAACACCGTATTTTGAAAAGACTGTCTTTTCCTCATTACATATTTATGTTTCCTTTGTCATAGATTAATTGACCATATAGGTGTGGGTTTATTTCTGGGCTCTCTATCCTGTTCCATTGATCTGTATGTCTTTTTTTTTGTGCTAGTACCATACTGTTTTGATCACCATAGCTTATGTAGTATATCTTGAAACCTGGGATTGTGATACCTCTGTGTTTGTTCTTCTTCCCAAGATTGCTTTGACTATTTGGGGTCTTTTGCGGTTCCATACAAATTTGTTCTAGTTCTGTGAAAAATCCTATTGGTATTTTGATAGGGACTGCATTGAATCTATAGATTGCTTTGGGTAATGTGAACATTTTAATAATATTCTTCCAGTCCATTAGCATGGAATGTCTTTCCATTTCTTTGTGTCCTCTTCAGTTTCTTTCATCAGTGTATTATAGTATAGATTTTTCACCTCCTTGGTTAAATTTATTTCTGGATACTTGATTATTTTTGGTGCAGTTGTAAATGGGATTGTTTTAACTTCTCTTTCTACTACTTTGTTATTACTGTATAGAAATACAGCAAATTTATGTATATTAGTTTTATATCCTGCAATTTTACCGAATTCATGTATCCGTTCTGATAGTTTTTTTGGTGGAGTTTTTAGGGTTTTCTGCATATAGTATCATGTTATCTGCAAATTGTGACAGTTTTATTTCTTTCTTACCAACTTTTGTTTGTCTTGTCTAATTGTTGCAGCTAGGGCTTCCAGTATTATGTTGAATAAAAGTGGTGAGAGTGGACATCCTTGTCTTGTTCTTGATGTTAGAGTAAAAAAAAAAAAAAAAAAAAAAAAAAAACACCTTTTTCTTAATTAAGAAATAATTATCATTTAAAAAATAATTTTCTGTCAATTTATTTCAAATGCACTAAAGCAGCCATGTGTTGGATCTGTTTTCTGTTTTCTACTTTTTTTTTTTTTTTTTTTTGAAGATTCTATTTATTTATTTGAGAGAGAATGAGAGAGAGCACAAGGGGGAGGGTCAGAGGGAGAAGCAGATTCCCTGCTGAGCAGGGAGCCTGGTGTGGGACTCCATCGTGGGACTCCAGGATCATGACTTGAGCTGAAGGCAGTCGCTTAACCAACTGAGCCACCCAGGCACCCTGTTTTCTACTTTCATAATCTATTTAGAATTGCATTCATCTTTGTTCTTCTTCCTTTTTATTCTTTGTACTATATATATACATATTATATATGTATAAAATATATATATATATATATTATATGTGTATAAAATTTTGTGTTATAGATTTCCTCTGTCACTTTCTCAAGTTTTTCCCCTCATAGGCTTCCTTTTCTCCTGATCTTTCCCTTTTGATTAATTTAGTTGTATTATCAACTTATCTTTAAGCATTTCATGTTTGCTTTTATTATTTTTGTGAAGGAAAAATTTGTTACAAGAAATTTTCTCATTTCCAAGGGTACATTGACTTACTTAGTTGAGTATTCAGCTTTTCCTCCCTTCTCCCCTCTCTTCCTCCCTTCTTTACTTTCTTCCTCCTTCTGTTTCTGTAACCTCTTTGCATGATTGCCATGCCATTTTGTTTAATCTTATTCATCTGTTTTACAAATATTCTTTGCAGCCAGATTTGCTTTCTGATGCTTTGCTTGATTTGCTTTCATGCTCAGTGCTCTGGCAGTCTGACCCATATGGATAGCATCAATGGACTCTCTACTCTTTAGCTTCCTGTTGAATTTGACCAATGATGACCCCTGCAGAAGATTGTGGGGAAGAGGGAAGGATATTTATTCCTGTATAGTTGTCACAGTTTGGTTGGCTGCATTCCTTGTCTGAACACTACAGCTCCTATCAGGCAGCCCTCTCCAGTTCTGTTAGCCATCTATCCATTCCTTTTGTCCCTTCAGGTCTTGGAGTAATAACAATTCCAATGTTACTAGTTTGGGGGGTACTACACTATTTCTTATGGTGTTTTTACATCCTACCCACATCTCTGTATGTGGTCCCTTTATTAAATTCCCTGCATATTACCCAATTTGAGTGTACATCTATTTCCTTCTGGATGCAGCAATTAGAATGAAGAATGCTCCCAGAAAAAAGACCCTATATTTGAAGAGTGCACTGATAATAAAGGCAGAGGGAAATAAAACTATGGAAATCTATTGAGTATATTGGCATCACAATTGCTAAATTGATTGCTGGTGGTCAGATGGAATACACTGTGGGTGAAGGCAAGATATTTTGAGTTCAAGTGACTAGAGCACTTGGTCACTATGGCAGCAGTGGTGATGATAACGTTGTGGGTCAGGTAGATTCTTTTTTTGGTCTTAACACACTCAGTGAGAAAAAGAAATAGAAATCTTTGAATATCCAATTGAGCATGTGAGTGGTCAATCAAAAAGCCCGATTACCAACTATAAAGGAATCCCTCATTTCCTGTAGTTACAGGGCAAATATGTCTGAGAACCTAGCTTGGGGTCTCATTTTAAGGGTTACTGAGAAGTAGTGAACATATATAGATATGTTCAACCTACCATGTCTCTTACACGAAAGTAAATTCCCCAGAGAAGAAAGACTGGTACTCTGAGACATGAGGAGAGGAACCAGTTGGGAAAATATACATGGCCTGAGAACTTTGATTCCCTCAATTTTCTGTGACCCACTCTTGCTGGCTGAGGAAGCCTTTCCATCTCCACTGAGGAATCCATCCATCCTCTGCATAAAACATTGACTGCAAGACTTGCACATAAGGGGCAGTTGTCTCACAAGCTGATGTCAATTATTTTCAGGGCACACCTATACCATTCCTCATTGCCTTCAGTCCTATAATGAGATTTAGATGCCAACGTAGCCCAGACAGAAAACACATTAAAACTTGATCTGGCAGAAGAGAAGACTATACACTAAAGTGTTATAAGATTTCACCAATCTGGGGTGGTGGATGGTGGGGATAGGGTAACTGGGTGATGGGCATTAAGGAGGGCACATGATGTGATGAGCACTGGGTGTTATGAGCAACTGATAAATTATTGAACCCTACATCTGAAACTAATGATGTATTTATATGTTGGCTAATTGAATTTAAATTTTAAAAAAAGAAAAGAGAAAAAAAAGATTTCACCAATCTGTATTGGCCAAGGTGTAAGTATCATATATGACAATGAAATCTAAGGGTCTTAGACAAAGAAAGAGAAATACAACCTTTGAGCAAAACAAATTATTATTTTTTAAAATTTTTTTAAAAGATTTTTATTTTTTTAAGAGAGAGAGAGCACGAGTGGGGGAGAGGGGCAGAGGGAGAAGCAGACTCCCTGATGAGCAGGGAATTGGTTATGGGACTCGATCCCAAGACTTCAGGATCATGACCTGAGTCAAAGGCAGTCGGGTAACCGACTTACCTACCCAGGCATCTGAGTAAGACCAACTATTGACATGAGTACACTCACCTAGAATTTAGTGCATTGACTTGAACATTTAGAAATGACATTCACAGTCTGATAGGTTAGCTAACTGAAGTTTGATCAAATGAGATTAAAATGCTGGAATATCCTTGGCATCCTGAGGAAAACTGAGAAATCAAGGAGATGGAAATATCGGTGGGGATCTTCTGTATGTAACTTGCTTCTAGAGCAGTCACCTGGTTTGTCCAGGACTAAGGTGTTTCTTAGACATGGGATTTTTTAATACTAACACCAGGATAGGCCAGGCAAACTGGGATGGTTTGTTACTCTAACTTCCACCCTCTAGCTATGCCCTTGAGAAGCCTGGAAAACACTCTTTAAGAAGCATGAAGCAATCCATTGGTGGTGACAGTGGTGTGGGAGGTGTCTAGCACTTTAAGTGCTCTCTAGTAGTTGCTTTCTCTAAGCCAGAGATGATTATAGGGGACACTTTAGTGGAATTAGGTTTCTGGATGGCAGTAGGAGTACTGGGATCCCACAGACATAGAAACAGGTAGTGGCCCATGAGAGAGCAGACCCACCCTGTGGTTATTTCCTGAGTGCCAAGTAGAAAAATAGAAATAGATTACTTGGGGTGCCTGGGTGGCTCAGTCATTAAGCGTCTGCTTTCGGCTCAGGGTGTGATCCCAGGGTCCTGGGATTGAGCCCCGCATCGGGCTCCCTGCTCTGCTGGGAGCCTGCTTCTTCCTCTTCCACTCCCCCTGCTTGTGTTAACTCTCTCGCTGGCTGTCTCTCTCTCTGTCAAATAAATAAATAAAATCTTTAAAAAAATTGATTACTTAATAACTCACAGAATCCAGACATTGGCTCTCTGACTTATAGATTGAGAGCTATTATGGCAGGTCATATAGGACTTCCCCTTCTCCCACATTTTGTCCCTCATACTCTCTCATATTGTAAAGCAAAAGCAATGGCACATTTATAGGCATATGTCTCAGTTATGGAGATTGGTGTCTCCATAAAATACTTGCATGATGCAGAGATTGATTTTTTACCAGCTCACTATTTTACTTTCCTGTTTGACCTGTGTAAGTCAGATGGATTATAAATGTTTGCATACCCAATCAGATGGAAATGCTAATCAGAATTATAGTTTTGGAGCAATATCTTGGAACAAATCGATACAGTCCCTAACAACTCATATATACGTACTGACTTAGCTAGAGCTTTCTCTCTTGTACTTAATAACAGGATAGTCGGAAGTAGTTTACCTATACTTATTGGAAACAATAGTGTTTCTTTTACTATCTTGCTTCAAGGATATGTCATCTCTCCTACTTTCTAACATAAGAAACGTATTTGCTTAATAACTGTTAATCCATCAATGGCAACCCTCCTAATGAATGAAAGCCATTAACATATATACAATTATATGTGTATAAAATTATATATAAATATATATATAATTATGTATACATTTTAATGAGAAAATTATGATTCGTTTCATCCCAATGCAGTATAACTAATAATTCTCAGAGGTGGAAAAATATATCAATTGAACAATAAAAACAGCTTTGTGACAGTAATAAATTAGAATTGGAAAGCAAATAAATATAGGTTGTAAATAATATTGTACTCACCAGAGGAGAAAGAGAAGACTTGATAATGGCTGGTGGACAAGGGTATGAGGGAGTTGTTCTTTGGAAGATGATGGTGAGTCAGGTTGACTGATATTTAGGAGGGCATTTGATAGCAGATTCAGGTGTGCTTATGATAATATTCTTTCCCTTGAGAATGTGACACTGGAAGAAGCATCTAAGTGCAAGGTTTTGGTATTTCTATGAAAGGAATTGAATCTGTGGGTGGAAAAACTGCTTATTTGAAACATGTGGAAATAGTGTTTCTTCCTGAAGCAAAGGGGCTTTATCACTCTCACTTGGCCTCCATAAGCCAAGTACTTTTAGGTTCATGCAAACGTGGTGTGCAAGTCAAATGTATTTCACGTGACATTATCTGGGTAGTATTGGATAATTTAAATTGGTTGGTGTGTGTTTGCCTGAAATTTTGTTGTTGAGGTATCACTTCTTACAGCATATTTATGTAGTGTGTTTTGGGCTGAAAAAAAATTTTTTGACAAGAGCAAAAAAAGTCATTGTTCAAAGGTTGTCCTAACATTTCCAGAGCCATGATAGTAAAAGGTCATTAATTTAATACACATTTGGTGAATTAAGTTTCTATGGTCCAGAAGGACCCTGGTCATCTTCATATCTCAAAGAATATCACACTGGTCCATTATATTGATGACATCATGCTAATTCAACCTAGTGAGCTGGAAATAATAAGTATCTTGGATGCCTTAGTAAGACACATGCATGGCCAAAAGTAGAAAGTAAACCCTCAAAGTCTCAGGAACCTGTGAGCCTGAGGATTTCAAGCATCTTTTCTAAAGTGAGAGATAAGTTATTACGCTTACACGGCAAACCACCAAGAAAGAGTCGCAATGCTTAATGAAGCTTTTATATAGAGAGGCAGTATGTACTATATTTAGGCATGCGGCTCATTGGACCCATATTCTAGGTTATCCTTAAGGCTGTCCTTTTGAGCGGGGTCTGGAATAAAAAAAATTTCTGCAACAGCTCAGACTCTGGCCATCATCTAAGTTGCTATGCTGCTTGGGCCTTATGACCCATGAGACCCAACAGTGCTGGCACGTTTGTGGCCAGAAGAGATTTTTATGAAATCACTGGCAGGTCTCAACAGGAAAATCACATGGTAGCTTTCTAGGGTTTCAGAGTAAGGTCATTTCATCTTCGGGGAACAGATATTCTCTATTTGAAAAGCAACTCCTGGGGCACCTGGGTGGCGCAGTCGTTAAGCGTCTGCCTTCGGCTCAGGGCGTGATCCCGGCGTTCTGGGATCGACCCCCACATCAGGCTTCTCCACTAGGAGCCTGTTTCTTCCTCTCCCACTCCCCCTGCCTGTGTTCCCTCTCTCGCTGGCTGTCTCTCTCTGTCAAATACATAAATAAAATCTTTAAAAAAAAAAAAAGAAAGAAAAGCAACTCCTTCTGTCTTGATACTGGGCCCTAATAAGAATACTTGATTATAGAACACCAAGTGATTATGCAGTCTGAATTACCTGTCATGCACTGAGCATTATCTGATCCAGTGAAACGTAAAATTGGATGTGCACAGCAACATTCCATTATAAAAGAGGAATCATATTTGTGAGACCATGACTGAGCAGGCTTGGAAGGCACAAATAAAATAGCGTAAGTAGATAGTTCCATTTTACCTCTTTTTGCTGTGCTGCCTCTCCCTCATTCCACAAATATGAAGTCAAGATAAGCTCATTATGACCAGGTTGCAGATGAGGAAAAAGCTCAAGCTTCGTTTCTGGATAGGTTTGCATGACATGGTGGCACCAACCAGAAGTAGAGTTATTCCTTTCAACTCTACTCAGGAATGGCCCTCAAAAATAGTAGTGCTGTCATATAGTGCATACTTTTTATAGCCAGGGTGCAAAGATCTAAGAATCAAGCGTTTGAGATGGAAATGACTTCTATTATAGATAAAATCCACATAAAGAATGCTTGCTTCCTGGCTCCATCTACTTTGGACTTGGGAGCTTTGAAGGTCCCAGTTCCCATCATGGGAATGCTTGCAGGCATCTGGAGATGGTTCTGATGAATGGACATTTTCCTCTTTGTACTGGTATTCTAGACTCCTAGGTTGCTAAGCCAACAAGCAGAAAAGGGAAATTGTATTCTGGGTAGAATGGTTGAATTTTATTACAAGGCAGGATTAAGGTTGATATTATACAACATAGGCAAGAAGGACTACGTTTGGAACCCAGAGGGTTTTCTGGTAGCATCTTTTAGTACTTTCTTTACAGAAACACCTAATCAATGGAAAATTGTGTAACCCAAGATTCAGATCCCACTGGAATAAAGGATTGAGTCAACACTCTACTAAAATATCCCACCCAGCCAAGGTACTAGTGTAAGACAAGCAAAACAAAAAATGAATTGAAGGAAAGTTAATTAATACTTTTACATCACATGCATGGCCAGCTATAAAGCAGCTAGTAATAAGGACTGTAACAATCTCTTTCCTCCCAGATCTCTGGCTAATACTGTATCATATTTGACATGGGCATTTCTCTTTAGACTTTTAATTTTCACGAACAGCATAATTGGACCTCCTTGACTACATGCATACCTTATCTGGGCACTGTTTTCGATCTCCCTTCGGTACTGAGTTTACAGTCTGGATATTGATGGTTGTGTTAACTCCACTTTCGCATTGTCTCTGGATGGGGGATCCTGACTGGAATTGTGAGTAGCTGTGGTTTACAGATTGAGTGAAAACTTTTTCAACACATGTTTAATCAATTTTGTTGTAATGGAGCTCATTTCACCCACTTTGTAGTTCATTTAGCATGTTGCCTTGGTTGTGGTATTTGTCAACCATTAACATTATTCTCAAATTCAAGGATTCTACCTAGATTTGCTTCTGGCAATGAAAATTAACACAGGGCTCTTGTAATGTTACTTAAATATCCTTTTCCCAGAAGTCAAACTCATTGTCAGACTACCTCAGAGAGGAGGAGAAATGGGTGAATTTTTGTGAAATATAAGAGTTTTAATTACTGTGTTATTTGTGGATTTTAAGAGTCAGATTTGTATGAGGGATTCCCTTAATGGAGTTCACATTTCGTTTGTTTCTGGTATTTCTTGTTTTTAATTCCTGGTGGTTGTTGGTTAAAATTCTGGTTTTTTGCAACCTCTCAGACATAGAAACACAATACACGTTGTCCAGATAAGAAACCAAAAATTGAGTAAAGATGCAGTTGAAAAATTGAGTAGAAAATAAGTGGAATAAAAATTGTGAAAATGTGTCTTTCTCAAAATACCCTATGTCATCTGGCTCTTTTTCCAATTACTAAAAGTATTCCTTAGCATACAAAAATATTTCCAATTGATTTCATAAAGATAGTATAGCTTGATATTGAAATTATTGTTCACTGTGTAGTTCATTGGGCAACATTATACACATTATCTCATTATTTCACAACTCAGCCATTAAGTATCAGATAATATTTTATGCATACCTTATAGATGAGAAAAGTAAGGTTTAAAGGGGGTTGAGAAACTTGTTAAGAGTATGAGTCAGTATGTCAACTTAGATATACTTGATTTCACAGACCAAATTCTTTCTCATTATACAACATTGTATTCCCATATACCATAGTGGTTCATGCCTTCACTCTTGAAATTCTCCCCTTTTCTTGATTTGTATGCCACCAAACTCTTCTGGCTTTTTTTTTTTTTTAAATCTTCTCTGTTTCTTTTTTCTTTGCTTTTTCACAGTTTCATCTCCTTTTCCTGGCCCTATAATATTAATGTTCTCCAGGATTCTGTCTTTAATCTTTCTTTATTCTTATTGGATAAGCCCTTCTGGACCATCTTATGTCAATTATTATATTTCATTTATACTGTCAGGATATAGTTGTTAGATATTAGCCAAGGAATATCATCCCTATTTTCCTTTTGTGTAATTCTCCTTTTCCTCCCCATCTTAATACTTCACCAGAAGCATTCCATACATAAGAGGGCTTCCACTAAGTGATGATGCAATGAGAGGAAAAAGTCAAATTCTTGCTTTGAATTTCAGAATGATTGCCTAAAAAATAGGAAATAGTCTTAAAAATATAGGCTATTGATTAACAAAAACCAAATATTTTATAGCTCCAAAAACAAGGGCTTAAGGCAAATTAACACAGAGATTATTCCCTAAACAATATTGCATGAGACAATTGATAAGAAGCCTGTGCTGCCCCTGACTAGTAAATAAAAGTTCATTTGGTTGGAGTGAGAGGGAATTTCAGAAAGAAGAGAACTTAAACATGAGTGAGTTCTTTAGATGGAATTAGAGAATCTGCCTCCTGACTGACTGCTGGATCATGGGCTAATGAACAGAAAGTCTGGACAGGAATGGGGGCCTTCCAAGGGCAGAAAAGACTTGTTCCCAAGTCAAGCATAGGCTTGTAATCCTGAGATTACAGCAATAGAAAGTACCATACAAATGCTCTCTGTGCCAGAATGATCCATAGAGTAGAGATGGAAGCAAGACAGGTATAGCTAGTATGTAATGAAGTTGTTCTCAGTCTCACACTCTGGTCTCCTGATGTCTCAGAGGGGTGTGGGAAAAGATGTAAGTGTTCCCCATGCCAGAAGATGCATGACAGCAGACCTAAAGAATCCTTACATTGTGGGCAAAGAGAAGGTAGAGAGATTTGCATGATTTCTTGAAGCTGATAATATCTTGGCAAAAAGCATCATGAATAGATGATGGCCAAAGGTGGGTGTGATAAACTACATAATGTAAAATGGCAATAGAGGAGAAAGGACTTCAACTGACCAGATAAATACTCTACATTGACACAAGACAAGCCATCCAGTAAATAAGATCTTGCATCAGAGAGGAAGGCAGAGGGGACTAATACTAAATTAACAAGGTTTCCTTCCACAGAGGCACCTAGCTACTTGCAGGTTGGTTAGGTGGCACTGTTGATCTTGGCTGTGTTGGTTCATATGACTGGGTGTTGGCTGGCTATTGACTGATCTAGTATGGACTTGGCTGGAGTGTAATGGATGATACAGTTCTGCTCCATATCTCTCATCCTCTAGTAGGCTAGCTCAGGCGTGTTCTTGTGACAGTTGTATAAGGGCAAGAGAAGAAGCAGAAACACACATTATGTTTTGCAATTCTCTGCAAACATCACACCTGCTAACATCCTATTGGACAAAACAAATCACAGGGCTACATTCAGAATCAAGGTGTGGCAGAAATAGGCTTCTCCTCTTCGTGGAGAAGAGCTAGGAAGTAATGTGACTCATGGGCAAGTTGGGGGGGGAGGATGGGGAAGTGACTACAAGGAGTAATGAGAAATTGGAACCATTAAGTACTCATTCTACCATGGGAGGGAAAGGAAAGGATGGGTGGGTGAAACTGGAAGACCTGCCAGACGTGGTAGTACATAAGGATTTAATTAAGGAATAAACAGTAATAAAGAACAGTGAACAGTTTCAGATGCAGAGATCAAAAATTTTTAATTTCCATCTCCCATTAGAAATCTAGATCTAGAGGAAATCCTCAGAATCATTCAGTTCTCTCCTAATTAAATATCCATTAGAGAAAATTCATATCCTCTGCCTCCCTCAGAGTTTTCATTGTCAGTTTTTTCCTGCATTAAACTGTCATTATTTGTTTCCTTTAAGCACATTCTTTTTCTCTGCTAAGCTGGAGAAAAGCAGGTTTGTAATCCTCCATTGACTCAAAAAACCATTTCCCTTCTTGATTGGCTTCTAGTCTATTTCCCAGAAATATCTATCTGAAAATCTTTGATCATTTATATAAGCTTGCCTAATACATAAAAAGAATCCCCCAAATCCTTTCTAGATGCAAGAAGAAAAATTAGTCTTAATATACCAATAAGAATCTGATCACTGTGGTGAGAAGTTGAAAGATTACTTCTAGTCTTTCTTGGCATACTCCTCTTTACATAACCTAGAATCAAGTTAGCATATTAGTGGTCTCATTACCAGGCTGTTTATAAAAGCTTGGGTCCGGTCTGGCTCCTGGATCCTTTCCTGTTGTCTTTATGCCCAGGCAGGCACTCCTCATCCTGACTGATACAATTTCTCCTGAAAAGGAGTGAGGCATTGACTTAACCTCCCATTTTCAGATTCTAGTTCGCTATAGACAGCTGTGAACTTCATGCTGAATTACCTGTTCTATGACCCAAATCCTGAAGAAAAATAAAGGCTGGTATTATTTTTGATGGAGATATCTCTTTCTTTGAAACAACTACTTCCAACGAATTTTAAAAACACCACTTCCCCCATTTTGGGGAGCATAGTACCTTTGCTATAATTTCATCTTCCTTCAGGTACAACCTCTCAACTCCAGTTGAGAAATGAGTACCCTAAAATTGGCTTTTGTCTAGGGAAGGTGTACACGTTTTGAATTATCTTTGTCTGATTTTGGTATTAGAGTAATGTGGCCTCATAAAATGAGTTGGGGAGTGTTCCCTCATTGTCTGTTTCTAGAAGAGGCTATCTAGAATTGGTATTATTTTTAAAATTTTTATGGAATTCACGAGTAACATGATCTGGGCCTAGAGACTTCCTATTAGGGCTGTAAAATATGGATTAAATAAATATCTTTAGTAGTTGTAAGACTATGTTATCTATTTCATCTTGTGTGAGTTTTGAACATTTGTGGTTTTTGAGGAGTTGGTTCATTTCATATAAGTTTTCATATTTGTGTGTATAGAATTGTTCATAGTATTCCTTTTATCTTTTTAAGTTTATGGGTAGTTGTAGCGATATATTTTATTTTAATACTAATTCATTTGTAATTTATATTTTGTTTATCTTATTCTTGCCAGAAATGCATCTATTTTATTTATTTTTTCAAAAGACCAGCTTTTGATTTCTTTGATTTTTTTCTGTTTTTTTCATTGGTTTGTTTTATAATTTCAGTAATTTTTGTACTTTTTAATTATTATTTGCTGTCTTCTTTTTTTTTTTGCTTTTTATTTTGCTCTTATATGGATAAACAGTGAGAAGACCGGAAGGAAAAAAATGGCAAATTAATCTTTCAGCTTGGTGGTACTTTAAACAATGATCTTCTTGGTAAATCTGCTGGCTATTACTTATCTTTCAGAGTCCTCAAATATCTGACCTGTATCCTTCCTAGGGTTTTGGTTGTATTCAATAAAAGAGAACACACTGTGCACTTTTATTGGCTTTTCAAACACATATTAGTATTTCTGTTCAGGATGTGATTTTTTTTTTCTTTTTAAGATTTATTTATTTTTAGGGCAACAAAGAGAGAGAGAGCACATGAGTTGGGGGGGCAGAGGGAGAGGGAAAGGATCCTCAAGCAGACTCCCAGCTGAGTGCAGAGCCCAACATGGGGCTTGATCCTAGGACCCTGAGATCATGACCTGAGCCTAAATCAAGAGTTGAACGCTTAACTGACTAAGCCACCCAGACACCCCCATGATGTGATTTTCTGAACATGAAACGAAGTAAATTCACAAAGTACCTGAATTCACCTGGTAAGTGCATTCTAGGGAATATAGTATACATTGAAGCTATTTTTGTTAAATGTTTTACAAATTTCAGTTCTATACTCACATAATTACAAATAGGTTTTTTTGTCTATTTAAATATTATATAGGATAATGAATAAATATGAGAAAATATAACAGTTCTCCATTATACAAGATTATCCTGGGCAATCATTCTGAAAACTGAAAATACCCTAACAGATTTACAACATGCCCTCTTTAGGGCAGTACTGGGCCCACTGAAGTGCACTTCTCTACTACATCAGTGTTATTCAGTAAGCTTTCTACAATGATGCAGTGATATCTGCACTATTCAGTATGAGAGTCACTAGCTACATGTTGCTATTGATTACTTAAAACCTGGTTAGTGTATCTGAGGAATTAAAATTTTAATTTAATTCTAAATAATTTGAATTTAAATTGAAATAGCTATATGTTGCTAGTGACTACTGTATTTCATAGCATAACTCTTAGAGGTATACAATAACATCCCTGAAAGTCTCAAAAAGCAGAGGGGAATGACTGTGGTGGAAAAGCACTTTGGATCGGTAAGCTCTGAACCAGATCCCAGCATAGTCCTTTTTTTTTTTTTTTTAAGCTTTATGTATTTGAGAGAGAAAGAGAGTGCATGGGAGGGGGCTGGAGACGGAAGGGAAAGGGAGAGAGTCTCAAGCAGACTCCATGCTAAGCATGGAGCCCAATGTGGGACTTGATCTCTTGACCCTGAGATCATGACCTGAGCTGAAACCAAGAGTTGTATGCTTAACCCACTGTGCACCCAGGTGCCCCCCAGCACAGTCAATTCTAAGCTAAACATCATGAAGGTAAACATCAGTGGTGATAATACCAAACTATCTTACAAAGTGAATCATGACAGAAGACCTGCTCAATTCTATATTTTTTAGTGTATTAATTGACCTTAAACAGGAAGTTTAACGTTGTCTTTGTTAAACAGTATCTTATTTAGCTGGGCACATTACTCATGTCTGTTAGTATCATGTGGAGTCTTCCCTATGTCATCCAAACAATTAGCTGTTCTTCTAGTTTTGTGCAAAAACTTAATAATCTCACCATTTAATGCTTTTAGTTAAGTTTAGAAACTTGTTGCATGGGGAGAGACAGGAATATATCCCTTTATAATAGTATTAGAACTTTTTTTCAAGTGAGCCCTGTTCTATTGGACAACCTTAAATTTTCCACTTTTCTTCTTGTCCTCAAATGTATCAAGGAATTCTTGGTCAAATACCTTATTGAAATAAAAGTTCTGTCTATATACCTTTTTGTTCCTCTCTCTAACCATGTGCGCACGCGTGTGCACACACACACACACTATATATATGTATACATATATATATATATATGTATACATATATATACTGGCTAATATTATATACTTGGAAAAAGAAATGAAATTAATTTGGTAGGATTTATTGCAAAGAAGTAATATCCCAATTTACAAACGAGGAACCTGAGGCACAATGAGAGTAATAAGTTTATCCAAAGTCAAATACCTAAGAAGTAGTGGACCAGAAAGTAGAAATCAGGAAATCTGACTCCAAAACCTGTAACATTTCCATGAGACCACTGTAATAAGCAGCCTGTAAGATGGCTTCCAGTGATCCCTTTCTCCTGGTATTCACAAACTGGTAGAATCCCTTTCCCTCAAGTAACTTGCTTCTGAACAATAGAATACAATGACACAACACTAGCAGTTGGTATACAAATGCTTAGTCCGATTGTCACTTAAAGAAACTGATGTTCCCAGGGCTTATATATATGATTTCTGAAATTCACTCTTGAAATATATTCAACTTGTGTAGCTGAATTGGGATCAAACCTAGATTTTATATTTTCAGAATTTGCGTTCTCTCCTCAGGTACCAACTTTATTGTATTGCTTATTATGAGATCCAAGTTAACTTCCTGTGTTAAAATTTAAGAGGTCTTTATTTATTATGCATATTCTGATCTTTGGTATATACATATTCACATTAGTCCTATCTGTCTAGGTTTCCTCTGTAGTACTTCTTGCTATGAATTACTGAACACCTTCTTTCAATGTTGTGACTTTCTGCTTTCCTAGAATGGAGTTTTATAGTTTTGGTCTACATTGAACAAAGTGTTAGACACAAGTTCATGTCCATAATGACATATAATTCTTTATGCATCTGCTTCATAGTAGGATGCTCTAGCAACATCAATGGAAAGAATTTTGAGGGCTTTCTCAATCATTCAAGAAATCTCATAAGGACAGAGTGGACCTTGGAGGATATTTTTCCCCAAGACACTTTTGGTAGAGAAGCATTATAGGAGAGGATCCTGGAGATCAGTTTTTTATCAGAAGTATAATCTACATGAACGCAGGCCAAGAAGTTAGAGCTTAATCACTAGTCAAGTGGGTCACTAAGAAGAGAAACCCATGAGAGTACCATTGTAAATTGGAAAGGCTAGGGCAGCTTTTCTTCTGAATTGGGGGTCAAGTCAGTAGGAAGGACATGGCAAAGGCAAAGTGAGGGTGGGTGCTCCAGGGCTGGAATTGAGCTACTCTCATGTTTGAGACAGTGTGTTCCTGAAAACTGGAAGCAGGCAGTGAACTTATCTGAACCAGGCCAGATACAATCAATTCAGCATGTGTTTAGAGACTATTCTAGGTGCACATTTGGGAATATCTGCTTATGTTTTTCAGCACCACCCCCCTTTAACTTATTACTCCTCAAGGCTATAGAACATTGAGATTTGGCTTTCAATTGATGTGGTTAAAGAGGAAAAACAGCCAGCCTTAATTATATTAGAAATCTAGGCAGAACCTAGTTTTAACTGGTCTCCTCTTCTTCAACTTTTGTAGGCCAGATGTTTTTTTAGTAACCCTCATGAAACTGTGCATCATACACAGATCTTATAGTCTACAGCAAAATTTGTTTTGTTCTTTTAATTTGGCTAGAGATAGTAATCTATGAGCAACCTCAGTACATAAGAATGAGAAACTACTTCTGTTTTGATGCTTTTTTTCCTAAATGTTCTAAATGAATAGGGCTATGGCAAAGAGCTCATCCTACCAAGGCCAACTTGGTAGTAGGCCACCTAGATGCTATCAATTTTGCATTCCCAGCTGGTGTCCCTGTGTAGTTTTAATAGGACGTCCTGCGCGTGGCCCTTACAAACTCCCCACTGCTTGCTGAGATGGATTAAAAGATGCAAACTCACTGAAATACGCCAAGGAATATAATGGTCTCTACAGAAGATCTGGCTGTGTCAACCAACAAAAAGTTCCAGCTGTGGCAGCCGTGTGGAACAAAGGGAACTCTTGGCTTAATGTGGAGTACATGCTTCTGACGTTCCAGTTCAGGCAAGAAATAAATAAAGCTATTACAAAGCCCTTGACCAGATGTGTCTAACATAGTCGAAAATGTGTTTGCACAGAAACTTCACTATCAACGTGGCTCATTCTTATAGCAATGGACATCTGTTCCTGAAGGCTAATGGGGGATGCAGTCCATAATCACAGTAAAGACCTGATCTGGCTGGCCTCTGAACTGCCTTTTCCCTGGCCTCTGTTGTTCACATTAATCTCCATAGTCTCAGTCATGTGTGGGTCAATGATTTATTTAACACAGAATCTAAATGGTTCTGTGTCATGGAATCAAACTCTGTCCAATAGTCAAAGAATTGAAATTTTTCATTTGTTTTCCAGGAGCAATTGTGCACATTCCCCGTAGATAACTTGACACTGTTATGCCCTGTCACAGTTTACATCTGTCTTTGACTTACATTGTTCCTAAGGTTAGCTATTGATCATTGTTCTCACATGAATCCTTCATTACTCTAATTGGAACCATTTATAAACACATTCCCTGGCCAGATGACAAAAGGATCCGTGATGGACAACTTCTTATTCAAAACAGCTGCCCAATATGTAAATCAAAAGCTGTTAAAGATTGAATTGAGCTGAGAACAATTATACAAGGTTCTAGCCTGTTGTGAATTAAAATGACTTCATTAGAGCTTAAGGGATTTGTAAAGGGAGTCTTTCTTTTCAAGAATGCCAGTTCAAATTCAGCTCAGGTCATTGACAAGTAATATTATGTGAAAATAATGTAAAACAAATCTATGCTCTCAGCTTTATTGTTAATAGACAGATAATATCTTCCAAAAGCACTATTTACTATAGACAGTCCTTTGGTTACCCCATGTGAAAACCTAAGGACTGAAAGGTCTTACTAAATTAAGGATCTACTTTGAACTGATTTTAAATTTCAGAATTTAGAATTTAGGAACTATTCATCATTTTAGGCACATTATAAGATTTTCTTTACGTTACTCTAGTTCTGCTTATACACACGTGTGCACACCTCCAGGGGTTTCTTCTTTCCATTCTTATCTGGAAATAAGATGAAAGTCAAAACTGAGTGATCATTTAGAGAACTATGGAAACAATGATAACTAATACTTACTAACTCTTTGCTAAGTGCCAGTTACTATTCTAAGTACTACAATAAGTATTAGCTCATTTATTCTTCACAATAACCCTAAGAGGTAAGAACTATTATAATCCTCATCTCATAGACGAGAAAATTAAGCCAGTGAGATTATATACCTTCACCCAAAAAGTGTAAATGTCACATGGCGCATATTCAAACGCAGAATGTCCAACTCAAAAGTCCATACTCCTTTGTTATATTTTCTCCAAGGAAGGGACACTGAATGCCAATACTTAGTCAAGTAAATTAAGGTTGGTTACCAGCCCACAGTTTTAAAGATAGATACATACGTAAATGAAAGATAGATGAGGGACACTAATATTTATCAAATGCCTCCATTATCTCCAATACATACATTTTCTCAATGTCACATTTAAAGGTAAATTTTATTAGTCCCATTTAAGATGACTTTTATTAGCCCCATTTGTTTTAAAATGAAGACATTGACATATAGCAACTAAGAGCTGAATTTCTAATTCCTCTCACCTATTCTAAAGCACCCTGCGGGACTGTAGCCTTTCAGTAGGTCTTTGGGGCAGTGGATGTCTTTGTGTGACCCTCATTTCAAATATAAGTTAGGCAAATGGAATCAGCATCCTGTGAAATACAAAAAGTCCGTAAATGTTTAAGTTTGACTTCAGAATGTTTTTATCATTACATATTTTTACATATGTGTGGTGTAACAGAGGAAGAACAAAGAGAGTTTTGTCCAGAGTTGAATTCCAATAGTAAAGCTGAAGTTAGTGTCAGAATTATATCTGTTTTGTCGGGGTCTAAGCTTGTAACAACCTTCCAATCTCCAGCTTCTCTCCCAAAACAGGCAATGGGGCAAGGAGAAAAATACCAGCTTTGAATGAAATGGAATGGGGGAAACTTTTTGAGATGATTTTTTAAGTGAATACATTTCATTTGATATACCTGATTATGTAATGCTACCATTTCAGTAATTACTCATGTCGCCTATTTAAGCAAATAAAAAGCTATGTGATAAATATTTTAAAATATTTGTGATAAATTTTTATGATATGTATGTGATAAATGTTTTATAAAAATATTTGTGATAAAAATTCTAGCCAACAGAACACTTCAAGGATTCAAGGAAAAGTAGAAATAGACAACTAAATAAGAGAGATACCCTATCACTGTTCTTGTTCCTTGTCTTTTTCATTGAATTTGTTTCTCTTTTATTCTCAGTTCACTTGCCCCTGATCCTAATTCAGTAGTAAAACAGACATAGCCTCTTGACACCAAGAATTAGTTCTCTCAGCCCTCTTTATAAATGACAGTAATTCTGTTTCTCTTTCTTTTTTTTAAGATTTATTTATTTATTTTAGAGAGAAAGAGAGTGGGGGCAGGGGGTGTGCAGAGGCAGAGGGAGAGAGAGCCTGAGAGTCCCAAGTAGACCCCGTGCTGAGTGCGGAACCCAGCATAGGACTTGATCCCATGACCCCGAGATCCTGACCAGAACCGAAACCAGAAGTTGGATGCTCAACCAGCTACGTCACCCAGGCGCACCTCTCTCTTTCTTAAGACAGAATTCTTAAGATTTAACTGGGCTCATTGATTCATTCAATATTTTGGCAGTGCCTACTGCATGCCAAACACTGGGCTTGCTAACAAGAGAGGCCAAGATACCTGCCCTCAAGAAATCAGTGAAGGAGGAGGACAGGGAGACTGTGTGAACACAGCAACATAAAAAAGCCATAAAAGATTTTTATCACTGTTACAAAAGCTTAGAGGAGAGAGACCACTTACCTGGGAATATCAAGAAAGGCTTCAGGGAAGAGGTGATGCTTAAGCATTAATTAAAGAATTTACCAAGCATCGGAGGGAGGGGGGCTGTATTCCAAACAGAGGAATAGCAAATGCAAGTGTCTTTTCAGGATGAATCATCTTCTGCAAAATAATAATTCAACTTAAAATATGCATTCAGAGAGGAGATGGAGTCTCTATTCCTATAGCATTGTTACAGTGTACGTGTATTAACTATAAAATATTTACAGTCAACTCTTAATTTCCAGTTTAAGGAGAGGTGGGATAACATTAATAGATTCAGCCTACTTTGATCAGTACAGCATAACTTCTTTCTCTCACCCTTTAAGGTAGTTATTAACTGAAAAATTCATTTTTTTTAATTAATTACATGTGGCTTAAGACACTGTTTCAATCACTATGTCAATTAGTTTAAAATGTGATTGGGTAACTTCTATGTCTGCATTACCTTATTTTGCCTCTACTACCATATTACAAGCACCCTGTTAGAAGAGACTATGCCTGATACCTACTCCGATTCCACATGAGGTCTTAGGTACCCTGTTTCAATCAAATATTTTCATTTAACTTGGTAAGTGAAACTAAAGAAAGAAAAAGGGAAATTAAGTGAATTGGTATCTACTGAGTACTTACTAGGTACCAGGGAGTATGGCTGGCACATTTAGATGAATGAAGCAACATAAAATATGGGCTTGGAAATGTACAGATTGGAGTCAAACCTTGTTTTGAAGATCTTTTTACCTCTCTGGGTCTTAGCTTTCAAATGTATAAAATAGAATATGGGTAGTGTCTAATTTATGGGATTGTGGTAAGGCTTAAATGAAACTTCATATGTTATAGTACCTACACGTAAAGAAAGTGCCTAAAAGTAAAAATAGTGTTACTTTTGACTAGTTGTATGAGTGTACAGTTTTCTCAATAATGCTGCATAACAGAACACACAAAGCTCAGTGGCTTACAGAAATAAACACTAATATATTATCCCCATCTTTTAGACCTGCATGGAATCTGCCAATGTACACTGTGTTTGACTGGGCTTGGCTCAGAACTGCAGGCTGAATACAGGTCTGTTCCAGATGTTTCTCATCCTCCTTGTCCAAATCAGTGGCTACTGAAATACGTTCTTCTTATCACAGAATACAGTAGAGTTAGAGAGAAAGCCCAAATTCACAAGCACATTTCAAACCTCTGCTTAAGGAACATCTGCTAACATCTCATTGACCAAAGCAAGTTACACAGCCAAGTTGAAAGTCAAAATGTGAACATAGGGGAAAAGAGCAAATATTTGCTAAAAAGTGATTCAATCTGCCATAATAGTTATTTTGGCATATAGTTTCAACCTATTTTTAAAATTCAATTATCTAAATACAATCTGAGTCATCTACATCTGAAAATCTATAGTTGGACTAATTTTATTTAAAAAGCTGTACAACTGACTAATTTTAAAGTTGCTTAAGAAAAAAGGAAGGGCTTGGGACGCTTGGGTGGCTCAGTTGGTTAAGCGGCCAACTCTTGATTCCAGTTCAGGTCATGATCTCAGGGTCCTGGGATTGAGCCCTGCGTCAGACTTCACACTTAGCAGGGAGACTGCTTGAGGTTTCTCTTTCTTCCTCTCCCACTGCCCCTCTCCCTGCTCTCGTGTGCGCACCCAGTCTCTCTCTAAAATAAATAAATAAATCTTTAAAAAAAAAAAGGAAGGGCTCAAATAAGGTATAACTGATTAATTATGAAATCCCCAAAGGTGAACAACAGTAGCAAAAGATAGACAAATGACAGTCATGAATAATATATTTAATAAACAACTCACCATTCCAAACCTTTCTGTTTTGTGCTAGATGAGAAACCTTGTTATTCTGTGTTTTAGAGAGTCAAAGGAAGCAGAAGACAGGGACCCAGTTTTCTGTGTCATTATGGCAGTTTGAAGCCAGTTGTTTTTCTATTTCTTAGTGTAATATTCATATGTGATTGGGCTTTTTCCACCCATTGGCTTTACCTAGTAATTTAATCATTCTTTTGAACAGTTAGTTTTGGGTGCCTACTCTATGCCAGGCTCTGTGCTAGTTCTTATAGAAATAACCGTTGACTCTGACCAGCTTTCCAAATTGGAAATTTCCATTACATGAGTGTAAAAAATAACTGATTTCTTTAAATTCCACAAAGCCATGAATGAAGAACAAAAGACACGATTTGGAGAAGTTTATGTGTATCCCTGAACATTCTGCACATATACACGTGTAGCATATTCCCAGGAGAACACAGGAGACGACAAAACTGAGGGGTCCTAGGTGGACACTAATTGCCTCAACTGTGTTGTGTAAAGAGCAGGCATTTCTTGTAACATGGGCATACTATAACTCCTCTCAGTTGGGTGTTTAATGAGTGTTTCATTGATGTAGAATCCTTGTAGTTTTGGCTTCTCTTGAAAAATGTTAATTAGCAGGTGTTTATTGATTTTGAGGCCTTGTGCTAAGTGTTTCCACACACCTCAATTTGAATGAGTCTAGAATCACCACACTTAACAAAGGCTACAAACTGAAGGTTCTCGAAGCGGACCTCTACGTCTACTTTCCAAGCCCATGGTTGTGTGTGAAGATGGTAAGGGTAATTCGTCTCTAAGATAAAGTACATTCTAGAGATGTTCTGTGAGAGACTCAGCTCATTGGACAAAGACACAGAATCAAGTGATTGCTCTACTAAATTAATATATAATGATCTCAGTACCCATATGGAGATGTTGAGTGTGGAACTATGGTTTTTACTAGTTTTTTTTTTTTTTTAATAGCGTCCAGCACATTTTAGTTGTTCAGTGACAATTAGGGAGGACATGGAAGTTTGCACTCGAAGCCCTGTGCTGGTTTCTGTCTTATCGTCATCCTCAGAGCTCCTTGCAGAGAGAAAAGAAGAGGGTTGGTACAGAGTGTCCTTTAGAACTGTGATTAATAGTGTACCTTCATCTATCATCTCACCACCTTAAACCCGCAACCTGACTTTAAGTGCACCCTACAAGCACACGCCCGATGCTGCATTTCTGCAAGTTTCACCAAAAAAGACTACATTTCTCTTCTAATTACCATCACAACAGCTTCTATTATGGTTTGACCCTAGTAATTTAGTTATATTTATGCTGCTACAATGCACCAAATAGATAATAATGAATACTGATGCAGCCTAGGGTTGAAGCAAACTATAATTACACAGGCTTAATGAAGTTACCAGAAAAGGCAGTATGTAAAAAACATACTCAGATTAAGCAAAGAAAAAAAATGAATGTTTCACATTCCTAAAGCTCTGCCTTATACTTGGAAATTCCTGGACACCTGGGCATGTGCTGTTCTCTTCTCTTCCTTGATTTCTGGTCTGTGATTTCCGGACTTACACCATCACATTCTGAGCTTTCATCTTTCATTTCCCAGTGTCTAACTGTATTTGACAAATCTAGACAAACAGTTGCATGACTTATAGAGTAAATCAAATGAGACACTTATTTGGCAATTCCATTTTGTCCTAAGTGTACTGAATTAAAATTTAAAATCAGGAGTTTGGTCAAGATGTTGGCAACCAGATCCACTGAATGAGGCTGAGCTCATGGCCGGAGCTCCTGAGAATAGCAGCTAACAAAGTTACTGCACTTGTAAATTAAAGTCATAGCCAGTTAGCATCTCAGGGTGAATGAACCTGAGCCAGAAATTGCTTTTGTGAAAGTTGATGTTTAACAAGTAGTGTATGGTAGAAAGAAGCAAAGGGGGTGGTGGTGGGGTTATCGTGTATTAAACAATAGAGGTGTTCTTCTGGAAAGATTCAGAATAACTTGGGAAATCAGTGAGACAGGACAAAAAGAATCTTATATTTCCTATTGTTCAGAGACCATTTTCAGTTCATTGAATAATGAGATATGAAACAGAAAAAAAGACATCTGTCTCAGTATTTCATATTTTTATAATTATTGTGGCACTTTTCCTGATTTTCATTTGTCCCTGGGGGAAATGGCGAAGCAAGAAGAAATGTGGTTTCCATGGATTGGCTATGGCTTTGAGAAGTGGAAGAAGGAGAGCCTATGGGCTTCACATTCCTCACCTCGTGCTTATCCATCCCAACTCTCTTGTAAACCTGAAGAATAGTCATCTTGTATCTCATAAACTACTTCCACAGTTACCAGTTTCTAAGAAGGATGACATCCTTAATACAGAGTCAAGTCCTCGTAATAAAAATTCTCCCAGTGGCATAGGGGTCATGTTAAATTATCTGTGGCTACTCAGGTTCAGTTGGCTGAAATTCCAAATCTTCTGAAGAGATTTCTCTCATTCCCCTCATTGTTGAATAGTTCTCAACTATTTCATGCCCCAGTAGGCCCACATTCCTATTTTAAGTGCATATCTGGGTAGCAGATTAAGAGAAAAAGGATAGAGGCAATGTTTAAACTTGCCAAAAGGATTTTTTTTTTTTAATTTGACTCCCCCTGACCCCGCCATGTCTCTTCATCGGTTCATAACTAGAAATAACTCTTGGCCAAACTGCATTTTTATGCTCCCTGATGTATTTCATATCCACATCACTCACTTTCTGTTATCTCTACTACTTTGATCCATAAACTGCCCCTTTCTCTGTACCAGGTGAGCTAGCTTTTTAGCTCTAGAGGGATCCAGCTGTTCATCTGGGAGTTATTTGAGTCCCCTATATTAAGAGGTGGAGCTGCTGTGTTTTGCTTCACCTGCTATACTTTTTTTTTTTTTTTTTGTCTCTGTAATTGGATTTCCTGATGAGAGTGAAGCTGCAGTAGGGACAGATGTTCTTCAAATTAAAAAAGAAAAAAGATTAAGGACCAGAGGAAGCATATAAATATGGGGGTGATTTGCATTGTTTAAAATGAGGTTTATGTGCTTTGGATTTCATACACATTTTTGATTAAACCAAAGTGAACCCTGGACTCCAATAAAACTTCAGTTATTTGCAGAGATAGGAGACAAGTGGGCATAAGGGTGATGTGACGATTATCCCTGGCAGGTATTCTCTGCAGTTAGTCCTCAGAGTATCAGGGACTCTTCAGGAAAGTATCCCTGCTGAACTCAATCAAGGTGTTGCAACAAAGAAAAGTTTGTGACCAGATGGAGTTAAGAAATGTAGGTTCTTCCTTCATTTCAAATGTTTTGACTCTGACCCAAATAGGATACTTTTGCCCTCAGTCAGATTCTGATTGCTATGCCATAAATAAAATAAAATATAGTAAAATAGAATAAAGTAAAAAATGAAATACAACAAAAGTCCCCTTGTGATCTCCTAATCACAAGATACATTTCTCAATTATTGATCTTCCTCACCTATACACATTGGTTGCATCCATCAGTTTTATCATGAAGTTGGCTTAAAACCGAGGATACATCTTGTCTTTCACTACACATGATGGATTCCAGATGTTCGGATTAAATAATGGTGCTCCCCTGTAGACATAACGGACCATAGCAGCAAAGTAACTAGGCAAAATGAGCAAACCAGGCACTGCAAATGATCTTAATTATTTCAACTATGAGAGAACAGAAAAGCACCGGGTAATACAACAAACAGCCCTTTGAAAGAGCAAACAAAAAGCCCTGGTAATTTACATTTAAGTCAAACCTGCTCCCTGCAAAGTATAATGTGTGTGGAATAATTCAGGAAGAAATCTAGCACCATACCATTTTCATAATTGGTATTCTATGCCAAGTCTCCAGCAGCAAGTAGCATATAAATCATAATGCTAATATTGGTCTGCTTTTCAGTTTTTTTAAAAAATGATGTTCATACAGTCAAAGTATTGCTGAAAATATGAATGCGCTTTTACATCATTCAAGATGTCCCTTGTGCTTCCAGCATTTGAAAAGGCAGTTACAAATGTCGTAACTGAGGTGAGTCAGATTTATACAGCATACAGATATATATAGATGTATGGAATCAAATCTATATCTTTATTTTTACTTTCCATGATTAAGAGAAAGTACAGCTGATATTCCACTTGGCATAAAATTACCCAAATGCAGTCTTCCAGGCCTTGGGAAATGGAGTAAAATTGTAGTTCATGTCAGTGCTGGACCAAAAGGTGAGTTCTGCCCTAGCAATCTTTTGTGGTTCTGTACTACGCTGTAAATTAACCCGTCCGAATCATTGACACTCTTCCACAAAGCACAGGTGGCAGTCTCCTTTCATGCACAACAGAGAGAGTGAGATAAAAATAAATTGTGCTGCCATTAAAAACATGCCAAAATAATATTTTTCCCATCTGCTAAGCCCAGCCCCTGTGGTAAGTGAACTAACAGGTTTCCACACTCACACTTGATGTACAGACACCACAAGCAATTAATTAACATTAACACGACAGGAGTCCATTGGCTTTCTCTCTTTTAGACATTAATCAAAGCCAAAAACAGAACGTGTACCTTCTATAACACTCAGACTTGTGGGTCTTCAGATGTGGCTGCTCTAAAGCCCATTTCTGTCTAAATATTTGCAACAAAGTTGGTCTGTTCAACAGTCCTATCGAGAAGGACTCAGGCTGCCAAAGCCATGGCCAGCGGACGCATCTCAGCTTGGCCTGCCTCATTTTCCTGATATGCACACTATAAACAAGGACAATCCAAGGGCAAACTCTATTTTTGCAATGAACCAGTTAGTTAAAAATAAAATTTACAGTTTCCTTCCCATTAAAAAGAGTATGCCAGACAAAATGTATGTTTTAAAATGTTGCTGTAGGGAGTATTAGAAAATCCAACAAAAGGTGAGTCTTGGCATTAAAAAGCTACTAACTGGGGCACCTGGGTGGCTCAGTCAGTTAAGCGCCTGCCTTCAGCTCTGGTCATGATCCCAGGGTCCTGGGATTGAGCCCTGGGTCACATTGGTGCATCCATCTCCTCCCTGCTCCTGCTCTCTGTAGCTATCTCTTTCTCTCTCTCCCTCTCTCTCAAATGAATAAATAAAATCTTTTTTAAAAATGGTACTGATTGTCTTTAATCTCATCATACTTAGGGTATCATACTCTCATCATTACTTAGGGTAATGTTAAACTTGTATAGAAATAGTTGGTCTATGGTTCAAAATTAAGTTTGAATAAACAGATATATTAGAAGATAGGAAATCTAGCAAAGTGTCCTCTAAAAAAGCCCAGGCCAGGAGAACATGACTAGTAAATTTTTTTCAGACTTCCAAGATAGAGATAATTCCTTTTTTAAGAAAAAATAAGATTTATTCATTTTAGAGAGAGTGAGCAAGAGAGAAAGCAGAGAGGGGAGGTGCAGAAGAAGAGGGAGAGAGAGAATCTCAAGCAGATTCTCATCTGAGCGTGGATGCAGCATGACCTGGGCCAAAATCAAGAGTTGGACACTTAACCAACTGAGTCATCCAGGTGCCCCAATACTTCTTCTATTTAATTTTTTTCAAAAAACAGAGAGGGAGGCAAATCATAAGAGACTCTTAACTATAGGGAACAAACAGGGCTGTTGGAGGTGAGGTGCATGGGAGATGGGGTAATTGGGTGATGGCATTAAGGAGGGCACTTGAACTAATGAGCACGGGGTGTTGATGCAATGGATGAATCACTAAATTCTACCTATGAAACTAATAATACAGTATATGTTAATTAAATTGAATTTAAATAAAAAATTTTAAAAACAACATGAAGAGAAATATGTTAATTCCTAAAGGTCTTTTTTAGAAATCCAGCATAACAAGGAGGCTTTATGACTTATAAACTGGAAAGAGATCAAAATTAGAATATTGGAGACAATGCATAAAATAAATGAATTGATTCCTCTGTCTCTTAATAGCTCTTCTCTTCATTTTGAATTGAGTCTCAGCAGGTACACCTAGGTGAAGGAGTGGGGGAAAAACAGACTCAAAAACACAATAATGGAAAAAAGGAATAAATAGCAGAGATGTGACGTGATTATACTTACAAATACTATGTCTATGGGTCATTAAAAAGAGAGATATGAGTCCCTGTTCTGTTAAGTCGTTGTGTCCTGGTGTACTAGTAAAGCTAACAGGAGTGAAGGACACCTCAGTGAGGCCAGATAATGGCAGAAAGAGGGTTCTAAGTGTTATTTCCCCTCCCTTCCCTTTCCTTCACATCCCTTCCTTCTCTTTCCCTCTCCCTCACTTCTTCCTTCTGTGCTCTCCGTCTCTCCTTTCCTTCCTTTCCTAAACTTTTTCTGGGATGCTAATAGTTATAAGTGACCCTGTGGCTAGAACAGTCTCTACCTGGTTGCTTATGCCAACTCTTGTTGAATGGATGACAGAAGGGGAATGCATCTAGAGTGGAGGCTCAACCCAGAGGAATCACTAAAGACAGATCTTCAATAGTTAAGCAAATAATATCTGAATCCTACTATATCTTCATCTATCTTTATCCATCTATCTATCTATCCACCTGTCTATCATCTATCTCTATTCAAAGCTGTTCTATTTTAGTTACTCCCATAAGCATCTGTGGCAGATAGTATTTTCCAAAGATGGCTACAATAATATCTCTGCTGCCACATGTTTTTCATGTTCTTCTACAACCTTGCCATTTCCCCATCAAGAGATGAAGTCTAATTTTCTTCCTCTTGATTCTGTGACATCCTGCTAACCAATAGAATATGGCAGAAGTAACACCAATGGAATATGGCAGAAGTGTGACTTCCAGTGCTACATCATAAAAGGTGTTACAGCTGGGATACTTGCTTTTGGAAACCACATAAGAACTCTGACTATCCTGAGATTGCTATGCTGGAGAGGCCATGTGTAATATGGACATGTAGTTAATGGCCTCAGCTAAATCTCAGTCAACCATCATAACCAGCTGCAAGCCAGGTGAGAGAACATTTAACCCAGTTGAGCCTAAGATAAAAACTGCAGCTCTGGGTGATATCTACTGTAACCGTATATGAGACCCTAAGCTAGAACTACATCATAGCAAATGCTTTCCTAAATACTTGACCCACACAATTATGAGCATGTTTTAAGTCACAAAGTTTTGAGTTAATTTGTTAGTTAGCAATAGTAACCAGAACAGTCTTCAGCACTTCAAGGAATGACTTCTAATTAAAGCTTGTTGGAATGAAGCGCACACAACTTTAGGGACAAGATTGAGCAGAGGAAGTTAAATATAATTGTATTTTATAGGAGAAAAGTTTAGGGTCATACACTTTTCTGAAAGCATCTTTTTCAATATCAAAGGTACCTAGGCGTGACAGCTGTATTTCCTGTTTTCAGTTCCTTTGGTGTCTGGTATTCTCATAAAGAAAACATTGAGTTTCCTACCTTACAATATTCCTTATCCAGTCTGATTAATGTATTCTGATGTCCATTCAAGACACTCTTGTTTCTATGTAAACTGGTCACATTGATCTTTGGGGGGGGGGGCAAGGGAAGGAAGATGAAAGTCCAAGAAATATAGGTGAAGAATTCGGATGATACTTGAGAATGTTTCCATTTACACTTTAAGAAACTATCAAAACTGTATTGGCCATTTTATATTATCTTGCACATTTTTATAACAAATATCTACATAGGAGTAAGTATTGCTGTGGGTTTTCCAAATGTACAATTTACTTTTTAGAATTTGTTTTGAGTATTATTCATATATTAACCTAATCCCTATTTTCTTAGCAAATAACTTGGAGTACCTTGACACAGTTATTGAATATATAGAGTTTCTTTCTCTATAGAGTAAGTATAGAGAAAAGTATATAGAGAAAAGTATTTCTATACCTTTTTTTCACTTTTTGACCAATTGTCTCAGTATATGATCATGAGCTCAAGAAAATAATCGCATTAACCTTTGAGTCTGTTATTTTATTAGCTATAAGCTGTGAAGTAATCTATGATTCAGCTTGCTTATACTGCTCTGCCCTTGTTGCGGGATGATCTAGCTGATGACAATCTGGCAGATTTATGTCCAGGGAGAATCAGTCCCACCCTGTGTGGGTGTTGGCTTGAATGGCTCTAGTCCCCATGGCGCAAAGAGGTCTTGTCACCTCAGCAAGCAAGGAGGGCAAGTTGGAGCCAGCTAACATCCGTCAGGAACTCCACGGCCAAAGGCATGATCTGAAGGGAAGAACTGAGTTCACTGTCAACTATACTAAATTGAAAGGGAAAAATAATGTAAGTTAGGTCATCTACTTGGTCCCAATCATAAGGAGAAAATTGCTAGCTGTAGAGTAGCACTTGTAATGTATCTTTTAATTGTGAAGCCACTTTAGCATATTTTATGCTAATAAATATATTATAGTAGTTACTTACTGTATAGCAAGAATAGTATGCATATTGTTCTGATTTGGAAATACAAGTGAAGTAAAAATCGCATTTAGCCATTGACTGCTTTGATGGAGTCTTCATAGGGGAAGTGACTATAGCCAGAGGATCCAGAGTCTAACTCAGAACCTCAGTCATATTACACACACATCTCTATAAAAAGAAAGACCTTTAAGGACATTTCTAGATAGAAGATTTTGAATCCTAAAAAAAATATCTTAATTGAAGAAAGATTTTGAGTCGTGAAGAACATCTTCATTTATTTAGAATGCTTTTGAATTCATAGGGTACTAACTTTCAAGTTAAACAGCTGCTTTTTAGATTGCAGTCTTCATTACCCTTAACCTAACAAACTTGTAGGATAAAGGAAGGTACTCTTTTGTACCGCAGACATCTCTTGCAAAACAGTGCCTTTGTGAGTTTAATGTAAATGATTTGGAAGCATAAAGATTTAATTTCATATTAGTTGGGGGGGTAATGTGTACTTAGGCTTTAATCAAAACCCTGGTAATTGGAACAAGAGGTGGGTATATTTGAGAAAACCAAAATTGTTGTTGGAGTCACATGTTTTCAGACAAATGCACTTGCGATGCATAGTACGAACATTGCAAAATGCTTGGTGTTTATTTTTATAATTGGATTTACCATGAGATCAGAGTGGGTAGCTAATGTTTTTTGATAAGTTATGACTTAGAATGTAATAATGTTTAGGCTTAAAGCATCTTACAGAGATTCTGAAATGCTATACTTTTAAATTTAGTAGAGTTTAAAAAAGTAATTTATTTTAATAGCACCAACAGCGATAGGTAGGTAGGCAGGCAGGCAGGCAGGCAAAAGATAGATGATAGATAGATAGATAGATAGATAGATAGATGATAGATAGAATCTGTGTATATCTGTTTGATAAGGACTCAGAGGTCCTTAGTGTCAGTGAAGGCACAGTTAACTAGCTAAGGTAAGGAGGCCCTGCCTTGCAGGCAGGAGTATGTTTGCATGGACAGGTCAGGTCTGAGTCACTATTTTGGGGTTACTGGCAGGCTGATGAAGTCAGCCCAGCTCTGTGCTCTGAATAGAGTAATATCTGGGTCAAAATCCAGGCTCTGCCTATGTAAAGAGGAAAACAGGCAGGGGCAGGTCAAGTAGTGAACAGTATGAGCTCAAACCCATAGCTCTCAACAAGAGTAGGGGCATTTTAGCTTAGGGTTGGGGTGAAAAATAGAAGCAACCAGTTTTCTTGCTGGGAGTTTAACCAAACCATCCCTGCAGCTTCTAAAAAAACTTCTAAAAACTAAAATTTTGATTTGTGCATCAACTTCTAGATTTTCTGATCTTGGCTGGGATGGTTGGAAGACTTGAAAATTTTGTGGTAGATCACCTCGGCATTACTTTTCAGTGTACACATGAATGCTTGAGGATTTTGTTAATGTTTCTGATTCAGTAGGGGTGGGGCGGGTCCCAAGTATTTACATTTCTAACAAGTTCCTAGGTAAAGCTGATGCTCCTGATGTGGACCCCGTGCTGTGAGTAGGAGAGAGACCAGCAGTTCTGGCTACATATTCTAATCACATGCATAGGGTTACCAGATTTAGCACACAAAAATACAGAATACCCAGTTAAATTTGAATTTCAGATAAGCAATAAATAGTATTTTACTATCAGTATTTGGGACACATAAAATATTTGGGACGTACTTGTTCTAAAAAAGTATTTCTTTTTATCTGAAATTCACAATTACCTTAGCATTATCCATCTTGTTTGGCAGTCCTACACAAGGAATATTCAGAATGTCAGTGCTGGAGTTCTTGCTGTAGATATTCTTATTTAATTGGTTCAGGGTGCAGCCTGGGCTTGTGGACTTAACCAAACACCCTAAATGACTCTAATGTGGTCATGGTTGAGAGTTTCTGATTAAAAACTCCCCCTCTTATTAATTAAGTGAGAAAACTGAAATCTAAGGGGTTGTATAGTCTGGTCAGTGAGAGAATGGGGATTAAAATTTAGGGTTTCAGGCACTCTTTCCCTATACTCCTTCCATCTTGTATAGAAAGCATAAAGCATCCTTAGAAGCTTAAATGGAAGCCTCACCTGGGAGCCTTATTTGTTCATAGGTCCCTGAGGTTGGGGGCGTTGTCTTCCCTCATTTGTGTTTCGCACTTAAGCCCCTGCAGGCTTCATCCTAGCTAAAGCTAAGCATTCAGAGTGCATTTTGAGATCTGCCTACTATGAATCCTAATTCATGGATGCTTTAAAATTCATTTATTCTCATTCTTAACCTCACATCTGGGAAATTTAAAAAACAATGGTGTCTGGGTGCCACCCCCAGAGATTGTGATTTAATTGATTTGGGATGCAGCCTAGCCATTGGAATTTTTGGAAAGCTCCCTGTGTGTTTCTAATGTGCATATGGGGATGAACAGTACTGTTCTATCAGACCCTTAAAATGCAGTGGACCTGGGGCCTATGACTCTGAAGTTGTCTGTAAGTGGTAGGTCCAGCTGAGCCCATCACAGATGTGTATAAATCAGCAACTTCAAAGGCTGGAAATACTGAGCTTGACTGCAGGGTAAACCTGGAATGCCTCATATGTTATTCTTTCAAGACTTGTCAAAGCATCTGAACCCATTCTAATTAAAAAATACATAGCTTCCTTAGATTCCAACATGTTAAAATACCTATATGAGCCTTGTATGTATTTCCACTGGCCCTGGGATATCCTGTTTCTCTGATGGAATGCAGAGTAAATAGTTATTTTAAAAAAATAATTTAAAAAATAGGTGGGGAGTGGGAGGGGGAGAGAAAGGCAGCAGTTGCTTAATCTGAGCTTTCTAACTAGCAGTTTTAAGGTTCTAGAAATATCTCCCCATCCCTAGTCCTTCCCTGTGATCTTGTACTTTTCCCACTCATCAGAAAAAAGTAGACCAATTTCCTGATTTAGAAACAGCTGCATATCAGGCCTTACGTGAAGAAGAACGATTTCTTAGGTGAAGTATTTGGCAGGAAATAGGACAATAAACAGTAAGACTATGTGCCTTCTTCCTGCTTTCTCCTTCAAGAATTGAAATGCACTCAGCAAGCCGTGGATGAAGCACTACTATTTAAGATGGACAGATGAGCGTCTTCTGAAATCTTGAAATTCCAGAGTATTATTTCTTATACTTGTGAAGGTCATTTATGGTTTTTCTGTAGGAAAATAGTCTTCCCACCTATCAGGGAGTGGTGAATAATTGGAGTGCTTATTATTTAGTCTGATCCCATTGTATTAAACTACCCCATTACATCTTGCTAAACTTGGTGAATTTCCTTAGGTTTAGATGACTAGATCACATGATTAGACCAACTTGTCTCACCCAGATTTCCCAACTCCTAATCTAAATGTTCTTCATAACTAAGATAGACCACCACCCATGATTTTGTTGCATGGTTCTGGTTTAATTATTTAAGTCAGATGGACTTTGATTCTACTCTTTCTAGGTTAATTGAGAGAAGACTAGGCTGCACAGAGGGAAGAATTTATTGACTCAGTACGAGGCAAGTCCAATCTTCCCATGAGCTTCAGTGCACCTGCAGGTCCTTAGAACCATCCTATAAAGCTATAAAGTATAGAGACTCCACAGTGGTTTGTTCAAAAGTGTTCTCATTATTACAGAATTATGATATGTGCTTTGTAAATACAAAGAAAAAAGCAAAAAGGAAGGATGTCCATATTTAATAGATCTCTTTAAATTGCTATTTGTCAGAAAGCTATATTAAGATATTAATTTGTGTTACGATCCCTTTTATTTTTTCCTTTCCTCTCTTCCAATCCTCAAGCACTTCTTTGTCCCCAGGGTAGTTGGTATGACAGAATTAGAAGTAGAAGTTATCTTTGGGCTACCTGGGTTCTAAGCTCATGTTTCACAGAAGACTTGAAGACTCCCCGACAAGTATGGATATGAGGTGACCAGTAAAGAAGCTAAGACCAATGAAAAAGTTATTGTGTTGTATCCAGGAGGATAGAATGCAAGCTTGGCTTACATCTCCTAGAATTTGCAAAACCTGAGTTTGGGTCAGAGCAGCTTTCATAGTTTGGAACAAATGCTTATCAATAGGATTTGCAGGCTCAGACAAGAAGTAGGGTTGTAAGATTTAATACATGAAAATATAGGAGACAGTAAAATTTGTATTTCAAGTAAACATTGAGTTGCTTCTTAGTATGCCAGTGCAATATTTGTGACATATTTATGCTAAAAATTATTCATTATTTATCTGAAATTCAAAATTAGCTCAGTGCCCTGCATTTAATCTGGCAAACCTTAGCAAGGGGGATTTCATTACTGATTATGATGGACTGACAGGGACATATCCTGGCTTCCATTTTCTGGATAGCACACAAGCCTCCTGGGTTCTTGGGTAACACTAGGTGAGAGGAAGAGCTCTCCTTTAATGACTAAGTTATATTCTCTACCAGATGGACCAGATAGAGTGTCAGAGCAAGATTTAATTGATTTTAAAGAAAAAAAAAATTTAAATGCTATTTCTTGTGCATTGAAGTCTGATTGTGGATGCATATTTAATATAACCATAATCCCTGTTTATTGTAGACATATTTCCTGAGAGATACTAGGCAAAGTATTTTGATCACTTTCCTGTAGGGAAATGAGGAGGTAGAGAGAGAGAGAATCCTGAAGGTTTGCTTTTGTTTTTCCTTAACATGACAAGAGGTCATTGGTCATGGTCTAAAAAGAGATTGAGAGACTCCTGGTGCTATGTTTCTAAATGCCTGCTGTGATCGAATGCTATTGGTTTCAATAGGAAGTGGGCTTTATAATACTTCTCTTCAAAGAATGAATGTGGGTTTTGTCTTGCAAAATGTATCATGTCATGTAAGTATACAGCAAACGCATTAAAGTCAGGATAACCACGTTTTCATGCAGAGCTAAACACTGTTAAGATTCTGAGAGATACGGCTTACCCTTTCCACATATGTCTACCCATATAGGGAAAAGAAGTAACACAAGATGTTTATGAATGTGACCCACTAAACTAACCATGGCTCACATTTTCATTTGCAAGAGAGCAAGGGAACAATATTGGATGAACGATTTGTTTCTGGGATGGAGCACAGCTGCTATTGGGTCTAATGGGTTGGGGAGGAGCCACAACCTGGGACAGGAAGTCAAGAGGCATCCTGTTCAGGTCAACTTAAAGGTGAAATCTAGGCAAGCAGATTATAATGTTCCAAGAATCAGTTCAGGCCAGACAAGAGGATTAACATTCCTGCCCTGAATGACACTATGCCAAAAGCTTTTTTGTTCTGTTTCATTATTTTTTTTTTTTAAACGAGCAACAACCTTCAGATCCTGAGTTTAAAAGCCTGATCCAGACCTGAGTCATTGGCACCACTCCCTAACCTCTCTACTGCAGGTGTGCTGCAGGTCTCCTTCCAGCTCACGCGGAACCCTGCCCCCTTCGCCTATCTCCCACCTGACAATTGTAAAATTGAAGGAGATCCGCTCAGGGTGGTATGGCTTCAGGCATATGAGTTCCTTCCGGGGCTCTTTGAGCTTGGAAGCAGTTTAAAGGTAGGAAGGTTTGAAAAGTGAATGAATTCCCAAGAAAAAACATGTTTCAAAGGAACCTGAATGAGGGACTTTGTTTTTGCAGGGTGTTGTTTTTTTTTTTTTAAATGACGTTTGCTTACTTAATGTAGTAACTCCTTGAACATATTGCCTTGTATGATATAATTTATTTACATAATTCTGGATTGGAAAATTATGAGCAAATCCAAAGAAAACTGGAAAGAAGAAAACTTCATTTTGTGAGGATTTTAGAATGAAATATATATATGTCTGTGTGTATATATTCACACATTGTATCTGATGTGGCAGTGTGTAAGGGCGTATTTCTAGCAGTTGACAGTGTTTACAAACAAATAATTGTTGAACTGGGAAGTGATTGCCTCTCTCCACAGGGTTACTTTGGGCTCTTTAAATACTACTTGAATTGACCCTTAGGCATAGAGTCCACTTATTATTTGAAAGCAAGCACATTTCAATCCAAAGAGTTAATGCCAAACATACTAATTAAAATAGAGTAATTCACAGATGACTTTTCTTTAATAAATAAATTCCCATTTGTAAAAAAAAAAACACAAAAATACATACATACATATATTTCATCCTAAAGTCCTCACAAATATAAGTTTTGTTTTTGTATATGTATGTATTATGTATACGTACACATACATGTATATGTATATATTATGTATACGTACACATACATGTATATGTATATATACAGGTATAAGTTATATACATATATAGATATAGAGAGATTTAGATACAGATATTTGAAAAAGAGAACAAAAATAAATTTAGATCGTGAACTAATTTCCATCTTGTTTTAATTAATGCGAAATTATTTCCTATGGGATTCAGAAGAAGCTGGCTGTTTGTGTTTGTAATAATTCCAATCCAAGTTTTTGCTTTTTTAAGCATTCAGCTTTTGTTACATTGACATATTATAAAACGGGGGAAACCATTTAAGTACTGAACAGGAGAGTTGGTAACTCTCATAGCAGAGTCCTGGTAAAAGAGGTAAGGAAGAGTTTACCTTTTGTGCCTCCTGGAAAGAGAAATTCCTTCTAACTGTGTGGAGAAGTAAAAAATAGAAGGGAGTCTCTCTCTTTCTGGAAGAGTAAGATGACTTATTTACTTTCTAAAAAAATGGGGTTTTTTTGTCACCTAAAGTAGGTTATAAGCTCTTTTATTTTATTTATCTCTTTGTTTATTCCCTAACTTTACCTACAGTGAGATTGTTTTTTTCTAAATCTCAAACTTTGGAAATTTAGGTAGTGGGACTAGGGATAAAGGAAATACAGAAAAGATGCGGGGAAGGAAATCAGGTGAACTTTTCAATTATAAAAGCCCTGGAGCACATCATCTAAAACGCCAAAGCCAATAGCACAGCGAGACTGAAGATTTTAGCTGTCTAGAGAACGTGCTTTGCCAGTCATGTTGCTGAAATAATTCACATTGTTAGAGAGATAGACAGGATCAGTATAGACATTCTACCATCCAGGTTTATCCTAAATTTTTAAAATATCTCTTTTTTAAATTACTATCTCATAAGTGACAAACATATTCCTAGGTAACAGGAACCTAGGAATAATTGTCAGTGAGAAAGCATTCTGTTGAGGATGCTGAAGTCTTTCTTATTGAGAAAGTCATGGGTGGGGGAGCCTCAGTGCTTTGGCCTACACTCCATAAGAATAAGTATGGGACATTCAGAGCACAATATAAAAAAAGGAAGTGACTTTTTTTTTTTTTTTTAAGATTTGTTTATTTGAGAGAGAGAGTGAGAGAGAAAGAGAGGAGTGGAACGGGAGGAGAGGCCAGAGGGAGAGGACAGAGGAAAAGAGAGAATCTCAACCCGATTCCCTCCTGAATGGGGGAGACTGAGATGACCTGAGCTGAAATCAAGAGTCAGGTGCTTAACTGACTGAGCCATCCAGGCACTCCTACAAAAGGAAGTGACTTTCAAATCAGGTCACTGGCTATGTTGATTTCCCCAAATCCATTGAAGAAGCTTAGCTTAGAATGAGGTCTTGTTTATTTTTTTCCATATATTTATTTGACTTCCATATAATCTTCGCATTGTAAATCTATCTGAATTAAGCTACACCTTGATCTCAGGGCAATTATTAAATCATTGTCTATTCATTGGACATAGAAAAGGATTTTTAATGAGAAACCTAGAAATTACTTGTTCCAGATCTGATTACAAATAAAGAGAATCATATAGTGACTTTGTTTGATTTTGAGAAGATGCTGCTACTAAAACACTCTGGAAGCCTCCAGAGTCACAGAGGGTTATCTACTTGGGGTCTCTTTCTAGAGGTGGGTCATCCATTGGTAACCTTCTGCTTCAATAATTTTTCCCAAAGTTTCATTTCCCGTATCAGAATTCTCACCTGGACTCTGTCTACAATAAATATCTCATACAGAAATAATTGGTAGCATTTCTGATTCTGATATTAGAGTAAGAATAATAAAAGTAATGAAAGCAGATTAATAATTATAAGTCTTTGTGAGAGTTCTTTCTTATATGAATCCAGCCTTTCTAGAAATCCGGTAAGATGAGAGTGTCATTCACTAGAAATTATCTACTGGATATCTTTTTGGGGTAGTGGTAGAGGAAGTCATGAGAGAGAGTAAAGAACTAGACTTCAATAAGACATTGTGGGTTTCCTCCTAAATGTATTAAAGAATAAATTCATGTCACTGATAAATTTCTCCCTATCCTAGAGTATCCCAGCATGAGTAGCACACATATTCTTGCTGGAATAAGATTATCAGGTGGGAAATTCAAAGAGAGAGTTGAGAAGCATTGAGAAAGAAAAGCATTAGAGCTCCTGAGAGATACAAGAATTGTAGAAAAAGATAAGCTGGATTTTTTTTCAAAAGTGCTCTTGTAGGTGGCAGAAGGTACACCCTTTAATAATCCCGTAGGGGAACAAGTACTTTTAAATTACATTTAACTAATACCTTATGTTTCTATAAATGACATTATAAGGTGAGACTGAGCCATTTGGCATACCTTGATTATTTGGGTTACATAGACATATTCTGTAAGCCTATATGGAACGTGAGTTTTGTAAAAATAAGTTTTATCTTTTTTCTCTGCATCTTCATGTTCTGTTGGTTCATGCCAAATTAGTGATGGTGGGTTGATTTCTAAGCTTGTTTAGATATAGTGCTACTAAGTAAAATCCCTCAAAATATTAACAATAGTAATAGTGACATACCTGTAGGGTATTTTACGGTTTATAAAATGCTTTCCAAATTTATTATCCTTATAATGCATACCTTTATTTCTGCCTTGCAATATCCTGAAGGATGTGCAATTGTCATCCTAACCAGAAAGCATAGTCTATTTGGTTAACATGAACTCACACTAAGCTCCAGGTTGTTTTTGAGTCCAAATAGAACCATCCTTAGATGGGTAGTGGTCTTCTTTTCTCTTTCTTTTACAGCCATCTCCTCAATCTTTGGCTCCATCTGGTGGAATATTGTGAGGTCATGACCGCAGGCATCACTGTTTCCTAAATCTACCTTATGGGGCCAGTACTGTGTCTTTATAATCCTCCAAAGAAATAAAAGTAGGTCTGTCAGAATCTGAAGATTGGATTACCTGTTGTCTCTTGCTAATGTCACTGCCTTGGAAGAGAATGTCTATTTTGCAAAAAAACCCTTTCCGGTAGTGTTAAAGAAGGAAAGACACACAGGTTAAAAGAAAATCCCATCCTGCTTACAAAAATAACTTATACTATTCTTTTATATTTCTCCCTCCTTCACTTGACCATAAAAACAGCTTCCATGAAGTAGGGAGGAAAAACTAAAATTTATAGTATGAGAAGACTGAAAGCTATACTGACTTTCCCAAAGACAAAAGTTAAGGAGGCAGAGAGACCACCAAAGGCCAAGTGTTGTGATGGTACATGTCATGTTTATAACATGTATATTACATTATTTAAAACAAACTAACAAATAAGCCCTTATTTTATGTTCCAATATATACATTTTATATATTTTGGAATGTCTTAAATATTATACAATGAAAAATTAAATATTTAGAAGAAAATCTCCTTCTCCAGATCAAATGAAAGAACAATATTAAAGTGAATCTGTGTAATATAAGAAAATAAATAACAAAAATTTATTCATTTAAAAAAAAAGTTGATGAATTCCACCAGCATCACAAAATATATGAAGAAATATACAGAGAAAATAAGATAATATTTTTATTATTTAACCGTGAGGTGCATCTCAACAGTTCCCAGCCCCCACCCGACATTTACTCTACTTATGGTTTTATACAACTGAATATTAGGAGAGTCTTCCACAGGCCAGCATCTGACTGCATATGCTTCAAATCTTATTTCTCCTCCACTATCTACATAGATTTAGTACTAGAAGCCATAGGATAGATTGATGGCAGAATATGACCTTTGGCCCTACAGCTTGGGACCAAAACCCGTGTTCCTAGAAGTGACTCCTACACCAGAATTCCAGCCGCACATTAACAGTGCTTGAAAGTAACCGCAAAGACATGCTTGTATCTCAGTATTCCCAAATTAAATGTATCCTCCAACTCAACTTTCACTTAACCTCACCCCCCAAGTCCCTGTGGCCCTCCAGTGCCAACAGATATGAGAGGAAGTATGATAAAGTGAAGTTGGAAAGGAAACAAATAGTTACAATCAGTTGTAATTAAATATCTTATTTCTGAAAGTTAAAAAAAAGAAAAACACATATGACTTTGTGAGAACACTGCTGAGCCTTGAAAGGGTTTGTCTAAGTGAAGGACCCTGAATTTAAGCTTCATTGGCTTTATGACAAATCCATCTTTGACTGCCTCTAAAACACCTTAACTGAAAGAGGTTTATTTCATGTTGGCTTGATCATCACTGTCTTTTAGGGGTCTCACTGATCATCTTCTTCAATTTCCAGGGTTGTGTTAGAGATATTTTTGAAAGTCAGTGCTTTGGAGTAATGTGCCTTTTTGTTTTTACATAACCACCCATCTCCATATAGGAGAAAGACCATAACTCAGCCCAGACTTCAGGTGTTTTCTGTTGCTGCATTTCCAAAGTTTGGTTATGGCTATCAGTGGAGAATAAAGTATGACTCATATGTGGCAGCAACTGGGTTATCCACATAGTATTCCATGTAAATGATGGCCTGGCTTCAGGCAACAGTGGAGCATGAAAAGCATCTCATGTTCCGCACACACTCGTTTTCCTCTATATAGTTTCTATTCCGTCTTTTTTCCCTCCCACTTTCCTTCCTCCCTCCCTCTCAAGCAATAAGTAGTAAGTTTGGTCTGTCTAGCTATGGCAACCATTACTCTTGATCCTAATAGTAACTTATATTTCTGGTATGTTTCAATATTGTAAAAACACTCTCTGGTTCAGTTTTTATCAACCACTCACTCCACGGCCACTTCTTCTTTTGATGGTTGGAGGAAATGTTCATCCTGTTCTAACCAGTTGTGGAACTTCCCACACTTAGTATATGGGAAGTAGTCTCATTATGAAAGGATCAGTGAGAGACTCTGCGATGTAGAGTGATAAGCAGTGAGAAGACTTGTGGAATTTGAGAACCCCAATAGGTGGCTCCCTTTGGGACTAGGACTTTTAATTTCCATATGATTTTTTTTATTATGTTCAGTTAGCCAGCGTATAGTACATCATAAGTTTTTGATGTAGTGTTCAGTGGTTCAAGTTGTGTATAGTACCCAGTGCTCATCACAACACGTGCCCTCCTTAATACCCATCACCCGGTTGCCCCATCCACCCACTCCCTCCCTTCTGTAACCCTCAGTTTGTTTCCCAGGGTCCAGAGTCTCTCATAGTTTGTTTCCCTCTCTGATGCCGTATGATTTCTTAAACAGACCTTGTTTGTTTGTTTCTTTGTTTGTTTGGATCAGTTTAAAGTTCACAGAAAAATTGAGAAGATACAGAGATTTCTTTTAAAACCTCTGCCCCCACATGTGCAAAGACTGCCCTAACATCAACATTTCCCAGCAGAGTGGTACATTTGTAACAATTGATGAACCTACATTCACACATCATTATCACCCAGAGTCCTAGTTTACATTAGGTTTCACTCTTGGTATTGTAATCTATGGACAAATGTATGGACATGTATTTACTACTATACTGTCATACAGAGTAGTTTCACTTCCCTAAAATTCTCTGTGCTTTGCCCAATCATCCGTCTCCACCTTTTGCCCTCGACCCCTGGAAACCACTAATATTTTTACTGTCTCATAGTTTTGCCTATTCCAGAATGTCATATAATTGGAATCACATAGTATGTAACCTTTTCATAGTGGCTTCTTTCACTTATTAATATGCATTTAAGTTTCATATATTTTCATAGCTTGATAGCTCATTTCTTTTTAGTGCTGAATAATATTGCATTGTCTGGACATATCACAGTTTATTTATCAGTTCAACTACTGAAGGACATCTTGGTTGCTTCCAATTTTTGGCAATTACAAATAAAGTTGCTGTAAACATTTGTGTGCAGTTTTGTGTAGACATCAGTGTTTAACTCAATTGGGTAAACCAAGGAATGGATTATATGGTAAGAGTATGTTTAGTTTTATAAGAAACTGTTAGACTGTCTTTCAAAGTGGCTGTATCATTTTGATTTCTCATTAGCAGTGGGTGGGAGTTCTCTTGCTACACATCTTCACCAGCATTTGGTAGTATTAGTGTTTGGTATTTTGGCTATTTTAATAGGTGTGTATTAGTATCTAATACTGTTATATCATGTGACTTTAAAAACAAACTTGCAAGGTGAAGAGCAGTCATATTTCAGGAGATACATGGCTTGTCTTGTGGTCTGTCCAAATCTCTGTGCTAAAGAGACAGGTTTCTCTCCTTCCCCTGCCACTAGCTATGCCTTAAGGGCTAAATCACTGATATCATTGGATTTAAATTTTACACAGATTAAGAAAGAATTGGGGTATGTTTCCAGCCATGACTGCACATTAGAATCACCAGAGAAGCTTTTCAAAAGTATTGTTCCCTAGGTACCACAACACACTAAGTAACTCAAAACCTCTGAGTGTAAGGTTTCAGCATAGTATTTTTACCTTAAAGATTCTTATGAAATTCTAATATGCAGCCTTGGTTGAGTCTTACCAGCTTAAGGACCTATAATGTCTTTTCATCCTTAAATTTTATGGCCATACGATTCTGTATGGCACAATCTCCATCACACTCCTCTTTGGTAATACATAGCTGACCCTTGAACAATATGGGGCTTAGGATCACCAACACACATTCCCACCAGCACACAGTTGAAATCAGTGTTTAACTTTTGACTCTCCAAAACTCAACTACTCATAGCCTACTATTGGCTGAAAGCCTTACCAGTAACATGGATATTCAATTAATACATATTATGTATGTATTATAGTATTGTGTCCTTCATTTTTATAATGCAGTAAGCTAGAGAAAAGAATGTTATTAAGAAAATCATAAGGAAGAGAGAATATATGTATAGTGCTGTGCTGTATTTATCAAAAAAAAAAAAAAATCCATGTGAAAGTAGACCTGTGCAGTTCAAGCCCACGTTATTCAAGAATCAACTCTCTAGGGTCATCTGGGTAGCTCAGTCGGTTAAGCGTCTGTCTGCCTTCAGCTCAGGTCATGATCCCAGGACCCTGGGAGCCCTGGGGTGGAGCCTCGCATAGGGCTCCCTGCTCAGTGGGGAGACTGCTTCTCCCTCTCTGGCTCTCCCTGCTTGTGTTCACACTCTCTCTCTCTCTTTGTCAAATAAACAAATAATCTTTAAAAAAAAAAAAAGGATCAACTATCTATTACAATCACTTGCTAACTGGATGTCCATTCTCAAGCACCATCGTACAAGTCTTTCAATTCCAAATTTCTTGTTTCTTTATGCAGCATCATATTATCTTCTGCCTTACTATTGAGGAGGGAGTGGAGAGGAAAGCTACAAATCTATTAAAGTCTCTTAAATATACAATTTATATGGAGAGATAGATGACTATTTAGAAGAGCTATAGTTCTGTTTGATGAAAAAAAGTCAGTGAATTTAGTATTTCCTTATCTCATACACACAAAATAAGATGGAACAGGGCAAATTAATTACCATGGCAAATATTACCTCGTTATCCTTTAATTCAGCTGTGTAGTACTGCTACAAATGTGTGTGTGTCCAGCCAAGATCAGCCTTCAACACTGCATACCAATAATTTGTTTCTCTACTGACAGCTTCCTTTCCCAGACGTTTGGAATCTATCCCCAAAATTTTACATTTCTTCTTTTGGCCCTTATAAATATATTAGATATTGTTCTAATCACATAACCTTGCAGCCTTTATATGAGAAACTTGATATAGTCTCCCATTAAATTTCTGACCTTTCCCACCCACTCACTTATCAATTTCGGTATAGTTTGTTCTGTCCTTGTAGTATCTGTGGGGAAATAAGTTACTTTTTTGCTCTGCATTGCTTATAATTCCTCCTATGGCCTCAATCATGTACCCATCTACCTTTTCAGAGCCTTTGATTTCATTCACTCATTTATATCCAGATGTGACTCAGGATAAATCTATGTGTTGACCTTCAGCATCTTACTGATTACTTCCCCTTGGTTGTTTCATTAGCAACTCAAGAAATAGCTCCAAAATTCCACCCCATTCTGCTTTAATTGTGGCCCAAACTGGAGCACACACAAGAAACAAGGGTTCTCCATTCAGCCTCTCTTATTGGCATTCGATATGGAAAGATGCATGTGGCACAGCCCTTAACCTTGAGGAACTCACAGAACTCTTTTTTAATTGGGCAGATAGGATATATGATATATACTGATCCTACACTCACCCTTGTACACAGTCACCAAAAAAGTAAACAAGCAATGCAGTATAAAGACCTGGCACACTTCAAAAACTAATGATGTACTATATGTTGGCTAATTGAACATAATAATAAAATAATTTTAAAAATTCGAGCATACACAGAGGTTAAAAAAAAAACCCAAAGCAAACAAAAAAGATCTGGCACGTGATAGGCATTCCATTCTGGTACTTATACAAAAAATGAACATTAAATGAAGTCTTAAATTGTTAAACAAATTCCAAGTAGTTGCAGGAGTTGGCATTCCTGGTGAACAAACAGCACTGAGTAAATGTGGAACATACAAGCTTGTAGAAGGAAGGGTTTGGGAGGTAGTGAACAAGTGTCTAAATTTGTGGGGAGTTCCTCCAGATCTTAAGCATGACTCACTCACTAATCTCCTATAAACTAATTCGCAACGAGGTGTCAATGGCTTAATGATACCCCTCCTAGGACATTAAAGGATTTGTTGAGATGAATGTTTCCATTTAGAGGGCTACATTTCTAATGTTGGGGGTTTCACATCAGATGGTAGGATGACTTGGGGGATATTTGAGGTTAGAGAAAACTTTTAGCATCATCACGTAAACCATACCACAAAGGCAACTGGGGCCAGTCCCAGTGAAAGATGAGCTGATAAAATGTTGTTGGTTTTGGAGTTGCTTTGTTATTATTGTTATTGTTATTTTTAGCTGTTTGGAAATTTAGTGCTTCTATGGAGAAGTGGATGAATTTTAAAATAACATGGTAATTGTATGTGAGTATGTGTGCTTGTGTGTATTACTGTGTTTGTGCCCTGGGGCGTCCTAGGTGAAGGGCTCCCTTGAAAAATTCGAAACAAATAAATAAAATGAGAGCTGACCTAAATTTTTGCCTCAAACTGGAATGGAGTTCAAACTTTAGAGGAGGATCAAAAGCTTGATTAACTGTTGTTTATTTGTTTTTAAAGGCTTTGCTTCCCTCCAACTCAAAAAAGTAAAAGTGATCAAACACTACACTCTGAGAGAGACTCTTGTCTCAATATTTCCAACCGGGTTGAAACCAGAAAGTACTTGTGAGGCAACTGGGAAACCCAAGCGTCTTGCAGCCCAAAGTCCAAGATTCAAGGGGTTAGGAGGAGTTCAGCTAAATTTCATGTTGGCATCCAAGGAAAACACAGCAATACTGTTGTGTTCAGTGGAACTGAGATCCTAGAGGGCAGAAAACATCGTTATGTGAAACAGAAAAAGTACATGTGTTTGTGTTTTTCACCAATGTCTGAGGAAAGCACATTTATTGATTGGTTAAAAAGTAAACAAAACAAAACAAAACAAACAAACAAACAAACAAAAAACACCCATGGGATGTGCTGAGACCTGTGGGTCAACTTGAGGCAGCTGGTGTAAGACAAAAGCCACAAGGGAGAAGTCAGGGGACTTGGAACTGAGGCCCTCCTCTCACAGCTGTGTGACCTTGGGCATGCTGTGTATCTCCTACAGAACTTGGTGTTTGAATCTGTAAAATATTCACTTGTTCAGAAATACCAGTGGCCTATCTTTCATGACACACTGAAATAGTGGTTTGGAACTTTCTGAATTGGGTAAGAACCAATCATACCCTTGAGAATAGTAAAATTCAGGAGGGGGACTTAAGACGCATACCAAAATCATTTTTTAAAAGAGATTAAGGGCTATGAGAGTTTGGGGAAAAGAAAGGGTCATTTGGCTTAACTTCCGTGCTTTGGAAGGCTTTATAAAAGTAGAATTAAAATAGGTAGGATTTTGGCATAGAGAAATTCATTGAATGGAAAACATTCCAAATAGAGGTAACAACCATCTAAAAAGGTACCTTGACAAGAAAAAAAGTAGAACTTAACATAGCAAATAGGCAAGATTGGGTACATGAACTGGATAAAGGGTAGGGGATAAGTTTAGAAACATCATTGAGGCCAAAGGATGAAAGTTATTGAATCCCAAGCTGCTAGTTTAGATTTTATTTTATATGGAGTAGGGGGTAATTTGGAGTTTTGTTCTGGTGTATGAATAATCATAACCTTTTATCAAGATTAAATTCACAATAAGTGGTAAAGTGAATTAGGAAGGAAAGATGATTGAGAGAAGCTAACTAATCCAGAGATCATCACATCAGTGTAGCTGAGAGATGGTATGGCCTCAAGCAAGACAATGGTCATGCTTATAGAAAGGAGGTTGTGAGTCTCAGGTTAAGATAGAAGTAGGATCAAGAGGGTTTGGCCTTCAAAGGATCCAGAGGAGTCACAGAGCTAAGGCTTCACACTCAAATAACTTAGGAATTAACTTGTGGAACTTGGGATAGAAGCAGGCTTGAGAGAGAAAATGGTGAGTCCAGTTGAGTTTAAGGGTAGGGCATCTTGAGATCAAGAGCTAGATGATGATTAGAGACAAAGATGGAGAGTCATCTGCATAGATATCACCATTGAAGTTATGGAAATACTAGATGTTGATGGATATCTTTTTCTGAGTGTGATGCCAGCTGTACAGGTATTTTCCTGGGCTTTGTTGATAAGCTTCCCTCTGTGAGCATGACTTTTGGCATGACTTTGTCCCTACAACTTAGACCCATCTCTACTGAGCTGAATTTCAACATGTACATGAGTTCTTGAAGCCTAATCCAACATCTGCTACTCACCGCGTGTTCTGACCTCCTTAGTATTTACCATGTCCTCAATTCATTAAGTCCATGAGCTGCAGTTCCCGTGTTTATGAAACTTAGAAATGGCTGTCAAAACATTTTCCAAAGAAAAAGGTCTCAGGTTTTTGTTTGCTCTTTTAGATTTGCAATTTAACTCTTTAAGTAAAACCTATGGCTTAAGGATCTGAATGTATTATTTAAATATTTTCCATAAGCAGCATACATTTTAATAATACATTTCCAAAGAATATTCCAGGAAAATTTCAATGCCAAGAAAACATGAGAAATTCCTTCCCTGTATGTATCACATTGTTCCTGCTTTCTTTCTTTTTTTTTTTTTAAAGATTTTATTTTTTATTTATTCGACAGAGATAGAGACAGCCAGCGAGAGAGGGAACACAAGCAGGGGGAGTGGGAGAGGAAGAAGCAGGCTCATAGCAGAAGAGCCTGATGTGGGGCTCGATCCCAGATCGCCGGGATCACGCACTGAGCCGAAGGCAGACGCTTAACTGCTGTGCCACCCAGGCGCCCCTGTTCCTGTTTTCTACTCCTCTAGAAGACCTCATATATATCACACAGATGTTTCTTTAATGTTCAGAGACATATGAAGATAAGATGATAAAATTCTGTGAGGCGGATCACCAGCATTGAGGCCAGGCTTTAACACTTTGTAGTTATGTGATGTTTGATAAACCATGTGAGTTTTCTGAGTGGTACCTGAGTAGTATGAGAATTCACAGAGGTTCAGCATCATTATCTGAGAGCTATGAAGAATGCAGAAATATAAATAAAGTGGGGCTCCTGGGTGGCGCAGTCGTTAAGCGTCTGCCTTCGGCTCAGGGCATGATCCCAGCGTTCTGGGATCGAGCCCCACATCAGGCTTCTCCGCTAGGAGCCTGCTTCTTCCTCTCCCACTCCCCCTGCTTGTGTTCCCTCTCTCGCTGGCTGTCTCTCTCTGTCAAATAAATAAATAAAATCTTTAAAAAAAAAAAAAAGAAAGAAATATAAATAAAGTATTGTAACATTGGATAAAGGCCTAATAAAGATAAATTATTCACCATAATTTAGAATATTAGAAGTGGCACTTACTCTAGTAACTTTACCTTTATTTTTATGATTAGTTGAGTAATGCTTATAATCAGTATCAAATTGCTAGTGACATGATGAAGAGTTTGCATCATCTTTTGCTCATCGTAACACTCATAGCTAGTACTACATTTACCATACATACAGTAGGTGCCCAGTAAAAACTTTTGAATGAATAATTGAATACTTTGCAGCTTAAATGTCATCATTAGTATAACAAAATGAACAACTTATATTATGAAAAGAATTTCTATAATGCAATACAGAGAGAGGATGGTGCAAATTGATACAAGGGGAATTTGGATACGATTTATGGATGAAAATGTATTGTAGCAAAATGAGGAAAGACAGAGATGATTGGAAACTGCAGCCCTAACCCTGTTTTCCTTTGGTCCCACAGCTAGAATAAACCAGTACTGAATCGATTTGCTACTAGTCTTTCTTGTGTTATATGTTATGTTCCCTTTGCTTTGTTCTTTGTGTGCTTTTATTAAAATATATGTTCTTCAAAGAGCAAACAACACTCATACTTCTTCCCCTTTCCTATTATTCCTTAAAGTTCTATCTTGATCTACAGATTGCTATTGAATTTGCTCTTAAAGATTTCACCGGCAGCTTTAGAGAACTTTGAGAACTTTCCTCTTGACTGAGCTGATGATCTTGAATCTCACTTCCTTTGGGTTCTATCATAAATATTTTCCTTCCTTTTTAAACTTTCTTTGTCAAATATGCTTTTTGGCCCCACCTACACAACCTCAGATAGAGAGCTGCTCTGGAAGTCTTCAATCTCTTTTAAGTTTTTCTATAATCTTTAAGGGTTTTTTACCTTCCTTCATCTGTATGGAGCAGGTTTCCATGGCAGATTGGATGTTTTCGACTTGGATTCATAATATCCCAAACGCAATTTATCCAAAGTGTTTTCCAAAACTGAATTTATTCAAAGGTGAATCTATCATTCTTATATTTATCCATATTTTTCTTATATTTGTCTAAAGCTGAACCTAAAGCTATCAATTTCTTAGATTTCCCCCCAGTTTAAAAATTACAGTTTATCCAAAGCTGATCAACTTCTTACATTTTTTCATTCTCACCTCCCATACTGAGAAACTCAGTTTATCCAAAGCTGAATCTATCAATTTCTTACATTTTCCCACTCCCACTCCTCATACTATCTGTCTATATCATTGGACTATAAAACTACCATTCAGCACTCAAATATGACTCTTTAAATCAGTCTCTCTCCAAGGCGCCTAGGTGGCTCAGTCAGTTGAGTTCCTGACTCTTGGTTTCGGCCCATGTCATGATCTCAGGGTCATGAGATTGAGCCCTGCATCAGGCTCCATGCTCAGCAGGGAGTCTGCTTGACATTCTCTCTCTCTCTCTCTCTCTCTGCCCCTGCCCTCCCAAATAAATAAATAAATAAATCTTCAAAAAAAAATCAATCTCTCTCTGTGTCTCTCTCTCTTTTTCTCTGCCCCTCCCTCCTTCTCTTCCTGTTTCTCACTTTCCACACCCAATAAGACTTTTCTCCGTTTTACTTTCTAGTGCCCATTATGTCACTCCCACCTTTCTGCTCCAACCATCACAGTCCTGGTTGCATTTGGTTTCATTATATTAATTCTGTCCTATTATTCTACTTCTATGTCATGTGATACACTGTTGCCAAAATGATCTTTCTAAAATTTATATCTGCATATGCCACCTCTTTTTTGCCTCAGTTTCTAAAGTGAAAGGTCTTTTCTAACATTCATGATCTTTTAAAATAAGGATCCAAGCTGTCTTGCAAATCTTTTTTATTTTTAATTTGTAAATGACATGATGTGTAGTTCACATACCATGCAATTCACCCATTTAGAGTGTACAATTCAGTGGTTTTTTAATATTTTCACCGAGTTATGCAGCCATCACCACAATCAATTTTAGAACAAGTTTATCACTTCCAAAAAGAAACCCCATATCTTTAATGGTCATTCCTGCCTGCCTGATTTTCCTCACCCCACCCCCATCCGTAGGGGACCTTTGTAGCTATTTACTTCCTATCTCTATATAGATTTTTCTATTGTGGATATTTTATATAAATGGAATCCTTCACTATGTGGTTTTCTTTCACTTAGCATAATGTTTTTAAGGTTCATTCATGTTGTAGTATGTATAAGTACTTCTTTTTATTGCAAAAAAATATCTCATTGTATCTATTCATCAGTTGCTAATCTCCTTTTGCACTATTTTTTCCTCTTGCCATATGTTGTTTTCTGATTTTTATAGTCTTAAATTCCTCTTTCTCAACTTACTTGAGTTCTTTGTACTGGAGAGTGGTACTGCTTGTTTAAATTTCTTAATTTCCAGCAGGTTTTAAGACTGTTCTTTGTTCTTCCTTAGTTGTTATATTCCTAGAATTACCTTTTTTCCATAAATACTCAATTCTGTTTAATGGAAATGTATTAGATTTACTGTTTTCAGTATTTTGAAACTTAGGCATGCAGGAAATATACATTACCATTCTTTCTCCCTCTCTCTCTCTGTCTCTCTCTATAGTACACAATACTTAGTATATAGTACATATATAGATATACACACACATAGTTGTATATATCTGTAATATACTATGTATTAACTATATATCATAGTAACTATATACTATACAATAGTATAGTTTATGCGAAAATGATATATATACTATATGTGGTATCCATGTCAGTGTTTAAGCCTACAACCATACACTATATGGTGATTATGCTTATATAATTTTCTTTATTTATACATGGAACAACATTATTACTGGCATCCTTGATGGCAGATTATCTGCATCAGTTATTTGGAATTCTTTCGCACAAAGATTTGTCTAGTCTATTTATTTATTTGGATCAGTATAGATACATGGGTACTGATTTTATATTTCAGATTATAATTTGATATTGTTTTGTTTTGTTTTGTTTCTACTGAGATTGTTCCAGCATTGTTCATTGACGGCTCTTTTGATGATGTCTGTGCCCTGTTGGCATTTCTCATCTTTGTTTGTTTTGTTTTGTTTTGTTTTTTTCTTGCTTGCTCTGAATTAAACAAGATAAAAACTGGAAAAAAAAAAATACATATGTCTCCAATTCTAATCCAGTACCACAGGAATCATTCTATCCTCTCCATTGCCTTGCTCGACTGTAACCTCCCACTCTAACAAACCTGTAGTGACCATTCTCTATGAATTTACTAAATTGTTCAATTCCTGTGTATATGATCTGTATAGTGGGTTCAAAAATTTTATCCCATACCCCCATGAGAAACAGTTTTTGCCAAATAGAGTCTGATATTCTCAGAGAGAGAATATATTACACTGATTGTTGGAGTGGCAACCCAAAATAAAACTTAGTCTTCAGCATTTTATAATCTAGAAGAACAAGTCCTTCAAGAAACTCTAGGCTGTAATATCCCAGGGATATTAAAGGGAAAAAAATGTAATTCACAAAAGTATAAAGGATATAAAAGGCATCAGAGGTAGACAAGACCCTGGAAAAAATGGAGTACTTTCTAATTTAGTGCAGTGCCAGCAACTGACAGTATATGTGCAGGACCCATTTTGTTAAATCATTCATGGATTTAGAGTGCCTGCACTATGGTTCCTCCTAATCTGAAAGACAACCACTGCACATGGATTCAGGTCCTTATAAAACCAAAAGTGTGCAACAAGCCCCAGGTGTCTGAGTTTGGGCCCATTTCCTCTTAGGAAAGCTGTACAGATGTGACATTATATTGGGGGCTGGAGGACCGAGGAGAATGGGGAAGTGGGCCACACCACTGAAACGGGTTTACCTAACGTCCTAGCGATTAAAGAGCTATTTTTGATGGATCGTCCCAGGAAAGGTACCCATTCAAAATAATGGCAGGTTTTTGTTTTTGTTTTCAGCAAATGGCATCCTACTCATAATTTCTTATTAAAAATATGTTACTTCTGCTAAGGAGGAAACCAAAATTGCCCCATGTGAGAATACATCATTATTTTTCATCTCTCAAGTCCCTTATTATGTTTCTTCTCTACATTCAATTATGTATGGCCCATAGTGTAGTTTCTTGTCTATAATGTTGCTCATCTTTTCCTGTCCAGTTTGTATTAGGTATGCTCTTTGAGGACGAGGACTTGGTCTCATTGTTAGAATGCTTGTTATATAGTAGGTGGTGAACAAATAGCGAATACAAAGCTCAATAGCATCATAGGAAAGAATGATTTAGCATTATAGCTTTTAATTCCCAGATTTCTTCCCTGAAAGCGAATGATTTCCTCGAGTTTATTTAGATAAATGGCTTTTCATCATGAACATTCATACTCATAAAAGTGAGCTTTCAAGAGGTAGTCTGAAGAATGATAGTATCCTCTGAGTCTCTGAGAACTAAGTTACTCAAGCTTCTTGCAAGCTTTCCTTTTAATATCATAGGATTCTTCATTATATTGTTGGAATTTAGTTATTTAGAAGTTCTCGCTGTCAAATAGAGGACCAGCAGTATCAGAGTCCACATTAGGAGATTAAAAAATACAGATTCATACTCCCAAAGTTTTGGAAGCAGCAGATTTGAGGTATAGCTTGGAAATCTGTCACTTTAAGACACTTTCCCAAGTGTTTCTGATCAAAGGCACTGCCTCCCATTCTGAAATAGGTGGTTAAAAACTCTGAAGGCTGTATTCTTGCATTAGCTGAATCAAAAGTCATCTTCCACATGTGTGTTACATCAAAAGTCTGTTCACCTCCATCCTCCACTGTAGATCGAGTTTGGTTTGCCTTATCACTGGTAGTAGCACCAGGCTGTATGGAAGCACAGACCAGCTGAAAAGCAAAATGTATATTTGGAAACCATGTTAACAGCATCGGTCAAAGAGAAAGCCAGTTTCAACACAGACCAGTGATAAGCTTTCCATAGCATAGATTTATCAGGACTTCTCTTTCAGTTAACATAACTGCCTGGCCAGTTCTTAATAGCAAATAAATCTGGGGTTTCCAGCATTTGGGGAAGGTGATTTACTGCCTCTTAGAATCTACCTGGATGCGTTGTGAAGCACAATCCAGTGTTAAGAAACAGGCTACTCTGACAAGCTCTGAGCCTCAGGGAACAGCGCCATCTGCTGATTACCTGGGACATAGCTTACATGAAAATGGTTGCGTGTTTGGGGAAGTGGCAGATGTTAATTACATATTTCCTGGCTTTCTACCACCGCTGCTATAACACTCTGCTGCCAAGCACCAGGCGTTCTTTCAGCTCATTGTCTGAAATGAGCCGGTATTAATTGGTGGGTGTTTTTGTTACTTAAGGGTACACACCTCTCTTTGAGTGCCTTGGCTTTCACTAATTTGTATTTCAATATATTTTTAAGCCTCAGGTAGACAACTCTGCCTATGGGTGCTCATTCATGAAGTTCGGCACTTGAGAGTATCAAGAGTCACAGCTATCAGGCAAGGCACAGCACCTTTGCCCACGGCACCTTTGCTGGTTTACGTAATTTTCTGTGGAGTCAGTGGGGCTGTGGGGAATTTTATTTCCTAAACAGTTTTTCTTTAGGACCCAACAACAGCAATCCACAGTTACTGCTGCAATACTTGAAGTTCCCCTGCGTGCCATTTCCTGGTGAAACAGGTCTAACAGGGCAAAGCGGACCCCAAGGAAGCCCAATTTTGGTTAGGTTAAGTCTTTTAAGAAACGAGGTGCTATTTTTCCCGTTGGTAGTTTATTTCTGTGTTTGTTTTAATGTTAGGGCCTATCCCTTGTGATATCCTCCCCAGGACCAGGAAAAGGAAATGTTAAAAAGCAATACCGAGTGCGTGTGTGCGTGTGTGCGCGTGCGTGTGTGCGTGTGTGTGTTCTAAACCAGGCCTTTGAAAGATAAACATTTGGTGTAGGGAAATGTTGAAAGTAAGAAAGTCATAAGCAGGTTTCATTACATTTTTCTAAAAATATTTGGCTTTCAAAATCAAACCCACTTAAAGTTTTCCTCCTTTTATTTTCTTTTCTTAGTCATTTCGACATATTGTAGGGGGTTCCACTGTGTCATAATAATGTTATTTTTGTACAAGTTTTAATAGTGAAAATAAAGTCAGGGACCCCATTGCCCTCCGCACAGCTGAAAGTGCATTTCTCTGCCCAGTTCTTCCCACACTCATGAAAAAATACCAGACTTAAAATTAAAGTTCAGCACTTAAGCTCTTGTGAGGTCCTGTAATATTTGATCACTGTTAAAGAAAAAAAAAAAACTATGGCGTATATTACAAATAATAGTGGGGAATAAGTGCAGATGGGACTAATTAGCCTTTACCTGTTTTATTTTACCATTTTCAAAATAAAACATTTTATTTTTTAACTAAGTTTATTTTTTTCTGTATTCAAAGAGTGTATAATCCAATTTTCACTGCTGCAAGGACAGAAGTGGCATAAACACACTCCTATGAAAACTCTATTTCTAGACTAGCACAACTTTGGGCCACCTAATTCCAGGTGCTTCAACTTAAAACTTGGCTAGTTTTAAGTAAATCAAATTTGGTATTATTGTAATAATGATTATTAATAATAGTGAATGCATTGCAAACATTTTTCGGCAATGTTTTTCATATGTTATGTGCATTAATTAATTTAATCCTATCAACAACATTATGAGTTAGGTACTATTACTTCTTCAATGATGACATGGAGAGGCTAAGTACTTTGTCTAGAGTGCATATATCTAGTAAATGGTGGAGCAGAGAAAGAGAGAGGTAAATACACAGATGCAGATGACTTAGATGACTTACCTGTAACAAGGTTTCCCTCTCTGTTCCTTTGGCGTGGGTTACTTTCAACATGACTAGTGATATAGCACAACATTCAAGTGTTTCAGCTCTGGAGAGATACTGCCTGCTGTATGGCTCCCACTGCCACTGCCTAGCTGCTTTAAGGGAAGATGAGAATGTAGGAAAGGAGGCAGGAGTAGGTGTTCACAGCAAACAAGAAAACAGAGAGAGAATTTTAAGGGAGGTGGGTGGGAAGTGGAGGGCCATTAACAGTCTCAAATGCTGCAGGAAGGGCAAGAAAGAAAATGGCTGAGAAAATACCTTTCCTATATCAGATTGTTCAATATGTGAGCCCAACATGTGATTTTAAATTTCCTAGTAATCGCATCAAAAAGACACAGGTAGAGTTAGGTTTAAAAATAAATATCAGGGGCACCTGGGTGGCATAGTGGTTAAGCGTCTGCCTTCGGCTCAGGGCGTGATCCCGGCGTTGTGGGATCGAGCCCCACATCAGGCTCCTCTGCTAGGAGCCTGCTTCTTCCTCTCCCACTCCCTCTGCTTGTGTTCCCTCTCTCACTGGCTGTCTCTATCTCTGTCAAATAAATAAATAATAAAATCTTTAAAAAAAATAAATAAAATAAATAAATAAATAAATATAATTTGGGCCACCTGGGTGGCTCAGTTGTTTAAGCATCTGACTCTTTTTTTTTTTTTTTAAGATTTTATTTATTTATTCAACAGAGATAGAGACAGCCAGCGAGAGAGGGAACACAAGCAGGGGGAGTGGGAGAGGAAGAAGCAGGCTCATAGCAGAGGAGCCTAATGTGGGGCTCGATCCCACAACGCCGGGATCACGCCCTGAGCCGAAGGCAGACGCTTAACCGCTGTACCACCCAGGCGCCCCATAAGCATCTGACTCTTGAATTAGGCTCAGGGTTGTGGGATCGAGCGCCGCACCAGGCTCTGTGCTCAGGGGGAGTCTGCTTGGGATTCTCTCTCTCCCTCTCCCTGTGCCCCTCCCCTCGCTCATGCTCTCTCTCTCTTTCTCTCAAATAAATAAATAAATCTTGTAAAATAATGAATAAACAAAGTTCATTTAGCCCAATGTATAAAAAAAATCATTTAACATGTCATCAATATAAAAATTTACATTTTCCATTCCCGATTTCATAGTGTCTTTGAAGTCCAGCACGTATTTTACCCTCACAGCACATCCCAATTCAAATGAACCCCATTTCAAGTGCTCAGAAGCTCCCTGTGGTTCATGGATGCTGAGCTGGATGGCACAGACTTAGGCAACAGTAAGAGAAAGTGTGGGTAGAGAAGTGGGACCAGAAGTCAACTTCTAAGTGTTAGGCTAGAAGGGATGGTAAGAACCCAGGATCAGAGAGTGTGAGAGCTCAGACACTTAGAGGGCAAATAACTGAGACCATTTCTTAAATTTGTGCTTTAAGATAACTGAGATGAGAATACATTTCATGGAAAGAGTCAACAAATGAAGAATGAGAACTTGGAGATATAAGGAAGGAGTTAGAAAGCAAGCATTTCACGCTGAGGGTGAGACCTAGAGGGCCTGAGACTACGACAGTCAGCATTCTGTTCCGTGTTGGTGAACAGATGCTAACTTCCAATGGTCCTGCTTGGACAGCAGTCTGTTTCTCGGCTCTTGTGTTTGACAGACCTGTTGCCCACACAAGTTAATTAGAGTGGAGTCCTGGAGGCATTAGTGTTTGCACCTCTTAAGGGCACCAGTGGACAAATGAGAGAGTCTTCTCTGTGAGACTAGGAGAGAATTGGTTATAAATGTGCCTAGAAGAGAATTGGTTATAAATGTACAGGTTTTCTTCTGAAAACTCAATGATTTAGTGGTTATTTCCTATTTCCATGAACTCCTAGATCCATTTGTCATTCATTAATCTATTCACTCTTCAATCTAAAATATTTATGGAATTTCTACTAATTTTTTCTTGAAACTTCCAATCAGTGCATTAATTCTTTCTTTCATTCACAAACCTTCGTTGAACCCCCTCCTTCTCCTTTTCCATGATTAGAACAACCTAAGGCAAATTTTGACATGGGTGAAATTGATTTGGGGTATTTTTCCATCTTGCTTTATGCATTCTCTGTTTTCTAGTGCTGCCTGATTCCTTTTTGACCTTATGCTAAGATCCACATCATCTAAACACAATGGTTCACCACCACCATCAACACCACCCCCATCATCTTTCCTACCACGTCTACCACCACCATCAACAACAATTAAACTTCTGGTTCTATTCTAAACTCTACCTCCTATTAGAAGAAAAAAAAACATAGAGGAAATCAACATAAATGTTTCAATGATTTGATGCCCTTAACTTTGCTAGAAACATTGGCATTATAAAAAGAGAATGGTTATTAACACAAATGAGTCTCTGTTTGTTGAAAAGTAAAGTGAGTGACAGCATCTTCTCCAACATTTATAGATACAGCCAAGTTGAATGTATTTTATTGTAAATACCCATATACCTACCATCTAGATTCCTCAAATATTAGTTTGTTATATTGCTTTCTCATGTATCTATCCATTTATTGTCTCTCTATTCTTTAACCCATATTATTTGTTTTCACATTTCAAAGTAAATTGCTTTATGCAGACATCAGGATATGTTTCCCTAAACTCCAGGAAGCACATTAACCAGATTTTGGTATTTCTTTTCAGATAAAATTGAAATGCAATGCAGTGGAATGGAATCCTAAGTGTATTTTGCTCAATTTTGATAAATGCAAACAACCATGTAACCCACACCTCTATGAAGATAGAGAACATTACCACCATCCCAGAAAGTTCTATAGAGCAATCACTCTTCTGATTTTTTTTCTACTATAGGTTTGTTCTACAATTTTATATAAATTAGGCTTCTTCACCCAATGTAGGGTTTTTGAGATTCAAATAATATCATATATTTTAGACAGAGGTGCTCCCAACTCTGCCAGGGATAGCACTCCTGCTCTGAAGTTTGCTCCCAGAGGAGCTGACACCTCCTCCCCCAGGTCTCCCTGCTCCTCTCCTATTTCCTTCTCAGTCTGCATCTGCTTTGTTTTTTAATTAATCAAGTTTGTTTTAAAGTTCTAGGGGTTGTTGTTACTCTTATTCTGAATTCCTATAGGGCTTGCATAACATCAGGATGCTCACGTATCAGAGAGAATGATTTTTTATTCTGTATCATTTAATTAGTATTTGTAGTTTTTCCTTTTTGGATAACTCCATTTAGCATAGACAAAGACAACATGGAAAATGACTTAGAAAGGACACATGGGATAAAAGTGTGACCTGATGATGTGACCTCATTGATGCTGGGAGCATTAGGAGTCTGATGATGGTCTGGTTTCCTCATGGGCAGAGCCACAGTATGAACCCTCTCAAAACCAACTAAGTTGTCATTTGTCTGTGGTCAGAATTGGTCAAGATCTTGGGGTAGATTATGGGTGCTGCCAAGCTCCTGTGTATATGTATGGAAGTATGGCAAGGAGCCATTCCTCCCTGCTAACATGTGTTAGGGAAGGGCCATAGGAGTCATGCTGTCAGTCCAGCATTGTGTCAAGGTCTGTCCTCAATGGCAGGAGATTGCTTCTCTCATCATAGACCAGCCAATATCTTCATGATGCTCTAACCCTCTTACATTGTGTTAGGCCACCGTCTCAAGAAAAGCAAGTCTTTCCATATTGTAAAAGGGGAAATTTGGAGTAAGCAGCTATTAAGAAACTGAACCTGTCTTCTCAAGAAGTGAAGAGAAAAAGGATCAGCAAGAATATTCAGGAGCTTTAAGCCTGGTCTTTTCTTGAGTATCTTGTTTTCTATTGAATCTAATTATCACGGATCCAAGATTATATGTTGCAAAAGGATTTAGGGCCATATTTTAAATGATATAGGTGTATATATGTTTATATATTTTCATTTTTTTCTTCTTGTAATTTGTTGGCATGAAATAAAAGATTATCATAAGAATATCTTTCATTTGGGGTAAGAGCAAGTGTCTTTGTTTTCTTTCTTGATCTCCTCTGTTCAGATCAGACAGAATTTCACTGGAGTGAAATCATAGCTTGATTAGTCATATCTTAACATTAGAAATGGCCATGCCCCTGTGGGTGGCTAGAAGGAATGGAGGTTACGCTTAAAGCCTAAACCTCAGACTTGTGGGTATTTTATCCTCCGTGTTTAAAAAAAAAAAAAAAAAATACCAGAAGGGAAAGATTTAACTCACTAGTTATTTTGAGAAAATCAATTTCCATAAATACATTTAATTGCTCACTCATAAATTTATATTTCCCTTTCCCTCACTGCATAATTGGTTTCCTGCATTCAGTTGAGCTCCATGCTTCATGTTTTCCTAAGAGTTTTACTCCTGATATTTGTCTGGTCAAGCCATTCTTCTGCTGACATAGCTGGTAGCTTTTCATTGCCCGAAGGGTGAAATAGAAGATTCTTAGCGTGGCATTCAAGGCTTTTCAAAAGCTGGTCCCAAACTGTTGTTCTAGCTTTACCTTCCCCAGGGATTCCTTCCTAATTTCCTCCCTTTTCCTTACCAGTTTCCACAATTCTTGCTTTCTTTGTTACCCTATGTGCATAAAATTTGGGGGGATGAGGAGGCGCAATTTTCTGTCACTACATTTAGATGAGTGTGTGCCTGTCCACCCATGTTACCGGAGATGACTTTGTCAGAAGATAATCTCTAAATTAACCCCTCATTTGTATTTATTTATTTAGAGATTTCTTTTAAGATTTTTCTTTTTTAAGATTTTATTTATTTGACAGGGAAAGAGAGAGACCACAAGCAGGGGGAAAGGCAGGCAGAGGGAGAAGCAGGCTCCCCACTGAGCAGGGAGCCTGACGTGGGGCTTGATCCCGGGACCCTGGGATCATAACCTGAGCCGAAGGCGGACGCTTAACCAACTGAGCCATCCTGGTGCCCCTCTCAAAATTGTAGTAAAATATACATAACATAAAATTTACCATCTTAACCATTTTTAAATGTACAGTTAAGTGACACTAAATACATTCACATTGTTTTACAGCCATCACCACCATCCATTTCTGGAGTTTACATCATTCCAACCTGAAACTCTGTCTCCATTAAACAATAACTCTCCATTCTCCCCTCCCTCCAGCCCCTGGTAGTCTTCATTATACTTTCTGTATCTATGAATTTGACTACTTTAGGTGTCTCATGTAAGTGAATCATACACTATTTGTCCTTTTGTGTTTGGCTTACTTTACTTGGTGTAATGTTGTCTTCAAGGTTCATCTATATTGTAGCATATGTCAGAATTTCTTTTTAAGGATCAGTAATGTATTATTGGATGGATGTAAACATTTTGTTTATCCATTTATCTGTTAATAGTCATTAGGGTAGCTTCCATGCTAGGGCTATTATGAATCATACTGTTAGGAACATTGGTGTGCAGATATTTGAGTCTCTTCTGTCAGTTCTTCTGTGTATATGTCCAGAATGGAATTGCTGGGTCAAATGGCACTTCTTTGTTTAATTTGTTGAAGAACTGCCATTCTGTTTCTCCAGTGGCTGTGTCTACCTACTGTTTCTACAATTTTACCTTCCTGCCAAAAATGCAGATTTCTTCACATCCATGCCAACACTTGTTTTCTCATTTTCTGTTTTGTTTTGTTTTATAATAACCAGTTTAATGGGTGTCAGTTGATATCTGATTATGGATTTGATCTGCATTTTCCTAAAGATTAGTGATTTTATGTGCCTATCGGGCATTTGTATATCTTCTTTGAAGAAATGTCTATTCGTGTTTTTCACATATTTTTCAATTGAGTTGTTTGCTTTTTTTTTTTTTTTTTTTTTTTTTTTTTTTTTTTTAAAGATTTTATTTATTTATTCAACAGAGACAGAGACAGCCAGCGAGAGAGGGAACACAAGCAGGGGGAGTGGGAGAGGAAGAAGCAGGCTCATAGTGGAGGAGCCTGATGTGGGGCTCGAACCCAGAACGCTGGGATCACGCCCTGAGCCGAAGGCAGACGCTTAACCGCTGCGCTACCCAGGCGCCCCGAGTTGTTTGCTTTTTTTGTTGTTAAGTTTTAAGAGTTTTGTATATATAATGAATATTAATTCTTCATGAGATATGTGATTTGCAAATATCCTCTCCCATTCTGTGAGTTGTCTTTTTAATCTGTTGGTAATGTCCTTTGATGCAAAAGAGTTGTTATTTTGTATGAAGTCTAATTTACTACTTTTCTTTTGTTTCCCATGCTTTGGTGTCATTCCCAAGAAATCATTGCCACATCCTTTGTCATGAAACATTTCCTCTATATTTTCTTCTAAAAGTTGTATAGTTTAGATTTTACTCTTAGGTTTTTGATCCGTTTTAAGTTAATTTTTTTGTATGGTGCAAGGTAACGGTGCAACTTTGTCCTTTTGCATGTGGACATCCAGTTTTCCCAAGACCACTGTTGGAAAGGTGGTCCTTTCCCCCATTAAATGGTCTTGGAACTCTTGCTGAAAATTATTTAATTATATATGCAAGGGTTTATTTCTGGGCTCTCTATCCTATTCCATTGGTCATAGGTCTGCCTTTATGTAAGCATCACAGTGTTTTGATTGCTATAGGTTTATAGCAAATTTTGAAATCAAGAAGTATCAGTCCTCCAACTTTGTTCATCTTTTGCAAGATTCCTTTGGCTATTGGGAGATCCTTTGAGATTCCATACAAATTTTAGGATGTGTTTTTCTATTTTCTGCAAAAAAAAAAAATTATTGTTGAGCTTCTCATAAGAATGAAATTGAATGTGCTGATTGCTTTGTGTAGTACTGACATCCTAATAACATTGTTTTCTAATCCATGGGCATGGGATGCCTTTTCATTTATTTATGTCTTCTTTAAATTTTTTTTGGCAATGTTTCATAGTTTTCTGTGTGTAAGTCTTTCACCTCCTTAGTAAGTTAATTCCTAAGTATTTTATTCTTTTTGATGCTATTGCAAATTTTCTTAATTTCATTTTTAAATTATTCATCATCAGTATAAAAAAATGCACCTGATTTTTGTTTGTTGATCTTGTATCCTGCTACCTTGCTGAATTTGTTTATTAGTTCTAATAGTTATCTGTGTGTGTGTGTGTGTGTGTGTGTGTGTGTAATCTTTGGGATTTTCTACATACAAAATCATGTCATCTATGAACAAAAGTAATTTTACTTCTCCTTTTCCAATTTGAATGTCATTTATTTCTTTTCCTTGACTAATTGTTCTGGCTTTGTTAGCTAGAGTGGTAGAAGTAGGAATCTGTATTTTCTTTTTCCCTATGTTAGAGGAAAAGCTTTCAGACCTTCAACATTGAATATAATGCTAGCTGTGAGTTTTTCATATATGACCCATATTATGTTGATAGTTTCTTTCTATTCCTAATTTGTTGAGCTTCTTTTTTTTATCATAAAAAGTGTTGAATTTTGTCAATGGCTTTTTCTGTATCTACTGAAATGATATTATGGGTTTTTTCCTCCATTCTATTGATATGATCTATTACATTGATTTATTTTTGTATGTTGAATCATCCTTATATTCCAGGAGCAAATTCCACATGATCATCGTGGATAGTTGCTTTCTTATGCTGTCAAATTAGTGCTAGTATTCTGTGAGGATTTTTACATCAGTATTTATAACACAAATTGGTCTTCAGTTTTCCTTCCTTGTACTGCCTTTGTGTGGCTTTGGTATCAGGGTAATGCCGGCCTCACAGAGTGAGTTAGCAGTCATTCTCTCCTGTTAAGGTTTAGAAGAGTTTGAGGAGAAATTGGTGTTAGTTCTTCTTTACATAAATGTTAGGTAGGACTCACCAGTGAAACCATCTAGGGCTTTTCTTTGTTGAGAGGTTCTTAATTATTGATTCAATCTCCTAACTAGTTATAGCTCTATTCTGATTTTCTGTTTCATTCTGATTCTGTCTTGGTATGTTTCTAGGACTTTGTCCATTTCATCTAGGGTACCCAATACATTGGCATACAATTTTTTATAGTACTCTCTTATACTCCTTTTTATTTCTATAGATTTGGTAGTACTATCTTCACTTTCATTTTTGGCTTTGGCAATTTAAGAGAAAACATGATAACTTATGAAAGTATTTGGCCAAATAGGATATTATAAAGGACCAGAAAGTAAAAAGGTAGAATAAAAAAAACAACAACATTTGGCCCTGAAGATTTGTCTGAACTCTAGTGGCATCTCCAAAGTCTAAATGCAGGTACATGTCCCGAAATAGGTACCTTTGAACCCAACAAGTGAGGTGAAGCAAAGACCAGTATTGTTCATGATTGTGTGTCACTGTGGTCAGCTTTTGTCACTGAAATACTGTGACCTTGCTGTGATGACTTTTTCTATCCAGTATATTTCCCTAAGTATTTTGGAGCCAAAGCAAATAACTGAGACAATTCATGGCTGACTGGCTTACTGGTTATTCCTGAAAGAGGGAAAAATGAAGGGGACTTCAGGGTTTTCTTTCTCTTTTCCATAAGATTTCCATTTCTGTCTCCTGTTTGTACTTCACAGAGTACTTAAAAGGCATCAGTAAAACTCCCAATAAATACCCAGTATTTTTCTACATCAAAAGTTTCACAACTCAACACTTCAGGAAGTGTGATTTTATTACTTGTTTATACATTTTTTTCCTTTTGCCTGAACCAAAGCTGTCTTTTGCCAAATTTAAATGAAATTTGCCCCTCATAGAATTTCAGCTTGATACTGAATTCAGAAACCAGAAAGACGGAAGCACGCATTTTAAATGCTACAGAATGTATCTATTTTTTAAAATGCATGTTTCATAGTATTCAAAGCCAGGTATATAAAACAAATTGCAACCCATTTCCTCAAGCAACCACTTAGAGATCACACTAAATGAACTTAGTAATTATGTTCTACATTTTTAAATGAGGAATGTGCCTGAATGGTCCAATTTATTGGAAATTTTTCCAGGAAAACTTCCTACCAGCTTCTCCCAGTAGAGAACACTTTCTTTTTTTAAAAGCATCTAAGTTCACCCGTCTCCACTTCTCTCTCTCCTTCTCTCTATCTCTCTCCCCACTTTTTCAGGTGGTGGAGGGTCTGAGGATCATTTGCACTAATTATTTTTAGTTCCTGCTCACATAACACCTGAAGAGGACATTCTATTTATGGGAACCAAATTACTTAGAACTATTTCCAAGCTCCTTAGCAGAGGTCAGTACACACATTAGCTGGGGGCAAAAGGAATATTCAAGCCCAGGCACCCCTTTTGAATTCACAGCTGGGATTTATGCAGCTCCATGCTGTCGGTCTGGTCCCCTTGGTTACCCTTTACCTTGCTCATAATATCCAGACAGCATGTCAGGACCCATCTCATCTCCACATATCAACAAATGTTTGTGGAGGATCAGCTGTTCCCATGGTACCTGGGCTCAGGGATTTGTGTTGGAATGTGCGGTGTTTCCCAGACCCTGGGTTCCCAGCAACTGCTCATATACAATCTTGATTCTCTGCACCTACTGAGTGCTTCTAGGATTTCATGGCGCTGCTCTGACATTTTCACACTCTGGATCCTAACTCCCTCTTACAAGCTACGGGGATTAATGAATTCTTTCCCTGAGTGCACTGGCCTTAATAGGCCATTTGTTCTTCCCTGCTTTTTACTTTGTTAGGGTAATTTTCAAAGAAGCTCTAGTTATCACTTTTCCTCATTCTAAATCCATGTGATAAAACGTTCTGAATTGGGCTACTTCCACTGGAGAAAATGTAGAACTTTATCTTGGTGGAAAGCCCCCCCCCTCCATGTTTTTTATCCTATATTCTTAGCTGTGTGTTTAATAGCATTAAAAAAAATCCCAACCTGGGTGGCCATGGCTCTCATATAACAATAGACATAGTATGGAAATATTTTTGAATAAAAATAAAACGATGAATATAACCTGTGTAAATTAAGTGACATCTAAATAATAAGACATTTAAAACACATATTTTATGAAAAAAATTAAAACGTTTCTCTTGAATCATGAATAAGCTTAAGGTAATGTTTCTTACGTAGTAACTCTCCAACTTGAAAAAATAGGTATCTTGTGTTTTAGCTCTTTGGTCTAAGTCTAAAATGTAGATTTGAAAAAGAAGAATAAACAAAGAAGAAAACTGGAAAAAAACAAAAAAGACTGGGGCGCCTGGGTGGCACAGCGGTTAAGCGTCTGCCTTCGGCTCAGGGCGTGATCCCGGCCTTATGGGATCGAGCCCCACATCAGGCTCCTCCGCTATGAGCCTGCTTCTTCCTCTCCCACTCCCCCTGCTTGTGTTCCCTCTCTCTCTGACTGTATCTCTCTCTGTCGAATAAATAGATAAAATCTTTAAAAAAAAACAAAACAAAAACAAAACAAAACAAAAAACCAAAAAAGACCAATTTGAACAGAACCAGTTTGGAAACTACAGATAATACAGATTCCTTGTTGGTACTCTTGGTAGGATTCCCAGATTTACTAAAGAGGAAAAGACAAAAAGCCAAAAAACAAAAAACCCACAAACACCCAGAAAACTGAGATGCCAGTTAAATTTGAGTTTCAAATAAACAATAATTTTTAGTCTAAGTATGTCCCAATTATGACATGAGGTGTACCTGGTTCAAAAGAATTGTTTGCTGCTTATCTGAAATTCAAATTTAACTGGGCGTCTTGAATTTTATCTGTCAGCCTTAACCAACAGAGGTTCCAGTTCAGCTGAGGGTGGGTGGAGGCCCATATGACTATACTTTAACTGAGGCTCTGCATGGAATTCTAATAAGTCAGGTTTGGAAACCATTGGATTATCATTTCAAGACACCACACACACACACACACACACACACACACACACTATAACAGAGATATAATGGTGGTCCCAAATTCTGTTTCTGATAGATTTATACTGCAAATGAAGAAAAAACTTTATCTGAAGTAAAACAGAAACCAAAGGACATCCAAACTTGCCTTTGGGTATCCTGGCACAAGGATCAGGCATTTTTCAAATTATAGTCTGAGCTATAAGCTGGTAGAATTATAATCGTGATGATCAAAATTTTTTTTAAAGATTTTATTTATTTATTTGACAGAGAGACAGCGAGAGAGGGAACACAAGCAGGGGCAGAGGGAGAAGGAGAAGCAGGCTTACCGCTGAGCAAGGGAGCCCAATGCGGGGCTCAATCCCAGGCCCCTGGGATCATGAACTGAGCCGAAGGCAGACGCTTAAGGACTGAGCCACCCAAACGCCCCCAATCAATATTGTTTTTGTTGGCTAGTTTGAATTTTTGTTATCACATATGGTTACTTGTTAATTGGATATTCTTGTTACCTTTTTTTTTAAGACTTTTATTTTATTATTTATTTGACAGAGAGAGAAAGAGCGAGTGAGCGAGCACAAGCAGGGGGAGCGGCAGGCAGAGGGAGAGGGAGAAGCAGGCTCCCTGCTAAGCCTGCAGGGGCTCCATCTCAGGACCCTGGGTTCATGACCTGAGCTGAAGGCAGATACTTAAAACTGAGCTACCCATGTTCCCCCTACTTGTTCCCTTTTATGATTGATATGAAATACAAGTTATAAGTAAAACCCAAAATATTATATGTGATCTATAAGCTTTCAAAACCAGAATTCAATAAAATGCATAACAATAAATCTAAACTGAGTTTAAATTAATTCATTTACTATACATATAGTAAGCGCCTGGTGTGTGGCAGTGCTGGAGGAAAATAATAAATAAGATAGAGCCCCAGCTCTCCGGTGCTGAAATAAATGATTTAGAGTCATAACAATTTCCAGCAGGCCTTTAAGTTTCTTACGATAAGCTGATTAACATAGAGTTTTATATGCAAAATGCCAGAGTAATAGAATACCTGGTTTCACAGAGCTTACAACATTAAAAAAAAAAAAAAAAAAAGGCTCTACATTTTTAAGTGTAGCCACCTCAAGATAAAGCTTTATAAATGTGCAGTCCCTCTTATGGACTGTTGAGGCTGCATGGTTTGGTGAGAAGGTGACATTAAAGTTATTGGTACTGACTAGGTTTATTAATTAAGAATAAGTTATGGCATTTAGCACTTCATGATAACATCTCTATTGGTCATTGTCATGAGACCTTGTCTGGATTTTTGGGTTTTTTTTCCTGTTAAGAGTGTCTGTTGTAACCAGTCTGGATGTGAGAGGCTGTGCTGTGTGATGTGAAATAATGCTCATCAGACACGTGGGAGAATTTCAGGCTTTTTAGTATAGAAAATCCAGCTCAATCCCCAGCTATCTCATGAAGTCTGTTCTGACAGTGACCACCCACTTTGAGCTCTCATTTTCCAAATGACCATAGCACTCCCCACTGGACCATCTACTGTTCCAGCAATCTCTTCATAATGTTTAAGTGGTAGTCTGATAGTATTTGGGGAGGAGGGGAGCAAGCACTATGTCATGGACTTATGGACTTCTTTAGAATTTCCCAGTGTCTCCAGAAGTAGCCCCTAAGTATTTTATCACTTGGTAGTTTGACCTGGAAGTCACTTTGAGGATCACAACACCAAAGCAAGCAGTGTAGACAGCATGCATCATTTGCAGCACAAGGGTGTGTCCTGAGAAACAGCCTAATCAAGAGTAAAACCTCACTATGCCAGGATGAATGAGGATTTAGGGGTAATTATTCTTTCTGGTTGGTGGAAAATGTCTTTCTGAAAATTAAATCCAGTATGATATGAAAGTTGCTGTGCTTAGTATTCTGGTTCATACAAAGAGGACTCATGCAGAGCACCTGCTCTCAGGGATCAGATAATCCAGGTGAGGAGTTAAGACAAATGTGTATGAAAATTTAATTAACAGGAGAAATAGGGAGCACAGGAAGATAATTTCTTGCCCCTGAAGAGGAGCTATTAAATGTTAGCTTCTCATTCTCTAGTCTAGCTTATTCCTGCCCTAGTAAGTACAAGATGGTGGATGGAATTGGGTCATTCTCTTGACATGGTTTCTTGTGGTCAATAGTAGTAATAAGAATATAATAGCAGCCACTTATGCAGTTCTTAATACTTTTCAGATACTCTTGTAAGAGCTTTTTTTAATTTAACAGTTTTAATCCTCCCAACAACCTTGTGAGCTAAGAGCTCTTACCCCCATCTTCCAGAAAAAGAGAGGTTAAGTAATTTGCCCAAAGTTTGCACAATCAGGAGGTAACTGAGTCAAGTTGGCCCTTAGAGTCCATGCTGAACAGTAGTTCTGTTCTGCCTTCTTTGCTTCTGCATATCAACTCTTATGGGCCTTCTAAAAAGTTACATTCTAGAAAGTGTTTCCTTTTCTTTTGTCTCTTTACATTACAAAGTTGAAAAGAAAACATCTGGTTAGTGAATGATTCTTACAAGAGACACTCTGTCCCTGATCTTTGAAATTTTACCTTAGCAAGGCAGAGAGAGTACCTAGTCAAGGTCAGTTTATAAGAGTGGAAGAAGCAGGGAAAAAAACAGAACTTTAATGTCCCCCTTACAGTCAATGACCAACAAAGAGGTTGTGTGGGACACCAGAAGAAGGTTCAGTTCCCTGGAGAAATACACTGTCTTAGTAGATAGGAAAGGGATATTTTTCTGTGAGGAACCAAGGTGTTTTCTGTGGAGGAACTATTCAGTTAACAACAAACAGGGGAAGCAGTGAGCTGTCTCAGGCTTTGTAACATCTGTTAGAACTGCACCTGCCTCAAAGATTTCCTGGTTCCTATTCCCGAGAGAAAGTCAGTCAGCAGGAAATGAGGCAAGTGCATATAATGACTTTATGGAAAAAGACGGCTTTTAACTTCTTGGGCTTAATTCCTGACAGTGTTACACATCTCCCTTGTTGTTCGTTGGACTTTACAAGGTGGCAGTTTGTAAAGCGGAAGATGGGGAAGAAGAAAGGGACCTATGCTTGGAAACAGTGGTTAAGGAGCACAGGAATGTCTTGGGCTGTTGGTCAATTGGGTGACATCAGTGCATCTGGCCAGTCAGTCCTCGCTCTGACTCAGTGGGTCACAGGTGGAAACAAAGCATATCCCTACTCACCAGAACAATTCAAAGACTCACCACCTTGTCTCTCCTTTCTTTCTCTAATTCAGTTGTTCTCAAACTTTAGAGTGAATCAGAATCACCTGGAAGCTTGTTAAAACAGATTTCTGAACCTGATGCCCAGAGTTTCTGAGTCGGTGTGTCTGGTGTGTTGCACGAGAATTTGCAGTCCTGCAAGTTTTACCTGGTGATGCTGATGCTGCTGGTCTGGGGCTACATTTAAGAACCATGGCTCTAATTGATTTAAACAGAAATCCTCTATGCTTATTATTCTATTCTAGGGCCTTTCTCCCATCAGGATTATCCAGTGCGCAGAGATTTCCATCTTTTCTTCCTATTGGTACCAACGATGAGAACCTGCCCCTCATTTTCCTCTCCATCCTAGCCCTAGCCCCACCCCAGCCTAGCCCCAGCCCCAGCATTCCTCTCCAACTTAAAGAGATTGATGAAATTATATTCCAGTGGCCCCAGCAAGAAGTCGAGTGGCTGTGACCTTCCCAAGCGGGTAGAATGGAGCAGGCATTTCCCCAAAGTCCTCACTACACTGGAGATAGTACTCTAGGTCAGTTTTTCTGAAGTCAGACTACTACAGATAAAATGCAAATAGCTTAATCTATTATTATCTATGCGACTTTGGGCAAGTAACTAACCTTTCTGTATTTCATGTGAAGAGTATGGAAGAGTACTGGCACATAGAAAGCCACTTAATAAAAAGTTATTACAAACAAAAACTCTCTGGATATAATATATGCAGCATCATTTGAAGAAGTAAAAAAGAGTACAATCTCTATGTGTAAAATTTTTACTGTGTTACTATGATTACAGTGTTTACTACCTTAATTGCATTTATACTGATCATTATAATGTTCCACATTATTCATTCTTATTAATGTTCTGTTCAAGTATAATTAACATATAATGTATTAGCTTCAGGTATACAATTCAATCTTATTCAGTGATCATCAAGATAAGTATATTCTCAATCCCTTTTATCTGTTTTACGCATCCCTCCATCTACCTCCCCTTTGTCAACTACCGTATTGTTCTCTGTATCTAAGAGTCTGGGGGGTTTTGTTTGTTTGTTTGTCTCTTTTTTTCTTTGTTTGGTTTCTTAAATTCCACATATGAGTGAAATCATACAGTATTTGTCTTTCTCTGACTCATTTACTTCACTTAGCATTATACCCTCTAGGTCCATCCATGTAGTTGCAAATGGCAGGATTTCACTCTTTTTTATGCTGAGTAATATTCTATTGTGTATATGTACCACATCTTCTTTAGCTGTTCATCTATGGATGGACATTTGGCTTGCTCCCATAATTTGGCTATTGTAAATGACGCTGCAATAAACATAGGGGTGCATGTATCTTTTTGAACTAGTGTTTCATTTTCTTTGGGTAAATACTCAGTACAGGAATTACTGGGTCATATGATAATTCTGTTTCTAATTTGTTGAGGAAGTTCCACACTGTTTTCTACAGTGGCTAAACCCATTTACAGCCCTACCAACAGGACATGAGGGTTCCTTTCCTCCACATCCTGACCAACACTTGTTATTTCTTGTGTTTTTGATTTTAGCCATTCTGGCAGCTGTAAGGTGATATCTTGTTGTGGTTTTGACTTGCCTTTCCCTGATGATGAGTGATTTTGAGCATCCTTTCATGTGTCTGTTGGCCATCTGTACGTCTTCTTGGAAAAAATACTGTTCAGGGCCTTAAACTATTTTTTAATTAGATCATTTGGGTTTTTTTTTGTGTTGAGTTATATAAGTTCCTTATATATTTTTGATATTGACCCCTGTACTCCAAAAGCTATAAAATATTGATGAAAGAAATTGAAGATGACACAAATAAATTGGAAGATTCTCCATGCTCATGATTGGAAGAACTAATATTGTTAAAATGTTCATACTATCTAAAGAAATCCACAGATTTAATACAATCCCTATTAAAATACCAACAACATATTTCACAGAACTAGAACAAATAATCCTACAATTTGTATGGAACCACAGAAGATCCCAAATTGCCAAAGCAGTCTGGAAAAGAAGAACAAAGCTGGAAGTATCACAAGCCCAGGTTTCAAAATATACTACAAAGATACAGTAATCAAAACAGTATGGTCCTGGAACAAAAATAGACAAATAGATCAATAGAACAGAAAAGAGAGTCCTGGAATAAACCCATGCATATATGGTCAATTAATCTACAGCAGAGGAGGCAAGAATATACAATGGAGGAAAGACAGTCTCTTCAACAAATGGTGTTGGGAAAACTGGACAGCCACTTACAAAAGAATGAAACTAGACCACTTTCTTACACCGTACACAAAAATAAACTCAAAATGGATTAAAGACCTAGATGTGAGACCTGAAATATTAATATCCCTGGAAGAAAACATAGACAGTAATTTCTTTGACAGTGGCCATAGCACAGTTTTATAGATAGGTCTAAGGGAAACAGAAGCAAAATTCAACTATTGGAATAGTTGATACCAAATACCAAATACCAAAATAAAATGCTTTTACACAGTGAAAGGAACAATCAACAAAACTAAAAGGCAACCTACTGAATGAGAGAAGATATTTGCAAGTGATATATCTAATAAAAAATTAATATTCACATCATTTCCTAAAGTAAAAAGTAAAATTCTCTATGTAAGGCATATACAATATTTTAGTCATTTAGATATTTCAAAAGGAATATTTATTTTAATGACAAAATACATATTGTACAAAAATAGTAAATATATTTATATCTGAATTATAGCAAATATCAATCATCTTTATTACATTAGGTATAAAATGTGCAGTATCTTATAATACATAAATGTATTAGAATAATATATTAATTGTATTCATGTTTATATATGCAGAGTAACCTATATGCAAGGTGTACATAAAATATATTATAATGTTACATATATAGTTAATATTAATATAAGAAAATGTTGAAAAAGTAAAATGTATGGACAATATATTCACATGTAATATATAATATATATTATTAATATTATTTATTACATACAATATATTATTTACTATTTCTTTTTTTTAATCAGTTTTTTTTAATTTTTTTTATTATATTATGTTAGTCACCATACAGTACATCCCTGGTTTCTGATGTAAAGTTCGATGATTCATTAGTTGTGTATAACACCCAGTGCACCATGCAATATGTGACCTCCTTACTACATCACCAGTCTATCCCATTCCTGCACCCCCCTCCCCTCTGAAGCCCTCAGTTTGTTTCTCAGAGTCCATAGTCTCTCGTGCTTCATTCCCCCTTCTGATTACCCCCCCTTTCATTATCCCTTTTTTCCCCTACTGATCTTCCTAGTTCTTATGTCCCATAGATGAGAGAAATCATATGATAATTGTCTTTCTCTGCTTGACTTATTTCACTTAGCATTATCTCCTCCAGTGCTGTCCATGTTGCAGCACATGTTGAGAAATTGTTCTTTCTGTTAGCTGAGTAATATTCCATTGTATATACAGACCACAACTTTTTAATCCAGTCATCTGTTGAAGGGCATCTCGGTTCCTTCCATAATTTAGCTATTGTGGACAATGCTGCTATGAACATTGGGGTGCATATGGTCCTTCTCTTCACTACGTCTGTCTCTTTGGGGTAAACACCCAGTAGTGCAATGGCTGGGTCATAGGGTGGCTCAATTGTTAACATTTTAAGGGACCTCCACACTGTTTTCCAGAGTGGCTATACCAACTTGCATTCCCACCAACAATGTAGGAGGGATGCCCTTTCTCCACATCCTCTCCAGCAGTTGTTGTTTCTTGCCTTGTCAATTTTTGCCATTCTAACTGGCATAAGGTGGTATCTTAGTGTGGTTTTGATTTGAATTTCCCTGATGGCTAATGATTTTGAACATTTTTTCATGTGTCTGTTAGCCATTTGTATGTCATCATTGGAAAATTGTCTGTTCATATCTTCTGTCCATTTTATGATTTGTTTATTTGTTTCTCGTGTATTGAGTTTGAGAAGTTTTTTGTAGATCTTGGATACCAGTCTTTTACCTGTAGTGTCATTTGCAAATATCTTCTCTCATTCCGTGGGCTGCCTCTTAGTTTTTTTGACTGTTTCCTTGGCTGTGCAGAAGCTTTTTATCTTGATGAAGTCCCACAAGTTCACTTTTTCTTTTGTTTCTCTTGCCTTTAGAGATGTGTCATGAAAAAGGTTGCTTTGGCTGATGTCATAGAGGTTGCTGCCTATGTTCTCCTCTAGGATTTTGATGGATTACTGTCTCACATCGAGGTCTTTCATCCATTTGGAGTTTATTTTTGTGTATGGTGTGAGAGAGTGGTCAAGTTTCATTCTTTTGCATGTAGCTGTCCAATTTTTCCCAGCACCATTTATTGTAGAGGCTGTCTTTTTTCCACCAGATGTTTTTTCCTGCTTTGTCAAAGATTAGTTGCCCAAAGAGCCGAGGGTCCATTTCTGGGTTCTCTATTCTGTTCCATTGGTCTATGTGTCTGTTTTTGTGCCAGTACCATGCTGTCTTTGTGATCACAGCTTTGTCGTACAGCTCGAAATCCGGAATTGTGATGCCCCCAGCTTTGTTTTTCCTTTTCAACAGTTCCTTGGAGATTCGGGGCCTTTTCTGGTTCCATACAAATTTAAGGACTATTTGTTCCAGTTCTTTGAAAAATGTCCTCGGTATTTTGATCAGGATAGCATTGAAAGTGTAGATTGCTCTGGGTAGCATGGACATTTTAACTATGTTAATTCTTCCGATCCATGAGCATGGAATATTTTGCCATCTTTTTGTGTCTTCCTCAATGTCTTTCAAGAGTGATTTATAGTTTCTAGAATATAGGTCCTTTACGTCTCTGGTTAAGTTAATTCCAAGGTAACGTATGGTTTTTGGTGCTATTGTAAATGGGATGGATTCCCTAATTTCTCTTTCTTCAGTCTCATTATTCGTGTATAGAAATGCAACTGATTTCTGAGCATTGATTTTGTATCCTGCCACATTACTGAATTGCTCTATAACTTCTAATAGTTTGGGAGTGGATTCTTTTGGGTTTTCCATATAGAGTATCACGTCATCTGCAAAGAGAGACATTTTGACTTCTTCTTTGCTGATTTGGTTACCTTTGTTCCCTTTTTGTTGTCTGATTGCTGTTGCAAGGACTTCTAGTACTATGTTGAATAATAGTAGCGAGAGTGGGCATCCTTGTCGTGTCCCTGATCTTAAGGGAAAGGCTTCCAGCTTTTCCCCATTGAGAATGATATTTGCTGTAGGCTTTTCATAGAGCTTTTCATAGATGGTATTTATGAGATTGAGGAATGTACCCTCTATCCCTACACTCTGAAGGGTTTTAATCAGGAAAGGATGCTGTATTTTGTCAAATGCTTTTTCTGCATCTATTGAGAGAATCATATGACTTTTGAATTTTTCTTTCTGGATAAAATCTAAGACACTGATAGATTTGCGAATGTTGAACCACCCTTATATCCCAGGCATGAATCCCACTTGGTCATGATGGAAAATCCTTTTAATGTACTGTTGGATTCTATTAGCCAGGATCTTGTTGAGGATTTTGCCGTCCATATTCATTAGGGAAATCAGTCTGTAATTCTCCTTTTTGATGGGGTCTTTGCTTGGTTTGGGGATCAAGGTAATATTGGCCTCATAGAATGAGTTTGGTAGCTTTCCTTCTGTTTCTATTTTTTGAAATAGCTTTAGGAGAATAGGTATTATTTCTTCTTTGAATGTTTGGTAGAATTCCCCAGGAAAACCATCCAGGCCTGGAGTTTTGTTTTTTGGAAGGTGTTTATCACTGACTCAATCTCTTCATAATTAATTGGCCTGTTTAAAAAATCAATTTCTTCCGGTTTCAATCTTGGTAGTTTATAGGTTTCCAGGAAGGCCTCCATCTCTTCCAGATTGCTTAATTTATTGGCATAAAGCTGTTGATAAAAGTTTCAAATAATCCTTCCAGTTTCATTGGTGTTGGTTGTGACCTCTCCTTTTTCATTCATAATTTTATTAATTTGGGTCCTTTCTCTATTCTTTTGGATAAGTCTTGCCAGTGGTCTGTCAATTTTATTGATTCTCTCAAAGAACCAGCTTCTACTTCTATTGATCTGCTCTACTGTACTCCTGGTTTCTAATTCATTGATTTCTGCTCTAATCTTGGTCAACTGCTTCCTCATGCGTGTATTAGGCCTGTCACTCTGTTGCTGTTCCAGCTTCTTGAGTTGAGAATATAAAAACTGCATTTTACATTTTTCTATTCTTTTGAGTGAGGCTTGGATGGCTATGTATTTCCCCCCAGGACTGCCTTTGCAATATCCCATAGGTTTTGGACCGTTGTGTTTTCATTCTCGTTGGTCTCCATAAATGGTTTAAATTGATTTTTGATTTCCTGGTTTATCGAATCATTCCTGAGCAGGATGGTTCTTAGTCTCCAAGTGTTTGAGTTTCTTCCAAATTTTTCCTTGTGGTTGAGTTCCAATTTCAGAGCGTTGTGGTCTGAGAATATACAGGGAATAATTTCAATCTTTTGGTATTGGTTGAGACCTGTTTTGTGTCCCAGAACATGGTCTATTCTTGAGAATGTTCCCTGGGCATTAGAATAGAATGAGTATTCTTTGGTTTTGGGGTGTAGTGTTCTATACATATCTATGAGGTCCAACTCGTCAAGTATGGCATTCAAAGCCCTTGTTTCTTTGTCAATTTTTTGCATCGGTGTTGTGTCTATTTCTGATAGTGGAGTGTTGAGGTCCCCTACTATTAACGTATTTTTATCTATATGTCTCTTTATTTTGGTTAAGAGTTGGCTTGTGTATCTTGCTGCTCCCCTGTTAGGGGGATATATATTTATAATTGTCATATCCACTTGTTGGATACATCCTTTAAGAATAATATAGTGCCCTTCTGTGTCTCTAAGTATAGTCTTTAGTTTAAAATCCAATCTGTCTGATATGAGAATTGCTACCCCAGCTTTCTTTAGATTTTATTTATTTATTTGACAGAGAGAGAGACAGCCAGCGAGAGAGGGAACATAGGCAGGGGGAGCGGGAGAGGAAGAAGCAGGCTCCCAGTGGAGGAGCCTGATGTGGGGCTCGATCCCAGGACTCCGGGATCACGCCCTGTGCCAAAGGCAGATGCTTAACGCTCCTTCCCAGGAGCCCCTATTATTTACTATTTCTAAATAGTTGGTTCATCAGTCACATTTCATTGTATTCTGCCACATTTGTATTAAATAAAGTTATCATCACTAATCTTACTAGAGAAACAACTCAAATTAACAAATTCATTAGATAATGGAAAGCTGACTTCATTTCCTCAGTACATTAACAAATGAAAACTATAGTCTTGGAGATCTTTGGTAAATATCCAGTGCTTTTCCTTAAGTGCATGCTTTTAAACAAGGAATGATAATTAACACTATTTTTCACTTCTAAGGCAATATGTTAACTACAAAGGCTTTAAAAATTTCATAATATTTTCCTGGCTTTTGTTGAAGAGAGCAGTGTCAGCCTCATAGGGTTCATTTACCAGCTTCTAGACTGTCTTGCTATTATATTTCCTCTGTCTTCCCACCATGGTGCCTGCAGTTCCACTGTTCCAGCATTGTTGATTTAATCACTATGATTATTCTGCTCCTAAGGAGCAACCTTCTTCAAAATCTTCCATTTCTATGAGGAGTATCTTCCTGCGAGTCCCATTACCAAGGTCATTTTCTGACGGCCTGTGACAACTTGGGGTATTTAGAATTCAGAGGCACCAAAATTACAAGAAAAGGGAGATGGGGACAAATCGTTCCTGCTTCAGGCTTCTTTATGGCTCTCACAAAAGGAAAGAATCAACACTGAGATCCTTATTAAGTCAATCTTATTCTTTAATATTTTGCCAAACTGAAAGCCAATATTATCATCAGTTATATGGCCCTAGTGAGATGTGTGACTGACAGAAGTTAATCTAAAGGCATGTGCTAATGAATATTGAACTAAAAGTTAATAATCATACCCTGTGGAAAAAAGCCATGTGCACAGAGAATTTAGTCTATTTTGAATCACCATTCAAAAGACACTGGTTTAAAGTTGGCTCTGTTTAAATCTCCAAGCGTTTTAAGTGGGCAACCATTTAAAATCAAGTACACAGTGGTGATTATAATAATCCCTTCCATTTGTTCAAAGCCTGACTGTATACAAAGGCTTTTCAGGGCATTTTCAGATTTTATCAAGGATGTTCTCTCATTTAAGACTTAGCCTAGACCAACCCTGTTTTGTAGCAGGTAATTAATAGTCTTATTTTACCCAAGTAGAAACCAAGGCTCAGACTGAGAAGTCAAATAATATAAGCTCACACAGATGACAGGTTGTGGATCCAAGACGAAAATCAACCCCTTTGTAGCCAGTGCACTTTCCATCCCACTGCGCTCTCTTTAAAGATATTTGGGCTCGTGGGATAAATAACACGTGCTGCTCAAGATCTGCAGAGTCGCTATCTGAGTTCCAATTCGAAGAAACATTGGGACTGAGCAATTGTAGCCAGAGGTTCTCCTCTCTAGATTGTAGTACCTCTTCTGCCTGTGTTCATGGGCTGAATTGTGTCTTCCCTAAATTCGTATGTTAAAATCCCAACCCCCTTAGTACCTCAGAATGTAGCAGTATTTGGACATAAGGGCTTTAAAGAGGCGATTAAGTTAAAATGAGGCTGTTAGGGTGGGCTCTAATTCACTTCGGCGTCTTTATAAGAAGAGGCACAGGGTGCACATGCTCAGAGGGGCAGGTGGCCTTCAGAGGCAACAATTCTGCTGGCACCTTGATCTTGGAACTCCAGCCACCGGGTCTGTGCTACTTTGTTATGGCCACACTAGTAAACTAATACAACACCCAATACAATCACATGGAACCCCCACCTGGAAGAAGTAATGAGAGGGGAGATTTTGGAGGCATCTATGCAGTGAAGGTATTCATTAACGTCTTAACCCCTAGAGAGTAGACCTTTCAGTCCTCATGAACATGTCTTACTGCTTATTTAAGCTAAAGCTTTTCTTTTTTTAAAAGATTTTATTTTATTTATTTATTTATTTGAGAAAGAGAATGAGCAAGAGAGGGAGAACACAAGCGGGGAGGGGCAGAGGGAGAAGGAGAAGCAGATTCCCTGCTGAGCAGGGAGCCCTACGCGGGCTCAATCCCAGGACCCTGAGATCATGACCTGAGCTGAAGGGAGATGCTTAGGCGCATGCCTAAGCCGAAGCTTTTCTTTAACCATCTGCAAGAGGCAAGTACTGAGCACTTTTATTCTTTATTGAATGTCCCACCTGATTTCTCTTTCCCTTCATCATCCTTTCCTTTCTCCTCCCTCTTTCCTGTCTTTTCTTCTGTCCCTGCTTATCCGTCCCCTCTCTCTTCTCCTGTCTCCCTTCTCTCTGCGCTTTCTCGCCCTCCCACCCTCTGTCCTATATTTCTCCTCTTTCACTCCCCAACTTTTACACATTCTCTCATCCTTACCTAAACCTTTCCTCTTTCCTCTCAAAACAATTTCTTTTAAAAAGGACAGATGTTCGATCCTTTTTGCTCGAGTGCAAACAGTATTCAAAATAAAGCATCCCGCAGGTGTTTTCTCTGAATTCAGCAGGCACTCACATGAAATAAATTGCTGATCCAACCCCTAGTGGAGTGGTAGGCATCAGAGAACAGATGTGGAGGCATTTCTGGGTTGGCACAAGGCTTTCCATGTCCCCAGAGTCATACTATCAAGCAGACATCAACTCTTGACTATTCAGAAGTCCTCTTGCAGCCACTTTTATGCTAAATATTCTTTGAGATTCCTGAGCTATTTCAGTTTTAAATATATTTGAAATAGTCCGAGTCGGTGGGTCTGGACAGGAGGAGGCTGCAAGTGTCAATGGGCAGGAATGACTGAAATGAACAGGGATTCTCGAATTTATTGTTATACGACCAAGCTGGAATTTGAAGGCTAAGGGACAGAATGTCGAGCACCCATCATGTCCTACGTACATGTTTGTCTCTTCCCGTGCACTTCTTGCCATATTCATGTGGGCATAGTAAAATGGAACATTGAAATCCCAACATTGAAATCAACATTGCAGATTCCCCCATTCTGTTTGACTCCTTTGTAGAAAACAAATCGTGAAGAACTTCTCAGCTTGTCGTAAAACAGCATTCTCAACTCTCCACTTCAGGTTTTTGGATTTCGTCTTATGTATAGAATAACATACTTATAATCCATAAAAAAGAATTCTTAAATTGCAGGAGAAATATGGCTTAACACTTCTTCTCTGGCCCAAAGAAAATAATTGGTATCCCAATAAAGTCATTATTGAAAGTAATGGATGGGCAAAGCCTGGAAAAATCATTTTTGAAAATTTCCAAACAGGACGAAACGGGAAAATGTCTGGGTTTCACAGTGTTATTTAACAAACACACACGGTCTGCTCAGGGGACCTGCATCCCCTCATGTCATGAGTTAAACATCGTCTCATGGTTCCCCTTCTTGTAAGGATGGTAAAATCCATGACTTCCAGGTGTGGCTTCGGGACAGAAATTTAAAAAAGAAGAAAACCTGTGAAGGTTTCTACAGTTTTAAATGCTATAGGTACTAATGACCATGTTTTATCTAGAGTGACAAGTGAAAAAGAGAAGGCAAGGCTGAATGAGATTTATAGACCATTAGAAGGTACCCTTGCTAAAGACAAACAGGAATCCTGCTCTTTTGATGGTCATGGGCATCTTCCAACTAAAGGTGGAATTTCAGGCATCAATCCCAGGCAGGGTACAGTCGATATCTTCATTGTCTGGCAACTGTGGAGCTTCTGTTTGTCAACCATCCCTGAAGAGAGACTACATATAAAACTCTATCACTGCAATGCCCACGCCTCTTTTGGGGTGTCTGTACCTACAACTGCTGCTATCAGTCTAGAGAAGTGAGCTCTTTCTGAAAAAGGACCTTGCAGGAAGCCTCACTTTTATTCTACCTGTAGCCAAAGTCTAACTGTTTATTCATATTAAAAAAAAAAAAAGAAAAGAAAAGAGAAAATGAACAAAACATAACTAGGCTTTTTCAGAATGTCACAGCCAGAGCAATCTTGTACATAGTATTTCAGAAGTTGAAATTTATATCAGATTATCTATAGAGTTGTGTTGAGTTGTCCAAGATATGAATTTTGGAAACGGGTGTTTTGGAAATAGGAGTAAAGGAGGTCTCATAAGAGCTCTAAATATAATAAAAACATGGACGGGGTTATCTTGAGACTACCTGATTCACATATTTGTCCATCATTGCTCTAAGTAAGTACTCTTGCTGTTGTCCACTGTTTTTCTTGCTTTAGTTCTAAAAGTTGTGATGGAAAAGACTCGTTGACCAATCTGGGGCGATGAAAAGAATCCTGTCTCACAGCTGTTTCAGCTATACACGTTGGTTTCTCTATTCACATTCACGTGCCACTGAGCTTCCATTCTGCAGTGTCTGCAGCACTAAGTCACATTTGGAAGGTTAAATGTAAGATATCTCTCTTTCAAAGACTTTAACTCCTGACTCCTTTAATATGATCTGAACCTTCTGCGCCTCCGTTTACTCCCCTGTCAAATGGCCCTATTAGGCTCTGTGATACATTTAAGTTTCCTCATAATCATTTCTTTGATCTGGATCAAAGTTCCTCGACACTAGCCTTGGTATAGGGAGAAAATCTACACAACAGAGTAAAGAGAACACGAAGTTAACAGTGTCTCCTTTCCTGGTTGCGCTGTCACGGGAGGATCTGAAATTGCCTCTTCAGGACTTGTGACACAGAGAGCACGGGAAGAAAATAAGTATAAGAGTTGACCAGCCAGCACATATTTTGAACTTTTTCAAGTGTTTACAAGACTTATACAAGTAGAATTTTATTCAAATTAATAACCGTTGCCCGGGAATCCATTGTTCAAGTTTTGTGTATTCCAGGGAAATACTGCCTGGGCCTTTATCATCCTTCTCTATCAGTTTATGACTACTCAGTCATTTGGAATAGTGTGATTTCTAGTTCCAAGAAGCATGTAGGAAAAGCAAGAGGTACACTATATATATTTGTATTTTTGCCTATTCTCCCTACGTGTGAATATGTTAGATAAGTATAGATGCCATGTATGCTATAGAGACAACTATTAGTCCTGGTTAACAGCACCCAAACCTCTTAAGGGAAAATGTTGAAGTGCACACACAGATGGAGCTTTGGGACTTAGCCGATGATTTTAGCCTCTATACCTTGATTTCCCAACGTTCTTTGTATCCATTGTCTTTGAGCAATTGTGGAGCCTGTGAAACATCTACTTTTGTCTATGTGCAGGGTAAAGAGATAGTTATTTGAGAATGGGATAGGCTGGTTTTTAAATTATAGGCAAATCTTTTCTACTTCTTAGAAATTTCTGTCATTAGGATTTTAAATGGATTTTCTGAACCTACTTGCTTCCTCTTGGAGGATCTTTGTCGTTATGAAGACCTCCTGGATGGTCAATTAAATAGGTGATCTTCTAAAACAAAGAAGGGTTAGAAAGTCCAGATACAGGTTGTGAATTTGGCAACCAAAATAGGGTAAGCCAGCAAGGAGGTTTAGCCTTGGTGCGATAGAAACTAAGTAGGTGTTAATTAAGGTTTTAAAGAAGTGAATAGAATAAAGGAAACCATGGTCAAGGAACTCATTGGGATGTGAATCAGAGTAAGGATACTAATGTCTATGTTGTTGTAATATCTAGAAAGCTATTATAGTAATACAACTGAAGAGTGAATGATCACAACATTAAGGGAAAAATAGACCTGTAGTAGATTATTGATAAGATGTACATAAAAAAATTAGCCTGTCCAGTGGTTTCCACAATCATCCGGACAGCTTTATTTATACTGTGCACATCTGTGTCTGCCTATTGCTATCACTAAAAATTCTTGATCTAGGTCAGTAGTTCATGTTATAGATAAAGAGACAGTGACTCAGTAAGGTTAAGTGATTTGCTGCAAGTCAGAATTATTATTTATGAACATACTGGGAGCAGCAAAAAGACTTTTGCATTGAATCATCTTGGGGCACAACAGGATGCCTTTCTTTGGGGGGGAGGTGTTTTTCTTTTATAGTCGTAGAATTGGGGACCCATTTGATTCTGCCTGTATCATTCTTAAATCTCAGGAGTTCAGCACTCCTGCCTCCTCCTTCCCTTTCGAAGTGTACCCACATGCCACCCACATTTGCACATCCACAGTCACTCAAAAGATAAAGGTTTTGAACTCTGCTTCTACCTAGTGAGACACAGTTCTTCCCAAAAGCATCTCTTACAGCCTTTGGAAAAGCCAACCCTCTCTTTTTGTTGAGCTGAAGTGGTTGTTTTGTTTTCTTTCCTCTAGCTCTGTGAAACATGTATATTTGTCTTCATATTTTCTGTTTTGGTTCTTTTTATATTTTCATGAAAAATCCAGTTGATAATCCCTTATTACCTATATTTAGCAAACCTCAAATGCTTCCTCCAAACACAGCCTGGTGGAGTTTTGGCCTCAAGCAAACTTCAGGTGGTTGCGGCCAAAACATTAATTCTCGTCTGAGTGAGTTACAAACTAAACAGACTGTATTTGGGATCTTAAAAGCCTTGTTAGAATATTGTCTGGGAATCTAGCTTTGTTCTACTGAGCCCGTAAAAGGACTCCTGAACTATTACTCAGGCATTCATCGAAATGGATTTTTACTCAGCAAGAGGAAGTGAAGGTGTCACATTGAAGAGTTGCAAAGGGAGCCATTTGGTACCAACAATAGAGGTTTATTACAAACACTTGTATTTTATGGCTAAAAATACATGCTTTGATTTTCTAAACCCCTCCAGTGTTTGGCTTCTATTTTTTTTTCTTATACCCCCAAGAAACTGCACCACAATCAGGAGTGAACATACCCATCATCCCTAGAAGTTTCCACATGCTGCTCTGTAATTCTTTTCTTCTAGCTCTTTTCCCAATCACCTTGCAAAGCAACCACTGATCTGTTTTCAGTCTCTCTACATTAGTTAGCTTTTCCTAGAATTTTAAATAAATGGAATCACATAGCACGTATTCTTTCATCTCCTCTGCTGCCTCATTAGCCTACTATAACTTTAAAAAAAAAAATTCCAGTGGTTGCTTTAGAGTTTATAGTAATAACATCTTTACCTTCAAAAGATTCTATACTACTTTAGATGTAGTATAAAAATCTTATACTTTGGGGGCACCTGGGTGGCACAGTCAGTTAAGCATCCGGCTGTTGGTTTCAGCTCAGGTATGATCTCAGGGTTGTGAGTTCAAGCCTTACATCAGGCTCTGCACTCAGTGTGGAGTCTGCTTCAGTTTCTCTCTCCCTCTCTCTCTCTGTCCCCCCTGCTCGTGCTCTCTCTCTAAAATAAATAAATAAATCTTTTTAAAAAATCATAATTTTCCTGTTTCTCCCCTCCCATGCTTTATGCTATTATCACACATTTTACCTATACATATGTTATAAACCCCATGATACATATTATTTTTGTTTAAACAGTATCTTTAAAGAGATTTAAATAATAAGAAAAATATATGTTTTCCCCATACAGTTACTACTTACAGTGTTCTTTATTCCCTTGGGTATATCCCTGTTTCCATTTGGTTTTATTTTCCTTCTGCCTAAAAGACTTCCTTTAAAATTTGTTAGAGTGCAGATCTGCTGTTGATAAAGTGGTATTTATGTTTTCCACCATTTTTCCTTTTTGGGCAATTCCCACCTGAACCTCTCTTCTGATATGCATTCAGGGTCAACTGAGCTGGCCTTAGATGTTTAGTTCCTCACTATATGTTACTCTGTTTCTTTTTTTTTTTCTTTTTAGATTTTATTTATTTATTTAACAGAGAGCACGCAAGCTGGGGGAGTGGCAGGCAGAGGGAGAGGGAGAAGCGAGCTCCCCAGTGAGCAAGGAGCCCGATGTGGGGCTCGATCCCAGATCCCGGGATCATGACCTGAGCCAAAGGTAGATGTTTAACCCATTGAGCACCCAGGTGCACCATGTTAGTTTATATTTCATCATCTTCTTCAGAATTGATTTGGTTATTCAGTTTTCTTTTATTTTTCACATAAATTTTAAAGTCAGTTTGTTGATATTTACAAAAAGGTTTACTGGAATTTTGATTGAGATTGTATTACTGAGTCTATTTATCAAAGGGGAGAGATAACATTGTGACAGTATTGAGTCTTTCAACCCATGAGCAAGTATAGCTCTTTGTTTATTTAGGTTTTCTTTGATTTCTTTCACTAGTGTTTTGTAGGTTTTTTTCATACAGACCTTGTACCTATTTAGATTTATACACAAGTAATTCAGTCTTGGGTGCTATTGTAAATGGTATTATTATTATGTTTCAGATTTCAATTTATCATGCAATGTATGATAATGCAATTGATTTTTGTAGGTTGACCTTATATTCTGAGACCAGGTAAAACTCATTTATTAGTTCCAAGAGTATTTTGTGAATCCTTTGGGATTTTCTACATAGACAATTATATTATCTCTAAGTAAAGATGTATTTATTTCTTCCTTTCCAATGTATTCCTTTTATTTCTTTTTCTTGCTTTATTGCACTAGCTAGAACTTCCAGTATAATGTTGAGAGAGAACATCCTTGGCTCCTTGAGGGCTTAGGAGAAAACATTTTGTCTTCTACCATTAAATATCATGGTAGTGGTAGTATTTTGTTGTTGTTTTGTTTTGCTTTTTTGGTTTTTTTTTTTAGATAATCTGTATTAAGAAAAAGGAGTTTGCTCACAAAGAGTTGCAGTTGTTACTATATGAGACTGTATCACAAATGAATGTATGTTGGACGTTGTTGAAAGCTTTTTCTGCATGTATTACTATGGCCATGTGGATTTCTTATTTTTCCTAATAATATGGCGAATTGTAGTGATTGAATTTTGAATGTTGAACCAGCCTTGCATTCCTAGGATAAACTCCACTTTAATTTGATGTATTATGCTTTTTATATATTGTGAGATTTGATTTATTAATATTTGTTATGAATTTTTGTGTCTATGTTCATGATAGATGATGGCCTGTAGTATTCTTTCCCTGTAATGCTCTGTCTGATTTTGGTATTAGAATAATGCTGACTTCATAAAATGATTTGAAAAGTATTCCCTCTTCTTTCATTTTCTGGAAGGGAATATATAGGTTGGTACTATTTTTTCCTTAAATGCTTGGTAGAACTCATTAGTGAAAGTATCTAGGCTTGGAGAATTTTGTTTTGTTTTGTCTTAGCATATTTAAAACTACAAATTTAATTCTTTTTTCCCTGTCTCTGTTTTTGTTTATTTGTTTGTTTGTTTGTTTGTTTGTTTGTTTTTAGAGAGAGACCAGGCAAGATTGGGGGGAGGAGCAGAGGGAGAGGGAGAGAGAAAATCTTAAGCAGGCTCCATGCCCAGTGCAGAGCCCAATGCAGTCCCTGATCTCACAACCCTGAGATCATGACCTGAGCTGAAATTGAGTTGGACACTTAACTGACTCAGCCACCCAGGCACTCCACAAATTTAATTCTTTTAATAAACATAGGACTATTCAATTATCCCACTATCATTGTAGATTTGTCTGGTTAGCCTTTCAGATCCATCAGTTTTTGCCTCAAGCTCTGTTGTTAGGTGCATGCATGTATAAGATTGCTATGTATTCTTGGAGAATTAATCCCTCTATTATTATGTAATGTCCCTCTTGTACCTGATAATCTTCCTTGTTCTGCCTTGTTTGGAATTAATATAACTACTTCAACCTTCCAGTTAGTATTTGTGTGTATTGATTTTTAAAAATGTATTTTTGGTAGACAGAATATAGATAAGTCTTGTTTTCTACTAGATTGTTGTTTTTATCTTTTATCCAATAATACAATCTCTATCATTTAACAGGTACATCTAAACCATGGGCACTTAAAATAATTATTAATATAGTTTATCATGTCCCTATCTGTTATCTATCTATTGTATTTCTTCTGTGTGTCTTATTTCTTCTTACTGTATCTTTTCTGATTTTTTTAAATATTTTTCCTTCAATTTTACCTTCTCCATACACTTATAATTTATACTTAAAAATCTTTTTAGTGCTTGTGCTGGAATTTAAAATAGACTTTTTTTTTAAAAAGATTTTATTTATTTATTTACTTACTTATTTAAGAGAGCGATAGACCTCAAGGAGGGGAAGGAGCAAATGGAGAGAATCTCAAGCAGACACCGTGCTGGGTGGAGCCTAACGTCTGATGCAGGGCTTGATCCCACGACGCTGAGATCATGATTTGAGCCAAAATTAAGTCAGATGCTTAACTGACTGAACCACCAGGCACCCCATAAAATATGTTTTTTAAAATTATTTGAGTCTATTTTCAAATAATATGATACCACTCTACATGTACTAAAAGTACCTTGTAACAGTACATTCCCAGTGTCTCCCTCCCATCTTTATGCCAGTATCACATATCTCACTTCCACACACATTGTAACTATGAACACTCAATCCATTTTTACAGTTATCACTTAAATAGGTCTCTTTTAGGGTGGTTAAAAATAAGAAAAATAAAGTTATATTTTACCTTCATTTATTCTATTTCCAACACTCATTTCTTTACATGGTTCTAAGTTTCCAGCCTTAATCATATTCCTTCTGCCTGAAGAACTTCCTTTAATGTTTGTCATAGGAGAGGTCTACTGACAATTGATTCTCTCAGTTTTTGTTTGTTGAGAAAGTAGACTGCTTTTGCTAAATAGAGAATTCTGTGTTGATAGGGCTTTTTCTTCTCTTTTAACACTTTAAAGTTCTCACTCTACTATTTCTTACTTGCACTGTTTCTGATCAGAAATCTGTTGTAATTCTCCTTTGCCTCTGTAGGTAAAATATCTTTTTTCCCTCTGGTTTTCCTCAAGAATTTCTCTTCTTTCATTTTCTGCAGCTTGAATATGGGGTATTTATTCAACTTGAATTTCTGGCTTGGTGTCACTTGTTTTTGAAAATTTTCAGCATAATTTCTTCAAATATCTCACCTGCATTGTTTTCTCTTCTCCTTCCAGCATTCCAGTTATCCACATTATGCTGTTTGATATGATCCCACAACTCTCCGGTGCCCTGTTTTGTTTTGTTTTTTTCCTCGACACTACTTCTGTGCTTCAGCTTGTATAAGTTTTATTGCCTTTCCTTCAAATTCACTGACTGTTTCTCAGTTCTGTCAAATCTACTAATGAGTCCAATGAAGGTCGTCTTCTTTTCTGTTACAGTGTTTTATGTTTCTAGCATTTCCACTTGATTCTTTTTTACGGTTTCTATCTCTCTGCTGAAATAATTTTTTTTTTGCATGTTTACTTTTTTTGCATGTTTACTTTATCTTTTCATTGGCCCTTGAACATATCTAAGTATGATTCTTTTTTTTTTTAAGATTTTATTTATTTATTTATTTATTTATTTATTTGTTTAGGAGAGAGAGAGAGAGAGAGAGAGAAAGCATGAGTTGGTGGGAGGGGCAGAGGGAGAAGCAGACTCCCCACTGAGCAGGGGAGTCTTGATCCCAGGATCCTGAGATCATGACCTGAGCTGAAGGTAGATATTTAACAGACTGAGCCACCCAGGCGCCCCTGGAATAGTAACTTTTGTGGTATAGTTTCTCTGCTTCATCTAGACTTATTCTAGTTTGAATTTCCCTGAAAATGGTCTGACTAAAAACAGAACTAGGTAAGATGGATCCATCTTGGGGCACAAACATTAAATTTCCATGGTTACAATTTAAATTGCATTGGCATAAATAATTGTTACTACTGCCTTTTATAAGGCTTAGAGGTTACTAAAATTTTTAGATAATTGGCTCATAAACTACAGTCATAGTAAGAATTCCATTATTTCTTATTTTTGCAAGTGACCTTTTCAGCTAACTTTGTTCTTTTGCTCTTAATTTTCTTAAATATCTTAATGTTTTGGGTATGGCATTCTTGATTGCCAAATTTACTTTATATAATTTCATTTATACAAGGTATTAACTAACTCTCCTTTATAAAGTTGCTAAATGTTCCATCAACCTCTTTATCATGATTATTGAGAAAAATTATATAGAATGATATCAAGACAGAACCATAGAAATTTCCATCTAGGTTGGCATAGAGCCATTAATCAATGTTCTGTGTATTAGTTATTAACCTGTCTATGAATCCGTGTAATTAATTTTGAAATGAGCTCAATTTCACCATTGTATCTACACTATCTCATGAAGGTTGCTGGATGCTTCTTTGATATAATGAAAAAAAATTACCTCTTTGCTTTCAGAACCCTATGATTTGTTCTTATCAAATCTGTGTTGACTTCAACTGATTACAATACTCTTTTTAAATTTCTTATATTTTCAATAATCTCTTATGGAAATTTAACCAAGTATAATTTACTGATCTCTAATTTCTAGAATCCATACTTCCTTCCCTTCTTCCCTCACTTCCTTCCTTCTTTTTTCTTTTAATTAAGTATATACCAAACTCTGGACTGTTGACAACTTTGTCATTATATATTTCTAAGAAGTTAGCAAGAGTTCCGAGATGACATCTTGAAGACTTATTAGGATTTTAATCTGCTTTTATAGTATCTTGATATGTTCTTGGTAATTAGAATTTTATTAGTATTTTAACCTACCTTGAGTTGTCATTTTCTCTTCACATTATTACATAATTTTAACTTGAAAGTTAATTTATTTGGTGAGTATATGGAAGAATTAAAGTAAACTCTTCTTATTTACTCAGGATACCTTTGTTAAAAACAAAAAACATTTAAAGAGCACTTATTTGAATTTATAAATCCCCTTTAGGTTTGCAAATGCCATAATGGAAAGGGGCCATCTCTTCCTGTAGCTCAGAATTTTTATGTTAAAGAATTACAACAATTAAGCACATAAAGAAAATATTATGGAGGATTAATCTGCAGTTGTACAAACTGAGTAATAACCAGAATTGGTAGTCATTACATATATTCTCACAGATCCGTTACTAAACTTAATTGGTATAGTCCAACAGCAGATTCACCAGAAAAACTTACATCGTGTGTGTGTGTGTGTGTGTGTGTGTGTGTGTGTGTGTGAGAGAGAGAGAGAGAGAGAGAGAGAAAGAGAAAGATAATTCACAAAATAAACATTATGCTATAAGGTGGTAAGTGTACATCCTAGGGTAAGGTGATGGGGAGCACCTGGGAAGAGTGTGGGACTTGCAGCTTTAAATAGACTTATCTGGATAGGCCTTATTTTGAGGGTTTATTCAAGCAAAATGTTGAAGGGCAGGTTGGAGTTAGGTCTTGAGCATCTAGGGAGAAGCATTCAAGTTAGAAGGAATGCTGTGCAAAAGTTGTATGGCATGTGTGATCCTATGTCTTCTAGGAGGGGAAGGAGAATTGTGCTCTTCAGAGCAGTGTGAATGAGGAGGTGAGAAGAAGAAGTCAGGGTGGCAGTGGAGGCCACATCTTGCACATCCACATAAGCTGTTATAAATACTTTGGCCATTTTTGTAAGTGAAAGGAGCAGTCATTGCTGCATTCTGAGCAAAGGAGTCACTACTCTGTCTTCTGTGTCTCTTTACCACCGAAGTTATCCACGACGTAAATAATTCATTTACTTAATCCCCCAACTTAACCATGCCTTACTTTCTTATGAAATTCTCCATCTCCCAGGCCAGAAAAAAAAAGAAATTTATATCTTGCTCATATAATAGTGAGTGCAAGTATTTCTCATCAGCAGGTGATTCCTATTTATTGATTCGGGAGCCAGGGTTTTTGCATATGATTCTTCCAACCCTTAAGACCTCAATCACCAAAAGGAGGAAGAAAGTATGTGGGAGCCCTCTTCCCTAGAGATAGCATGCATCACTTCTGTCATATCCCATTAATAAGAACTTAAATGTAACAGAAGCTGGGGAACGTAGTCTAGCTGGGTGCCCAGAGAGAAAAGATTTGAATCAACAGCTAAACACTCTTTTCCTCATCAAATAATCATTAAATTGATTGAGTCTACCAAATAAATACCTCTGAAAAGTACGTAACTTTTATCTCTGTCGAAAATTCTCTGCTTTATTCAGGCTTTATCCTCTCTACCTGAATTTATTGAAAAACTAACTATTCTCTCTAAGGTTTCAGGATCTTCTACAGATGTCCTGTTTCTAACACACAGATTTGGTAATTTTCACACTTCTTCAGGAACTCTTCATAACTCCTTACACTGGTACTCATGGCCTTTCTGGATCAGATTTCAAGACTTGTCTGCCCTCATACTGTGCTGCACTGAGGCGTGTTTCTATGGTGCCATGTTATCTGCTATTCCCCAGATCATCTGTGTCTTGTCACATGCTCTTGGTACCTAAATCACATTGTACCATATGCACATGGCAAATTTCAACTTTTAAAGCAGCTGATCTATCCTCTGCAAAACCACCTCTAACCTTGCCAGAAAGCCCCAGGAAATGAGCAATGTACTTGATGCCTCACACCTACTTAGTTATGACCTGGGACACAGTCTGTGGCTCTGGGCATGACAGAAAACAGACATGTATTATATATATATAATATATATATTTTATATATATACATATATAATATATATATTTTACAACAAGATTGATTTAATAAGCAATGTCTCATTTCCTTTTCTCTATCCTTTCTTTTTCTTTCTTTTTTTCTCTTTCTCTCTCCTTTTTTCCCCTTTCTTTCTTTTATAATATTTTATCAGGTTTGGGCCAGAGTACCTCATATTTTCAAAGTGTGATTTGAATAAAAGAACATCCAAGATTTCTTTTAGCACCAGAAATGATGGATTCTAAAGGTCATGAGCATGAGGCCTCATCTTTTATAGCACCTGCCTTGCGATGCCTGGATTGAGTTTGTGAGGGCAGTGTTCCCTACAGACCCCAGAATATTCTCCAGAAACCACTGTCTGTGCACAACACATTTGGTGGACACAAACCATATGATCAATATTAGATATCCAGGGGGTAAGGAATTCAGATGCTATTTAAACAGCAAGACCTTTTCAGGTCAAAAAAAGGTGTCTATTTCTATCTCATTCTCTAATCCATCTGAAAAATATTTGGAAATTAAGCAGGTGCGTAACATGTGAGTTTTCTTTAAGATGGATTTTCTTACCCCTTTTGGTTCAGACTGCCAACAGCATTTCTTTCAATTAATTTAACATTAGGTAGACATGAGGAAACATATTTCTCATCTCTTCAGGAGACTATAGGAGATAATTGGGGACAGATTACTCTTTTATTCTAAACTGGTAATATTTTCCATGTCTTGCATCAATATTTTTCTTTTTACTCAACGAAGGGCAGAAGTGTGTGCACCTGCACCTCTGTTAGCTATCCTTGATGTGTCTCCAGAAGTGGTTCAAAGTATATTATCAGTGTCTTGAACTTACTAATTCCCGTATTAAATTATAGTTACTAAATTGCCTTTAAAATCAATTCTTTTTAAATTGTGTAAAAATCTTACATTAGAATGATTTTTGTTTTGTGAGAGTAGAGAATTTCATATCATAAACACAAGGACTATATTAGTCAATAAATACTTGTTAACTGTGTTCTTTCCTTTGATTTTTGTATTTGGCATAAGACAAAGCCCACTAAAACAAGAACAAAAACTAACAAAAACAATAAACTAGTTTTAACTAAAAATTCTGAACAATTTTTTCATATTTTTTATAATCAAACGTTGGAAATTTCAATTCATATTTTCTCTTCCATCGAAGACGGTCTCAAGAACGAAAAATAGTTTTGTTATAAAGTGATATCTAACCTATAATGAATCTTCATGAAGGGGGGGATATTGACTTCACAAGCGTGGGATAAATGGCTACCAATTGATGATTTAGTTTCATGATGTTGATGGCTGAAACATACATTTATAAAAAGGCACACTATTTATACTCCATCTTAATAACTTCAAATTTGCTTCTGGAAAAAATTATTTTTTTCTTCCTTATAAAACCCTTTTGAGGTTTTAAATATCATCAATAAGTCCATGAATTCATACTTACATGTTGAACTGTGTGTTTAAATCCCCGCTTGAATGCTTTGCAGGTATAGTAAAGGTAAACTTAAAACTGAATTCCTTATGTTACTTGCACATCTTGGTAATTGTGAATAATGCTGTGATGAACATGAGTGTACAAATACCTCTTCAAAATCCTGATTTCAATTCTTTTGGTTAAATACCCAGAAGCAGAATTGCTGGATCATATGGTAATTCTGTTTTTAATCGTGTGAGGAACCTCCATACTGTTTTCCACGGTGGCTACATAATTTTCTATTCCCATCAACAGTGTACAGGGTGTCATTTTCTCCACATCCTCATCAGTGCTTATTATCTTTTTTTTCTCCTTATAATTATGCCATCCTAACAGGTGTGAAGTGGTATCTCATTATGGCTTGGATTTGCACTTCCCTGATGATTGGTATTGTTGAACATGTTTCATTTATTTATTGGTCATTTGTATGTTTTCTTTGGGGAAATGTGGTATATACATACAATGGAATATTGTTCAGCCTTAAAAAAGAAAGAAGTCCTGTCATATACAATGACATGTATGAGCCTTGAGGACATTATACTAAATAAACTAGTCACAGAAAGACAATCACTGCATGATTCCATTTACATGAGGAATCTAAAATAGTCTAATTCATAGAAGCAGAGAGTAGAACCATGATTGACAGGGCAAGGAGGGGGAATTGTGGGTTGTTGTTCAGCAGGTATAATGTTGCAGTTACACAAGATGAATAAATCATGGAGATCTATTGCACAACATTATGCCTATAATTAATAATATTTATTGCACACTTGGTAAGTGGGTAGATTGCATATTATATGTTCTTATCAAATTAAAAAAAAAGCCCTGAATTCCTTAGTTCTTTCTCATTCATTTCTGAGGAAATGGCTTTATTAGTTTAAGTGTTGCTAAAACATAATGAAAACTAAAGAAAGCAAAAAGCAAACAAACAGAAATATCTGGTTGCCTTGACCACTTCCTCTTTTTCACCCTCCCATTCAATCCCCAACCTATTAATTTCATCTCTAGATGTAGCTTAGATACACTCACTGCTTTACATCACCACTTTTATGACCCTGGACCAAGGTACCACTTTCAAAGGTCTACACTACTACCAGAAAATCCTCTGACAAAATCCCATATCACTGTTGTCTTCTCTAGTATATTCTTTAGAGACTATTCCAAGTGCTCTTTTCTAAAACCAAAAGATAACATAGGCTGCCCCATTACTTCCATGTCTGCTATGGCTTCTCATTGCACTTAGAGTAAAATCCAGATTTCCCACCGTGGCAACTCCCTACCTGTTCTGGGCTCTGCTCACGTTTCTCTTAAATCACCACAACTGACCTCCTTTCACATCCTCACAAAGCTTTGTTCAGGCGTTCTGTGTGTGGACCACTCTTCTGCTGAATTTTGTCAACACTATCATCTTCCCCAACTCCAGTTCTCTGATTTAATGGTAAGTTTTTAGAAAGAGCTTGTGTGATTAACCTAGCTATATTAATGTCCATAACCCATTAGTCCTATTCCCACCATTCTGTTTTTTATTTTAACACTACAGAGTACTTTCCACATATTGTAATTCCGGTGGGAGCTTTATTGTTTCATATGATTGGAACCAGTAGTTGATTGGGTAATTGCAATCACAACAAAAAAATAATTCAAGACTAAAATTAATAAAATAGTACACCTATAAATTAACATTTTATTTTAACTTAAAACATAGATATGTTCTTTCCTTTATTGATCTTTTTACATAGGGTCAATGACTTAATAAGTATGTTGTTGAATGATTGGAGTTATTCTAGATCTTTCTTGCATTAGTATACTGCTTTGGCTGTATTGCATAATTTAAATCAAATGAGAATCCAAAGACACCTGCGAAACAATCAGAATGTCTCTAGATTTGATACTTCTCTTTGGATTGTTTATAGATGTGTCTCCCACACTTCATTTGGCAGGGTTTTGTTTTATTTTGTTTTTGGTGAATTGTTCTTATTGAGTTTTTCCAAAGATTTTACTCATATTTTTTTCTCATGGTAATCACTACTCAGACTCCTTCCATCCTGTCCTTTGCCTTCCTCAAGTGTCATATTTGCATTGCTCAGACCTGGAAATAGCACAGATTACCTTTACTTACATTCTGCTGGCTAGTCCTCGCATGATCACAGTCAAGAGCTAAAGAGGCAGGAAATGTAGTCTAAATGTGTGCTCAGGAAGAAGAGGAAATGGGTTTGGTTAGCAGCTAGCCAGTCTTGGCAAAACTCTCCTTTAAGTCCACTTTAGTATTGTTTTACAACATGTGCCCTATTTAATATAGTAAATTCAAAAAAGAAGATGACTAAGATCTGTAAGTATTATTTGTTCCGGAATGGTCCAGGTAGCTGTTTATTCTACTTATCCAAATCTCCTAGCAGGTACTGCCTGCAAATACAAGTCAATAGGCGATATTGTATCTTTTTAAAATAGTATTCCCCTTTAGAAATTACTCAGCACATATTTATACAGACGGGATCAGGGGAAAAAAAATGAGGTCATGAGGACCATAATATAAGTAGGATAATGTTATAGACATTGAAATATTAAAATAGTCTCTACGATTTCCTGGCTTACCAGGCAGTTCTTTTGGCTCTCACTTACCTACATAGGTGTCAGCAAAACATTCATGAGATTGAAAGTAATAAAAGGCATTGGTGGCTGTATCAGGATTGTTTTGTTGGCCAGGAATAGCTTCCACACAGATGGTTTGAGCCTGTACAGAACCACTTGGAGGTACTGTAATTACCACTACACTAAATATATCCCATTATTTATCAATCGGCTGTAATTCTGAAGACCTACTATTAAAACCTTGCTGGATTCATCATTATCTTCACAGGATTCCTAACAAAATATTAATATCTAACCTGGAAAGACTAATAGATTAACCCCAAATTGCATTATTACTACATCATGAATGAATGTATTAAAATACCTAACTCTATGCAAATGGCAGATGGTATGTAACGTAGGACAGGTGAAATTTTAATGGCAAAGTTTGGGAAGAATATAAAACTGTGGACATAGGTACTAAGTTAAATGCTTCTGACAGTTAGAGGGCAGGCCTAAGGGCATTAGGGGAGTGGAAAGGTAGCACCAACTTATAAACATATATTTGTCCCTGGACATAGATATGTATTTCTTGGTCAGAGTCGTCTTCATGCAAGTGTTACTCTACTAGTTCTGTTTTAAAGAACAGTTATAAAAGTCTTTTATATTACTCAATAGCCACTTCCACATAATATAAAATAATATCTTGTCTGCTGGCAACTTCAAACATTAGACCAATCATATGTAAATGGAAAATCAATAGAGAGTGTTTTAACAGCTTTGGGGTATGACTGAGATATATGTGTAGATAGATAGATAGATAGATAGATAGATAGATAGATAGATAGATAGATAGATATGACTACCCATATTTAGTGTATATAGTTTGGTTAATTTGGACATATTATACATATGTCCATACCCATGAAACCATCACCATAGTCAAGGTAACAGACATATTCATCATCTCCAAAAGTTTCCTCGCATCCCTTAAGTTTTTTTTCTGGGTTTTGTTTTGTGTTATTGTAAGAACTAGTAACATGAGATCTACCCTCTCCACAAATTTTTAAGTGCACAATGAAGTATTGTTGACTATAGGTAGTATGCTGTATAGCAGATCTCTAGAACTTATTCATCTTGCATAATAGAAACTGTATACTGATTAAACAATTCCCCACTTCCCTCTTCCCCCTGGTAACCACCATCCTATTCTCTGCTTCTATGAGTTTAACTGTTTTAAGTACCTCTTTATAAGTGGAATCATGTAGTATTTACCCTTTTGTGATTGGCTTATTTCAGTTAGCATAATTGCCACACAGCAATAAAAACATTATCTGCTGGTAGACACAAATATAGTCAAACCTCAAAAAATTATATTGAGTAAAAAAAATTATATTGGGTAAAATAAGCCAGACACCAAGGAGTAAAAAAGGACTCAACTTCTCTCAACAAATCTGAATGATGATTGCTAGAACACCCACACAGTATAAAAAGCATCATATTACTGTTTTAATCTTGACATATTTACTAATTTGCTTTTAACAGTTTGGATTTTTCTCTTTACACTATTCTGTAAAAATAGAATCATCCATCTTTTAAAAATTTATTTATTATATAAGAAGGAGTTTAAATTAATTCAGTTTCTCCATAAATAAAATACCAGGGGCGCCTGGGTGGCTCAGTCATTAAGCGTCTGCCTTCAGCTCAGGGCATGATCCCAGGGTCCTGGGATTGAGCCCCGCATCAGGCTCCCTGCTCAGCAGGAAGCCTGCTTCTTCCTCTCCCACTCCCCCTGCTTGTGTTTTCTCTCTCGCTGGCTCTCTCTCTCTCTGTCAAATAAATAGATAAATAAATAAATAAATAAATAAATAAATAAATAAATAAATAAAATCTTTTAAAAAAATAAAAATAAAATGCTAACATCTTCAAAAAAAAAGAGTACATAGTGTATGAACCCATTTATACAAAATCAAAGTAAATGCAAAATTACTCTATGGTGATAGAAGTCAGCATAGTGGTTGTCTTGGATTTGGGCAAATATTAAGTAGAAAGGTGCACAAGAGGATTTAATGGAGTGATAAAAATATTCTATATCTTTATCTGAAAGATGGTTACATGCTTGTGTGCATTTGACAGAGATCATAGAACTGTCCACTTATATTTTGAGCATTTTCATGTACATAAATTATACTAAATACTGGTAGACTAAAAAAAATTGTATCACTTCTGCATAAGAGCATTACTGTGAAGATGCAAAAAATAATACTTTCTAAACATGAAATGGAGAAATCCAAACTTAATCTGAATCATTCTCTGTATGACACCTGTTTCTAATAGCTTCCTAGAGAGAATGAAAGAAGAAAATGTATAGTGAGAATATTTTCATTTCCTTTTAAGCCTGAGTGTAACCAAAATCTAAATTAAAACACCAAAGACATGAAAAAGAAAATTAATAGCAGTAGGGAATTCAGAAGTACTGGTGAATTTGAATGAGGTGTTCCTATAGTCACCCATGGTAGAGGTGAATTTAGCACCTTGCACATGATTCTGGAAAACAGGTACACATCTGGCTTCCTGCTATTGGGCATGAGTTTAAAAATTTTGGCTCAGATATATAAATCAATTCATTTAAATCCAAAAGATTGATACTAAGAGCTCAAAACTCACATTGGTCCCTTGGCTCTCTCTTCTGATGAACTGAAGTGGAAGGTTTGACTTAGCTTTCAGAGAACTTTAAAAAGTCTTAGATGTAATAGACTTAAATAAGTCTCTTAGCATTACTTTGTCAAGTTCAGGAAAGTCAGCCAAGTTAAACTCAAAGGTATGCCTGGGACTGATGTAGTTTTCCCTCAGATAGCTGTAGGGATTGTGCACGTAAATTAATGAATTAATCATGACAGTGTCACAACACAGACTTCTAATAGCTCTCCAGTTGCATAGTTTCAAAACTATTCATTTAAAGTTTTCAAAAACAAAAATTATGGCAGAACAAATTGTAAAGGCTTAGTAAAATCCCATTATATGGTCCTCTTTAATAGTCCTGATTCAATGAAAAACAGGAACAAATTAAACCAATATAAATATTCTAAATTAACAGTTATAGAAAAATATGTACTCAGTGGAGGACTACTTGATGGGTTGTAAAGAGATGAGTGATCATATCCAAAAGCTGCCTGTTAATGGACAAATATCAATCTGGAAGGGATTTTTCAAGATAATCTACAAGGATTAGATCTTGGTCCTCTTCTGTTGAACTATTAGTACAATGTGGGCAGATGTTCTAGGTACGAGTACCATCAAATATATGGCACAGTGCTGAGATTTAACTCCTTTTCTGTCACAATACTGCACCATAACAGAACAGTCCTTTATTAGATATATGTTTCTGTATAAATAGACTGTTAATTTTTAGTAGCTGAAAACCACAATAATTTTATTTGCTTATGATCCTGTTGGTCAGCATGAGCTGTGCTCAGCTGGGTGATTTTTCTTGTGACCTCTCTTGGGTCACTCACACAGCCCTGGTCAGTGGGAGGGGTGGCCGGAGGCTAGTTGGGAGAAGAGGCCTCAGCTGGACAGCCTTCCTCTGATCCTCATGTGATCCTCATGTCTCACCCTCCAGGTGACTGGCCTGAGCTTACATAGCAACAGCATGTTCAAATAGGACAAAGGGAAGTGGCAAGGCCCCTTGAGGCCCATACTCAAAAGCACACAGTGTGTCTTCCACTTTATTTTGTTGTTTAAACAAGTCATTAGGCCAGCCCAAATTCAAAGGGTGAAGAAATAGATTCTACCTGTCAAAGGGAACTTCTACAAATAATTTGTAGTCATTTTCAATTTAGCACAGTCCTCTCCTTGGGCACAGTTATTTAGATTCCTCTTGGGAAAAATACACTAATCACCTTCTAAGACCACCAAAAGTAGTGGGGTATGACAACCAACTCTCTGAATGGGAAAAAAAAAAAAAAAAAAGATCCCTGATATGGAGTATTTGCTCATTTCTGTGTACCAGCATGCATCATTTCAGGATATTGATGGGATATCACTGAGTGTGAGTTGGGAAAAGATGCACACAATCAGCTCTCACAAGCTGGTATAAGGTGGCCCTGGCACACCACTGCCAATGATGGCATCAGACCCAAATACAATATATCAGAATCTATATCTAGTCCAGGTAGAACTGGGGCTTCTTGAGTGTGGCTTCTCATGATCTATAGGCCTATAAAAACATAGATTATCCACTTCCCATATTCCCAATGCACAATTTTGAGATAGTGACAAGATAACTAGTGTAACCAATTTTTAAAAAGGAGAGGAACAGGCATCCCATAGCAGACTGGTGCATAGCAATTTTTATATAACAGATATTGTCAGGTTTCCCTACCCCAGGAGCTGGCAATAGTCCTTGCCTAGGGCCCTGATCTGTTCTGTGAAAGTAACTCCATTGCCATTCTTAGGTCTTGACATGACTCTTTAGGTATTTGGCTTTGCTCTGTACGATTTTTCTCTTCCTCTGAGAGGTGTTTTCTTTTCTGTAAGAAATACTGCATACTTCCAGCTGAGAAGTTTTCTTCTTACTTGGTAAGATTGGGGGCCCAGAGGTATGTTTTCATTTTACACTCTCTGTGCCACTTGTAGATCTAGGTGCTGAATATCTCATGTCTTGTATTGACTACTGTACTGAAAGTGAAAAACCGGATGGTTGTAAGTGTATCGGCTGTTTGCAGTTGGCATCACATGGCTGATTGGGAGCTGCAGCTGCCGCTGCCCCGCATCACAAGAGTACTTACTGCCTATCACCAGCCAGGGAAAAAATCGAAACTGAAAGTTTGAAGTATGGTTTCTATTCAATGTGTATCACATTCATGCCATCTTAAAGTCAAAAAATTATAAGCTGGGGACTGCCTGTCGTGTGATTTGGGATTTCTTACAGTGACTCCTTTTTCTTGCTCAGTCTGTGATTTGAATCCTTGGCTTTGCAAGTAGAGTACGGATATCTCCCCCACCACCCCACAGCCTGGATAGAAGCTGGCATTTCTGAAGTATACACATTTAAAGAATATATTTACTCCAGGCCACTGAAATTGCATTTGAAGAGAATATTTCGGGATTAGATGACTCACTAATTCTTGTTTAGATCCAAGAAACAATAAGGAGACCACAAAATGTATAAACACACATTTTACGCACAAACATACAAACACACTGCCCCAAGTGAGGGAACCAAGACAGGCTCACAGTAAACCATAGGCATAACAAAGAGAAAGAAGCCTTCCAAACCCAACCAACTTTGTCACAGTCTTTGAAAAGTCTACCGAGGCCCTTGGGGAGAAATGAATGCTTCCTAGGTCCAATTTAATGGGTCAGGAAATTGAATACCCAGCTTAAAGAGGGAAATAGTGAGCCATTCATCAAGGAAGGGAGATTAAATCTTTTATTCTGCTCGATAACCTAGATGGACTCCCTTTCCCCAGTCCCCTTTCCATTTTGTGTCTTGGGACACCATCAGTGAGCTGGGTCACCAACAACAGATTTAAGATTTCTCCTGAAACTTGGCCCTTGTATACAAATGCTAGGTGACAGAAGCTTAAATTGGAAGTCATTTCACCTAACCATATAGCAGCTAACTTTCCTGTAAAAAAAAAAAAAAAAAAAAAAAGGCAGCCGAGGTATGAGGCCTCTGTCCTGGATTATAATCTACAGCGTATTCACACTCGCCTGTCAAGCATGCCTCGTTAGGAAACAGCTAGACAGTGAGCTTGACTTCTGCGTGTTTTTTTTGCTCTTTGCCTACACATGTTGCCCAATAACCTTCTATAGATGCCTATATTGTGTGAGACTAGGGGTATTTGTCCCGTCCCTCAGGCTTAACAGTCAGGGGCAGAGATCTGAAAAGTAATTTATGTAGCTTTTTCCTCCGTCCCTCAAATTCTATTGTACTTACGATTCATTCTATTTACTGCTAATCATCAGAAGCCCAGCTAAAGTTTTGAGAGTAGCAATGATGGGCATAAACCAAGCAGATTTCTGTTAATTTCCCATAATATATTTTTTAAGAATATTCTAAGTGTTAAGTTCTATACTGTGCCCTAGAACATTGTTTCTGAAATGGGGGTGATTTTGCCACCAGGGGCATTTTGACAATGACTGGAAGAATTTTTGGTTGTCATAAAGAGGGAAGGAGGAGGGTACCATTAGCATCCAGCGGTTAGTAATCAAGGAAGCTGCTAAGCATCCTGCAAAGCTTTGGACAACCTCCCACAACAAAGAATGATCCTGCCTAAAATGTCGATAGTCCTGAGGTTATGAAACCCTGCACTAAAGAGAAAATGATGCTCCAGCAGTGATATCATCAGCTTATGAGCATGGCAAATATTCCTCAAATAAGCGCCTCATCATATGTAAATTTGCATGTCTGCAAAGTCAGAAGTTAGTGTCAGGAGATCATCCAGGAAGGCATGTCCAAAGAAGTCTTGCTTGAAATCAAACCTGAATGGTGAGTAGAAATCAGCTATGTGCAGGGAGGAAGGAAGAACATTCCACAGAAAGGGAACATTGTGTGGGAAGGTCCTGTGGAAAGAATAAACAGAAAGAAGCTGAAGGGCAGTGTTGATGGAATGCCAAAGTGGATGTGGAACTTAGGATGGAGTGAGTCTGGGAAGGGGGCAGAGAGCTACATCTTCTGGGGCCTCGTAGGCCATGTTAGTGAACTTTGACTTTATACTAAGAGCAATGGAAAATAATGACATTTTTGAACTACAGAGGTAGTGGTGCTGGTGGATAATCACTTTGTATACACTTGAAAATGGTTAAAATGGTCAACTTCATGTTATATCTATTTTACCAAAATTTAAAAAATAAGGAGCAGTATGCCATTTATTATGGTATATAAACGGGAGAACTTAAATGGATGATCAAATTCAGAAGTCCAAAATAGCCATAAAGATTTTAAGATAGCTCTAGACTATTACTGGCATCGGCAAGATTAGTGCTGTGTGTGGGAACAGTTTTAGTTCCTCCTCAGCCAAGAACTTCCTTTTCCTATCTAGACCCATGAAACATTTTCCTTTTGAATGTCAAAGCAGGTGTTTACTTGAACCTTGTTAGAATTTCCAACTGATGGATTTCCTCTCCCACATGGAAGTTCTTGTAGCTCAAGGAATCTTTCGAGGAGAAAAATTTCTACTATGAAGCTACTTAGTGTTGGGTCCTTTTTTCCAGCGTAAAAATATTTGTGTCTGAAGGAAAGAGGCTGAATAACGAAGAGATGAGCCTGCCACCACTTGGGTGTCAGTGACACAGGCAGTCCCATCTGGGGCCTGTTACTGTGTTTTATAGTTGTTTTGCATGGATTAGCATATTCATTGGGGTTCAGCATTCCCAGACATCTGGCTTGCTCAAATGAAATCCTAGAAGAAATAGACAACTTTTAATAAAAATCATTAATAGCACTGTCTTTCTTTATTTTTACTTTAATGTTTTTAGCATAGCAAACCTCAGAGTATTTAATCACAGGAAAAAAAAACCCCGAGTTTTCCTTATTCATGAGTGTATTTCCCCGATAGATATATTTTTAAAATACTTTAAATGTTTGTCGTATTTTTTAAGTAAAATATTTTCTTATTTGTAAGGGAGAACGGCAATGAGATTGTAAAACTGACGTATTTTCGTTTGTTTACCTAATGAAAGCTGAGACTTTGTAACAGGTAATGGTGCAAACTGAACCCAATCTTTGAGGGACCATTCTCTTCTTTGCATCTTAGAAAGGGAGGAAAGTGAGTCCTGATACTTTGCTATATGCCTTCCAGAAGTGCTGTCCCGTAAAATGTTCTGCAATCAGAGAAATACTATAAAATATTCTATAATTTTTGCTGCCCATGATGGCAGCCAGTAGCCCCAACGTGGCTGCAGAGTCCTTGAAATATGGCTAATGTGGTTGAGCAACTAAATTTTTAATTTTATTTCACTTTAATTAATTTAAATTTAAATAGTTATATGTGGGTAATAGCTATAGTATTGGACAGTTGAACTTAGAGTTTAAAATTGTATCTGGGGCACCTGGGTGGCTCACCAGTAAAGTGTCCGACTCTTGGTTTTGGCTGAGGTCATGATCTCAGGATCCTGAGATCCGGCCCCAGGTTGGGCTCCATGCCCAGCAGGGAGTCCTCCCTCTCCCTCCCTCTCTCCCCCTCCCCCCCTAAAATAAATAAATAAACAAAATCTTTAAAATTGTAATCGGTGGGGAAGATGTCTAATTGAATCGTTTTAGGGAAAAAAGCTTCTTTTGTACTTTTCAGGCTTGCAGCACATTGATTAGCCATATTATTGCTGGTGGTGAGGATTTGTTTTTTAAAACATCTTTTCTTATTTGCTTTTATTTTTATTAAGTTTTTATTTTAATTCCAGTGTAGTTAACAGTGTTATATTAGCTTCAGGTGTACAATACAGTGATTCAGCACTTCCATACATTACTCAGTGTTCATCAAGACAAGTGCACTGCTTGATCTCCATCACCTAGCTCCCCAGCCCCCCAACCCCCCATAACCATCACTGTGTTCTCTATAGCTAAGAGTCTGTTTCTTCATTTTTTTCTTTTTTTCCCCTTGTGCTCATTTGTTTTAATTTCTTAAATTCCACATATGAGTGAAATCATATGGTATTTGTCTTTCTCTGAATGACTTATTTCACTTAGCATTATACTCTCTAGCTCCATGTTGTTACAAATAGCAAGATTTCATTTTTTATGGTGGAATAATATTCCTGTGTGTGTGTGTGTGTGTGTGTGTGTGTACACACCATATCTTCTTTATCCATTCATCTATCAATCTACACTTGGGCTGCTTCCATAATTTGGCTATTGTAAATAATGCTGCAGTAAACATAGGGGTGCATGTATCCCTTTGAATTAGTGCTTTTGTATTTTTTGGATAGATACTCAATAGAGCAATTACTGGACCATAGGGTAATTCTATTTTTACCTGTTTGAGGAACTTACATACTGTTTCCCATAGTGGCAACACCAGCCACTTTGCATTCCCACCAACAGGGCATGAGGGTTCCTTTTTCTCCGCATCCTTACCAACACTTGTTGTTTCTTGTGGTTTTGATTTTAGCCATTCTGACAGATGTGAGGTGATGTCTCATTGTGGTTTTGACTTGTATTTCCCTGATGATGAATGATGTTGAGCATCTTTACATGTGTCTGTTAGCTAAAACATCTTCAGTTAGCTTTCAAATGTCAGTTTTACAAAATGCAATAAAATATAAATATGGATTCATGCTATAAAAAAACAGAAGAACCTGGTCAACAAGAAATCTACAGGTGCTAATGTTTAAAAGACATACTCTCAGTCTGCAAAACATTACAAAACAGAAATTGTAGATTCCGTTCACCTGGGCTGTGTTTATAACCCTTCATGGAAATACATGCACAATCTCACTAAACTTTTACTATGTAAAATACAGGGATTGCAGACACAGAGGAGCAAGAGTTTAAGAGCTGGCTTTCTTATTCAAACTAAAGGTCTAAAGCGCGGTTCTAAGAATGACAAAAAAAATTGATTAGCATAGGCCTTGATGTTTAAAACTACAGATTTAAACTAAATGATGTGTTGGAATGCTTGCTCTAAATGCAGTGACAGTTTATTTCTGCCCATCACACTTTTTCCCCATCTAGTGATAAGGAACTCATAAAACACTGGCGTGACACACTCGTGGGAAACAGGCATTTACCCCCAGGGGAGCTGATTTCTTCACTCTGATCTTGATACTTACACCTGTGTGATTGTGTCCTTCCTTTTATAATTGAAGGCAATATTTGCTAGCTTGTCTTTATGCATTTGGCTACTCTCCCCTGTGCTTACGCATCACAACATTCATGAGCAATACTCTTTCTTGTGATTCTTAAGGTCCTTCACCGAGTGCATGAACATTCAGTTAATGCCCTTTTGGTACATGTATTAATGTGAAATCACACATTTTTGCATCAAACAGATCTGAATTGGAATCCTCACCATCTTTTACCATCTGTGAAAACTAAAGTATTCTGTGACATTATTATGTTTCCTAACATTGGAAATAGAACTAATCTTATCTCTGTCACATTTTTGTGAGTATATAGTCCTCACTATCATTGATGGCAATAATAATGGTGGATCATGAGACTTGAGCAACTTTACAGGGCAGACGGGTTTATTATCCCATTTTGCAGATGAGGAAAGGAGGCCTTAGTAACTGAATTGCTGAGCCTGATTCCAAGGAGTCTGTCAAACTCATAGGATGAGTGAAAGAGCTGATACTGTAATACTCATAGTTGCTTCTCACTATCAACTTGAGCATTTGAGACTAGGTAGCTCTTACAAAATGTGAAATTTTCAAAATAAAGTATTTCTAACATCTGAAAAGGTACAGTGTTCAAGATAGCAATTGCTCATCTACTCAATGCTGAGAATGGTCACATGCTAACATTTGACATGTTTTCTCCAGATAATGTTCTTTTATTTTAAGAAAAATAAAACAATCGTAGACACAGATGGTATTTTTCTCAACCCTCCTCTGCCCCATTTCCCATTCCCCAGAGGTGCCACCCAAGAATGTCCAGCTGAGGGGGTGGGTGGGTTGAATCCAGCCATGTATGCTGGTGGGGGGAGCTGCATGTGCTTCAGAAGTGGTACGTTTTAAAAATCTGTACAAAGAGACTGCAGTGGCTAACAAAAGCCCTGCCACTTCTTTCTCTCCCCGACTCCCTGCCCTAAGAAAACTCTCGTTCTCTATTCATATTGCTTTATTTTCACTATATATTTCCCTAATAAATATATTATTGTTTTATATCTTTAAATTTGTCCATTAATAAATATTATGGTATGGGTGTCATTTTCCACCTTGCATTTTTTATTCAAAATTATTATTTCGAGATTCATTTAAATTGATAGATAGCGATCAAATTCCATCATTTAACACTAGGATAATAATATACAAATATGTGCCACTGGGTTATTCATTCCCCTGTTAACAATCCTGTAAGTTGTTTACAATTTTCAACTTACTATGAATATTGAAACTAGGACCAGAACGTAGGAATCATCCTTGACTCCTCTGTTTCTATCCTTGATTCTTCTCTTTCTATTCCCATTCACTATCAACCCATCAGCAAATTCCTTAGGCACTATCTTCAGAATATATCCATGCTAATCAAAGCCATTGTCATCTCTCTCAGCTAGATTAATGTCAAGAGTTTCCAGTTAACTCCTCTCCCTGCTTCTTCTCATGCCTTTCAAAATCTTTTTCTGTACACAGCAGCCAGGGTGACAGAGAAGACAAGCCATACCATTTTTCTACTTAGTGCTTTCCTCTAATTTCCCATGTCATTGAGAATAAAATCCAAAGTCATTATCATGGTTTACAAGCCTTTTCATCAACCATTCTGATCTCTTATCACATCTGTCAGTCATTCTGCTCCAGTATTACTGTCCTCCTTTCTGCTTCTAGAATGGCACCTGCCTCAGAGTATTTGTTTCCCACACCCCACACACACATATCTTCCCTAATTTGTCCACTCATGTTTTTGATGACTGTGCTGAATTCTTTCCATATCAGATAGGTCTTTTCTTGCTACATGTCCTACGGTAGCACCTACTTAATCCATATTTTCTTGGTATGTCTACACAAGAATAAAATGTAAGTTCCCTAAGAGGAGATACTTTGTTTAAATGTTATTGGTAAATCCCTAGGACCTGAAACAGTGTCTAGCTTATACTAGATGGTCAATCAATAATTGTTAATTAATGTATCGGTATTCTTGATTGGCTTTCTTATGCATGTGTTCAACAATTAAGTCTTCTAGCCCTGATATAAATCTGAAGTTGAGATTTTTATATTGTACAGTATAGTTCTAAACTGATCTCTAAAATGGAATCGTTCCTACCTGTCCTTTTTAAGCTTGGCCAATTTTATGGGTGGAAATAGTATTTCACTTTTGCTTTGTCATTTCTCTGATGACTAGTTCAGTTCAACATCTATTCATAATGGGCAGCATGGTTTCCTTGACTATGAATTGCCTGTTCATAACCTGGGTTCATTTTTTTTTTCTTACTGGTTATAATAACTGTTTGGTACTTTTAGTTATTAATTACAAATTAGTTATTAACACACTCAGATCTTTTCTCAGTACATCCCTTATCTTTTAACTGTATTTATAATATTTTTTGTTGTATAATTTTTAATGGTATTTCGTAGTTTGTGAGGGTTGGGAATCTGGGGACAGCTTGTCTGTGTCATTCTGGCTTAGAGTCTGTCCTGACATCATAGTCAAGCTGTTGTCCAGGACTGCAGTCATCTGAGTTCAACTGGGGCTGAAGAATGTACTTCTGCACTCCCGCATGTAGCTACTGGAAGGTCTTAGTTCCTTCCTGGCTTTGTCTAGAGATCTCAATATCTCAATTTTTTGCCACATTGTTCTCTTCATTTGTTGCTGAGAGTCCTCATGACTTATCAGTTGGCTTCTTCCAGAGTAAATGATCCAAGATAAATCGAGCCTAAGATTTAGCTGTAATCTCTTATAATCTAATTTTAGAAGTGACATACCATCACTTCTGCTATTTTCTACTAGTCACACAAACCAGCCTTCCTAGAATGTGGCATGGAACTACACAAGGGTGTGAATACAAGGGGGCAAGAATCATTGGAGATCTTCTCGTAGGCCGTCTACTGCAGATGGTCAGAGATTTAATGTCAGAAGAACTTAGTGATTTATTCACTTTTTTAAATGAAGACAGAATTAGTTAGGGTAGTGATTCTTAACCAGTGGTGATTTTTGCCCCCAGGGAATGTTTGGCAATATCTGGAGATAATTTAATTGTCACAGCTGTGCAGAGGAGGGCACTATTGGCATCTAGTGGGTAGATGCCAGATATGTTGTTAAATATACAGAATACATGGGGTGCCTGGCTGGCTCAGTTAATGGAACATGAGACTCTTGATCTTGGGGTTGTGAATTAAAGCCCCACATTGGGTGTAGAGATTATTTAAAAATAATAAAATCTTTTGGGGCACCTAGGTGGCTCAGTTGGTTGAGTGTCTGACTCCTGGTTTCAGTTCAAGTCATGATCTTAGGGTCATGAGATGGAGCCCTGGGTCAGGCTCTTCGCTCAACTAGGAGTCTGCTTGAGTTTCTCTCCCTCCCGCTCCACCTCTCCCCCTGTTTGTGTGCTCACTCAAGCTCTCTCTCTCAAATAAATAAATAAATCTCTAAAAAAATAAAAAATAAAATAAAATATTTTTAAAAAATACAGAATACCTACTCATGATAAATAATTATCCAGCACAAAATACCAATAGTGCTGATGTTGAGAAGCCCTAAATTAGAGAAAGTCTAAATAAACAACAGATATCTTAGTTACTGAGTAGATTTTTCAGCTAATTCTATTCAAAGGGTGGTAAATACACAAAGCAATTTACAATCACACTTACTTACACACACAGACACATACACACACATACACATATACACCTGCAGTTGATTACATCAAACCAAAGAGTTATAATCTGTAGAAGACACCATGGATTAAAATAAAATTTGGGAGCATTTCAGGATAGTAGCTAGCAATTAGCTATTAATATTCATTGGATCAGTGTGCTGTGATCACATAAGTCATTGAAAAGATATGAGCTTGAGCAGAAGTTGCGTAGATGAATTTTTTGTGTTTCTCTTCCCTATGTGTCATAACATTATTGGGTCACCTCCCAGGCTCACTTAAGCTATGTAAAGAACTTGTAGGAAACTAAATGGCTGGGGAAGAGATAGGTTGGATTATTTCCTTCTCTGTTCTCTCCCTTTTCTTGCACCTGGAGTCCTGCTAGTGGTGGTGTCCTTCCAGGACAGCAGCTCTTTTCAGGAAGCCCTGCTTCTGTCACTCCAGTTCTCAGTAATGTGATTTCCCATCGTTGCTGCTCTCAAATCTTGAGGTAATGATGGATTTCTACTGTTGGTAGTCATGGTCTCACATCTTTTGCTGGATCTCTAAATCCTGCTGTCTCTCTGTGCATAGGCCCATCATTTTTCAGAATCTCATATAAGAGTGTCTTTGGCTCCTTGCTCAACCTGACATATATCTGAACAATATAGTGTAGAGTATGTAAGAGATCCACTCTAATAACTATCTAAGATCCTGACACTGGATCCAATCCAGGGTTGGGGTGAGTCTGGATAGAGAGAGGTAGAGTGGGCAGAGCTGATAGCAACTGCACGTGTATAAAGTTCATTAGAGATGATGTCAGAGAGAGCAAATCTTTATCATTAATTTCCTGGCTGCATACTTGTACCTCTGTGGTATAATGGAAAAATACATATTTGGTTTTTGTCCCAGATTCCTGGCACAGAGCTCCTAAAACTTCGTAGAATGTCCTGAGTGAAGGAGCGTCTTTGTTTATTCATAACGAGTGCCATTCAACCATACCTGAGTTTATACTAATGAGGTAACTCAGAGCAGGGCCCCTAGATAGCTTGAGGATGGAAGCTGGTTACCAGAAAGTCTGTGAGTGATGGAACTTTCAGACCCACCTCTAGATCTTGGGGGAGAGGAAGGGCACTGGAGATGGAGTTCAGTCCCCAGTGGCTGATGAATTAATCAGCTGTGCCTATCTTACTGAAATCTCAATACAATTTTTTGAATAATGAGACTTGGGGAGCTTTCAGGTTGATGAACATGTCCATGAGCTGAAAGCTGGCTATACCCTCTCCAGCCCTCCATCTTGCTTTGTGCATCTCTTCCATTTGGCTCTTCCTGAGTAGTATCTTTTATAATAAAACAGTAATAGTAAATAGCACTTTCCTGAGTTTTTTGAGGTGTTCTAGTGAATTATTGAACTTGACTGGGAAAGTTTAAGGGATCCACTCAATTTGTAGTTAACTGGGCCAGAAGTGCAGGTAGCCTAGAGACTCCATTTATGGTTAGTATCTGAAGTGGAGACAGTCTTGTGAGCCTGAGCCCTTAACTCATGGGATCTGCATTAACTCTGAGTGTGTCAGAATTTAATTGAATCGTTGGACACCCCACTGGTGTTGGAGAATTGGAGAACTGGTGGTTATTTAGAAAATCCAGTAATCCCTCAGTAGAGTATAAATATCACAAAGAGAAGGACAATGTTCCATTCACCATTGAATATCCAATACTAGGTCATGATGTATATACAATAAATTATTATTTCATAAGCCATGGTGGTCCCACAACAAGTTAGAGAATAAGTTAGAATAATTCAGTATTTACTTAGCAAAACATATAAAGAACTGTTATGGTCTCTGAAGACTGCAACATCACTGGAAAGGAATTCTTTCTTAAATATTCTTCAGTACCCTACTGATCTAGATAAATAACAGAAAAATAGAAAGTTCCAAAGGCATTTACCATTTATTAAAAAAAAATAGTACAAGAATCATACCAAATGTATATTTGCCCTTAATCCTAGATATTTAAATGGACATGATAATTGATGATTATTTAACCTGCAAAAGGACAAGGAAGAAAAGGAGGAGAAGGACCAAAGAAGAAGAATGGAAGAGGGCATTAAATTTTAGTCCTCAGCAAACACAGCACAAGCTGTTTTATTTAAAATTGTATGCTTCTATAAATGTTTAAGTTAAAGGCTAACTTTTAACTTTATACTTCACTTGGTCCATCTGTAAAATGAGGTAATTATCCCTCTCTTTTTCTGTAAAGATTCACAAACTTAACAATTCTATTTTCTTAAAATATTTTGAAATCTAAACAAATATGGTTCTAAGAATTTTTTAAATATATGGCTACTGTTAAATTCCTGGGTTCAAATGATTTAGAATTAGATATAATAAGTGATAAATATTATAATTTTTCCCAACCAAAAAATTCTCTAAAATATACTATCCATCTAAAACTGTCATCCTAATTTGTTTTCTGCCTTCTTATTGCTAATATTTAGTAATCACAAAACCTATGTCAACTTCTCCCTCTCTTCCCTCACAGACAAGTTGATGGTTGTAAGTTCAGTGCCTTCCATGTCTCTGAATTTAATGGACTCCTCCCTTCTTACTACTGTCCACGTCACTCAAGAACATATTTCTTCTCACTGGACTAATGAAGAATCAATCCTCCTATCTTGTTACCAATTTCTTTGTTTCGAATCATTTTGTATTCTGCTCTGGGAATGTAGCCAGATACAGCCATAGGACAAACCTTTCAGAAATACTTAGCCCCTCCCCATTTTCTATCAGTTAATTAATTGATTATCAATTAGTTGAAAACAAAGTGCCAGGCTGTCACTTGTCTGATTCCAGCCTACCCTTTAATCTTTCTCATTTCTTTCCTTTTATCTACATTCTAGCCAAGTTGACACATTTCTAGATCTTTAATATTCTCCATACGTATTCATCCCAAATTTTTGCTTCACCCATTTCCTTCACCTAGAACACCTTTCTTTCCCACCATGTTAGCCTGTCAAAACTCTGTCTGTACTTGCTCATCTTTAAGACTGACTTCTTTAAGTTATTTCTGACCTTACAAGAAGATCCCTGAACCTAATTGTGCCTTACACTTGCTTCTGAGACTGTCATTCTCCTTTGAGAGACAGTTATCTATGTTCTCAGAAGTCAGTATCATGTAGTGATTGAATTCATGGGCCTAGAGTCACGGTCTAGGTTTGGAATGTGGCTCAGCCACTTACTCTGTGACTGGACAAGTTACTTAACTTCTCTGTACTTCAGTTTTCTCATTTGTAAAATAGGGATAATAATAAAACTTCCTTCATAAAGTTGTGGCAAGAGTGATTGAGCTAATATCTATATAGTTTTAAACTTTGCCTGGCATAGAGTAAACGTCATCTGCTATTCTTAACCTGTTTCCTCCCTGTCTTCTCAGACCGCCACTATTTTGACTTTTCTTTCTCAGTCTTGCCAACTCCTGAGTCCAAGTTAAAATTATCTCTCTCCCGGACAATTTCAGTCATCTCACTGGTTTCCTTGTGGTCAGTCTGGACCTCCTCCAATCTATTTTCCACAAAGGCCAGAGTGATATCTTAAAATGCAAAACCACTCATATCACCTCCTTGTGAAAATTCTCCAGTGGTTTCTCAGTATATGCAGGATGAAGAGTCAACTTTCCAGGATCCAAAATCCTGTGTGGTCTATCCCAGCACTGTCTAATAAAATTTTCTGTGAAAATGAGAAGATTCTATTATCTGTGCTGTCCTATAGTCAATGGTTGTGTGGCTATTGAGAACTTAAAATATGACTAGTGCCACTGGGGAATGGAAGGTCTCATTTCATTTCATTTCATTTTAATTAATGTAAATTTAAATTTAAGTCAAACTAGTCAAATGTGGCTAGTGTCTATCTTATTGAACAGTGAAGCTCCAGCCTCTGTGTGGCCACATTTCCAGCTTCATACTCGTCTTCACTTTCCAAAGTCCAGACACATTCTCATTCTCCAATGTCTCCCTGCTTCCTCTTGACTTTGTTCATATTGTGTCATGTGGTGGTTAATTTTATGTGTCCGTTTGGCTAGGCTGTGTGTCCAGTTGTTTGGTCAAAGACCAGTCTAGATATTGTGAGAAGATATTTTCAGATATTAACATTTAAACTGGCAGACTTGAAGTAAAGCAGAGTAACCTCCGTAATGTGGATGGACCTCATTCAATTAAAGACCTTAAGAGTAAAGACTGAGGTTTCCCAAAAGAAGAAATTCTGCCTCAAGCCTCCAACATAGAACACATCCCTGAGTTTTCAGTCTGTAGATTTCAGTGTAACACTAAAACATCAACTCTTACCTGAACTGCCAGCCTTCCCTACAGATTTCAGAATTGCCAGCCCCCAGGATTCTTTGGAGAACCCTAACTAATACACTACCTTTCTGAAACACCCATTCCCAGAAGCATTTTCTTGATTATTTTTTAATCATCTTTCAAATCACAGTATGAGATGAGTTCCTTTGCTCCGTTCTCTAAATCAAGTCTTCTGTCTCTTTGAGTACTTATTTCAATTTCAGTCAACCAACATTCATTCATTCATTTACTCACTGTGTATCCTTGCTAGCATGGAGCACACAGCAGTGGCACAACCTCATAATTATTTCTTATTAGTGTGATTTCCTGATTAATATGTTTGCACCTTTAGATCATAAATTCATGAAAGCAAGAACTTCATTGTGCTCTGGTCACCATGCGTCCTGATTCAATGCTTTAAGCATGTGAGCGTTAATGAATGAATAAAGTTCTGAAAGGCTGGGATTTTGTGTTAACCTTCCTTATAATATCTTTCATAAGATTGTGCACATGCAAACACTAAGATGTTCTTTTTTTGTTTTCTCTTGTTTGTTTCTTTGTTTCTTTGTTTCTTTCTAGTAGGCTCCATGCCCAGCATGGAGCCCAATGCTGGGCTTGAACTCACAACCCTGAGATCAAGACCTGAGTTGAGATCAAGAGTGGGACACTTAACCATCTGAGCCACCCAAGTGCCCCAACACTAAGATACTTGACAATTAAGGTAGAGTTTTATACATTTTAATGCACATAATTTTTTTTTATGCTACCTTCAGCTAAAACAACCCCCCAAAGGTTATGGATACTAAACAGATTACAAGCAAATAGCATTTAAAAATAAGTAGAAGAGTTAATTTGGGGATCAGAGTTTTCCATGAGAAAAAGGATCTAGATATTATATATTCTAGGTCAAATTTCTCTGTTCAGGTGAGCAGCTCTTCCTGAATCACGGTAAAAATCACTACTTTAAAAGATGCCGTAAGTTTTACGTTCCACAAGAAAGATGGGAAGGAATCCAACAGCTATAAGAACCTCCCATTATCTAGGCACCTCAGGCATTAGTTCTCACAAAAGTTCCAGAAGGTTTGTATTTATCATTAGCTCATTTTAAGAGATGAGAAGACAGATGCTTAGGGCTGTTACATAACCTGCCCTGCCCCACCCCTTTAGGGACATCTGGTAGTAGAGTTGAGAGTTAGAAACCAAGCCTGCTGGACTGAAGCCATGACCCATCCCAGTCAACAGAATGGGAGAGGTAACACACCATTGCATCTTCATCCAAATAAACCCTTTTGGGTCAGGATTACCTAGATCCTCTAGAGAAAAGGTAGAGGGTTTTTGCCAGATCCTATAAAAAATGTGTGTATATATATATATATATATATGTGCATATATACATATATACAAACAGTGTGTGTGTGTGTGTGTGTGTGTGTACACACACACTGTTTTGAAATATACTTTCACATTATAAACTGGAGGACAAAATTTGGGAATGTGTAAAAATGCACGTGCTCTCTTTTTCTCTGTATGTCTGGTTGAACAACCCTGGGACAGATTGCCTCTGAATTGGGGTAATATGATGCAAGCAGTTCCCTGTCCTTTCTTGTTAACCAGCCCTCACCCCCAGACCTTTCCCATCAGGGCCTTGTCTTAGCTTCTGGTCTAGTAGACAGGGATCCTTCTGCTTCCTTCCCACTACAGTATATATTTGTTGAACTGTTGAACTGAATATGCCGGAAGCATTGATTGGAAATAATCACTCTATAGGGAACCAAAACAACAACAACCTCATGATGAAAAAAGAGCAAAATAAACTGGTCTGGATTTTCACACCCTACCTCTCAGAATGTTGACAGCGAACTAAAACCAAAAAATACAACTGTGGCAATACATTAGATATTTGTCAAATCAGGCCAAGAGACAGAAATGTACCTATAATACATAGCAGAATATAAAGGTGATACAAGTGATCAAAAGAGAGGGACAGGGAAAGGTCAAAGGAGAAACTCTCAGCCTGTAGGGACTGCAATATTTCCATCAGAGCAGCTACATTCCAAAGTGGTTGTGGGGCTGATGGGGAGCTTGTAGAGGCATGTTGCACAATCCGGGAGAGTCTTTGCAGGTTTGTACTCACATTCACTTTCTAGAGACTTATGAGGCCATTTTAGGCTCTATCTTTCCAGTGCTGCACCAAAAACATACATCTTTATTTTTCTTAAAACAAAGAATAGTACTGCAGTATTATGAATTGGGTATAGGTTGAACAGATTTCACTCTTCTTTATGGAAAGATTGCTTCAATAATTATAACACAAGGGGGCAGGATTAATTCCTGATTGTTGACAATTGGATTCTGGAGACTGAAAACAACATCATATTTATTGCATGTGGTTTCCTCCCTTCTTTCCCTTTTTTCTTCTTCACCCTTCCCTCTCTCCTTCCCTTTTCCACTTTCTTTCCTCCTTCTTTCAACTAATGTTTATATTATAATGCTTATTCTGCCAGACACTGCTTTAGGCGCTGGGAATGCATTAGTGAGTAAGACAGATACAGCCCCTGACATTATGGAACCTAACCAGAGTGAGAGGAAGGATTGTACAAAGGATTTCTTTGAAATTCCTATATGCTTATATGTGTAAGAATCATCTAGGGGTTTATAGATAAGAATACAGTGAAGTTACATTCTATGAGGCCAGTATTACCTTGATCCCCAAACCAGGCAAAGACCCCATCAAAAAGGAGAATTACAGACCGATATCCCTAATGAATATGGACACCAAAATTCTCAGCAAGATCCTAGCTAATAGGATCCAACAGTACATTAAAAGGATTATCCATCATCATCAAGTGGGATTCATCCCTGGGATGCAACGGTGGTTCAACATTCACAAATCGATCAGTGTGATAGATCATATCAACAAGAAAAGAGTCAAGAACATTTGATCCTCTCAATTGATGCAGAAAAAGCATTTGACAAAATACAGCATCCTTTCCTGGTGAAAACCCTTCAGAGTGTAGGGATAGAGGGTATATTCTTCAATTTCATAAAAACCATCTATGAAAAGCCTACAGCAAATATCATTCTCAATGGGGAAAAGCTGAAAGCCTTTCTCTTAAGATCAGGAACACGACAAGGATGCCCACTCTTGCCATTATTATTCAACATAGTACTAGAAGACCTTGCAACAGCAATCAGACAACAAAAAGGGATAAAAGGTATCCAAATCGGCAAAGAAGTCAAACTGTCTCTCTTCGCAGATGACATGATACTCTATGTGGAAAACCCAAAAGACTCCACGCCCAAATTACTAGAACTTATAGAGCAATTCAGTAATGTGGCGGGATACAGAAGCAATGCTCAGAAATCAGTTGCATTTCCATACACGAACTATGATACTGAAGAAAGAGAAATTAGGGAATTGATTCCATTTACAATAGCACCAAAAATCATACATTATCTGGGAATTAACTTAACCAGAGAGGTAAAGGACCTATATTCTAAAAACTACAGATCACTCTTGAAAGACATTGAAGAAGACACAAAAAGATGGCAAAATATTCCATGTTCATGGTTCAGAAGAATAAACATAGTTAAAATGTCTATGCTACCCAGAGCAATCTGCACTTTCAATGCCATCCAGATCAAAATACCAAAGACATTTTTCAAGGAACTGGAATAAACAGCCCTTAAATTTGTGTGGAACCAGAAAAGGCCCAGAATCGTCAAGGAATTGTTGAAAAGGAAAAACAAAGCTGGGGGCATCATGTTGCTGGATTTCAAGCTATACTACAAAGCTGTGACCACAAAGACAGCATGGTACTGGCACAAAAACAGACACATAGACCAGTGGAACAGAATAGAGAACCCAGAAATGGACCCTCGGCTCTTTGGGCAACTAATCTTTGGCAAAGCAGGAAAAAACATCCAGTGGAAAAAAGACAGTCTCTTCAATAAATGGTGCTGGGAAAATTGGACAGCTCTGTGCAAAAGAATGAAACTTGACCACTCTCTCACACCATACACAAAGATAAACTCCAAATGGATGAAAGACCTCGATGTGAGACAAGAATCCATCAAAATCATAGAGGAGAACATAGGCTGCAACCTCTTTGACGTCAGCCAAAGCAACTTTTTTCATGACACATCTCCAAAGGCAAGAGAAACAAAAGAAAAAATGAACTTGTGGGACTTCATCAAGATAAAGAGCTTCTGCACAGCCAAGGAAACAGTCAAAAAAACTAAGAGGCAGCCCACGGAATGGGAGAAGATATTTGCAAATGACACTACAGATAAAAGACTGGTATCTAAGATCTACAAAGAACTTCTCAAACTCAATACACAAGAAACAAATAAATCAAAAAATGGGCAGAGATATGAACAGACACTTTTCCTATGAAGACATACAAATGGCTAACAGACACATGAAAAAATGTTCAAAATCATTAGCCATCAGGGAAATTCAAATCAAAACCACATTGAGATACCACCTTACCCCCGTTAGAATGGCAAAAATTGACAAGGCAGGAAACAACAAATGTTGGAGAGGATGTGGAGAAAAGGGATCCCTCTTATACTGTTGGTGGGAATGCAACCTGGTACAGCCACTTTGGAAAACAGTGTGGAGGTCCCTTAAAAAGTTAAAAATAGAGCTACCCTATGATCCAGCAATTGCACTAGTGGGTATTTACCCCAAAGATACAGACATAGTGAAGAGAAGGGCCATATGCACCCTCCAATGTTCATAGCAATATTGTCCACAATAGCTAAATCATGGAAGGAGCCGAGATGCCCTTCAACAGATGACTGGATTAAGAAGATGTGGTCCATTTATATAATGAAATATTACTCAGCCATCAGAAAGAATGATTCCCCAACATTTGCAGCAACATAGACGGGACTGGAGATTATGCCAAGTGAAATAAGTCAAGCAGAGAAAGACAATTATCATATGGTTTCACTCATTTATACAACATAAGAAATAGGAAGACTGGTAGGAGAAGGAAGGGAAGAATGAAGGGGGGGTAAACAGAAGGGGGAATGAACCATGAGAGACTGTGGACTCTGGGAAACAAACTGAGGGCTTCAGAGGAGAGGGCGGTGGGGGACTGGGATAGGACGGTGATGAGAAAACTTAGATGTTTTAAACATACCTGTGCATGAAAGAGAGAAAGAGAGGATAATTTTTATATATTTGGAGTCTACTTTGGTGGCAGTGGGACTACTGTGAGGCAGCGATCTAGGCAAGAGAAATTCATAGTTCAGAATAAGATGATGGCTCTAGAGGGGGAGAAAATGACCATCTCTGACTACTGTTCATCAGATAAAATCCACAGGACTTGTAGCTGGCTATATTTGATAGGTTGTAAAGGATGACTCCAAGATTTCTGGTTTATATAGTCATGTGGATGATAGTTGTCATTCTCTGAGATAGTTAACACTGAAGCTAGAATCAATTTAGGGAGGGGAAAGATAATGAACTTTATTTTGAAACTACTGAATTTGAGGTGCCTCAGTGATATCTAGATGGACATATCAAAGAGACAGCTGGATAAGTGGGTTGGGAGCTCAGATAGAGACACTCATTTGTGAGTCCTCTGTAGTGAGTGAAAATCGAAGCCATTGGGCCAGATGGTATCTCTTTGTTTTAATGCAGAATATAAGAGGGCCTAGGAAAAAACCTTGAAAAATAACATTTCTTGGTACAATAAATGAGATTAAATCTGAAGTGAAGATGGAAAAATAACATTTCTTGGCACAATAAATGAGATTAAATCTGAAGTGAAGATGGAAGTAAATAAATATTTAAGGGGGAAACCAAAACAGCCTATGTCATAAAGACAAGAGAATGTTTTAAGAATCAAAGAGTAGTTTGTAGTATTGAGTGCTTCTGAAAGGTAAATTAAGATGAGAATTGAGAAAAAAAGTTTTGATTTAGGGGACACTGGTGACCCAAGGTAAAATTTTTACATGGAAGGAAGGGGCTAATGCCCAGATAGAAATGAATTGAAGGACGAAGATAGTTCAGAAGGAAAGGATGAGCACACATAAGATAGAAGAGATAATAATAGGAAGGTATTGATCTAAAGTATAGGTTCCACAGACAGCAAACGGGTCAGCTCTCTATTGAGATTGGAAAGACATAGGACAGGGTGATGTAAACGCTAAAATGTTTATAGATTTTATGGAAGGAATTTGAAGGAGTTAGCATTAGATGCCCTCCATTCTTTCTGAAGCATGTGCCTATTTTTTGAGAATGAGGAGAAGAAACAAATTGTTCTGGGAATTAGAGCACAAGTAGATCAGAGAAACATAGCTAATAATGTTAGTTATCAATTGCCACAGCAGTGCTATGTAACAAACCAACCCAAAGGTGAGTGACTTAAAACAATAGCCTTTTATTTAGTTTGTGAGTCTGTGAATTAGCCTGGTAGTTCTGTAGCCGTCTGAGCTTCCTTCTGTATTTTGAGATTGGCTGACTGTCATTGATCTAGGCTGGCTTCCACTGGGTCACTGGGAGGAATGATTCCTCTCCATGTGTCTCTCATCTCCAGTAGGCTAGCCCAGGCATGTTCTTGTGGCCAAGGCAGAGATGCAAGAGCAGAAACGAAAGTATGCAAGTGTGTTTTCAAGCCTCTGCATTCATCACATCTGCTGACATTCCAATGGCAAAGCTCAGTTAAATGCCCCAGTTCAGAATCAAAGAGTGGGGAAAGTGACTGTTCCTCTTTAGTGGGAGAAAATCTCATGCTATAAAGTTGTTTGCAAGTGTGGGGGGGGGGGGTGGATACAGTTGATGGCAAGGCATTGGGACCCTAATGCAGTGAATATACAAGTCCCCAGTAGTGTTGAGAGTTCATTCATGATTATCATCATTTGATAATAGAATCCAGTAGCCCTATTATGTGAATTTCTCCAGAAACATTTGAATGCTTGGGGAGAGCACAAAAAAAAAATATGTTAAGCTATGTGTAGAAATTTCCAGAGAATATAAGGAAAATACAGAAAGACAGAGAAGCTATGCCATTTATGATACAAGTTAGGCAGATGGGTTTGTAAGCATCTTAAAATATAAACTGGCTACCGAGGAATGTGAAGGTATGGTAAAATGGAAAGAGGGCATTGTGAAGCCAAAAGAGTCATAACAAAAATAGTTAAAATATAATGTTGACAAGGAAGAGGTCAAATCAGGAAGAGGATGCTTACATTTTTGAGGTAGAGCATTTACAGGAGATAACAAGGTCCAAGGAGTAGTGGTATGAGTGGGGAAGAGGGGAAGAGGAGGAAAAAGAGAAGGGCAAGCAAATGAAGAAGAGTGGGATGTGGGTGTTGGGTCAGACTTTAATAGGAGAAGAAAAATACTAGCCTACTGTCCATAATGCTGGATGAATGACAGGGAGTAACCAGGAGGTTAATAGATGAGAGTGTGGAGAGAGGGAAAGCACAGTAGAGCTGACCAGCATGGGATACAAGAGTTGGATTTTGTGATCAGATTGGTACTGTTGTTACTGTCGTTGAGATGGAAGGTGAATGGACTAGAAACAGCAATTGGAAGCAAAGAAGTCAAGCTTTTCTCTCAACCTTGAAATACATGGACTGTGATAAAAACGACCAACACCTGGGAAAGCAGCAACCTAGATTGTAGGTTAGACCAGATTGAGGGGACTGCAGACTTTCTTTTTAGGGAGTACACACAGTTTTGGCACCAGTAGTGGTGCCATATTGGCTAATGTTGCCTGGCAGTTGTAGCCTAGATTAATTCTAGTCAAACTGGGCATGGGTATTCCAGGCTAGGCCAGAGAACAATAAGGATGGAAAAGGGACTGAGTTAAGGAAAGGAAGTAGGAGAAGGTCACAGAGAAACATTCATTCTCCCTTTCTGTCATCTCAGTGGTTCTTTGGCAAGAAGTCAGTGCCTACTGAAAGTAAGCCCTTTTCTATCCTGAGAAGGACGGAAACTATTCTAATAATTGACAGTCTCAAAGCCCTTTTAGGGAAATAATTAAACATTGTGGAGAGGATGGGAGGTAACACATGGGGTTATACAGAGATAAGGTTGCTATTTATTTTCTTCTCCATATGAGAAAGGAAAGTGGAAAAATGTAAGAAAAACATATGTAAGTAAATATAGCACATACGTCCATTTAAAAATAACATGAGTGTCTGAGATAATAACCTGATTATAGCTTGACATAATGATCTAAGAAGATTAGTGAGTTAAGTGAGGTTGTAAGGAGTAAATTTTATATATATATAATTTTTTTTTACATATAACTTGAGTTCATGTCCCAACCCTGTCTTGCTTATAATTCTGGTTGGGGCATAGGTTCTGATACGCACTAAGGGTTCAGTTGATACATTTGAAAATAATAAATGGTCTCTTGAGAAAGTATAGTTAAGCCTTTCTGAACCCCAGTGTCCACATTTCTATTTTCCTAATTGACAGTTTTTCTCTAAGTTTTTATCAGTATTAAATGAGATAGAAGATATGGAGTTGGTCTACAGTAGAAGTTAGCAAATGTTCATTTGAATCTAAATTTGCAAATGTGAAGAGAATCCTTTCCTTAGCCTGTTTAGTCATTGTTCAAACGTCTCTTACTATCTTCTCACACTTGCATTTAACCCAAGCCTGGCATATAAACACCAGTGGTTCTTCTTAAAGGGTTGACCTGTTATATTTACACACATATGCACTCTTTGAGGTAATCTTGAGCCAGGCTCTCGCTGATTACATTTCAGCTTTTCATGCTGTTGTCCCAGAAGACGTTGACGTCATCTGGAGACATAGTAGCGCCGTCCGTCCTCAGAGGCTCAATTCATTCTGCCATCCGGAAACTCTGTCGACAAGGCGGCCAGTGTTAGAAATTAAGCTTGTGACATGCAGGACATGGTGGAGTGCAAACATTGGTCAGTGCTTCCTCTCCCAGCCACAGAGGAAAGCCACACTGATTGGTATTCAGGAAAGGGACCTCCTGTTTCGAAGGATTCCTTCATGCTGTTCAGCAATGCTGTTTAGGGTGGATTTTCCCATTTGAACTGCAAAGCTTAAACACAAATATTAACTACCTGAAGCTGCAAATAGCAGCATAGTACATTAAAAAAATAATGAATATTTTAACCAGCCTTTGCCCAACCAAGAAAAATATTATGCAGAAATGAGGCTGATTTTAGAAAAATGCCCAAGGAAACATTAAAAAAAAAAAAAGTTGAGTTTCCTTTCAAAGTTTGTTTTTGCTAAACATTCATAGTTTTGCTTTTTCCAATCCAATTTTATTATAAGAAAGGTCTCCCACATGTGTACCTGGCATTCCTTTCAAAATAATCAGTAATGCACAAAACCTTTGGAAATGGTGGGTAAGTTCTTAAATGTGGCAGAAAGAAAGGACAAAACGTATTATAAATAAGGGAAGGCACTTCTTTGCAAGCATACGTGTTTGTTGCCCTTTTACTTATAGGCAGGCTTTCATGTTCTCATCATTTTGACTATTTAACATTTTGCTCATTTTGAGAATCCAAATTTAACTGATCCTTCTCTGCTAATTTTCCTCACAATGAAATCACTGAGGGCACCAATCACCCGTGGTCAATGGAAGACGGATGTTTTGGAGCTGTCATTCTGGATGGAGGCAATGGATAGACATCTGTTACACCTGTTGGAGAGCTCCCTTGCCTTTGATTTCTGTCCTTGGGGAAGATCAAAATGAGATTATCAAAACATGCTCTTCACGAATTCTCATTCTCAATCAGCAAAATAGAAATTTTAGACCAATTTTAGTGAGGAACAAAATGCTTCCAGAGCATTTTTTTAAGCTCATTTTTCTCAATACTTACCATTATCTTTATTAACTCCTCTTAACAACCCTATGAGGTTGGTATTAGTATTAACCCATTTCCCAGATGAGGACAATGTCACACAAAGATTAAAAACTGACTAGATGGGCACCTGAGTGGCTCAGTTGGTTGGTCGTTCAACTCTTAATTTCAGCTCAGGTCATGAGATGGAGCCCTGCATCAGGCTCCGTGCTGGTTGTGGAACCTGCTTAAGATTCTCTCTCCCCCTTTCCCACTGCCCCTCTTTAGGTTTAAGAAAAACCTAAAAAAACCCTGCCCAGATGATCGAGCCAGGACTCAAATATCAGCTGTCCTAGTCCAGAGCCTCTGCTTTTTAACTTCCCTGGTCTGCTGCAAATGAAATTCATTTTCAAATTGGCTAAAATGGCTTTCCCTGGCTTGCTGTTAATCCACTGTCATTCAACGTTTGGGGTGGTTTTTTGGGTTTTGTTTTGTTTTGTTTTGAAAGTTTTTTGGGTCAATTTGTGGATTATACATTTTGTTGTTATAGTAGTAATAAGACATGGGTCAGGGTACCTTGATTCTACTCACAGCTTAGCTACTGGCTCTAAATGATTCTGGGTATTGCATGAACTCAGTTTCTCTCCTGTAAAGCAGATACAATGGTAGCATTCTATCTGCCTTAGTGTTTTGTCCTCCGAATCCACTGGTAATAGATTTAAAATGTTATTACTGATGCTTCTCTCCCCACGCAAAAAAAAAAAATGCACCAAGATAAAGTTCATAACTATTTAAGTTAACACTTGAATATTTAACTTCTATAATTTTTTGCCTTAGAGGATTGTACCTTTTGGGGTAAGGGAAATTTTAAATTATTAATGAATTTTTTATCAAACTTTTTGCTCCACATCAAGAATTATTATCAAGAATAAGTTGTGAAGATTCCCAGATGGCTCAGTCGGTTAAGCATCTGACTTGATTTCAGCTCAGGTCATGATCTCAGGGTCATGAGATTGAGCCCCACATCAGGCTCCACACTCAGTGGAAAGTCTGCTTTAGATTCTCTCTCTCCCTCTGCCTCTCCCCCCCAAAATAAAATAAATCAATAAAATCTTTAAAAAAAAGAATAAGTTGTAACATGCATTTGGAACAATAAAAACCAATAACCACCATGTTTCAGTAATATCAGAAATGTGAGAACCATTAACAATGATAGTCCAATGGTGAAATTAATTTGGACTGCCAACAGATTCCTCATTCCACTCTTTAGGGATTGCTGAATCTATTTATAGGGAACCACACCCAGAAAAATGCCACAGTGGGAAGGGTCATCACAATATTTGTGAACCCTTGCCATAAATGAATTTTCAGACTATTTTAAGGCAATTTACTGTTTTTATTCCTGAGCATTTATTTGGACATCTTTTTCTCCTTACCCACATAGAAATGTTTATCTCTATCACTAAGTTCCTGTTTTAGTTCCATGCTTTTACAGCTTTCTTCTCATCCCAAGATTGGAATCATATTCCTCAGTTTTACATTGTTTAAAACAAGCTTTTCTCCTGTCCTTCTGTCTCTTGGCTAGTGTTGTCCCATAAAAGATGAAAATGTACTATAAGTGAAGGAAAAACCCAAATTTAAATATCCTACTCTATTATTTGAAAAGGATAATTCCTCTCTTTTTTCCTTTTGCTCAAGCATCTGAAAGGATGTGGTCTTCACGGCTGGAAAGCCAGAATGGTTTTATTTGAAAAATTGGGCCCCCTCAGTTTGTGTTACTAAGCGCTGTGCTTGTGGTTTTTGTAGTTCCTTCCCTTGGGGATAACCTGACCCCTACCATGCTTAATAATTTTACTTTTCTCCTCCCTTCTTTGATGTCTGATGGTGACAATGGAGCAGCAGGAACCACCATAGTAGATTAAATAATTTGTTTATTAAATAATTCTACAAATATTTAGTGAGCACGTTCTATATGCCAAGAACTGTTTTATGTACTAAGGATTTTGCAGTCACAAGTCAAATACTACTGCTCACACAGCACTTACATTCTAAGGATATTGGACAGAAAAACAATTATCTATCTTAATATTTGTCTATCTTAATAAGCGAATATGTAAATCAATGAATAGATAATTTTGGATTATGGTATAAAAAATAGAGGAAATAAAAATGTGATAAAGTTGTTTGGGTTGAGAGGGAAATGCCTTATTGTGGTCAAGATTCTGAGAGATGACTTTTGAAGGGCAACTATAATTATTTTTAAAAAAATATTGTATTTATTTATCTGACACAGAAAGAGAGAACACAAGCAGGGAGAGGGAGAAGCAGGGTCCCCACTGAGCAGGGAGCCCAATGCAGAACTCGTTCCCAGGACCCTGGGATCATGAGCTGAGACGAAGGCAGACACTTAACCAACTGAGCCACCCAGGTGCCCCTAGGGCTACTGTAATTATGAGAACTAGCCACATGAGGAACATTTTAAGGCAGAGAAAACACCACATACAAATGCGGTGAGATGACAATTACTTGGAATGTTGAGAATTAGAAGATGAAATGAGCAAGGTGGAGATGACACAGATGAGGTCGAAGAGGTAGAAGAGGATCATGAAGCATATATGTGACTTTGTAGATCGTGGAAAGGAGGTGGGGATTTTGTTCTAAGTATGATGGTACAGAGCAGTGATTCTCAGACTTTGTGCACACTAGAATCACCTAGGTGGCTTGCTAAAGCATGCATTACTGGGTCCACCCCCAGAGTTTCTGACTCACGACCTCTAGGGTAGAGCCTAAGAATCTGCATGTCTAAGAAGAGGTGCTGACACTGCTGGTGTGCGGGCAACACTTTGAGAACCATTACTATAATAGTTCTCTATTATTCGTGTGGGCCCAGAATCGTTTTCACCACGGTTTTGTAACTGAATTTGATTTTCTTGTGGGAAAAGTCCGTCTTCTGCTCTTAGTCAAACCTATGTATTCCATTTCCTTGGTCACAGTAAAGACATTCAATGATGGACGTATGACTTGGCAGTCATTTGAAACCCATTCCGGAGACAGTCTTGCAACTACTTGGAAATGAAAGTTCTCAAACCACTGAATGAGAAGCTGGTAGGCAGGGAAAATCTCCCTAGGAGTTAAGCCAGTACAGAGGAGCACTGAGCTGAAATATGGCAAGGCACTGAGTTCAATATTCTCAGCTGAGCTCCTGGATGCAGCCATGCCTAAATCAACACTGTTCCTGTACTTTTCAGTTACATAGTTCATTTTCCTATTTTATACTTCTGGCAATTTCTCTTTGGTTTCTAAAACTTACAAACCAAAAGTAAATACAAATAAAAATCTATTATAGATATACCAGTTATTTTATTTAGATGTACGTTAGTTCATCACAGAGAACCATACGAAAGAGTGTAAATGGCTCAGTAGTACTCCGCTTATTTATGACATAAATAACCTTTGTACAAGGCAAACTTGAGCTACTTTAAAATTGAAAGGAGGACAAAAAATACAGTACAAAAAACATAGGAACACACACACAAAATATAGGACTTGGTGGCACCACAGCCCTGCCAGCAGTACTGTCATCCCCGTATTTCCATAATCTGACCCTAAATAAAATTTATAATTTTATGGAAACTTCATGGTCTTCACAAGTCAATGCATGCTTTTTTATTTTTTATTATTTTATTTTTATATATATATATTTTTTACCACTGGCCCCTTCCAGCCATGATTTTCATTATAATTATATATGGCAGCTTCTCATTCAGTTTTGGCCTCAATGTGATCCCTTCAAATAGCCTTCCTTGGCTGTCCTATTTCAGGTGGCATCTTTATACTCAATCAAGTCCAACTCTGTCAAATCATTCTATTTCATTACTTTCTGAGAATTTAACATTTTCTCAAATTATCTTCTTTATTTTCTCACTATCCATCCCTTATAATACAACGTAAGCTACATAAAAGCAGTGGTGTCTCCTGTCTTGTTTATTGGTAGGTCTCTGTCACCCAATTGATGAATGAATTAGTTACACATTTTGTAGAATGGAAAAAATAATGAACTAGTTGCACTGTTTTGCTTTTCCTTAAATAGCCTTTAAAAACAATAGACTTGTGTTTTTTTGAGCAGTTTTAGGTTCACAGCAAAACTGAGAGGAAGGTACAGAGATTACCCATATGCTCCCCACACAAGCATAGCTTCCCCGTTATCAATATCCTGCACCAGAGGGGTACATTTGTTACAATTAGTGAACCTACACTGACACATCATTATCACCCAAAGTCCAAATTGACATTAACATGTACTGGTGCTGCTGTACCTTCTATGGGTTTGGATAAATATTGACATATATTCATTATTATAACATTGCATAGAATATTTTCACTGCCCTGAAAGCCTTTCATGTTTCTCCTATTTACTGTCTCCCCACCCACCTCTGGCAAACACTGATCTTTTGCCTGTCTCCACAGTTTTGACTGTCATGTAACTGGGACCATACAGTATGTAGCCTTTTTATATTGGCTTCTTTCACTTAGGAATATGCATTTAAGTTTCCTCCATGTCTTCTCATGGTTTGATAGCTCATTTTTTTTTAGTGCTGAATAATATTCCATTGTCTAGATGTACCACAGTTTATTTAAACATTCATCTACTGAAGGACATCTTGGTTGTTTCCAAGTCTTTATTCAGTCAGGTGAGTGGGAAAATATGAGGACTGTCCGTAATTTTGTAATTACATATAACCTTTATGATTTCAAGATGTTGCTGGTGACCCATTGGCCATATGTGGATCAAAGTGTTTTTCTGCAGTGGTGAAGGATTTGTGCCAACCTGTCTCTGCTTCCTCTCTTGTTCAACCCCATGACCACTTTGGCGTTGGCTTGTGGGACAGGGTGTGGGCATTGGCAGACCTCAGACATTTTGGAAAGGAAGTTGTTTTTTGGGGGCAGTGGTAAATCTGTTTTTAGACATGTTATTTCTGAGGTGACAGCAGGCTACTGAGAATGGCGTCTACATGTATGCAGTTGTATGTAGTTAGAAATATGGCATTGCAGAGAGGTCATAGTTGGTCCTAAATATTTCAGAGTCATAAGACTGAACATCTTTCTGAACATATTTCTGAACACAAGAAAAAGTGTAGATGAACACTAAATACAGGTTGGTGGGCATTTTTGAGGAGAATAAAAGGCAGAAGGGATTATATCTGGGGAGGATCACTGAGGAGCAATCCTAAAAGTTATTTGTAATCTTCTCTTCCATAATCTGGGTAGTGTGTTTTCTATTATTTCCAAAAATCATATATTTAAGTTAATAAAAAGTTAAAAAAAGAATAAATATGGATTGCCTTTCTTAAAAAATGTGCAGTACCAAAGAGTGAATTTTTAATACTTCAGATGTCTTTTTTAATTTTGTAAAATGTGGTTGCTTGAGGCACTTAGTTGAGAGAATTCAAGTGAGTACAATATTTTTCCTTAGTTTCCAGCTATTTCAGGAACACTATTTTAGTTATGAATGAACTGATGATGATATTCTTCTCAATTCTGTTTACTCGTGTGTAAATAAACATAACTGTTTGAGCTTCCTTTCTCATCATACCAATGCCTACTCCTCTACAAAAGATGATTTCCAAATACCCACAGCATAAAGAATGGAAGAATCTGTCCTCAAATTAGAGCCTATATTAATGAATGCACAATTTACAGCATGACCTGTGTATCAGTTCCTTGTTGCCATAATAATGCTGCAGAGCAAATCACCTCAAAACTTATTAGCTTAAAATATAAGCATATTTATCTCTTAGTTTGTAGGTTGGCTGGGGGACTCTTAAAGTCTTGGATGGGTCTGTTCTTGTGCTTGCAGTGTGCTGTGGGTGAGCTAGGGGGCTCTGCTGATCTTAGCTAGGTTCTCTCCTATGTCTGGGATACACCGACTGTCAGCCTGTCTAGAAGGAACCCCACTGGAAACCCTGGGACAATTCTGCTGTGCCTTCCATGCCTTATCCTCTAGCAGGCTAATCTGAGCATTTTCTCATGGCAAAGGTAGACGAGGAATGTAGAAGAGATGTTCAAGGACTTTTCTGGAGTTCTGGTATATTTTTACAACCTCTGTTGACGCCATGTTTGCTAACAGTTTGCCAAAGCAAGAATCAGGAGATAGAAACTAAGGATGTACTGTATGGTGACTAACATAATATAACAAAAATTAAAAAAAAAAAAAAGAATCAGGAGATAGAACAGAACACTCTTCCCAGAGTGGGAGGACACTACACATTACAGGGCAAAGGGCATGGATTCAGGAGAGGGTGAAAACTGGGGCTATTGATGCAATGCATGTACCACCACATGGCCTTCCCCATCCCTCCTCATGCCCTTCTGTCTCCTCTCCCTGCCTGTCCAGGTCCTACATCTTAGCTTTCTTCTGAGACTTGGGTCATGTGTCCCTGACTCTGTAAGTGATCATTCTAACCTTCTTTCCCATCCAACACCTTAAGGTGCTCACAGTTAGCTTCCATCATTTCTCTTTTGTATCTACATTCTTGAATGTTACTTCATAAAAGACGATGTCCAATCAGACAATGAGGGACTGGTATATTAACTCCTCCCTGGAGTTCTGGTATCTTAATATTTATTTTTGTTGGTAATTGGATATAACCCATTAATCCCTCCCTTCCTTTGACTACCTTTTTTCCTTCCTCCCTCCCTTCCTTATTTACTTCCTTCTTTAGTTTTTTTTTTTTTCCTTTTTCTTTCTTAAATTTTTAAAACTTTTCTCTAGATATAAGGATTTTAACTTATTGAGGACAAAGAGGCTCAAAACTCTTTTCATCACAGCTAATTAGATTTCTGACTCACTCTCCATAGCTAGTATTTCTCTAGGCATATTACTTGTGCATACCCCCCAAAACAGGTGTCAAAACACATTAAAGGCACAGCCTCCTAAAACATCAAAGACTTGTGTTCTTTATTTTTTTAAGTGCCACCACAAAGCTACAAACCTGTCTAAATTAGTCATGTGAAGTGTATTACTGTCAAGATGTAGTTAATTCAGGTGCTGCCCTCAATATTGATCTCATTATCTCATATATCTCATTATCTCATATATATATATATGTAAAATTCTGCTTTAATCCAAATTCCAAATTCCAAATTTGAATAATTTATGTAGAGACCAAAGGTATGGCAGGCTAGCAAATAATTTCAGGACCTTTACAGAGATGCCAGGTAAAAGCAAAGAGCTGGAAAGTAGGAGAGAAACAACACAAGTCTTGTTAGGTGGACTATTCAAGAGTCAGGCACATTAGATATCAAATACAAGCCTTCGGTTTCTCAGTGGAAGGTTCAATGAGAACCTCCAGGGTCTAGACTTTCCACCCTGGACATGATCTTACCCTAAGCCACCAGCAACAAAGATTTGAAAAAAAGACTAAGAGCAAAATCCATATTCGTTTTATCACAATTGAGCTGTGTATTGGAATGGGAAGGGTAACTTTAAGACACACTTTTGGGGGTGCATGGGTGGCTCAGTCCGTTAAGTGTCTGCCTTAGGCCCTGGGTCATGATCCTGGAGTCCCGGATCAAGCCCTGAATGGGTCACCCTGCTCAGCAGGGAGTCTCCTTCTTCCTCTCCTTCTGCCCTTCCCTCTGTTCCTTAGCTCTCTCATTCATTCTCTCTCAAATAAATAAATAAAATCTTTAAAAAACACACACACACTTTTGAACCTGAGCTCAATTGGGCAAGAAATGTAATAAGGCATTACTATCCTCATTATACAGTTGGAGAAACTTAACCTATAACAAAGAAGTTGAATGCCTTGTCCAACCAAGTTCACACAACTAACAGGTGCAAGAGAATCTGAACTATCTGGCTTTAGAATCACTTTCCTTTGCCTCCTCAACCGATGGCTGAAAGCATAGTCTTGTCATATAAGTAAAACATCCCCAGATTTACTGACAAAGGATTTCCTAACAGCAAAAGTGAGTCCACCAGAGAGTAAATACAGAGAGCTTTCCTTGGTTTTTAAAGATTTTGTAATCCAGGTTAATTAGGTATCTCATTACAGCCTGTTACTATTTCTTGAGAGAGGCAGGAAAAACAAAATGAAGCTGATGAGCTTGGGGGGAATGGGGTCCACTTTTAATCAGGCCCTCTTTTTAAAGAATCTTCTTTACTCTTTATTCTCCCACACAAAACCAACTGTAACATTTAACTTAATGCCTTATGATAGAGGATCTCTTTTCCTTCTTCTTCTTTTTTTTTTTTTTTTTTGATTTCTCCTTTTTCTTGAATAAACTGCTCCATGAGCTTTTTCCCCTCTCTCTCTCTCTCTACGTTCTAATACACCCGGGATATTCTCTCACATGAAATCAGCCAGGTTGGTCTCTCTGCTCATGCTCCCACTGTTCTCATAAGAAAAGAGAGGAAGGGGGCTCAATGCCTGGAGTGTGTGAAAATGGGAGGAAGGTGAAGGCAGAGTGTGGCAGGTATTGTCCTGAGGGCATGAATGGATAATCACTCCTGTCACGGCAAATAGACTCTGTCACAAGGAATTCCGTGGTTTTCCAGAGGAAATGAGCTTTCCCTGCAGGCTGCCAAGCCCAAATGAGCTCCTTACAGCACCTGCAGATCTGAGCATCAAGCAATTATTCCACTATCTTGCCTAAAAACAAAGACTGTGCTACCCTTTGACAACCTCTGACCTTTTCCAGCTAACATAAACTAATTATATTTGCAGCAGGAGGGGAGGAAGGCTTTCGGAGTCCTCCGTGGGAGTTGTCCTTCATGCTTTGTGCTGTGTTGTCAGTTCTGGCAATCCAAAAAATGACCACCCTTCAATCAAGAGAGTAGCTGGACGAAGCGCTTAAAGAGATACAGGGAGGCCCTTATCGCAAATAAATCTCACTGCCCAGGATTTAGCAGTATGCCTGAGCGGCCCACACTGTCCATTTAGCAGTGGTACAAGGGAGCCATTGTTAAGTGTCACTTAGCCGCAATTACAGCCTGGTCAAAACAGTTGTTTTGTTTTGTTTTGTTTTCGCACAACTTGTTAATGGGCCCGTGATTAGGTGTAAGGAATAACCCAAGCCACGGGCACTGAAACGAGGTTAGAGGTTAATTGAGACTTTCTATCTCAACAGCCTGAGATTTTGCAACCTTTTGCTGACAGGACAGTCATGAACAAAAAGGAGATAATATGATACAATTAGTTGGAAAGCAGGAGGGTCAAAATTCCCAGATGAGAAAGGAAAACAGGCCAAGGGAATCAGGCCAGAGGGACCACCTGGACCGCTTCGGAAGCCAAGATCTCTGTGGCCATTCATCTGGTGGATGAGGCGGAAAGTGGTGTGCCCACCATTCATCACATCGCTCCTCTCTACCAAACAAAATACAAGGTCAATGCTATAAACAGTAGGCACCCCAGAGTAATTGAAATTCCAGGAACTGCCTCATTAGAAGAGCTCAGAGGCAATCAGGTTTTTCTTTGCCTACTGATGGTATATTCACGTCTTGAAATTGTGTGACCGGCCTTCTTCATGGTGGCTAAAGCTGCAGGGAGATTTTCTGAGAGAGTTTTTGAAGGACTGTGTCTAAATAAACGAGTGCCTTCGCAGGTGAGAGGAAGTGGCCCATCAGGACTTCTTGGGCTTGCTTGCGGGGGCATGGCATGCCCAAAGTCCACACCTGCTCACTCCCTCTTCACTCTATCAACAGGGCCCCTCTTTCCCCATTCCTTCTATGTCGTAATCAACATTTTAGTTTCAGCAGCAGCTGCTCTTTATCCTGAAACTCAGGCCCTTGAAACTATTGTTGGAGGTCTCTGGGATTTAATATTTCTTCGTTTTTCTTTTAAACCCCCTCCCTCCTCGCCCCCACCCCCAACACAAACTTTGACACATCCAGCTGGCAAACCCCTCTGACTGGAAGTTGACTAAAAATTGCCAACTCATTTTCTTTCATTTTTTTTTTCTTTCCAGTGCAGCTGGTGCCAAAATGTGATGATTTGTTTTGCTCCAGTCACTGAAGTTTTTGTTTTCTTTTATTTCAACCCCCTGCTGGCTTCCCAACTTGGTGCTGAGTCATCTGGTGCAGGTGTTCTGCGCGGCTGGTATTTATGTCACTCGCAGATGGTTTGGGTAAATTACACGATGTTCCTGCAGCCCCGTCGAGGCTCTCTCGGCTCTCTTTGATCCAAGGGGCTTCCTGTGGCTCCTGCACATGTGCAGGACTTCAGGGCACTGGGTGAACTCTTGGATGGATTCTATCCAAAGGTGGTTAGGTTGCTCTGGGCCCCACAGACTGATGGGCTCCAACTCAGGCTAAGAGAAGTTGACTCGAAGAGAGCCCTGAAATCACGAGGCACCACAGCTTAACCTGCACAGGGAATTACATGCCCAGTGTTCAGTAGAACATGAGTGAGTTAATTCTACAGCTGCCTAAGGAAATTGGGATAAAAGGAGCCCCATCCTGTCACTGAAGAGGGGGGAGGAAAGTCATGTTGGAAAAATTAGTTTTATAGTAGAACTGTTAAGTCTTTGAAGTATACAGTTGGTGTCTAACCTCACTGTCTCTAGCTTCTCTTCCCATGCTCAGTGCAAAGACCAGTCACATAAGAATCTAAAAATCTCATTCATTTATGCTCTAGACCCAGAGCATCGGTGAGGAGTTTACCAGTCCTTGCTGCCTTCCATCTGAGAAAGCTGCCCTTCATCATGAAGCAATACACTCCACTTGGAAAGGCTCCATGAATTACCTTTCTGTGGAGATTTGCAGCTTAGCAAGGGAAATCTCTGGCCATTGCCAAAGACATGAAGTATTAACAGTATTTCAGAAGTATTTTCAGAAATAGGCTTGGGGAGAACAGTGCCTTCCCAGTACTGCAGAAATCTCATCACCGTAGGATACTACATTGATTCTTCCACTAACCAACCTTCTGAGGGGTTTCTCATAAAGAGTGACTTTCAGTGCTAAAACCAAAACAGTCCTGGCAAATGGTCACCACCTTAACGTGTGGGGAGCATTTCTTGGAAAACTTGTTAAAACACAGATTTCTGGGCCTTGTCCCCAGAGATGATTCAGTTGGTCTGAAGTGGGGCCTGAGGGTTTGCATTTCGAACGCGCCCCAAGGTGACGGTAAAACTGCCAGAGCGGGGCTGTATTGTGGGTCGCAAGCATCTAGAACATCCTTTGCTACCTCTAGCAACATCAGAAGGGGAGGTTACATGTATGAGAAGATCACAGTGAAGAATACAGATGCTGGAGCAATGCATAGACTACGGAAAGGCATTATTTTTTTACAAAGTGACTTATTCTGAGTGTAGCAGGTAGTTGTTGCCATAAGAAACAACAGCCAATCTCCGTGGCATAGGACGATAAATATAGGCTCACATTCCCAGAATGGCAGGTCCAGTGTGCTTCAGCCAATCTGGGCTGAGCTAGGGGGGAGGGGGCTCTGTTTCACTCTGTAGGTTGGGTGCAGGTGTCTTCAGCATACCTCATTCTGGCAACCTGACACACGTTTTTCTCAAGGTGGAGGTCACAAGTGGAAACATGTGATGTTTCTGAACACTCAGGCTCAGGACTGGCACAACAGTACTTTCACACACATTCCACTGGCCATAGCCAGGCAAGCCCAAAATCTATAGAGTAGGGCAGTCCCGTTCTCCCATTGAAATGGGTGAGGGAGTAAATATTTGCCAAATAGTAGTCTAATCTACGACAGTGATCTCAGAGTTTGGGAATGTCTAGCCTAGTGACTGAAATATAATTGCTACATAGTATACATAATATACAACCAACTTTCAGGTTCTCTTAGAAAGAGAGATAGTTCCCAGGTAGCTGAAGTGGTTACTAAATACTGTAATACAGATCCCAGTTACCCTCATTTGTAAAAGCAATGTCCTTGATATTTCACTGTATTTGATTGTTTGTAGGAAACCAAAGGGAATATAGAATATACAATGTTAAACCAGTTACAAGTTTCGTATAGGAATAAGGGTGCTATAGTTTATTTTACTTTATTTTATTTGAAATATTCTACATCTCATCTTCAATAATATCGTTTCCTCTGAAGTTCTCAACCAATTTGTATTCAGTTAAATAAACCTGCAGATTCAGTGCATTTTCCCTTCGTAAACATTACAAATATTTCACGTTACAGTAATGTATCTGTAAGAGATTTAGAGAGAAAGCACAAATAACTACCAAAATAAGTAGATGAATTATTTAAGAAATCATTTTGAGTACAGTAGAACCATCTTGTTCTTTAAACAGGTAAGCTATTCTTGGTTTTTAGCAAATGGCTTTAAATGGGATTTATCCATATGTTGGTATTAAAGGGTATTTGTTATCATTGGCGGGACTTTCTGGAGGATTGGTATTTCCAGAATATCGGTGGTATCATCCATTGCTCACTGATTAGAACTTTTCCAACAGAGCATGAAGTTTTCATTGGTCTAGCAAAGGAATGTCTTTGTCAAAGTTAAGGAAAACAATTTGCTATTTGTATGGCTCAAAAAACGTAAATATTCATCACTGAGCGCCACCCCCCCAGCATCTATTATAAAAAGACGAGCTAATTTTTTAACTATGTCTTCAATCAGGATCCAGATTATGCACCATGGTATCTGTAGCTTTTTGGCTGGGTCACAGTGACCTGCACACAACCCTGGCAGGAAGCCCCTGGCCACAGTGTTTTCATCCCTTTGGTGTGCCAGTATATCAAGAATCCACAGTTCTCATTGAAATGACCAATGGAAGACTAGTGCAAATAGATCATCAGTTGGGATTTTTCCTCCAAAAGGGACTAATCTTGCAACTGCTATAAAGGATCAAAGATAAATTCCATTTTGTGCTGTTAATCACTCCAAAAACTTTATGCAGGAGAAACCTGGTTAAAATGAATGACTGTAGCAGCTTCGAAGGGGAAAAACAAGGAAAGGATCATAGTAAAAGTATAATATGCAACCTAATAAATATGCAGGGAAGGAAGTGTGGGTGTTGGAAACAAGTATCTGCTACTCAAGACGACTCGTCTACAACTGTGGTACTGAGTATCATAGTCACTAGCCATATGGAACTATTTCAATTAAAATTTAATTAAAATGAAAAATTCGGGTCCTCAGCCACATTAGCCACATTTCAGGTGCTCAGCAGCCACGTGTGGCTAGTGGCTACCATGTGAGGAAGCACAGATATGCAACATTTTCATCATTGCAGAAATTTCTGTTGGACAGAAATGATCTAGAGTGTCTTGTTACTTGGGAGGTGTCGCACTTAGTGCTCGTATACAGAAAACATTATATATATATATATATATATATATATATATATATATATACACACACACACATATATATATATATATATATATATATATATATATATATTTTTTTTTTTTTTTGAGTAATGCCGTGAAACTCTTTTCTCAGCTCCAGCTCTATTGTAAGGATTGCCCTAAAATTTGAACTCAGAGAACCTCATCTTTAATGAATAAACTGCTCGTACTGGTATGGCTATTTCTGCTCCTGATGAACATTGCTATGTGCCACACCTATGGAACCTTAACTATGTCCAAGGGAGGAAGCAGGAATAGGCTGCTATCTGCAAAGATGACGTTGTGTCATGCTTGCCATGCTAACTCTGTCACCCAGGGCTTTTCTCCCCCTGTTTAGGAGATCTGAGTTTTAATGAAATATAGGATGTGACAGTCTAAGGGTACCAACTAGTTCTTGTTCTTTTTTTTTTTTTTTCCCCCTGTTTCTGCCCTATATTTCTTCTTGGATATACAGGGTCAGACTTCTTATACTACTTCATCTTCAAGAATTGTAATGTTGTAAATGTTTCTCCTCCATCTTGATGATACTTGACAACTGGAAAGGCAAATCAATTCTTAAATGCTATGCCTCCCAGGTTCCAAAGGATTCAAGTTCTGATTATGGCTTTGAAAGTAGATAGATTGGGACTCAAAAGCAGTTCTTACCTGTGTCAGAGGGGATATGGTTCCTGTTACTTTTATATAGAGCTTCTGTTCCAGAATCTGCTCTGTTGAACGCCACTGAATTCTAGACATTTTGCAAATATTGTATCATTTGATTCTCATCTTAGGGAGTAAGAACGATCTGTGGGTTACTTTGAGAAAAGACTGTTAAGAGAATAGAAGAGCAGACCCAAGATCACAATTAAGTAAATTTATTTGAACCTAGGGCAATTGCTTCTGTTCTTTTTTTTTTTTTTTTTTTACTGACAGCTACTTTTACTGAGATAACTACCTAGAATTAGGCAGTAGACTCTGCCAGAGACTGAAGGTGGGGGAGGCTTTGGGGACAAGAATAGGGACCATGTCCAAGAGGAAAGGAGAAGAAAAAACAGAATATTTGAGCTCTCACCAAAGAGGCTGAGATTCAGAAAGAATAGTTGGAGCAGACTCAGGAAAGGCAGATAATTCAGTTACAGGATCCAAGCAATCAGAGAAAGATTGCACTTAGATTTGTGGGTTCCCAGGCTCACCCCAGAAACAAGGCTTAGGGCCACAAGACTGATGTTGTAACCACTAAATGGGCAGATTAGGATTCTAGTTTCCTTCCGAGATTAAGTTAGATTCTACAGTTTGTGGGTATGGACTGCCATTCTCAAAGCTTTGGAATAAAGAAAATCCATACTCTCTTCATTCCACTTAGTGAATGTCAGCTTAGCCATAAAATTTCAGGGGAAGAAGATGGCATGCACTCATTGTTCTGAGATAGCCCCGTCTACAGTCAGAATAAGAGAAAGTCACAGAAATACAAAAGGAACATAAGGAATTGTCGAGTCTTGTGCTTCAGGATGGTTGGTAATGAAAATATCCTACCCTGCTTAGTGAATAGTAAATTACTCTCATCTAGGACATGGGACCAAAATCTCAGAACCCCAAGGCTTGTCCAGCCCTGTTTTACTGCAGAAAAAAAGTTGCCATAGTGTTTCCATTTGGAAACTTTTTCTAATGTTACACAAGGTAAAAATATAAGCTCTTTAACACCTGGAATTATTAGTGAGGTATAACTAGGGTGACAGTATAATTTATCGTCCAAATAGAGATACTTTTGAGAATGAATGTAATTATTTATAATTATACCAGAACCACAGGTGTAAAGCAGAGCCGTCCAAGGCAAAGCAGGACACACTGTCACTCCAGGTATAGGCCACAGCTGCACGCAATTGGATTCATGACATCTTCCCACCTCAGTTGCTGAATATGACCCAAAGGCTGCTCTTTTCTGTCAGCTGATTTACAAGCTGATTGAAATAATGATGAAAATGCACAGTGGTGAAGATGTCTCATACCCATTTTAAGTAAGAATAACTAGTGTAAAGAAAAATGTAATTGATCATTGTTGTTGAGTTTTATTTTTTGGAAAAACAGTCACAATATGTCTAAAGAAAGTATCCAGTAACCAATCCCCCTTTAGGATGGAATAATATTTCTTTTTAATTCTTTAAAAAATGATCAGTTTCCTACTATCTTCAAGGCATTGTGTTTGCTGTTCTATTTCTGATGTGTCCTTAGTTGCTAGGGGAATTTGGAGGTTGTCACCATGTTTGGTGTGGTATTTAGTGGGTGGGGCCCTGGAATTGTAGATGCCCTGCAATGTGTGGGATAATCTCACATGATGAAGAAAAAAGAAATGTCTCAGGTCCCATCTGACATTTATGTGCATGAAAAATGTGTTTATAAGTACCTAAACCTAAAATTCAACTCCATTCTATATATAAATACAAACTATCTTTTCTACACTGTTTTAATTGTAACTACCATACACATTGAGGGAATGTGCCCTTTGTTTTCTTTGGCACTTTATCAAGAAGTGTTTAGTATTTCAGAGAATCACCTCAAAGAAGGCAACACCACTCAGCATAGTTGAGTGGCAACATAACACACCTGCATTTTAACTCACATTCAAGGTGAATCTTGAAGGAGTGTAAACATTGACAATTTAATTATATCTTACAATGTAGTTACGCTTAAGCATTTACATGTTGAAATACTTATTTTATCATAATTTATTTTCCTTTTAATTTCTTTTACAATGTATTTTTACAATATATTTAGAGCATTATATTGACTTAAAATAAGTGTGTGGGAGGTTTATATTATCTATGAATTTAATTTTAGTACAGTAAATGCTATGTTATAAAATCTCTGATATAAATAAAGACCTTTGAGTTGGATAGGGCTGTGGACCAGGGCTCCAAGGTGGTGCTACCCACAGTATGGCCCCAGAATCGGCAGCAAGGAGTTCATTAAAAACGCAGATTTTTAAGCTCCACTCCAGATAACAGAATCAGTCTCTTAGGTGGCATCTAAGTGATCTGTGATTTAAGAAGTGTTCTAGGTGATTCTTAGACATGCTCTTATGCATGCAACAATGTGAGGATTTTTGCTCCGGGTAAGACAAAGAGGACTGATAACTTGTCTTCAAAGAAGTCTAACAGGCGGCATAAAGATACCTTCCTACGTGAGGGAGTGATGTACTGAACATGACGTATCAACAGCAAAAAAGCTGGGGTCTGAAACAAGTTTCAACTACACAACCCCGATTAAAATGAACAGGACTCCTGCTGTTAAGACTCGGTACAGTCCTAAAAACATACCCAGCAGAGTACTTAAGCTGTTCCAAAACACGTCATTCTCTACTTTTTAACAGGGAGCGAACAGCTGGGATGTGTTATTAGTAAGCCATGTTTTCATAGGCTTTCTGGTTTTCTTTAGCCAAAGTCTTACAACAGTCCTCGGACAAATTAGTGCCTGAAGCTATAGGAAGTCTTTAGTCGTGTTGGAGAACTGCTGAGTAAGTCAGGTCTCAAAGACAGCATGCCCACACGGACTGACCTTGCCACCTCTGGCCTCTCCACCTTGGAAATGCCTTCACAACCAATTACACTATTCTCAAATGTCTATTTACTTTTAATGACTCTAGTTAAATGTTAAGAGTTATTCCGATGACCCAGTTCAAGACCAGCAGGGAAAGCTTAAACCAATCAATAGATTAAACTGGGAAGCTCTCAAATAAGTGAGCAAAAATCAAATCAACATTTTAATAAAAGAGCAACAGATTGTTGAGTGCCTATATGCCCTGGTGGCACCGAACCAGACCTTACCTTTCGAAAGACACTAAAGAGCTCAACGTGGAAGAAATGTTGGAACACAAAACATGGAAGCTTTCTGTTTCTAGATGGTCTCACATTCACTTGTGCTCCAGGGCACTGTGTTTTTTGTTTCAAATTGTCAGCACCGTGATCTAGCCTCTCACATGTTAACCGAAACAACTCCCAGGGATGTTCTTCTTGTATGTTGTTGGGAAAAATCCTGGAACATTACTCTTCCTGCCACACACAGGAACGTGGACTGCCCAAGGTTCTTCCTTGGGTTGCCTCTTACATTGTTGGGACCTACATGGGTATTTGGTTTTAACTTCATTTCATTTTCAGTGCTGCTGGCCAATCATTACCAAAAGCAAGTCCATTTACATCAGATTTCAAACCATTATTATGTGCCTGTTGTTCATACATGCCTATGGTCCACATTATCTAGTATCCATTTTTTATGGCCCATGGGCAATTGCTATAACTGTGTAATACCTACCTGGGAGTGAGAGAGAGAGAGAGAGAGAATGGTGTTAATTCTTTTGATAACTCGGGATGCAAAAATCTATGTGCTAAAGTCATCTGGATGAAAGTATAAACTCCTTACCTTACTCTGGCTAGAGACAACTTCACATTAACATTCACATCCCCTTTGGTACTGAGAGCTGTTCAAGAAAGCATTTAGCAACAGGTGGTCCTGGTTGCACTTAAGCAATTCCCCCTAGGGAACAACACATGCTTACACTGGAGATTCCCAGGCCAGTAAACCCAGGACAAAATTACAACTCCCAGTGGTCAGCTCATTTAGTTTTACACAATGGAGTCCATCCTCTTTGCTGGGAGTGGAAAATATATTCCTTTTAGAAAAAAAGTATAGTGTAATGGAAGAGGGGGGGAAAATCATTGAAAATTAACAGACTCGGGAGGTAATAAAAGTTCTGCCAATGATCAGCCCTGGGATTTGGGTCAAGAATTTAAAATTTCTGTTCATTAACAGTGTCAGTGTGTATAAAAATTAAAAGTTTTAAAAATCCTAGCTGGCCTGTGAAAGGACTTTAGGAGTGCACATAAGCACTCACTTGCATTAAAATTTGGTGCTTCTCCACATATGCTCTCTACAGATTTTTACAAGGGGAGATATGACCCCCAAAATTAAAAATCATGAGATTAAACTTCTCCAAGAAAATTTTACTACCCTAGTGTTCTATTTAGTTCATTTCAGCCAAAATTTATTGAACAGTTTTTATAAGTCGGCACACTGTGTTAGGGTCTTGAAATACACGGACAGACAATACATAGACCTTGCCTTACAGTTTACTCTACCATGGTCTTACAATCCCCAACATAAAGAGATCAACTGCACCAGATTTAATATCTCTTATAATCTGGGTTTCATCTTCATTACCAAGTAAAATTTTATATTCAGTCTACAGGTGACTCTTATTCACAAAACCAAATATATCACCTAAAAATACCCACATCCTCTGGTTGTTTATTACAAATGCAATATATCTCACTTGACACTAGACCTCTGGAACCAGAATTTGCATTTTAACAAAAAAAATGATTCATATACATGTTTAATTTTAAGAATTTCTGTCTATTATACTCAGTAGTTCCATTTCACCCTTCTAAGTTAAAGAAATAACTGATAACAATCCTTATTCTAAGGAAGCCTTAACTTTAAGGTCATCATTACTTTTGTCAACATAAAGTATTCAGATTTCTTATAATCACTTAGAATAGTAAAAAAGCAGAACTAGATTATAGGGGGGGAAATCTACCTCCGTATTACTGTGTCTTATTTCTGAGCTTAATCAGATTGATATCCTTAGCATTACTGTGATTCATAGCAATTGCTCAACAAATTCTGAATGAATGAATATCAAGAACAATACAACAAAAGAAGTTATAAGGAATATTGGTTAAAAAGAGAGGAAGTGACTTCCACTCTGGCCAAGATGGAATAACAGAGTAAACATGATGTTTATCCTCCCGTCTAGAACAAGAGAAAAACAGACAAAATATATGAGACACCAGTTTTCAAGACACTGGACATGAGACAACATCAGTGATGCCTGAGAGCTGGTAAAAAAATTAGATGAGCCTTTTCCAGAACCCCAGATGACTGCCTTAAGATAGTTTCCAGACCACAGCACAGTGAAGGGTGCTCAGAAGAGCCCAGCAGACTCTTTAATGTGAGGAGACACTGCTGAGCAGAGGGCAACGAGGTAAAATTGACCGGACAAAGAACCAGAGAGAAGAGTTGCACAGAGAGAGCAAGCCCTGGAGGTCTGTGGATGGTCCCCTTGGTGTACTGATCAGTTCGTGTGTATGAGGAAACTACTTGACACTGTGTAACTGAACTCACAGGAACCAGAAATACTGCTTGTTCCCATTAGCCAGAGTAGAAAACCTCAAGATTTATGGGGCACTGTGTGAAGTACACAGGAAGATCTTGCCTCCGTAGTGGGGAATAATTAGCCCTAGATTGCACACAGTGCCAGTCTCATCTAGCAAATCTGAGAAACAAGACAGAAAGATTAAACTGTTTCCAAGTCATTATCCCTAAACAAAATTCAAGAGTATTTAGAGAAATACAAAATTGTTATTATTATTCAGCAAATGAGAAGGTAAAATTCGCGATGTGTGATATCCAGTCAACTCTTAGCAGGCATAAAAAGAACACACAGCCAATGGGGAAACAAATAAATCATGCCAAACCAACCTTGAACTGATCCAGGTGTTAGAATTAGCAGACAAGGACACCATTAAATTTGAATGAATTAATTAGTATCTTAACAAAACAAAACAGGAAATGTCAGAATTTTCTTCTTTTAGAAGAAACATCACCACCTGGTGGTATTTCCAGGTTTTGCTGATAAAGACACTTAAAAAACGAAGTATGGTTTTTCTTGGGGTTCACAAATATTGTGAACTTGTATAAATGTTGTCTGTACTTGTATAAATGATACAACCACTTGTGAAAATAAATGGTTGAACAATTATATAGACTATTTATACAAGTAGTATTCAACCACTTGTATGAATTTTGTATGCATACATTTATTGTATGTATATACACGCATATGTATATATAGACACATTTGTATCTGAGTATTCAGAACCATGTAAATTAGAAATGTGACTAATAAATAGGCTTCCTGAAACAGTTGTTTTTCTGAAAGTTAAATGGCATTCATCATCCAGTGGGAAAGGCATTGTCTTCCTTTTAACAACTGTATTCTTAAATGCAATTTATTTGTTTTATTTTTTAATGTAATTTAAATATATTATAACCACTCTCTATCCTTATTACCTGACTTATTCTTTTCATATAAGTGATTTCAATCTCGTTTTCTCATACATTCATTTATGTGTCTGCTGTTTATCTTTTGCTATTAAAAAGTATGTTCTTTGAAGTTTTGTCTTCCCACTGCATCCCCAATACCTAGAATAATCTCTAGTATGTCATAAGCACTCAATAAGCAACATTTAAATAATTGCTTCACATTCAAAGATGAGTTTACTGAGTCCTGATGTTTCAATAATAAGATATAATTAAGATATATGTAAAACATATTTATGTATTTTTTGTGCAGTTATGTTTGTATATTATAATCCCAAATCCATTTTATAGTAAGTTTTATATAATCAGGTATCAACATTGTTGGCCAATTTTAGTTTCTAGCCAGGCAGTTATTTATTTGGCAATTTGGTATTTGATACTACAAAATAATAGTTAAAAATACACCTGTGGAAGAGGGCCTGGGCGGCTCAAGTCAGTTAAGCATCTGCCTTCCATTCAGGTCATGATCCCAGGGTCCTGGGATCAAGCCCCACATCAGGCTCCCCACTCAGCTGGGGGTCTGCTTCTCCCTCTCCCTCTGCCCCTACCCCCACTTGTGTTTGCTCACTCTCTCTCTCTTTCTCAAATAAGTAAATAAAATCTTAAAAAAAATACACCTGTGGAGCCAGCCTGGGATCAAACCTTGATTCGATTTCTTATTTGCTATGTATATTGATCAAGCCTTCCACTGGGCAACAGAAACTACTCTAGGTATTTTCAACAGGGAGATTTTAATAGAGGTGTTTGATTACCCTGAGAGTAGAAGGTTTAAGAACCCAAAAGGGGAACTAAGTTCTCCAAAAGATCAGCAAAAGCAGGAAGACATGACCACGGTTAAGGATGAAATTTCAACAGATAGAATATGTTGAAGGAACCCAAGTTATGGTAGAAGACAAGATTATCCTGACCAGCTGGTAGAAGACAAGCTTATCATACCTTTTGGGACCATGGGCTGAGGGGCTGTCAGGTAAGAGCTGGAGCCATAGGGAGTACACAGCTACTGACAGGGTTGCAGTCAAGGTAGATAGAGGTAAAGGGAGAAATAACACTGGTTTGCTCCTTTCTTCTGCCCTCCATTCACTTGCTCTTACATCCCATTGGACATAATTGCCAAAAGCCATTTGGCAAGGAAATCTGGGAAGAATAGTTGTCAGGAATTCACTCCGTAGGTTCTGGTTACCCATCTCTAAGTTGGCCAAATGAACATTTTGTCCTCTAGCTTTGATTCAGGGCCTTTCCACAAACTTTCTCTTGCTCTGGAATAATCTTCCTTCACCTCTTCTCTTGGTTACCTGTTCCTCATCCTTCAGATTTTATTCTATGTGTAGTAGAAGCTTCCTCTGGTTCCTCAGATGAGATTAAGCTTTTCTATTAGACATACTCTTGGAGAATTTACCACATCCCTGAAAATAGCACCAGAATTTGTGATTATGAATTTACTTGAGCACTTGTGTCGAGAATGTCTTTCTCACTAGGTAGCATGCTGCATGAGGTCATTTCTCCCCACTGTGGACTCTTCAGAATCTAACACAAAGTTGGCACTCATGTATTTGTTAAATGATATTTCTCTACCCATATCTTCATCCCTGTTCTTGAAGCATGATCAGGTCCCAGGCTTCCCAGACAAACCAAGCACAGCCTTGAAATTTTATCTCAAATTCCTAGACATGTAGAGATACCAAATTACCACTCAGATCAGCTTACTTAATGGAAATTCCAAAAGAAAGCCCTCAAATACTTCACAACTCCATAGAATCTTTTCTGCAAAAATCCCAACTAAAATACTTAATTCCATCTAATTCAATTTCAGACAAAATTTTGACATCTGTATTAGAGTTCTCCAGAGAAACAGAACCAATAGCATTTCACATATATAATTTATATGTATTAAATTTTAAAATATATTATAAAGACATTGGCACACATGATTACAGAGGCTGATAAGCCCCAGGATCTGCAATTGGCAAGCCAGAGACCTAAGAGAGCTGATGGTGTAGTTCCAGACCAAGCCTGAAGGCCTGAGAACCAGGAAAGCTGATGGTGTAATTCTAGTCTGAATGCCAGCAGGCTTGAGACCCAGGAAGAACCAATGTTTTAGTTCAAGTGTGAAGGCAGGGAAAACAAAACAAAACAATGTCCCAGCTTGAAGGCAATCAAGCAGGGGGGTTCTCTCTTACTCATGGAAGGGTCAGTGTTGTTTTTTTGTTTTGTTTTGTTTTATTCAGGCTTTCAACTGATTGGAAGAGGCCCAGACACATTAGGGAGGGTAGTCTGCTTTACTCAGTTTACTGATCCGAATGTTATCTCATCCAGAAACACCCCCACAAACACACCCAGAATGGTTTCTGATTAAATGTCTGGGCACCTCATGACTCAGTCAAATAGATACATAAGATTAAACATTACAAGTCCATCCCTTTTCAGCTTGGCACCTATACACATCTCTTTAAACCATACGTAATCTCCAAATAAAGACAATGACAAGGCCCTAATTTGACCTAACATGATTCAACTGTTGTAGACACAACTGAGAGCACACCAACCCCTTCCCCAGTAGAGGAGGTAGAGTCCTCCATGACTTAAATACTATGATGTAAAACTAATAATATTTAAATACTATGATATAAAGATAATACATCTTATGTTACATAAGGGAATAAGAGAGAGAGAGGGAAACAAAGATATTCTCTTATATTCAAACACAAATATATTTATAACAAAAAAGGAGGAAATACTCATGACAGTTATTGTCCTCATTTCTGCAATTGGTCACAAGGTCGTAGCTAGTATTTACCAGCCATCTTCTTCCAATATCAATTCTGTATTCCCTTTGTCTTCAGCAAGCACTTCAGCTGATCACCATCCTTTACCTGGTAGGGTGATAAAAACCTTCATTCCTGAAGGGTCTGGGCCACTGACACTCCTGCCTAGGTTGGGACATTGTACTTTTCCGTTGAACTTAATCACAGGGCATAGTAATACTAAGAGTCACCTTAAGGGCTCTCCATTATGTAGTAGTAGTCCAGTCTCCCATTGTGATCTGGATCATTCACCAGCCAGCACAGGAACTCCCTTTTTTGCCTGTTGATTCAAAGGCATGAAGAATCCAACATGGCCAGGTAGCAGTCTTCACTAGTTCAGTGGAATCATTGTGTCTCCTGGTGGAAGAATTTCTCCCTTTGAAACTAAAGCCTCGAGGCCAGGGGAGCATAAAGTCACAGGAACAAGAAACAAACGTTTTTGCTAGTGGGTCACTAGGGTAATAGTGAGTGGTACCTCTTCCATTTTTACTGCTTGATTTCTGGAGAAATCGTAGTATGTTCATATATTAGACACTGATTCAGTCTTTCGGGGGAAACAGATGTATACATGATTAAATATTGTGAAAATCACAGAGTCCTCTGTGAGTATACATTCTCGATGAAAAAGTTAGTGGGATACTTCTCAGAGCATATGGAATTTGAAAATGACTGAGTAGACTAGGGTCTGATTGCAAATGACCTTAATGCCATATGTTTTATCTTGGCTTCTCCCAGAAGTAGACTCCCAACTAAGAATTCAATTGCAAGTGTTTATTTAAAAAATGATCCAGAAACAGTAATGATGTCGTGGGGAAGTGAGACTGGGAAGAAGGAAAAGCCATTGTAGGGTGAATTGCCAAACTGCCCTGGGCAACTAGAGCCTAATCTCACTGGGAATCTCTGAGAAACAGTGCTGAACATATTCCTCAAGTATATTGCTCCTGAGAAGTGAAGGGACCAAAGTAATTACCTTCAGTAATTCCTTGAGGGTTGCTTCTGCAGGCATTGTTAATTCCTTAGCTTTTCTGCCTTCCCTTGTGCACCAGCAGAGATGGCTGTAGTGGCTAGAAAAAAGCTTTCAGGCAAAGAGATGCAGAGACAAATATTTGATACTCAGATATGCATTCTGAAATGGCAAAGTTGGGGAGAGGGATATCAGAGGACGACCAACAGCATTTCCTACAGCAAAGCAGGGAATTTGGACTTTATCCAGCAGACATTGAGATGCCATCAAAGGCTCTCAGAATGTAGGATAAAGAGGAACTAAAAGATGCCTTTGAATTCCGTGGGTGTTGAAGAAGAGAATGGCACAGTACCTCAGAGTCAACGTGATATTCCCTTCTTCTCACCCCTCACATATGACTATCCACTTAGCTTTCTTTTCGTTTGCTTTTCTATTTCATGAATATTCTCAGCTTTCTTTTATACCAATGTTTGGACTCTAAAACCATGACCTCACCTAGATAGTTACTTTAGTTTCAAAGTTGCCATTGAAAGTTCCTATTCCTAGCTGCTAGCCATTGTCCTAACAAGTTTAGACCTCAACTTCACCAAGACCCACATTTTAAATTTCATATCTCATCTGGGGCCATTACAGGACCTTCATAGTTTGAGTCTACACTTTCTTTCTTCTGCACAGTAGCCACACAAATTAACCTCACGTAACTCCTCCATTCCAGCCCCACTGAACTCTATTTTTCTATGCCTGCTTATCCATTTATGGGATGGTGACTTTGTACATGTTCTAACATTTGCCGAAAAAGCCAGGTCTCCAGTTTTCCAAATGCTTACCTTTTCAGGCACTCACAACTCATATATATATATATATCCCCGAATTTTAGCAGAGTATGTATTATGTGTACATGCAATAAAAACTGGCTTAATGAAGAGTACCAGAGAAAATAGATGCTTTCAGGAGAGAGTTAATGAGTCCAGATTTACCCCTATTGATCCTGAAGTAACTGTGTCACCCATTAAAAAGTGGGTAGCAAGAAATTGGAAAGGAGCCTCTTGATACCAGGAGGAAAGTGAGGTCTGAAGCAGCATGCCCCTGTTTGAATTTGATTCTGAAAAAAGAACATATGATTTAAATAACAAAGCACATGAATCTTGTTTCCTGTTGCCCCCACACCTTGTTCCATTTAGAAAAAAAAAAAAAAGGATTACTTACAAGAACAAGTAAAAACACAGGCAGTGGCAAAGGATAGACTATTGTAGGACATCTTCAATGTGTAATAATTGGGGAATAAATAAAAGAACTGGAAATTGAAACTAAAGAAAAAATCCCCATCCACCCCTTTGAAATCTTCCATATTCAGGTTGAACCAATTTGCAAAAGCAACGAAGATTCTACTTTCCTTCTTTCCTCACTTTCCGCTGACATTCCACATGAATCCCAGGGCTGGGCTGATTTCGTAAGTCATAGGCAAAATCATTATTGGGTAAACTCAGAGTGTATATTTCTGTAACTAAGGAAGAGTAACATGGAATGGTTTCTTCATTTTAGGCAGCCTTGAAGTAGAGCATTATTGTATGATCAATAAATTGGGTATCTGCATGTCTACCATTTCATGGTCCAAAATGAGATTCAGTGTTTATCCTCATGAGGAAATCTGTTGAATTTTATGTCTTGTCTCATAGAGGTGGCCTTTCTTGAGCAACACAGCAACAACCAAGCTTCACAGCAAGCAAACCACACACCAGTTTTCTTATGCTCTTCTTGGACATTCCAGAAACAGTCCTTATGCAGTGACTTAGTTTGTCAATTCCCTCTATCTGACTTGGATGTACCCATATTTCAACTAAAGAAACTACCTCCTAGGGTCGGAGTGTGCTGGCATATGAACTTACTGAACCAACCATCTGATTTTCAGAGACAAATGTAAATAACAGTACATTTCTTCTTATTGTTGTTAATGGCCAATAAAAATACTCCAGAGTTTGAGAACCACCTAGATCACAGATCTAACATAAAAAGATTTCTGGAAACCGATGGGGCACACTGTGAAAAAGAATAATAAATTAAGCCTAATCAAGAGCAATATGAGTACCCAGAAGCACAACTGTATAGAAGTGGTTTTCTCCACTGAAAGGAATCAGGCATGGAGGCAGGAGGTGCGTCTGATGAAAAGGATGTGGGAGTCTTTAGTTTACTAACAACTGTGAGAAGACATCATAAAGATGCTTTGTTGGTAAGGGGAACCATTCCCCTAAGGGCCGGCCATTTGGCTTCAGTTTCAAAGCTCACACACAATTCTTTAGAAATTCGGAGGAAATTTGCTAAATTCAAGTCAAGGAACTAAGGTTGAATTTGTAGTATCAGGAGTAAATGTTGGAAGCCTACCTTATGCTGTCACATGAAGATCTATTAAGGATATGCCTGCTTGAATGCGTCTCTATCTCAACATAAGAATCTTCACATGGTGTCTATTAGTTGGTTTATCAATTCCAGCAAAGGGAACATTTTCTCTCCATTTTATTTTAAGGGAATTAACTTTTTAAAATATGCAGAATTTTTGGTTCCAAAGATCTCTTTCATTTATTTTTTAATTTTTTTAGAGAGAGATAACATGAGCATGGGTGGGGGAGGGGCACGAGGAGATGGAGAGAGAGAATCTTAAGCAGGCTCCATGCTCAGTGCAGAGCCGGACATGGGGCTCAATCCCACGACCCTGAGACCATGACCTGAGCCAAAATCAAGAGTTGGGCGCTTAACTGACTAAGCTACCCAGGCACCCCACTAAAGATCTCTCTTAGAGATTTTTTTTTTTGAGACTGTGATATTGATTCCTTAGCAACTAAAATGAACACTAACAGGGTTTTCATTTATCTCACTAAAAAAGGTTAATGAACATTTCATGGGACTTTTAGGTATTCTGTCTATAGAAGCAGCTATTCTTTTTGCTAGTAGTTTGAACTTTTTTATCATTCAGCACTGTAAGGTTCTGGTACAATTGATCAGACATAATGAAAAATAAGTTCCTTAGAACTCTACTTTCATTACTTTTGAAAGTAATGAAAACCTACTCCAGTAAATCTTTGGGATTGCTAATCCGTGTGCATTCAAAATCAGCTCAGTGACCAGTGATCAGGTCTGAGCTGACCAGCTGATGCCGTAAACCAGCCACTTTGTCTTATGGCCCAAATTGGCCAGTTATTTGACTGGTATCATTGGACACTGAGGTAGAACTTGAAAGACTGTGCATGTAAATACAAACTCTGAGTTTGCAGTGGCAACTCATACGACTCTCCCCAGCTATGTGACACCTTTATTTCATCTGTTTGGACCATTTCAAATTCAGTTCTGCTTTAGGTCAAGGGACCGTGTTGACACAGAAGCCCCCATTCATTTATCTTGTATTAACTAAGTGCCCACATGTCCCAGACATTTTGCTGGGCCCATTGAGGTACAGTGGTGAGCCAGAAGAGACACATGCACCGTACACCCATTCTTTTTTTTTTTTTTTAAGATTTTATTTATTCATTTGACAGAGATAGAGAGAGCCAGTGAGAGAGGGAACACAAGCAGGGGGAGTGGGAGAGGAAGAAGCGGGCTTCCAGCAGAGGAGCCCGATGTGGGGCTCGATCCCAGAATGCCGGGATCACATCCTGAGCCGAAGGCAGACGCCTAACGACTGAGCCACCCAGGCGCCCCACCATACACCCATTCTTAAGTCATTTTCTCTCTTGCCCATCTCCATCCTTCTGTAATCCTCTGTTTCCTAACAGAAGAAATGTCTTTCTCATTTAAGCATGCAACTCTTGTTTTCTCCTGTCATACACTGGTCAGATGTTTCCCCTACAGAACCAGCCCCTGCTAAAGTGATATGATCTCCAACACTGTTAAATCCCCCATCACTTTCCCCTTTGCTACATGCCATGCCTTAGAGCCTGGTGTCGGAGAACCACAAATATACAGTTCAGAAGAAAAGCTGCTTCCCTGGCAGGCATTAAAAAGAAGAGGAGATTGTGGTTAGTTTAGTGAATTTGATCTTTTCACACCAGTAATTTAATTGTTATCTTTGTGAATATTCTAGAAGTTATGACATCATTGAATTCAGGGCAGGAAGGGCTCCTATGAATACTTCTACTCCCTTTTTCACACAAATAACTTCAATACCAAGTGGTTAAGTAAGTGTTTGTCTTCACACAGTCTGCTTGCTTGGGAATAAAAAAAAAATCTGTGAAAAAAAGTAGAGATAAAATCTAAGCATAACTCATATCTACAGTATAATTCATTATTATTAAAATCCAAGTTTAATTATAGTGATAAATTATTATTATTATAAAGGGTCAAGCCTCCTTAGATTCCTTCAATTACTTCACTTAGGAAAATAACTATAATTTCTTCTTTAAAATACCCAAATTAACAAAAATATTACTAATTCTCTGGGAACCAGGGGAAAGGGAGTCTAGGGCACAATCACATATAAGCATGTGTAGTTAATATATTTTTAGCATCTATAAGGAAGTAAGTTTTTTTCTTGGACAAAAGAGTCTGTATGATATAATCTGTTTCCACTTTTTCAATAAAAATATGTTGGGTCTCTCTCTCTCTCTCTCTCTCTCTCTTTTTTTTTTAAACACTTTTACCTTCTTTCTATTTCTAAAATTGTCCAAAGGCAATGTGATTTTTGTAAAATGTCCTAATGGTTCAAAATCATTTGACTGCCAATGTCTAATTCTAAACCTGATGTTCTGGAGAAATGTGTGGCCTAAACCATGCCAGAATGTCTCGTTTTATGTTTAAATGGTCACAGATTTAATAATGGACTACAAAAAAAAAGAGGCTTGCATTTAACTACATTCTTTACTTTTCAAGCACTCTTCCAAGCATGCACAAACACAGGGGAACGCCATGCACTTTAAATCCATGAGCACCATGGAAAAGGCCCACTCTGGGTTCTGTACACATTAACAAATTATTGCCCATTAGGTCAATGCAGAAATTAATTGTGGGATTCTTTTCAAATCCACATTGTTTCCTGGCTCTGTTGCGGGCCACTCAATTAGACACCTCTCAAGGCCTTTGTGCTGGACTAAACGCAGCTAATTGTTCTATTTCTGCATGGAGTGATTCATCTCCCAGATGTCTCAGACCTTTCAGCAGCTCTGCTCCACCAATATCTCGACATATGAAAATAGAGTCATTTGGGACCTAGGCAAAGGGGAGAGATTGGGAAGCAAATAGAGCAGGGTATTCTTTACCCCTGCCCTTTGGTATGATTAATCTTCAGTGAGAAAGGACTCCTGAATCATTCTCTTGACAGGACAGCCCCCTTGCTCTATCTGGCTTCCCATGTGAGGAGAGATGGATGAATGCTTCCTTTTTTCTCTTCCTCCAGGTGCAGCCCTATTCACACTCGAGCCTCACAGCACATAATAGAACAGTTTCTACTTGCCTATTGCCGTAGCCCTGTATTCTTTTCTCCTCCACTGATTCTCATTTGTTCAATCCCAGTGACAAAGCCTGCCACACTGAAAATGCATGAAGACCCAAAGACAGTCACTTATTTCCTTGGAGCATTGGAGTAAATGTATGCGTGTATTTTCTTACAGGAAGCATTAACCTCAGAGTAAATCTATGGAGAAATGTCCTTAAACCTCTAAGTTATTGGGTTAACTTGTATTTTTTTACTCTTTCAGTTTTCACCTTGTCTTTGTATTTTCTTCAACTCTTTCCTTTACCTATAGCAAATACTGTCACTCACCCATTGTAATAGTTGAGTATACAATAATGGAGTTCTGGAATAGGAAGAGGAGTCCAATCCTGTTATTTGTGTAGATTCAACCATGTTTAAAAGAACCAATAACTTATCATCGAATGTATTTTTTTGTTTTAACCCAGATTGACAAAAACATTCTGATTCAAAATGAGATGAGAAATTTGTACTTAAAACAATATTTAAACTTTATGTAGACACATATCTAGATTTGGGCTGAGCCCTGCCAATAATAATTAAGCTAAACATTGGCCTTAGTTTGAGTTCCCTGAAAACAGACATTGAGACTAGGATTTGAGTATACATAATTTATTTGGGAGGTGATCACAGGAAGTGAGGTTGGAATGATTCATGGAAGCAAAGGCGACCTAAAAAGGTATATTATAAAACAAGTTACCACTGTAGGCAGCTTGAACTCAGCCCCACTAGGGAATTCTGGAAGCCCCTTTGCATGCAAGTCAAGAGTTATCCTATCTACAGAGCAAGAGAGCTAGAGTATTTGTACGCTAATTTCCATCAGTCAGTGGTCAAAGGTTGGTCCCATGAGACTTAATTAAACCTGGGTATCAGGTAGAGTATACTTGATAACTAAGTAGTCTTCAGGCAAATAAATGGAGATGTGACTATTGACAGGCTGCTGGGGACTTAACAGGTGGCAGGGCACCAGCACAGTAGTGTCTCCTCCATTACTGCACTTTCTGAAACTTGGGCAGGAATGGTCATTGGCTTTGAGCTAATTAAAATCCTTCACTGCTTTTTTAGCATCTATGAAAACTCTGACTTTGACCTGTAAGGCCCTCCTTGACTGTTCATTTTGTTTCATCAACATTTCCGGCTGAATCGCTCTGTCCTCTACTTAACTAGACAAACACCATGGCCAATTAGTCTGAAATCACAACTTTAAGAGACTATTTATTTGTTATTTTTGCAAGTACAGTATAAAGATTTTTTCCCCCTGAACTGTTCGAGAATGATTGCTAACCTGATGTCCCAATACCCCTGAGTATTTTAGTGTATTTTATACAAAGAAGGACATTCTCTTACGTAATCACAAGATATCTGTCACAATCAGGAAATTAACATTGATGCATTTCTAACATTGAATCCTCAAATTCCATTCAATTTTCACCAATTGCCTCAGTAATGACCAAAACCCATTCCTGCCAAACATCTCTTTTCCTTGAGACCTTGAGGCTGTCAAGAGAAGTAAACACATATTGGTCAATAGTGATCAATTCAATTGCCTACAACCTACCAGCAAAGAGGCTTGAGAAAATGGAGTCTCCTGCTTCCCACCTCTCATCCCAAATCTTAAGAATTACTGGCTGTTCACAGTGGTGCAAACTATGAAACAATGGCCAGCATATTGCAAATATAGGGATAATGAAGAAAATAAGATGTCTAGGCTTCAAGAGTAATTGCTTCCTTTGCATGGAGTGAATGAAGAGAGAAACTGAGCCCCTATATAACCCACAGTCATGCTGCCACTCATAACAGTAGTCCAGTAAATGTCCCGAATGAAGCATCATGATTAGCGAATCTTTCTCAAACTTTTGGGAGGAGGTGGTACATAGCACTGAACTGAGAGGTGGAAAGAAAGTGCTTCCTTTTCTATATATTCATTTTGATAGAGTCTAAGAAAGTTACAGCAAATGCTTATTTTACAAATAAAACTCAAGACAATAAGTGTGAAATTCTATGTGAAAGGGACAGAAAAATGAGCAAATGACAGTGTATGAATAGGTTTCTTTCCTTTAAAAATTTAAAAGAGCTTTACAAAAGAGATTTTTTTCTTGTTGACCTCCCCTACATGTAGAGTTGGGAGTTTTGTCTCAGGTCATTACACAGAGACCGATTCTCACCAGGTGCTTAGGGTCATGGGTTCAGTTCTCTCATTGGTTCCACTTCCTTTGGGCTAAGTCAACTAAACCAGTGCAGAAGAGAACTTAATAAAGGAAAGGAAATCCTACCAGGACCTGTTCTAAGGCATCTTAGGGTTTTAAACCTAATGCTTGGCCTCCTTATGCCTTCAGGTTAACCATCTGTAAACAATTGCTACTTTTCACACCAGAAGCAGGTTACCTTTCAGTGGTGGACTGATTCCTTGGCCATAAAGTTTATAAGTCCACTGGCTAAGTTTATGAAGTGCTCAGGCATCCTTTGGAAATGAAAGGTGCTGTGTAGTGGCAAGGGCTCTTGGGTGAGAAAGAAAGGAAACACAGCCAAGGAGCCTAAGTCTTATTAGCCAGATACATTACTTTTGCAATGAAATTAGACACATTCTAAGAGAATTAAGATTGATCCACAGCACTGAAATGCCCTTGAGCTGGTAAAGCAGAGAGTCATTGCATGCTCTGCCTCTCAGGGCTCTTAAGCATGGGAGAGCCTAGAGAAATGCTGAACGGAGTAAAACTAAAGCATATTTGGCTACAGTAAGTCTTGTCCCTGCTGTAAACACATTGGATGGTTCTTCCCTTGAGGTTAGCGGGAGAGTGGGAGTACTATCAAGACTTAGAGAAGGTTTTGAATCATATTTCCTCATTTTCAGCATTTTCATCAGAACTTTGACTTTGTCCTCGGGCCACTAATCATGCATCTGCTCCAGAAGTAGGTAAGACTTCCCTTCCTTAGTCATACATCTTACCTGAAGCTTTCATTCTCTGCGAAGATGAATCAGATACTGTTCGCTTTCAAGTTAGAGCACCTGGTTTTGCTGTGTAACAAACCATCCCAAAATTAGTGGTTGAAACTAACAGTCTTTTCTCACTACAATGTAAGTTGGCACTTTGGGCTGGGCTTAAGCAGGATTGCTCCTCTCTGCTCAGTAAGGTGTCGGTAGAGTTCACCCATTTGTTTGGGATCAGTTGGTGGTTGATGGCTTCATTCACATGCCTGGTGGTGAATAGCTGCTTCAGGGTCAATGGAGGTAGCTGCACCATGCGTCACTCATCCTCCAGTAGGCTAGTTGAGATTCATTCACATGGCGGTAGTCAGAGTTCCTAAGAATAGCAAGCCAGGAAGAGCCCCAGTGTTCAAGCACTTGTCACGCATTAGTTTGTATCAGGTTTTCTAATTTCTCAATGGGTAACACCTGTCACAGGCCTAAATCTAGATTCAAAAAAGAGAGAAATAATCTCCCCTTTCCTTGAGAGACGCTGTAAAGTCTCATTGCAAAAAAGGCATGGATGCAGGAAGAGGAAGAATTTGTGGTCAGCTTTGCAATTGACCATATAAGGCAAAAAAATGAGAAGAAAGCAGAATATGTTCTCACCATAAGTGCATTCAGATCCAAAGAAAATGCTAGAAGATAATACCAGTGGGAAATAGGGATGCCATATTTATTTTGGTATATAATTGTCATTATTGGAATCTTTAAACTTATGCGTGGAGAGATTTTTGAGTCTCACAGTATGATTTTTTTTCTTTAAAGCTTCCCTCTCACATTATGTGCAGGTTGAGAGAGCATAGTTATTTCTGGACAAAGAAGTTCATTATTCATACACACACACACAGACACACACACAGTGGTGGGGGGAATAAAGAAAAGAAGATAAAAGAAAGGAAAGGAAAATTCCGACTAGATTTTTTTCTCCTCTTTTTTCTTCCTTTCATTATTCTTTAGAATTGCCTATAAAACAAAACAAAGCATGTGGTTAACCTGTTCACACTTCCTCATTTTTAGTGAATAACTTCATACATTTACTTCTATATGGTGATGGAGTTCAGGACACACTACCCCAAAATATGGCGCCTTAGCATATTGACTATTTTAAGCTGAAGGAGTTTCAGAAAACAGGAGAAGAGGAAGGTCCCTGACCTCCCCTGTGCCCTTCTTCCCTGAAACAGGTCATAAAACTCTCATGTGAGAGGTGTCTTTCCTATACCTAGAAGAAGGGAAGACAGAGGGAGGCCAAAGAAGAATCTTAACAGGCCTTGCTAAGTCCCCCCCAGCTTACTGCACTTACCTCATACACCTTACTTGTCTTTTTTCTACACAACAGCCCACTCTTCATCCAACCTAGCATAAAAATACACGTCTAAGTGTGCCCTGAGTGGCCCAGTCGGTGAAGCGTCTGCCTTCAGCTCAGGTCATGATCCCAGGGTCCTGGGATCGAGCTCCACATCACGCTCCCTGCTCAGTGCGGAGTCTGCTTTTCCCTCTGCCCCTCACCCCACTCGTGCTGTCTATCGCACTCTCTCTCTCAAATAAATAAATAAAATCTTTTAAAAAAATACACGTCTAACTGTGTATTCGGGTCTTCGTTTCCTTATGAAGCCACCTGTGTCACTAAAACATATACTCAATAAATCTATATGCTTCTCTCATGTTAACCTGTCTTTGTCAGTTCAATTTTCAGACCCAGCCAGGAACCCTAAGAGGATAAAAAAACTTCCACCCAAAATAAAACAAAACAAAAATCCAAAAAAACAAAAAAAAAACCTTTTTCCTTCCCTAAAGTGTCCGCTAATATGATTATTCCAATTCTAACACTTCGAGCTTTGTGGCTTTGGCAAGTTACTTAAGTCTCAGTTTCCTCATCAGAAAAATGAGAATAATGAAGGTATCTCCCTCAAAAGTTGTCCTAGGAACTGAAAGACTTGTTATTTTTAAAATATGTTGAACAGTGCCTAAAACGTGACTAAGGTTAAGCCACTTTACTTCAGTGTTTATTGAATGAAAGCAAGAAGTCCGTGCTTATAACCATGTCAACCCAAGGCTGACAAGGTGACCAAGACATTATCCCAATTTTAAAGTAAATTCAGTTGTGTTTATGAAACTCGATTTAGGTAGTCCTACCATCGTTGTCTACTCTTAGTTTGTTGTTGCTAATGGGAAGCAATGTTGTTAGGACGTAGCCTTGCAGAATGTTCTCGTGCCTCTAATGCACTTCCCCACATACTGTTTTTGATCCTTGCAGTGCAGTATATGGATATTGACCTCAGTGGTATTCGAGGGCTACTTCAAAATATTGGCCTTAGGACAGAAAGAACAGATGGAAAGAAAAGGAAAAGGGAAGGAAAGAAGTAATTCTTCATCTTTTGGGGACCTAATAGCCATGTCCCTTTTGAAAACTGCCAGAACTTTTTCTAGCTGTTTGGAATCAGCAGCTTTACTTTAAAAAATCAGGGGAAGCCACAATAATCAGAAACAAGCACACTTCATATAAAATTCATGAATTGTGATATAACCATTGTAAAAAGAAGGAAATTACCAGAAATTCTTTATGACTGTAAAAAGGCCCACATTTTATTTATATTAGCAAAAAAAAGGACAACACCCTTGATAATTGTGAATTGATTTGTTCTAGTTGGGACCTTTGGGTGTCTGATAGATTTCTGGAATTTCCATTCAGATGCTTTCTGCTGCAAATAACAGAATGCCCAATTCAAAGGAGCTTAATTAAATAGTGGAAGGTTCTTTTTATCACATATCAAAACCTATGTAGGAAGGTATTTGTCAGCTTTCCTGGAATTCCTGGCTCTTTCCCCAATTTCAAGATGGCTATGGTAACTTCAGGCCCTACAGTCTCACAGGAGAACTTCCATATGCAGGAAAGGGGGGATAGGCCTTCTCCTCAGACATTTCTCTCTTCTAGAGAGCTCGGTCTTTCCCTGAGCCACGGACTTCCCGTGATATCTCAGTGACCAAGAGTGGATCACATGGCCATGTTATAGCAGCAAAGGAAGTCAGGAAAGCAAGTTTCAGCTATCTTTGCTTTTACTGGTATAGAATTGGGAGGGGCAGGTGACAGGGTCAGGGGATCCCTGACCAGCAAGAAGAAAAGAAGAGACTCACACAGTCTGTCCCAGTTTGTTGGGAAATATATTTTGATCCCAAAATATAAATGAGTTTTCTCATTCCTCCTCCATCCTCATGTGCACCCACATTCACAAACAATGCATGCTCTTTATAATATTTTAGGAATGACCATGTCTGAATTACCACGAAGATAAGTGGATCTTTCCAGGCCTAAGGAAGCTCTGAGGACCACCTCAAAAGTGGTGGATAAGGGGTACCTGGGTGGCTTAGTCAGTGAAGCATCTGCCTTAGGCTTAGGTCGTGATCCTGGAGTCCCAGGATCGAGCCCAGCATCGGGCTCCCTGCTCAGCGGAAAGTCTGCTTCTCCCTCTGCCCCTCACCCTGCTCCTGCTCTTTCTCTCTCTCTCAGATAAATAAATAAAATCTTAAAAAAAAAAAAAAGTGGTGAATGACTCAAGCAATTTGTCTCTCTAGTGCCCCATGGCTTAGCTGGATATGCTACCCCTTCATGTAACAGCTTCAATTCTTATGTTGGCACCTGGATATTTTGATCCATGTCTCTGTGTGAAACTGAGTGGAAAACTACCCAATGAAGAGTTGCGAGTAGTAACATTTTATATCACTATCTTTTAAAACTTAACATTAAACCATTCTTATATTTTTCAAATACAGTACGGTGTAGTATAGTGATTTTTAAAGTTATTTGTGGTGCTGTCAGATTGTGTGGAGGCCAAGGGGGCAGGGCGGGTCTGAGGGTCACCCAGACTCTGGCACAGCCATCCAGACAGTTCAGCTTTTGTCATCTCTTTGATTTGGGGCTAAGAGAGTTCTGCGTAAAAATTTATTCATAAAATGAATTCTATGGCTAGGAAAAGTTCTTCAGTAAAAGGAGTCTGGGATTTGGAGTTAGGCGGGACTGGGTCTGAGCCTTAGTACTGCCATTTATTAGCACGCCATGCCGTTATGGACAAGGTAGACTCCTTCCCCTGTAATGATATTTTAATGATACTGAAGCCAAGAATTTTGAGAGAGAAAATAGTTCACAAAATCACCTATGCTCTCTAGGTACATGTTAGGTGTCCAGGAGCTATCGACATCTTATTCACATTTTTCATGTTTTGATCACAGCATAGTGCCCCATTAAGTTCACGTTCCATAAATTTCTTAGTCAAGGTGGATTGTTTCAAATGCTTTGTTGCAATAACCATCATTCATACAAAAGATCTTTGCTTTACTGTAATGTTCCCACGGAATAAATTCTAGGAAATGAGTTTATGGATCCGAGGATATAAACATCTGTTTGCTACTCATAAATTTTGCCAGATCTTATTTTTTTCTAACAGAATCATGATTTATACTGCCACTAACAATATATCATTGTACCAGGTTTAAAAATCCTTGCCAATTTGGGGTATTTCTTTTATTTAATTTTGGCATATATAGCAAATGCAAAATAGTATCAAAGAGTTGTTAAATTGGTAATGGTTTATTATTAGGGAGAATACACATTTTTCTTTATTTTTAAGAATGACTTTATTGTTTCTGTAAAAATGAGACAATGGTCGTTATAAAAATGAAAGCAATGAATAAACTTATAAAGAAGAAATTAAGAAACCATTCCAAATCCCACCATCCAGATATATTTCATTTCAAAATCAGGTAAATATTATTCCAGAAATTTTATAGCCCTTACCCTCTTACCCTCTGGTCTTTCTCTGTCTCTTTCTCTCACATATCTTCACATAAAATATTGATTGAGGATAAATAAAAATATAAAGAAAGATATTATAAATATCAAATAATTGTATATCTATCTTTTATAATTAAAAGTATGATTTTTGATGAATGGTGAACAATAATGAATAATAATAATGAATAATTTCCAGTTTCATCAAATTTAGAAAAGATATGTTTTTTACCATTGGTGTAAATTAAATTAAAAAATTACAAGAACCACTATTGTTATTTTTAAATCTATATATTTTACTACTTATTTTTGTTTTTGTATATTACCTAAAGTTTTAAAGTTTGCAAATACTGAGATTTAGATGTTAACATGTTGCTTTATTACTTCAGATCACTTTTTTAAGGAATTAATATAAATATAGTTTAAGGCCAGCATTTGAATCATTTCCCTTTCCTTCCTCCCTTCCTTATTAGAGGAAACCATTATTTTGAAATGAGTGTTGTTTTTTATTTCCATGCAAATGTTTGTAATTTTATTACACACGTAAGGCCATAAATAGTACACCATTGTTTCCTGTCTATAGTGACACTGGCATGCCCCTTTCAGACCCCTTTCACTGCTGGTACACTCAAGCTCCAGCTGCAGTGGGTGTTGGCTACTAATGGCTCTCAGCTTCCTATTCTCTGAAGGATTGTCCTGGGCTAAATGGAAGATGTTCCCTTGGAAGGATGTTTCCCACCGGTAGGCCATTAGCCAGTGATTGATTGGCAAGTGTGTGTGCCTGGGTTGGGGGGTTGGGGGGTTGGGGAGGTGAGTCAATGAGGTCAGCCCCCTTGCTTCTAGGTAAGACCAGTCCTGTGATTCAGTTCTCCAGGGCTCCTTTTAGATCAGGCTTAGGCGAGATTCCAGCCAAGAACACAACCTTGCTCTACTATTTCTTCTGCCTTGCCCAGCTTTTCTTCCTGCCCTTCTTCTGACAGTTGTCCCCTGATAAGTCACATGTACCACAATCTCTGTACCATGCTCTGCTTTTAGAGAGTTCCCCCAAAGAGGATCTGATACCTAAATTTACATGCATTATAGAAATTATATCTGGGGCGCCTGGGTGGCTCAGTCAGTTAAGAATATGCCTTCAGCTCAGGTCATGATCTCAGGGCTCTGGGATGGAGTCCCACCTCAGGCTCCCTGCTCAGTGGGGAGTCTGCTTCTCCCTCTCCCCTAATCATGCCCTCTCTCTCAGTCTCAAATAAATAAAAAAAATCTTTAAAAAAAATGAAATTGTATCTTACTTGTTGCACTTGTTGTTTGGCACCTTGCTTTCTTCACTTTGTATGATATTTTTATGAGATTTATCATTACTAATATTTGAAACTTTAGTCTGTGTCTTTTAACTGGTATTGATTATTTTATTTTAAATGAGTTTATTCCTCCAGTTCCCTTCTAAGGAACTGTTAAATGTTTGTTCTCTCTCTCTCTCTTTTTGATATTGCAAACATTGAACGATTTCATGTATATTCATCTATCTGCATATGCACTTAAGTCTCTCCATGGTTGATTGCCCAACATTAGAATTGCTGGCTCATAGGGCTGGTGGATCATCAACTTTCTTAGGTATTCCCAATTCAGCCTATGAAGTGGGGATCCCAAATAGTCAACTGTTAGTTTGCATTACTGATTTGTGCCAACACTGGAGCTTATCAAATTTGTTGTTATTACTTTTATTATTACCACTTAGGACCTGAATTGGTAGATTATTATTTTGATATGTGTATCTTCAATTCCCAGTAAGATTGTGTTTCTTCTAATACACGAATAAGCCATTTAGATTGGTAACTGAACTGTTCTCCATTTCTCTTCTGAATCTGTTCTCTTTTTCTACTGTGCTCTCCACCTGAGAGGGTGACCTTACTGAGGCTGATCTACAGGGACATATTTTCCTATTTAGTTTGGCCAATGGGAGCAGTGTCAAGAGATAAAGAGACGGAAGTAGGGGTATTTCTTTTGACTCTCTCTCTGTACAGTTGCCATCATCTGGCTATGTCTTTTTAATGAAAAGTCATTGCTCCTGTTAGATACTTTTCTTCATAAAACTAATATCCCCACCCACCTTTCTTGGCTTGCCAGACAAATGGCACGTGGCAGGAATGATGTGAAACCAAACTTCAAGAGGTTTGCATGCAGGTAGGATGGTATAGGAAAAGAAAGTTTGGGAAACAGCATACATACTGGAGACAAGATCCCTGAGGACCTTAGCTAGAGCACCAAAGTGGGCAGTTCCCAAAAGCTTCCTGGGGAAAGCCTGCAACTGTCCAGAGTCTCTAGCAAAGCTCTCCCCACTCTCTAAACCAGGAATATCAAAGAAGGTGTTTGTGAGAAGGCTGAAGCCGATGAATACGTGACCTCCCTTCTGCCTTCCAGATGTCATGCCAGGTCCTCTTATGGCAACCTTTAACCTAGAAACAGACAGTGAAGAGCACCTTTCCCAGCAGCTGTTCCAAAACTGGCAGGTGACATTGACAAGGAGAAGTTTGGTTTTATTGTTTTATTAGATTTTGGTTTAGATTGAAAATGTTGAGACTGTCAGAGGTCAGCACACTTTCTCTGTACTGCGCCTAAGAGTGAATATTTTGGGTTTTGAGGGCCCTGGTTTCAGTGGCTGCTCCCCTTCCACCACCTTCCTCATTCTTTTCAAGAACTCCTTAAAAATACAAAACACGTTCTTTGTTCTTAGGCTATACAAAGTCAGACTGCAGGCCTTGACCCAGGCCATAATTTTCCAATCTCTAGTCTACACCTGGTGTCATTGTTGATAACATTTAGATCAATTCTGCATGGGTTTTTTTGTTGTTGTTGTTTTTGCTGTTGTTTTCTCTACTTAGAAAATTACATTTTTTCATCCTTACTGATTCCAAGTAGATCATACTTTAGTACACTGTCCTTCAACTGGTTTGCAAGTTATATGTTCTATTTCTATTATTTTGGTTAGTGCCTTCAATTCATTTTTTAAAATGAGATACAATTCACATATCATGAAATTCATGACTTGAAAGTATACAAGTCATTTGTTTTTAGTATATCCACAAGGCTGTATAATCATCGCAAGTATCCAATCCAGAATATTTTCACCACCCCCCAGAAGAAACTTTCCCTCAACCAGCGGTCACTCCCCATTCCTCTCCTTGGAGCCCTTGGAAACCACTCATCTAGTATCTGTCTCTATGGATTTGCGTATTCTGGACATTTCATATGAATGGAATCGTACAATTTACAGTTTTCTCTGTCTGGCTTATGATATTGCTTTCAAGGTTCATCTGCTGTAGCGTGTAACTTTATTTATTTTTATGTCTGAATTATATTCCTTTATATGAATATACTACATTTTCCATTCACCAGTTGATGGACTTTTGGGTTGTTTTCACCTTTTGGCTATTGTGAATAATGCTGCTCTTAAGATTGGTCTACAAGTTTTAATGTGAACATATGTTTTCACACATAGGAGTGAAACTGCTGTGTTGTATGGTTGGTGACTTTTTAAGGAACTGCCAGATTATTTTCCACAACCAGAACATATGACAGCCCCATTAGTAATGAGTGAGGTCCCCAAATTCTCCACATCTTCACTAACACTTGTTACTGTCTATACTTTTTATTATAGTTATCATACAGGTTGTGGAGTGGTATCTCATCTGGGTTTTGAATTGCATTTCCCTAATGACTAATGATGTAGAGCGTATTTTCATGGGCTTATTGGCCCTTTGTCTATCTTCTTTGGAGAAATGTGTATTCACGTCTTTTGCCTACTTTTTAATTGTGCTATGTGTCTTTATATTGTTGAATTTGTATGTCTTCTTTATATAGTCTGCATCTAGGATCCTTATCGGATATATGCTTTATAAATGTTTTCTCCCATTCTGTGGACTAGTTCAATTTCTTGGTAGTGTTTTTTACTGTGAAAAGTTTGTAATTTTGATGATGAAGTCCAATTTCTTTCTTTTGTTTTGTTTTCTTGGTTTTTTTTTTTTGGTTGTGCTATAGTCTGAATATGTCCGTATGTATTTGTGTGTGTGTGTGTGTGTCTGTGTGTCTGTGTGTCTGTGTGTCTGTGTTTTTCCAAACCTAAGTTCATTTGTTGAAATCCTAACCCCATGTTAGCTCATGTTTTCAATTGGGCCTTTGGGAGGTGATATGGAAAATGAAGGCAAAAGGGAATGTAGATAAAATTAAATTTCCTTATAACTTGCAGCCCATTGACAATTTCTTGAGACAGGCAGAGTATGACATTCCTCCAGAATTCCCAACTGTCTTAATGTCAGTGTCTTGCTAGAGGAAAAAACAACCTCAGTTTGACAATAGCTAGGCCTCCAAAATCCTGTAAGTCGTCTTCAACGTAGGAAAATACTTTTCGAAACTTCCTTTGTCTCTACTCCTCCCAACTTAAAAGTATGTAATCAATCACTCCTTCACAATCGCAGTGCAGCTCTTTCTGCCCACAGGTCCTGTCCCCGTGTTTTAATAAAACCACCTTTTTGCACCAAAAATGTCTCAAGAATTCTTTCTTGATTCTTTGTTCCCAGACCCCACAACAAATCACATCAGGAGGTACTTAAATCATGAAGATGGAGCCCTCGTGAATGGAATCTGTGCCTTATAAAAGAGGCTTCATGGAGATCCATAGTCCTTTCCCATGTGAGAACACAGTGAAAAAGCATCCTGTATGAACCAGGAAGCAAACCCCTACCAACCACCACACTGGTATTTGCTAGCACCATGATCTTGGACTTACCAGTCTACTGAACTGTGAGAGATAAATTTGGTTATAAACTACCCAGTCTGTGGTATTTGTAATAACAGCCCGAACAGACTAAGACAAATTGCTTCTGTTTGGAGAGTCATATATAAGAAACCATTGCCTAATCAAAGTCAAGAATGCATATACCTATGTTTTCTTTTCTTACATTTAAGTCTTTGATCCATTTTGAGTTAAATTTTATATGTGAGTTAGGACTCCAGATTCATTCTTCACCTGTGGATATCCAGATGTCTCAGCACCATTTATTGAAGAGACTTTTCTTTCCCCATTGTGTAGTCTTGGTGCTGTTCACAAAAATCAGTTGTCAATCGATAATAGTTTTATTTTTGGACTCTCAGTTCTATTCGATGAATTTGTTTGTTCTTATACCAGTACTGCACACTTTTTTCCCATTTATCAACTGATGCATGTTTTTTTAAGATTTAATCTTACTTAATTTTTTTATTTATTTTAATGCCAGTATAGTTAACATACAACATTATATTAGTTTCAGGTGTACAATATAGTGTTTCAACAGTCCTATACATTACTCAATGCTCATCATGATAAGTGTATTCTTTAATCCCCATCACCTATTTCACTCATCCCACCATTCACCTCCTCTCTGGTAACCATCAGTTCTCCATAGTTAAGAGTGTGTTTATTGGTTTGTCTCTCTTTTTTTTCTTTTGCTCATTTGTCTTGTTTCTTAGATTCCATATGTGAGTGAAGTCATATGGTATTTGTCTTTCTCTGACTGACTTATTTCACTTAGCATAATACTCTCTAGTTCCATCCAAGTCATTGCAAATGGCAAGATTTCATTCTTTTTTATGTCTGAATAATATTCCGTTGTGCATATATATACCACATCTTCTTTATCCATTCTTCTGTCAATGGATACTTGGGCTGCTTCCATAACTTGGCTATAGTAAATAATGCTGCCATAAACATAGGGGTGCATGAATCCCTTTGAATTAGTGTTATTGTATTTTTTGAGCAAATACCCAGGAGTGTGATGACTGGATTGTAGGTTGTTCTATTTTTAACTTTTTGAGGAAACTCCATATTGTTTTCCATAGTGGCGGCACCAGTTTGCATTCCCACCAACAGTCCAAGAGGGTACCTTTTTCTCCACATCCTCACCAACACTTGTTTCTTATGTTTTTTATTTTAGTCATTCTGACAGGTGTGAGATGATATTTCATTGTAGTTTTGATCTGTATTTCCATGATGATGAGTGATGTTGAGCATCTTTCCATGTGTCTGTTGAACATCTGGATGTCTTCTTTGAAGAAATGTTAGTTCATGTCTTCTGCCCACTTTTTAATTGGGTTGTTTTATGGCTGTTGATTACTGTAGCTTTATAGTAAGTTTTGAAATCAAATGGCGTTGAGTCCTTTAACTCGGCTCTTTTTCAAGATACCTTTGACTATTTTGTGTCCGTTGTATTCCCATATGACTTTTGGTATCAGCTGTCCAATTCTGGGAGAAAAAAGTCAGTGGAAACTTTGATGCATTAAATCTATAGCTCAATTTGGGGAGCATTACCATCTTAACATTAAATCTTCCAATCCATGAACACTGGAGTGGTTTCCATTTATTTATGTCTTCTTTAATTTCTTTCTGAAGCATGCATTCAGCCTTGCACATGTGCATGGCCCTCTAGAGTCCTAGAAATATGTCAGAGCTTTTCAAAGCCCCTATGGGACATGTCATTGCTCAGCTTTTCCTTTTATGCTTTTTCATTAGTCTATGGTTTACCCCAAATGTTATGCATTGCCTCAGGCAGCCATGACATTAAAACATTTGCCTGTAAATGTTTCTGACAAATGCCCCCCAGGAGGGGCAGTTAGCATGAGATGAGCATTGAATCAGGTTAGATAAAGACAGTCCTTTCAAGTGAGGTCTTTCATGGAACCATTAGACAGGTCAAATAATATGCAATTCTTTGGGAATGAGAATTTGAAAGAGCTATAGCTCTGTTCTGTTCCCATCAGTACTGAGACCGTGAGCTTGTTTTTTCAAAGCTACTGTGAGTTGGAGAATGGGAAATGGGACTAGGTAAGTTATAACACTATGAAACTGTTCTTACTGAGATTCAGCTGTTTTTCTTAAATGCTCCCTGGATTGCTGCAAGCCTTTGGCTAACTTCCAGAGTTCTGAAAAAATTAGATTCTGACAATTTTGCCAGTTTCTCATTGCTTTTATATAGAATTTTTTGAGGTCCTTACTCTGCCATTTTTACTGACATCAGTTGCCCTTAACTCACCTTCATTCTCAACATGAATTATTTTTCTGAACAAAAATTCAAAGTAGTAAAATTCTGTCTTCCCAATATTATAGGAATTTTATAATGCTAAACTAACTCATATCACCCTTTTGTCTTACATGGTATTGTGACCATGTTGTATATATTTTTATATATGAAGCTCGCCTCCTAAGATCTCTCCTTACCATCAAAGCAAACATTTTCTTTAGCTATTCTGGTTACATCTTATCCTTCTTGGATATCCTATCTTCCTTTAAAAAAAATTAATTCTCTTTTTATGCTGGAGCATATTCTGCAACATAAAAAGAAATTTTTTGAGAACTTAAACTTCTAGTACTTCAGTTCCTCCTTGTTTTAATCATCACCAAATTTGTCATTATTTTACCCTGTTTTCCAATAGTCAGGTTTTTTGATTTACTTAGTAAATGTCTTTGACCACCATTCTTTCTTCTTTTTTTAACTTTTTAATTTATTTTTTATTATTTATTTATTTATTTTTACTGTGATATGTTAGTCACCATACAGTACATCATTAGTTTTTGATGTAGTGTTCCATGATTCATTGTTTGCGTATAACACCCAGTGCTCCATGCAATACGTGCCCTCCTTAATACCTATCACTGGGCTAACCTATCTCCCCACTCCCCCCCCAAAAAAAACCCTCAGTTTGTTTCCCGGAGTTCATAGTCTCTCGTGGTTCATTTCCCCTTCTGTTTACCCCCCCTTCGTTTTTCCCTTCCTTCTCCTACCGATCTCCCTGCTATTCCTTGTGTTCCACAAATGAGTGAAACCATATGATAACCATTCTTTCTTCTACCCTCCTCTTTCTCTTTTATTTTCAGTTTCTTCTTTCCTGAGCATATCCTTTACTAGTTTCTTTATTGAAAGTGTGTGTATGGTAAACTCAAAGTTTTTGCTTCCAGAAAATTCTTAATTTTGCCCTCATGGTCTGGTATCCTCTCATTTCCTTTTTTTTAATTTTTAAAAAATTTTTTATTTTTTTTCTCTCATTCCCTTTTGTCTATATGATGGTATTCTAATAATGGCATTGCTCAGTTTAGATTTTTTTTTTCATATTTTTTTTTCATTTGTTTAGTTTAAGTGTTAGACATGTTTAATTTTAATAGAAGTTGCTGATTGCTGATCCAAAAGCCTATAAAAATTACATTTCCACCTAGTCTGTTGGCGAGTGACATGGAGAAGAAATGAGCCATCCTAGTTGAGGATAGGCTAGACCAATCCACACTGAAGCTGTCCTCAGATACAGCTCAGCCTAGACTAGAAGAATCAGCTAGCTGGCAACAGACTCTTGAGCTAACAAAATGCTTAATGCATAAGTCACTGTTAAAAAATTAAGACAACAGACCCAAAATGAAGTCATTTATGCTAAGCCCTGTGTTACCAAATTAAGTCTTAATTACAGTTTCAGCTTTCCTAGAAATGACATCTTAAACTAGTCAGTCAGGAATTGCCTAATCAGCACTAGTTAAGTAATCTGCCTGATATACCCTTACCCTCCCCTAAAGTAAAGTGTCCTTGCAGTAACCAATCAGCTCTTTTTGTCTAGTATAACTTTCTTGTTTCTGCTCCCTTCTGCTTGTAAAAGTCTTTCATTTTGTATAGCTCCTCTGAGTTCCTTTCTACCTGCTGGATTGGATGCTCCCCAATTCATGAATGGTTGTATGAAGCCAATGAGCTCTTTAAAATTTATTGAGTTATTTTTTTTAACACCACTAAGTTTTGAAGTTATTTTTTATGCAATATCAAAATGATACTTGTGGACTATAGTAAAAAGCATTTCAAAAGCAAGATTGTAACCTAATATTTCAAATTGGAGAATGAGGTCACAGTTTAGCTGTAAGCATGACCATAAGCATGGTTACCAGTGTTGAAGTACAGATTTTATAGTCGCTTTGTCCTTGGAGCTGGGCTTGCAAGTTGTGGGATAGAGAGGTGCACACTGAGGGAATGAGCTAAGGCTGATTCCTCCAACTATCTAACTCCTTGTGGGTTTAGTGGATACCTCCTCATTGCCAGGCATAGTGCTAGTGTCCTGAACAAGGAGAGGAGTGACAGACCTTCAAAACTGGGATCAAAACTATCAGGTAAACACTCTATCCCAAGCATTTGATGCCCATAGCTTCAGGAACTCAAAAGTCGTCTGAATGATAAGTTTGAAGTAGGCATTTGTGTAGACATACTTAATAGTTTCTATGACAGTACCACCTAAAAGATAGATATTCTGCTTTTTACCCAAGTACACTTAAACTATGCTCTCTAAGCATACTGAACTTTTTATTTCAAAGCAGATGGAATTTTCCTCCTTCTCTGGATCCCTGAGGGCTGTCCTAGGCTGATGAAGGTTTCCCCATCTGGATTTCCGTCTTCATAGACCTGAGAATGCCGTTGGGGTTGTTGTTCCCTCTGCACCCTTGTGGACAGGTTGCCACATCCACATGTATCATTCTAGAAGACATCTGTGGTAAGTAACTGTGGGCAGTACGTAAGTGAGTCTAACTGGACTAGTGCCTGACCTAGTGTCTGCTTATCATATATTATGTACACTGTATAAACATAAGATCAGTTTTGATTAGTTAACTTTTATAATTATGGTTACAGTAATATGCAAACTCAAAGGCTAAATGATATATGCAGTTTTAGGTTAAGAAAATTGTGTCCTACTTGCCCATGCTATAAAAGAAAATATCCCATCAATAACAATAAACAGCAAAGGTCAAGATGCTCACGTTGGACAGCTGCTATTACCTTAGATGCTTTTCCTTATTTTAGTAAAGGCTTATTTCCCCTTTCCTGCCAACTGTACTATTATAAAGTATATTTTATGCACTTAATTTCATTTCCACCAACGTCATGTCTAATGTGTGAGCATGCCAAAAATCCGTGAGAATATTCCCTCTCTTGTTGTCATGCCAAGTCAAGTATAAATTAATTTTCTGAGGATCGTGCACATGTCTCATTTAACATGCTTTCAGCCTAAACCTGCCTAATATAAACGTACACAAGTGGTCATTCTCTGTTGGGAGGTGGATCGTGCAAAGATGTCATTTTAGAAGGAACTCTTAACTTTAAGTGATTCCCTTTAAACGTATGCTGCTACATATTACCTGCTCCGGTTAGCTCTCAAACAAATAGCCAGCAATTTCAAATGACTGCTTTCCAAAGCAAATTACTCACACCTTCCTACTCATCAGAAAGTCTCAGCTGAACTAACATTTTAAAAGACTGTTCTCAATTCACAATTCTTATGGAGCAAAATTGGATTTTTCTCCACCCCTCATTTTTGCTGTAACACTTTGGCTACCTTTACCACATGTCACTGTAATATGCTACCAAAAATAAAGTCTTAAGTTGGTGACATGAGATCAGTTCTGGTATTCATCACTGTTATTCTCTAATGCTCCATCTATTACAAACCATGGAATGTTAAATAATCAAACTTTTTTTTTTTTTTTGCCTATCTTATTTTGGCAAGATGTTTTAGTCTTTCAAGAAAAAAAAAAATGAAAGCCATGTGTTTTGAATGGGTTCCACTGCAGCATGATTACTGCAATGAAGACATTTTATTGTGCTAATTTTCATTAAATAAAACCCTGTTGAAAGCCAGTAGTTTTCCAAAACCCATATGATTTATGACATGCTAATGTTTGTAGGAATACACTCTGTTTCAATTATATGGAGTAAGTAATGCCTTTCAGAACAACTCAGTAATAATATCACCTACGACAACTTTAATTTTAGACCTACAGCACGGGTGTGAGACCTAGGAACCTATCGACAAAATTGTCAGCTTCTGCACAAATTTAATCTTCATCGCCTCTATGCTATGTTTAATATCAGATGGTTGTGCTTGCCAGAGACTCCAGTAATATGCTTCCAGAAGGCAGGCACTTCATAAACATTAAAAACTGGGTTTTCTATAACTCAAACATTTTTTTCAACAGCCAGAAGAATGAGAGGCACTAGGGCCCTAAGGGAAATATAAGTGCACCTGTAGAAAATGGGCTTAATATTCTAGATATTCTCCCCCTACATTCTTTCTTTCTGCTTGATTTACCTATTTCCCATGCACTGACTTTTATCTCTTCCTGACGACCCAGACTCTAAATGCAAATACATGAAGTGAAAACAATATATTTTTTCATTAGTTTTATGGGAAAAATGATGTTTTCTATTCCAACCCCAAAATATGCATAAATTTATCAGAGATAAAAAATATATCAAATGACCAAAGCATCAAGTCTCCATAATTAACAAATAACAATTCGAAAGTACATAAATAGTATGTACATGAAATTTAATGAAATAAATCTTTATTTTACTTTCCAAAATATGAAGAGTTGAGAGTGGGTAATAGCAGTTGAAGGTAGGCTCCAGGGAGTCATTTTTTGGAAGGCTTATTTTTTCTGTACCATTATTTTCACTAATATTTGAACCTTTCTGAGGCTCATTATTTTCTCACATTCAAATTGAAATTTAAAGTAAAATTCTAACACAGAAGAATATCTTTAGTCAAATTAAATGCTAAACCTTTCATTGAAGGGCTCAAAATACATAGGAATAGGGCATACACACAATAGCCTGAATAGTTGTGAATGCTCTTTCTTCACTGCTTCCTCTCAGTGTGAGTACACAGAGCAACGCTGTTGGTGTTATCTAAACAGGGCATACAATTCTAATTCATTCCATATGAAGTCCTCTGACTGTTGTGTTAAGGGAGTGAGTGTGATTTCGCCTGAAACTGTGATGTCAAATACCATTTTTAAAGACCCATTAGGGTGAAAATTCATTACCTGAGGAACCATTACTGAGGTAAGTCTGTATTTAGAGAGAATGTGGTATCTTTGGCTGTTGCAGTTATGCAGTAAAAATGGTTCCTCTGCGTCTCTTCTCTTCTGATTGATATTGTGCCCAGATGATGGAGGCTTCAGGAAAACTGATAATGTAAAACATGTAGGAAACAACATTCTCAATCTGGGTGGAGAAATGAGACATTCCATTAAGCATACTTGACATCCAGTAAGATGACTTTGGTCCTAAAATATGCTATTGCTATGAGAGGGCCATTAACTAGAATGTACTTGCCACTCTACATGAATGACAGTTCTCGGTTATGAGTAAAAAATGAAGAAGATTAATTCTAAAAATTGCTTCTCTTTACTGATCGTAGGGTAATCCCAAGAAATAGTGAATTAATTAATAGTATGCTAACCAAATGAATGGAATAAAGATTCATTTTAAGTTTTGTATGGTAAGGGGCACTGGGGTGGCTCAGTCTGTTACGTGTCCAACTCTTGATTTTAGCTCAGGTCATGATCTCAGGGTCATGGGATCAAGCCCTGTGTCTGGCTTCACGCTGGGCATGGAGCCTGCTTAAGATTCTCTCTCCCTCTGTTCTCCCCCTGTTCTTTCCCTCTCTCTCCCTCCCTCTCTCTCTCTCAAAAGAAAAAATTGGAGGGTGCAGTGGAGTACATTTTATTGAAGTTAAAACAAAACACCAGGATTTCAGCATATTACTATTGTATTCTTACCATCTGATTCAGCAATCATGCTCCTTGGTATTTATCAAAGGAGTTGAAAACCTATGTTCACACAAAACTATGTGCATAGTGTGTATAGGAGTTTTGTTCATAATTGCCAAAACTTGGAAGCATCCAAGATACCCGTCAGCAGGTGAATGGATAAGTAAACTGTGCACATGTAGACGATGGAATATTCTTCAGTGTAAAAAGAAGAAAGCTACCAAACTCAAAGTCCATGCTCCTCCCGTAAGACTTCACAACCTCCTTCATGCTCTCCAGAAACAAAGAAGCTGAGACAGTTATTCAGAGAAGATAATTGAGTGGTACCTAAAAGAAATGTTATATATGAGGAGAGGAGGACTGAACTCAAATAATCCTGATTGATCCTCTGAAATCAAATGACCAAGTTTCTAAAAATTTCATTACATTATGCTTATTTAGCTATAGATTTAGGCCAATGGAAACATCAGTAGCTTTCAGCATTGCATTTGAAGCCAAATAAAACTCTCTGTGTCTTTTACCTCTTTAGAATTAACCTTCCCAAAGAGAAAAATAATCAACATTTTAGAAACATCACATTTACGCATTCCAAGCAATAAAAAGAAAAGGGCATCAAGATAGTCCTAATAATTAAGTATTAACACCTAACCACTGTATCATTCTACTTAATTAAAAGGATGTGTTTGAGCCTGCTTTATGTGAGTTCTTGCTCTTTAAACCCCTATGGTTATCAAATGGGTGGCTGTTTATTTTGCAAGGGAAGGCCAACCCTACAGACTGGGTTGTTTAAGTATTTTAAATAAACATTCTCTGTAAACTCTAAAATGGTGCATTTACCATGACTTCTATAAAGAGCTCATTTACATTTATGTGGAAAAAAAATAAATAGAACAAAGGATCATTTAAAGCTGGTCTTCACTCAAATTCAATCTCCAAGTTCAAGCCCCCGGTTCTCCCTTTCAGATCAGGCACTTTGTGGTGAGAGTATAAATCGAGGCGGGTTTGCTAAGCCTAGTCAGATTACACGGGATTTCCAGAGTGTGTTGGGAATCCCTTTGGATTCTAAGCACCCCCGGGGTAGAGTTTTTGTATTTCCCATTTCTCACACTATACAGCCTATTTGCAAACATTTCTGGTGCTACAGAAAGACAATCATTTGTAGAAACAAGCAATATAATTTTATCCTAAAAAGCCCTGTAGAGAGAAAGCCAGGTTGTCCCCACTCCCATGGGCTTCTGGGCTTCACACCCATTTGTCAGTGAGTGATATTGATATTGTTAATAGGTCCCTGAGATCCACCTTTTCCAGGCCTAAGATGCTCCTGGGAACAGAATACCATTGTGTGAAAATATCATTCTTTCTTTCAAATTGGAGTCCCTTTGCCTGTGTATACAAATTAAGAAGGAGGTGTGAAATGGATTTTCTTCCTAGGTCCTGCCAGTGGTAGTGACAAACTTCATTTTCTTTGTTTCTACATTGAATAGCATTCAGCCTTTTCTAATAAGTTGTAGGAATTATTCTTTACTTTGACTATATAACATTTTATGACATACTAAAAAAAAGTCATTTCTTCTTGGAACGCTCAAGAAAATATAATCAATATTATGATTATATATTTTAAAATACCATATATCATCATAATGTACAATATCTGGCATAACAAAGAGACTTTAGTTGGGTAAGAGTTTATGAGTTTGCAAATATTTGGAAATAAAAAGAATCCTCATTAGTTCCCTAAGAGTACTCTTCTTGGGTTGAGGCTAACCAATAGTGAACAACTAGTTGAAAAGTGAAAAACTCCATTAATGGATAATTTTGCCTATGCAAATTAGTAATTAGCTATGCTTTTTTTTTTTTTTTTAAGATTTTTTTTTATTTATTAGAGAGAGAGAGAAAAAAAGAGAGACCGAGCAGGAGAGGAGACGCAGAGGGAAAGGAAGAGAGAATCTTTAAGCAGACTCTAGGTTGAGCACAGAATCTGATGTGGGGCTCCATTCCACGAACCTGAGATCAGGCCCTGAGCTGAAACCAAAAGTCAGATGCTTAACCAGCTGCACCATCCAGGTGCTCCAGTTAGCCATGCTTTTTTAACTCAGCTGAATAATTGCTTCCATGTTAGATGAACATTGACAAAGTGTAGGATGGCCATATGAGAAGAGTGCTGAGCAGTGATTTGTTCAAACTTTGCCTTAAAAAATTAATTTTAAGATAGTTTTATATTTATAGGAAAAATTGTAAAAATAATGTGGAGTTCACATATTCTCCTGTTCATCCAGCTTTTTCTAATTTGAACATCTTGCATTAACCATAATATAACTAAGAAATTAACATCAGTATGATACTAATAAATAAAAGATTTTATTAGAATTTCAATAGTGTTTCCATTAATGTACTTTTCCTGACCCAGGATCCCACACTGTTTTTAGTTTTATGTCTCTTTAGTGTCTTCTATCAACGATAATTCTTTAGTCTTTCCTTGTCCTTCATGACCTTGAGGCTTTTGAAAGAGTGATTATCCGATATGACCTTCAATTAATTTTTGTTTGATGTGTTCTCATGATTAGGTTGAGCTCATGCATGAGATTGAGATGTCTCAATTTTAATAATCTTAGACCTGATTACTTGGTCATTTTTCTGTACATCTACTGTTTTTCTCTTTGTAATGAATAAATATGTTGAGGGGTACTTTGAGACTATTACCAGTATCCTGTTTCTTAAATAATCTGTTTCTTTGTGCCCACTGATTTTAGTAGTCCTCGGTGGGTGTTGCCTAAAACAGTAATGACCTTGGTGTGCACCATTTCTTTTTCTACTTGAGTTGAATTATGTATTAGCTAATGAGCCTTCATACCTTGATCTGAGTACTGAAGCATAATGTTTTTCTGCCAGATTATGACATGATAAGTTGAATATTAGAAATGCTTGCTCAAAGTTGTTGAATATTATATTCCTGCTTTATTCTCAAGAGGAAAAAAACACAGCGATCTAATATAATCACCTGCTACACAAGCAGTTGATCAGACAGCTGTCAGGTATCTTTAAAATTAAGGAATTTTCCCTTAATCTCTACTCTAGAAATTAGGGGAACTAAAGTTTTCAACTAGGTTGAATGTGAATCCTTTTAACATTAAGCATTTAAAACAGATCCATCCTGGGTACTTCAGGTAATAGAGAAAGTGAAGACAGCTAGGAAATATACTTTATCAAGTAAATAGAGAGCTTTGTATTGTTCAACACGGTAGCCACTAGCCACTAGCTGCTATTGAAATATGGCTGATCAGATTGAGATAGGCTATAAAGATAAAATACAAACCAGATTTCAAAAACTTAGTATGAAGAAAAGAATGCAAAACATTTTCATTAATTTTTATGTCTATTATATGCTGAAATTATATTTTTACATGTCAGGAAATATGAAATATATTATCGAAATTAGTTTTTCTTTGTTTTTTAAATTATCTGTTTGAAAATTTAAAATTACACATATAGCTCACATTATATTTCTATTCGACATCCTTGATTTGAACTTTCCATGGCATTCTTTTAGTTCCTTGAAATACTGAGAAATGACGTTCAAAGGTCATGGGCACTGTACTTAGGAGAGCTGAGTTCAAAACCAGGCTTTATTAATTACCCTAGTAACTGTGGGAATTGGAAAGTTACTTAATCTCTTTAAGATTCCCGCTCCTCATCAATGAAATGAAAACAGGAATGTATACATCATATGGGTTTTGTGAGAATTAAAGAAAGCTTATGCAATCTTGTAGACCCCCATTTGACACACACTACATATTCAGTAAATGGCAGCTAGAATTATTGTTACTAATCGAAAAGAATTTCAGAACTTTGAACTGAGGGTGAAAGCACAGATAATGCACACTCTATTTCTTTGTTGTTTATTGTTTAATCCCCTAGGAAATTTACAGTTCATTGTCTACTAAAGAGTCTAATCAAAGGGTAACATAAACCCATATTTGAAATTATGTTAATTTTCTCTTTTAATTTTACCTATCATAATATTTTCTACAAAAATCCACTTATTCAACAAATATTTTTTTGAGGAAATCACAAAATGCCAAGCAGAGTGGGGGCTCCTGGTGATATGAAACTTAACTTAAAAGAAAAATTCCCTATTTTCCTGAAGCTTACACTTTAGTTGGGGAACACAGATAATAAATAAATTAATAAATAGCAGGTAATGATATATGTGAGAAATTACAAGACTCCATCCACTGGAAGAATTAATTTAAAAATCATAATACTAAAAGTATTACAGAAAAAGGAATCTAGCAGGGTGGCACAGACCACAGAGGGAAAACAAAGGTGATGATGTGAGACAGGAAGAAGTTTTCTTTGAAGGAGGAACAGTAAGAAGGCCGGTGTTCCTGAAGCAGAATGGCCAAGGGTAACAAGCAATAGATGAGGTCTGAGAGGCAATTGTGGACCAGATGTGAGGATGTATATGACATGATAAAGACTTTTTATTCTTGCATATCATACTTGATTATTCATCTAGCAATTACTACTAGTAGAATTCAGAGCATTTTAGGTCCATGGTTCCAGTTCATCTAGATATGATATGATTTATGAAAATATTTCTCTTAATGCTTTGTGGAGAATAGACAGAAGCTGGTCAGGAATAGAATTGTGGGAATTAACTAGATGGTTCTAATCACTAGTAGCTGGAAGGAAGAGAGAAGTGGTGGGATTTGAGATTTGTTTTGAAGATAAAGCAGGCAGGACTTGCTTTTAAATTTCACATGGGTTGTTGAGAAAGTGAGGAATCAAGACTGCCTCCTTTGACCTAGGAAACTAGAAAAATAGTCCCCATCAGGTGGCATAGAGAAATTAGGGAGAATTGTCTTGGGTGGGTAGGTGAACAAGATTTCTACTTGGGCATCTTATGTTTGATATTCTCATTGAATAAAGGTAAGGAAGATAAATAGAAAGGTATCCAGGTTTGAGATACAAGTTTGAGCATTCTAAATGTCTAATTGGGATGTGTAGCCATAAGACATGGAGTAGTAACATGGGTATTAAGGAAGGCACGTATTGCATGGAGCACTGGGTGTTATAAGCAAACAATGAATCATGGAACACGATATCAAAAACTAATGATGTACTTTTTGGTGACTAACATAAAAAAAAAAAAGAGAGAGAGAGACATGGAGTAATAATATAGAATAGAAGTGCCATGAAGAGTGAGCCCTGGAGAGCTCCAGCACAGAGATCTGGCAGAGGGTGATAGTTCAGCACTGGGAAATGAGGAGTGGCTGTTGAGGTAAGAAGGAAAGTAAGAAAGAGTATGGTGTGCTGATAATGTTTAAAGAAGATGGAGTGAACAACTGGAGTAATCTCTGCTGGGAATTCAAGTAAATTGAGACTGAAATTGATCATTGAATTTGGCAACATCTGCCTAGCTTACTGGGTAACTTTGACAAAGGAAATTTCAGAGAAGTGAGAGAAGCCTGTGGTGTTCCTGACACTGGGCTTGATTTGTGGTGAGTGTGTCCTCAGGGAGATTACAGTAAACTGGGAAGAGAGAGAATCTTGCATGATGAAGAATATATAACATCGTGAAACCACAAATAATAAGTAGTGAGGTGATCTGGTATCAGTCAACAGTTTGGGATTAAAGTCTCACAAGGGGATTTTGAGATTAGAAAATATATCTACAGCTATTGTATTTTAATAAATACCTATTTGTTAAAATTTAAATATGAGATATAGTTTTCTTAAGCCCATAATTTACAAATACGTTTTTATTCATAAGAAAACAGTTACTTTCAGGGGTGCCTGGGTGGCTCAGTTGGTTAAGTGTCAGACACGTGATTCTGGTTCAGGTCATGATCTCATTGGTCATGAGATCCAGCCCCTAGTCAGGCTCCACACTCAGCAAGGAGTCTGCTTGAGATTCTCTCTCCCCCTCCCTCCCCCCACTCACATTGTTTTTCAAATTAATCAATTAATTAAAAGAAAATTATTAGTTACACTAGTTTAGTCAATTTATCCTATTAAATAACCTGTAAATACTTAGCAATATTTACCTAATAATATTTTCCAGGCATTTCAAACCATAGTTACAAATATAATATATTTTTTTCTCAAGTATTAAAAATACCCTGTAGGTCAACCTTACAATCAAAGAAGGAAAACCTTCCAAAGCACTTAAGTGTAATAAATCCAATTTAGAAATGTCATTGAGAAGTTCTTTAACTGCTTTTATACATCTTAAAACAAATGAAGCATATACGTAATGGCAAACTGCTTACAAACCTTACTAAATTTGTATAAAAACACAGCTTACACAAAACCATAAATACTATGCTACATAAAGCTGGATGGATCAATATAGGGTTATCTATTAATGTTATTGGAAACTTTTATATTTTTTCTAGCATACCTCATATTATTTGCCCCCTTTTAAATATCATGTATCCTGTGACTTTACTGAATTTGCGCATCAGTTCTAGCAATTGTTTGGTGGAGTCTTTTGGGTTTTCTATATAGAGTATCATGTCATCTGCAAATAGTGAACATTTGACACCTTCCTTGCTGATTTGGGTGCCTTTTGTTTGTTTTTTGTTTGTTTGTTTTCCGATTGCTGTGGCTAGGACTTCTGGTACTATGTTAAATAACAGTGGTGAGAGTGGACATCCCTGACTTGTTCCTGACCATAGAGGAAAAGCTCTCAGTTTTTCCACCATTGAGAATGACATTAGCTGTGGGTTTTTCATATATGACCTTCATTATGTTGATGTATCTTCCCTCTAAACCTACCTTGTTGAGGGTTTTTATCATGAATGGATGTTGTACTTTGTCAAATGCTTTTTCTGCATCTAATGAAATGATCATATGGTTCTTTTATTAATGTGGTGTATCATGTTGATTGATTTGTGTCGATTGAACCACCCTTGCAAAAGTCAACAACACAAGAAACAACAGGTATTGATGGGGATGTAGAGAAAGAGAACCCTCTTTCACTGTTGGTGGGAATGCAAACTGGTACAGCCACTCTAGAAAACAGTATGGAGGCTCCTCAAAAAGTTTAAAATGGAATACTCTCTGATCCAGCAATTGCACTGTTAGCCATTTACCCAAATAGTACAAAAATACTAATTCAAAGGATACATGCACCCTGCTGCTTATAGCTGCATTATCTACAATAGCCAAAATATGGAAATAGCCCAGCTATCCATTGACTGAGGAATGGATAAAGATGTGGTATATCTATATACATGGAATATTACTAAACCGTCAAAAAGAATGAAATCTTGTCATTTACAACAATGTGGATGGAGCTGGAAAGTATAATGCTAAGTGAAATAAGTCGATCAGAGAAAGGCAAATACCATATGATTTCACCCATGTGTGGAATTTAAGAAACAAACGAGCAAAGGGGAAAAAAGAGAGCAGCAAACCAGGAAACAGACTCTTAACAATAGAGAACAAATTGATGGTTACCAGAGGGGAAGTGGGTGGGGGATGGGTGAAATAGGTGATGGGGATTAAGGTGTACACTTGTGATGAGCACCGACTGTTGTATGGAAGTGTTGAATCACTATATTGTACACCTGAAGCCAATATTACACTGTATGTTAGATAGAATTTAAATAAAAACTTAAAAAATATATCATTCACAAAAATTCTATTTTCTTTAGAAAATGACATCTTCACAACTTGGTAAAGGAAAACCTCTCTTGAGCTAGCTTTGGTTCTTTCAATGTCTACGACAGTATTTTTGTTCTCTGGCAACAGATATGCACTCTGCTTATCTTGGATTCCCTACTCCAATGCATTCAATTATACATTAAGTGATTAATTGAATTAGAAAACAGTATCTAGGTGGTAACAATATATACCACATTATTTTATATGAGCATTCATTATGGGTGACAGTGCTTATAGATGACTGTAATAAAGGTGCTAAAAAATATATCTGTTTTAAAGGTCATATATTTACTTTGATTTACTAAGTACAACATAACCCCTAATTATTAAATACATGCTCACAACCCTGAGATCAAGACCTGAGCTGAGATCAAGAGTTGGATGCTTAACTGACTGAGCCACCCAGGCACCCTAAACCTCTCTATAATTTCAGTGACCCTCCTTTACTTTTTTTTTTTTCCTTTCTTTTATTATCAATTGTCATCAAATATCTTACTGGACATCTTTCTTTAATCCTTTATTGACATCAATTCTAAGAGTTGAAAGAATTAGGACTGCTCATCTCTAAAAAGTTTTAAGCTCTTATTCTAGAAACAGTAACACCATGAAAACATTCATGTTTTAGCTTCAAATAGAAAATATGCTTTCCATCTTTTTGACTGAATTGCCTTTCACCCAATAGGATAATGAAGAATTTGTGCATAAAATAACACTAAAATAATAGAAACAGCAAGGAATTTCCTTTGGAGATGTTTTTTATTTGAAACAGTGTTTCTAAATACTAAAAAGAAACACTTTATACATGGTTCAAGATGCTTAGCCGTTGGTATCACATCATAAATGACCTAAAAGGAAAAGATAATTAACTTTATCCTGTCATAGGACTGTAGGGAAAGAGGTTCACAGAGGTTCAGGAGGGAAAGAGGTATGTGAAATGCTCATCATTTATGTTCCTTTCCATAACTTAGGCTTCAGTTGTACACAAGATCTATGAATGTTGGTCCAGCTTTGTGCATCCTCAGTGATCTTGCCTTTAAATGTGGGGCTAAGTCATCAGCCTATACAGCTTGGGGAGAGACAGGGCAAAACAAGACTTAGGAATTAGTATCTTTGTAAAATATCCAAACAGATCACTCACAATTGACACAATTAAAGAATACAAAGTTTCAGTAATAACACAAAAGCCCAAATCACACTTTAAAAATAATTGAGCACATCAGTTGATGATTTAAGTGAAGCTGATGAACCCTCTATCTAGACTTTTTAAAAATTCAGTGGAAATTAATTATATGAAAAGTGTAAAAGAAAAGTGCCCCTTTTTGATATTTGACTGCTAACAAATTTTAAGCCTCACTCCACCCTCTTTCCCTTCTGCCCCATATTTAGGGAAGCTAAAAAAGCCTGGATATCCCCTCTTTTGGTGCCAGTGGGCACAAACCCTTGTTGCACGTTGGAAACCTCGCCTCGACCACACCCACTAGCACCATAAAAATGACACCAGCCTTTCCCTGCTTTTTCAAGCCATTTTTGGGCCTGCTTCAGAAGCCCATTCTGTATCTCCCCAAAATAGTCATTATATAAGCAGTATACATTTTCAAATACCTCTTGCTATTTCGGTATTATTAGTCTCAGTCTCTGAACCAAGTTTTGGGTGGAGGTCCATTCTGTTTATACAGGATGATTGTAGTAGAAAGCACATGTGTCAGAGAGATTTTTATGACTATATTAGCTGGGCTCTAATAAAATAAAACAATTATAAACTACTTAATGAAATTACTTAATGGAAACCATAGGATATATTGGGAATCTAGATTGAGAGACATCCCTTTCTTAAAAATCCCTTTCTTAAAAATAGATGAATAATTATGGGTACACAAGAATCATTGGCCAATTTAAAGCTAATTATTTCAGGGCACCTGGGCGGCTCAGTCTGACTTTTGGTTTCACCTCAGGTCATGATCTCAGGGTCATGGGATTGAGCCCTGTGTTGGGCTCCGTGTTCAGTGCAGAGTCTGCTAGAGATTCTCTCCCTTTCCCTCTCCCTGCCCCTTTGCCCCCTCCCCACTCGAGCACATGTGCTCTCTCTCTTTCTAAAATAAATAAAATCTTTTTTAAAAAAAGCTAATCATCTATTTCAAAGCTTCCTATAAATAATGAATATTTTATATTTGCTTACAGCTAAAATTATTCTATGGAGATTACAAGATACATCACAGGTTATATATTTATATATTTGAAACTTATAAAATCCTTATATCTGCCTTGGCCTTTCTTAAAACACCGTTACTGAAATATATTGAGTGAAGATGCTTGGAAGGCTTGAATCTCCTGTAATATATTAATGAGTTAATCCTGCTTCAGGTCTTGTTTTTATACCTAGAATACAATTCCCTCCTTAGTTAAACCATTGTCCAGTGTTCCACATATTATAAATTCCAAGTCTAAATGAAACACGAACTGTGAGATCTAGAAAGAAGTCTAATCTCTTCTTTTTATAGATGAGCCCCAAATACCCTAAATCACCTGCCCCATTTCACACAGCCAGTTAGTGGTAGAGCTGGGACTGGGATCTGGCTTCTCCAGGGTTAATTGTTTTCTCTGCAGCCATTCCTCTACTTCATCCCCAACATTATCACACACTCAGCCTTCATGCCTCTCAGTGAATAGAAGGCCAGAGGTGAACTGCTCTTCTTGTCCTCACATATCTCAGTGCAGACACAGACACTAAAATCTCAGTATGGCTTTTGAGGGCTGAGAGATTGCATCCATTTTCTCTGACTGAAGACGTAAGAAGCCATCTTCCACATGCATAGCTGGGGTTGTGGAAGCTGATTGTGAACATAAAATAGGTCAAAGGCTACAAAAGTACTTTGCGTCCAAGAGTAAGCCAAGTCGAGTTGAACCTTCCTTTCTCTGTCAGATAAATTAAATCTGAGCTATTAAATGTATAGCTACTTGTGCAGAAGTCCAAATACAAAAACCTTCAGGTCTTATAAATAGTTATTTGATATGTTCGTTTTGATGGTAACATACTACACCATGAGAAGCCTTCTTTTTTTCCCTTAAAAATAAAATTTTTAAATCTACGTCTTCACTGAAAAATCAAAGGACTTTATGATTTTCAGCAGGGAGTCTACTTCTCTCTCTGCCCCTCCCCCCTCATTCTCTCTCTCTTTCTCTCAAATAAATAAATAAAATCTTTAAAAAAATAAAAGGAATGGATTGGTGAAGGAGATGGAAGCTTTTGCCAGGTAGGGACAATGTCATTATTTTTTTGCTGAGGTGTCCTACAAGAGATATTCCTTTCCCAATACAACAATCTTCTGCTTCACCCCCTTCTTTATACCTCACTTGTTCTCAGATGCAAAGAGAAAAATGAAATCCTTTAGGGAGCTTTTAAAAATCCCAAGGTCTAGGCCATTTCCCAAACCAATTAAATCAGAAATTCTAGGGATGGGACCCAGGCACCAGGACTTTGTAAAAGCTTCCCTGGTGATTCTACACTAAACCATAAACTAAGGGAAGCTGCTTAAGGGGAAGTTCCCCTAAACCAACTTCGGTGACTGAAGATTGCGATAAAGGACATTTCCATTGAGCTGTGAGCCTACACGTAGGGCCCTAAGTAACCCTGGGGACTGCGAGAGCTTCCAAGCCTGCAGAAGAAAGTAACAAGAGAAACCACTTCTTTAAGAAGAGTTGATTATGATCTGTATAAGAACATACCAGGAGCAAACTGTCCAAAGTCTGTGACCCTGTAAGAAATTTGGGCTAATGTAAATGGATTTGTTGGGTCAATATTGTTCCTTAAACACAGTGGATTTGGGGCTCAGCAGCCATCCAGCACCAAGTTCCACCACAACCAACCAGTCTTGAGCTGACAGTCCAAGTATGAGTTAAACCTACTGGTCATCTTTTCCTGTGAAATTCTGTGGAATTTTCCTTTGTCAGTCTCACTCTTGCCTTAAGCCTAGGATGCAGACTTCACAGATGCTCTTCCTCCTCTTAAGAAATGATATATGAGTAAAATTTCAGTGCTTTAAACTAATTGTCTCTGGTTTAATTTTTGAATGTCCTCCCCTCCTCCTGCCTTTTTAAACTTTTTACATTGAGATAATTTTAGCTTTTTTATTGTGATAAGATGTACAGAACATAAAATTTTCCATTTTAAAACCATTTTTTAAGTTTACAGTTTAGTGGCGTTAAGTACATTCACATAGTTCGCCAACAATGACTACTATCCATCTCCAGCACTTTTTTGCTCTCCCATGCTAAAACTCTGTGTCCACTAAATAGTAACTTCTCATCCTCTTCCTTTTCCCAGCCCCCAGGAACCACTGCCTTACTTTCTGTGTCTATTAATATCACTCTTCTAGTTACTGTATATACTATAATCATATATTTGTCCTTTTGTGTCTATTTAATTCAGCCTAATGTGTTCAAAGTTCACTCATGTTATAGCATATATCAGAATTTTTCTCTTTTCTCTTAAGGCTGCATCATATTATATTATTTGTATATACAAGGTAATTATAGATTCACATGCAGTTTAAGAAATACTACAGAGATTGTAGTATTGGGTGGCTCAGTTGGTTAAGCAGCCAACTCTTGATTTCAGCTCAGGTCATGGTCTCAGGGTGGTGAGATTGAGCCCCAAATCAGGCTCCACACTCAGGCTCAGAGGGTAGTCTGCTTGAGGATTCTCCCTCTCCCTTTGCCCCTCCCCCCCAGCACTCTTTCTCTCTCTCAAATAAATAAATAAATACATCTTTAAAAATAAAAAAGAAATACTGTAGAAATCATGTATAACCTTTACCCAATTTTCCCCAAGGCTAACATTTTGCTGTACTTTAGTATAGAATTACAACCAGGAAATCAATATTGAAACAGTCCATTGACTTTATTCAGATTTCACCACTTTACCTGTACTCATCAATGTGCACGTGTGAGAGAAAGAGTATCTGTGCAGTTTTATCACATGTGAACATTTGGTGGGACCAACACCAGAGTTCCAACATAAGGATCCCTCATGCTGCACTCTTAAATCCACAGCCATCTCCTGACCCTTCCTTCTCACTAACCCCACCAATATGTTCTCCATCTCTGGAATTTTGTTATTTCAAGAATGCTATGTAAATGGAATCATACAATATGTAACCATTTGAGATTGACTTTTTCTAGTCAGCATAATTCCCTGGTGATCCATCCAAGTTGTCACATGTATTAAGAGTTTGATCCTTTTTTATTTTCAGTAGTATTCTATGGTATGAATGTACCACATTTTGTTTAACCGTTCATGTGTTGGAGAACATTTGAGTTTCCAGTTTGTGGCTATTTAGAATAAAACCAATATGAACATTTATGTGCAGGTTTTTTAAATGAATATAAGTTTCCATTCCTGAAATAAAAGCCCAAGAGTGCTGTTGCTGGGTTGTATAGTAAACGTATAGCTAGTTTTGTTAGTAAATGACGTATCTTCTCAAGGATAGCCATATCATCTTCCAGTCTCACCAGCAGTGTATATGTGGTCTAGTTTCTCTGCATCCTTGCAGAGCCTTTGGTTTTACCACTTTTCCTTACTTTATCCATTTTGATGTGTGTGTGTAGTGATAATCACATTGTGGTATTAAATGGCATTTTCTTAATGGCTAATGATGTTCAACATCTTCCTGTGTGCTGATTTGCCATCTGTGTATTCTTTTTGGTGAAATATCTGTTTTTCATGTCTTTTGACTACTTTTAAATGGATTTTCTGGTTTGGTTTTTACTTCTTAGTTGTTCTTTGTTTTTTTCTTGAAGATTTTATTTATTTGAGAGAGAGAAGAGCAAGAGAGAGAAAGAGCACAGAAAGAGAGGGAGAAGCAGACTCCCTGCTGAGCAGAGAACCCAACATGGGGGCCCAGGACCCCAAGCTCATGACCTGAGCCGAAGGCAGATGCTTAACCAACTGAGCCATGCAGGCATCCCTACTTCTTAGTTTTGAGAGTTATTTTTATATTCCAGATACAAGTTTTTGTCAGATAAAATGATTAGAAAGGAATATTATGAAAATCTCTATACCCACTTTGATAAATTATATAAATGGACTAATACCTAGAAAGACACAATCTACCAAAACTCATACCAGAAGAAATAGATACTGTGAATAGCTTCATATCTATTAAATGTATTGAATCAATAATAACCTTTTAGGGGCACCTGGTGTCTCAGTCTGTTAAGCCTCCAGCTCTTAGTTTCAGCTCAGGTCATGATCTCATGGTTGTGGGATCGAGCCCCACGTCAGGCTCTGTGCTCAGCACAGAGTCTGCTTCAGAGTCTCTCTCTCTCTCTCCCCCACCTCAAATAAATAAATAAAATCTTTAAATAATAATAATAACCTTTTATATCAAAAGGCACCAGGGCCAGTTGAGTTCACTGGTGAATTCTACTGAACATTTAAGGAAGAAAGTATACCAATTTCCTACAATCTCTTCCAGAAAATAGGAGCAGAGGGAATGCTTCCTAACTCATCTATAAGGTTAGCATTACCCAAACACCAAAACCATGCAAAGACTACAAATAAGAAAACTACAAACCAGTATCTTTTATGAAGATAGATGCAAAAATTCTCAGCAAAATATTGGCAAATTGAGTCCAAAACAATGTATAAAAAGAATTATACACTGTGATCAAGTTGAATTTATCCCAAGTATGCAAAGTAAATCAACATTCAAAAATCACATCACATCAACACATCAGCAGGCTCAAAAAGAAAAATTCAACTAAAATTCAAAAGCTTTCTACTTCAGTTTTATTTTTTAGGGGTCCATGCTGTGGGACATGTCAAGGTATCCCTTCTAAGGTAAAAGATAAATTGTTGCATCTACCCCTTCTAGAACAACAACAACAAATGCACGTTGCTTATTGGGCTTCTTTGGATTTTAGAAGAAACATATTCTTCATTTGGTTGTGATACTAAGGCATATTTACTGAGTGACCCCAAAACTACAAGTTTTGCGTGGTATGCAGAACAAGAGAAGGCTATGTCACAAGTCCAAGTTCTACTACTTGGGCCATATGATCCAGCAGATCCGATGGTACTTGAAGTGTCAGTGGCCGATAGAGATGTTTGGAGCCTTTGACAGATCCCAGTACGTGAATCAGAGCACAAGACCTTAAGATTTGGAGCAAAGCCCTGCCATTCTCTAAAGATAACTACTCTCCTTTTGAGAAACAGCTTTTGGCCTGCCAATGGGGCTTAAGGGGCACTGCATACTGATCCACAGGCCAGCAAGTTACCATGAAAACTGAACTGCCCATCATGAACTTGGAGTTATCTGACAATTGAGCCATAGAATGTGTGTACAGCAGTACTCCATCATCAAATGGAAGGGGTATATGCAAGATTGGACCCCAGCATGCCTGAAGCTACAAGTAAAAAGTGGCCCAAATGTCCCTGGTCTCCACTTTTGTTATACTACCTTCTCTCTCCCAGTCTGCACCTCTGGGTCAGTTTTCAGAGGAAAAGCCAGGCCTAGTTTTCAGTCTGCATGATACACAGGCCCCACCAGGAAGCTGTGGCACTACAGCCCCTTTCTGAGACCTCACTGAAGGCGAAAGGCAATCCTCCCAGTGGGAAGAACTTCAAGCAGTACACCTGGTTTTTAAATTTGCTTAGACACAGAAATGGCCAGATGTATGATTATATATTGATTCATGGACTGTGACCAATGGTTTGGCAGGATGGTCAGGGACTTGTAATGAACATGATTGGGATATTGGTGACAAGAAAGTCTGAGGAACAATTGTATAGATAGAACCCTCTGAGTGGGCAAAAATGAAGATGTTTGTGTCTTATGTCAATGCCCACTAAAAGGTGACCTTAGCAGAAGAGGATTTTAATAATCAAGTGGATAGGATGGCTTATATTGTGGGTACCAGTCAGCCTCTTTGCCCAGCCACCCTTGTCCTTGCCCTACAGACTCATGAGCAATGTATCCAAAGGCAGGAATGGAGATTGTGCACGGGCTCAGTAACATGGACTTCCACTCATTAAGGCTGATCTGGCTATAGCTGCTGGTGTGTGCCTGTCAGGAGCAGAGATTAACACAAGTCTCTAATACACCACCATTCTTTGTGTTGATCAGCTAGTTATCTGGTGGCTGGTTGATTACATTTGACCACTTCTGTCAAAGGAGAAGTGTTTTGTTCTTACTTAAATAGACACTTATTCTGGGTGTGAATTCCCTGCCTGCAGTGCTTCTGCCAAAACTACCATCCATGGACTTACAGAATGCTTTGTCTACCACTATGGTATTCCAGACAGCATTGCTTCTGATGAAGGAACTCATTTTGCTGCAAGAGAAGTGGCAATAGGCCTGTGCTTATGAAATTCACTGATCTCACCACGTTCTCCACTGTCTTGAAATAGCTGGCTTGAAAGAATGGTGAAATGGTCTTTTGAAGACTATTACAGTGCCAGGTAGGTGGCACCAGCTTGCATAGCTGGGGCAAGATTTTTCAGGAGGCTATATATGCTCTGAATCAGCATCCAGTATCCTTCTCCTATTGCCAGAATTCAGGCGTCCAGGAATCGAGGGGTGGGAAAGGGAACAGCACCATTCGCTATTACCCCTAGCGATCCACTAACAAAATTTTACTTCCTGTTCCTTCAACTCTGTATTCTGTTGGCCTAGCGATCGTAGTTCCAAAAGGAGAAATATTCTACCAAGACACACAGCAATGATTCCTGTGAACTTAGACTACTGCCCATCCACTTTGGGTTCCTCTTGTCTTTGACTCGATAAGCACAGAAGGGAATTGCTGTGCTGACTGGGGTGACTGATCTTGAGTACGGAATGGAAATTGGACTACTACTTGACAATGGAGGTAAGGAAGAGTATATGTGGAATACAGGAGAGCCTTTAAGTTGTCTCTTATATTATCATGCCCCGTGAGTCAGGTCAGTGGAAAACTATACCACCTCAATCCAGGCAAGACTACTAATAAAGCAGACAGAAATGAAGGGTTTGGTTGCCCTGTCAAGTAAAGACCTAGGGTTGGCTGAGTTCCTTGCCAAGGGCAAAGAGAATATGAAATGAATAGTGGAAGAATACAGTTATAAATACCAGCTACAACTATGTTAGCAGTTACAGAAACAAAGGTAACTTTCATGACTATTTCCTCTTTCTTTCTTATGAATATGTTTGTATGTGTGTATAATAGTTTTGGTTTTTTCCCCTCTCTTGTCCCCATATTTTGTAACGTACATGCTTGATTTACACCATAGTATTCAAGTATTATTAATTTAAATCATAGTATTCAATTTATAGTATTAGTTACAAACTGTCATGGAGAAAAGTAAATGTTACCCAAAGACATTGCTTCGTCTTTTGGGGAAAGGGTTAGTGCATTTTCTGTTGTGTGTATGGCAGGTGTATCACATTATGTGGAAATATGACCTTGTTATTCCTTTTATTTGGAGGTTAAATGTGGTTTAAGGATATGCATATGTGCCAGGATGGCGAGGGGTAGACTTGTGATAATTTTATGTGTCAATTTACCTGGGCCTCGCTTCCCAGATATGTGGTCAGCATTACTCTGTATGTTTCTGTGAGGGTGGTTTTGGGTGAGATTAACATTTAAATCAGTGGGCTTCGAGGAAAGTGGATCACTCTCCAATATGTGAATGAGCCTCATTCAATCACTTGAAGGCCTTTATTGAACCAAAATCTCACATTCCCCAAGCAAAAGGGAATTCTGTAGCAGACATGCTACAGACTCATACTGCAACGATGAGTCTCCAGCCTGCTGGACCGTCCTGTCAGATTTTAGACTTGACAGTCTCCATAATCATGTGAACCAAATCTTTACAATAAATCGTTTCCTCTCTATATACAGATCCTACTGGTTCTGTTTCTCTGAAGATTTCTGACTAATGCAGAGGAAAGCTTTCTCGGGTTGATAAAACCATCTAGAAAAAAACCTGCAGTGAGCATCATACATAATGGTGAGAAATGAATGCCTCCTCACTCAGATCAGGAACAAGGCAAATGTATCCTTCTCACCACCCGTTTGGTATTATAGTAGATGTTCAAGTTAATGCACTAAGACAAGAAAAGGAAATTAAAGGCTTACAGTTTTGGAAGAAAGGGCTAAAACTTTCTTTACAGACAGCATGATTATCTGCAAAAATCCCAAAGAATTGACAAAAAAATTCTGGGAACCAATAAGCAGTTAAATCACAATTGCTAGATATAAGGTAAATTACAAAAGTCAGTTGCTTTTCTATGCACCCAAAATTAACAAGTGCTATTTGAAATTAAAAACACAATACCACTTTCAATAGCACCAAAAAAGAGGGGACAGATACTCAGAAATAAATCTAACAAAATACGTATTATACATACATATATATTATTACATTGCAGATATTGATAAATTGATTCTAAAAGTTATATGAAAATAGGGGCACCTGGGTGGCTCCGTTGGCTAAGCGTCCTACTCTTGATTTTGGCAAAGGTCATAATCTCAGGGTTGTAATATAGAGCCCTGCATTGAGCTCCACACTGAGCATGGAGCCAGCTTAGGATACTCTCTCTCCCTCTCCTGCCCTCCCATCTCCACCCCCTGGTTTGCATGCACGCTCTCTGTCCCCCAAAAAATAAATAAACAAATAAATTAAATAAAATTTATATGAAAAGTAAAAAAAAAAAAAAATTCCGAAATAGCCCACACAACCCTGAAGAAGAACAAATTTGGAGGATGGAAATTTCCTGAATTCAAGACATATTATAAAGTTACATTAATAAGGACAGTGTGGTATTGGTGAAAGAATAGCCAGATAAATCAATGGAACAGAATGGAATCCAGATACAACCACAGAAAAATGGTCAACTTATCTTTGACAAAGAAGCACAGACAATTCAATGGAGAGAGGATAGTGTTTTTGAACACTGTCTCCTGAACAACAGGAGACAATCAGTCAATCAATCAAGACACTGACTTTATACCTTTTACAAATAATGACTCAAAATCGATTACAAATCTCAATGTAAAACACAAAACTATAAAAACTTCTAGAAGATAATATAGGAAAAAATCTGGGTGACATTAAGTTTGGCAATGAGTTTTTACATACACCAAAAATGTGATCCATGAAAAAAAAAAGAATTGATTAAATTTGTTAATATTATAAATTCAAAATTGGTAACATTTAAAAAATTTAAATTCAAATTAAAAAGCTCTTCTTTGTGAAAGACACTAAGAGAATGAAAAGCCAAGCCACAAACTTGTAGTAAATATTTGCCAAACATATCTAATAAGGACTTGTATTCAAAAGAACTCTTAAAAATCAGCAGTAAGAAAACAAACAACCCAGTTAATAAATGGATTAAAAGAACTCTTAAAAATCAGCAGTAAGAAAACAAACAACCCAGTTAATAAATGGATTAAAAACATTGAATGGACACCTGACCAAAGAAGACTTATAAGTTAAACATGCAAACATGCATACTCATACATGCATACGCAAACACACACAGCAAAGAAATCATCTCTATGACAAACTTCCAAAGAAGAGTTTATCTCTCTGAAAAAGGTATTAATATGGTGACGAACATATGCCTTAATTTGGGCAAGGGTTTATGATTGCTTGGTCTCTTATACAAAAATAATAGGCCTGTGGGTGTTATGATTTTAAATATTTGTTCCTTATAAACTCCTCCGTCCTCACAAATGGCATTGAGAGACCTGACTCTTGCCTCTTCATCACCCATACTTTCAGTAACTTAACACCCTAAAGATCCTTCCTATTCATTCTGTCTTCTCATCCTTTTGATTCCACCAACTGCCACCTTCCTAGCCGGGACCCTTTTCCCTCATCCATTCATGTTGTCACTGTAATGATTACTCTGCTTTGGTTTTTGCTTTTTCAGTTTCAATTCGTATTCTACACGCTGATGTAGAGAGATCTCTAAAACCCAAATAACAGTTTGATTATCTCATACTCATGTTCAAACTTCTTCAGTGTCCACTAGTTCCACATGCAAATTCTTTAAACTATCATAATAAGACTGCACGATTGTAATAGTGTTGTACGACGGCAGATAGTAGCTACATTTGCCATAAAGGTAGCAGAAGGAATAAGCTTGTGGAATCACTATGCTGTACACCTGGAGCTAATGGAACATCGTGTGTCAACTATACTTAAAAAAAAAAAAATCCTGCATTATTTGCTATAAAACACTTAGCTTGCTACTAGCCTTCAGATTTCCAGCATTGTAATCACACTAGAATGCACTGAGCTTTGTAAACAAGAATTATTTTATTTTTTAGTGTTTGGCTTATGCCTGATAAGCCAACTTCCCTCTTACACAGCTTAATATACCTGTTTTGTTTTGTTTTAACTTTTAGACAATTTCTTCTCTTAAAGCCTTCTCTGCAGGAAAAAGCATCATACTTTCTTTGTAGTAGACACTCAGTAATTATTTTAAAAAGTGGATGGATGAATGAGTAGGTGACTGAATGAATTTTAGTTATTCTCTAAGCTTGTAGAAATAGGCCCCTTTCGGCTCTGTGCCCGTAGAAGAAAATAGGCACTCGTTTACTAAATAATTAAGAATGAATAAATGAGTATCTCTTCCTGAATGCATGAAAGACTATGGGCTACATAATGCCTTCCAAGGCAATTATTTTTATAGTGCTTGTTTGAGGAATCAAGTAGGTGATATTTGATAGTCTCTTCTTTAATAAGAACAACTCAGAATTATTCTTTTCTCCGAAAGTTTGTATTTCATATCCGAAGTAGATGACTTCTGCCTAAGTAAGTCTTTGGCCACTCTTGCCTCCTTAAAGGAGTATACCTGTCAAATTTTTTTCCTTTCATCATGAAAAAATAATTTAGGGAGTTAAATAAGCTCTGGACAAAGAATTAATTACACAATGTGGACTATTTAGGCATTTAAATCTTGTGATTTCATATGTCCTAGAACTGAGACTCGTCTTACTGACAAGCAACATATGTCTAATGAAGATAATTTTAGGCAAAAATGTTCTCCTAAGAGACAAACCCTTGCTTCTAAGCTTCAGATAATCCATAGCAAACACTGAAGTGTGCAGGGGTAGAGAGGATGAAATGTAAGAAAAATAAGAAACTGGCCTCCTCTGTGGAATCCAGTTTAAATCCAGGGGATCCTCAATCAGGTTCTCACAGTGAGCTGCATATACAGGAAAACCAAATTGTTACACTCATATTAATTAAACTCTTCATGATGTTTATTTAGTAGACTTTTTAGAAACTCCAAATAACATGCCAATCATTTTGCCTCTCATCTTTGCCTTCGAGGTATTTTAAAAGAGATTATCTCTTGCGAAACATGTTGGCACTCATATCTGAAAAGATTTTGTATAAGTACATGGCTAGAGTTCATTCCGAAGGAGAGATGGAAAAAAGCCATTTGGGTGCAATTCTAGAAAGATCTTGCAAAATCTCTCCCTGTGTTCAAGTTCCCAGAGGGATAATTCTCTTCTCTGTCCATCAACTTCTGGATATAGAACTCCTGGGAAAAAAAGAAATGTCTTCATTTCCAAATGAGCACATCACCATTCTCCCTATTTTTTGTCAAGATTTTGTTTTTAGCAGGGATTACGAGAAAAGTCAGAATTCACTCAGCTGCAAGTGTGCATAGATAATCCTTTCTCCACTTCATTTGAAGATGAAGGAAAATGTGGTCCTTTTTACTCAGTTAATGATCAGGCACTGCTTTCTCACTCCTTGAGGGGCTTTGGAAAGCGATGGCTGCCATGGAGGGAATGTTCTTTTTGTCGGTTTCATGGCTGGGCAGCTTCTATTATGGCTGATTGGAAAATCTCTGCCTTCTTTTTCCTTTCATGTATCTCTGCATGAACAGTAATATGCAACTAATAAAGTAAATAGGCCAGGGCAGAATGAAGACAAGCCCCAAACAAACTTTACAACTAATTCATCCCAATTAAAAATTGGCTTCATTTCTACCACATGTAAAAATGCTGGCAATGAAAATAAATGCATATGCCACTTAAAAATACTGAGTTATTGTTTTACATTAGTTTTCTTTGACAAATGAATGCATGGGATTTGGGGCTTTTATTTGTAATTTTATTTTACTTTATGACTTTTCTTTTGGGTCATCGACAGCATCCGCTTGATTTGTCAGCCTACTTTTGTGTGAAGGCTGAAAGTCCCAGCTTATTATTACTTTTTTTTAATGTCTTTCCCTTCTGTTGTCTCTTAGCTGGTGTCAGCTCCTCTGTGGAAAACAAAAGCAGTAACAGAGGAACTGAAGGGATGTGAAAGGAACTTAGTCAAATCTGTTATGTTTTTGCCTCGGCGAAAGGAGTTTAGAGAAGATAAATAATGGGAACTCCATACTTTATTCATGCTTTTGCGTTATCAATGTTACCATTTTCCTCCTGGTTTTCCTTCCTCATTTCACTATTATTCCATACCAGCTCCATTTCTATATGGCTTTCATATTTTAAATTTGGAAAGAAAAATAATTCCTCTAAAGGATGAGCTCTTCATTTTTGTCATTTAAAATAAAATACACACAAACATAAATGAATATATGTGACTCTTTTTCTAGTTACAATCTGCCACATCCTGTGTTAGTAGTCCAGCCAGCCTACCATATGAACGCAGAGTCATGAGTGAGCCCAGACAGGATTAAATGAGACCAGCCCAGATCACCAGAACCACCCAGCTGACCCAAGCATTTGTGAAATAGTAAATGGTGGTTGTTTTGAGCCACTAATTTTAGGGAGTGGTTTGCTATGCAGCAAAGTTGTGGCAAAAGACCAGTGATGCAGACACCAACCAGACACTTCCATATTGTAGGCTAAATGAATCTACTGAATGTGGCATTGCAAAAATGGGTACCATGACTAATTGGCTTTCATTTTCACGTACAAAAATTGTTAAGAGATAATTTCCTCCAAAGCAAAAAGAAATCGCTATCTCTCCACAAGATGTAACACCAAAATATCTTCAAAAAGAGAGAGGTTTTTTTTTTAACATACTCAAGAAATATTTCATGAAATAGGAAATATCTGGAAATCTTGTACTGATTAAAATTATCTTCATTCAATTTTTGAAAATTCATTTCATGTGTATGTAACACATACTGACTCTTCGCTATTAGTATTTTGTTTGTATCTTCTAAATTAAGTATCAGTACAAAGTCTGTTGGGTATAAATGCCAATGGAAACAATAGCTAGATAGTTCACTCTGTTTATCTCTTCACTGTGATAAGTTTTTTAACATAGTATATACTCTGAGAAGGACTAACAGTGGATTTCAAAGAGTATGAAATATAACACGTGATCTGAAATTAGTAATAAGTAAGAAAGAAAAGAAAAAAATAAGGATAGTGGATGAAACACGTAGATTTAAAAATAGGTGGCTTAGTCAGTTAAAGGTCTTGATCTCAGGGGCATGAGATCGAGCCCCGCAGTGGACTCTGCACTCAGTGGACAGTCAGCTTAGGAATCTCTCCCTCTGCCCTTCCTCTCCATTTTCTCTTTCTCTCTCTCTAAAATAAATAAATAAACCTTAAAAAAAATAAAGTAAAATAAAAAATAAAAATAATACTAATGTATTCTTTACAATTAATAAAAAGAGGGGCACCGGGCTGGCTCAGTGGGTGGAGCACATGACTCCTGATCTCAGGTTCATGAGTTCAAGCCCCACATTTACCTAAAAAATAAGTAAATAAAAATAAATTTTTTTTTAAAGATTTTATTTATTTATTTGACAGAGATAGAGACAGCCAGCGAGAGAGGGAACACAAGCAGGGGGAGTGGGAGAGGAAGAAGCAGGCTCACAGCAGAGGAGCCTGACGTGGGGCTCGATCCCATAACGCCGGGATCACTCCCTGAGGTGAAGGCAGACGCTTAACCGCTGTGCCACCAGGCGCCCCAGTAAATAAAAATAAATTTAAAAAATTTAAAAAATTAGCTGGTGATGGGTATTAAGGAAGGCACATATTGCATGGAGCACTGGGTGTTATACGCAAACAATGAATCATGGAACACTACATCAAAAACTAGGATGTACTGTATGGTGACTAAGATAACATAATAAAAAATTTTAAAAAATTTAAAAAATTAATAAGAAGAGACCACTAGTTTACATGTAAGCCATTTTAGCACCCAATTGAAGTAGGAAAACCTGAACCAGGTTACACAATTCACCACAACCATGGCTTAACAGATGAACAATTATTCCTGTATCAGACAGACTATTTGAATCTAAAACAGACAAACAAACAAAACTGGCATATGTGAGTTGTTTGGTTGTTGAAAATATGAGCAGAAAGCAAATGTAATTTATGACTGCCTAAGAAAGATGATATTTTTACCTAAAAAAAAAAAGAAAAAGAAAGGAAAAAGTAAATGATGCAATGGCCAAAGAACATCCAGAGAAAATATAATTTCATAGAAGAATTGAAAAATAAATTTGAGCAGGTGTGTGTGTGTGTGTAAGACAGAGAGAGAGAATATGACCAAAAAGACACAATTTGACATATGTAGCAGTTAAAACATGTGATAAAAGTAATCTCTGAAAGAGAAAATAGAATAAAACGTGGAGATGAAACAATAATTATCAAGGAAATTATTTTTGGAAACTAGCCTATCCAGAGTATAGGCCATGTTAAGTGAATGACATAGGCATTAAGATTTAAGGTGTCATAAACTGCTGCACAAAATATATATTTTTCAAGTGCCTTATGTAATTCATGAATTTGCAGAACATCGAGGATATGCAGAGCTATTAAAATGTCCAGAAAGTAATGACCTCTTACAAAGAAACAAGGATCAGACTAAAACCAACTTAACTGGCAACTCTGGATCTCAGAAAGAAATGTCTTCAGTAATGTTTTCTCTGGTCTTAGAAGAAAGAAAATATATTTGATCTACATTCTAAGATTAGCCAATGGGTCAATTAGGGCAAAATTAGAGAGACTTTTCAATATTCAAGGACTCAGAAAGGTTACCTCCCATATACTCCATGTTACATTGTGTATGTACTTGACAGTAATAAAAGATTTTTAAAAATGTACCCTAAAATGGGTTAGTTTTCCTACCTTGTAAGTATGACCTAACATGATGATTTTAGATTTACCGAAAAACAGCTCAGATTGTCTGTGTGGATTGAAGAACATGGGTGATTTTATGTATCTGACATAATACATCAGAATTTATAACATCTGGGGGAGAAATGTACTTCTTAAAAGAAATCTTGGTTTAAAAGAGATTTGGGGGGCAGAAAAGGGATATTTAACTTGCTTAATAAACCACGGTTCTTAAGCACTTTTAAAACCACCTCAGCTGTACCATCAATAATTAAGAGAGTTCTAAGAAAGTATTTTTTGTTCATTATAATGGGCTCAGCAGAACCCCTGCTTACACATACTATTGTAAGGGGCTCCCATACCACCCCTCGTTGAAAGTAAACATATGGCGCCTCTTTTAACGTTTCCTTTGTTTCCAGATTCAAACCAACTCTCCTTGTAATTATTTCAAATTGGTGGAATTGTAGTCCATTTGTTTCTGGAGCATTTTATTAATTTTTTTCATTATGGAAAAGAATGTGACTGCACATATCCTGGGAGTAAAAATTCAAGGAAATAATCTCATCTAAGTTATTTCTGATGTCACATCACACAATCCAGAAGTCAGGCTATAGTAAAACATAAAAAGAATAAGCTTTATTAAAAGCCACTCGAAGTTACAGGAAATTGCAATTAGTTGGGTGTATTACTAGACATTTCATAAGACATTTCCATGAGATGTAAAGGCATATTTCCGGCCTTTTTATGACCCAAGTACATTCTGAATACAGTGTATCTTAGTTAACAGATTTAAAGTTAAAATACGTTAATAGCAAATGTTATTAAAGTGTGTCCAGCCTATTTTTACAGAAAGTGGTGAAGCAAAGCAGAGTGGAACAAAATCATGGGTCTGCTGTCGCCAATGGTTGGAGAAAAAAGTATAGTATATGTAAGAGAAGTTATGGCAAGAATCTGTCAATAAAATCTGTTAAAAGAATTAAGTGGCTTTGCAATGTCAAAGACAAGGCAGAAAATATTTTTATAAATTAATGTAACGTTGCCTTTTGTAAAAATTCAAAGTAATTTGCAGTCAGAAGGAAGAGCAGGGCACAATTCATTGTACATATGGTAAGAATACAGGAAGGGTGTACTTGTATGTTACATGTACATATATAATATATATAGCATATGTATGCATATCCATGTGTCCATATGTGTATCATATCCTTTCTATAGTGCTGTGTGTGCAGTAAATACAAGCATATGCTCTCCCATCCACATGCCCATTGTCCAGAAAGAATTTAAGGCAATTGGAGGTTTTTCATAGTTTTTTTTAATAGTTTATTTGTGTGTTTTTATGACCATACCAATAAAAAGACAAATGCAGAGATCAATGTTGTCAACACCCTACACCTACCACCCAGATTTAACAAATGATGTTGACATTTGGACACACTTGCTTTCACATCATCTCTTCTCTTAAATAAATACAATGTGGCGGATACAGCTGATGCCACCTTCCTCTCATTTCTTCCCATAAACTACTTTTACAATGAAACTGCTGAATAGCAATCCCATGTAGGGTCTTACACTTTGCTACCTTCATGTGGTCTGTAAACAGTGATATTTTTATGTGTTTTTATTTAAATATATGTTAGCATCCTTATGTATTCTTGTGTTACTCATTTATTCACTCAATATTCAATTCCTCCATCGTATTCCATTACATAAACAGACCACAATTTATTCACCCACTGATTTACTGGTGGCATTTAGGCTGTTAGCAATTCATTGATCTTTTAAGTAATGACACAATGCCTACGTTTAAGCAGGCCTTCTTGGGCACATGTTTAAGAGTTTTTCCACAACAAATAACTCAACGTTAAATTGCTACATCATAAACTATAAACATCTTTGTTGTGTTTTTCTGGGAATTGCCATAATGCTTTCAAAATAGTTACAGACATTTACATTCTCACAAGAAGACAGTGTGAAAGTTACGATTTCTCCATATCTTTACCAACACTTGCTATCAGTTTCCTCAGTGCACACGTATACATAGCACGATATAGGAAGAATGTTATTTCTCTGTCTCTCCTCCTGAGCACCGCATGGTGTGTGTGTGTGTGTGTGTGTGTGTGTGTGTGTGTGTGTGCAGTATGTGTGTGTACACTTTTAGCTTTGGGCAGTTTGGTGGGTATAATACAAAAAGTTTTAACAAGAGAAAGTACAGAATATCACAGGTATGAGATATAAATCAACATTTGCACAGTCTGTCAAATTTTATTCTCCATCTAGATTTCAAAATGGTTTTTATTACAACAATTTGTCAGTAAATAAGTTGAATTTTAAGAAAAGTGGGAGACTTATCCAGGCTATCCTGCTTTTGTGAAGCTATGTGGGTCGATCTGTTTGTTCTCAGACCTTATTTGGTTTTCACTGTGTGTGTGTGTGTGTGTGTGTGTGTGTGTGTGTGTCCTACTTTAGTTTATGAAACACTTCATATCATATTTATCTTGTAGGGAAAACACTCTATTTAGATTTAAACTATGTTTCTAGTGTAAGGCTTATATCTGTTATCATGTAATTAATTTTTCCGAATCTTAAGTATATTAACTCTCATTTTTAAAAATTAGGAAAACAAAACTTGGGCATATACAGTCACTGCAAAACATACTCAGAGAAACATAAGTGATGGTACAAGGTTTGAACATAGTTGTGCTTCCAAGTCTGTTGTTTTGAGCCTTTAGTTCATTATGTTGGTTTGGTTTGGTTTTGACTGAGACAACTAAGTAATCTATAGGGACTTTGTTATATCAGAGGAACATTAGTTAAAGTTGAATTTAGGTTCCTTTTAGAAAGGGTGAAGGACAGGGAATTATTGGCTTTCTAAGTCGATGACCTACAAAAGTTGGGTCAGAGCTTCTGACTGGCCGGTGAACTTGTAAGAGGCCCTATAGGGTTGGAGAACATGAGGAGGGAAATATAGCTCAAGGTGTATTTCTGATGTTAAAAGAGAAAGGGCATTTGCTTATCTGGACATGATAGCAGGAACTGACACGGATGCACAAAAGAAAAGGCAAAGCACTGTTTCTCCCTCATGAAATCATTAGAAAACCATCCCAGCCACCAGACTCTATGGTAAATTTCCATGCTGCAATTTGCAATGTATTCCTCACTCTGAGTTACTGGAATTTTTCCCACATGCAATTTGCTTTGCCACTTAATGTTTGGCTGTTCAATGCAGAAGTCTCCAAGAGTCTGTGTTTCTTCTCGTTTTTCAATACTTGTGAGAACATGAGGTCTTAACTACTGTTTGGGTAATTAATTGTAAATGCACAGGAGCAGCATTATGACAGAGTTTTTACGAGTGATGGTTCTGGAATCCAAGTCCTGGGTATAATCCTGGCTCTGATACCCACCCGTGAGCCTAGAAACCCTGAGCTGTTTACTTAAACTCTCTCAGCTTTGGTTTCCCCATTTATGAAATGAAGAATTTTAGTGGTGGAAGAGTAGAAAGAATTAAACAGAGTAATTAGCAAAATGCGTGGGACCTAATAAGTATCTGATGCATGTTAAACATCATTTTAACATCATTTGGAGCTGCATATATACAGTGTAAAGCTTTAAGTAGTAAGCTCACACACATGCGCACACACACACACACGCAAATAGCCACTAGATTGTATGATATTACTGAAGAGGGTAGGACACTCAGAACTATAAACTGCACCTTGGCAAAGCCCACATGGCAGGTGCCTGAAGAAAAGGGATTAGGGAATGTGTCAAAAGTTTTCAGTATCAAAGGAATTCAAGAGGAAAGAGTTTCCAATAATAGGGAATTTGTTTAGAACAAGATGATAAATTGTGTCTCCTTATTCTGTCCCCATACTATTGAAATGACAGAAAAAAGGGGAAATAAGTAAACAGTAGGCATGGGAAGGAAAAAGTGTATCTTCATTAGACCAGCAATTCTTTAGAAATCTCCAGTAGATGGAGGATGGTTTGCGAATGAAGGAAACAACCCAATGGGTAAAAACATAGCCCAAACTATAGCGAGAAAAAGGTTTTCGAGGCAGTGAGGATTCTTCCTAACACAGCCTTAGAGTAACCCCAAAATTCAATAGGAACCAGAGAAGCCTGGGGTAATCATCAAGAGAGTTAAAAGCTCAGTTTGAAGGAGGTGTCTCTTTACTTAAACTCAGAGTGTATAGAGGCAGCACTGTTGCCCCCCCTCCCAGAAGTACAAAGTCCCCTGTAAACAAGAATAATAATCAGCCTAATGCATGCCTTTGTCATGAGTTTAGGGACTGAAATGCTGAGCAGAGCATGAATCAATTACAGAAGGCTTTCTTCGGAAGAAAGCCCTTAATGCCACTGTCAGTTCCGTGGGTCTGACACAGAAACCTGACAGAGTGGTCATTGGGCTAGAAAGTAGTTAATGTATAGCCACAGGGAGAGGTCAAGAGTGCTCATCCCTAGAAGAGAAGCTTCGGGCACCTAGTGTTCTGTCGTTAAATCTTGTCTGTCCATCACAAGCCCTCGTAAAATTAGAACCCGACTCTGCAAATAGGGATACTCACTGGGTTGGTAAAGAAGAGTCCTGCTACCTATTTCATTTTTGGTCATCAAATGGATATTTAATCATATATCCAAGAATCACTAAACACTGGAATAAAACAGAGATACCATTAAAGAAAGGGATCAACTTCAAATAAGCTCTCTACGAATTAGCACCCAGTGTTATTTAAAAGGCTGTCATATCCATTAAGAAGAGATGCGCAATGACAAAGAAGCCATCAGTATTCTTAGAAGTTATATAGATTATTACAGAAGAATGTATGGACGGAGTTGCAGGAATGACAGTGGGGTAAGTCAGGAGGGGATTCTTAAAGAGCGAAATATGAAGTTTAAAAAAAAGAATTTATGAAATAGAGTTAACAGGCTTGAAGAACAACATCTTCCAACATCTAGAGAGCAGAGAAAGTTACTACCCCCAATAGGGAACAATTGCCAAGAGCTAAAGAAATGTATCTCCAAGTTAAATCTTGAGATTATAAGGGTTTTATCAAAATCAAAACAGAATACATTGGGAAGGAGTGGGACTTTTACCTAAAAGACTTTTATTCTACCTCAGCAATTCTTGTTATGTGAGAAAAATAAAAACCCAATTTTAGCAATTTTTGACATTTTTTCCTAGCAGCCTCCTGTAATTCCTAATGAATAGAAAGTCTAAGATACATCATTAATGACAATAAATGTTTGGGTTTACCTAGCAAAGACAGAGCTCTGAACTAGGCAAAACTTACCTGTGTACAAACTAGCATGTAAAATGTCTAAATGTATCAATATGCTGTCTACAAGAGACACATCTCAAAAACGAATATATGGACGAAAATATGAAAGTAACAAAAGAAGGTAATGATAGTAAGAGATCTCAAAGTGAAAGTTATTGAATAGGTTAAAAATGATACAACATGATATACAAACTAAGTTTACATTTTTACAATAGAATAGTGTACATAATTCCAAGCTAAAATTTTGAAAACCTAAATATTTATTTTTACAAAAAATATGCTATGCAGAAGTACTCAAGAAGCAATAGAAAACGTGAATTAGAACACAGGAGTTGCAAAAGTTGCCAAAGAGATATAAGGAGACTTGCACAAGGATGTCCATCACTGCTCTATGTGTCATACTAAAGTGTTGGTCTGTCCCTCAAGAGGAGAGCGAATAAATACACTTTGGTACATTTAAGTAACACCACCATGAAGAGACAATAGATTAATGAATCACACAGATATATGCCATCAAATATATTTCAATAAAATAGTGTAATATACATGACATGTTGTCATTTGTGTAAAATATCGTAATATATGAACAATTATACACATATATCTGTTTTTGTAATTATATAAAAATGAATAAAAATTGTAACTCCCAATTTCTTAATAATGAATACATTCACTAACACAGTGGTGGAATTCAATTTTTTAATGCGTGGAGCTTAACAATATTTTCTCTTAAAAAATGTAAAGCAGAAGGATACAATGTGAAGATGTTATGGAAGATGATTAATAGACATTTTTATTATATAATTTTCTATTACTTTTTTCTGTTTGAAATATTTACAAATAAGTAATACCTATACAAAGGGAATGAATTATATATTCTTAGAATAAGTAATTCAATAAAATGACCAGATATAGGCACAACATACACAAAATTAGTATCTTTCGTAATAAGCAGTGTGATTAACAAATGTAATGAAAACTATAAGTTCATTTGCAATGGAAAAAAAAACTTGAATTATTAGTAATTACTCAAGCAGAAATTTACAACTAATAAAAAATCAACAGTTTTATGAAAAAAAAGTTATTTTGAGATGGGGAAAATTATATTGTAAAGTTTTCAATGTTCATCCAAATCTTTGCATACAATGCAACTCCAAAATTCTTTTGTTTGTTTTTGTGGAATTCAATATATTTTTCTGAACTAAATAAGAAAAAGCAATGTGCAAGGATCAAAATAATAATTTCAAAAGGATTTTATCCTTTTAGCATAATTGATAATCTCATTCTAAGGTTAGTCTGGAGGAAAAATAATAACAAAGACATTTTTGGTAAACATGCACAATGTAAGACCTGACTTATAATATAAAATACACATTTTTAGAAACAACAATAATTGAAAGAGTGTTTATGGGAACATATACATACAAATAGAATGCTGAAACAAAAGTAACAATAAAAAAGACCTATGTACTTATTGGAAAATTTCCTTTACCATGAGAAAAATAAATATCTCTTCTTGACACTATACTTAAAAATAAGTTTGTAAGAGAATAACTATAGGACCAAAACCTTATGAGTGGATGAGGGAAGATATATGATAGAGAACAAATGTGCAAGCATTCGCCTTTGATTTTACAAGATATTTTTCCATTGTAGTAAGAGAAAAGAATTAAGATACAAGAAGAATTTTAGATTCAGTGGTAGAAAAATGAGGACTCAAGGGGTACATTTTAACCACAAATGCCCTCCCTTCCCTAATCTCATATTGTATCTGATTTCAAAGGAAGCACATTCAGTCAAGATCCACAACTTTTCTCTTCAGTCATATGCAGGGGACATAAGTCTGCACTGCCATTGTCCACAGCTGAGAAGCCAAAGAGATTGTTGATCCACAAATTTATTTGTAAGCTCTAGAAGAACTAATAATTGACTACCTATGACTCAAAAGGTAATACCTGAATTGTAGCACCTTTCATTTTCCTTTTAGCCAAGTTTTGTTGTGTTTTATGCCCTCTCTCTTTCATTTTTAGTTCATTGGCTTTGACCCTGTAAGTTTACAAATTCTAACCGGCCTGAAATTCTAACCTGCCTGAAAATTACTTCAAATCTAAATCTAAAATAATAATAATAATAATAAGGTTCAAATAAGTTCAGTTGCAATTTTTTAATTGTGTGCCTTGGTGTGTGGTAATTTCAGCCTGGGACAGAAGCAGGGCTATCGAAATACGTGAAGAGAACCTGTTCCTTCTTTATGGCTGATGATGATTGGGAAGGTTGAGAAGCTTTTCAGGAGAGTGAGATCTTATGTGACTTCCAGACCAGAGAGGTTTGGATACTGTTCAGAGAAGTACTTAAACCTTGTGATGCTTATCGGTCTTCATGGGTTACCTTCACAGATCCATTCATCTCCAGTGATGGCATTCATCCTATCCAGTTTTTCTACGGGATTTCTATGGAATAAGCCCTTCTTGGTAGCATTTCTGAAATAAATAGTATGTTTGGGAATAAATACTTAGACAAAATCAAGGACGAGGGTTCCACCAAAGAGTTTTAAGGGAAGTTAGAAACATTGAGAAAGACACCACATCTTTTGAAGCTGATATCAGGTTGATTTTCTAACATGCCACTGATAATCTAGCCATTCACAAGCCCAGATACTGGATAGTAGATGGTCCAATCCAGTGGTTACTACATCTCTGCCCACTTCATGGAGATTGTCTTAAATCTTAAAAGGCATATCATAAATTGTTTGACCCAATAGCTACCCAGTAATGGGTTTTGATTTAGTCTTTTGGTTACTTTTCACACTGTGTTCCTTTTCAAAGAACCAAGAGAACCAGGCAAGTAATAACTTTCATGATCAATAACAGAAGGATAAAAGAAACATCATTGATTGAAGCTTTTTTTTTTTTTTAATTGCGGAATGGTTAAGTTTGAGGCATTTTGAGGACAAAATTCTAGAGATGCAAATTGACGGAGTCATTTGATGAACTATCCAAGTAATGAGCATCTGAAAACTTCTATTCTTCAGTCTCCAACAAAATAGTGCAGTCCAAAAGTTTGTGTAATAAATAAATTTTTTCAATTTGGTTCTGATAAACACTTGGGCAAAATAATACAGAAATATTATATCACCAGCACTCATCATAAAGTCTGAAATTATTACCTTAAAAATTCTGGTTTCTAAGACACATTCTCAAGCTATTTCCTTGAAAATAATTTAATTTGAACCTCAAATTCATCTTTCTGCTCTGTTTTTTTTAAAATCCTACCTACTCTTAAAGGCAGAATTCATGATCTGTGTTTTACATCAACTCCTCTGTAATTTCTCAAACCTACAGTAATTTCTCTCTTCTTTGACCTCTTATAATACTTATAATATACTACTCTGCAAAGAATGTTTTTAAGTACACTCTTTCTCATTACTTTTAAATAACCCCCCTCTAGACGAAAAGTTCGGGAATAATTCTCCCTTTTCACCCAAGAAACATCCTGGGCAAAACCCGTACAAAGCATATATTTCTTCATCAATTTCTGGCTGGCTTTCTAAAATGTGACCTTTGGGGCACCTGGGTGGCTCAGTCAGTTAAGCATCTGCCTTCAGCTCAGGTCATGATCCCAGGGTCCTGGGATAGAGCCCCACATTGGGCTCCCTGATCAGCAGGGAGTCTGCTTCTCCCTCTCCTGCTCCCCCTGCTTGTGCTCTCTCTTTCTCTCTGTCAAATGAATAAACAAAACCTTAAATAAAAGACTACTAAAAAAATAAAACGTGATCTTAGAATTAGAAGTCAAACCAAAAAGTGTTTTTTTCTATTTGCAAATAGATATCAAATGATGGCAAAAGACATCTCAGTGATAATATGTCAGTCTGTAGATACAGAAAATTAGATAAATTCCACAGCCTTCACTGTGACTAAGTTACTAATTGGCTTCTAGAAACAAGTCCCCAACTAAAAGCAACTTCTTATGCATGGAAATGGGGCCAACATAAGAAAAAAAAATTGAGAAGCAATGGTGGAAAGACGTTGTGTCCTGGAAATACATAATCCCCTGGATCTAGCTGAACCTGAAGTCAGTCCTGAGGTTTTGCTGCCATATGAGTAGTATTAAGCCTTTTCTCCATTAAGACATACTGGATTTGACTTTCATCACTTGAGACTGAAATTGTCCTAAATCATAGCAATCATAGAGATATGAAAAACTGAAATGTTTAATTTAAAGAATTTACCAGGGGCACCTGAGTGGCTCAGTCAGTTAAGCATCCAACTCTTGACCTTAGCTCAGGTCTTGATCTCAGGGTCATGAGTTCAAGTCCTGAATTGGGCTCCACACTGGGTGTGGAGCCTACTTAAAGAAATAAAATAAAAAATAAAAGAGTTTACCATGTTATTTTTGCAGTTAAATGCAACTAAAAAATTTTCTTTTAAACCTCCACCCTTAAGCTCTGGGTTGAAATAAAGGAGAATGAATATTTGGGCTGTACCTCTCCTCCAAACAAAGGGTAACATGGGCAGAAAAATTTGAATTATGTTAAGAAAAACATGTCATTTAAAAAGCCCTGCCTGTGCTTTCTGAGGCTCAGGGGCAAAGACCATGATTAGATGGCCTTTTGTTTGGGAAAACACTTAAAGGGGTTGGTGCTGTGCAAGGCTAACACAGGGGTTAAAGTGGGAGTAGAGTTAAACTTCTAATCAAAGCAAATAACAGAAATTTGGTTTTGGAATCAAGCAGCCAGGAAGCAGAGGAAGCAGTTTAAAGTGAGGATTTGGAAGATTAAGGCAAATGAAACCTATGAAAAGTTTCCCATGGCTGGGAAGAATTAATGGATTTGTAGGACAGGGAGATCCAGTGTTCAATTTTTTTACTTTTTTCTATAATCCACTGCATTAACTCAAAATTGAGTAAAAGGCTGTTAAATGTAAGAGACTTGCGTGTTGAGTTCTTTGGGAGAGATGAACTGAAGCGGTGTTGACCTTTGTGGGCAGAGCAGACGGAGGAGAAGAGAGGGCAACCCGAGGGCCTGGGAGCGTGTGTGGGGCACGTGAGAGGGAGGGGCGGTACAGGCACACGGACTCGCAAGGTTGCGCACTCCCCTCCTGCTCCCTCAGAAATCTTCAGAGACATTTCAAAGGATGAAGACCAATTTATTTGAGTATTAAAAGACAGAATGATTCTGGAGAGCTGGGGGACTTGGTGTGGTGGTAGGGGGCAGGAGGAAGGCATCTGTTTGGCTAAAACTGAAATTTCTCTGCTTTCTTAATTGGGGTAATAATCCCTGAATGGTGGCAGAGTATGCCACCCCCAAATATGCTATTTTATCATATTATTTGGAACGGAAGACAATGGAGAAGACGCAGATGCAAGAAAAGCTCTCTACCTATTTGCCTAAAAGCAGGACATAAATTTGTGAGGATGTCCTCCCTTTCCTCCCTACCAGGAAGGACTAAAGTTAACCCCTGGAAACAACTCTACTTAGTCCAGAGATGGCACCAGAGGAATCTACATAACAAACCTTGCTAAAGCAACCTTTATCTTCCATTAGTTTCCCCATGTATTTACCTTCCTGCAAATTTCCAACCCTCAAATCTCAAAGTTCTTTTTCTTCATCTTGTCAGTTCTCTACAAATTTCCCGTTCTTTGCGGAGATGCTATATGAGCTCAAGTGCCAACCCCCCCCCCCCTTTGAGTTCCTCATCACTGAGTACTCCCATGTGTCTGTGTGATGCACGTTGATAAATTTGTGTTTTTCTCTCGCTAATCTGTCTTTTGTCAGTCCAATTCACAAGGCCAGGGGAAAAAAGGTTGTTTCCCTTCCCTGAACCCCCAAAGCAGGACTGAGACCAATATTCAAATGCAAGTAGCTTGTTTGAGAGTGATCCCAGGAAACCAGGGCAAGAAAGGAGAAGGGCAAGGAGAAGACCAATAAGGGTGTGTTCATGGGTAGGTTACCACCATGGACAACAGCAGCTCAGTTCCACTGAGGACCCTTTGAGAGAGACTCTGTAGAACACAGTCCCCGCGAAGGTTCAGGAATCTGGGCAACCCCTGCCCCTTGTTTGTTGAAAGTGGCTCCTGGGGAATTCATTGTACTGGAACTTTCAGTCTGCCACTGTGGGTCAGGCTCCTGAAGCCGGAGGCAACTCACAGGAGAGAGAGGCCGCCCTTAAAGGAAAACAAAAAGTTGGCACGTGGAGGAATTGTTTACCACCTCAAGGAACTCCAGTGGGCTGAGGACCACAGGGTAGAAGGCCATTAACCATATCTTCTCTATCCAGTAATATTTCAAAGGCAGCAAAGGAAATTTTTTTTTCATCAGGTATTTGTACTTGTAGAAGTCCTTAGTGGTTGGAGGAGGAAATAATAGAAGACCATGTTTGAACATTCAGAAGAAAACTTCTGTATCACTCCATAAAATTCTTTACTGTGTCTATATTATTTTAAAAGTTTATGACGGTAGATTCAGAGATTCTTCACATCAACGTGCTTCTATGGACCTTCTCTTCATTTTCCTTTAGTTTTAAAAATATTCTTATGAAGTATTAATTAAATTAATTAAGAGTGAAGAAATGTTTCAATGATATGGAAAATACAAGTATAATGAATATCCATGTTAATAGCACCCAGAGTTAGCATTTCTAAAGAAACCTGATAATAACACGTGCAGTATTGTATTGCCGTATAGGTAACTAGTAAGTAGAGAATCTGAAACTCCTATGTATTGCTGGAAAGAGTAAATTTGTACTTTTTAGAGAAAACTTTGGCACAGTCTAGTAAAGTGGAAGATATATATGAAACTACTACCTAGCAATCACATCTCCAGGTGTCCGTCTTAGAGAAACTCTTGCAAATGCCTCTAAGGAAACATTTGTAAGCACCGTTTGTAACAATAAACTGCAAAATAGTATAGCTGTCTCTCCACTGATTAATAGATAAGTAAATTATTGTATTGCCAGAGTGGAAGATATTAAGTAGCACTTAGAATGCTTGCAGTAGCCTGTGGTACTCTTTTTTTTTTTTTTAAGATTTTATTTATTTATTTATTTGTTTGTTTATTTATTTATTTATTTATTTTTAGAGAGCGAGCGAGCAGGGTGAGGGGCAGAGGGAAAGGGAGACAGAGACTCTTAAGCAGACTGACTTTGAGCACGGAGCCTCAGAGCTCAATCTCATGACCCTGAGGTCATGACTTGAGCCGAAATCAAAGGTCAGAGGCTTAAGCCACTGAGCCACCCAGGCGCCCTGTGGTATTATTCTTAAATGCGCCCTTATCTGGCAACTAATGCTGATACCTATAATTTTGAGTTTTAATCTCCCCGTCCTACTGAAGTCAGATGTGACAATATGACTTGTTTTGGTCAATGAAATGTGGGCAGGAATGATTATGCCACTCCAAGCATGAGTGAAGAGCCATTGTGTGTCTGTTACCTGTTTCCTTGGCCAGGAGCACACTAGTGCCCCAGAGAGGCCAATCATTCTGTCCAGGCCCACAATAATGAGAAATGAAAGACCTAGAGCTCACAGGGCCTCTGGGTGAGACCTAGACCTGTTTATTATAAATTTAATCAGAGGAGAATGGGAAATCGTGCAGTCTTCTGTAGTGAGCCTACAAAGCCTAGAGGACCAGGCTTTATTCATTAGTATTGCAGTTACACTAACTTCTTACAGCAATGTTGCCCTTCTCCAGCTGATGAAAATTAAATATCCTTGATTAAGGAAATAGTTCCTTCTAGTAAATAAGCGTAGGCGACCTGTAGAAGGTGTTCTAGAAATCAGATCTGGGTACTAGGCCTGCCATTCAAGGTTCCGTATCCTTTAGCTTAGCCTCACTGGTCCCAAAGTGACACTGACCCAGCGGAAGCCGTTAATGTGTTGTAGCTCTTATTAAATAAAATACTTCAAACCATCAAGTCTTTGGTGTTGGTTCTAAATGACTAAGCTTGAAAAAATAGAAATAATGTATACAATACTAAGAACCACAGATGCATACGCTATTAAACCAGCCTCTGGATCTGTATGGGTGCGTCACTCCATAGGTACACTACTTTTTTTTTAAAGATTTTATTTATTTATTCGACAGAGATAGAGACAGCCAGCGAGAGAGGGAACACAAGCAGGGGGAGTGGGAGAGGAAGAAGCAGGCTCATAGCGGAGGAGCCTGATGTGGGGCTCGATCCCATAACGCCGGGATCACGCCCTGAGCCGAAGGCAGACGCTTAACCGCTGTGCCACCCAGGCGCCCCAATAGGTACACTATTTTTAAACCGAAGTCCGTACAAAAGAAGAATGTAAATGAGTTTGATGATTTTTTACAAACTGAATCAGTGCCTGCCTTGAGAAACAAAACATCACCAGCACCCCCAGAATTCCCCCCGGTAACTCCCTCCAGCACTATGCTTGCCTCACGTTCAGTCACTCTCCTGCCTCCTAGCAGCATAAATTCGCTCTGCCAGTTTTTGTACTTTGTATAAGTGGAAAAATACAGCATGCATTTTTTTCTTGTGGCTGGTTTCTTCCAGACAACGTCATGTTTATGAGATGCATCGATATCGTTGTGTGTGACCGTCGATCATTCATTCTCATTTCATTGCCTGAATTCTCATAATTTAGTTATCCATTCCATTGTTGTTGAGTTTGGGCATTGTTCAGCTTTCGGCTGTTATGAATAGCAGCTATTCTACTACGTGGCTTTTGCTCACATGTGTGCGTGTTTCTGTGGTGTGCACACTCCGGAACCCCGTCGCTGCATGCGTCGGAAGGCATGCGTACGTTCAGTATTAGTAACAGCCAGACAGTTTTCAGATGTCGCTAAACCAATCCGCACTTGGAGCAGCTGTGTACGCAAGTTCCGACTCTACACTGTAGCCGAAACTTTGTGTTTTTTATTTTCTATTGTTATTTAAGCTATTGTGGTAGATTTGTAGTGGCCTCTCGCTGTGGTTTTAATTTTATTTCCTGATGACTAATGAAGTTTCAGTATTTAGTTTTTCTCAATCAGTGTATTGGCTTTATCAGGTTTCTTGGGTATTTCTAAGCAATCTGGAGTTAGCAGATAGGGAATATCCCATGTGGGATAATGCACATTTTTGCCAGGTAAGATGCAAGGAAGGCTGAAAGAAAATTTGACGTGTGTGACATGGTCACGTAATCTTGGCATTATTTTCTAAAGACAAATCGAACATAAAAATAACCACAGCAGAACTGATATGTACCGGGCACTACTCTGGGAGTTAGGGGTAAAATAATTCAGTGATACACAAACCTTGGCCTCTGGCAACTCAGAGTATCATTGAGAAATACTCAAGTGTTAAAAAAAAAATTCAACTGAATAAATTTTAAAGATCTTATTGGCTTTAATCAATGGTGAATAAATCAGGCAACATCAGATCTAGCAGATAGAAAGGAGCTCCTAGGAGCTGTACAAAATAAAAGACTTTTGGGGTGCCTGGGTGGCTCAGTCAGTTGAGCATCCAGCTGTTGATTTCGGCTCAGGTCGTGATCTTGGGGTCAAGATCGGGCCCTATGTCAGGCTCTGTGCTCAACACAGAGTCTGGTTGTCCCTCTCCCTCTGCTCCTCTCCCTGCGTGTTCTCTCTCTCTCTCTCTTAAAGCAGACCGTTATGGCAAAGTCACTTCCTTTTAGGGGATGGCAGGGGTCTATCAAGCTGATTACCTCACTAGTACTCATCAGGTGACTCCTGATCAACTGGTTTAAGATTCCGTTTCTGGGAGAGCCGAAACTACAATTAAGTCTCAGTTTGGTGAGTGGGGCTTTAGCATCAAGTGACTCCATTTGGGGCCTGTCCTCTTGCTTGTTAATACAAGTAAAACTCAGTTACCGAGTATCTTAGTCAGTTTGGGCTGCTGTAACAAGCTACCACAGACTGAGTGACAAACAATTTATTTCCTACAGTTCTGGAAGATGGGAAGTTCATACCAAGGTGCTGGCCGATCAGTATCTAGAGAGAGACCCCTTCCTGGTTGGCAGGTGGTCATTTTCTTTTTGCACCCTCTCATGGCAGGGGATACCATCGTACTGGGGATTAGATGTCAACCTAGGAATCTCGAGGGGACACATGTAGCCCACAGCACCAAGCAACGGTAAATGTTAAACTTGCAGTATGTCCAGAGTTCTCTAAAAGCACAAAGAAGGAAGTCTTTCATTCTATGAGGGATAAATATGGATTGTGCGGGTGTGCGGGGGAGCTGGAATGACACCACGGAAGTGATAAAAAGTCATGCCTAACGTCCTTCCTTGGTAGATATGGAGGGTCTACTGATGAGATCCATGCCACTTAAGAAGTAATATGCAGTGGCCTTTGCTTTCAGAAAATTTATTATTCAAAACCCATATCCATACAATAAGCTTTTTATCAGGTTGTTATTCACATTTTTTAAAAAAAGACAATCAATTTTAAATGACCACACATTCCATTAAAAAACAAACTTCTTAGTGCCCTTAAGGTGAGAATTGTTCATGCAAGTTATCAGAATGACGTCTATTACACTAGTATTGCCTTTATTCTTAGAACATGTGTTTGCAGGCTGCAATTCTGTTTTGCTTTTCCTCCACAAATCATAATATAATTTCTATAATATCCAGATTTGCTTTCTTAAAAGTGGATTGAGAATTTAGCTACCTGCAAAGTAATAATAGTACTGAATCCTTCTATACTTCAACAGTTTTCCCGGTTTTGCCGTGGTTTAACCTACCCTTGCTTCAATTATATCATTTTCACAAACTCGTATTCATTGAATTTTCCCAACGTATTTAAATTCATTTTTGTAGAAACAGTTTTTCTCCCTTTATTTATTCCTGTCTTACCTGTGGAGTTGGGGTGGGTCACCCTCCTGGTGTGGATATGTTCACCAACCTGAAAACTCTCTGATCTGCCTACTGTTAGGTTTTTTAGGGTTTTTTTCCTTGCATAGGCACAATTATTAATTCCATTTCCAGCCGCTCTTCCCTCTCTGGAAGATCGGGAGTGAGGCTGAAAATCCAAGCTTTATTCATGGGTTGGTCTTTCTGGTGACCAGCCCTTACCCAGGAGCTATCAGGAAGCCCACCAGAGCCCCTCATTAATACAAAATATGCTCCTAGGGCTCTTAACACTGGGAATTTACAGAAGTTTTAGGAGCCCTATGTCAGGGATGGAATCAAAGACAAATATTAGAACAAGAGATGCTCCTACTGTTCTAATCACTTAGGAAACTACGAAGGTTTTGGGAGCTCTGTGCCAAAAACCAGGGGCAAAGAGCAAAGACATATATATATATATATACTTACCTCACAGAAAGGAAGAGATAGAGAAAACCATGAGGATGAAAACAATTATAGTCAAAGAGATGTAATGAAGACACTGAAAATGTGAGGGAGATTTTGGTATCCTGAGGTAGCACCCACCGCTCATCACCTCTGTCTTCATTTTCTTGCCTGCTGTATAGCTAGAAAGTCACGACTGAGCTCCCATCATGCACTTGGTAGTAACAGTGAGGATGAAAGTAATAATTAAGGATGAGCAGGAAGGTAAAAGAGACCGAGGCATTGACATCATAGAACTGCCCAGTCCTGGACTCTGGAAGAAAATTAAACCCTGATTTGATTTAACTATGATAGTGGGATGTTTGCTATATGTAGCCAAATGCAATCCCTAACTGTTACAACATGTAAGCCTCTCTTTAAGAAATCTTATTTCACAATATAACAAAGGAATTATATCAAGGTCCAGACAAGTCGTGTGGAAACAAAAGGCAGACTCCAATTAGGAAGTGAAGAGGGCAATTGAATGCATCAAATGATAAAGGTAATTAGCAGCAAGATAAAACACTGAATTAGGGTATACAATTAAAGATGTCCAAGTCGTGAGAGAAGCGAATACAATCCCAGTGGGTACACATGGATGTTGGAGCCTGTGTTCAGGGTAGCAAAAGGAAATAGACCAAAGGAAAGAGAAGAGTGTGTTGACCCGTGACGCCCACTGATTCATCCTGAAAGCACATAATTGCTGGGTCCTGTATCCTGGTCTGGGATCTCTTATCAATTAGGTGCTATCTCATTGTCCCAAAATTTTCCTCAATAACTTTTGAGATGGCAAATTATTTGAGCACATCACTTTACAATCACTTTGAATATTTAAAACTAAATTATGAGATGATGAAATTAATCAAATCCTCATAATAAGACTTTTCTTGTTAAACTTTGGAATGTCCTCTGTGTTTGTCATAAAAAGGTTTGCAGTTTTAAGAGAATCTGGCATGTTAGAGCACCTGGCAAATTTACTTTATGATTTCAGTTGGAAATGAATAATTGATTAAGAATTATGATTTTAAATTCAAAGGTGTAATAAAATTTAATTGTTTATAAACAATAACAGAATGCTTGAAAAACCTCATTCACCATGTTTATAAGTTTGAGCTTATAGATTTCAAAGAGTTACTTCAGAACTTACAGGCATTTTGCTTTAGGGAGTAAGTTTGTCCTGACATGCATTAGAAGTACTTAATTAAATTAAATATGTTTAATTGAGGATTGATTATAGTTTAAAATGTTTAAAGGCATTTAATTAAGTGAGGCTAATCATTATTAATATTTAATATGATAAACTTCAGTTAACTGAATATTTATGAATAGTGCAGTTGATTGGAGTTGTCAAAAAAAAAAGCTTTCTGTATAAAAAACAAGTTTGGAAGGATGAACTTGACATTACAAAATAACGTGGCTTTTGAACTTGCAACCTTAGTTAATGGAATATTATTTAGAACCAAAATAATTATAACAAGCTCTTTCCACACAATAGGCTTTCCTCGGACTTAATGTAACTCACATTAACATTTTTCAGTGAAGATACAGAGATAGAGTCTCAGAACAGGGTTCAGGAGAGAAGGATCAGATTTTATCTTATTCTATCTTATTTTAGTAGGGTGGAAGAAACATACACATGTTTCAAGGAAGAAGGGAAAGAAAAAGATGGCAGAGAAAAAGAGATTGAACACACACAGAAACACCCACCCCGCACCACATAATACACATACAACTTTTCTTTCCTGCACGATAGACATAAACATTCGAACCAAGAGTATTGTGTCTGAATAGGACTTTTGAGGAAGCATTGACCTATCTGCAACAGGAGGTGGCAACTTTAGTTCAACGATAAATGCGAGTTCTGATTATGGTATTTTTATGGCTGGAGCTTTACTATACTAGAAGCTGAAGAACAGGGAAATGGTTGTAATGCCCGGAACTGTTTCAGTACTTCAGGCTGACCATTCCAAGAGTCGTTTCTTAAATTCATATATTCTAAAGGTATAGAAGCATTAGGACAAATGATTTAACATTTATAGATCAAAAATATAACTTCTAATAAAAATGAAGAACTTCTAATATCATTTTAAATAGTAATATCACTTAAATGGATAAGGCACAAAGCATAGCAAAATTTACTTTATTGATTCTTATTTATATAAAGGTATATTTTCCCTATATGTGACATATCTGCTAAAAATAAAAAGATGGTAAATTAGATGGACTATATGATTAATCTAGTATCAGCTCATCACAGGGTGAGAGCCTATGTTGGTTTTTTTTTTTTTCTTTTCTGCATTTCCTTTTACTGACCCTCTGCCCTCCTTAGTCAGATGAAACCAGACTATCTCAAGGAGAATTAAGATTGTTAAAAAAAAAAAAAATAGAACAAAGAGGAGGATCCATTGTTTTGACTTCCAGCCTGGGCTCCTGAACTTGCAAAGAACAGGTGCTGGCAAGAACAGAACATTGAAGATATGGAGGAGAAGGGGATGATGGACCTGCTTCTGGCCTCTTCTCCAGATGCAATCCATGAGTTAACTGGGCCAAGAAAAAAATCATGTATGACCTTGAAACAGTGGTGCTTTAACATGTGTTAGAATTGCTTGGATGACTTGCTAAAATACAGACAGTGTGGGCCCATCCCTACAGTTTTCTGAGGTAAATCTGGGGTGGGGGTCAAGAATTTGCATTTCTAACTAATCCCCAGCTGAAGCTGATGCTGCCAGTCATGGACCTGAGAATCAGAGATTACGGAGATAAGAGAATGGCTCAGAGGCAACAAGAGGATTTGATAAATAAGCTTCCAGATGGAAGTCTTTCTTCTAGCTAGCTCTGGAAAACCCATGCAGAAGTGCGGCCAATGCATGCAGATCATCTCATAGCCAGTCAAGTAAGAATTTACATCATCCGCCCAGTGAAGAGATTCTCCAGGTCCCTGGGGGCGAGGGCCCATCAAAGTTGCCAACTACTAACCTACGGTTCTTTTAGCAAAAGTACTTGGCCCTGTTCTGAAATTTTGCTGAGTCCCAAGTAAACACTCTCTTGGGCTCCCACTGTTTTTAAGAGCTCAGTTATTTGGAAATACAAAAGCGAAGGATGGGGGCTCTTAATGAAAAGAGGTATTGATACCTATGTCATGAAGAAAGTCTTAGCACCATACTTGGATGGGACCAGATGTGTCCAATCCTCTCTCACTCTACTCCAAGATTCCTTTCACATCTTAGATATTATGATTCTTTATCTTACTTATAAATACTTTAATTTTCCTCTTTCCCTCATGCATGTTTTTCCTTATAATCTCTCCTGGTGCTTTTAGGAGACCCACCCCTCTCTGACATTAGCCAGAACCACCCAAATGTTCTGTGAGTGGAGGGTATTTAGCAGCGATTACTTCTAAAAAAAAATAAAAAATAATTGCTATTGTTTCCTACAAACACATTTCTTAACTCCTCTGTATCCTACTGCATCATCTCCTTTGATGATTATATTAGCACAGAGAAGATGCCTCTAAATACTTTTCAAGTCTAAGGTATCCAAAATAGTCCTTTGATTTTTATCCAAACGTGTTCACCAGTCTTGATCTGCAGGGAAGAGATAGCCAGCTCACTGCTGCTCCACAGATGTGAAAGAACAAGTTATGCCAGAGAAATCTCTGTGCTAGTCCATATGGAGCTAAATGTAAACACAAAGTCTATGTTTCATAACATCTCCTTCCAATCACGTGACAAACTTGGGTCTGGATGTAACATGTGAACATCAGGCATTGAGCAAATCCTGATGGCCTGTTTGGCAGTCATCACCCTGGATAAAGATTGGGAGGGAAAACAGGCCATGAGGAAGCTGTACTATGTCAGAGCTTAGCCCACCCCTTCATCAAGGCCCATGCCATGCCGTGCAACCTGCTTTCAAAGAGAGAGCCTGGTCCTGCAAAGAATCTGGAATATCTCGACTTGGAATGTATTTATGCCTCTGCACTGGGTGCATTTTCATCAGTATGACTGAAGGTGTAACCACGTTAAAGGTAAGATAAATCCTAAGATTTATGGTTCTTACACAGCCTTTTGGGGTCACTGACTGCAGTCACCATATTATCCGATCAGACCGTGCAACTAACAAAAAGTTAAAGAAACAGGGCAATGTATAATTTTTGAAATATCTTTCTTCTTTGGAAGTGTAAGAAATACTGTGAAGAGAAAGAAAAACTTTCTTGACATGGTGTCAACCACTTCCCTGTAAACACGTTTTGTATGTATACGTGTGTCTTTCTCAGAAAAGGACCTTCCAGCTAGTATGGCTGCATGACAGACCACCCAATAAAACAATAATCAAATCATTATGCTCATGAATTCTGTGAGTCAGGAATTTGAAACAATGAGGTGTTGTGTTTCTGCTCTGTGATATCTGGGACCTCAACTTGGAATTTCAAAGGCTGAGGATGACTTGATCACTGGGAGCTCGAATCATCTGAAGTCTTACTCACCTCTCTGGTAGCTGATATGGTGAGCTCTCAGCAGGGTAATTGGCCTGACGCACCTACACAGGAGCCCTTCATATGGATACTTGGGCTTTCTCACAGCATGATGGTTGTGTTCCAAGAACAGGTACCCAAAAAGAACCAGGCAGAAGCTGTATCACTTCTTATGAACTAGCATTGGAATTCACAGTGCTTCACTTTGGTCAAAAGTCACAAGCCACATTTAAGGAGAAGAAACATCGAATCTCACTTCTCAATGGGAAGAGGGTAGAAGTCTCACTGTAAGAGTGTGTGAGATGGAAAATATTTTTCTGTGATCTTTGGAAAATGCCGCCTGTCATAAAGATCATCTCAGTTCTCTGAATCAGAAGTTTTGCCATTTGGTTGATTTACTTCTCTTGTCTCAAGATTGGGACTGCTTTATTAGAACATGACATGTCTCATTCTGAAGATAGGATCCTTATTTCTATACATTAAATTGCTTTGGAAGATGTAGTTAAGATTCCACAAAATACACACTGGATATACGAGGAGGGATCTTAATAGAAGAAGAGAAAAACTTATTTTGAGTAGAAAAAAGAAGTTGACTCACTTCTGTGGCTCCAAAAGGAAAAACTTCCATGATTTTTCTGGACCTGTGGCCCATCTACTTTATCTTAGGTTAACGTGAAAAGCACAAGTAAGATGAAGAGGTCAGTTTGCAAACTGCTTTGACTGACTGCTGCTAATGTTTGAAAGAAAAATATTTTATGATCAAAGCAATTATAAAACTAGAGATGGTCCATTTGTGCCCAAGTCAGCACTACCATTATCTGATGAGCTTGGATATGTCATAGAAACTGCACAGTTTGTCCATAACAGGTTGCCTCCTGCCTCTGGTGACCCTGGACCAATCTACAGCTCTTGCCCCTCTGAAAACACTCCTCAGTTTCCCAAATTTCTAAAGACTTTGAACTTGGGGTTCCTGGGCACAGGCTTTGGTCTCGTTTGCATCTCTTTCCATCTTCCCCAACTCTACTGATAATTCTAAGGCTCCTCACCTTTCTGTGAACTTTATTAAAATGGATGTGCAGGAGTGAGCTGGGCCCCTTTCCTGAGTTGCCCTCTCCTCTTTCAGCTCCCTTGGAGATGAGACAATGTGTTAACTGAAGTAGCTACCTGTATTCAGGCCCTGCACGAACCTATTTCTCTGTTGTTTTTGGACAGTAGTCTAAGTAAACTGCCTCCAAAATATTTTTTCAGAAACTTTTGCCAATATTGCAATTTTCCACCAAAGCTTTTGAGGAAAAAAGAAAGCCTTAGTGGATTGTTCATAAAACAGCAGAAGTAATGCACCAGGCCCTTTATATATTGTATTTTATAAAATACTTATAATGTGTTATATATATATCTAAATATAATAATTGTACTTTTTCTCTTCTTCTATTAAGATATACCCTCTAACATCTAGTGTGTACCTTGAGAAATCTTAATCATGTGCTCCAAAGAAATGGAACTGTTAGCAGTAAGGTCCTATCTTCACAGTGGGACATGTCATGCCACAGGAAGGCAGTCCCAGTCTTCACATCTTTCTATATATGCCGTAAGGGGAGGCGAAATAACATCCTCATCAATGATGGCATTAAAGTCGCTTCAAGGGGCACATGCGTGGCTCATTTGGTTAAGCATCTGCCTTCGGCTCAGATCAGGATCCCAGGGTGCTGAGATCAAGCCCCACGTCGGGCTCACAGCTCAGCTGGGAGTCTGCTTCTCCCTCTCCCTCTGCCCCTCCACTCGTGCTCTCTTTCTCTCTCTCTCTCAAATAAATATAGAAAATCTTTAAATAAAAAAATAAAGTCACTTCAAGGAGAGGCTCTTCAGTGAAGAAAACTAACTTCTTCCTTGCCTTGCAGACCTATTTCAGGATATTCATCCTTGGACATTCAACGATGTCTTTGCTTTCTTTCACCTTTAATGAAGGGTGAACATTTGCACTGGGGTCTTGAGGACATAAATACTTCTATTGTCTAGAGCAGAGGTTTTCAAAATTAGGGTACATCAAAATCATTCTAGCTCTTATTAAAATGCACATTGACTCTGGGGACCCCACTTCCAGAATCATGGCTCTTTGAGCGTTACTCTCAAACTGCGATCTGTGGACCAGCAGCATTGCTAATAGCCTGGGAGCTTGTTGAAACACAAAACCTCAGGCTGTAATCTAGACACAGAAAATCAGAATCTATTTTAACAAGACCCCTAGGTGATTTGTATGCACATTTAAGATCCAGAAGCAGAAACACTCTTCTAGAAGAGTAGTTTGTAGCCATTGCTTGCTATTGTTATTTATAAGTGTAATATAGGTCATTGAACATAACTAATGTTAAAAGTAATTTCCAGGAAATTTCAATTGCACCCCTCTTTTTTTTCTTTAAGTTTATTTACTTTTTTAGTAATCTCTACAACCAACATGGGGCTCAAACTCACTACCCCAAGACCAAGAATCTCATAGTCTTCTATCTGAGCCAGCCAGGAGCCCCTCAATTACACCCATCTTAAAAAGGCAAAAAAAAAAAGTATAATGACATTATTTGAAGAATAACTACTCTAATTTTCAAAATTAATTGTTCTAATATCATAACAAGTGACTGATAATCATTTCCAATACCAGAGTCAAAACCTATAAGAGGTCAAAAGCTTTTTTTGTCCCAAACAAGAATTGGAAAATGAGGATAAACAGGACTGATTTATAAGTTGCACTCAGAATAAGAATTTACAAAAATAAGTCATCAATAAGTAAATCCCAGAAATATCTGGACGTAAGAGTATGAGTCCTGTCTAGATTACATTAATCAAATTATGGAGAAAATGAGCATCCTCATACTTACTTTTCCATTAAATGGAATATCCAATAATGTCACATGGCTAACTTAGCTGAATATACCAAAAAATAATAATAATAATCAATATTTAGTTTACGAAGACAGTTTGGAATTATCAGTCAAAATCTAAAGCCCCCCTTTTTAGGGGGCATGGGGAGGGGAGAGGGAGAGAGAGAATCTTAAGCAGGCTCCATGTCCAGCGTGGAGCCCAACAAGGGGCTTGATCTCACAACCCTGAGATCATGACATGAGCCAAAATCAAGAGTTTGATGCTTAACTGATTGAGCCACCCAGGCACCCTTAAAAACATTTTTAACACAAAACTTCTTTTGCCTGAATATGTTTTGGAATTTTAAGGAGAGTTTCAGTATAAATTCAACACAACCAACCCTTTTACAAAATTATATGTGTATATGTGTGTGTGCGTGTGTGCACATGTGTATGTATGAGTTGACAGGGTAGCGTATAACTCTAAAATTTTTGCTTTAGGAACTGAAAAGAACATTATTCAATTGCATTGACCTTACTGGATTTAAAAATATATTTAGAAAACTTCTGATTCCAGGTGGCTGCTGGACTCTCATGTATATTCCTTCTTTCACATATCTCATCAATATTACCAAAAATAAATTATTAAATAAAGTGTTAGGAAATAGAGACTCTGAAATATCTAAGAAGTTAAGAACATTTTATAACATAAAATTCATATTAAATCAGATGAAAAGTAATATCTCATAGGGCTAAAAATCTGCAATCCCATATAGATTTAAAAGTGAATTTTCCCAGAAGAATCTCATGGAGGGTATTCAAGAATAGACCTAAGATAGCAGAAAGGGGCAGAAGAGAAAGTGCTGTGGGACAACTGGACCACAGTCTCTATTTTTCTGCTATTTTTCTCCAAGAGAAAATTAAATTCTCTAAATCAATTTTCTCTACACTAACGTTTCTCAACTTTTATGTCCAGGTGAATCAGCTGAGGGTTTGTGGAAAGAGGAAGTCTGATTGACTAGGTCTGGAGTGATGCAGAGGTTGGGACTTTCTAACAATCTTCCAGGCAATGCTGTTGCTGTGCAATATTACTGCAAGGTCTATACTACAAAGATCTACACCAGCAACAACCAATTAGAAATTATAGTGGAAAAAAAAATCCCATTCAAAGTAAAAACAAAACTTCAGAGTGTCTGAAATAAGTCTAAAAATAACAAAAAAAAAAAAAGCAAAATATTTAAACTTTCACTTTAGTATTATAAAAGAAAATTTGCACAAATGGAGAGAGAGCAAAACTATGTTGATGTGTGGGACAAGGACAAAAATGCTATTTTTGTTGATAAGACCCTCTGCACTCAATGACTTGAATCACTTAACTGGGTTGAAAAATGTTCTGAATGGTTCTTTGGTGCTAACTATTAAAACAAAGAAACAGAAAATCCCTAGGGGAAAGAGACACCGTGGGAAATGTAAGTAATAATTTCCCCCATAATTTTAATTAGAATATAATTTCTTCCAGACTAGGTGGGTTATTTGACATGAGAGTGTTCTGGAAAACTTAGGCATTTCCACCCAAGATATAGCTTTCTGGATACTGATTATCAGCAATCATGGGATATCAAGAACACAGACCTGGTGCTTAGCAATATGGAAAACCATTGACTGTGGTTCAAAGAATAAATATTTGTGGGATTCACAAAATATTTATGAAAGGGCTCTCATTCCTCTACTCAGGAACCTATCCACTCCTGGCATTGAAGACTGTAAAGATTCATTTTACAAGCCCAGAAAGTAGAATAGTTTTCAAGTTCTTTTAATAAAAATATGGAAGGCCAAAGGGAAGAGGGTTATTTGGGAAGAGAAGCACAACCAAGAGCCATGACCAGAGCCGTGAAAATCTTACGTGGTGTTATGAACTGAAAGTTTATGTCCCTCCCAAACTCCTAGATTGACATCCTCAACCCCAAAGTGATAGTATTAGGAGGTAGGGTCTTTGGGAAATAATTAGGCCAAGGAGCTAGAATCCCCATGAATGGGATTAGTGCCTTTATAAAATGAACCCTAGAGAACTCTCTTATCCTCTTTCCAGCATTGGGGGATACAGTAAGAAGTCGACAGTCTACAAGCTGCAGGAGGGCACTCACCAGTACCCGGCCATGCTGGCACCCTGATCTTGAACTTTCAGTCTCCAGAACCATGAGAAATAAGTTTTTGTTGTAGCAGCCTGAGATAAGAAATATGGGGTCCTACCTGCTTATTCCCCCAGAGGCAGTGAAGAAATTGGCATCGGGTCATATTTCTTTTGTTTGGATCCTCCTTATCTTTGTATCCATAAGCTCCACATAAAGCAAAGGATTCACCATGGATGGAAACTGTTAGTTTGGAAGGACTCTGCTGTAAAAATCAAAACATTGTCAGCCATTTGGTCTCTACTAATCTTTGCCTTCAGTTTATTATAAATCTAAAACTCCAAAGAAACTGCCTGCAACCTAATTACTGTGATCACAAGAAACTTTTAGATGGTACTATATAACTTGCAAAGCACTCTTGTGTGTGTGTGTGTGTGTGTGTGTGTGTGTGTGTGTGTGTGTTCATTTGATTCATAAATGCAAAGTCTTTGAAGTTATCTTATGAGGTACCGAGGAGGGGAAGTGAGACATTGAAATAGTGACAGGATCCTTGTTTTCAAGGGTCTTGTTCATTGAAGTAGGAAAGGCAAGTACTGTCATTTAGTGTCTTTGGCAGGGGTTTTCTTCTCTTTCAACTGAACTGATCTTTCCATTGCATTTGCACTACTTACTACCTCCATTCACCCCATACCTCTCACCCCCTAGGCTGAGAGATTCACTCCTCCAAGGGCTCCTACCTCAGTTCTTTTTTCTGGCCACATCCTAAGAGCCAGCATATATTTGCTTTTTTATTTACCTTTTTCTCTTTCAAATGACTTGATTGTCAGCCTTCCCTGATTTTATCTCATTATTATTAATCTGGCTTGTAGAGGGAAAAATATCTTTTGGGGAAAAAAAAAAAAAACCCTACCTAATATATACCTGCATTACCAAAACAATGCTGTATTTGGGGTTAGGCATTCTATAAAAGATGTCAATTTTTGTGAAAATAACATTTCAGAATTAGGGGACAATATAAAGGGGACCAAATAAGAGATTTCAGCTGTGCATTTGATGAAACAGGCACACCCCACACATTTTCTTAGATGAGCCTTTGCCCATACACCATCTTGAAAAAAGGCTTACTGCACATGCTAGAAATCAGGACAGAGAATGTGGTTACAAGAACAACAGACCGAAAAAGGCAGTGTGTTTGTGGTATCAAGGTATCAAGATTTGCATTTCTTATCCAAGAAAGAAAAAAAATTAAATTTGAAATTGTGTATCATACCACTCTTGTGTTATTGGTAATATTTGTATATGGATAATAGCCATAGGTAACCTAGAGTAATAATAAATAGGTTTCCTAAATTAGAAAATTAATTATTGCTATTGCAGTTTTAATAGCTAATGGCATTTCTGATTCCGAACTGAACAGAAATGGTGCTTAGAATATCACCAGCTGGGCTATAGATATAATATTTTTAAATTTCTATGTGATATTTTCTGAAGAACTAGCTCGGAGAAAATAATTTTATCAATACTATTATATTGGTATAAATATTAATATTTATATTATAATTATTATATATTCATAATATTAGTATTTATACCAGTTAAGTCATGTTCATGTTTTAGTCATTCCTACAGGGAGGGGAATTGGGGGAGTAAATGATAAGTAGCTACAGAGCGAACTGAAGCCTGAAGGAGGCATTTTCAAGGTAACTGGGTCTATTCACACTGAAATGGATTTGGGGGGAAATGGACTGTGAACAAACCATTTGTCCATTGGAAAGTCATTGAGATTTACATCATTCTATGAGCCAGATGCTCTGTCCTAATCAAACTATATAAAGAAAAACACAACAGAGATCCCTTAGAGACCTCTGGGCAAAAACCCATTGGTTCCACCTTGAATGTGATTGCTGTAAACCTCCTGAGCCATCTTCAGTATTCCAGGGACATATTTAACCTCTGCTCAAGATTTTGCCTGACTTTACTCTGACTTTCTAGGAAATACTCTGGTTTTACTCTTTGAACAAGCCAATAAATCTCAGATAATATCATGGGACTCGGATTCACAAATGTCTCTAATACCTTGGTTACAAAACTGTATGTCAAGGGGTAACATTGCTTCTCTTTGAGATTATTTTCCTTTCCCTTGCCTGAGGGATTTATTCTGTATATTCTATCAGTCCAAGGAATTCACTTGTTTTTTTTCCCCCAGGTATATTATCTATTTTTTATTTTAATTCCAGTATAGTTAACATAGAGTGTTCTATTAGTTTCAGGTGTACAATATAGTAATTCAGCAATTCTGTGTATTACTCAGTGCTCCTCATGATAAGTGTACTCTTAATCCTTTTCACCTTTTTCACCCATCCCCTGTCCCCCCTCCCTTCTGGTAATCATCAGTTTGTTTTCTGTAGTTAACAATCTGATTATTTGGTTTGTCTCTTTTTTCTTCATTCCTTTTTTCCTTAAATTCCACGTATCAGTGAAATCACATAGTATTTGTCTTTCTCTGACTGACTTATTTCACTTAGTATTATACTCTCTAGCACCATGCATGTTGTTGCAAATGGCAAGAACTCATTCTTTTTTTTTTTTTTAAGATTTATTTATTTATTTATTTATTTATTTATTTGACAGAGAGAGACAGCCAGCAAGAGAGGGAACACAAGCAGGGGGAGTGGGAGAGGAAGAAGCAGGCTCCCAGCACAGGAGCCTGATGCGGGGCTCGATCCCAGAACGCTGGGATCACGCCCTGAGCTGAAGGCAGACGCTTAACGACTGAGCCACCCAGGCACCCCCAGAACTCATTCTTTTTTATGACAACAATATTCCATTGTGTATATATATACACCACATCTTTATCCATTCATCTGTCAATCAACACTTGGGCTGTTTCCATAATTTGACTATTACAAACAATGCTGCAATAAACATAAGGGTGCATGTATCTTTTTGAATTAGTGTTTTTGTATTCTTGGGATAAATAACCAGTAGTGCGATTACTGGATCACATGGTAGTTCTATTTTTAACTTTTTTGTGGAACCTCCATACTGTACTCCACAGGAGCTGCACTAGTTTGCATTCCCACCAACAGCACGTGAGGGTTCCTTTTTCTCCACATCCTCACCAATATTCGTTGTTTCTTGTGTTTTTCATTTTACCTTTCTGACACGTAGGAGGGGATATCTCATTGTAGTTTTGATTTGCATTTCTCTGATGGTGAGTGATGTTGAGCATCTTTTTATGTGTCTGTTGGCCATCTCGATGTCTTCTTTGGAGATATGTCTATTTATGTCCTCTGCCTATTTTTAATTTTTAAAAAATTTTTAAAGATTTTATTTATTTGAGAGAGAGCACAAGCAGAGGGAGAGGCAGAGGGAGAAGCAGACTCCCTGCTGAGTGGGGAGTCTGATGTGGGGTTTGATCCTGGGATTCCTGAGCCAAAGGCAGACATTTAACCAAATGAGCTACTCAGGCACCCCCTCTGCCTGTTTTTTATTTGATTGTTTGTTTTTTTGGTGTTGGGTTGTACAAGTTCTTTACATATATTTGATACTAACGCCTTATCAGATATGTCATTTTCAAATATCTTCTCCCATTCAGTAAGTTGTCTTTGAGTTTTGTTGATTGTTTCCTGTGCTGTGCAGAAGCTTTTTATTTTGATGTAGTCCCAATAGTTTATTTTTGCTTTGGTTTTCCTTGCTTCAGGAGACATATCTAGAAAAATGTTGCTACAGCTGTTGTCAGAGAAATTATTGTCTGTGTTTTTTTCTAAGATTTTTATGGTTGCTGGTCTCACATTTAGGTCCTTAATCCATTTGGAGTTTATTTTTATGTACAGTATAAGAAAGTGGTCGAGTTTCATTCTCTTCCATGTAGCTGTCCAGTTTTCCCAACACCACTTGTTAAAGGGACTGTTTCCCATAGGATATTCTTGCCTCATTTTTTGAAGATTAATTGACTATATAACCTTGGGTTCATTTGTGGGCTGTCTGTTCTATTCTGTTGATCTGAGTGTCTATTTTTGTGCCAGTATCATACTGTTTTGATTACTATAGCTTTGTAATATATCTTGAAGTCTGGGATTGTGATACCCTCAGTTTTGTTTTTCCTTTTCAAGAGTACTTTGGCTATTTCGGTCTTTTGAGGTTCCATACAAATGTTAGGACTATTTGTTCTAGGTTTGTGAAAAATGCTATTAGTATTTTGATAGGGATTGCATTAAATCTGTGGATTGCTTTGGGTGGTACGGACATTTTAATGATATTTGTTCTTCCAGTCCATGAACATGGAATATCTTGCCATTCGTTTGTGTTGTCTTCAAATTCTTTCACCAGTGGTTTATAGTTTTTAGAGTATATATCTTTCACCTCCTTAGTGAAGTTTTTTCCTAAGTATTTTATAATTTTTGGTGCAGTTATAAATGAGATTGTTTTCCTAATTTCTCTTTCTGCTACTTTATTATTAGCATATAGAAATGCAGTGGATTTCTGTATATTGATTTTTGTATCCTGCAACCTTACTGAATTCATTGATTAGTTCTAGTAATTTTTTGGTAGATTCATTTGGGTTTTCTATATATAGTATCATTTCATCTGCAAATAGTGACAGTTTTTCCTTCTTCCTTACAAATATGGATGCCTTTATTTCTTTTTCTTGTCTGATTGCTATGGCTAGGACTTCCAATACTATGTTGAATATAAGTAGTGAGAGTGGACATCCTTGTCTTATCCCTGATCTTCAGGGGGAAAGCTTTCAGTTTTTCACCATTAAGTATTATGTTAGCTGTGGGTTTTTCATATGTGGCCTTTTTATATTAGGTATGTTTGAGGGTTTTATCATGACTAGGTGTACTTTGGCTAATGCTTTTTCTGCATCTGTTGAAATGATCATACGGTTTCTCTTATTGAGGTCATGTATTATGTTGATTGATTTGTGAATATTGAACCACTCTTGCAGCCCTGGAATAAATCCTGCTTTATCGTGGTGAATCATTTCTGTAATGTATTGTTGGATTCAGTTTGCTATTATTTTATTGAGGATTTTTGCATCTGTATTAATCAGAGATATTGGCCTGTAGTTCTCTTTTTTTGTAGTGTCTGTATCTTGTTTTGATATCATGGTAATGCTGGCCTCATAGGATGAATTTGGAAGCTTTCCTCCCTCTTCTGTTTTTTTGAGATAGTTTGAGAAGAATAGATATTAACTCTTCTTTAAATGTTAGGTAGAATTTGCCTGTGAAACTGTCTGGTCTTGGACTTTTTTTTATTGAGAGTTTTTTGATTACTGATTCAATTTCATTGCTGGTGATTGGTCTGTTCAAATTTTCTACTTCTTCCTGAATCAGTTTTGGGAAGTTATATGTTTCTAGGAATTTATCCATTTCTTCTAGGTTGTCCAATTTGTTGGCATATAATTTGTCATAATATTCTCTTACAATCCATTGTGTTACTGTGGTGTCAGTTGTTATTTTTCCTCTTTCATTTCTTGATTTTGTTTATTTTACTCTTTCTCTCTCTTTCTTTTTTTTTTTTATGAACGTGGTTAAAGGTTTGTCAATTTTGTTGATTTTTTCAAAGCACCAACTGTTTTCATGATCTATTGGTTTTTTTTTTTTTTTTTTTTTTTTAGTTTCTATTTCTTTCTGCTCTAATTTTTATTATTTCCTTCTTTCTACTGATTTGGGGTTTTGTTTGTTCTTCTTTCTCTACCTCCTGTAGGTGTAAGGTTGGGTTGTTTATTGGAGTTTTTTGTTTTGTTTTGTTGTTTTGTTTTCTTCTTTAGGTAGGTCTCTATTGCTGTTTTGTTTTCTTCTTTAGGTAGGTCTCTATTGCTGTAAACTTCCATTTTAGAACAGACAATTTGCTGCATTCCAAAAAATTTGGACCATTATATTTTCATTTTCATTTTTCTCCACATTTTTTAAATTTCTTCTTTAATTTCCTGGTTAACCCATTCATTGTTTAGTAGCATGTTATTTAACCTCCATGTATTTGTGTTCTTTCCAGATTTTTTTCTTGTGGTTGATTTCTAGTTTCATAGCATTGTGGTCAGAAAAGACGCATGGAATGATTTCAGTCTTTTTGAATTTGTTGAGATTTGTTTTGTGGCCTAATATGTGACCTATTCCAGATAATGTTTCATGTGTGCTTGAAAAGACTCTGTATTCTGCTGTGTTAGGATGGAATGATCTAAATATATCTGTTAGATCCATCTGGTCCAATGTGTCATCAAATCCACTGGTTCCTTGTTTTCTGTTTGGTTCATCTCTCCTTTGATGTAAGTAGGCTGTTAAAGTTCCCCTACCCCCTACTATTATTGTATTACTATCGGTTACTTCCTTTATGTTTGTTATTAGCTGCTTTATGTGTTTGGGTTCTCCCACGTTGGGTGCATAAACATTTACAATTGTTATATCTTCTTATTGGATTTTTCTCTTTATGAAATATATAGTGTCCTTCTTTGTCTCTTGGTACAGTCTTTGTTTTAAAGCCTGTTTTGTCTGATGTCAGTATTGCTACCCTGGCTTTCTTTTCACATACATTTGCATGATAAATTCTTTTCCATCCCTTCACTTTCAATCTTCATGTGTCTTTAGGTCTAAAATTAGTCTATTGTAGGCATCATATAGATAGGTCTTTCTTTTTTATCCACTTTGTCGCCCTATGTATTTTGATTGGAGCATTTAGTCCATTCCATTTGAAGTAATTATTGATAGGTATGTACTTATTGACATTTTGTTACTTGTTTTATGGGGTTTTTTTAGTTCTTCTCTTTTCCTCTCTTCTCTTGCTCTCTTTTCTCATGGTTTGCTGGTGTTCTTTAGTGATATACTTGGATTCCTTTCCCTTTATTTTTTGCATATCTATTAATGGGTTTTGACTGTGGTTACTATTAGGTTTATATATAACAACTTATTCATATAGCAGTCTATTCTAAGTAGATGGTGGCTTTAGTTTGAACCCATTCTTTACTCCTTCCCCTGCCCGTGTTTTAGGTATTGGGTGTCATAATTTACATCCTTTTATTTTGTAAATCCCTTGGCTGATTATTATAAATATACTTAATTTTACTGTTGTTGTGCTTCCTACTTTTCTTACTCCTACTTAATTGTCTTTCCTTTTCACTCAGAATCCCTTTAGTATTTCTTATAGGGCTGCTTTAGTGGTCATGAATTCCTTTAATTTTTATTTGTCTGGGAAACTCTTTATCTCTCCTTCTATTCTTAATGATAGCTTTGCTGGAAAGAGTATTCTTGGCTGCAGGATTTTTTTTTTTTCTTTCAACACTTGAATGTGTCATGCCACTCTCTTTGGATCTGCAAAATTTCTGCTGAAAAATAAGCTAATACCCTTATGGGTTTTCTCTTATATGCAACTGTTTTCTTTTCTCTTGCTACTTTTAAAATTCTCACTTTATCGTTGCTTTTTTCCATTTTAATTACTGTGTGTTTTGGTGTGGACCTCCTTGGGTTGATTTTGTTGGTGTCTCTCTGTGTTTCCTCTATCTGGATTTCTCTTTCCTTCCATAGAATAAGGAAGTTTTCAGCTATTATTTCTCCAAGTAAACTTTCTGCCCTCTTTCCTCTCTTTTCTTTTTCTGGGATCTCTATAATGCAAATGTTATTACACTTGATGGTGTCACTGAGTTCCCTAACTCTTTTCTTTTTCTGGGACCTCAATAATGCCAATGTTATTACACTTGATGGTGTCACTGAGTTCCCTAAATCTATTTTCACTTTTTTTTTTCTTTTATTCAGCTTAATTGCTTTCCATTACTCTGTCCTTCATGTCACAGATCTATTCTTTTGCTTTTTCTAGTCTACTATCTATTCCATCTAGTATGTTTTTAGTTTCAGTTATTGAGTTCTTCAACTCTGATTAGTTCTTTTTTATGTCTTAGGTCTCTTTGTTAAGAATCTCACTGAGGTCATCCACTCTTTTTTCAAGTCCAGTGAGTATCTTTGTGACCATTACTTTTTTTCTCAAGTCCAGCGAGTATTTTTATGACCATTACTTTAAATTCTCTATCAGGCATATTATTTATCTCCATTTCATTTAGCTCTCTTGCTGTGATTTTGTCCTGTTTTTTCATTTGGGACATATTCGTCTGTCTCTTATTTTGTCTAACTCTCTTTTTCTGTTTCTCTGTGCTAGGAATGTCAGCTATATCTCTAGCTCTTGAAAGTCGTGGCTTTATGAAGAAGATGTTCTTCAGTGCCCTGCAGTGCAATGTTGTCTGTTCATAAGAACCTAGTGTGTCAGGGGTATCTCCTATGTGTGTTGCATGTGCCCTGCTGTTGTGGTTAAGCCACTTTTTCCTTCAGTCCAGTCCTCTTCAATGGCTCTCTTTGCCTGTTGTGGGCAAGGTTTGATCCCTGTGTTGTTAGTGGGCCGGTGTGGGGCCATCTTGTTCTTGAGTTGAGTCAGACCAAGCATTTGCCAGAGATGCAGTAGCACTGAACTGCAGGGCACTTTCCCTGTGTTGTCCATTGAAAAGCTTTCATTGGTGGGAAGGGCCTGCAGTCAGACCAAATGTCTGTCCTCAGTCGACTGCTGGGGTCACAGTCTGACTGGTGTGTGTGTATCTTCTCCTCTCCCTGAGGCAGGAGTTACATTGAGGTGGTGCTGGCTCCTGTTGGCACTGCTTGCACACTGCCAGGCATGTGATACCACTTTGAATGGGCTCCAGCCAAGGGCATATTGAAAGGAATGGATCCACAGGGGTGGGGTGTGTGATGCCTACAAATCCACACTGGTCCACTGCAGAAGGGGACCTGCAGCCACCCGAAACTGATGGCCAGGTGGGAGGGGTGGATCCACAGAAGTATTCAGGGGCAGGATGTGCAGTGTTAACAAGGTTTACACTGGTCTGCTGTTTTAGGAGACCTGGCATGGAGGTCTGGCTGGAGGGAACAGGTCTGCAGGAGAACATAGGGGCAGAGAACAGTGTTAGCAAGCTAGGTGGAGTGTTGACACTGTGCTGGTTCCTGCAAGTATCCCTGTGTCTAGACTGGGGGAGCAAAGGAGGGAAATGGTGCTTGCCAACAGAAGTCTCCCCATGGTCCATGCCCCCTAGCACATGCTCTGAGATTACTAAGCACACCTCCCTTTTGTATACCCCAGGCAATTTTTAAACTGCTGCTTCTATGCTCTATCTCAGCAAGACTGTTTCTTGTGCTGTCTCTTTGAGAGTGGGGACTCTGTTTCCTTTCACCCTCTGGGCTCACCCAGAGTTGAGCCCACTGATTTTTAAAGTTCCAGGTGTTAAGCCCTACTGAGTATTAGAACTCCCAAAATTCAACCCCTCTGGTTTTCAAAGCCAAATGTTATGGGGATTTGTTTTCCCCATGTGGGTTTCCTGTGCCTGGGGTGCCTGGCGTGAGGGTGTGTTTCTCTCCCCTCTCCTTGCCTGAGGTGTCCTTCCTTCTCTCAGACAATGCCATGGGTCCATTTATCTCCTGACCACTTCTCTGCCCTTCCTACCCTCTTCCTCTTCTCTATTTTAGCTGTGGAGAGTCTGTTCTGGCAGTTTAGGGGTCGTTTTCTGGGTTATTTACACTGGCGTGAATGTTATATAGTTGTATTTGTGGGACAGAGTGAACTTGGGGTCCTCCTACTCTGCCATCTTCCCCAGAAGTCTGAGGACTTCACTGTTTCAGAATCATCAGGGACAAAGAAACTTGAGTTGGAAAGAACTATTCACGTCAGTTCAATTTAATTAACCAAATTGTACCATCTGTGTGACAGAAAAATCTTCTAGGTTCTTGGGATGTGGGAGTAATCAAGCAGACATGATCCATTATGGATTTTAAAAGTACATCAACTTAAATATTATGTTCTTCAACATTCTCATTATTTACAGGGAAAACTAGAATTCAGAGAGCTTAATAACTATCTTTTTATAATTCTCTATCATCAAGTGCTTTTATTGGGTATAAGAAAAAATTGTCTCAAGTAGGAAAGAAGAGCAGAAATCAAAACCTGTCAATCAGAAATCCAGATACACTTACATGGTAAAGCATGAAACCACAATCTGTTTCCAGCCCTTCGCTAGCCCAGCCACTTATCTTTTGCAGCTTCACTTTATCTCCTAGAAAATTGGTATAATAAAACTTGATCTCTCTATTCTTCATGGTGTTGTTGAAGGAACATCATCATGACCTATGATCAAAACTATTGGACCTCTTAGATCACAGATAACTTGTATAATTTTAAAGAAGAAATAGTAGCTGTTATCTTACTGTGTTTAGTGAACACAGGATTGCATTATTTTCAATCTAAAATGATTGGATAGGATGCACATAGGATATAGTTTATAACTTTCCATCCTCTCCACAGAGCAAGTTAGCAATTATTTAAATGTTACTGAAGGATTTTTCTCGAGGGCAAAATAAATAAAGTGCTCTGCAACTCATCAGTATTTTTATATTTCACAGGACGAACGACATGTTATAATTAATTCTTACAGTGTATGTTCTAAAAGTACAAAGATTTGGGGATTTTTGTTTAAATAAGAAACAAAAAATATGGTAGGGGAAAGGAGTGGAAAGGCAGCATAATGGACATATGTGGACAACTGTAAACTTTTAGATGGGACTTGATGTACTAATGTCTGATAATAAAATCCTCTAGTAGCCATGCGCAGACGGCAGGTGTCTTTGCTGCCCTGACATATAGTACATGTGACTCTAGACCTGAAAGTAACTAGGAAAGGCCTAATCATGTCTGGTGCCTCAGACACGTGCCTCTGACTAAAATTTCCATAGACTTGGAAGGAAGATAGCCATGCAGAATTTCTTTGTAACTTCATTGTTCTGTCAAAGGTTGATTTTTACCATACCTGAGATCATCAGTTCAGCTCTTTTCTTTATTCATAAATGGTGATAGCAGAAGAAGAAACAAGTGCCTTCCATCCCAGACTAGATCAGTTCTGTCCTCTGTCAGTGTCTTCATCATCCTTCATAGAGTGTGAAGGGATACTCTTCCATATCATTGCTGGCAGTAGGCTTATGCTCTTAGGCAGCATAATCAACACTCATTCTAATTTTTACTATAAACTTATATGAAATAGGCATAACAACCGACTTCTTTCTTTATGGATGTGGAAACTTAGAGTCAAAGAGATTACCTGACATCTTTAAGGTCACTCCATCAGTTAGCATTGGGTCTGATTTAAAACACGTGACTCTCTGTACCTATCTTAATGCTCATTCCTCTCAGCTTGTGGTTCCCAGTGTGAGGTCCCCAGACAAGTAGCAGCAGCATCACCTTTGAACTTGCTAGATCCCACCCTCTAGTAGGTAGGCTAATGGCCTCACAAAGATGTTTACATCCTAATCCCATGAACCTGTGATTATGTCACCTTACATGACAAAAGGGATTTTGCAGATGTGATTAAGTTAAGACTCTTGAGATGGGAAGATTAGTCTGGGTAATCTCGGTTGGCCCAATGTAATCACAGGGGTCTTAATAAGAGGGGGTCAGGAGGATCAGAGTGAGAGGAGATATGACAGAAGCAGGGGTCAGAGTGATGCAAGGGAATACAGTTGGCCTCTAGGAAGTGGAACAGGCAAGGAAACAGGTACTCCCTAAAGCCTCCAGAAGGAATAAACCCTGCCGACCCATTTTGGACTTCTCACCTTCATAAACAGTAAGATAATCATTTGTGTTGCTGTAAGCCCTGAAATTTAAGGTAATTTCTTATAAAAGGAGTGGGAAATTACTACACATGATGGTGGGGCTCAGCGTCCTGTGTTTTAACAAGCCTCACAGGTAACTTTGATGCGTGGCAAAGTTTGAGAACCACCGCCTTATACCATTGAGTAATAATTTTAATGTGCCAATAAGGTTTATACTCCATTAGGAAGAGTTTTTCAATGGGATTGATCCATGGAATTAAAAAAGCAAAAGTGGAAAGAGAACTCTGAAAAGGCTCAAGGGCAATCAGAAGAGACAAGAAACGAGGAGCCCATTTCGCAGATAGAGAACATAGAGAGCAAACAGAGAAAGAATCCCCTTAGATGTGGAGGTGAAGAAAGTTGTCCAGGCAGTGCAGCGATGCTGAGGTGCAGGAGAAATGGGACTGAGTGAGGACAACCAACTCGGCTGAGTAGTGTGGCCCTGCAGATTTGCTGTAGGTCTTTATTTCAACATCTGTGAAACAAAAGAAACCAAACTCATGGCTTGTAAGATCTCCAGTAGTCAAAGAACTACTATTTCTTAACATGGAATCCATGGAAAGATGCCTGGAGACACAGATTAAAAAAAAAAAAAATCTTGATTTTTTATTAAACTCTAAAATTGAAATATAATTGAAATATAACATTTCCTTCAATTATGAATGTAAGTAATAAACCATAATAGTAATGGCAGAAACTGTTACTTAGTCATCAATAGAAACCACAGATATTTTTCTATTACATCACAGTTATTGCAGATGTTGCTTAATATCATTTTCACTCATCACTACTTTAAAATTATGGTAGTAATTAGATGTGCCACTGGATCCTTATTTACAGTGTTGGTAATACAAAAATATATCAGTTTATCACAAAGTTATCTTTTTACATTTATATAACTGTCTTTCAAAAGCTTATTTTATTAGCTATATACACATGTGTATGTGTATGTATATGTATATACATACATTATATACATTACATATGATACATTTAAAATCCTTTCCCTGGAGTGCCTGGGTGGCTCAGTCGGTTAAGCATCTGCCTTCGGCTCAGGTCATGATCCCAGGGTCCTGGGATCGAGTCCCACATCAAGCTCCTTGCTCAGCAGGGAGCCTGCTTCTCCCTCTGCCTGCCACTCCCCCTGCTTGTGCTCGCTCGCTCTCTCTCTCTCTGACAAATAAATAAATAAAATCTTTTAAAAAATAATAAATAAATAAATAAATAAATAAATAAATAAATAAATAAATAAAACGCTTTCCTAAGAACATTTTATAGGCTCCACCAGACTGCCCAAAAGATTCACTGCAAGAAAACAAATGACAAACCCTTGATATCATGTGTGCCTCATAATGTGATATGATATAAATAAGACAGGTATCCCTCTAACACACTTATAAATAATGAAACGGAGAAAAGGAAGGTAAAATCTCATTTAACGTCACATAACGACTACATATATAAGCCCAGGGCCGTAGATCTCTTTTCTGTTCTCTCACACATCCACCTGGGCGTCTCTGACACCAGGTGCCAAACTGGTACCATTTCTGCCTAGTCGCCTATCTTTAAAGTCCCACTTTGCTTTTGAGTTATACCGATCTATAATCTCAAAAACTTGAGGAACGCATTCAAGAGCCTTGAGAACCAGGCTCTTCCAAATTTCTGTTCTTCCTCTGTTGCACTGGCTTCAAAGTTAATTAATGGTTTGGATAATCCCACAGAATAAGCTTACCTCTCAGTTAAGGACCAGGGAGAAAGGGAAATAGCAAACACTGACATACGCAATACAACAATTGAAAAGAAGGCTTTGAAATAGGATACAGTCTTCTGAACAGCTTCCCAGAGTATATTTGTTCCTATCACACTGTATGGTTGGAGGGGACTTTGAAGTCCACATTCAATACTGCAACTGTTTGAATGTGGTGCAACAAGATAGTCTATGAAATTAGGGTAGGTGGATGCATTAGCCTCATGGATACCCAGTGATAGATGAACCATGCATGCTTGGGAGTTCAGAGTTAGTTCAAATGCTCCTCCAAAATGTTATCTGTTCATCCAGAATTTATCCAAACGATCTGAATTTCTTCACCATCCAAAATCCAGCTGACACTCGTGTGAGGATTTACTTTCCCATGAGATCTCTCTTTCTACCCTCAGCCAGAAATACTCCACACACTTTCTCAAGGTCATACAGCTGACAGGTCCCAAATGGACTGGAAAACAAAAACAGACGTAAAAGTAAATAGCAATAAATTCAATGTGGACTCTAGTTACGGAGAATTAACTTTTTGTGCGAATACTGCAGGTCTTTGCATATGGTTCTTTGTTAACATCTGTAAGGGATGCTACAGGTGTGACTGCTTTAATGTGCTAGTACTGGAGGATAATAAAGCCTTACTCATTCTTGCTTGTCTTGTCCAAAATCTAGATTCTACCATGAAATAGCAAAATGGGAGAGGTAGAGGGGGATGAAGAAAGAACTGCAAAAGTGATTAAGGCCTAAGGATGTAAATCTAGAGGGAATGACTCAAAGCACAAAGACTATTCATCATAGAGAAGAAAAAAACTGAGGGTAGCTGAGTAACACGATACATTAGAGTAAGTGAAATAAAACAAAGATGAAAAAATACCCCGGACAAGGATAGAGATCAACTTTGGTTCATTTACTCTGAGATCAAAACCAAAGGAAAACATTGTAGCTGCTCTGAGAAAAATACTGATCTTCAACTTGTTCAATTTCAAGGTGAATTACTATGGGAAAGTGTGTAATCTCCTCTCTGAAAATCTTGGTCGAAATATTATTTTCCACCTAACATCATTCCCATGCCTCTGTCTTGATTGAAGGAGACAAGTAGATTTTTTCAAGCTCTTTTCCCGTTAATGAATCCTGATGTTCTCTGTGTTATCCTATAGTAAGAATAAATGCGATCATCAAGAAACTTTGCTTACAGAAATTATCATGTTCAAAGAAGTATTCTGTTGAGAAATCATGATCTATAATGGGTATCCCCACTAGTGATGGCTGAAAACTTTTGCACCAGGAAAGGGGTATAGTGACCCCCAAATATTTTCTCAGACCAACCTTTCAATTCACTGAAGTGGATTGAAAGTTAAAACTAAAAGTTAAAACTTTTAGTTTTAACATAAAATGTGACATACCTTCCATATGCCTGTCTTATTGAGAGACTTTAAAATGACATTGGAGACGTGATATAACATCGATAGTTAATGTTCAGTTGTTCCACAAATATCTGTGAGCTTCTCCATATTTCATAGCCCTGTTGCTCTTCCATGGGACCATGTGGCTGATTCTGATTCCCATGGGGGGAAAAAACTATGAGAAATTTTGTATCCTTTGGGTAGATACCTAGTAGTACAATTGCTGGATGGTAGGGTAGTTCTATTTTTAACTTTTTGAGGAGTCTCCATGTTGTTTTCCACGGTGGCTGCACCGGTTTGCATTCCCACTAACAGTGTCAAAGGGTTCTCCTTTCTCTGCATGTTCTCCAACAGCCTTTGTTTCTTGTGTTGTTAATTCACTCTGGTGTTTATAGCAGCGTTATCAATGATAGCCAAATTATAGAAAGAGCCCAAATGTTCATCGACTCATGAAAGGATAAGGAAGATGTGGTATATATATACAGTGGAATATAATTCAGCCATAAAAAAAAGAATGAAATCTTGCCCTTTGCAACAACATGGATGGAGCTAGAGAATATTATGTTAAGTGAAATAAGTCTGTCATAGAAAGACAAATATCATATGATTTCACTCATATGTGGAGTTTAAGAAACAAAGCAAATGAACATGGGGGGGGAAAGAGAGGCAAATCAAGAAACAGACTCTTAACTATAGAGAACAAACAAATGGTTCCTGGAAGGGAGGTGGGCAGGGAAGATGGGTTAAATAGGTGAAGGGGAATTAAGGAGGACATTCCTGGTGAGCACCGGTATTGTATATAAGTGATGAATCATTACATTCTACACCTAAAACTAATACTGCACTGTAAGTTACGTAGCTGGGATTTAAATAAAAACTTGGGTTAAAAAAGGGAAAAAAAATAAAATTCAAAAAATAAAGATAAATAAGAATTCTTATCTAGCAGAGATGATAATAATAATAATAACTATGAAAAAGCAATGGGTCTCATTTTCAGGTCAAAATATAGAAGAAGAGGTGTATTTCTTTTTTTTTTTAAGATTTTATTTATTTATTTATTTATTTATTTATTTATTTATTTATTTGAGAGAGAGAGAGAGAGACAGAGATAGCAAGAGAGAGCATAAGCCGGGAGGTAAGGGGTAAGCATGCTCTTCACTGAGCAGGGAGCCTGACACGAACTTGATCCCAGGACTCTGGGATCACGACCTGAGCACAAGGCAGACACGTAACTGACTGAGCCACCCAGGCACCTGGAGGTGTAATTTGTTTCATGTGTCTCTTCCATGTGGCTGTGCTTCATGTAGGGCCTGCGTGCTATACCTTTGGGAGAGGGATGCCTATTGCATGACCTAATCGTCAGAGCTGCACTGTTCTTGGCACAAACAGTAAATGGAATTTGAAGAGTTAAGCATTGGCCATCTGTCCTAATGGTTATGTTAGTGCTGGAAATGATAGTTAAGATAAAACATTTCTACTCTACTTTCTGTTCTCACGATAGCCATCCTTGAAAAACATCACAGTGTTTTGGCTAAGGGCAAGGAGCTGCTCTTTTATCTATCGATTTATAGAAGCTTGAAATCATCTATCAGTCATAGCCCTACATACTGATTACAATTACCACCGAGATTTCTTTTTTAATTTTTAAAAATTAAAAAAAAAATCACATAATATATTTAAATACTTATAAGGCAGTCCATAGGAAAACACACACACACACATACACAAATAGATTCCTAAATTTATCTAGCATTAAGGAAATAGTGATGTTATTAATACATTTTTAGCATTTTTTTCTATTTACGTGTTATATAAACTCGTTTAGGCACAGGATCACTGTGGACATGTGCACACACAAACACTAGTTAGCGATTCTATTACTTTATATAACAAACATTTCAGTAGACCTTACTATGGAATTAAAAGAATGGATTTTTTTTTTAGTCATAATGGAAAAATTATTTAAGCCTGCCGAGCCTCATTTTTCTGGAGTAAACAGTATCCAGGGAATTGTGAAGCACTAAGATTCTGCTTAAATTAACATGCACATAGAGTTTTGTAGAATAAGCAAAGTACTCACCACCACCATTTTACCTCTTTGCTTCTCACAATTTCTTGATGTGGGGGCCTTTATTCTCACTTTATGACAAATAAAATAAAGCTTGTACAGGAAGAAGAACACGAAATTAGAACTTAAACTTAGATCTTCAACCTTTTTTTGTGCTAGACATCTACCAAGCACTAAAATGTTTCCTTATCATGTCATTTGAATCCTGACCAAAGGTCACGGAGGGTTCAAATAGAGATAGGTAAATAGAGGCATGCTTAAATGGAGCGTAATGAATTGACTATTTGAGGTATACAGTGTGGTTAAGCTAAACAACAGGGACGCTGAAGTACCCAGGAGCTTGAAAGAGCAGGGAAGACAACCATTAGACCTGAAGGGACAAAGGGGGAAAGCAGTCATAGGGACCCAGCAAAAACCTTTAGCTGTAAAGGAGACCATCCGGCATCACTTGAGGTCCTCAATAAGAGAGTGACCGGCACCAACGTGTGTTTTGTTCTCATTAAAAAGTTCTTGCTTATGGATTCCATCGACCAAACCCAACTGAGGCCAGAAAGCAAGGAAACCTGGTTTATGCTGTCTGTTCAGGTCACAGACTAAGGATGGAGAAGGACAGGGAAAGTGGACCTGGAAAGGCAAAGAGAGAGTATCCAGCCCATGTGCCAATCACTTCTACAGATGGAGATGCCACTTGGACATATCTGTATTGGAAAGAAATCTATAATTTGAAAGGCAGCCTTGAAGTGTAATTAAAAATAGAGTTGAGTCAGTGATAAACCATTTCCTAGGCAAGGGGTTTTCCCATATTAGTCAGAGACATCTGGGTGTCAAAGAAAACACTTCTGAATGTGACCAGGTGTGTGATTCTGGTGACTATAGGGATATGAGTCAAGAAAAGCAGCTGAATAAAAGAAAAATGACAAAGAAGGAGAGTTAAGGGCTTGATTGCATGATGTGGAAAAGACAGGTAGGTGGCTGCCGCCATCAATGGTAGAATGACTGCTAGAGAGAAGACCTAGTCAATAATCAATGCACAGACAAGTTTTTCTTTAATTGTTATTCACAGCTTTGTGGAAAATAAGTCTGTATCTGTTAACCATAATAGAACATCTGGCTTTTTAAATAATACTGAATTCTGATTTAATGAACTGAATGATAGAGGTGCCAGACTGATGGGCGCCAGAGGGGAGGGGGATGGGAGGATAGGCAAAATAGGTGAAGGACAGTGGGAGGTACAGGCTTCCAATTATGAAGTGAGTAAGTCACAGGGATGAAAGGTACAGCACAGGGAGTATAGTCAATGGTATTATAATAGTCTTGTGTGGTGACAGATGGTAACTGCACTTGTGGTGAGCATAGCATAAGGTATATAGTTGTCAAATCACTATGTTTTACACCAAGAACCAGTGTAACATTATGTTTCAACTATATTTCAATTGGGGGGGGGGGCTAGTGAGAGGAAAAATCATTCCCTTCCCTTCTAGCCAAAAAAAAAGAAAAAAAAAATCTTGTTAGAGAAAGACAGAGGGAGAGAGAGAGAGAGAGACTGAAAGAGACAGAGGAGATAGATCCTTCAGCAGAATTCTGGGGATTATAAAGATGAGTACAAGCTTTGACTCAGTTGTATACCACCAAACTGCAAGCTGAAAATCTGACAGCAATTACTTGATCAAACACTTAAGAACCTTCAGAGCAGAATTTGAACCAAGCCAATATTTTAGTTCAGGCTGGGGCTAGTTCTGAGTTCCTAGGCCTCTGCCTTTAAAAACTAACCACCTTCTTATCCCTCTTTCTTATATCAAAAAAAAAAAAAAATCTTCACCATACATGCTTGCAAGTTCTGTGTTAGTTCAAATGTTAGTCCAAACATTTACCTGTTTATTCAAATCATGTTAAAATGATCAGAATTTTGTCAGCCATCGCAGATCCCCCAAATTAACTACCACATTATACCTTCTTGGGAACACTGATGGGCATCCTCCTGATAAGTGATCCTGCTGGCTTTACTTGTCGCTGTGATTCTCTTCTTCCTCCTCCTCCTTCTTTTTCTTTTCCTTTTTTTGAGGTAAAATTCCGGGAAGGTACAACTTTCAAGAGGTCAGTTTAACCAAAGAACTTTCCTTCTGGTGTCTGAGACGAGGAAAGTGTTTTTAATCATGGTGTACTCAGAAGACTCACAGATGGAAGAGTTAGAAAAGAAGTGCTGAAAACAAATCCCATTCCCAAGTTTGGTTAGTGGTTTGTTGAATGACCTAGCAACCTCTGCAAGGCAGACTTTAGGATCCAGAAGTAAGGTTCAGCCTTTAGACATATTTGCCTAACACAAGAGTATTTTAAAAGAATTAGTCAGTTACTCTAAACATCGGGCAGCTTCATGCCAAACCCTCATTTCCAGCTTTGCTTGATAGGAAGGCCAGTTTGGCAAAAGTGGGCCAACATTCCTGGTCTAGAAACCCTGGGAGGGATTTAGGCTAATGCTATACTTTTTTTTTTTTTTTAAGATTTTATTTATTTGACAGAGATAGAGATAGCCAGCCAGAGAGGGAACACAAGCAGGGGAGTGGAAGAGGAAGAAGCAGGCTCCTAGCGGAGGAGCCTGATGTGGGGCTTGATCCCACAACGCCAGGATCACGCCCTGAGCTGAAGGCAGACACCTAACCACTGTACCACCCAGGCGCCCCTAGGCTAATGCTATACTTTTTAGATGAGGTGCATGTTCTCTCCATTACTATAGTCCCAACCCTTCCATATTGATGGTCTTATTCTGCTCAGGTTCCGTTCAATGTCCTGCCTGATATCTGATGGCAATTGATTTTTGTCGACAGTGATTAGTCTGTTATCATGTGTGGTGTGTGGTGTATCATAATCACATACTTATATTATGGACACACTCATACGTCTAGGGAATCCGCACAGGATTCTGCATAAAGAATCTACACCAGAATTCTTTACGATTCTACTAAGACCTAAGTAAACAAAGTGCAGTGTTGCCCAACAATCTAAATGACCTACCCAGGAAAAGGCAGACGTAGTGGCCTAAATTATTGGGGTTGTTTTTTAATTTTTATTTTTCTCTGACATTTGTTTGGTTCAGTATACCACTGAAGTCATCCGAATATGGAGTTCCCTTTGAAATCAATGGATGGTCCAAAGACAGATGAATTTATATGGGAAGTGGGCCAGTTCTTCCCTGTGTAAGCAGTATTACCAAATATTGTTTTCTGTTTCCAAATAATTGCTACCCAATTAAGCATTAAGCTGACAATAGCCATTTGGCTGTCATTTGCTTTCCAGAATCATCTGGCACTGTTTGTTCACTGTGTCTGGGTGTTCCTGTCACCGTGACATCAAGGCCAGCCCTAAAGTTGCACAACGTAAATTGAGGAAGTAAAAGAACCTCTACTTAAATTAATCCATTCAGATTTCTCCTTAACCATTCTGTTATTTGTCACGATTTTCCATGGCCTGGGATCGCTGTGCTTTGACTTTACCACTGGCCAGGATTGTATGACTGCCCTGAAAAGTAAATTTGGTTTCTCTCTCAGTAGGCACATTATAGGCTGTCAAGCCTAACCTTTTTTGATGCCATGGACCCATGCCATTGGCCAAAGCCTATATAACCATCTCAGAATAATTTTTTTAAATGAATGAAAATAAAGCATGTAGAATCACAAAGGAAGCACTTATACTGAAATATAGTCATCAAGATATTAAAATGTGATACATATGCTTATTTATGAATTCATAGAGTATAAGCATTTAAATATATTATCATTATTATCATAATTTCAAGGTCTGGGTGTGCTTATTAAATAATATTCAGAGCTAGTTGCAACAACTTTCCTATAGTAAGACAGAATCAGGGGTTCTCTTGAATTGCACTTTGTTGCCTATGTTAGTAATTAAAAAATATGCTTAAATTTCAGTTAGAGTCTAGTGAAAATAAAGGTGTGATTTTTTTCTATTCAGGTTCATAGAACCCTTGAATTCCTTTCACAGCCCCTTGGAGGTCCACAGACCCCAGGTTAAGAATAGTCCAGTCTAGGCAAATGCTGTAAAAATTAAACACCTCTGCTGTACCCGTTCACTTTGGTGGTAACAGAAGACGGATATGGGGTAATTTTGGAAAGCAGCTCAATCCCCTGAACCATCTAGGGGGTTACACATATATTAAGTATATTAAACTTTATAATTGAACTATACTGTGGAGCATCCTGTTTTCTATTAGACAAAGACAAAGAACTACTTAAACTTACCAGTTACCAGTTAGTTGATCGATCTTCCTTCCACTGAGCTGGCTAGTGTCTTGGTCTCAAAGAAATAGTCAGAAACCTGCTTTTCTAAATAGGGTTCGCTGATGGGCTGAAGGAATAAGTGTAGACCTAGCAACAGTTTGAACAAAGCTCCACCTGTCCAGCAAGCAGTCTGCCCGTGTTCACGATTGGATGACACCTTGTAGGGATACTGATGTGCATTAGTGCTCTTTGCTGGATATGGGAGACAAGTCATTCCAGATAGGAACCACAGCTGATCATTCCCTCTGGCCTTGCTTCCCCTCCACAAAGCCATGTCTGAGCTTTCTCATTTCTGAGCTACTGCTTGACAAACCATGATAGACAAGGGGGTGAGGTGAAGAGACAGACAGAACCCTGGTAGGAGAGCAGTACTTTTTATTTTGTGGATGCCCATACAAATAAACCGTATACTGTTCTAAGAGCCCATGAAAGAATTAGAAACTCACCCTTTATGGAAAACAAGAAACCTAAAGAGCTGTTTTTGAATAAGATCCTCTCATACAAAACATTTTTAGAACAGTCACTCACCTTATCGCAGCATTCAATAAATGTTTATTTTTTTTTCAATAATAACAACAACTTGTTAAAATGCTGTCCAACCGATCTGAAAGCTGAGCTGAGGAGGAAGGGGATGCTTGTCATTGCCTTCTCTCCTTTCCAGCCACCACAAATATTATGCTCTTGCTATTTTGTTTAACTTGGGCAGAATTCACTTCATAGAGTAACCGGGAGGGAGAGTTGGGTCCATTAAGAATAAACTTCAAAAACCCTCTGGCTTTGGGGCTTTCTTGTGTTATTCCACCTCAAACCCAGAGGATATGAAAGATGGGAAGATTAGTGAGGGTTTTGCCCTGGCTGTTCTTTTACTGAATGGCTTCAGAAATGCCAATTGAAATAATTATCAAGCCATTATGATGATTTGCATTAAAAATGGTAACTTAAGCAAGCAGCCCCTGTGCTTGGAGAAGGGCAGTTGGGGGTAGCATTTAATGTTATAAAAGGCCCATTGAAGCCATACTAGCTTTCTGGCTTTCGGAGGATTACCGCACAGTAGTTCACAAAAAGGTTATTCTTCCAGCTCTATTTATACTCACAGTACTTACAGTGCATGCTCCCCGCGCACCCGTTCCTGGTATTGATTTGTGCCTGGGCCCAAATTATCATCTGGCCCAGACAAGGCAGCGGCTTCTGGAGATGATGATGCAATGCTTGGAACAGGACAGAACAAAGAAAGGGCCTCTTATCAACACTTCCCTTTGCTGCTTAAGTGAAAATACCAGAGTATTGGTACCATTTCCTACTCCCTAGCCCCTCAACTGTCTCCTTAAAGCCAATGGCGTACCCTGGATCTTCTTTCAGAGTCTACTTAAAAGTACAAGGCAGGATATTATAGGGTCTAATTCTCATCGAACGCACCACTTTCCTCAGTGATGGAGGTAGTTACCTTGTAACATCACAGGCACTGAAGGGTCTGGTTGGAGGACGGGAGGGCATGGTGTCTAACAACTGCCAGTGCTACAGATGACAGTTCTAAAAGTTGTACAGGGAGGGACACAGCCCGTATGCAGGACCATGTAGCCTTGGAAGTCATCTCACAGGTGACAGGTTTAAGACATGATACCCCAAAATATCACACCTTGGAATATTGAATATTTCAAGTTGAAGGAATCTGAGAAATGCAGGTGTGGAAATGAGCAGGTCATAAAACCCTCATGTGAGAAGTACCCTCCCTCTACCTAGAAGAAAGGGGCTTCCTTATCTCTGAAGAATAAGGGACACAGAGAGGACTCAGAAGGAACATGTCTTGCTAAATTTCCCCATTGACTACACTTAGCTCATACTCTTTGTCCTACACTATCTTTCCATAACTTTCCACTCTTCTTCAAACCTACCATAAAGACACAGGTTTAACCATTTACTTGGGTCTTCATTTCCTTGTGAAGCCTTCTGTGTCATTTAAAACTTATATTAAATACATTTTTATGTTTTTCTCCTATTAATCTGCCTTTATCAGTTTAATTTTCATACCTAGCCAGGGACCCTATGAAGGTCAAGGAGAACTTTCTCCTCCCCTACACAGGGCATGCCTTAAACATTTGCTGAAGTTGACCAAAGTTACACCATGGAGCAGTTGGACCAAATCAGCACCAATGAGTTCTCCAAGTTTAGTGTGCCCCAGTTTGCCCAAGGAGATGAATAATAAGAATTTGGAACTGTGCACTCTGTCCCAGATAATCTGATTCAACACATCTGTTGTAGACCCAGGAATCTGTACTTTTATTAAAGCACTGGGTGGTTATGGTGCTGGTGAAAGAAGGAACACTACCTTAAGGGTTAGCTGGAATATAATAATTTTGGGGCATTTCATAACAAACCTAAATAAAAATGTACAAATTGTAAGTGTACAGCTTAGTGAATTCTCACAAAACAAACACTTCTGCTATCCAGCAACCACATAAAGAAAGAGACTGTTAATGAGCACCTCAAAAGCCCACTTTATGCTCATTTCTAGCAACTGCCCGCACTAAGGGTATCCTGACTTCTAATACCATAGATTCCTTTGACCTGTTTCTGAAATTTATATAAATGGAACTATAAAGGGCTTTTTACATCTTTTTTTGCTTAACATTACCTTCATGAGATTTATCCATAAGTTGGGTATAGTCATAATTCATCACTTCTTGTCTTAAAAAAATATATCTTTTCTCAAAATTTGCTTTTTGGTAGGTAGGTCTCATAGGTGTGAGTAATTGAAAGCGTTTTAAATTATTATTTTTAAATTTTTGATATTGTTATCTTTTCTTCTACTAATGAGTCATTTAGTTGACCCCAGGTGTTGAACACAGAACCCCTTGAGATATGCCAGGATGAATTTTTAGGCGTTTATTGTTTGCTTTATCAAGCCTTCTGCTGAAACAAATATTTAAATCATGGGCTAGGAAGAGGTGTAGAATAGACTTGAGGAAATAGATGAGCATGAAGGAAGTGTCTGTGTTTATATGGTTATTTTTAAATTCACACCTGAGATTGCTCTAGGGAAAGTGCCTTTTCATAGAGATTAAATTCCAAATGGCTTTGGATAGCAGTTCTCAAAAGACAGGGCCTGCTCCTGGGCCCCAGAGCATTGTGTGAGTGCTGTTCCACATGACCTAGGCTTACCAGCTTCATTCCTGAAAACGGATGATCCAGGGGTGATCTGCTATTTAAAACCCAAGCTTACCATTTTATATGACATTTTCCTCTAATACAGAACCCGTTTCTAGTAAGTTGCGTTTATTTGATGACCACGCTCATGCTTGAGGTGCCAGTTGTCCCGAGCAGCTTCTCCAAGTGTCCCGATGACCTCTGAAGTAGAGTACGTGCAGTGGCACATCCTGATTCTGGGTGCAGTGTTCTTTAGGTTGATTGTCCTGTGAAATTTCTGAGAATGGGCTGGGAGGTCCCATTAATCAAGTGCTTCGTTCTCCTCATCACTGTTTTCATTTGAAGGTATATTAAAAACCAGGTTCCCCCTTTCCCATATTTTATACTTAGTTTTGGATATTAAGATATTAAGGCCTTGCAAGGCAGTACACACAGGTTGAAAGAGAGGAAGATGAAAAGCACTAATGATCAAAATCATAATTCTAAGATCACCCAAACTAGAATACATGGTAAGTGGATCATTTTGTATAATTATGAGATACATGTTCAGTTGGAGAAATATGTTATATACCAGATAGACTTTAAATTTCTTAGACATTTATCAGCCATTTCCTGGGTGGTTATGTCTAATACCCACTCAGTAATTGCACCAAAACGCTGAAGATGAGCCAATGTGCAGTGTGAACACATGTACATGTCGGGTGCCAGGGACAGAGCCCCTTGTCAGACTCATTTAACATGTTTCTTCAATGGTTTGGGCTTTCATGATGTTCCTCTGTCATAGTCCACATTCTCCCAGAAACAGTCCCTGAGACAAGTGATTTATTTAACGAAGAGCTCCCAGGAGAAACCAGGAAGGGATTGAGGGGAAAAGCACAGGGAAAGGGAAGAACCCAAACAACTGCTTGGTATTTCACACACAGCCTAAGACCCTGGGGAACTCTGGAGAGTAAACAACATCTCAAGTACTTCTGCTTTCCAATCCAGTGAGGCAATTCCATTGCCCATGGGCAGTCAACTGAAGATCAAGCAGCAAAAGCTGGGAGATAGGTTTATAGAACTGGTCAAAGAAATGCAAGAGAATTTGAGCAGGACACCAAATTATCTACTGCATTATTTAATCATGGTTATCATCTCAGTAGTAATAACAAAACAGTAGTATCTCTATAATTTCACCAGGACACCAGAGAGTAGAAATCCATTTTAGAATTCACGCAAACTATGGATGAGTTAGCCACAACATAGATACCGCAGAAGGAAAGCTAATGTTACAGGGAATCTTCCATGTACTATGGCATGGCATGGCATTTCTTGGAATTAAATTACAATCGAAGGATCTGATTATTAGAAGAACAAATCTAACAAAAAGAGGATGCAAGAAAGATTTTAGCCAAACATGGGGGATAAGAACTCTAGTGGTGATATTTCTCTTACTTCAGTGCTGTAATTGGATCCTCAATTCTTGAAGAACTGAAAAGCATATGAAGTTCATAGGACTGAACGCGCCCTGATGCCGTTCCTGGTTCCACCCCAGTTCCTCTTCATAGCTTGTCAGTTGGTCTCATCTGGTGATGCAGTTTAAGTTGCAAGTAGGAACAGTGGATAAGCTACTTCACTTCTCCTTAACCTTAATATGTTCATCAGTAGCAAGGAAATAATAGAACTTAATTCCCAGGAATTATGTTATAGTTAGATGAGTAAGTAAAGTACATAGCAAAATATTTGGCTTATGGTAGGTATCCAATAAGACATCGATTATTAATATTGGCAAAAGTGTCAAAAACCTTAATTTATGTGGCCATTCCTCTAGTTACCATCCTAGATAATAAAGCACACCATCACTTAGTGACATGAAATAATTATTTTACTATGCTCATGGATTCTGTGGGTTAGGAATTCAGACAGCACGGAGGGGATGGCTTTTCTCTGCTCCGTAATATCAGAGACCTCAGCTAGGAACACAAGATTACTTGAAATGATTCAAGAACTGGGGCAGGAATCTTCTGGAGGCAATTTCATTCACATATCTGGCAGTAGATGCCACCTGTTATCCGGGATGTCAGTTGGAACAAATCACATAACCTCTCCATGTGGTCTGGGCTCCCTCGGAGCGTGATGAGTTCAGGTAGTCAGACTTCCAATATGGCAACCCAGGACTCCAAAGGAGAGTATCCCAGCTAAGTAGGCTTAAGGTGGATCACCTTTTTGATCAAGTCTCTCAAGTCATACAGAGTCACTTACAGCTCACTCTGTTACTAGTGAGCCACAGACTCACCCAGATTAAATGGAAGGGGACATAAACTCCACCTCTCAAAAGAAGACATGCCAAATTATATGAAGCTATTATTTTTTAACCACCAGAGTGAAAGTAAACTAAAAGATATTCATGGTTCTCTATATAGTTGTGCCTAATTGAAGAATGCTTATTGTATAATTTTAAGCTATACCTAAACATTTCCTAACAATCCAAGTACATTAAAGGAATTTAATGGCATACAGACTCAGTATCCTGGCAGACGACGCCATTCTTAGTTCTTGGGACTCATATATAAACTTGGCCACAGGGCACTTTGCTCCCTGATAAGATCTTGCCTAACATATAGAATTTTAACTTTTTCCACTAATTTTACAGCAGGAGAAGGTCTATAGCACATAGAAGTTCTAAGTGAAAAATATGCCTTAAAAATCCTATCTCCCTGGACATTTTTTTGAAGATTTTATTTATTCATTTATTGGGGTAGGGGGGAGGAGAGGGAGAGGGACAAGCAGACTCTGCACTGAGCATGGAGCCTGACATGGTGCTTGATCCCACGGCCAGAGATCACGACCTGAGCCTAAACCAAGAGTCTGACACTTAACTGAATGAGCCACCCAAGTGCTCCTCCCTGAACATTTTTGTGAAAAAGGATAAAAACTAGATTTTTAGCATTTTCCACACTGTATTACATGGAAAAATAGTTTCTGATAACATTGCAATAGTTGGTCCTCGAAAAACCTATGCATGTCAAATAGATTTAAAAAAGTTATGAAACTAAATTAAAGAAAGCTACATCAGATTTTCTATTGCAGGACTTTTCAGAATCTTTACTTTGGTAATGCACTGTGAAATTCCAAGTGATTGATATAGTTTGCAGCTCATTTCAAATTTACTTAAAGGAGGCAGAGCTATTAACTAACAGAATACGCTCTGTGAAGTGGGAGATGAGACAGTTGATATGGATCATAAAGGAGTTGACCAAACGGAGGAGGGGGAAGGACTTTCCAACTAGTGAATGAAGCTGTATCATTAGCCCCACACATATCTAATGAGATCGAGGCTACTAATTGTGTAGCCGGTTACCTGGTTGGTAAGGTGGACACAATGGGAAGCTTGCTATGGTATTTTTTTAGTGCGTTTGTGGGTGTATGCACGTGTATGCTTCCACATTCTTTACTGGCAAAATCAGTAGGACTTAAAAAATAAAGAAATAAAGGCTATTTTACATCATTCAACTCCCCATTGGTTTTTACCTTGTGTTAAATCTAGTTTTTATGTCTCCTGAGCTTCATGCCCTTTTTATTCCTTCTCTTTCCAACATATTAATAAGAATGAGTAGTGAGGTAATTAAGACAGTACAACGATCAGGAACAGTTGGAAATTCAGCTGCCAGATGGTCCACATCATGTGGATCACTGAGAAGCACCCTGCTTATTGGACAACAGCATCAATCAAAACCATACAAAACAGTGGACTTCCTAGGGGAAAAACAGGTTCATGTTCATAATTTGATAAGAGCGCATTACAGTTAAGCTACAAAAACGCAAGGGTTGAGAATAGTGTTTGGGAAAAAATGGAGGACTGTTCTGTTTTTTTTCATTTCCATTTTACACAACTATGTCTTGGCCCAGTTTCTTGGAGGTTTGTGTGTGTGTGTGTTTGTACAATGCACAGTGCAAATTAAAAGTAGAAAGCAAAATTATTCAATTAAATATTAGTCCAATCATAGCATCCCAGTACTTGAAGAGATCTTGGTAGACAGCAAAAATGACCAAGTCTTCTCCCCTCCTTAGAATCATGTTTTTGTCATGTAACCTTTTAGAGCCCTCCCAACTCGAATCTGGTGGCAGCCATGTGACTTGATTTGACCACCGAGATGTTAACAAGGATGATACAAGCGGAGTCTGGAAAAGCACTTGTAAAACCAGGATTGCTTTCTCTCTCTCTCTTTTGCCTCTGTCATCACCCCGAGAACATGTCCAGGCTAGTCTGCTCAGGGATGAGAGACATGAGGGGCAGACCTGCGTCATCTCAGCCCCCTCAGCCAAAACCAGCCTAGACTAGCTGATAGCCAGTGATCCCCAGACACGAGTGCCTCCAGCCAAGATCAGTGATACTGCTTAGCTCTCTTCCTGTGTGTGGACACTACATACCACTGAGACCTTGGGTGGTAATTTATTCCTCCATACTAAGGGAATAGATAACTGATACAAGATATTTAAAATAAATCTGACTAGCCACCTTATTTTACACGGTCAATTAAGTTAATTTTCCTTGAAGACTAGAATTCACATTCCAGGTCTTTGTCTAAATAGCTGTGCAGCTATGGACAAGTCACAACTTATTCGTGTTTCGTTTTGTCATCCTCCGCAAAACCTGGTACCTTCCTTATTTACCTCTGATTGAGCATCTAAAGAATCATCTAAAATATTTATTGTTATGGTAAATTCTGACCAGCTAGAAATCTTTGGTAAAAAGTCAGTTGTGAAGAGCCTGGGCATCTCTGAGGGCAAGAAATTAATTGTTTGGTATATAACATGTTCTCAGCAGCAAATAAATAAGTGAACAACTGCTAGTCAAATTTTCTAAATCAATAAGTGACTTTAAGGAGGGCTGTTATTAGCATATAGATAGCTAACGTTTTGCCATATAGAAGTAAAAGGAGAAAATAGACAGCCAAGCCACCTGGAAGATCATTTTGTTGGAGAGAAATATGGAAGAATGTGGAAGGAATGGTAACACATGTAAATATCACCTTCTTGAGGGAATTGACACTGATGGAAACACCTATAAAAGTGAGGGTTGGGTGGAATGCAAATTACAATAAACACTACATTGTTGTGATTTAAATAGCAGATTTAAATAAAAGAATTCTTTTGTAAGATGAAACAGTAACAATTTTAGCAGTACAGTTAAGGTGTCTGGCATGCACACTAAATTATATCCTTCTACTGGTGCTTTATACCCAGTGACACCACATTGGTACAATCTTAATACTTAAAATATTTATATATATATATATATATATATATATATATATATATATATATTATATATGTGTGTGTATACACACACACACACACACTTTTATGAAACTGGCTTTTTTATACTTAAAATATGCCTTGGAGACATTTTTATATCAGAACATATAAATCTACTTCATTCCTTTTAACTGTTGACCAGTATTTTGTAGTTAGAATCTACCATTCTTTTCATTTGTTCATTACTAAGGAACACTTTATTAAACATCTGTTGGGTGCCAGGTACAGTTCTAGATGCTAGGAATACAAAAACAAATATTCCATCTTCAAGAGTTTATTTTGGGGGGGAGTGGGAGACAGATAATAAACCCACGCTCAGTATAATTTCTGATAATGATAATTGTTATGAAGCTATAAAAGCTGGGCTGGGACCAACAGGTATGTGAAAAGATGCTCAACATTTCTAATCATCAGTGAAAGTAAATCAAAACCACAATGAAGCATCACCTCACACCTGTTAGAATGGCTCTTCTCTGAAAGAGAAGAAATAGCAAGTGCTGGCAATGATGTGGAGAAAAGAGAACCCTCATGCACAGTTGGTAGGAATGTAAACTGGTACAGCCACTATGGAAAAGAGTATGGAAGTTCCTCAAGAAAATAAAAATAGAAATACAATATGATTCAGCACTTCTACTTCTGTGTATTTATTGAAGAAAATGAAAACACTAATTGAAAAAATATCTGCACTCCCATGTTCATTGCAGCACTTTTTACAATAGCCAAGATAATAAGATAGATATATGTATATTATTCAGCCATAAAAAAGATAAATATTATCTAACCATAAAAAAGAATGAAATCTTGCCATTTGTGACAATGTGGATGATGGATCTCAAGGGCACGATGCTAAGTAAAATAAATCAGACAAAGAAAAACAAATACGATATGATCTCACTTATATGTGAATCTAAAAAAACAACTACAAAACCATGCTCATGGATACAGAGAACAGATGGGTAGTTGCCAGAGGTAGGGGATGGGGGTGAGGGGTGGTGAAATGGGTGGAAAAAGACAAAAGGTACAGGATCCCAGATATAAAAGTCCTGGGGATACAGTGTACAGCATGGCAACTATAGTTAATAGCCCTGCATTTATGCATATTTAAAAGTTTCTGAGAGCAGATCTTCAAAGTTCTCATCCAAGAAAAAAAATTATAACTATATATGGTGACAGATGTTAACTACACTTACTGTGGTGATCATTGTGCAATATTTACAATTATTGAGTCGTATTGTACACTTTAAACTAATATAATGTGTTATGTCGGTGATGCTTCAATAATAACAATAAAAAAGCTGGGCCAGAGAATAGGAGTTTCAGAGGATTTGTGGGGTTATTTGGAAAAGGGGCTTACGATGACAGGGCTCTATGAGGACATTTGAGCGAGATATGAATGATGGGGAGCCTGGCTGGCTCAGTCGGTTGAGTATCTGACTCTTAGTTTCGGCTCAGGTCATGATCTCATACTTGTCCCTCTCCCTCTGCTCCTACCCCCTGCTCGCTCTAAATGAAGGAAGGAAGGAAGGATACAAATGATGTAATGGAGAGTCAGACGCAACAGCCTCAGGGCCAGGCTTTGCTGACAGTGGGAAGGATCTTTCTGAGATCCGCACAACATGCCACGCACTAAGTGCTGTGTGCTAGCTCCCGTAGCCCTCGCCATGTCTGCGTGGAGGCGGTACTGCCCTTACGCTTAGCATCGGGGTCCCCTCTTTTCAAATGAGGAAACGAAGAGTAGCCCAGTAGATGTGGACTCTAAGAAAACAACAGGGGTGGGGGGTGGGTGGAATGGCACAGCGTGTGAGTGGTTGAGCTGACATTGAAACCCAGCAGCCTGGTTCTGCTTCAGTGCTCTTAACCATCACTCTACTGCCTGCAGCTCTAAGTGAGATCCAACCTGCCTTGGTCCAGGCCAGTGTGGCTGGACCACAATTAGCAACGGGGACTCCCTCTAAGGACAATTCTTTTAGTTTATAAAAATCACCTGAAACACTTACCTCCACTTTGTACTTCACGCTCCTGCTCTTGACTTGTAATGATTCCACGCTGACAGACTGGCAGCCCTCCTTGACAAAACTCAAAGGAGCTATTTTATTTTAAAGAAATTGACCTTTCCTCAGCATCCCAGGATATCTGCCAGTTTATCCAGTGCAGTGGGTAAGATTTAAACTACAGGTGGTTTGTTAGGTGGTAAGATGCTTATTCTTTTTCATCACCCAGGTTCCTGTTCCCAGAAGAGGATTTATAAATGGACTGATTTTCAACCATATTTAAATCTTGGTGGTAGGAAGATACTAGTGAAGCTTCAGTAGTCCTTGATCCAAAGCATTGCCAGTACATTTGCAGGTGGCTGATGCTGAAACGGCAAGCTTCCAAATCCCCAGATACTGTTAAGAAGTGGTGCCTCTCCTAGAAGATCCAACAGAGACTACAGTAATTTTCATTACTCGTTGTTCCGGGATGCGCCTGCATGAGGTTTAGGGGAGAAAAAAAGACATTTTGCTAATGTGCGAGCCACTATCTAGAAGACAAGAACCACTCCATCACCAGGTCATTTAGGACCCCTATTTGGAATCCGGGGACCCCGGGTTGGAATTATAATGTGCCGAGTGACCCCACCAGGACCTCTGTAGGGAGTGGCATTCCTTCTTCTGATGTTAGTACAATTTCAAGCTTTTATATGGAGAGAATTATTTTCACTACAAACATGATAAAAATCTCGGCTGATAGTCAGCATTTCTGTGGCAAATTCCTTCCAGAATTCTCTGCCTTCCTCATTTTTTAGACCCTTACTGGTTTGATCTCTTAAATAATTTTGCTTCCACTGTCTTTATGACGAGTATATAACAAAAATACATCATTGCACTGTGTTAAACAATGCTGCATTGCATATTTTTAAAAACCTTTTTTCGTATTTCTAGGTTGGACCACCAGAGAGAAATGGATGGGTCAAGGAGCTTGCACATTATTTTTTAACTAATTTATTTTTTAAAAAGATTTTATTTGTTTGAGAGAGAACATGCAACAGAGCAAGCAGGAGAGGGGCAGAGTGAGAGGGAAGGGAACAAACAGACTCCCTGCTGAGCAGGGAGCCCTAGGCAGTGGGGGTCTCGGTCCCAGGACCTTAAGATTATGACCTGAGCAGAAGGCAGACACTTAACCAACTGAGCCACCCAGGCGCCCCTATTTTTTAATTTAATAATGTCAAATTCCCTTTGATAAAAACTTTACTGACTTCTAGTCATTCCACCATTATCTAATACTTCCTATTTCCCCAATGACCAAAAATTACTGAATATTAGTGCAGTTGAATAATTTTTCATAAGCATATTAGCTATTTATAGTTCTTCTGTAAATTGCTTGTACATAGTTTGCTCAGTTATTGTTTAGAGTTTAATAGAACTCTTCTATAAAACCAATGCGGCATTATGCTTTTATTAGGAAATAATCGACTGTATTTTAATTTCTTATATGGCTATTAATGTATCAATATTTTCTATGTCTTCTGAAGACAGCCTTATTTTTTATATTTCCCTAGAAAAATCAATGATCATTGAACACTTATTTGGTATTAGTCAACTAAGAGGAGTCCTGGGTCTAGCACCCTAAATCAATAAGCTAGGCTAAAATTATAGCTTTAAGAATGTACGACTCTGTGTGAACAGGATATGCTTAAACCCAACTGTTAAAAATTGTGAGGTTGGTCTCAGTCTTTCTGTGTTCCTAGGTTGTTTACTCTTACAAAAGAAACAAAACAAAACAAAAAAACAAAGAACAATTTCCTGTTTCTAAATTAAAAAGGGGGGGCTTTAAAAGACATTTGGACATCAAATAGCCCTTACAAAACATTTTGATGAGTTAAGTGTAAACGATTCGGAAACATATGGATTAAATTTCCCAAGGAATCACTTGGGTTTAAAAACTGAGAGAAAAACACTCAACAAAACTAGGCTTGGGGTTTGCCAACTCCTAGGCATTTGGTAAATAGTTCAAGACAAATGACAAATCCCAAATTGGCCCTCCCTTAATCAGAGGATGTGTGCAAGCCCCTTATACACTTTGCTCTGCCTTATTTCCCCCGTAATAGATGCAAGCATCCCAGACTTCTCTAATTCTACATGTTACATCTGGCTCTGAAAGATATTATTGGTGACCCTAAAGATTAATTAAATAAAATTTATAACAATAATTCTTATTACTTTTTATAGAACAGTGTTCAGGGTCATCTTTTCTACCACCAAGCGCATCACTATATTTCTTAAGTATAATTACATGCTCTGGGCTGAAATTTTACTGATTTCGGTGAAATACAAACGGCACACCATCTGATCTCTTGTGACACTTCTAAAGTTGATGGAAAAGTCCTTTTTTTGCCACTTAGATCTAAATCTCATTGACTTGAACATCTGTCCTGCTTCAACCCTGGATCGCTTATTTGGACACTTTTCATTATACTTTGTAGAAAAGTGAAAGGTAAACTAGATCTCGTGTTGACTCTTGGAGAATAAACAAAGCCTCTTCCATCTGCATAGACTCTTCCAGACCAACATATTAGTATCAGAACTCAAGACATAAGATGTACACAAGTCCTAGTATGTTGAGGATATTCTTGGAAATTAATTTAGTATACGAGATGGGACTCTGAAATAAAACAGGATTGCGCTTAATTAATTTTTACTTTAAGCGGTGCGAGAGTAGGCCTATAATATAATCCAAAAGCAGATGTCTTCAGGGTTAGTCAGTGGAGATCCCCAAGCAGATAAATTGGAGGGTGATTATTTGTATTAAAATAGCTTTTCTTTAGAGATTGATTCAACCCACATGAACCCAAATATATTTTATAAATGAAACATGTCATAAATATTTTAGAGACACTGCTGGTGGTTTTTATATTAACTTTCCTGCTTCAAACTCATCATGTCTAAAACAAAACCCCTTATATTTGCATCCAAATCAGTACCACTTCTTCCCTCTAAACCATTTTCCTCCTCCAAGGTGCATAGGATGGTGGAAAGGACACAGAATATAGGATTAGAGCACTGGGTTTGCATCCTGGCTCTGCCCATTTTTGTTCTGCACCCTTGGACAAATGATAACTTCTCTGATTATCATTCTCTACTTCTGAAAAATAAAAAACAGAAGCAGCAAGTACAGCCTAAAAAGTGAAACACAGATGTTATCCTCATGCTTATGTTTGTTCTCCAATTCTGGTAATAACATTCCCATTCTCCAGTGGCCTAGACTTCAATCATTGTCTTTTTTTTTTTTTTTTTTAACTTGCATCCTTCCCCTCCTTCAGGCCATAGTGGGTTGCTATGGTTTCCTCTTCTTAATTCATCCCGCATACCACCTCAAGATATAGATATATCTTTCTGAAGCGTGATCTTGGAGGAGGATGACATCTACTTTTAAACCTTACTTGAGTCCCTGTGATTTCAAATCCTGTAGCCTGATAATCTTGATCAGAGATGGGATAAATACATGTGTTTCTGGGATACCTAAAAATATTAAAGCTTCTAAACTACTGAAATTTGAACAGTAGATTTACTAAGTTTGTATTTATAAAATAAGAATAAGGGGTTCTTAAATGCTTTCCAAAGAATAAAGTAATAGAAACTTGGAGCAGTGACAATTGTTTGAACTGCTTAAAAATCTTTACCAATTATCAAAACAACCAATACTTATAATATGTGCCAGGTATTGTTTTAAATTCTGGGTATAAATTAGTGAGCACTGCTTCCATGGAGCTTACAGCGTAGAAGACGGAAAGACGTTAATCCAACAGCCATGTGAGTAAATGTAAATTACAGTTGAGATATGGAACATCAGTATGTGAAAGATACTCACGGGGGAGTTTGATGTAGTCAGGGAGATCAGACAAGTCTTAGAACAAGTAGTGACTGAGGTGAGGAAAATAACAATGGCAGAAACTAAACAATACATTGGGCTCGGGAGTGGGAGGTGAGAATAAAGCATCCCAGACAGAAGGAAAAGCAGGCACAAAGGCCCTGTCGTAATCAGAATGGGAAGTTGGAGGAACCATAAAAAGTTGGCTGTACCTGGAGCACGAAGAGTGACATAAACTGTGTTATAAAAAAAGGCTGGAGAAGAAATCAGGAGCTTATCTCAATGAAAATTCAGTTCTAGGTAACAGAAACCACTTTAGTAGCTTAAAAAGAAGGCAGTTATGAAACGGGCTTTAGTCCATTACCAGAATTTCTGGAAGGCAGAGAGCCAAACCTGAATGCCACACAGTCAAGAGAGATCCAGTGAGGGGAAATTTCATAGAAAAATCCCATGTCTTTCACCACTGATTACTTAATATCCATCCAGCCGGAACCCCGACGTCAGAACCTCTGGTATAGCTGGTCCGTACCTCTGTGCAGCAGGGGAACTGCACAACCTTACAACATTCCCGTGCGCCTTCAACTACCACGAGGAAGGATGTGCTGGGTGGGAGCCAACCACATACCCTATAAACCAGCACCACAAGGACACCGGAAATGTTGGTTGGGAATTCTACCTACCTTAGGAAGGCAGGATTGACAAAAGGAAGAACAATTACAGTGCAAAGAGAGGAGGTGTTCAAAAGGCTTAGAGCATTTAAAAAAATGACAGATGTCAGAGAGATGCAGTCCGGCTGGAGATATGTATCTGTGAATCGCTGATGTTGTCATTGTAATTAAAGGTGAGAACGTGGATGAGGCTATCCGGTGAGATCACAGGTGGGAGACGGGAGACTATCCTTTCTGTAGACATTTGACAAACACTGTGTTAGATGCAGTGAGTAACTAGCTCATAGTCCAGCTTGAGAAATTGCTTCCAAGTAGATAATCATGACTTGGTATAGCAAAGCTACAATCAAGTCTTGTATCGAATCCTGTAGAATAATGGAGAGCAACGGCTCAGGCAGAGAGCACTCACATAAGAAAGGAAACTCAAGAGAAGCAAAAGGTCTGTCTTTCCTTATTCATTTCTCCAAGTGCCAACTTGAAATCAGCCTTGGGGTCTTGATTTGTCACTTCACTTCCAACATGTCCAAAAGTATTATGTTTCTTCCTTGCTTCTCATCTATGTTTTCTTTTGTCTGCATTCACCATCACCACCAACTATCCAAGTCATTGTGCAAATCCAAGTCTGGAAGTCGCACTTAGTGTCCCTTCCTCTCTTACATCCAGTCAGTCAACAGGGATTTTAAATTCCATCACAGAAGTAGTTCCCAAATTGGCATCTCCCCTAAGCAGCCAGGGCTCTCCTTCCTCTAATGCAGGGGTCCACCAACTTTTTTTCTGTAAAGGGCCAAACAGTAAGTATGTTCAGCTTTGTGAACCATACGTTCTTGCCATGAGTACTCAATTCTGTGGTTGTATTATGAAAACAGGCACAACAACCTATAAACAAATGGGTGTGGTGGTGTTCAATAAAGCTGTTTTTCAAGTTTGCTGACCCCTGCTGACTCTAGAAAGAACATCAGAGTCATTGTCTTTAAAACAAATCAACTTACAGGCCTTTGTTGTTTCCCATTTCCTGCAGAAGAAAATCTGCATGCCTTTGCCTCTTGAAAAGAGCCTTATGATTTTTCCTAATCCGTTCCCTGCCTCCTCCTCACTGTCTCCAGTTCTATCTATCAGTTGTACGTTTCTGAGCCTTTGTACATTGCTGCTTCTGCCTTTCCCTTTTTTTCCTGGCAAATCCTACTCATTTCTACACCCTGTTCAAATGTGAGTGCTGTCTTAGCAGTGCTCCCCATGATTCTTCTCCAGGATTCTATACCAAGTTCTGTTGTAGATTTTTACATTATGTTGTGATGATCCGCTTGAAAGCTGTTTCTCACACTTGACTGAGCTATTCATTCACAGCACTTAATGCAGTGCTTGTCAAACGTCTACTGAAAGAATAAATGATAAATAAAAATGTTAAATGAAGGAATACGTGAGAGAGTGGTCAGAGAGGGGAGAAAAAGTACATTTTTAAAAAAATGGGTAGTGTAAAATAAGTGAGGGAGATTTTATTCTCACAATCACTATATAAGACTAGCTATAATAAGCGAAGTTTTTGAGTGTTATAAGCCCAGTTTCCAAGTTTAAATAATAAAATCAACATGTAGAGAAATAGGGAAATTTCTCCCATTTCAGGAATTGAGGATAGTGCCCAAATTCTGGAATCCTTTAGTGTTTCTTTAGCTCTGCCCACTTTGGTGCACAGCTATAATTCTGCCTAGGACATTGCTATTTTAAAAGAGTACTGTTGAGGCAACCGAGCCTTAAATCATAGAAGGAAGTCTGGAGTGTTGAAAATTCTAGCACTATGGACAAGACAATTTGTAAAGAAGGGTCCATCTCAGACTTCCCTTGAAATCGTCTCAAGCAGATAATTCTGAGTGAGCTGTGCTTGGTGCTGTCTTTGCGAAGGATTATGTGGGGCTCTCATTCACCCCCTCCTTCTCTGGCACGTGGCACACCCTAACCGGGCCCTAGGAGAGGGATCCTTCACAGTTTCAGAGAACACATGCTACAAGCCCGAACAACTCAATGTTCAATAACAGTGGGAAGACATATTTGTTTGTGGGCCATGATACTCATCTCCGTAAACACCTCCAGGTCTCCTGGGTCTGCCACCAGGTGAGGCCATCCCACAGTTGTCAGTACTGCGGAAAGACCTGGAAAGAAGACAGGAGGAGAAACTGGGAATTTCACGCTCTATTGCCAAATGTATCTGCACAATTTAAACAAATGTCTCTGGGCTTAGGCATCTAGGGCAACGTTCCTTTCAATAGATTTATTTTTGGACTATCTTTTCTCTCATATAAAATACAGTGAGTCACTGGACACTCTTGGTGGCCCATGCAGATCCCCTTCAGAGGGCCTGTACGGTTCTTCTAGAGGTTGTCCAAATCCGCTGTGAAGGCATGTAGCTCGCCTCTTCCCCAGAGGAGTGCCCCGAGCTGAGCAGGAGCTGCTCTGCGGGAGGGAGTGTACGCATGACTTTCCTGCCCCCTTGCCTCAAGTGGGGCCAACGCTGAAGTGCAGTTGACAGTCCAGAGCTCCTTGTGGGATCAGGCTGAAGCCAGACTCCTCGTTAGATTCGTTGCTCAGTTCCCTTCCCTGACCCGTCCTGCTTCCTTCACTCCCTTTGCCCTGGGGATGCTTCTCTAATGAATCAGAGGCACCTGAATCTCAGTCTTAGCATCCTCCACTTCTAGAACTCCAGACCTAGGAGAGTTGTGGATAAAGTGGGGAATCCTATGAGAGAAAATGGAGGAGCAGGGGTCATAAGAAGAACCTAGCCAATAGAAAAATTTATGAGGAACTGCAGGTATCATGCTAAGAAATGAAATCATTTATGTCTTTAAACACATTTATCAATGTTAAATGCTATTCAGTGCTCAATATTTGGACTTTAAAATGAAACATTGGATTTCTATGGGAGCCTGGGTGGCTGAGTCGGTTAAGCATCTGCCTTCGGCTCAGGTCATGATCCCAGGGTCCTGGGATCCAGCCACACATCAGGCTCCCTGCTCAGTGGGGGAGTCCGCTTCTCCCTCTCCTCCTGCCTGCCACTCCCCCTGCTTGTGCTCTGTCTCTCTCTGTCAAATAAATAAAATCTTTTAAAAAAAGAAACATTGGATTTCTAAAATTATTATTATCAAAATGCAGCACACACACACAACTAAAGAAATCATGAGGATTTAGAATATTCTGGAACTGTTTCTTCTTTCCTTTTTTTTCCCTCTTATTTTAAAACTTTCAATAGCCAGAGCACTGGCTACTCCCCAAAGAGACAGAATCTCCTCTACTCAATTTCATCCCCCCAGGAGTGTTAAAGCACTCAAATTATCTGGCTTTTTATTCATTATAAAATCTAGTAGTCATGAGATAATTTTTAAAGGACCTGGTTTATCTTTTTGCATCGAAAGAGTCCCTGCAAGTAAGGAAAGAAACCATTTCTGTCAAAACTATGGGTCTACCCAAGACTAACGGCGTTTCTTTGTTTCTCTGCAAAACCTTTCGCCCTCAGACCAGCTGCTAAAGTTGAACGCCCCAAATGACTCTTTCAAAGTGATTCTGAAAAGCGAGTCTGATTCCATATGCTGGAATCCAAATTTCTTCAGCTTTACACACAAGATCAGAGCTCCACATCTTAATAGCCATATAACTCCATAAAGAATTATCCTTGATTTCTCTGATAGATCATCACTGCCGAAGGAACTAAAAAAGGCTCCATGAAAGCATTCCACCTGTATTGCTGGCAGATGACTTATAAATGTCGCACAGACACGGGCCTACTACTGGCTCATAGAAGAAGCATTAAATAAACGGCTGAACATCTGCTGATAAATACACAGCAAACAAAAAATGCAATCCAGTGCCAAACATGTGCACAGTGTGGGCCTCATCTCTGCTCATAAACCAAGCAATGTGTTCTGCTAATCATTAGCAGAATTATTGATTTTAGATGTGTATCACACAGCTATAATTTTGTCAGAGAGGAGACCACATAAGTTGTTCTTTTTCTGGTTGTTTCATTTTGTCTTATTCCAAGAGTCCGTAAATTGACGACCGGGACAAAAATTATAATTGACATCATCTGTGGGAAATATTTCATAAAACAACAGGCCCAGATGTAGGATTAAAGCCATGTGGTAGTAAAATACTCCACTGAAAAAGGGCCAGGTTCCATGATTTCGTACGAAAACAGATGTGCTCTTACTCCCCTCTGCTTGTTTTTCAATGCTTTTTTTTCTTTTTCTTTTTCTTTCTTTTCGTCCTTTCTTTCTTTTTTTTTTTACTCCAAATAATTCCTCCCCCCCGAAATTTTTCCCCCCCTCGCTTTGCGAGAGAGTTCATAAATGGATTACAGATGCAGGCTTATACTTCAAGATTCTAACTGTCACAGTCTCTGAAATAAAATAAATGAAACATTTGGGGAAATTATATTGAACTATGGTAAAGGTAATGAAGATTATGCAAACATGTCTGCTTGTCCTTTATCTAGCAACTCTGGGCATGAACATATGATCTCTTGGACGATGCAAACTGCACACCGGGGAGTAGGATGTATGTCCAAGATGCAGCTAGAGGGGTGACTCCTTCTGAATGCCTCCTGTTCTGACGGGGAGGGTTTCACCTTTGGGATTTAGAGGAGCTGGTGGAAAGCCTCACATGTACTTTCTACCTTCTTTGAGGTGAGATTTCTGGATAAAGAGCGGGTGCAGAAAAATAAGAACCCATCATATCTGAGCCTCTACTGGTTCAGGGTCTTTTTAGCTACATTATCGCTCTACAATTTCCCCTTTGGAAATGTCCAGAACCACAGGAGGGGGATCCTGTGGCACAAACACAAGCTATATTGTTTGAAGACTAATCTATAAGTGCTGTGAAGAACGGCACACAACGAAGTTTCTGCCCTAGACCTCAGTGTCATATGGAATCCATCATAGTATCACTGATTATAATTAATTAACTCAGCATTCATACTGCATCTCAGCCTCGACCTCTAGCTATGTGCCAAGATGGCGTACTGTTAGGAGGCCATAATACAATGTAGAGGAAACTAAATTTCCACCATCACTGCTGAGGTTTCAACAGAATATCGACACTTTCCAGCTGTCCCCTTTGAGCCCCTCAAATACTGAAGTAAACAGAAAGTACATAAAGTTGTTTAGAACCAGGAGAGACCGAGTCCAGTTTTCCTGTATTAATTCTTTAATCCACTTTCTTGGGGTTGAATGAAGACAGGAATTCAAAGTACCAGCTGGACTCCAGAAGACCAGGGCTGAATAATAACTCAAGATCATTTTTAGCCTCTTCTCTTCTGCCAGGTCCTCACACACCCAGCTCAGTACTACAGTAATACTTGGGTTCTAAGTATTTGGGGTGAAATGCTGCTGGATACCTCTGAGTTTGTGCTGAAAGTGCATTTTTAAATTTCTTGATTTTATTGTGATCTGATATGTATAATATTAAAAAGCAAGGTTAAGCCATTCTAATCATTTTAAAGTATGCAATTCAGTGGCATTAATTATATATATTCACAATATTGTACAAGCCCCTCACCACTATCTAAAATTTTGTCACCATCTCAAACAGAAACTCTACCCGTTAAAACCATAACTCCCCATTTCCCACTCTTTTCATCTTCTAGTAGCCTTCAGTCTACTCTCTGGTTCTATGAATTTGTCTATTCTAGATATTTCACATAAATGAATTTTTTTCTGGCTTGTTTCACTTAGCATAGTTCATCCAAGTTGTAGCATGTATCAGAGTTCCAGTTCTTCTGTCTGAATAATATTCCATTATAGATATACCACTTTTTTTTTTTAATTCGTTCATCTGCTAATGAACACTTGAGCCATCTTTTGGCCATCTTGAATAACGCTGCAATAAACATTGGCACCCAGGTATCTGTTTCAATTCCTGTCTTCAATTCTTGTTGGATAGATATACTTAGGAGTGGAATTGTTGGGTTATATGGTAATTCTTTATATAACTTTAGGAAAAAGCACCAAACTTTTCCAAAGCACCTGCACCATTTCATGTTCCCACCATCAGTGTACAAGGTTCCCAGTTTCTCCACATTTCTGGCAATATTTGTTATCCCCCCCTCCCCAATTTTTATAACCTTCCCACTAGGTGTGAAGTGGTATTGCATTGTGGTTTTTATTTGTATTTCCCTAACGAGCAGTGAGGTTGAGCATCTTCTCATATGCTTGTTGGGTATTTGTATATCTTCTTTGGAGGTATGTCTGTTCAAGCCCTTTCTTCACTTTTTAGTTGAGTTGTCTTTTTGTCGTAGGAGTTATTTATTTATTATAGATACGAAACCCTTTTAAAGAATATAATTTGCAAATATTTTCTCTCATTCTTTAGATCCTATTTTCACTTTCTTGACAATATCCTTTGATGTACAGAATTATTAGATTTTGATGAAGTCCAATTTATTTATTTTGGGGGGGATCATATGTAAGAATTCATTGCTAAATTCAAGATCATGAAGACTTACTTATATTTTCCTTTAAGAGTTTTATGACTATGGCCCTTATTTATAGGTTGCTGATCTATTTTGTATTAATTTTTGTACATGGTGTAAGGTAAGAGTCCAAGTTCACTTTTTTTTTTTTTTTTTGCAAGTGAATATGCAGGTGTCTGCTGTTAGTGCATTTTGATTCAGGTCTCAGATCAGGATCTGGGGATCAAATTTATGGCATCAAGGATTAAAGTTGCTATGTCTCTAAGGAGTTCTTTATTCACCAACTGGGCTGTATTGACAGACCCACATTGGATGCAAAATTATTTATTTCAATACCTACTCTATTCAGACATGCAGTTTTACTTATTTTCTCTCAAAAGATCACTGGAGAACTTTGTAGCTATTGAACCACACCCACAAAGTGTTTCTGTAGTCACAAATGGTTGATTATTGGGGACTTAGAAAATGAGAAAAACATTTTAAAGGAAGAGAGAAAATAACCTATTAGTGACTATACAGGGACATGGTCATCCCTATGGGGCCACTGGCTGGGACCTCTGTAGCAGAATAGGAGAGACTGAGAAGAAAGTCTAGTGGAGAAAGCTCTCCCACGTGTCAACAGGCTCCAATTCTTATTTCATAAGAGTATATAAAATTGGACCTGACTTGGACTGCTGAAAAGTTGACCTGTTCAGTAGGGAAGGACAATTGATGTGAGCAGATATTCCACTGAGTCCCTACTAATCAACAATTTAGGAGGAAAATTACAGCCTTGAGTGGGAGGATTGAGAGAGGATTCTCACTTGACCTGAGAGGAGGATGAAGAGAAAGGCCACATCTCAATGAAATCGTCCATGTCTGTATTTCTGATGTAACACTGAAGCATCAAATCAAGAAACTGAGGCAGGGACCACATGGATTAGAAAAATGGTTTCCAGCAATCATTCCAAGAATATGGGCTATGAAATCTTGAATGGCAGGATTCACCCAAACCATATCCGATGTTGAGATTGGGTCTTCCCTGCAATTGGCTCAGAATCACAAGTGCTTGAGCCTGAACATGAAGGGAGGCAGGTCTGGCAGCCCTGCTGGGCTGGGATAACAGAAGCACACAGAAAGGGGTTCAGCCTTGAGAGAAACACTTTGATCACTGCAGCCATAGTGATTCCTTACCCCATGTCTCTGTGGAAAGGGAAATCAGGTAAGGGCTTTTATTTATAAAGTAGCCTGATATTACATTTATAACTTCTGTTTTCCTAGTGTCATGGACTTCAAAATCACGTAACAAGAGTGTAAAAACAGAACCAAGAATTAAACTACTGCAGAATTTGGTGGCTATTTATTTCACGAGAAATACCACAGAACAGTTTCAAATTCCGTGGTCTCGTGGTCCTCCCACATGGTGAGCTATTATGTCAGTCTTACAGCAAGAAAAAAATAGTTTGAAGCAACAAAGAATCAAGGAATCCCATGATGGGACTGCCTTAGATGAAGAAGATGAGTCTGAAGTCCTAGGATGTAGTCTTCCAATCCACTCTGTATGTGAACCAAGGCAGTAGCTGTTCTGGGAAAAATTGAAAGTGTCAGACTTACAAAGAGTTGATAGAATTGTCAGAAAGAGACTTTCAGGACAAGAAGATATTAAATTAGTGTCTTTGCATCAGACCTTAATGTTCCATTTACTTAGATTGGACCCTTCTTGAAGTTTCCTCGTCAGCTTCAGATTTTCACTAAGGGATTGGTGGATACAGAGATACAGGATTATCACTTCTGAGAGCTGAGAGTGTTATGTTTGTCATAAGCTTTTAAACGTAAATAAACATATATTTTTACTTGCAGTGCTTGGGTAGCTACATTTTATGAGGCAATCTGATGAAATACATTCAACTTCATTTCACATCTATAGAAACAAATTCTCTTAAATACTTTTTGTGTGTTAGTGGGGCTTCGTTCTCCCAAGGAATCCAGACCCTCATTTAAAAACCAAATGGCAAATTAAAAAAAAAAATGTGAAAGAAGCAGGGTTACTTTTGTGTTTGCTCTCTCAAAATGATATGGGAAGCGACCTCAGAGCAAACATTTTTATTTTCTCTTCACCAATGGCTAAGGCGATAAATATGGTTGTACGAATTGCAGAGCCCTGAGTCATAGCCCCTTTGTCCCAGGCTCTCCTTGTTCATCCACCCAGCAGAAGAAGACAACATTTACATTCTTGAAATGCTGTTTGCATCTTATTATTTCCCAACTCAAAACTCTTAATTACCTCCCTAATGGTCATTGGAGAATGGCATTTGAATACATTTCCAGTCCTAAAAGAGATCTTAAATTATACTTAATCCAGTGTCCCTTGCCTTCAACAAAAAGGAGAAACCAGTGCCCAGAGAGACTACGTGAAGTACAGCAGGTCACACAGCTGCTGAAGGATCTGTGCCCACAGCTGGCTCTGACTTCCATTCCCATGCTCTTTGTGAAACAGCATCACTGCACAGCCCACAAATGGCCACTTCATTCGGGGTGCTGTCCCCTCTAGTTTGCCCTTCTTGCAACTCTTCAAATGCCCCACAGGACTGGGATATGTCATTTCCTTTCCCTATTTAAGATTAGGCTACATCTTTTAGGAATTCTTCCTGAGCAACAGCAGTCTCAGAAACAAGTAATACTAGTTAGACTCATTTGTCATGTTTCCCTATCTACTTCTATCTGTATGTAAAAGCTTAGGATAAACATAACACTCTCAGCTTTCAGAAGTGATAACCTTTTTCTTCCATATCTCTTTATCCACTAAGTACTCCATCGTGTTATTTGAAAATTTACTACACACTTATGTTTGCCACAAGACACAATGGATGGATTATGTTGTGGGTTTCTTGTGCTGTATATACATAAGAAGTCTCAAAATTCTGTAGAATGCCAAGTTGTGATACAGACAATATCAGTCTATCTTCTGGGCTAAAATTAAGATGATTATATATTAGCTGTTGGAATTTTTAAATAAAGAGTTGAGATGGGTATAAGTAAGAAGTGCTTTCAAGGGAAAGGATCTGAGATTGAAAGGTTAAGAGACTCAGCCAAGATCAATTTTGTCAAGTAGCATAGCTGAAATAGAAATCCAAGGCTCTGGGGTCTTTCTGTTTGTTCTCCCAACCTTTGAAACTATTTTTTTTTTTATCAAGTCTGCATTTTTTTTTTAATTAAAGTGTGGTTGGCACACAATGTTACATGAGTTTCAGGTGTATGTCATAGGGATTCGGCAAGTCTATATGTTATGCTGTGCTCACCACAAGTGTAGCTGCCATCTGTCACCATAGAACACTATTACATTACCACTGGCTACATTCCCTATGCTGTGCCTTTGATTCCCATGACTTATTCATTGTGTAACTGGAAGCCTGTATCTCCCACTTCCCTTTACCCGTTTTGCCCATCCCCCCCCCCCCCCACTTCTCCTCTGGCAACCATCAGTCTATTCTCTGGATTTACAGGTCTGTTTCGGCTCTTTGTTTATTCATTTGTTTTGTTTTTTAGATTCCACATATAAGTGAAATCATATGGCACCAAACTTACTTTTATAAGTTCTTCTTTCACAGAATTAGGGTCAGAGTATCCTTTTGAAACCCAGTGTTTATGTGGCAACGGTTCACTCTCACTATGTGTTCTGTTGATACCTCTCCAGTGTCCTCTATTTGAACTGAAGCTGTACACACAGATTCCAAGTGAATGGGGATTTCACTAGTTTCATTGGTTTGGCCAAGGTTCTTAGCACCAGTCTCGCTCTTTAATCTGGCACTATGATTCAGTTCCTATAGTTACCTAAGATGAAAATCCCATCGTTACCTAAGATGAAAATCAGCTGGACACATAGTACATATTTTCAGCAGACCATTTATATGAACAAGAGCCAACATACACATTAAAATCTCTTTATAAGTTGTCCATTGCCTTATTCAGCAAAGTGGCTTCATCTCTGGGAAAAAAAAAGAGAATAGATTTTACAGAAGAATAAGATATGTTGGTGACCAAATGAATTCTACAGAAGAGAGAACTGGGGAAGTGACAAGCCTGTAAAATGGTTTTTAAAATGAGTCTTATCAAAGGGAAAGAACAATAGTACATTCTTCATCAGGAAAATGGTAGAATGGGTAGAGAAATTCATTAGAGAGTGCTTTGACAGAAGCAAAAAAAATCAGCTCTTTAATGGATCATGTGTGTGTGTGTGTGTGTGTGTGTATACATCCATCTACACTTGTATTGGTAACTGTAACTGTATATTTGTCTCTCTAGCTATAAAAATTAGGGCTATTTCAACAGGCTAATCTGAACATGGTTTCCTCAAGGTTTAACTGGGAATGTTTAACTGGGAATATTTCTTCTATGATCCACGTGATCTTCACATAACTAAGTTATTCAGTGATCACATGGGAACCAGCTGAACCTTGAGGAAAAAGACCTAGACATGTTACATAGTGAAGATTTATCAGTGGGAGTGTGGTATTAACCAATATGCTTTCCTCTCTTCCTGTTTGCATGTAACCAACAGCAACTTGAACTCCTGGACATTACCTTCAGTTGCCCCAAAGAGAAGCAAAGGAAAAGAAAAAAAACAGTCTCTTGGTAGATCCATCAAGTTCCCAGCAGAAAATGTATATTTGTAGAGAATTTTATGATGGAACTAACTCAGAGGTCTGGGTAGGGCTAAGGAGACCAACAAGGAATGTGGAAGCACCAGGAACCGTGAGAAGGTTGAATGAGCCCTAGGCTTGTTACTCCACTTTGCAGGAGTAAGTGGGGCTACTGGTCAGAGGGTGTGGTGACCACGGGTAGAGGAATGGAGTCACCGCTAGAATTATAGCGTGGCAGGGAGTAAGCAAGGAAGATATTTCCCCTAACACCTTTCTCTTGTGAACTAGTCTTTTGCAGATGCATTCCATGGCTAAACCCAGTGGGAAGCCAGAGGGCATGGGAGCACAGGTGTTGCGATTTGCAGAGGACAACTTTCTTGGGCAAAGACTGGCAGAGATAATTTTTCAGGAGTGGCAATTGGAGAATAAACAGCATATCTGCCTTTTAGGTTCTACAACTTCTAAAAATGTAACTCAGACTTCAGCTTCTGGGAAAATGGAATAGACATACTTTTCCCTATTCCTCCCTCAAGTACAGTTTTAAAGCCTGGACATATTACACATGCATACACAGACTCCAACAGGTTGAAGGGAGAAAGTAAACTAGGGAACTCGGGACACAAGAAATTACAAATTTTCTTGTTCAAGCTCTTTTATATAGTCTTTCTTATCAGTAACCAAGGAAGAAAGGCAAAATCACATAAAATCTTGTGTAACTGGCTTGTTGAATTTATTGGTCTGAATTTATTGGAACATAAATTGAAAATGACTTTTTCCCGCAATCTCTGCGGGGTAACAATCAGCATCTTGAACACATCCCATACCTTTCTGGTCAAGATAAATAATTGAAAAAAATCCATTCTAATCTAATTTAAAACTTTGGTCTCATGTTTTACTACACCTTTTTACCCTTCCAGGGTAGTAGAGCACGTGGAGTGAACAGATACTATGGTTTATGTTTCTACTTCTCTTCCCAATCCAGCACTTTGGAACAAAGGAGAGAGGAATCTAACTTTTCATTCTTCTTCCCCCTCTTCCATCTTTGAACAATCCCTCCGGTGAGGGAGGGTGATAGAAGACAACATGTACCTAGAGAATGGTAGCCATGACTTATTTTTCCACCTCTGCAGGTGAACAATACCACTTTCTACCTCTAGAGATAAGATTGGGTATCTCTTAGCTCTGCTGGTAGCTTTCTTGGTAATCTTATGGTTTATGCCTTCCCCCTCACCTTTTATGTACATAGAGTCATAAGAACTATAGAAATCCTCTTCTATGCCATCTGAACCAAGGGGGTCTGGTGTGTGAGTTGGTTGGGGACAACACACTTGATTACTCCTGTGCTTATGGCTAACTACTCAAGCCTTTAGCTTTTCAGAGATCTAAAAATGAGACACAAGCACCTATCTCTGTGTTCACGTACTCCTGAAAACTGCCAGGGCATTCCTGCCAACTCTCCTCATTTTTTTCTCACTACAACTCATTCTAATAGCAATACTAGAATATATCAATATGAGGAAAGGGAGGCCAGTTCACAAGATGTGCTCTATTTCTAGAGCGATTCTTTTGAAGCTCTCTCTTAAATGGTGGAATGCATCAAGAAAATTCTGTTCTTGCATAACCATTGACCTCCTTACAACTCTAACACCTGCATCTCCTTTCTTCAGTAGGTAGATTGCAGAGGAAGGAGGAGATTGGAGAGAAAGGAATGAAGAGAAAGGGTACTGGGGTAAAAGCTGGGATAGCAGAGCAGGTCCAGCTGCCTCTTATTGAGATCTAAGGAACATACCCCAGTGCCAGTTATTGGTGTATCTTTCTAGAAAGTGAAGTATTTACTGGCTTGCTGATTTCAGCTTTGGGACTAGGTACCATTTCATTCTACAGGGAAAGTTACATTTAACTTTTTTTTTAAATTTTTTATTATGTTATGTTAGTCACCATACAGTACATCATTAGTTTGTGATGTAGTGTTCCGTGATTCACTGTTTGCGTGTAACACCCAGTGCTCCATGCAATACGTGCCCTCCTTAATAACTCATCACCGGCCTATCCCAGTCCCCCACCCCCCTCCCCTCTGAAGCCCTCAGTTTGTTTCCCAGAGTCCATAGTCTTTCGTCGTTCATTCCCCCATCTGTTTACCTCCCCTTCATTCTTCCCTTCCTTCTCCTACTGATCTTCCTGCTATTTCTTATGTTTCATAAATGAGTGAAACCATAGGATAATTGTCTTTCTCTGCTTGACTTATTTCACTTAGCATTATCTCCTCCAGTGCCTTCCATGTTGCTGCAAATGTTGGATAATCATTCTTTCGGATGGCTGAGTAATATTCCATTGTATATATGGACCACATCTTCTTATCCATTCGTCTGTTGATTGTCTTTTGATAATGATTTGTAGGAATTTTAATTCTGATTTATAATGGACATACTTTCTCATTTTTCCTTTAGTTTAAGCCTTAAAAAAACCCAAATTTTATCAAGATGTTTATCCATCCTTAATTTCCATACATCTTGCAGCATCTCCTAAAAATGTCTATCCTTTAAGGTGCCTGGGTGGCTCAGTTGGTTAAGCAGCTGACTCTGGATTTTGCTCAGGTCATGATCACAGGGTCCTGGGGTCCAGCCCTGCATCAGGCTCCCCACTCAGCAGGGAGTCTTCCCACCTCCCCGACTCCGCTTATACATGCTCTCTCTCTTTTTCTCTCTCTCTAAAATAAATAAATACATCTTTTATCTATTTAAAGATAATTTATATATCTATATAAAGCCTCAGAAGGTTTTCCTCACTGAGATTTGTGAAGGAAGCACTCAAATTAAAAGGAAAGTTACATTTAACTTCTTTTCTTGCTAGATGCATCCAAGTTTTAGAAGCAGAAAAGATGATTGTATACTCCTATTCCATTAATTCTCTCTCCAATTTATTACCTCTTTCCAACCCAAGAATATCTCTCTACTCTATTACTCTGTGTTATCACACTATGTTCTGAATTGCCTTTGTGCATTGATTTTGGAGCTGATCTGTCATATATTGTTGAAAGGTCAAAGTTTTTGTGCCACTTGTGAATGATGTCAGATGACTTCACTAGGACCTTAATTTAAAAAGTATGCTTCTTTGAGTGAATGGATAAGAATCAACTCAGTCTTAAATAAAGAGATAAAAAAAGAATCTGTAAATTGATATCTTTCTTTGGTTTTAATTTTTCTTCTCTTTCCTTTTCTTTTTTTCTTCTGTCCATTTTCTCTTCAGATATTTCTTTCTGTCATAGTTCCTCTCTTCTCTCCTTCTAGGACTAATTATATTGTCATAACTAGAAGAGAAAAGAGAGAGAGAATTGTTCATTATAAATCACAAATCTTTTATGCTCTTTTTCCATATTTTCTATTTTATGCTTTCTTGAATATACTAATTTTAATTATTTTTAAATCTTTGTCAGTTAATGGTAATTTCTGAATCCATTCTAAATTTGTTTCTATCGTTGGTTTTTTCTTTTTGGTCACAAATTATTATTAATATTTTCAAAAATATAGAGGAAAAGGTGATATGAAAGCAAAGAGGGAGTATTTTACATGAGTATCAGAATCCAATGGAATTAAAATTCTAGTTTGATATGTCAAAGCTTGAAATGCATAATTAGTGAAAAAATACAGTTTCAAAGGGCTCAAAGACAAAAATAACAAGCAAGCAACCCAACAAATTAAGATAAAAGAAAGTGATAATTAAGGTAAGAATAGAAATCAGTTATATGTGTGTACACACACACACACACACACACACACACACACACACACATAAAACCAAATACTCACTAAACAAAACTCACAAATCCAAAAGTTGTTTGTCTGGAAAGATGAGGAAAATTGATAAACCTCTAAGAAGACTGATTATGAGAGAGAAAGTGAGAGATGTAACAGAAATTATTAATATCAGAACTAAAAAGAGGGACATCATTACAGGTCTTTCAAGCAACAAAAACATAATTATAAGTATATAAATAATTTTATGCCAATAAAATTGACAATCAAGATGAAGTAAGCAAATTCCTTGAGGAACACAAATTACTAAAACTTGCACAATAATAAAGGGAAAACAACCTGAGTGTGCCTATAACTATTAAAGAAGTAGAATTTGTTATCCAAAACAAAAGAAACTCCAGGCCCAGAAGGATTGACTGGTAAACTTTTCCAAACATTTAGGGTAGAAATAATATCACTCTTTTACAAATGTTATCAGAGAAAAGGAAAGAAAAAGAGAAAATGCTTCTCAACTCTTTTTAAGAGTTCAGCATAATCTTGATCCCAAAACCTGGCAAGGACATTACAAGAAAAAAAGTTGTACAGATAAATCTTTCATAACCATGGCTAGATTGGATTATCATAGACACAAATATTAGCACATCAGATCCAGTCGTAGAGAGGTATGACATAGCATTTAAAATTTGCTTATCGAACCATAGTTTAACATTCAAAAATCAAACTATTTTATTGCCATATTAACAGAAAAAAGGGAGAAATCATTTTATCATTCCTATGGATGCAGCAAAAAGCATTTGTAAAATTCAACTACTCATTCGTAAATTTAAATAGCTTCTTAAATTCTGGGAATAGAAGAGAATTTCTTTAATGTGATGACAGATATTCACAGAAACCCACAGTAAACATGGGTGAAATATTTAAAGCATTCTCTCTAAGTTAGGGGACAAAGATGACTACCATGATTTTCAACTCTGTACTGCTTGGAGTATCCAATGAAATAAGGTACTTAGATAAATAAATAGATAGATGATAAACAGAAAGATAAATAGATAGAAAAAAAGGAAGAGGAAATACACAAATGTTAGTATTTATAAAAGAAATATTTGTGCATATATAAAATATGAAATTATTTATTATAAATTATTAGATTATTTAGCAAGGTCCTTGGATACAAGACCAATATGCAAAAAAATTATATTTATATACCAGCAAGAAAAAATAGAAAATGAAGTTTTAAAAGACACCATTTATAATAATACCAAAAATGCTAAATTTCTAGGAATAAATCTAACAAAAGGTGAACATGAAATCTGCACTAAAAGCTATAAAATGTTGAGAGAAATTGAAGAACCTCTAAATACGTGAAGGAATGTACAGATAAATTGTGTGACTCAGTATCATAAAAATGTAAGTTCTTTCCAAAGTATCTAGAAATTCCATATAATCCAGATAAAAAGCTAGATATTTTTTGGGGGGGGTGGACATTAAAAAGCCAACTGTAAAATTCACGTGGAAATACAAAATAAACTAGAATATGTATGTAAGATAATATTGAAGAACAGCAAAACTAAGGATTTACCCCACCAGATATTTATACTTACTATACTATAGTAATTAAGGCAGTGTGATAATTCCAACAAAGATAGTAAAATAGAATAATGATGGAAAAGGCAGATTCCAGAAACAGACCCACATGTATATAGTCACTCAATTATGTCAAAGATGGCATTACAGTACAGTTGGTAAAGAAGCTCTTTTCAATAAAGGGTGCTGGAGCAATAGTCTATCATACGGGGAGAAAAACAATCCTGACTTCTACCTCATACCCTACACACATATCCATTCTGGGTTGATTATAAAAGTAAATATAAAAGGTAAAATAATAACACTCTTAGAAGAAAACAGGAGCACCAGTTCATGGTTTTGGTATAGGCAAATTTTTCTCCAATGGGACAATAAAGCACTTACCATAAAAGAAATCATTGATGAACTTTAGTCTACTAAAAAGAAAGATCTTTTATTTATCAAAACAGAATTGAGAGACTCAAAAAGCAAGCTACAGATAGGTAGAGGATACTTAAGTGCATATATTTTATAAAAGGTTTAATCCAGAATATATGAAATACTCCTATAAGTCAGTAAGAAAAAAGCAGGCAATATATTCACAAAATGGGCAAAAAACCCTGAACACATACTTCACAAGATAAATTTTCTAAATGGTCAATGAACAATTGAAAAGATACTCAGCATCATTAGTTATAAGACAAATGGCAATTAAGTCTACCATGTACCCACCAGCATGGTAAGTGAAAAAGCCAGAAAATATCAAAGTGTAGATATGGAGGGACTGAACTTTGATCCATTGCATATGGGTATAAATTTCATAGCCACCTTGGAAAACTATTCTTCAGTGCTTAATTAAATATGAACGTATGTAAACCCTACCACCTGGGAATTTCACTTCTAGCCACATACTAAAAAAGGAGTATGTGTACACACACACACACACACACACACACACACACGTATGTATAAAATCACTAAAATACAGACATTGGAATGTTCCTACCTGCATTATGGATAATAGCTTGAAAATGGAAACAACCAGGTATAAATACCACAAACTGTGGTATATTTTTACTATAAAATATACAGAAATGAAATGAATTAATAAAACTCAAAGCGTAATGTTGAGTTAAAACAACGAAGTACAAAAGAACTTATACTTCTGCTTCCATAAATGGAAAGTTAAAAAAAAAGTTAAAAAAAAAATCTCTGTTGTTCAGTGTAGGTAGTTGTTATCTTTGGGAAGGAGAATGGGCACGTGACTGGAAGGGAGAACCAGGTGGGCATGTGTGGTTCTGGTTTCTTGATCCATGTGATAGTTATACAAGAGTGCCTGTAACATTTCAGTAATCTGTACATCAGAGCGTTAGTTAGGGGTCAGATTGTCTGAAGTTTGCTTAAGGGTTTTGGTTTTAACCCTGAGAGCCCTGGAGAGCAAATAAAGACCGATAGAAGATAGCGTGGTATAATCTGATTTGCATTTCAGATAAACTCTTCTATTCCTCTGAATGGGATAGGGCTGAGAGCAGATGGGTTAAACTGGCGTACTCGTGGTAGAAATGGAGAGAAATTGAAAGATTTGGGATCTATTTGGAAGATAACCTTGCTGTTATACTAGATAAAGGGATAAGGTTGATGGAGGTGCCAAAGGTAAGTCCCAGATTGCTGACTAGTAGAAAAAGGAGTCTGGGGATTTCATTCACAGAGAGGGAACATTGAAATTTGACCTAGGTTTGAAGCGACAATCATGAATTTCCTTGGAAATGCATTCAGTTTGAGATGCCTTTCAGACATAAAAGGAGAAATGCCCAGAGGTCAGTTGTGTTTAAAACTTTGGAGCTCAGCTTTTCCCCATTGAGAAGGATATTCGCTGTAGGCTTTTCATAGATGGTTTTTATGAAATTGAGGCACGTACCCTCTATCCCTACACTCTGAAGGGTTTTAATTAGGAAAGGATGCTGTATTTTGTCAAATGCTTTTTCTGCACCGATTGAGAGAATCATATGGTCCTTGACTCTTTTCTTGTTGATATGATCTATCACACTGATCGATTTGCGAATGTTGAACCACCCTTGCATCCCAGAGATGAATCCCACTTGGTCTTGATGGATAATCCTCTTAATGTACTGTTGGATCCTATTAGCTAGGATCTTATTGAGATTTTGGCATGCATATTCATCAGGGAAATCAGTCTGTAATTCTCCTTTTGATGGGGTCTTTGCCTGGTTTGGGGATCAAGGTAATACTTGCCTCATAGAATGAGTCTGGTAGTTTTCTTTCTGTTTCTATTTTTTGAAACAGCTTCAGGAGAAAAGGTATTATTTCTTCTTTGAATGTTTGGTAGAATTCCCCGGGGAATCCGTCAGGCCCTGGACTCTTGTTTTTGGGGAGGTTTTTGATCACTGCTTCAATCTCTTCATAATTAATCAGTCTGTTTAAATAATCAATTTCTTCCTGTTGCAGTTTGGTAGTTTATAGGTTTCCAGGAAGGCATCCATTTCTTCCAGGTTGTTTAATTTATTGGAATAAAGCTGTTGATAAAAGTTTCTAGTGATCCTTCCTATTTCATTGGTGTTGGTTGTGATCTCTCCCCTTTCATTCACAATTTTATTAATTTGGGTCCTTTCTCTATTCTTTTGAATAAGTCTGGCCAGTGGCTTATCGATCTTATTTATTCTTTCAAAGAACCAGCTTCTAGTTCTGTTGATCTGCTCTACTGTGCTCCTGGTTTCTAATTCATTGATCTCTGCTCTAATCTTGATCAACTGCCTTCTCATGCATGGGTTAGGCCTGTTCTTCTGTTCCAGCTCCAGCTTCTTGAGGTGAGAATATAAAAACTGATTTTAGATTGTTCTATTCTTTTGAGTGAGGCTTGGATGGCTATGTATTTTCCCTTTAGGACTGCCTTTGCAGTGTCCCATAGGTTTTGGACAGATGTGTTTTCATTTTTGTTGGTCTCCAAAAATTGTTTAATCTCCTTCTTAATTACCTGGTTTACCCAATCATTCTTGAGCAGGATGGTTCTTAGTTTCCAAGTGTTTGAGTTTCTTCCAAATTTTTCCTTGTGATTGAGTTCCAGTTTCAAAGTACTGTGGTCTAAGAATAGGCAGGGAATAATCTCAGTCTTTTGGTATCGGTTCAGACCTGTTTTGTGACCCAGTATATGGTCTATTCTGGAGAAAGTTCCATGTGCATTCGAAAAGAGTGAGCATTCTGTTGTTCTGGGATGTAGTGTTCTGTTTATATCTATAATGTCCATCTGGTCCAGTATATCATTCAAAGCTCTTGTTTCTTTGTTGATTTTTTGCTTAGGTGATCTGTCTATTGCTGAGAGTGGAGTGTTGAGGTCCCCTACTATCAACATATTATTATCTATATGTCTCTTTATTCTGGTTAAGAGTTGGCTTGTGTATCTAGCTGCTCCCCTGTTGGGGGCATAGATATTTTCTCAATGGGGAAAAGCCGAAAGCCTTTCCCTTAAGATCAGGAAGACAACAAGGATGCCCACTCTCGCCACTATTATTCAACATAGTACTAGAAGTCCTTGCAACAGCAATCAGACAACAAAAAGGGATAAAAGGTATCCAAATCAGCAAAGAAGAAGTCAAACTGTCTCTCTTTGCAGATGACATGATACTCTATATGGAAAACCCAAAAGACTCCACCCCCAAACTACTAGAACTTATAGAGCAATTCAGTAATGTGGCGGGATACAAAATCAATGCTCAGAAATCAGTTGCATTTCTATACAGGAACAATGATACTGAAGAAAGAGAAATTAGGGAATCAATTCCATTTACAATAGCACCAAAAATCATACATTATCTTGGAATTAACTTAACCAGAGACATAAAGGATCTATATTCTAGAAACTACAAATCACTCTTGAAAGACATTGAAGAAGACACAAAAAGATGGAAAAATATTCCATGCTCATGGATCGGAAGAATAAACGTAGTTAAAATGTCCATGCTACCCAGAGCAATCTACACTTTCAACGCCATCCAGATCAAAATACCAATGACATTTTTCAAAGAACTGGAACAAACAGCCCTTAAATTTGTGTGGAACCAGAAAAGACCCAGAATCGCCAAGGAATTGTTGAAAAGGAAAAACAAAGCTGGGGGCATCACGTTGCTGGATTTCAAGCTATACTACAAAGCTGTGATCACAAAGACAGAATGGTACTGGCACAAAAACAGACACATAGACCAGTGGAACATAAAATAAAAAACCCAGAAATAGACCCTCAGCTCTTTGGGCAACTAATCTTTTACAAAGCAGGAAAAAACACCCGGTGGAAAAAAGACAGTCTCTTCAATAAATGGTGCTGGGAAAATTGGACAGCTACATGCAAAAGAATGAAACTTGACCACTCTCTCACACCATACACAAAGATAAACTCCAAATGGATGAAAGACCTCGATGTGAAACAGGAATTCATCAAAATCCTAGAGGAGAACATAGGCAGCAACCTCTTTGACATCGGCCACAGCAAGTTTTTTCATGACACATCTCCAAAGGCAAGGGAAACAAAAGAAAAAAAAATGAACTTGTGGGACTTCCTCAAGATAAAAAGCTTCTGCACAGCCAAGGAAACAGTCAAAAAAACTAAGAGGCAGCCCACGGAATGGGAGAATACATTTGCAAATGACACTACAGATAAAAGACTAGTATCCAAGATCTACAAAGAACTTCTCAAACTCAATACACAAGAAATAAATACTCAAATCAAAAAATGGGCAGAAGATATGAACAGATACTTTTCCAATGAAGACATACAAATGGCTAACAGACACATGAAAAAATGTTCAAAATCATTAGCCATCAGGGAAATTCAAATCAAAACCACATTGAGATACCACCTTATGCCAGTTAGAATGGCAAAAATTGACAAGGCAGGAAACAACAAATGTTGGAGAGGTTGTGGAGAAAGGGGATCCCTCTTACACTGTTGGTGGGAATGCAAGTTGGTACAGCCACTCTGGAAAACAGTGTGGAGGTCCCTTAAAAAGTTAAAAATTGAGCTACCCTATGACCCAGCCATTGCACTACTGGGCATTTACCCCAAAGATTCAGACGTAGTGAAGAGAAGGGCCATATGCACCCCAATGTTCATAGCAGCATTGTCCACAATAGCTAAATTGTGGAAGGAGCCGAGATGCCCTTCAACAGATGACTGGATTAAGAAGATGTGGTCCATTCATACAATGGAATATTACTCAGCCATCAGAAAGAACGATTACACAACATTTGCAGCAACATGGACGGGACTGGAGGACATTATGCTAAGTGAAATAAGTCAAGCGGAGAAAGATAATTATCATATGGTTTCGCTCATTTATGGAACGTAAGAAATAGCAGGAAGATCGGTAGGAGAAGGAAGGGAAGAATGAAGGGGGGGTAAACAGAAGGGAGAATGAACCATGAGAGACTGTGGACTCTGGGAAACAAACTGAGGGCTTCAGAGGGGAGGGGGTGGGGGATTGGGATAGGCTGGTGATGGGTAGTAAGGAGGGCACATATTGCATGGTGCACTGGGTGTTATACACAACTAATGAATCACGGAACATTACATCAGAAACTATGGATATACTGTATGGTGACTAACATAACATAATAAAAAATCATTAAAAACAATTTGGAGCTCAGATAAATTTGACAAATAATAATAAAATCTAATGTAATTTGGTGCTTTTTATTTACCAAGGATGTTCTATGTGTTTTACATATCTGAACTAATATATTCTGCACCAGAAACCCACGTCGTTGATATTATTATTATCCTCATTTTCCAGTTGAAGGAACAGAGGTACGAAGAAGTTACCTAACATGCACACACTTAGTACCTGATGGTATTCAAACAGATGTTGTCTGGCTTGAGAGGCTGTGCCCTGAATCATTAATTTAATGAATATTTCAATCACTCAAAAATACAGAAAATGCAGTCTTGCATTATAGCAAATCCTGACCCAGTGTGACATACATTTTTTTCTTAAATTCAGTAAATGGAACACTGTCCCTTAAAGCATTCCATTCTCTGCACCTCCAAGTACGCACATCTCATCTCTCAGTTCTGCTGGAAAAGAAAATGGGTTCCTCCATGGGCTGTGTTTTGTTTTTCTTTTCTTTTCTTTTTCCACAACCCTTGCTCTTAGTTTATCCATCACTCTGTTCTTGTCTGCATTTCATCAAAGCAGATTCAATCAATATTGGATTCATTGCTAGCCCCTCTTCCTGTTTTGTTTTGTTTTTTGTCTGATTTTTTGTTTTGTTTTGTTTTTCAATGCTATGGATTTGTTCCATATTGAACACTTCCAGCCTGTAATTTCAATAGGATTTGGAGATGTTAACAAGCTTTCTGAACTCTCTTAAACCATCTTAACTGCTTTAAGGTTTCGTGATGAAGAATTAGAAGTTGTACTCCAGTGCCATCCTTCTGCATGCCTTTAATCTCTGGACACTAAATCCAAAATGTTTGTAATAGCAGAAGAAAAAGATGCAGAAGTTAATATTTATATTCTTCCTGGGTGAGGGAGATTAATTTTTAAAAATCATACCTAAGTACAGCACGTTATTTTCTTATGATACCTGTTTTACATCCCATTTTAGATCAGTGTTCATCATCCTTCCCCCCCATTCTCATTTCTACTTGTAGCAAGTAGAAGGAAGATGAGAGGGAAAAAATACATCAGGTCATTAAAGCGGCAGATTCCTCATAATAGTTAGAGTAAATATCCATATAATTTCACAAACTTTCAATTCCACATGATATCTGAGATGAAGATGGTTGTTCCTATGTTAGTTTTAATGCTTTTTCTGTGAAGCAGTAAGCTGGAATTCACCAAAATCCTCATTTGATGAAAGAAGAGACTTAATACATTTATATTACCAAGAGATCCAAACAAAGACTCTAGCTAGCGGAGAAGGGAGAAGTGGAAACCAGAGCTTCACGAGTTTTCAATGGTCATTGTATTTCCAGGTCATAGTTTAGATATGAATCTCCTGGACTAGCCTATGAGAGAAAACTTGGTCAAGGGCTTCCCAATTTGTTGCTGTATTAACTTGAGTTTCCAAAGGAGCAGATCTTCCGACAGACATTGGAGCACAAATTATTTCATCTGAAGGTCCAGGACACATGAATAGGAGAGTAGGACAGTGATATGAGAAAGAGGGCAGTGAATAAAAAGTACGTGTTATGAAGCTACCTATCGGAGTAGTCACTAGAGCTTAATCTGCAGGGAAACTCTCCCCTTTCATAGGACATAGGGTGTTTACATATTAAGCTTGAGTCACTGATTCATGACTGCATGGATTCTTGACAACAAGAGTGGATGTTAATTTCCTGGCACTTCCGGTCTGCTGCTCCCACAGGCAGAACAGCCTTTACAGTTCAGGAAGGGAAAAACGATTCCACACACAGAGATACGGATACTGGCAGCTGGGAACTAGCTAACGTACACTGAAAGTTCTAAGGGATACAAGCTGGTCACTGACAACAATGATAATGTCCCTAGAGTTTCCAAGAGTTCTCCTATACGTTTAAGTTCTGTTCGGAAAACTGAAGACATATCCCAAATCCTGAATCCTAGTACTGTTATAAACTATTTGACCTTTCCCCAGACTCTTAAAGACTCCTAGAACCAAAATTCTTGCTTAGGCACTACCCTGCAAATACAAGTACATTTTGAAAAATACTCTAAAATACTCACTGAAGATACACGTGGCCAAATGACCGTTTAAGAGCTGTCAACATTCACAAAGCATAGTCTTGAAATCTAGTGTGGGTTGCCTTGATTTATTCTTTCAATACATTGACTAGGTGCCTGTAAATGTCAGCTACTGGAAAATGCTGGGGTATGACGATTAGTAAAACAAATGAACAGGGCACAAGTATGAACATCTTATAAAAGGGACATACAGGAGATGATATAAAATGAACAACTTTTTTGTTTTAATTTTTATAATGCAGAGTTGAAGTACTAACTTGAATATAGGACTTTAATAAGTTACGTAATTTTAATAATTGGCTTTCTTTTCTCTGCTTTTTGTCTCCATTTAGCTAGTCCCTTCCCCACTGGGGGGTTTTCTCTCCCCTTTAAAGAATGTTAATCTGGAGATATTCCAGGGCCCATTCGCAGGCCACAGTTGCAGGTCTTGGTTTGAGGTATGATGTAAGAAGACCCCACGTCAGTCATATTTGCATCTAACTTTAATAGAAATACATAGGCTGAGCAAAATTAGCAATGGTAACTACTGAAAAATTATAAGCGTGAAACTACGGAAGTAGTCATTTTTATCATGCTGAAATTTTACAATTGTCAAGTAATTTCTGGCAGTCTTCAAAAGTCTAAACTTCAGAGTCCAACTCGCAAAGATGATTTCAGTGGACCTTGAGGATGCATCTCTCACCATTTCCTAAGTAAACCATTGTTCTTATCAAGCCGGGCCACCATGGCTTCTAAACATTCATTTTACATCTGTCCCCACAATGTGCCTCCCGTTTTAAGTTGAATAAATGCCCTTTTATCTTCAGTGTTCAACTTGTGACCTCTCTCAAATAAAACTGTATTTCCCTCCTTCGAATGTTTCTAAAATCATTGTATCCTACATTTGGTATAGTAAGCATGCATCTGTATGTGTGCATGCGTTATTACACGTGGCATCCATTCATATCCTACACATGCACACGCAGCAACAGTTAAATCTTGCTTTCTTAATAACCCTATTGCGGGGGCGCCTGGGTGGCTCAGTCGTTAAGCGTCTGCCTCCGTCTCAGGGCGTGATCCCAGGGTCCTGGGATCAAGCCCTGCATCAGGCTCCTCCACTGGGAGCCTGCTTCTTCCTCTCCCACTCCCCCTGCTTGTGTTCCCTCTCTTGCTGGCTGTCTCTCTCTCTCTGTCAAATAAATAAAATAAAAAATCTTAAAAAAATAATAATAATCCTATTGCGACTGGCACCCAATCCATCACAGACACTAAAGATAATTATTGTTGTGGTTATTATTATTACCTGACTAATTAGAATAAAAAGAACTACTGAGTAACAAGTTACAGTAAATGTCAAGGCTGTGCTTTGTGGATGTGGATAGCTTGTAAGCAGTTCTTAGCCCCATGTCTTTTCCAGTGGGTCTTTTGGAATATTTTTCCAAACATACTGCTTGTTACTGATTATTGTGACAAACTTCCATTAACTTTGATTCAGGTGATTGGCAGAAGGAGCACTCTTTTAAATTTGGCCTGCAGCTTAAGAAATGAGAATCTTCAAGGCACCTGGGTGGCGCAGTGGGTTAAGCAGCTGACTACTTTTGGCTTAGGCTATGATTTCAGGGTCATGAGATTGAGTCCCATGTCCAGCCTGATGATTAGCAAAGGAGTCTGCTTCAGATTCTCTCTCCCCTCTTAAATAAATAAATCTTTAAAAAGAAGGAAAGAAAAAAGAAAAGAAAGAAAAATAGAAAGAAAGAAAGAAAGAAAGAAAGAAAGAAAGAAAGAAAGAAAAGAAAGAAGAAAGAAAAAGGAGGGAAGGAAGGAAAGAAGGAAGGGAGGGAGGAAGGAAAAGATAAAGGAAGAAAGAGAGAAAGAAAGAAATGAGAATCTTTTACCAATCTGAAGACACAAGGTTTTGCTCATCCCATTATTCAAATTTAAATTTATTCTGTTCAAATGCTACCTTATATTAAGACCTCTACGCAGTTTGCTGCAATATTCACTCTGGCTCTAGATCTCTCAGAAACCCAAAACCTATAAAATAATTCAAAACAAGTTTTTAGAAGAAAAAAAAATAGTCCCCTCACTTTACACGAACAAAGAAGTCCTCATTTGCAACTAATCTCTGATTGGTATCTCTGGACCATGTTGAGATCTCTGAGAGAATGTCTGCAAATGTAGCAGTTGCCCTTCAATTTCTTAGGGATTTCTGTTCCCCTAAGATTTGCTACTTAGTTTTGGATTCGATCCCGCAGGCACTGTTTCAGTTATCAAAAGATGGGCCTCCATTAGGAAAAAAAGAAATGCTACAATTTAACTCTGTATCTTGCAGGGATGATAGCTGAAGCAGATCCTCTTTCTGCATTCAAAATGAAGACCACTAGTCACTCGTTTCAACTTGACTTGAGGCTTTTCAAATGTCTATTTTAATTTGAAACACATTTCTGAACGTTACTGATATTCCATTCATGTTTTGAATTCTGTGAACGGTTTCGAAACCTTTAAATTGCTGTGAAGCATTGCTCCTTCTGTCGTGCACATCTGAAACGCTGGCTGGGGTCAGAGGAATGATTGCGTGGGTTCTTTTCTGTAGGATTTCAGGGCAGATTTCTCTTAAATATCTGAAACGTTGGGAGATTTTTCTAGCCTGAATCAAATCAATGACCATGACAGAAAATGATAGTCAAAGTTTCTATAATATCCTGGTGAGGAAAATATAATACAGTCCCATTTTTAAAGTCTTTCTAGAAATCATATTGCAAAGGATATGTTTTATATTATGAATAAGATAGAATTTTAAATAGAATTGTTAAAGGCCTGTGCAATATTTCACTGTGACTATGCCACCGACACCGCAAACTCGAGTTGCAAAGAGTTAACGATCCTCACCCCAGTTACTTATTACTTCTAAAATAAATAAGATAATGTATGTGTGGGTCCGTGTGTATTTACGATGCCAATATCCTTTCAATTACTCAGGCTGAGAGGGTCCAAGGTATATTTTACTTCCTTTATCTTCCGTGGCCCCCATTCCAATCAGCCTCATGATCTCAAAATGCTAGTCTATATAAACATGCACAATATTTTTCTCTAATTTCTTCCCTTTGCCACTGCTAGAATTTAGGCATTCATTTATCTCCTAAAAATTAAAATGTTTGTTATTGTGATTAGGTTGGAAAAATAATCTGTATGCTTTCTAGAATATTTGGAAAAAAAACAGAAAATAGGCAAATAAAACTATTTGTTCTCCACAACCAAGAAACAAAACACAGGCACTGTGTTTCTAAGTTTTTATTTAAATTCTAGTTAGTTAACATACAGTGTAATATTAGTTTCAGGTGTAAAGTATAGTGATTTAACACTTCCATACAACACCCAGTGCTCATTACAAGTGTGCTCTTTAATCCCCATCGCCTACTTCACCCATCCCCCCACCTCCCTCCGTAACCATCAGTATGTTCTCTACAGTTAAGAGTCTGTTTCTTGGTTTGTCTTTTTCCCTTTGCTCCATTTGTTTTGTTTCTTAAATTCCATAGATGAGCGAAATCATATGGTATTTGCCTTCCTCTGACGGATTTATTTCACATAGCATTATACTCTCTAAGATCCATCCACATCGTTGCAAATGGCAAGATTTCATTCTTTTTTATGGCTGAATAATATTTCTGTGTGTGTGTGTGTGTGTGTGTATGTGTGTGTGTGTGTGTGTGTGTGTGTGTGTACCACATCTTTACATATTTATCAATCGAGGGACACCTGAGCTATTTTCATAATTTGTCCATTGTAGATAATGCTGCTATAAACATCAGGGTGCGTGTGTCCCTTTGAGTTAGTATTTTTTTATTCTTTGGGTAAATTGCTGGGTCATAGGGTAGTTCTATTTTTAATTTTTTGAGAAACCTCCATACTGTTTTCCAGAGTGGCTGCACCAGTTTACATTCCCACCAACAATGTAAAAGGGTTCCCCTTTCTCTACATCCTTGCCAACACCTGCTGTTTCTTGTGTTGTCAATTTTAGCCATTCTGACAGGTGTGAGGTGATACCTCATCGTAGTTTTGATTTCTATGTCCCTGATGAGCCGTGATGTTGAACATCTTTTCATGTGCCTGTTGGCCATCTGGATGTCTTCTTTGGAAAAATGTCTATTCGTGTCTTCTGCACATTTTTTAATTGTGTTTTATTCTCTTCCAGTCTTGGTTATGCATATTTATATTTTTGATGACTGCATTGTATTACAGACTGTGGGTGTGTTGACATTTATTTAACCATTCTCCTATTATAAGACATATAGACTGTTTCCAATTATCCCCTATTGTCCATGTTGCTAAAATGGACAACATTATACATACGAATCTTTCCACATCTTTATGTCTTACATCTAGAATCCTTGAAGTAAGATAATTGGTAAGAGTATCAACTATCTTATTTTATTCTCCTACTTTAAAGTTTGGGTTTTTTTTAAAGATTTTATTTATTTATTTGACAGAGAGATAGAGACAGCCAGCGAGAGAGGGAACACAAGCAGGGGGAGTGGGAGAGGAAGAAGCAGGCTCATAGCAGAGGAGCCTGATGTGGGGCTCGATCCCATAACGCCAGGATCACGCCCTGAGCCGAAGGCAGACGACGCTTAACCGCTGTGCCACCCAGGCGCCCCTATTCTCCTACTTTAAACTTCTTCTTTTCGGGTGCCTGAGTGACGTAGTCAGTTACACTTGCGTTTCTTGGTTTCAGCCCAGGTCCTGATCCCAGGGTGATGAGATCGAGCCCAGCATCAGGCTCAGTGCAGAGTCTCCTTAGAGTTTCTCTGTCCCTCTCCCCCTGCCGCCCCAAATCAATCAATCAAATTAAAAAACACTTATGTTCTTTTCAAAGAAAATATTCAAACATCTAGAATTTATTTCGGTGTGTAATTTGAGAGGCTTTTTTTAGAGGCAATTTTTTTCTCATTATTTATTGCATAATACGTTAACTTCTGTCTTGTCTTTGTGACATTTTGTGTATGTTACATGTATATATTGTAGGGTTTTCTTATGAGTATGAGTTTGACTTTGTTGGTCTGCTTGTCTACTATTACACAAATACGGTTCTTCCTTGACTTACAATGGGATTACATCTCAGTAAACCCATTGTAAGTTGAAAATATCATAAGTCAAAAATGCGTTTAATATTCCTAATTGAACATCATAACTTAGTCTCCCCAAACTTAAATGTGCTGAGAACACATTAGTCTACAGTTGTGCACAATCATCTAACACAAAGCCCATTTTATAATAAAGTAATATGCATTTACGTTTCCTCCACATCTTTTCATGGCTTAATAGCTCATTTGTTTTTAGTGCTGAGTAATATTCTGTTGTTTGGATGTATCAGAATTTACTTATCCATTCACCCACTGAAATAGATCTTGGTGGCTTTCAGGTTTTGGCAATTATAAAGCTGCTGTAAACATTGACATGCAGGTTTTTGTGTTTACATAAGTTTTCCAATAATTTGGGGAAATACCCAGGAGCATGATTGCTTGACTGTATGGGCAGACTATGGCGAGCTTGTAAAACCTGCTGAATTGTTTTCCAGTGGGGCAATCTCGTTTTGCATTCCCAGCAGAAATGAATGAGAGTTCCTGAAACTCCACAACCTTGTCTGCATTTGGCGTTACTACGCTCTTGGGATTTTAGCTATTCTAATAGATATATAATAATAATCTCATTGATGTTTAAATTTGTAATGCCCTAATGGTACAGGACATTGAAGATCTTTTCATATATTATTTGCTTTCTGTATGTATTTTTAAGTGAGTTTTTCATTCAGATATTTGCCCATTTTTAAACTGAGTTGCCTGTTTTCTTATTGTTGAGTTTTAAGAGTTCTTTGTATATTTTGATACTTTTCTGGGATATGTGTTTTGCAACTATTGTCTCCCAGTCTTTAGCTTCTCTCTGTATTCTCATAACAGTGTTTTTCACAAAGCAGAAGTTTTTTTCCCTTTTTTCAATTTTAATGATGTTCATCTTATCAATATTTTCATTCATGAATCAGGCTTTTGGTGTTGTATCTAAAAACTCATCCCCAAACCCAAGGTCACACAGATTTTCTCCTATGTTATCTTCTAGAGGTTTTATGGTTTTGTATTTTACACTTAGGTCTCAGATCCATTTTGAGTTAATTTTTCTAAAGGATTTTCCAGTTATTTATTTCAGTTTTAATTCTAAAGTCTGTATCTAGATTCATTCTTTTTGAAAGTGGATGCCCAGTTGTTCCAGTACCATTTGTTGAAAGACTATCCTTCTTCATTGAGTCACCCTTGATCCTTTGTGGGGTCTATTTCTGAGGTCTCTATTGTATTCCATTTACCAGCTTTGTATTCTTCGGCCAATACCATACTGTACTGATTACTGTATCTTCACAGTAAGTCATAAAGTTGGGTAACAACAGTCCTTTCACGTTGATCTTTGACGTTATTTTGTTTGCTATTCAGACTCAGTGGATTGGGTGATGCCCATCTGCTTCACTGAGCAGATTAATATGCTAATCTCACCCAGAAAAGCCCTCACAGACACACCCAGAAATAATTCTTAATCTGGGATCCTTGTGGCTAGTTGAGGTAACACATAAAATTAACCATCATAGAGATAAAGCAACTAGTTTCTCATTAGTAGGTATGACGTTAACTGTGGGTTTTATGCAGTTGCTTTTATCAAGATGCAGGTGTTCTTCCCTATTTTTACCTTGTTGACAGTTTTTATCATGAAAGTGTGCTGGATTCTTCCAAATACTGGTTCTTTTCTTTTTTTGCTTTTCTTTTCTTTTTCTTTTCTTTCTTCTTTTTTTTTTTTTTTTTTTTTTTTTTTTTTTTTTTTTGAGAGAGAGAGAGAGCATGTGCAAGCAGGGGGTTGAGAGGACCGAGAGAGAATCTTAAGCAACTCAATGCCCAGTGCAGAGCCCAATGTGGGGCTTGATCTCACCAACCTGAGCTCATGACCTGAGCTGAACTCGAGTTGGACGCTTAACTGACTGAGCCACCCAGGTGCTCCTCCAAATATTTTTTCTGCATCTACTGATAGAATCATAGATTTTCCTTCTTCATCTTCTTGATGTGACAAATTATATTGATTGATTTTCTTTCTTTTTTTTGATAAACAAGACATCATGTTTTGTGTTAAGAAGGGAACAAATAGGAAACGTTTGTTTTGTGTACATAGGATTTCTGTAAGGATACACCAAGAATCTGGTAATTTTCTAATGTTGAATCAGTTTTGTATCACTAGGATAAATCCCAGTTAGTCATGGCAAATAATTATTTTTATATGTTGTTGGATTCAATTTGTCAATATTTGCTAAAAATCTTTGCATCTATGTTCATGATAGATATTGGCATTTTGCTCTCTTATGATGTCTTTGTCTGGTTTGGTCTCACAGAATGAGTTAGGAAGTATAGTGTCTTTGCTTTTATTTTCTGGAAAAGATTGTCGAATTTTTGGTGTAATCTCTTAAATGTCTGGTAGAATTCACCAGTGAATTCATCTAACCCTCATGCTGTTTTAGAAAGTTATTAATTATTCAAAAATTTTAATAGATATAAGACTATTCAGATTATTTCCCTATTGTTTCATCAGATAGTATTTTTCAAGGAATTGGTTCATTTTATCTAGGTTATCAAATTTATGGGCATATAGGCATTCATAATATTCCTTTATTAACTTTTATATTCATGGGGTCAGTTGTGATGGCCCCCCTTTCATTTCTTATATTAGTAATTTCTGTCTTCTTTATTTTTCTCATAGTTAGCCTGGACAGAGATTTATCAATTACTGACCTTTGAAAAGAAAATTCTTTGATTTTGTTGATTTTCTTTATTGTTTTCCTGGTTTCAATTTAATTGATTGCTGCTCTAACTTCTCTCTGTTTTCTTCTGCTTGCTTTATTTTGCAATGCTTTTCCTTCTTCTTCTTCTTCTTTTAGTTTTCTAAATTGAAAACTTACATTATTGATTTTAGATCATTCTTCTTTTCTATATATTCATTCAAAACTATAAATTTCCCTCTTAACACTGCTTTTATTGTATCCCCCAAATTTTGATAGATTGTATTCTCATTTTATTTAATTCAGAATATTTCCTGAGACAACCTCTTTGACCCATGTGTTATTTAGAGGTATGTTATTTAATCTTCAAGTATTTTAGGATTTTCCAGCTATTTATTTCTAGTTTAATTCCACTGTGGTCTGAAAACATACTTTATTTGATTTCTATCCTTTTAAATTTGTTGAGGTGTGTTTTATGGCCCAGAATGTGGTATATCTTATGAAATGTTCCGTGTGAGCTTGAGAAGAATTTGATGTATATTATGCTGTCAGTGGATGAAATATTCTATAAATGTCCTTTAGATATATAAGTGCACATATATAATAAAAGTCAATGGAAGCTATAATATGCCAATAAATAGTATATTTATAATTTGTTACAACAGACAGTAACAGACAGTGAAGGATACTTTCAAGGAACTTAGGGCAAGAAGGAAGTCTTATGGGTCTTACAGTCTACTTGAAGAAAGTACTAAGAAACCAAGCAATTATATTTCTGTGTGAAAAGTACTTTTCTATGGAAATTATGAAAACACAAAGAAAGGAATACTTTACAGGCCTAATGACATTCAAAATAAGACCTAATTTATAAGCAATGAATAACCAGGAAAGGAGGGCAGAAAGAGTGTTTCAGTCTAAGGAAGAGTACCTGAGAAAATTCTGAAGCAATGGCAAGCATGGTAAAGTTCAGAATCTGAGAGGAGATCCTGACATGGAGAGAGCAGGAGATAGAAGCAAGGGCTGGAGAAGTCTTCTGGAACTGAGTCATTCCAGATGTACGGGAAGATATATTTATGGGTTTAAATGCATGAGTGACATGTTAGGAATTTGACTTCAAGAAGGTTATTCTGGCCACCGATGAAGGATTGGATTGGAGGTCAGGATAGACTGGAGTGAAGGAAACAAAGCAGTTACTTCAGTAGTCCCAGCGAGACATGGTGGTGATCTGGACAAGGATAATGGCAGCAGTGAACGTGGACCTCTTAGTTATCTTATTGCTTTAAAACATTTCTCTATGGCCTTTGTGGTAGTTTAATTTTTCCACAGGTGGCTGCAGCTGTATGTCCCATGTTTCATGTTCTTTTGGTTCTTCTGCAGTGTGGCCTTGTCCCCTCCCTCATCAAGAGGTAGAGCTCATTCCCTCCAGTTGAATAGGGTTGGCCTTAGTGACTTGCTTGACCAACAGAATATGACAAAGAAATTTCTTGGTCTTCAAGGTCAGGTCATAAGAAGTTTTGTGGCTTCACTCTGGGTTTCTTAGGATGCTTGCTCTTGAGACATTCCCTCTCAGAGCCCACGTCTTGCTGACAGAATCCCAAACTACATGGAGAGATGATTGGCACCCCTAGTGATAAGTTAGTCTGAGCTGAAATCCTGACTGACCATCAACAACAACTGCCGGATCTTGAATACCTAGTCCAGTTGAACCTTCAGATGAAAGCAGTCTGTGCTGACCACTGACTGCCCTGCATAAGAGACTCTATGAAAGAACTGTCCAACTGAACCCAGTTAACCTTCAGAAATCTGAAGGATAATAATCAATTATTATTTTGAGCCACTAAGACTTGAGATGCTTTGTTCCATAGCAATAACAAAAAAAAAAAATATTTTCAACATTTACTATAAGCAGGTCCTACCCTTCCTATCCAAATGTACTTCCTGTACCTCTCTGCTATACATTCCTCCTCAATCCGTTGCTGATCACCTATAACTGACTTCATTTGGTCAAATGATTCTTCTCCTTAAAGTTTCTCTCACAAAGCACCAAAGTCTTTAAATCTCCCAAGGAAACTTGTTCGTTTGTTTTTACCCACAAGAGAGTGGAAAGAAAAATTCACTTCTGAGAAAACAGTATTGAAAGGAGTGAATTTATTAATTATGTGTTCCTGCTGTATATATCTTTTGTTCTCAGAATAAGGTATTTGATTATTTTATCTTAAATTACTTTTAATGCTCATTATGAGGCAGGAGTAAGCTAAATTAGAGACACAAAGATAAGTACAGGAACTCAAACTAGGAATGAACTAAATTACAATAAAAACAACATCTTTGAAGCTTAATATTCCACAAGTTTAGGCCAATTTCTTTATTTACTTGATTTTCCATTTAACATTCCAATTTGAGAGAAATGCTGAACTGTATCCAATATGGATTACATATTCTTCATCTAATTATAACTTGGTATCTAACATTCTTGTCAAAATTTAATGCTAGGGGATTTTTTGTGGTTAAATTAAAAACACAAATTGTGAAGTTCTGAGGAAAAGAAGGAGGTAATAAAATGAAAGCCAAAATTTGCACAACCAATTGCATATCCATGCACACAGTAATTATCCCACAAATGTTTATTCCTATGCATTTTTCACTGTCTAGGCAAAGCTTAAGACTTTCTTAACTTCTAAGAAACTGGAATTAGTTGATAATATAAGATTAAATACTGAAAAATGAATTTGTTCATGAATATTTAGTACTCTAGAGACAGGGAGGATAAAATAATTACTAAGATATCATCTGTATCCTTGGAAAACATCTGGTCTAGGGTGGAAGACAGACATATTAAGCAATAATGTGCTATGGCAAAGCTAAGTACTAAGCCAAGCTCAAAGGTTAAGGGGCACATAGAGAAGAAAATAACATGCTCTACCTTGAGAATAAATGGGGATGGGTGGAGCATGAACTACATTTAATGAAGTGTAGAATAGGGGGAAAAGGCATTCCAGGAAAGGGAACTACCCAGGCAAAGGCAAGGAGTTATGAATGTGTACATGGTGTTAGGACAAATCTGAGAAGTTAGGTTCACCTGGAACTTACATTGTGTGGAGTCGTAGGAATGGTCAGAGATGAATCTACGAAGGAAGGTTTGGGGCCAATCATAGGACACTGTTCAACAAGTGAAGGAGTCTGAGTTTTACCCTGTACTTAACTGTAGTTAATTAGGACCCAAAAGAACATTACCTTACCATAAACGTGGCATAATCTGGTTGTTGTTTTAAGATCACAATTCTAGCATTATTAAGGAGACAGAGACCAGTACCAGAAATATATGTGAGTGAATAGTACACTAAAATCTTTTCCAATTCCAATCACTCTCAATTCCCTAGATGACTATTTCATAACATCTTTTTTCTCCTCTAATTTCTAACACTGATAAGCACTCCTAGATGATAATTTTTCTTGTTACTGAACAGAGAAAATAAGAGCTTTCTTAATAGAAGTTCTATAATAGCTATTCTCCACCTCCACTTGCACTCATAGCTTCTGCCTTCTCTTCCATTCCTCGGGACAAACTATCCATATTCCTAACAAAGGCCAAGTTTTCTACTTGTGCACTAGAGTCCATCTTCTCTGCCCTTCTCCAATGCTTTTCTCTTATTTAAGGATAGCTAAATTATTCTAAGACTAGATCTTTTCCATCAACATAAAATGTTCATTTCTCCCATGTTAAGATACAAACATCCTTTAAGTTCACATCTTCATTTCCCTACTTCCCCAACAACAAAGTTCCTCAAAAGAATTGTCTCTACTCAGTCTTTAATTTCTCTCTCTTTCATGAATCCATTCAGTCAGGTTTTCTACCTCCACTGAAATGAAACTCTCTTTTCTCTGTCATATCTTACCTTCAATCTCTCCTCATTTTACTTTTCAGCATCATGTCAATTGACCATTCATTGATACTTGAGTCACTTTGTTAACTTGTACTCCAGGACTCCAGTCTCTCCTAAGAGTACCAATCACTCGTTGGCAGATCCTTCTCAGTCTCATTGATGGGTTTTCTTCATCTACCTGGCCTTTGAAATTTGGAACCCTTTATGATTCAGTCCTGGAACATTTTCTGTTTCTTATTTACAACCATTCCCTTGGTGTTATCATTTAGTCTCCTGACAGTAAATCCACCCAAATGATGGCACCCAAATTCCTACATCCTTAGGACAATGGAACCACAAATCCAACAACCCACTCGATAGCTCAACCAGGAAATCTGAGAAATCTCAGACTTAAGAGATACAAAAGTAAGACTCTTGATCTTTCCTCACTGAAACCTCTCTAGTCACAGTCTTCCTTCATCTCACTTACTGGCAACTCCATCTAGTTTCTCAGGCCCCAAACTAAATTAAGAAACTATTAATAATCTAAACTCAGTGACTTTCATATCCCATAATACAAGCCATCTGCAAATACTACTGACTTTATCTTCAAAATATACACATCATCTGACCACTAACACCACCTTCACTGCTAACACACTGGTGTTACACACAACCAGTTAGTCCAATCCACTGTCATCTCTGGACAAAATTATTGCAATTTTCTAACTAACCTCCTTGCTTTGCATGTCAGCCTTTCAAAGGTTATTCTCAAAAAAGCAACCAGTTTTATAGTTAAAATGTAGTCAGATCATGTTTCATGTCTACTCAAAAATCTCCAGTCTTATCTCATTCCAGGTAGACAGCAAAGTTTTTAGAATAGCCAGAACTGCTCTATATGCTGAGATTTCCATCCAACCCATTGCCCCTTAGACCTCATATTCTATTATGTTCTTCCTTTAAAATCTGTTTTGTTTCTATTAGCTCTTTACCTGTTCCTTAAACTTTCTAGGTGTGCTTTTGCTTCAGGATCTTTGCACTTGATGTTCCTTCTACTTTGAAGTCTGTTTCTACAGATACCCACAAAGTTCCTATACCTTCTTTAGAACTTTAATCAAAGACCACCTTCTCAAAGATACCTTCTTTGGGTAATCCTCTTTAAAATTGTGACTCCTACCTGCTAACCCTTTTTAAACCCTTTTCCTGGTTTAATTATGTTAATAACCACCCAGTTATAGCCACCCAATATTCTATTATATTACTTATTTTGTATCACTTATTTTTTGCTTACCCACCCATCCTCATAAATGCACTGTAAGCTCCAGGAAGACAGTAATGTTCATGTATTTGATTATTGCTTTGTTCTCATTCCTTGATTGGCTTTTAGACAAATAATGGTAATTCAATAAATATCTGCTTAATGAATTAATAAATGTGCAACTGCAAAGGAATAACACAGATGACAGGTTGAGAAAAATATATATGTTGTGCAGAAGAGACTAATTTCACTAGCTTTGAAGAGATCTTACAAATTACTAAGGCAAAGACCATATACCAATAGGAAAATAAACACATGTAGCCTAAAAACAGAAAAAAAGAATTAAAATCATGAGTAATTAAAACATACAAAGTAAAACAATTACAATATTTGTGCTGGCAAAGATTTAAAAGAAATGCAAGTCTATGGTAGACGAAGAATTGAGCAATCTTCTTAACTGCAAGGAGAAAACAGAAATTAATTAAAATAGGGGAAATTGAAAATATGCATAAAAATCTAAAGAAAGAGTATTCAATGTAGAAAGCTACTTTTTAGAATTTCTTTATTTTTCCTTCATTCGCTCATATGCAAAGTATGTGGGCAGAATGGAGAGCAAAAACAAAAAAGTTCCCTTCCCATCACATCTAATGTTTGAGCCATCAGTTAATCACTTGTCATAGAAAACAATATATAGTATACCTAGAACACTGTTAGAAAAGAGATACATTTATACGTGGTGCTGTAGGAGTCTGTAATTAGGGATTTGATCTACTTTAGAGGTCAGGGAAGACTTTCAAAAAGAAATTATTTTTAACCTCAAATCATTTGATAAATAGCCTTAGAAGTCCAAGCATGAGATGATGGTGACTAGATCTACATTCTACCTATTGTGTGTCAGGCACCGTGCCAAGCACTGGGGCAAAATGATGAATAAAGCACTTACGACTTCAGCGCTCATGGTTTCCACATCTGTTGGGGGGTGATTGTGTCTTGGGTAGGAAATGGCTGTTGAGATGATTAGAAGAATGTAGATTTGAGATATAATGACCATATACTAGGTCACTTTTATCATTGTAAATTACTCCTAGGTGAATGGCATGGAAGACAGGTGTTAGTGGAGGAGGAATAGCAAATAGACATGTTAAATTTGTATTGTTTCTGAGATATCAATACCGGTTGACAAACAACCATTTGTCTAAGAGCCTAAAGCTAAGAAAGGAAGACTAGTTTGGTTGTATGAATCTGGAAGATGCTTACAGAGAGATAGTGTTTAAAACCCAAGGAAAACATGAAAACAGAAATGTGAAGGAAAAATTAGAGAAGTGGAGAAAGAGAACATGAGAGACAGTAAGGAAAAAGAGTGGAGAAGAAAAGGAGAACAAAAAGGAACATGCAAGAGGAAGGGAATTAATAAGGCTCCAGATCAATTAATACACTTGGAGACTGGCCAGCAGACATAGTAAAGGAAGGGGAGAAGAGGATTGGCCAAAAAAAAGGTGGAACAATGAGATCTAAAGTTTGGCTGCCAGAACTGACCTTCAGAATGTGAGAAAGCAGCTTCTTTATTTTCAGAGAAGCAAAGGCAGGCAGAACAGGGTGTGTGTGTGTGTGTGTTAAGTTTCTCTTTGGCAGTAGAAATCACTTTAAGGATATTACATTCTGATGGCTACTATATTCTCTATGAACTGTGAGTTTCAGTCATCTGCAGAGAATCTGGAGAGACGTGGGGAAAGATTTCGTGGTTCAGGGAGGCTGAAGATTTAAAATAATGTATAGAGCGGGGAAGTATTACCAAATAGAAGAGTTTGAGAGCCTATGTGTTGTAAATGATTATGGATATGCTGTAAAATCAAATTTTCTGTCCTGATTTTCAGTAGCAGACTTCATCTGCAACCAAGAAGGAGCAGAAATGAACTAATAAGAGATGCTGGATTTCTGGCACTTGAATGTGATGAGAATACAGAGTTCCAAATGAGTGATTCAATTTGTTGACAAGAGTTATATTGAATTATGAACTACGTATGCAAAGAATTACATAATCAACTTTGTTCATAAAATGAAAAATTAAAATTCCGTAGAAATAATCATCAATAAGGAATTGATTACACAAAGATACACCATACAAAAGATTATTACACAGAAATTTAAAATGATGATGATCTTTTTGTTTATTGACATGGAAAGATATCCAAGATACATGGTTAGGAAGGAAATGCAGGCTACCAAAGTACATCTAGAGAATTAATTTCATATTTATTTTTAAAAATATTTTATTTATTTATTTGAGAGAGAGAGAGTGAGAGAGCACAAGAGCAGGGTGAGGGGCAAAGGGAGAAGCAGACTCCCCACTGAGCAGGGAGCCTGATATGGGCTCCATCCCAGGACTCTGGCATCATGACCTGAGCCAAAGGCAGACGCTTAACCGACTGAGGCACCCAGGCGCCCAATTTCATCTTTATTTAAAAACAATTCTTTGATATCAGGTATTGGCAAGGAAGTAGGGCAGCTGGGACTCTCATGTATTGCCAGGAAAAGTGTAAATTATTATAGTCATTTTGGAAACTCATTGCTTATTAAAAAAATTTATATATACACACCCCTAAAACGAGCCAGCAATTCTCCTTCTAGGTATATACCAAACAGAAACATGTCCGTAAGTTCCACCATAAAGCATGCACTAAAATTTTATAGCCGCAAACATGAAACGACCAAATGGCAATATTTTTAAATAAAGTGTGGTACATTTACATAATGCAATTTTATATATATTTATATATCTATATCTATATATCAATGAGAATAAGCCAATTACAATGACAAATAACAATATGAATATATCTTATGAACATAATCTTATACAAAATAAGCCAACATTAAAGAATACATAATGTATGATTCCATCTATATAAAATTCAGAAACAGGAAAATCTAAATGGTGTTAGGAATTGGAGAATTTACTCTTGGTAGAGAGGGGTAGTTATGGGAGAACTGCTGGAGTTTCAAAAATTTTCTGTCCCTAGATTACTGATTACGAGCTCACTTTCTGTATCATGTTATGCCTTAATAACAACTACATAAAGATAATCATCATATATAGAAAAAAATATGGAAAGAAATATATCCACATGTTAATAGCTATAAAATCTGTGTGATAAATGTATTGGTGATTTCTATATTTTCTTTATATATTTTGTTCCATTTGGATTTTAATATTGCAAGTATATTAATTTTATATGCAGAAAAACAATGAGGCTCTTTGCTTTTTTAAAAAAAAATGTGCTGAATGTGGTTTGAAGAATAACCATTCTAAAAGTATGTAGTTCATTTTTCATATTCAGAAAAAAACGCTTTACCTCTTCAAATACTTCCAGGATACTGAAAAAGAAAATTAATATCAATTCTTATTATTTCAGTCTGTTGTCAACATTTGACCTTTATAATTTAATTTCTAACACATTAAAGTTTAGTCTAATACTAAAACAAATTGTTTGCCTATTTCTGGCATTAATTTTTAAATACGGCTGGGCCATCTATTAAAACAGAGCTAATCTCCTTAAATTCCTTACTGTGAACTCATTTTTAAACACCTACTTATATTTCACCTCTAATGGAATGGGAGAGGATACTGCAGAAAATGCTCAATTATTGTTAATCCCCTTCTTTCCCACGCAAGTCATATCAATCTTGTTAAGTTTTTTTTCCTCCAAAGTGCAAGGGTCCACTTAACAAAATGCATGTGGTTACATTTGTTGCTCTAATAAAGTTTAAGAGGATGGAATTAAATTAGGATAGGGTAATTACTTATAATTAGATATCCATAATGGAAACTGAATAAGTCCTAAATTATTCTAAAAACTTGCTTGCTTAAATATGCTGCCCTGTTGGCAACTCCGCCATCCCCTCCCCACATGGAAAGAAGAAAAGAGCTTTCCAGTTTTCAAGGCAGAATTCCATTCGCCCTAGAAAATACTCCAAGGCACACTCAGAGAAAAGTTTCTAAACAGTTATTGTTCATTAAACTAAAGAACAGCTAACTAAAAGCTTGAAACTTAGATTATGCAAAGATAAATATCCCTTGGACTTAACCAAAAAAAGGGTGGAAAACAGGAGTCAACACTATGCTAAATGTGACTTACACTTAAAAAGGGCAGGGAGGTTGGAGGGGAAAGTAGAGGACATACAATCTCGGAGGATCAAGTGTGATTATCTGTTGTCTACTCAGTTAGACACCTGGTTGTGAGACTCTTGAAAACTCATCAGGTGTCTGTCCATATTTGCTGCTGGACAGAAAAACTAGCTCTGGGTCATGGCCAGCTCCATGAGGGCACCTTGAGAGCCCCGGAGCTCTACAAGCAATGTGGTATTCAGCAGGCCATGCCAAGGGGACCACATCTGTTTTGCATTGGGGATGTCTTCACACCAAAGGAGTGGAAGAGATAGCCAAAGACACAAGCAGCCAGCACTCCTGTAAAATCACCAGGACTTCGATTTTTATCTTTCTCTCATCAAAACAGCAGAGAGGTCAACTTCTCCAATTGACAGATGTGTAAAAGCCTAGTGCAAAAAGAAGCCTGACATGCTTTATGAAACTCCACGGCAGAAGAATGTTTTCATCCCTACCATGTGAAAAAGTTAAGTTTAAATGACTTCCACATGGGGGATTTGGGTTACTCCATGTGAGACCCTGGCTTTTGTCTTCTACATGCTTTTGCTCTCCAAATTAGATTTGTTCATTTGCTTAAACTTGTGTGTGTGTGTGTGTGTGTGTGTGTGTGTGTGTGTGTTTGAATTCTAAATAATAGGCTCCTCTTGGTCCCAATACAATGAAACTTTTGATCAGTAACTCAAACTCAGGAAAAGGTAAGTTTCACCAGAATAGAACATCCAGGGATCTGATTTGGCCTGACAAGTTCTGAGACTGCACTTATTTAAATATTTTGTAAGTTTTTGCCTGATGTTAAAGAGCAGGGACATGAGAGAGACAGAAAAGAGATACTAGATAATACTCCCATGACTTAGTAATGCCTGTTCTTTGGGCCACAGTGAACTTTCTTTTTGGCTTAATACATAGATTGAGTTTGTTTGCTATTTACCTTTACTGTTCCTTAAAGGAGAAATCAAACTGCCAGTCAGATCCTATGTGTCTTTAAATTATGCACAAATAAAGAATAGAAATCAGCTAGCAAAGTGAAGAAGGTGTGAAAACACTATTCTATCATTAATTGAATACCAAGCATATGTGCTAATTTTAGCTCCAAAATAGATACCAAACTGCTCTTTTTCTATTATACAGATAAAAAGTGATGGAGGAAGGTTCAAATTTTGACCTCGTTTCAAAGTCCACTTTCTTGCGTTCCATCATCTCTTAGAGATACCTGACTCCTAGGATCATAATGCATGATGTTTTAAAAACACCCCCCCCCAAATTCTTTGACACTTGTGTCAAAAGGAGGGGTCCTTGTTTCCTCCTCTTGAATATGCCCCTACCTCAGTGATGCATTTGCAACCAACAGACTACAGTGGAAGTGATGCTCCATGGCTTGTAAGAGTAGCCAAAGAAGATCCTGTGGCTCCACCCAGTTCTTATGGCCGGCTCACTACTCCAATACGACCCTGTTGGAAAGGACACAGGGAGGTGTCCTGGTTGATGGTCTAGCTGAGCACGAAGCCAGTAGCCGAAGTCAACTGCCTGTCATATGACTGAGCCATCTTAAATGTTCAATCCAGTTGAGCTTTCAGATGAGCAGCCCTAGGGGACAACTCACTTCAACCACATGAGAGATGCCATGAAAGAGTAGCCTCATCAAGCCTTTCCTAAATTCATGAGCCATAAAATCATTAGCAAAATAAAGCAATTGCTATTTTATGCTACTGAATTTTGGGATAATTATTACACAGCAACAATAATTAAAACACAAAATTCAGAAACAAGCAGTGAAGCATCAGTAGGAGATATGGAGGGTGGTTCCTTTGGGTCTTTATTCATCTTCACTGATTCATAAGCAGAACTCAAGTATAGCACAGGGGATATGAGCATGGACATCAGATCAGACAGACCTGGATTTATCCCAACATGGCCACTTACTAGTTTTAGTGTGGCTCAAGGTACTTAAATTTGCTCAGACTCATCTCCATAATGAAGGTAATAATAGTGTGTTAGAGAATTAGTCTGGTTCTCTGTTCCAGAGTGTGTATATGTATATACACACATATATATAACTTATATATAACTATAGTTATATATGATTTTATTATAAGGAAGAGATTTATTATAAGAAATTGGCTCATGCAGTTACAGAGACTGAGAAGTCCTAACATCTGCAGTTGGCAAGTTGGAGACGTGCAAGAGCCAAAGGTATGGTTTTAGTTCCAGCCCAAGTCTGAAGGTCTGAGAACAAGGGAGCCAATGGTATAAGTTCCAGTCTGAAGGCTGACAGGCTCCACACTCACGGGCTGTTGTTTCAGTTTGAGTCTGAAGGCAGAAAAAACAATACCAATGTTCCAGCTCGAGTAATCAGGCAGGAGAAATTTCTTCCTATAATGGTACCTTTCTGTGCTATTTGGGCTTCCAATTGATTAGATGAGGGCACTCATATTAGGGAGAGCAGTCTACAGATCCAAATATTAATCTCATCCAAAAACACCCTCACAGGCACACCCAGAGTAATGTTTGACCCAAATCTCAGCTTCCCACAGCCAAGTAAAGTTGACAAATAAAATTAACCATCGCAAGGCCATCCTTTGTTACTGAGCACCCAAGGGCCTCTCCTTAAATGACACATAATCTCCAAATACAGTTAATAACAAGGCCATAATTCCACTTAACATAATACAACTATCCTGAATACAACTGAAAATACCCTAACTCCTTCTCCAGAAAAGGAGATAAAGTTCTTGAGTGATGTTTACTCTTCTTCTTGATACCCCATGACTTAAATACTATCATTTAAAATTAACAGTATTTAAATACTATGATATAAAGTCAGTACATATTATGTTACTTTATAAGGAATAAGAGGAAAGTAAACAAAGATATATAAAAATATATTTATATTCATATTCGCACAAACATTCATAAGAAAATAAATGGGAAATACTCATGGCAACTGCAGTCCTCATTTCTGTAGTTACTTGGTAACTTTTTTATGACTGCCTTCTTCGACTACCCACTCTGTATTCCTTTTCTCTTCTGAAAACATCTCAGTTGGTTCTTTACCTAGTCAGGGGACCCGGACTTTCATTTCAGAAAGGTCTGGGACTATTAGTGGTCCTGCTTGGATTAGGTGTCATAATTTTCCACTGACTTTAATCACAGGGTTATTAATAGTAATAGGCATATTTAGAGATTTCTTATATTTCAGACATAATCCTTATCTTTGTGTAGAGAAGTAGTCCAATCTCCCCTTGGTAATTAGAAATCAATTAACCCAGCCAGCACAGTAATTCCTTTCCTTGCTTGTTGGTTCTGAAGCATGAGACACCCAAAATGGTAGCCTTAATCTTGAGTTCAATGGACACTCTTATGTCTGCTGGTGGAAGCACTTCTCCCTCTCGATCTAAGACCTATAGGCCAGCAGAGCATGGGGCAATAGGGCAATAGGAGGCAAAAATTTTATTAGTGGGTCACTAGAGGGTAATAGTGAGTAGTGTCACTCAGCTCTGATTCCTGGACCTATGAATCCTGGCTGTCAGAGAAACAACATCATATGATGGATCCTGATGCAGAACATACACAGCGCCTGAAGAACCTTGCTGTAGTCCAGCTAGCTGGTACTGAACTTGAGTCTTCAAAGGGCCATTTCACCATTTTATTAAGCCACCTGCTTCAGGATAGTGGAGATGTGATAAGGCCTGTAAATTCTATGAGCATGGGCCCATTGCCACACTTTATTTGCTATGAAGTTCCTTAATCAGAAGCAATGCTAAGAAAAAAAAATTTTTTTTTTAAAGAAGTAATGCTGTGTGGAATACCATAATGGTGGGTAAGGCCTTCTCTAAATCTACATATGGTAGAGACATTGCTTGTAAGGAAGGCAAATTTGTATCCAGAGTATATTCCAGTAAGAGCAAAATTCTATCCTTTCCATGATGGATGTGGTCCAGTGTAATCAACTCGCCACCGGGTTGCTGGCTGAGTACCTTGGGAAATAATGCCATAGTGTCGTATCCTGGACTCAGTATTGGTCTTTGCTGCTGGCAGATTGAGCAGTCACCAATGGCTCTAGCCAGGTTGGCTTTGGTGAGCGGAAGTTCATGCTGCTAATTCCTTTGCATCATCTCCATCTCTGCCACCACCACCTTTATGTTCATGAACTCTTCGGGCAGTAACAGGAGTGTCGGGGGAAAGAAGCTGAGTGGTAGCCACACAAGTAATTTTATTCACTTGATTATTAAAATACTCCTAGTTGAGGTCACTTCTTGATGAGCATTCACATACAAAAATATCTTCATTTTTTCCCTATTCCGAGAGAACTATCAACATACTTCTTCCCCATATTTCCTTATCACCAATTTTCTAATCATGTTCCTTCCAGATCCCTGACCATGCCAGACCATTGGCCACAACCCATGAATTTGTATATAATCACACATCTGACCATTTCTCCTTCCAAGAAGAGTGACTAATAAGGTTCACTGCTATAGTTCTGCTCACTGGGAGCTCCTCCCTTCACATCTGTCCATCAGGGATGTCCCAGGAAGGGACTGTAGTGCTACAGTTGTCCACTTTGCAGTGTTGCCTGCATATCAAGCATAACTGTCTGTAAACCAGGCTCAAGTCTTCTCTTACTCTGTCAAATGATCTTAGAGAATTTCCCATGAAGTCATAAGTGCAGTCTGGGAGAGAGAAGTTAGTGCAACAACAGTGGGAACTAGAGCATTTGGGCCACTTCTTCACATAGCTTATGTGTACCTTAAGGGCCCACTCTGGCACCATTTCCTATGTACCACCTCCGTTTGATGATATGATGCTGCTGTGCTGCTTGGTCAAATAACACCCAGTTCTTTATAGACAGCACAGGGTGCATGGAAACTTGACCCATGGTCAACGATTGAGTCTCCATTAAGGCCATGTAGCAGGCCAAGAGCTCTTCTCAAAAGGAGAGTAGCTATCTGCAGAAGATGGTAATGCTTTGCTCCAACCACCTAAAGGCTTTTGCTGTGATTCACCTGTAGGGGCCTGCCAAAGGCTCCAAACAGCACCCCTATTCCACTGACATATCTAATGCCATTGGAACTGCTGGATGATATGTCCCAAGTGTCAGAACAGTTTGCCTGGTAGCTTGGACCTATTATAAGCATTCTCTTGTTCTGGGCCCCACTTAAAACTAGCAGCTTTTTGGGTCACTCAGTAAATTGGTCGGAGTAAAATGCCCAAGTGAGGAATTAAGTGTCCTCCAAAAAGCAAAGCAGCCCCCTAGACACTGTGCCTCTTTCTTGGTTGTAGGAGGAGCCCGATGCAACAACTGTTCTTTCCCTTAGAAGGCATATCTTGACATGCCCCACAGCACTGGACCCCTAGAAATTTCACTGATATAGAAAGCCTCTGAATTTTTGTCATATTTATTTCCCACCCTTTGATATGCAGATGTATTACCAATAAATCGAGAATAGTTGCTACTTCCTGCTCACTAGGTCAATGGATCAGTGTGATTTCTTGTGGAAGGAAAAGACAATCAGTATTTCTTTGAGCTAAATTATGGCCTAGATCTTGAGAGTTGATATACTTCTGAGATAGGAAAACAATGGGAGTATTGCTGGCCTCGGCAGTTGAAAGCAAACTGCTTCTGCTGGCCCTTGTAGACAGGGATGGAGAAAAAAGGCATTTTCCTGATCAATAGTTGCATACCACATGCCAGAGGATGTGTTAATTTGCTCAAACAATGTAACCACATCTGGAACACCTGAAATTGTAGTCACCACCTGGTTAATCTTATAACAATTCATTGTCATTCTCCAAGATCCAGCTGTCTTCTGCATAGACAATAGGCGAGTTGAAAAGGGACATGGTGAGAATCACTACCCCTGCATCTTTCAAGTCCCTCATGGTGGCAGTAATCTCTGCAGTCCCTCCAAGAATGCAGTATTGTTTTTGTTTTGCTCTTTTCCTACTTAGAGGTAGTTCTAGTAGTTTTCACTTGGCCTTTCCCATAATAGCCCTCACTCCACAGGTCAGGGAACCATGTGGTGATTCTGGCAGCTGCTAAGTATGGCTCTTCCAGTTGTGCATTCCAGAACTGGGGAAGTAACCACAGGACATGTTCTCACTGGGCCCATTGTGAAATAAACTTCAGCTAAAACTCCATTGATCATCTGATCTCCAGAAACCCCTAATCTGACTGGTGGGCCACAGTGATATTTTGGGTGTCCTGGAATTAGTATCCATTCAGAGCCAGTATCCAGCAATCCCTGAAAATTCTGATGATTTGATTTGTCTTTTGCCAATGGACAGTTGCCCTGGTAAAAGGCCATAGGTCCCTTTGGGGAAGTCTGGGGGAAAGATTAACAGGATAAATTTTGGCAGTATACTGGGATCCTTCCTCAAGGGGACCCAGCTTCCCCTTCATTCAAAAGGTTCTGGTTCTATAAACTGACTCAAGTCTGGGAACAGATTGAGGGGCTGTGACTTTCTGTTTTTATGACTCAAGTTAGACTTCTGTTCATTGACCTAAAACATTTTTGCTTACACAGATCAAGTAGGAGTTTAACAGTCTTCCTACCTATTTCACTTTTAGGAACACCGTGATTAACTAGCCAGAACCATAGGTCTGCACGAGTCAGACTATTCTGATTGCTGCTTTGATTCTCTTGTTCTGTTATGGTAACCATGGCCCATCTTGCCTTTGATGGGTGAGTGCTGCCACTTGGCCCCTGCTACTGTGCGATTCAATTACTCCCATTGCATTTACGTTCCCCAGTTCAGTGACTGAAATTCCCACGGTAAGATCTGACCTAAAGATAGGAGTGAGCACAGAGCTCTTTAAGGATGCCCAGGTCTAGATTAAAGTGAGGATTCATACAAATTTTAAAACCTGAATCACATAACTTGATTGAGCTTCTCAATGTGGTTAAGGTAAACTTACTTGTGCCTCCTCTTAACAAGAATGACATCATGGATTTGAAAGTGAAACATATGTACTAATGGATAGATTTCCAAGCACGTCTGGTTTCAAAAGCGATAGCATTGATTAGGAACATGCACACAGACATCCTTATTATAGCTTGTAGAGCCTTCATTTTAAAGCTTTGCCCCAGCATTTATGCACATAGGTTGTTCCATGTTGTCATAGCCTTACTCATGTGATTATTTTTTAGCTTTAAACTGTGTACAGTTTTAATCATTTCAGGCCACAGTAATAGTACTGTGGTACTGTACTGCTAATAAGCAGTAATAGTACTGCTTATTAACAGACATTTATTTCTCACATTTTTGGAGACTGGAAATGCCAGATGAGGGTGTCTGCATGGTCAGGTTCTGGTGAGAACCTATTTGTAGGTTGCAGACTGCTAAGCTCTCCTTGTACCTTCACGTGGTGAAGGAGGAAGAGAGAGCTATTTGGGGTCCCTTTTAAAAGGGCACTAATCCCATTCATGAGGGCTTCACCCTTTTGACCTAATTACTTCTTCAAATTCCCACCTCTTTTTTTTTTTAAAGATTTTATTCATTTATTCGACAGAGAGACAGCCAGCGAGAGAGGGAACACAAGCAGAGCGAGTGGGAGAGGAAGAAGCAGGCTCATAGCAGAGGAGCCTGATGTGGGGCTCGATCCCATAATGCCGGGATCACGCCCTGAGCTGAAGGCAGACGCTCAACCGCTGTGCCACCCAGGCGCCCCTCAAATTCCCACCTCTTAATACCATCACACTTGAGGTTAGGATGCCAGAGTATCAATTTGGGGGAGACACAAACATCCAGCCCATAACATGCACCGAAGACATAAGTGCACATATCCTGAATGTACAGCTCACTGAATCTTATATGCAGATCAAAAAATGCTCATGTGATTTTAATAACAATTTTCCTGCCTCAAGAATATAGATTCTTAACCCCTAGAATTAGAGCAAACAACCATTCTAGAGTAAAGACTGCAGGATCTAGGTTAGCTTCTCAGGGTTCACCTGTCAGCTCTACCATTGGCTGACCCCCTCTGTGAATGACTTTTCTCATCTATAAAATTGGTACAATGATATGCCCACCTCATAGATATATTAAATAAGTTAATACATGTAAAGAGTTTAGAAAGTGCCTGGCCCATAATAAGCTCTCGATAAATATACGCCATTTTTACTGCTTATTTCATTTCCCCTTATAGTACCTATTACCCACCAGATGGGTGCCTGAGGTGAAGTGCTCGCTGAATGAATAGGAAGAAAAAGTAAGAGACCTTTTCCTGACAGAATATAATGTTTCAATGAAGTTACACCAGGCAGAGAAAACAATGTGTCCTGTTTATATGGAAGACAAACAAGGAGCTGGACTTTGACTTCAAGCTGTGTGAATAGAAGATGCCATTGCTTCCGTGACCCACATTCACAGTGAATAACAAGACCAGAGAGAAACAGCTTTTAGGAGCCCAACAGGAATTGTCACCTAAGACTCGCTGTTTGACTAAACAGCCACTCCATTCTTTTCTTCTCCACAGCCGTTCCTTACACATTTCAACTGTTTGGCAATACGACTCTCCTGAGATTGAGAAACAGTGGGTCAGATTCCACTGATCCTTAGCATAACAGAGGAGTGGTGGCCACGCTGTACTAGAAAGGGTGTTTTCATTGATCTGGAGCACTCGGTTTCCATCACAGGGAAGAATCTTCCCGCAACCAAAGTGCTAGAGGACTGATGGCCAAGTAAAATCTTGGGCAAGATGGGGTCGCCCACGTACCCAGAGAGTCTTAATTTACTGAAAGAGTAAAGCTCATAAACAAGATCATTGTTATAAAAAAATTGCCAGAAAGGATACCAACTTTTCTGCTTCGTTTGTTAAGTGTACAAAACACTCGATGCTAATTCTGTCATTGATTTAAATAAATCAGAACAACTTCTTCCAGGCTAAATAGAGAAATCCATAAGTTACTGAGCTATTTTTAACTAGAAATGTTCCCTTCTGAAATCTCTGGAGTTAAGAATCTAATAGACAAGAGTTATTAAACAAGGATCATGTGACGTATAAAGTGCCTGCAAAGGGTAATTTGCTGATGTGTTGATATCCTGGGGGTACTATACCCAGCCAGGAGTTCTTCTGTGTACTTTGTTATTATTTAAAGATTATTCAAGAAGTAGTATTGTCACATATAAATTAGATGGATGAGCACTTAAGAAAGTCTGCAATTTTTTTTTCTTTTTCATACTCCATGAAGCCACCAAGCTATTTCAGAAAAAACAAGCAAACAAAATATTTAATAGGCTAGTTTTTCAGTTCTCTCACTAAACAGGTGTTCATTCTGTGAGATCATAAAATTGAAATCATGATATATATTACATCATTATTTAGCATTGAATACTGGCCAGAGGGCACTGCAGAGATTCATACAGTTGTTGGTGGACATGTGATACAAATTACCTGTCATGCCGCTAGAGAATTGAAATGTAATGAAAGAGAATGAGAAAAATCTTAGAATTGAGGGCAAACGCTCTTGAATTTTAACACTGTTAATTATTTCTTCTAGGAGACGGGTTCTCAACTCTTTGAAGCTTAGATTAGATACAGTCATGTTCTTGTTTACTGAGTCCGGTGCATTTGCCACATTTAGACAGTCCTTTCTCAATGGCAAACTACCTCATTTTCTGGCAGAAAGCAAAGCATAAGAATTGAAGCAATAGACTTTACATAAAGTACACTCTGTACTTCCTCCCTAGGGTAAGAATAGTTTCCATCCCAGACACACTCCAAAACCTTTCATGATTTTGATGACAGTAGCAGTAAAAAATTATTTCACATGTACCAAAATGCGCAATCAAAAGTCTCAAGTTTCTTTTCACAGCTTTGAAAATCTTAATTTACCAATTGAGAAATTTACTTAGTGGGAGTATCTGGGAACTAAGAAGGTACACTTGGATGTGCCTTCATTCTGCCAGACTGAATTCATTTTTAGAAGGCCACTGCATTATGTGGGATAGTAAGTGAAAAAAAGAATATTGGCAATGGACTCTCTTGAATTTGTAAAAAAGAAAAAAAGGGGAAAAAAGTGTGTGTGTGTAAGAGAGAGATGTAAGCTTGTAAGAAATGAAATAGGTTTGGAGTTACACAATTTTTCATCCTCACTTGCATATATGATGACATAATTGTCTAAAAAGAAAAAAAAAGATTAAACAAGTAACTGATAGGGACAGTTTCACAATAAGGGAAATAATAATATAGATGTAAAAAAAAGAAGAAGCAGCAGTAGCCAGTTAGGTGTTATACTCATTCGTTTATGTTTCTTTTATGTAATTCTTAGAACAAACTGAATTTAAAAACCAGGAAACCAGGGCTGTCATTAGTAATTAATTAATTAAGGCTCACAGTCTCACAGTAAGAAGTGAAAGCACAAGTTTGAAATACATACATTCGTCGACTCTGGTTGCAGGGTCTGAGCTGGGAAAAGAAGAGAAGAGGTGACAGAGCGCTAAGGCAGCTACAATGGCGTGGTCGCGGGTTCATTACATCCTCTCAGAGAGGTAGACTCATCGGTGGCTACTGCTTACCTAGAGAGAACCCAGCTGGCTTTGTCCTGGCATGAAGAGCGCAAGGCTTGGGATTTCACCCTGAGGGACTGGGCGTGGGAAGTGCTTTGATGATTTCTGTATCTTTATCAGCACAGAAAGAGCACAGGTGGGGAAGCGGTTAAGGAGATCCTTAATAATACCGCCCAGTTTCATGCGTTTACAAATTTCTGATTTCTCCTCAAACTTCAATTACCCTTCTTTATCATCCATATCAGTCATGATGAAAAACCAGGGCAGAGTCCCAGGATTCTCTGTACTTGCACCTCTCTTGGTTTTGAAGTGAAGGCTAGACCAAAGTGGGGGTGCATCCATACCTCATTTCCCTCTCTCTTTGGTATCTCTAGTGCAGGGGGGCTTGTCAACACAGGTCAGCTTGAAAACAGTGTAGGAGCCAAAAAAGCTTAACTGTAAGGCATACCAGCCAGATATGAACATATTTCTATTCGATGCTCTTTTTAAAAGCCTCATTTTATTTGGCTTGGTCTGGTAGTATGAAGATAATCTTGAATTTAGAATTTTCCCTACAACTCAAAAGCCCTCTGTAGTTGAGGTGAATATCTTAAGGTCTCTTTTTGACCACTGTGTTGCCATTAAGCAGGTGTTTATTTTGTACCCAATTACCTGGAAAGGAAAAATGGATCGCCTAGCTTCACCCGGGCCATCACATTGGTCACGTCTTTAGAGACAGACAGTGATCAAAACGTCCTCTGACACACCTGCCTCATCTCAACCAAATCAGAACTGTTGAAAATTTAGCTTTCATCAAAGAAACAGAACACAAAATTAATATATTACTTTAACTATTGTATGAAATATATAAAAAAGTAAAAAAAAGAAAACATTTAATTATTCAGTAAACATTTATTCCATTCTTTCCACACACCAGGAACTATGTTATGCTAATAGAATCTACAATGCTTTGGAAGAAAAAATACATATAAATGGAAAAATTATAAAACAAGGAGCTAAAAGTATTTATTAACCTAATATTTATTGAGCCTATATTATATATTCTAGGTGCTATTCTGGGAGATAGCAGAAAACAATGGATAAAGTCCCTCGCCACATGGAGTTTACACTATAAGAGAGAAAGACTGTGAACAAAAGAATAAAACACACTATAATATTAGGTAGAGTTCTGAGCTATGATGAAGTATCTATAAATGAGGGTGAATGAATAATTGGATTTCAATTAAAAATCAATTTTGAAGGGCACCTAGGTGGTTCAGTCGGTTAAGCATCTGCCTTTGGCTCACGTCATGATCTCGGAGTCTGGGATCGAGCCCTTCCTCAGGCTCCCTGCTCAGGGGGGAGTCTGCTTTGCCCTCTCCCTCTGCCCTTTCCCCTGCTTGTGGGCACACGCTCTCTCTCTCTCTCTCAAATAAATAAATAAAATCTTTTTTAAAAATCAATTTTGAATTAAGTTTTTTAATAGAGATATTAAATTGTGATGGAGATCTAAATAAAGTACTATGAGCAAACAAATAAGGATGTTTCTATTTTGGCCTGGGAAAAATACAAGGGGCTTTGTTGAAGAAGGGATATACGAGTGAAGAATGGAAATTGAAGCAACAGAGAATGAGTAGGCCAGCACTCAATGTGGTAAAAAGAACTACTTTCCTTAAATCCAAAGGTGCGTCAAATACAGTTTGAGAAAACTTCAGAGAATGACAGCTTAGCTTTGGTAGGAAGAGATGAGAGATTGATCAACACAAAAAGTTTGGTATCTTTCATTGAAGAAGTAGAAGTCACAAAGGTGCAGGGGTGGGACTGGCGATTAGGTGGGATTTTCTAGTGGGTTTGTTACTTCTTTCAAGCTAAAGCTGAGTCCTCAGTGACAAAATCTTCCCCAGGACTTATTCCCATGGATATGGAGAAAGTCTCCTCTGCACTTGTAAGAACTACAGTTGCACCATTTAAGAATTTAAAAGTAGGGATCACCTGGGTGTCAGCCAGTTGAGCGTCCAACTTTTCCTTTCGGTTCAGGTCAGGATCTCAGAATCCTGGGATCAAACCTTCCTATCCCTTTGCTGCTCCCGCTTGTGCTGTCTCTCTCTCTAAAATAAATAAATAAAATCTTTTTTTAAAATGCATTTGAAATTAGGGCTCCTCGATGTGTATACATGAACCGTCTGCATAAGTACTGCCCCAGGTTCTTATTACGATGAAAATTTCTGTGTCTCACTTCAGACTAATGAATCAGGATTTCTTTCTTTTTTTCTTTTTTCTTTTTTTCTTTTTTCTTTTTTTAAAGATTTTATGTATTTATTTGACAGAGAGAGAGAGTGAGTACAAGCAGGGGGAGTGGAAGGCAGAGGGAGAGGGAGAGGCAGACTCACTGAAGAGCAAGGAGCCGATGCAGGGCTCAATCCCAGGACCCTGGGATCATGACCTAAGCCGAAGGCAGATGCTTAACCAACTGAGCAACCGAGGCACCCCTGAATCAGAATTTCTAAGGGAAACCTGGAAGTCTAAATTTTCAACAGACCTGAAGATAAGGAAGAAGCAATCTTAAGAAGAGAGATCTTTCCAAGTAGAATGATCTACAAAGGTTCCAAGTTGACAGGTTCTGAGGACTAGAAAGGCCATTATGACTAAATTACAGTTACCAAAAGGGAGAGTGATAGAAGATAAAGTCAAGAAATAGGTTGAACAAATCAACAGTGTCTTCTAAGCCATGGCATAGAATTGGGGGATTTTTCTCTTTTTTTTTTTTTTTTTTTTGAAGGCTGTTGGGAAGTCCTTGGTAGATTCTAAATACACAAGGGTCATATTTGAAGACAAAGACACCAGTAGAGTTACTAAAGGGAAACGTTTTCAGAGACCACCAAATCTTACACCTTCATTGATTATTTTCTTCATGCTCATGTTTGTGGAGGATATGGATAAGCAACAATTAATTCATGGTCTTTTTTTGGCTAACACAAACATTTCTTTTAGATGACATCTCTTTATGACTGTACATTCCAACAAAAAATATAAAACTGCCATGTTTCATTTTAATACCAGTGTTATATTAGCTTCAGGCGTACCATACAGTGATTCAAGAATTCCATACGTCACCTGGTACTCACCACAAGTGCATCCTTAATCCCCATCACCTATTTAACCCATCCCCCCACCACCTCCCCTCTTGTAACCATCAGTTTGTTCTCTGTAATTAAGAGTCTGTCTCTCTGTTTTCTTCCCTTTGCCCATTTGTTTCTTAAAGTCCACAGATGAGTGAAATCATATGGTATTTGTCTTTCTTTGACTGCCTTATTTCGCTAGCATTATACTCTCTAGCTCTATCTATGTCCTTGCAAATAGCAAGATTTCATTCTTTTTTATGGCTGAATAATATTCCATTATATAGATATAGATATATATCTCCAATATATTCCATTTTAAAATATATATAAATATATAATATATGTAAATATATATCATATGTATAATATATATATTACGTTGTCCAATTTGTTGGCATATAGTTTTCATAATAGTCTCTTAAAATTGTTTGTATTTCTGTGGTGTTGGTTGTTATTTCTCCTCTCTCATTTGTAATTTTATTTATTTAAGTCTTTTCTCTTTTTTTCTTGATAGGTCTAGCTAGAAGTTTATCCATTTTATTGACTTTTTTTAAAGAACCAGCTTCTGGTTTCATTGATCTGGTTTTTGTTTTGTTTTTGTCTTGTTTTTTAGTTTCTATATCATTTATTTCTGCTCTAATCTTCATTATTTCCTTCATTCTGCTGTTTTTATGTTTTGTTTATTGTTCTTTTTCTAGCACCTTTAGGTGCAAGGTTAGGTTGTTTGAGATTTTTCTTGCTTCTTGAGGTAAGCCTATATTACTATAAACTTTCTTCTTAGGACTGCTTTTGCTGCATCCCAAAAGTTTTGGACTGTTGTGTTTTTATTTTAATTTGTTTCCATGTACTTTTTAATTTCTTCTTTGACTTCCTGATGGAAATCTTTGATTTCCTGGTTGATCCATTCATTGCTTAGTAGCATGTTATTTAACCTCTATGTATTTGTATAATCTTTCCAGGTTTTTTCTTATGGTTAACTTCTAGTTTCATAGCATTTTGGTCAGAAAAAAATGCATGGTATGACTTTGATCTTCTTGAACTTGTCACGGCTGATTTTGTGGGCTAATATGTGATCTGTTCTAGAGAATGTTCCATGTGCACTTGAAAAGAATGTGTATTCTGCTGTTTTGATATGGAATGTTCTGAATATATCTGTTAAATCCATCTGATCCAGTGTGTCATTCACAGCCATTGTTTCCTTGTTGATTTTCTTTTTAGATGGTCTCTCCACTGATGTAAGTGGGGTGTTAAAGTCCCCTACCATTGTTGTATTAATATTGATTAGTTCCTTTATGTTTGTTATTAACTGTTTTACGTACTTGGGTGCTCTTATGTTGGGTGCATAAATATTTACAATTGTTATATTTTCTTGTTGGATTGTTCCTTTTATTGTTATATAGTGTCCTTTGTCTCTTGTTACAGTGTTTGTTTTCAGGTCAATTTTGTCTGGTAAGTGTTTCAACTCTGGCTTTCTTTTGGTATCTGTTTGCATGATAGATGTTTCTGCATCCCCTCACTTTCATCTGCAGGTGTCTTTAGATCTAAAATGAGTCTCTTAATAGGCAGCATATAGATGGGTCTTGTTTTTTTTTATCCATTCCATCACCCTGTGTCTTTTGATTGGAACATTTAGTCCATTTATATTCAAAGTAATTATTGATAGATATGTATTTGTTGCCATTTTATAATTTGTTTTCTAGTTGTTTTTGAAGACTTTCTCTGGTCCTTTCTTATCTTTCTCTCTGTCTTGTTTTGCTGACTTTCTTTAGTGATATATTTTTATTTCTTTCTCTTTTTTCTTTGCATGTTTATTAGTGGTTTTTTATATATAGTTACTATTAGGTTTGTATTTAACTTCTGCATGTAACGGTCTATGTTGAGTTGATGGTCATTTACGTTTGAACCCATTATTTTTTCCTCTCCTTCCTACATTTTAGGTATATGTTATTGTATTCTTTTTAAAGATTTTATTTATTTATTCGACAGATAGAGACAGCCAGCGAGAGAGGGAACACAAGCAGGGGGAGTGGGAGAGGAAGAAGCAGGCTCATAGCAGAGGAGCCTGATGTGGGGCTCGATCCCATAACGCCAGGATCACACCCTGAGCTGAAGGCAGACGCTTAACCGCTGTGCCACCCAGGCGCCCCTATGTTATTGTATTTTTTATGAGTTCCTTAACTGATTTTTTACAGAAATATTCATTTTTACTGCTTTTGTGTTTTCTACCTTTATACTGTCTACTTATAGTCTCTCCTTGCCATTCAAAAAGTCCCCTTTAGTATTTCTTGCAGGGCTGATTTAATTGTAATGAACTCCTTTAATTTTTATTTGTCTGGAAACTCTTTATCTCTCCCTCTATTCTGAATGATAACCTTGCTGGATAGGGTATTCTTGGCTGCAGATTTTTCCCATTCTGCACTTTGAATATATTATGCCACTCCTTTCTGGCTTGCAAAGTTTCTGTTGAAAAAATCTCCTGCTAGACTTACGGGTTTTCCCTTGTAAGTTAGTGTCTTCTTTTGTCTTACTGCTTTTTTTTTTTTTTTTTAAGATTTTATTTATTTATTTGTCAGAGGAAGAGAGAGAGCACATGCAGGAGGAGCGACAGGCAGAGGGAAAAGTAAGCTCCCAGCTGAGCAGGGAGCACAATGCAGGGCTTGATCCTAGGACCCTGAGTTCATGACCTGAGACAAAAGCAGATGCTTAACTGACTGAGCCACACAGGCACCTCTGTCTTGCTGTTTTTAAGATTTTTTTTCTTCATCACCATATTCTGCATATTTAATTATAATATGTCTTGGTGTGAGTCTGCTTTTGTTGATTTTGATGGGAGTTTTCTGAGCCTCCTGGATCTGGATGTCTGCTTCCATCTCCAGATTAGGGAAGTTTTCAGCCACTCTTTACAGTTGAGCACATTTTAACTATTATCTAATCAGATATTTCTTAACTTACTTAAACATCAGTCTTTTTTCCTAAGTAGATGTATTAAAATGAAAACAAAAGAGTGTTTTGAAAAATCTGTACTAGGTAACATAATGAAGTACTGACTATAAACACTCCAAGAACTTAGAGAAAAGGGATGGTCAATACAAGGTCCAGTAATTTTGGAGGACTCCATGAAGGAAGTATAATTTGTACTGGGATATAGGATGAGAAGTGTTTAGCTGGGTGGAAAGAAGAAGGAATAACATTTTAGAAGTAATGATGATTTAATTGAGTGGAATTTATAATATGGGAAGGAACCCAACTTTTGGTGAGGAATTATCTGATGGAGTCATATTTCAGAGGGCTTTGAAAGCCAGACTAAGGTATTTAGATTTTTATTGATAAGAGTTAGGAAGAGTTAAAACTTTTGAACCATTAAGTGTTGTGAAAATATTAAATATTTTCCCCAGCATCACTCTGCTAGTAGATAGTAGAGTCAGGGTTCAATTCCAGGAGCTCTGGCTCTAAAGCCTATATTTTAGCCTCTAACATTGGATTTCCAGCAGGTCCACTGAATGTTAAATCTATTTGGGCAAAAATGAATTAAAAGACAATCTGAAAATATGGATGGGGAGAACATGAAAGCTTGGACATGGATATTTTGGAAGCAATGCACCAAGCAAGTTACATATCTGTGTCCTGGTCATATTTGAGGGAGCTCCGTTAGCTCACTGTGTTCATGGACCTGACATTGAAGGAATTCATCCAGTTGAAATAAAAAAAAAAAAAAAAAAACACAGAAGCTACAGAATTAGCACCAAAAGACAGAAATGTAACCAAGCCCAGGGCTTTCCTGCCAAGAATAAAGGGTTATGGAAAACTCATCTCCTGCTTGTCTGGTCTAGTAAAACCTGACTGAATTATTAGAGAAAGGTAAAAAATTAAAATAAAAAGATCCATTTGTAGGATTCCTACCAAGGAAACTTTTTCTTGGAGTGGACCAAATAGCAGAGAAGTGAGGTACAGCTGATTCCAAAACAGTAGACAAGTTATGAAACCACTTGGATAATTATGGCTGGCCACTGCAGTTCCATGTGGATCATAAACTGAAGTATACTCCTGCTAAATGCACAGAGAGTTCCCTAGTTTGTCAGATCATGCTCATATGTCTGCTGAAGTGATTGAAGACAAAACAGAGACTGAGAGCCTCAGCAGTAGTTTAAAATTTGGTTAGTTTGCTAATTCTCTCCTTTTTCTTCTTATTAGAAAAAAAAAACTTTATTACACTCAAAGAAATAGAGTAGGCCACATTATTAATACAAAGTCCATGCCATCCACATTCATCAATACCAATCTTAAACTGTGCTGACCATGTGTAAAACAAACGCATAGGAGAAAGAGAGAGAGATCAAGAACCACTAGTTTAGGACTTGTTTATTTTGAAGACATTTTTTTTCTCTTTGTATTTCAATAAACCATATTTGTTACAAAACAAATTAGTGAAAAAGTTTTCTAGTAACTTGGTATTAAGAATTGTGGAGTGAGCACTTTTATTTCTTCTCTGTCTAAAATTCTCAGTAAAATAAAACTGGATTATTTTGAATCAGTAAATATGTAAAAATCCTTGGAAACAACAAAAAAGATACTATCAGTAGGTTATAATTCTCAACAGTCTTTGATTTCATGTCACTCCCCATACATTCAGAGTTACTGCCACTAATCTCTTTTTCCCAAGTTAGAGAGACTCAACTCCCAAGTACTATGTCCTTTAAAAATTCAAGATCTATCTGGGATGGTCTGTGAGCCTGGGCATTGTTCTTGGTAAAGAAGTCAATCACAGCCTGAATAAATGTTACTATAAAAGAGAACAAATAGGGGCGCCTGGGTGGCACAGCGGTTAAGCGTCTGCCTTCGGCTCAGGGCGTGATCCCGGGATTCTGGGATCGAGCCCCACATCAGGCTCCTCCGCTATGAGCCTGCTTCTTCCTCTCCCACTCCCCCTGCTTATGTTCCCTCTCTCGCTGGCTGTCTCTATCTCTGTCGAATAAATAAACAAAATCTTAAAAAAAAAAAGAGAGAGAACAAATAAAACAAGAGGATTTGGGGGAAGATTTAAGTTGTTAGTGTATTTAATCAAAAGGTTAAATAATATAAGGGACAACATCAGAAGATAATTAGTAATTTAGAAGAATAAGTCAGTTAAGTCTCATAAAATGAAGGGCGACAAGATGAATCACTGGCAAATAGGAGAAAAAGCTTTATAGAATTGGAAGGTGTGCATACCAAATACAACATCTAATAGGAATTCAAGAAGCAAACAAAATAGCAGAAAAATAACAGAGAAGGGCAGAAACTGTGAACTTTGGATTTTACCCTACTTTAAAGCTAAGAAGTTAGCCTGCCATGGTTTTATGAATGCTGGCAGAAGACACAAGTCTCCTGGGCCAGAGATAAAAAGCCTCTGATACTCATGGCACAGCAAGCAACATGAGCATCAGAATATTTACATCATTTCTCTTTTCTCACAAATCCTACAGGGTGACATGTGTGGGCCCAGATGGATGCCTACTAATGAAGAACCTGAGGTTAAGTAACCCGTATCTTTTATAAGGGCAGTAAGTATGCAGGTCTCTTATGCTGGAAAGACATTTTCCTGCCTTTCTAAGCTGTATGCAAACTCACTCTTTGTTTTGAATGGAGACATTGTATATTCTAAGTTTGTTACGTAATATTTGTAAATGATAGCATGAAGCAAATGGCAGTTAGTGTTTCTGTTCACAAAATGTATAGAAAAGTGAGAGACCCATGGAAAATGTTCTTCCAAATGACATGAAATAATCACAGATATCTTAGAAAAAAATTCCATAACAGTAAGAAGACATCAATACTTTAGCCAAAAAGGACCACCAAGAAATTAATAGGGAAACTAAAAGACACACACTGGTAACATCACTGAGTTTCAAGAATAGAAAATCCTGAACATCCCTCATTTGTGTTGGAAACTTGTGCTGGAAAGTTCTATTATCAACTCTGTTAAGGGGGAATCTTTATATCCCAAAATATCTTTTTCTGTTTGGTACTGCTTGGAGTTGACCCAAAAAAAGGGAACTTGCAAGAGATTAGGGAGATGGAAGCAAAGCTTCAACCATTACTCTGTGAAGATTATCATGATTAGGTGGGCTGAGAGATGCAAAGATGTTTAAAAGTCCAGCTTACAAAAAATAAAAAAAATAAATAAATAAATAAATCATAAAAAAAATAAAAGTCCAGCTTACCCTCAATCTCTTCTACTCAACATTTAGTTCTTCTTCACTTATACAATTCTTATCACCAAACTCTTGCCTTCAGATTGACAAAAGCAAGAATTTCTTGTAGCCTTATCAACCAGCTTCCCTTTCATGATACCAGTTGCTGTCTGGATGTGCTTGGCTCATCAGATGGAATGGTTGGTGATTCTGTGATCTTCCTATTATTCCTTTCAGCCTTTCAGTTCTTTAACTTCTCCCACAAATGTGTAAGGTCAAATTCCTTTAATAACTCTCTTAACTCATGACTCATAGTAGTTTTCCTTTCCTCATTGAGCCTTGACTAATAAAATTCCAAAGGTTTGGAACCTCAGAGGCTAGAGATAATAGTTACTCATAATGACTGCAGCTCAGTTTCAAGTAATCTTAGTCTCTGAAATCTGATTAAGGTAATCCTTGTGACTAATGTTCTTAGGGACCTAGCAGGAAATCAACAACGACAAAAACAAAACTCAATTTCAATTCCTTCTAGGGAGCTAACATCGTCTATCATCTGAGGTCTCAAATTATTTTGAAAACCAGTTTGGAAATAAATCTCACAATAAAAAATTAATCACATGAAGATATAAGCCAACATGGAAGAAAGACAACACACAAAAGAAAAAGACCCACGGAGGCTTCAGATTTCGCAGTTATCAGGCACAAACTTTAAAAGAACAATGCTTATTATGTTGAATGATATAAAGGTAAGATAAAAATTTCAAGTAAGAATTTGAACTTTAAAGAAAACCAAATAAAAAGTCTAGAATTTAAAAATACAATAACCAAAAAGAAGAACTAAATAATTAAAATAATAGACACACATGAAGACAGAAATAGTAAAATGTACAATAAGTCAGAAAAATTATACGGAAGGAATCACAGAGAGACAAAAGGATGCAAAATACAGAAGATTAAAAGATATAGGGGATATCATGAGAAAAGATAACTAGTTAGAATTGGTGAAAAAGAAGAAAATGAGTAGAAACAATGTAAGAGGAAGTAATGGCTGAGAATTTTATAATATTGTTGAAAGATATGAAGTTACGAATTTAAGAATCGGAATGAACACTGAGTAGGATATTTAAGAAGGAAAACACATAGACCCATCATAGTAAAACTGACAATTACAAAATAATTAGTAAATATCAAAATAACCTAGAGAAAAAATACAAATTACCTTCAAAGGGACAACAATTAAATGAAAATCTCACTTCTCAATAGAAAAATAGAAATCAGACAAAACCAGAATGACATATTACATGTGTTGAAAAAAAAAACTACGATGTTAAAGTTATGTACCCAGAAAGCATCTTTCAAAAATGAAAGTGAAATGAAGACATGTTTTGCTCAAACTCATTTTAAACTGAGTTCTCACCAGCAGATTCCCCTAAAGGAAATAATAAATGGTACTCTTCGGCCAGGAAAAAAAAATCTTTGGTGGGAGTTTTACAATATAGGACATTATGAAGAGCAATGGAAAAGATAAAAATCTGGGTAAATCTAAATGAATATTAACAATATTATAAAATAATAACAAAGCTTTATAGAATATATAGAGAATTAAAATATGAAAATATTGCAAATATAAGAAAAGGGGTAAATGGAGAGTAAGGTTTACAAGGTCCTTGCAGTATTCTCAGAAAAGGGTAAAATTAATTTTTAATATCATACTTTGATAAAGGAAGAATGCCTGGTAGACACTGAAAGAATAATGAAAGAACATATAACTAAGAAGCTACTCCATACAACACAATACTAAAAAATAATCAACAGTGCAACAAGGGCAAAAAGTAGATAAAGTATTATAAGGACCATACAGGACACAGAGAAAACACTCAATAAGATCATTAATTTAGAGCAAAATCTATAAAGAACTTATCAAATTCAACACTCAAAAAATAAGTAATCCGCTTAAGAAATGGGCAGAAGACAAAAACATGCATTTTTCCAAAGAAGACATCCAGATGGCTAACAGACACATGAAAAGATGCTCAACATCATCTTTATCTGGGAAATACAAATCAAAACCATCATGAGATACCATCTCACACCTGTCAGAATAGCTAAAATTAACAACACGGGAAACAACAGCTATTGGTGAGGATGTGGAGAAAGCAGAACCCTCATATGCTATCAGTAGGAATGCAAACTGGTGCAGCCACTTTGGAAAACAGTATGGAAGTTCCCCAAAAAGTTAAAAATAGAACTACCCTACAATCCAGCAATTGGACTACTAGGTATTTACCCAAAGAATACAAAAACACTGATTCAAAGGGGCACATGCACCCTGATGTTTATAGCAGCATTATCTACAATAGCCAAGTTATGGAAAGAGCCCAAATGCCCATCAATGATGAATGGATAAAGAAGATGTGGTACATATACAATGGAATATTATTCAGTTATCAAAAATAATGTGATCTTGCCATTTGCAGTGATACGGTTGGAGCTAGAGTGTATAATGCTAAGCAAAATGTGTCCAAGAAAGACAAATACCATATGATTTCACTCATATGTGGAATTTAAGAAATAAAACAGATGAACATAGGGGAAGGGAAACAAAAATAAAACAGAGGGACTCTTAACTATAGAGAACGAACTGAGAGTTGATGGAGGGAAGATGGATGGGGGATGGGCTAGATGGGTGATGGGTATTAAGGAGAGAGCTTGCTGTGATGAGCACTGGGTGTTATATGTAAGTCTTGAAACCAATATTACCCTATGTTAACTAACTAGAATTTAAATAAAAACTTGAAACAAAAAATAAATAAAAATTAAAAGATAAAGCAAAAAAATAAAATTAAAAGGCAATGCTTTCATACTGGATAAAATTAAAACACAGCTATATGCAATTTATAAGTGAACATATCTAAAACCTAGGAAAACAGAAAAGGCTGCAAGTTGAAGAATGGAAAAATCTGGTATAGCTTTATTAATATCAGAAATGAAGAATAAGTCACTAAGGAGAAGGCCTTGCTGGCATTTTAGAGGATACATCAAAATAACAAAAGATCAATTCAGTAGGAAAATGTACAGAATAAATTTGTGTACATCTAATAATTTGGTTCAAATATATAAAATAAAAAGTATGAAAAACTTCAAGGAGGAAATATAAAGCTGCAGTGTTACAGCATGATTGTAATGTATCTGTGTCAGTAAATAATAGACAAAAAAATTTGAAACTCTTCATCAGGGTGCCTGGGTGGCTCAGTCGGTTAAGCGTTTGCCTTCTGCTGAGGTCATGATCCCAGGGTCCTGGAATCAAGTTCCGCATTGGGCTCCCTGCTCAGTGGGGAGCCTGTTTCTCCCTCTACCCCTCCCCCCTGCTTGTGATCTCTCTCTCTCTCTCTCGGATAAATAAATAAAATCTTTAAAAATAAATAAAAATAAAACTTCATCATTAGTGTACCATTTCTCCTTGTCTCCTAAACATCCACTCTAAGTTATATGTGTTCTTCAGTGTGTATAAAATATATGGCTTTCTGTCTGTGTGCAATTATTATGATATTATTTAATAAAGAATTATGTGCACTTCCATCTCCAGAATTATAGTATGCTAGGTTATTCAAACTTAGGATACAAAAGCATTCTGGGAGTTTTGTCTGAAATCTTAGTAATTTGATCTTTATTTTATAATACTAAATGGGGACTATGAGACAGAAGTCAAAGCCCCAAGGTGAGGATTCTCATAGGAGCTTTGTTCTCATAAATCTGGGAACTGAAAGAACTATAACCTTAGGGTAAGAGAAAGTCAGAAATAAACCTACCCCAGGATCACCTTCATCCCCACCATGGCAGAAGTCTACTATGGCTCTGAGTGGAGTGGGAAGGAACTATCCCTGAAGAGTTCTAATCACAAGCTGTGCTCCCTGGGTTTGCAAACCTAAATTCATATCATCTGCATGATCCACAATGCCCCGATATGACAAATTTAAATTGGTCCCAAACCAGACACCTGGCAGAAGCAAGTGCATGTCCTCTTGAAGAAATGCACTCTCATCCTAGGCCTCAAAGAAGTCCCAGCAAGAATTTTCCAAGGAGAACAAGCTCACAATGAAACAATAACCTAGCTCAGGAGGGACAAAGGCACCATGAGTAAAAACCCACAGGATCCGCAGGGAACAAATAATTACCATCCTTAGACAAAAACTGTACTTTTCTCTGAAATTCTTTCCAAGAACAAAAAAAAATTTTTTTTAGATGGCTGGATTCAGATTTGTGAAGAGTCAAAAAGAAGTTACCAAATGTGAAAACGCTCGCTTAGCATACTCCATCTGCAATCAGTATTGACATTTGGGTTTTTTGTTTGTTTTTTTCTTTTTTGGGCAGCAAACAGAAGAGAATATGCTATGGGAATCATATGCAAGTTAACTTAAATGACAGGCATACCTCAATTTCCTTTAGATAAGTTTTTTATTCTTAAATTTTTTATCATTATATATGAACTACTTTTCAGAGATGAGTGAAATATTTATTTAATAAAGCCATAGAAATCTGTGTGAGGATGTTAGGAGAGGTTATAAAACCAAAACTAATTGTGATCAAGTGAAATACAAGAATAATAAAAATATATGATAAAAATCATAAAATCATAAAAATATATCACTTTTCCTTTGAAAATCCATTTTATTAGCATTTCAAGGTTTCTAATTCTTATACTATGCTTAGATGTCTCCTGGGTCATTATTGATAGAATGCTCTGGTCCTAACATAAATGGTTATTCCTACATTTTTTGTAAGAACTTTTGAAGTGATTATATTCAATTCCATGTCTCAGGAAAGAAGGTCCAGCCAAAAAGACACTTCTTTTTGAAGGCTGGACCTTCTTTCCTCCTTCTCTTCTTCCCATCCTCCTTTCTAATTCAGTTTAGTTCAGTTCAACAAACTCAATTTGGAAGCTATCATATACCAAGCAATATAACACAAGTTATATTTAAACTTTTATTATTCTTTGCCAGCTAACAGGCAGGTGAGAAAAAATTACATCATTTCCTGTATTATCAAATTAGATTTGGAAATTTTTTCCTGCATTTAATGGTTTATCTAACTATGGCTTTGTGCCAGATGTCACCACTGTTTTGGAGACAATCTCTCTATACACATAAATTACCATTGCCCTCTTGTTTATGCATCCAGGTTTGGCTTTGCTATTGGTCAATGTAAATGTCTCCATGAGAAAGGAAGTTTGGGACAATTGATAAAAACAATGGAGTAGATTTCCATTAGGGCTGAGAATTTTTCTGTTGCAAGGGAGGGAAACCTCAAACTCAGTTCCAACAGGAAATTTATTGGCCTAAATAACTAAAACATGTAGGAGTAAGTTGGATGTAATTAGAACTTCAATCAGCAGATCTGAAGTCTCTCTCATTTGTTTTCTTTTTCTTCATTCACAAGTGAGTGCTTCACCATGTAGTAGAAAATATGGACCCCAGAATTGTCAAATAACATTATTCATGGTACACATGTCTCTGAAGGAAAAAATCCCTTTCCCCAGAGATACATCAAAAATTGTGAAGTTAATGTGTACTAACCAAACGTGGACCATATGTCTTTCTCTGCTCATCCCTATGGCTCTAATTGGCCAGGCCTGGGTCACAGGCCCACTCCAGAAATGAGCAGGAAGATAAGTCCTATATGAAGCAAAGAAAGAGAAAGTGAAAGAAGTGTGATTCCCCTCAAGGAAGAAATTAGCCCTGCTCCAGAAGAAGGGAGTTTGGCATTTAAAAATAATCAATATTTATACCAATTATAATCTAGTTCATTTCATACAGACTCACCAGCTACCAAAATTTAATTTTATATGTAATATCTGGAAGGGATACTGAGTTGTACAGGAAATAAATATAGAGTTCATTTGGGGAACATACTTAACACTTGAATTAGTAAATTAACACTTGTTTTATAATAACAAACTTACAAATATTTTTATCACTTTGACTTACACACAATAGGCAAAATGAATTTCTCTAACTAGTTGGAATTTCTACTTTGTGAAAAATGAGCTATAGATAGCCATCGGAATAAAAAGCAGGATAATCCCTTAAACCTACTTCAAAGCTGTACTAGGAAAAAAGTAAGCAAACAACGTTCCTTACATTTTTATAAGTGAACACTAAGAACAACTGCATAGCACAAAAGAGAGTGAAGGGAAACTTGCCAAACTACTATCTGTTTAGGTGAGGAGGCCCTGGTATGACAGTTACATTTAAATAGCATAGGTCACATTTTGTATATCATGAGGCTGGCATTAAAATGCAGAAGAAACCCTTGTGGACCTTTCTGTGTAATTTCCCCCAGACTATGTTTTTTCCCCTTCGTCAATAACTTCGTGCTCTGGCCATGGTGCTGAAAGCTGGAGGGCCACACCTTGGGCAGCCCTGGGCAGACTTGAAGAATGCAGATTGAAATTACGGATTCAAAGCCGTGGTGGATACTTACTTTTTGAAGGAAAGAAGTATTATATTTTCTGACTTTGTTGAGGAAGAGGAGGAGCTGTGACAAAGGAAAAGGCAGAGACTATAACCCAAAGGAATATTACATTACTGACTCTAAATAAGAGAATATTTATCATTGCCCTTCTGCAAACCTATGGTTAATATTTCTTACTCAGTACCCCCACAGAATCATTAATTAGTTTGGAGAACAAATTAATTATAGGAACTAATTGCATTAATGAGAAAAAAAGACTGTCACTACCTTGATGAATCAAAAAATAATAATTTCTTTACTTAGGATTATGCTCCATGAGTGCCATGTTTTGTTTTTACTGGTTGGGATGGTTTTTGCTTCTTTTGTATCCCGCCATTATATCCCTAGTATATTAAATTGCACCTCACACAAGAAGTGCTAAAAATTTCTTTTTAAATTAAAAAAAGTCAACTTGCTCTCTCTGATACTGAATAACTCACTATTTGGTCTCATTTACTTCACATGTAAACTGTACCTGGACCTTCGCAAGATATGTGGTAATTAAGTGAACTAAAACATATGAAGTATCTTAGAGTCTCATGAAATTGTCACTAAAGAAAAATAGTAACTGTTATCATTCAATAAAATGGAAAAGTTACTCAAATATGAAATACATTCCCATGATCAAGACTTTTCAAAATAAAAATGTCTGTCTTAATAGTCAAAAATTCCAAAACATGAAAACATCAATGTGGAACATATTTAACATGATGAAATTGACAGCTAAGCCCATTCACTCAACCCTGCTCTAAAGGTATTGAGGAAAAAACACGGGTCTCAACTTTTATAGATATATCCACTATAACCTTCACTATGAGGCAATATGAACTGTAAACAATACCTTAGAGAAAATTTAAAATAAATTTTGAGAGCCACCAGCTAAGATAGAAATACCTGAGGGTAATTCGACTAGTTATTAAATAGTGTAGAAATCATGGAATGAATAGTAAGAAAAGAATGACACCAGAAATAATCAGTTAATAAAGCAAAATAAATGTTAGTTAAACATAATTTTCATGGAAAAATGTTGGTAATAAAAATGTTTGGTATATTTGACACATATTTATCCATGCATGAGTGACTACATCCCAAAATAATAATTTGTCAGTGTGGTTTCATATAACATAAAAAATCATATATGTTTTTTACCTGTAAGATTTTTTTTTAAATTTAGTTACTGCTTAAATGAAAATGCCATCTGTAATGTTACCAAATTACTCAGCAGTTCCAGCTTTAGTATATATATATTTTTTTAGGTGTGTAGTTTTTTTTTTTTAATGATTTTTTTATTATATTATGATGGTCACCATACAGTACATCCCTGGTTTCCGATGTAAGGCTCGATGTTTCATTAGTTGCGTATAACACCCAGTGCACCATGCAATACGTGCCCTCCTTACTACCCATCACCGGTCTATCCCATTCCCCCACCCCCCTCCCCTCTGGGGCCCTCAGTTTGTTTTTCATAGTCCATAGTCTCTCATGTTTCATTCCCCCTTCTGATTACCCCCCCTTTCTTTATCCCTTTCTTCCCCTACTGATCATCCTAGTTCTTAGTTCCATAGATGAGAGAAATCATATGATAGTTGTCTTTCTCTGCTTGACTTATTTCACTTAGCATTATCTCCTCCAGTGCCGTCCATGTTGCAGCAAATGTTGAGAACTCGTTCTTTCTGATACCTGAGTAATATTTCATTGTATATATGGACCACAACTTCTTAATCCAGTCATCTGTTGAAGGGCATCTTGGCTCCTTCCACGATTTAGCTATTGTGGACATTGCTGCTATGAACATTGGGGTGCATATGGCCCTTCTCCTTACTACGTCTGTATCTTTGGGGTAAACACCCAGTAGTGCAATGGCTGGATCATAGGGTAGCTCAATTTTTAACTTTTTAAGGGACCTCCACACTGTTTTCCAGAGTGGCTGTACCAACTTGCATTCCCACCAACAATGTAGGAGGGATCCCCTTTCTCCACATCCTCTCCAACAATTGTTGTTTCTTGCCTTGTCTATTTTTGCCATTCTAACTGGCATAAGGTGGTATCTCAGTGTGGTTTTGATTTGAATTTCCCTGATGGCTAATGATTTTGAACATTTTTTCAACTGTTAGCCATTTGTATGTCTTCATTGGAAAAGTGTCTGCTCATATCTTCTGCCCATTTTTTGATTTATTTGTTTCTCGTGTATTGAGTTTGAGAAGTTCTTTGTAGATCTTGGATACCAGTCCTTTATCTGTAGTGTCATTTGCAAATATATTCTCCCATTCCGTGGGCTGCCTCTTAGTTTTTTTGACTGTTTCCTTGGCTGTGCAGAAACTTTTAATCTTGATGAAGTCCCATAAATTCATTTTATCTTTTGTTTCTCTTGCCTTTGGGGATGTATCATGAAAAAGGTTGCTTTGGCTGATGTCGTAGAGGTTGCTGCCTATGTTCTCCTCTATGATTTTGATGGATTACTGTCTCACATCGAGGTCTTTCATCCATTTGGAGTTTATCTTTTTGAATGGTGTGAGATAGTGGTCAAGTTTCATTCTTTTGCATGTAGCTGTCCAATTTTCCCAGCAACATTTATTGTAGAGACTGTCTTTTTTCCACCAGATGTTTTTTCCTGCTTTGTCAAAGATTAGTTGCCCAAAGAGCCGAGGGTCCATTTCTGGGTTCTCTATTCTGTTCCATTGGTCTATGTGTCTGTTTTTGTGCCAGTACCATGCTGTCTTTGTGATCACAGCTTTGTAGTACAGCTCAAAATCCAGCATTGTGATGCCCCCAGCTTTGTTTTTCCTTTTCAACAGTTCCTTGGAGATTCTGGGCCTTTTCTGTTTCCATACATATTTAAGGACTCTTTGTTCCAGTTCTTTGAAAAATGTCCTCGGTATTTTGATCGGGATCGCATTGAAAGTGTAGATTGCTCTGGGTAGCATGGACATTTTAACTATGTTAATTCTTCCGATCCATGAGCATAGAATATCTTTCCATCTTTTTATGTCTTCCTCAATGTCTTTCAAGAGTGATTTATAGTTTCTAGAATATAGGTCCTTTACGTCTCTGGTTAAGTTAATTCCAAGGTAACGTATGGTTTTTGGTGCTATTGTAAATGGGATGGATTCCCTAATTTTTCTTCGGTCTCGTTATTCGTGTATAGAAATGCAACTGATTTCTGAGCATTGATTTTGTATCCCGCCACATTACTGAATTGCTCTATAACTTCTAATAGTTTGGGAGTGGCTTCTTTTGGGTTTTCCATATAGAGTATCATGTCATCTGCGAAGAGAGACATTTTGACTCTTCTTTGCCGATTTGAATACCTTTGATCCCTTTTTGTCGTCTGATTGCTGTTGCAAGGACTTCTAGTACTATGTTGAATAATAGTGGCGAGAGTGGGCATCCTTGTCGAGTCTGATCTTAAGGGAAAGGCTTCCAGCTTTTCCCCATTGAGAATAATTGCAGTAGGCTTTTCATAGATGGCTTTTATGAGATTGAGAAATGTACCCTCTATTCCTACACTCTGAAGGGTTTTAATCAGGAAAGGATGCTGTATTTTGTCAAATGCTTTCTCGGCATCAATTGAGAGGATCATATGGTTCCTGAGTCTTTTCTTGTTGATATGATGTATCACGCTGATTGATTTGCGAATATTGAACCACGCTTGCATCCCAGGTATGAATCCCACTTGATCATGATGGATAATCCTTTTAATGTACTGTTGGATTCTATTAGCAAGTTATCTTGTTGAGGATTTTGGCGTCCATATTCATTAGGGAAATCGGTCTGTAATTCTCCTTTTTGAGGGGGTCAGCTTTAGTATATTTTAATTCACTTCAAAATATATCAAATTCTTCTATTACAAGAAACATTATTTTTAAGCTCTTTAATTTAGCATAGAATAACAGGAAGTTTTACACACACATACACACACACATGGAGGACCCATGCACTTTTCATCCACCCTCCACCAATGTTAGCATCTTTCATAACTACAATACAATAGCAACACCATGAAATTGACAGTAGAGTCCCACGCCTTTTTCATATTTTACCAGCTGCACATGCTTTCACGTGCATGTATATGTAGTCATATGCAATTTTATTTAATGTGTAGCTCTAGGAGCTACCACCACAGTCAAGATGCAGAACTAACTGTTCTATCACATGTTACAACTTACAGCCATCCATACCACTTCCCTCTAAAGCTCCATCCCCGAGACACCACTGATATGTTTTCCATCCCTATAGCTACATTATTTCAAGAATGTTATATAAATTAGTTTGTACACTACGTAAACTTTTGGAATCGGCTTCTGTCAGTCAATATAATTATGTGACAATCCATCCAAGTTGTGTGTAAAATAAGAGTTGTTCTTCTGTTGTTAAACAGTATTCTATTTCATGGTATAGATATGCCTTCATGTGTTTAACCATTCTCCCACTGAAAGAAATTTGGATTATTTCAGTTTTTTGTCTATTACAAATAAAGCTGCTAAGAACATTCATGCACAAGTTTGTATGAGTGTGTAAATATTAGTTTTTTGTTTAAAGACTTTTTTAAAAGGGCAATTTTAGATTCAAAGTAAAATTGAGCAGAACGTACAAGATTTTCCTTATACTCCATACCTTCACAAATGTATAGCCTCCCCCATTATTGACATCCTCCCCTAGCAAGGGATATTTATAACAATTGATGAACCTACATTGACACATCATAATAACCCAAAGTCTACAGTTTACATTATGTCTCAGTCTATGGCTCAGTGTTAAAAATTCTATGGGTTTGGACAAATGAATAAATGATACATATAATCATTAAAATATCATACAGAGTATTTTCACTGCCCTAAAATCCTCATGTTCCACCTATTCATCCCTTTCCCCAACCCCTGAAAATCACTGTTCTTTTTACTGTTTCCACGGTTTTTGTCTTTTCCAGAATGTTACATTTTCAGATTGGCATCTTTCACTTAGTAATATACACTTAAGTTTCCCTCATGTCTTTACATGGCTTGATAGCTCACTTCCTTTTAGCACAGAATAATATTTTACTATCTGGGTGTACCATGGTTTATTTATCCCTTCACCTACTGAAGAATGTCTTGGATGTTTCCAAGTTTTAGCAATTATGAATAAAGTTTCTATAAACTTCGATGTGCGGGTTTTTGTGTGGACATGAGTTTGCAACTCTTTCGGGTAGATACCAAAGAGCGTCATTGCTGGGTCATATGGTAAAACATGTTTAGTTGTTTGTTTGTTTTTTTAAGAAACCACCAAACTGTCTTCCAAAGTGTCTGTGCCATTGCATTTCTCATCAGCAATGAATGAGAGTTCCTGTTGCTCCGCATCCTCACCAGTATTGGGTAGTGTAAGCACACCAGGCTTTGGCCACTCTGAGGGGTATAAAGTGGTATCCCATCCTTGTTTAAGTTTTGTATCTCTAATGACCTATGATAGTGACCATCTTTTCATATGCTTATTTGACATCTGCATATCTTTTTTAGTGAGGTGTCAGTTAAGGTCTTTGGCTGATTTTTAAATCAAGTTGTTTGTTTTCTTATGGTTGAATTTCAAGAGCTCTTTTTATATTTTGGCTAACAGTCCTTTACCAGATGTGTCCTTTGCAAATATTTTCTCCCAGTCTGTGGCTTGTCTGCTTATTCTCTTGACATCGTCTTGCTCAGAGCAAAAGTTTTTAATTTTACTGAAGTCCAGCTTATCAATTTCTTTCATGCCTTGTGCCTTCACTGTTGTATTTAAAAAGTCATTGCCATCCACAAGATCATTTAGGTTTGCTGTTATTTCTAGGAGTCTCATAGTTTTGTGTTTTACATGGAGGCCTATCATACATTTTTAAGATATTTATTGTGAAAAGTGTAAGTTCTGTGTCTACACTGATTTTCTTTTTTTTTTTTTTTCACTTTGGTATGTGGATGTCCAGCTGCTCTAGAACCATTTGTTGAAAAGACTGCCTTTGCTCTGTTGTATTGCCTTTGCTCCTTTGTCAAAGATCAGCCAACTAGTCTGTGCATTTTTAGTTTTAAAAGAAAATGTCAAACTAATTTCCACGCCGATTGTTCCATTTTACATTCCCATTAACAATGCAATCCAGGTTTTCTACATCCTTACCATTTGATGTTTTCACATTTTTTTTTACTTTAGCCATTGTGATAGATGTGTGGCTATATACTACTGGGCTTTAAATTTGTGTTTTCCTAGTGGACAATTATGTTGAGTACTTTTCGTGTGCTTGTTTGAAATCTGTATATCTTCTTTGATTAAATGTCTCAACATGTCTTTAACCCATATTATATATAATTGGATTGTTTTTTAATTTTCGTGTTTTGAGAGTGATTTATATATTGCAGATATAAAATCTTTGTCAGATATGTGCTTTGCAAACATTTTCTCCATGTCTGTAGCTTGTCTTTTTATTCTCTTGACAGGGTTTTCACAGAGCAGAAGTCTTTAGAGAGGATCAATATATCAATTTTCCTTTTATGGATCTTGCCTGTATTTGTATTATTACCTGTATAACTAGTTAGGACTGGCACTTGTGTACATATAATTGTGTTCACTGGTAGGCTCTTTAGGGAGGCGTAATGGGCAGAGAATATTTTGTAAAGGCTTAAATGCCCATACCAGTGGCACAGCTAAATTTTTTCTTATTTCTTGAGTCAATTTCTGAAAGATACGTTTTTCACAGAAAATAATTTGTGTCCTCCAGATTGTCAGAGAATTTGACAAGGTGATTATTTCTGTCTTCCAGTTATCCTTTCATTTTTGCTGTATTATTAAAATTTTTGTTTGTGCTTTCTCTTTTTACTGTTCATTTTTCCAGACTTCTATGCATTTCATTAAACTTAAAAAAAAACTTTAATATATTGCATGCTTCTTTCATATTTCATTAATTTTTGCTCTCATATTTATTATATCATTTTTCCTATTTGAGGATTCATTCTATTGTTCTTTCCAACTTTTTATGTTAGACACTCATATAACTAATGTTTAGCCTTCCTTCTTTTGACCATAAAAATTTAAGGCTACATATTTCCTTTGAAACATTATTCTTTTTTTTAAATTTCATTCATAAGAAGTTGGTTTTTTTAATAATATTTTTTATTATGTTAGTCACCATACAGTACATCCCTAGTTTTTGATGTAAAGTTCCATGATTCATTACTTGCATACAACACCCAGTGCGCCATGCAATACGTTATTCTGTTGACTTCCATAGGGGTGTGTGTGTGTGTGTGTGTGTGTGGTTTAAACTGATAGATTATATTTGTTGGAATAGTCTTAGGTTTACAGATAAATTGAACACATATACCAAGAATTCCCATATATTCCCTCTCCCCCTGCAAAATTTCCCCTATTATTAATATCTTGCATTAGTAACATACATTTGTTACAACTTATGACCCAATATTAATACATAATTTTTAACTGATGTTCATAGTTTACATTAGGTTTTAAATCCTAGCAGATCTTTCTCCCAAAGAAAAGCCTAATCTCCAAGGCCATGGAATTCACCAGAGTGCAATTCTGAAACATGTCCCATTTGGGGAAGGGAATTCTGCCTCAGCCATAGCATTTCTGTTTCTTATAAGAGGAAAAAATTTTAAACCTCAAATCATCCTCTAAGGAAACAGACTGGGAACACTGTAGTAAAGAAGGGATTAGAGGGTATGGGGAAACACAAAAACACTGTGAAGACGATGCCCCCAGGACTGAGAGTCACAAGACCACAGAATGTTCTTCCTCCCGTACACCCTACCCACACTTCAAAAAACCTCTAGCATAACTGAATTATAGCTAAAATTGCCGGAAGACACAGATTATCTCTTTGAAGAAGTAAAAAGAGAAACCCCAAAACTAAGAGAGGAGACAATACCAAGGACACAGAGAGAATTTGAAGCCTCTGTTACCTATAGGTACAACAAACATTAAACACAATCTAATTTCCATTACAAGATACCACATGTCCCTCTTTAAGAAAAAAAAAAAATCACAAGTAGAGCCAAAAAAGCAAGAAAAAGGATACATTCTGAAGAGACCAAATAAACATCAGAATTAGATTTAGATATGACACAGATGTTGGAATTATCAGACAAGAGAATTTAAATAGCTATGATTACATGTTAAGAGTCCCAGTGGAAAAAGTAGACATCATGCAAGGCCAGATGTGTTATGTCAGCAAAGAAATGGAAGGTCTAAGAAAGAATCAAAATGATATGCTAAAAATTAGCAAAAAAAAAAACCCAGTAGTAGAAATAAAGAATGCTTTTGACAGGATCATCAGTAGACTCAACAGAGCTGAGGTAAGACTAGATCAATAGAAGCTTTCCAAACTAACATGCATGGAGGAAAAAGAAGAATGTCAAACAAGCAAACACAGAACAGAACATCCAAGAACTGTGTGACAGTATCAAAGGTACAGTATACACATAATTGGGATACCAAAAGGAGAAGAAAAAGAGAACAGAGCAAAAGAAATATCTGAAGTAATAACGTCCATGAACTTTCCAAAATTAAATGACAGACACCAACCTGTAAATCCAAGGAGATCTAGAACACCAAAGAGATGACTATTGAGAAAGAAAAACACCTAGGAATATCATATTTAAACTGAAGAAAACTAAAATAAAAAAGAGTATTTTGAAGGAAGCTGGAGAGAGGGAAGAAAATACCTTACAGATAGAGGACATGTGGCTAAGTGAAATACACCACAGCAGTGTCACAAGGGATGGGAGGGAGGAATTAAGATTACACTCTTCTAAAATATCTGTGCTACACCTGAGGCAGTATAATGTTATTTGAAAATGAATATACATTATTTAAAAATCTATATTGTAAACCTGAAGGAAAACACTAAAAATAATTCTTCTTAAAGTATAACCTATTGCAATAAAAATCACATCATTAAAAGGCTCAATAAAAAAAAACAGAAAAGACAGAAAATAAGACTACAAAGAATAAATGGCATGAATAAAAAGTAGTTATCATATGTAACAATTTAAGCCAACATCAGCAATAATCATTTAAAATGTGTATTTCTTAAATACGCCAATTACAAGACAGAGATTGTCATATCGGTTAATAAAGAAAAAATCCAACTGTATGGATTTTTTAAACTCCCTTTTAAACTCCCTTTAAATACAAAGACTCGGATACGTTAATAATACAGGAATGAGAAACATATACTATATATGTAATCAAATAATCAAAGTAAAGATGAAGTAGCATGTTAAATTCAAACAAAGTATACTTTGGAACAAGAAAAATTATCAGCAATAAATAAGGATATTACATAATTACATAATCAATGCTGTAAGAAGACATGACAATCCTCAACATCTATGTATCTAAGAGCAAAGTGACAAAATATGTGAGACAAAACATGATATAACTAAAAGGAGATATGGAGAAATCCACTGTTATAGTTGGAGATTTCAATATCCTTTTATCAGTAATTGATAAATTAAACAGCAGAAGACCAGTAGGATATAGATGATTTGAACACTACTAATGAACTTGATCTAGTTGACATTTATAGAATATTCTATCTGACAACAGCAGAATACACCTTCTTCTCATGCACACACAAAATTTTTTGCCAATCGAAGATTACTTTCTAGCCCATAAAATATACCTTACTAATTCAAAAAATAAAAGTCATATAAAGTATGTTCTTAGAGCATATGGAAATAAAATATAACTGAAGAGTGGAAAATTCCAAAATATTTGGAAATCAAACAACACACTTCTAAATAATGCATGTATCTAATAAGAAGTCTCGAGAAAAATTTCAAAATATTTTTAATTAAATAAAGATGAAAATATAACTTATAAAAATTTGTGGGATGCAACTATAACAGTACTTAGTGGGAAATTTATAATACTAAAAACTTCCCTCTAAGCACTACAGGAAGAAAAACTGAACTTTAATTAACCTAAGCTTCTACATTAGGAATATAGGGAAAGGAAGGAAATTTAAAACTAAGGAAAATAGAAGAAAGTACATAATAAAAATTAGAAATGAATACAGAAAAAAATAGAGAAAAATCAATAAAACCTAAAGATGGGTCTTCTGGAAGATATAAATTGATAAAATAATATCTTCTCATAAAATTGATAAAATCTGGCTGGGACATCCGCATGAAAATAAAAGGACAGAAATTAGCAATATCAGAATTGAAAGAAGGATCATCACTGTTGATCCCATGGACATTAAAGAATAATAAAGGACTATTATGAGCAGTTTTATATACACAAATTTGGTAGGATAAATGGACCAAACCTTTGAAAACACAAACTAAAAAAATTTTCCAAGCAGAAATAAACTTATCACTATATTTATTAAAGGAATTTAATTACTAGTTATAAACCTTTCTAAGAAGAAAATGTCTGGTCCAGATGGCTTCACTAGTGAATTCCATCTGACAATTAATGAAAAAAAAAATATCTTCTAAAAAATAAATGCGGAGAAATACATTTCATGTGTTTCTAAAATACGTCCTCGCATATTATTCAAACCCATAACCAGATAAAGTCATTATAAAAAATGAAATTAACATGTCTCCATGAAGACAGAAGAAAAATCCCTTAACAAGTATTAACAAATAGGATCCAGCAATACACAAAAAGGATAATATAGTAAGTGCTAGTGTGGTTCGTTCAAGGAATACAAGGCTGCTTCAACATTCATAAGTCATTCAATGTAGTCCCACACAATAACACGCTGAGTATGAAAAAAAATGATTACATCTATAGATGCAGAAAATACATTTGACAAAATTCAACACCTGTTCATGATCCAAAAAAAAAAAAAAACCTCAAAAACTAGGAATAGCAGGGAATATTCTGAACTTAAAGGGTATAAATAAACCATCTACAGCTATTACATATGTAATCATGGGAGACTGAATGCTTTCCCCCTAAGACTGGGAACAAGACAAGGATGTCTTCTCTCACCTTTCCTCATGCCAGAAGTCCTACTAGTTTCATAATAAATGGAAAGGAAATAAAAGATGTACAGTTGGAAAGGAAGAGACAAAACTGTCTGTATTCACAGATAGCATTATTGTCTATGTAGAAAAATCCCAGAATTTACAAAAAGAAAACCTCCCAGAACTAGGAAATGACTAGAGCAAGTTGGCAGCATACAAGGCCCATATACAAATGTTAATTCCATTTCTATATACTAGCAATCAATAATCAGAAGTTAAAACTCAAAAACAAATACAATTTGTAATAACATCAAAAAATGGAATAAATTTGCAGATCATATATCTGATAATGGATTTGTGTTTATAATATATAAAGAACTCTCAGAACTGGGTCGCATGGGTGGCTCAGTTGGTTAAGTATCCAACTCTTGATTTCGGCTCAGTGTCATGACATCAAGCCCTGTGTTGGCCCAACATGGAGCCGGCTTAAGATTCTCTCTCTCCCTCTGCCCCTACCCATCCCCTGCTCATGCTCTCTCTCTCTAACAAAAAAAAAAAAAAAAAAAAAGGAAGAAGGAAAGAGAAAAAGAAAAGAACTCTTACAACTTGATGCTAAAGAGATTGATAACCCTGAATAAACATCTGTCTAAGGAAGTTATACAAATATCTACTACGGCATGCAAAGTGCTCCATATCATGAATCTTTGGGGAAGCACAAAAAAACAATGAGATATGACTTTATATTCACTAGGATGAGTATAATATAAAGATGGACAATAACAAGATTTGGTAAGCATGTAAAGAGAATGGAATGTTCACACATTGCCCCTATGCATAGAAAATGGGGCAGTCACCTTGCAAGAGTTTGGCAGTTCCTCAAAAAGCAAAACATAGAGTTACCATATAACACAGGTGATTCAATTTATAAGTATATACCCAAGGGAATTAAAAACAAATGTCCACACAGAAACATACACCAATGTTTAAAGCAGCATTAGTCACATTAGTCAAAAAATGGAAACAACCCAAATATCCATTACCTGATGAGTGGATAAACAAAATGGTTTACAAAGTGGTATATCCACACAATGGAAGAGTATTTGGCAATAAAAATAAATGAAGTATTAATACATGTACAATGTGGATGACTCTTGAAAACATTATGTATTCTGCAAATCTGAAGAATAGGCAAATCTAGAGAGAAAGAAAGTAGAATAGTGGTTGCCTAAGACTGAGTGAGGAAAATAGAAAGTGACTAGCAACAGGTGCGGGGTTTCTTTCTGAGATCATGGAAATCTTCTAAAATTGATTGTGGTAATGGCTGCACAACTGTTTTACTAAAAAACACTGAAATTGAGCATTAAGCTGGTGAATTATATGACATATGAATTATATCTCAATAAAGATTTCTAAAAATTAAGTATTTAGGAAAAAATCTAACAAAATGTGTACACAAAAGGTATGCAAAAATCACAAAACACTGACAAAATAAATCAAAGAGGATGTAAATTAATGGTGTGATATTTTGTTTTATGATATGGAAAATGTAATATTAAGATGTCAATTCTTCCTAGCTTAATCTAAAAAATTAGTGCAAGCCCAATCAAAACCCAAGAACCCTTTTATATGAATATCAACAAAATGATTCTAAAATTTATATGGAAATTCAAAGGGTCTAAACTGTCTTACACAATAAGGAATAACAAATTCAGATGACTCACATTACCCAACATTAAGACTCTAATTAAGACAACATGGTTTTGGCAAAAGAAGAGACATATTGATAAATGGAATAGAATAGAGATCAGGAACAGAACCACACAAATAGAGTCAACTAATTTTTGACAAGTGTGCAGAACAATTCAATGGATAAAGAGTGGTTTTCTTCAAAAAATTGTACTAGAACAACTGGGCAGCTGTATGAAAAAAAAAAAAAAACGAGGAACCTAGACTCAGACTTTACACTTCACACAAAAATAAAATGAATCAAAAATCTAAATGTAAAATGCAAAATGATGAAACTTGTAGAAGAAAACACAGGATAAAATCTGTGAGATCTTGGGGTGGTGATGAGTTTTTATATACAGTAACAAACCACAATCCATGAAAGAAAAAAAATTGATAAGCTAAATTTTATTAAAACTAAAACTCTTGTTCTATAAAAGACTGATAAGAGATTAAAAAGACAATCCATAGTTTGTGAGAAATATTTGCAATATACGTATCTGATAAAGGATTTGTTCCAGGATATACAAAACTCAGTAATAAGAAAATAATTTAAAAATGGGCAAAAGGGGCGCCTGGGTGGCACAGCAGTTGAGCGTCTGCCTTCAGCTCAGGGTGTGGTCCCGGCATTATGGGATCGAGCCCCACATCAGGCTCCTCCACTGTGAGCCTGCTTCTTCCTCTCCCACTCCCCCTGCTTGTGTACCCTCTCTCGCTGGCTGTCTCCATCTCTGTCGAATAAATAAATAAAATCTTTAAAAAAAAAAATGGGCAAAAGACCTGAACAGATATCTCACCAGAAGAAAGATACACGGATAGGAAGTAACATATGAAAGAGGCTTAACATCATATGTCATTAGGGAAGTACAAATTAAAATGAGATACTATTCTTACAAGGCATTTCTTACTCCTTAGAGACGGACTTCTTAGAGTGGCTAACACTGAAGGGGGAAATTTTATAGACCAAATGTTGGTGAGAAAGTGAAGCAACAGGAATTCCCATTCATTGCTGGGTAGAATGCAAAACGGAACAACCCCTTTGGAAGATAGTTTGACAGTTTCTATAAAACTAAACATAATCTTACCACCCAATCCAGCAATTGTGCACTTGGGTATTCATCCAACTGATCTGAAGACTTTTGCCCACGCAAAAACCGGCACACAGTGTTTATAGAAGCTTCTATGACCACAGCAATTTTAACAATAGGGGAAACTGGGGGCAGGGTGGATGGAAGTTCTGTAATATTTTAAAGTCTTTTCTGTAAATCTATGACTGTTTTAAAATTTTTTAAAGTTTAACAAATAAAAAATGTAAAAAAAAAAATCATTACATTAGGAAAAATTTATTCTCATATTTCTTAAATTTTTTTTTAAAGATTTTATTTTATTTATTTATTCGACAGAGATAGAGACAGCCAGAGAGAGAGGGAACACAAGCACGGGGAGTGGGAGAGGAAGAAGCAGGCTCCTAGCAGAGGAGCCTGATGTGGGGCTCGATCCCATAACTCCGGGATCACGCCCTGAGCCCAAGGCAGATGCTTAACCGCTGTGCCACCCAGGCGCCCCCTCATATTTCTTAAATCTTGACACCAGACCCACACAGTGGGTTTTGAGGTGTGGAAAATAAAAAGGTTGGGGTCAGCTCATTAAGAAGTCTGCATTTCTCATTGATATAAACTTCTCTTCCAACATGTGATTCGTTGTTGTTCAAGTTACCTGCCAGTGAAAGATTTGTTTGGGTAACAAGTATAGCCACAAATCTGCCCATTAGGTGTGATATGCTGTTCAACAAGTTATTTTTGCATAACACCTTAACTTCTCCTGTCATTGCATCAACAGCCTGGAAGTCTCCAGACTCAGTTATGAGTATGATTCCCAACCCAAGAGAAACTAGGCTGTGTAAAATGTGGGAATGTATTCATGGAATAAACAGTTATAAAGTGCTTACTATGTGCCAAAATTTCTTGAACACTTTACATATGCTAAATCATTAAAATCCTTATAAAATCTTTCTAGAGCAGATGTTAGTATTATCTATATATTAGTATTTACTATATACTAGTAAATCCATTCTCTATTTAAAAATTACTATATTTTTTATTAAAGATACATGGATACAGACAGTTTAATTCACTTGTCCAAGCCCAGGTAGTTTGCTTCCTGAGTCTCTCTCCTACTCAGGACGCTATGATACTCCTTAATTTGAGGCAGTTCCTCTGGGAACTTTTCACCATTTGTCTTGCTGCCTTCGAACATGTTTTCTCGTGATAATAACTTTTCAGTGCCAGCAAATTTAAACTCCTGAAAATGAAGTTGGAAAAGTATTGATTCATTTAGTAGAAACCACATTATTAGAATACAGAACCTCAAGGAAATATAAATGGATCTAAATATGTTTTCAAGAGACACAGCAAAGCAGCTGAAACAACCTAAAATTAAGGATTATATGTCATAAAGGAGCATTCATTCACGAAGTCAAAGACTCATGGGATTCTGAGAACAGCAGCCTCTAATAATATTTAGATTGTTTGTAAATAGCTAGATGGCTCCATGTGACATACTGAAAATGATACTATAAATGATATGACACATTTAAAGCATTAAGATTAAGACAGGACTGTTTCGTCACCACTTAACTACATAAGCTATTATTTATTGACAAGTTCCCAACTTTTGCATTTTGAGTAGAGTGGGTGAGGAGAAGAGCAAAAAATCAATTAAAAGGTTGGCTGTGATACTGTGATTTATAATAAGAAATATATTTGGTTTTCATCCCCATTTCTGGCATAGAGCTCCTAAAACTTGGAATTTCATGAGGACAATAATATAGGTGTCTTTTGCTATGTTAATGAGGTGACTTTTGGACCCCACTTAAGTATGGAGGTTGGTTGCCAGGGGAGCCAACCATGTGATAGGGGGTTGGAATTTTTGGTCCCACCCCTGACTTGGGGGAGGGGACAGGTGCTGGAGGTTAAATTCAATCACCAATGGCCAATGATCTAATCAATCTCATCTATGTAATGAAGTTTCCATAAAAACCCAAAAGATCTGCCTTTATCAAAACATTGTAATTAATGAGTTTTTAAGATTTTTAGATAATGTGTTCTCCTGTTTCATTTGCTAAAATATCTTCCTTTTAAAATTATATTGGGGACGCTAGGGTGGCTCCGTCAGTTAGCCATCCAACTCTTGACCTCAGCTCAAGTCTTGATCTCAGGGTCCTGAATTCAAACTCTGTGTTGGGGCCTACTTAAAATGAATAAATAAATAAATGAAATTATATTGAACTATGGTTGTTTTTATTGTTTATCTACTTCAATATGTGAAAATATGTTAAGTTTTAAAATAATTTGAGAATGATGACTGGTTAGCTAGGGTTATCTTTTACATATTTTTTCACTGTATTTTTAGAATAATTTTATTCATATGCATTTCAAATATATATCAGAGGGACATATAACAGTTACCTTTGTACACAAAATCCAGCACATGGTAATATTTTGCCAGATTCACTGCAAAATCTTTTCTCTTTTTTAAGAAGTCAAATCATTTTTCTTGTCATATCATCCCCAGAGCTTACTACCATCCTGATTAGTGCATATCATTCCCTGCATGTTTATTTTTAAAGATTTTATTTATGTATGTATGTATTTATTTATTTATTTGACAGAGAGAGAGAGAAAGAGAGCACAAGCAGGGGGAGTGGCAGAGGGAGCCGGCAGAGGGAGAGGGAGAAGCAGGCTCCCCACCAAGCAGGGAGCCCGACATGGGGCTCTATCCCAGGACCCTGGGATCATGACCTGAACCAAAAGCAGACTGAGCCACCCAGGCGCCCCTCCAGGCATGTTTTTATACTGTTATTTGCATTTACTCGTGAACAATGGAAATAGTTTTGTAGAATTTGAAATTTTGTGTGCATGGTTTTGCACTTATTTTATCATTTAATATTTTACATTAATCTAATTCACATTTTCAAATGTATCTAAACTAATACATTTAATTTTTAAAATTTATTTAAACTACACTATAATGTTCCATTATATAAATAAATCACAATTTGCATTTCCATTTCTCAATAGACAGAATATTAGGCTGCTTCCTATTTATTAAAATAATAATCATTATTGAAAGGAATTTTTTAAAAAATCTTTGTATGTGTTCCTTTGAACATATGTGTAAGATTTTCGTAGGTTATTTATTTAAGTTGAATTGTGGGTTATCAGGATATATGTAATTACAACATTATTAAAAATTGCCCTCCAAAATGAGTGCATCAATATATATCCTCACTAGAAATGCACAGGAATTTTTATTGTGCGACAAGAGATTATGCTATTTAGCAAATCCCATTTCCTTTTTCTCCTGAGCATAAAACTTGACTCCATTTCCTAACCTTCCTTGCAGTAAGGTGTTGCCAATGACCTGAGTCCTGCTGACATGTGAGCAGAAGGGATGTGTGGTCCTTTAAAGTCACTGTGACCAAGAGGTGAGACTTCCCACGGTCTCTTTCCCGTTTTCCAGCTGCAGCAAGAGTTCTCTATGGACTTTGAACAGAGTTGAGCTGCAAGATGAGGCACCGGGCTGCCTGAATGACCTCATCACAGGCTGTATGAGCAGGATCATATCCCCTGGACTGGGACATGAACACTAAATGAACTCTCATTGTATTAAACCACTGAGATTCTATATCTCTGATTCAACCGAGATTGCTACATGTTACCTTCTCCTGATATATTACATAAACCTTTCCTTCCATCCTCACCTCCTTTTGAAGTGATCAGACTTATATTTTTGTCTGTTTTAATTTTTATAAGATAAATAGTTCTACAGATCTGAAGAGTATGCCAATTTGCATAAAGCTGTACTAGTAAGGTTGGGTAGTAGCTTCCATGTTTATTGGCATTTGGTTTTCTCCTTCTTAGACTTACCCATTCACCATTTTCTCTTAGACTTACCCATTCACCATTTTCATTTTTTCCTATTGTTTTCAAGGACCGCCTTCCATATTTTGGCTATTAAGCCTTCTGTGGCTATGTTCATTGTTAACATCTTCTGTCAGTCTGTGGTGAGCATCTCAACTTTGTTCATGGTGTTATTTTGTCTCCACAGATTTTATTCATTTTAATATGGTCAGTTTATCATTCATTTCCTTTATGGTTTGTGCATTTTTTCTTAGTTATGAAATTTCACTTTACTTTGTGGTCATCAAAGGATTCTCTAGTAGAGTCTCCTAAAAAGTTTTTAATTTTTTGTTATTCACATTTAATTTTATTATTTTTGTGTATTGTGAAGTAGTAATATAATTTTACTTTTTACATATATATATATATATATATATATATATATATTTCCTTCTGTCTACGATGACTTGTCACGCCACCTCTGTCATGGAGCAAATATTTGTAAGGGTCCATGTGGGACTGTTTCTAAGGTCTTCATTCTGTCATTAGCCTGCTGTGTATACCAGCACCACATTTATCTGTTATCTAAATAGGCATACTTTGGAGATACTGCAGGTTTGGTTCCAGACCACCACAATAAAATGAATATCACAATAAAGCAAGTCGAATTAATTTTTCGGTTTCCCTGTGCATATGAAAGTTATGCTTATACTATACTATAATCTATTAAGTGAGCAAAATGGCATTGTGTAAAAAAATGTATATACCTTAGTTAAGGTATATATATATATATATATATATATATATATATATATATATACACACACACACACACACACACACACACACCTTAATTGCTAAAATATGCCAATAACTGTCATCTGAGCTTTTGGCAAGTCATTATCTTTTTGCTGGTGGAAGGAGTTCCTTTCATGTTGATGGCTGCCAACTGATCAGGGTGGTGGCAGCTGAAAGTTGGGGTAGCTGTGGCAATTTCTTACAAATTTCTTACAAAAAGACAACAATGAAGTTTGCCAAATCAACTGACTCTTCCTTCATGAACAATTTCTCTGCAGAGCTTATGATGCTATTTGATACCATTTTACCCACAGTAGAACTTCTTTCCAAACTGGAGTCAGTCCCCTCATACCCTGCTGCTGCTTTATCAACTAAGTTTATGTAAGATTCTAAATCCTTTGTTGTCATTTCAGCAGTCTTCACAGCATCTTCACTGGGACTAGATTCCATCTCAGGAAACCACTTTCTTTGTTCATCCATAAGAAGGAACTCCTCATTCAAGGTATATCATGAGATTGTAGCAATTCAGCCACATCTTCAGGGTCCACTTCTAATCCTAGTTCTCCTGCTGTCTCCATCACATCTGCAGTGATTTCCTCCCCTGAAGCCTTGAACCCCCAAAAGTCATCCGTGAAGGTTGGATTCAACTTTGCAAACTCCCATTCATGTTGATATTTTGACCTTGTCCCATGAATCATAAATGTTCTTAATGGCATCTAGAAGGGTGGGAAACTTCCCAGGTTTTCAGTTTACTTTGTCCAGATCCATCAAAGGAATCACTATCTATAGTAGCTATAGCCTTACAAAATGCATTTCTTAACTAATAAGACTTAAAAGTCAAAATACGCCTTGATCTATGCGCTGCAGAACGGATGTTGTGTTAGTAGGCATGGAGGTAATATTAATTTCCTTGTACATCTTCATTAGAGCTCTTGCGTGACCAAATACATTGTGGATGAGCAGTCATATTTTAAAAGGAATGTTTTTTCTGAGTAATAGTTTGGAAGGCATTCTTTTTTTCTGGTCTCAATAGTGGGCTTAAAATATCCAGTAAACCAAGATGTGCTGTCATCCAGGCTTTGTTGTTCCATTTATAGAGTGCGGGCAGAGATCTACATCATTCTTAAGGGCGTTAGGATTTTCTGAATGGTGCGTGAGCACTTGCTTCAACTTCAAGTCACCAGCTGCCCCTAGCAAGAGTGAGCCTGTCCTTTGAAGTTTGAAAGCCATATATTGACTTCTCTTCTCTAGCTATGAGTGGCATTTTCTTCCAATACAAGTCTGTTTCACCTACACTGAAAATCGATTGTTGAGTGTAGTCACCCTCATTAATTATCTTAGCGAGATCTTCTGGAAAACTCACTATAGCTTCTACATCTGCACTTGCTGCATCACCTTGCACTTTTATGTTACGGAGATGCTTCCTCACCTCTCTCAGCTTTGAAGATGCTTCCTTACTTCTCTCAGAATTGAAGAGACATAGAGCCTCGTTCTGGATTAGGCTTTGGCCTAAGGGAATATTGCGCCCGGTTTGATCTTCTATCTAGACCCTTAAAATTTTCTCCACATCAGCAATTAGGATGTTTTGCTTTCTTATCATCCATGTGTTCGCTGGAGCAGCACTTCTAACTTCCTTCAAGAACTTTGCCTTTGCATCACAACTGGCTGTTTGGTGCAAGAGGCCTAGCTTTTGGCCTCTCCTGGCTTTCAACGTGCCTTCCTCACCGAGCTGAATTATTTTCTAGCTTTTGATTTAAAATGAGAGCCATGCAACTCTTCCTCTCACTTGAACATGTAGAGGCCATTGTAGGGTTATTAACTGACCTAATTTCAATATCGTGTGTCTAGGGAAAAAGGAGGCCTGAAGAGGGGAGAGATCTGAGGAACAGCTGGTTGATGGAACACTCAGAACATGCAGCATTTATTGATCAAGTTTGGCATCTTATATGAGTGCAGTTTGTGGTGCCCCAAAACAATTGTAACAGTAACATCAAAGATCAGTGATCACAGATCACCATAACATGTAATGATAATGAAGACGTTTGAAATGTTATGATAATTACCAAGACATAACACAGAGACACAAAGTGAGCAAATGCTGTTGGAAAAATGGCACCGATAGACTAGCTTAGCACAGGGTTGCCACACACCCTCAATCTGGAAAAAAAAATGCAGTATCTGTGAAGTATAATAAAGTGAAGGGTAATACAACAAGGTATGCCTGTACCAGTGTGAGACTTTTGTTCCACATAGAGAGCCAGGCAAAAAGAAGCTTATTTTTTTCTTTTTGTGGACTAGTGGATATAAGTTAATTTATTCTTTTTACCAAAGACAATGCTCCCAAGATCTTAGATTAATAAAGATATCAGTTCCAATGATATGCCTTCTAACAAGCACAAGAACATTTTAACCTGTACTTACATGGCATTTGCAGAGTCCTGCTCCTCTTTAAAAATCTGTGTGTGAATTTTAGGCCCAACCATAGACTATTAGAAAGGCTCACAGGGAAAACTGCCATCCCTCACCCTCCTGCCACCAGCCTGGGGGGGCAGGGGAGTAGCATTCCAATTCTCAGGGCCCCCCAGTCAGCCTTGCTTGTTCACATATTTGCATTCCTAGTTAGTTAGGCACCTTCATTCTTAAGCCTGTTTATCTGAGGTCTTGGGCTGAGATTTTCTTCGGGAGCCTCTGCTGAACCTTCTTATGGAGGAAAAAGGGGAAGTTTTGAAGACACATTCCCCACTCACAGTCCCCAGTACTTTTCCACTCTATCCCCCTTGCCCTTCCCCCCTGCCCCCCACTGCAGGGGTTCAAAGCTCCCTCAACAAAGAAATGATCCTTCACCCCCCACATCTGTGCTGACCCACCTGACCCTTAACCAGTGTGCACTTCCATGGGGGAAAATGGAATAGGGAAGCTGGAGCTTTTTCTGCTTTTAGTCTCTTGCTTCCACCATGGCAGTAAGTGATTAAAGACTGAACTCTCATTTTTAGCTAGTTGCTTTAATTGGCTACTTGGACACTTGACAGCTCAGCTGAGCTCCTGACAATATTAAAATCCCACTCCAAAATCCTAGCATATATATTGGACCCACAACTGGCTAAGGCTACCAGATTATCAGCTTATAATTTGCCTTACCAGCTTTAGATTCCCTCTTTGTTTCTAGAGCCTTCATTTCTCTTCTGCCGTTCCAGCACAGATATCAGCATATTTTATCAAGAATATCTATGTGTTTGTAACCAGAGGGAGGTCCTAGGGAGCCCTGTCCCTAGGCTAGAGGAATGGGAACCCTCATTCCATTTCTGCCCCAAATGAAAATAATAAGAATAATTCTGGTTAAAGTAAAGGGAAAAGATTTCAGCAATTCCTCAAATCTACACAGGGCAGAAGAGAAGAAGGAAATTTACATTGGATAGCAAGCAATTGCATTAGGTTAAAATAAGGTATTTTCAAACTGTAAGAAACATTAGCCATTGAAATGAGTTACTGATTAAAATTATAAATGTTCTTCTCTCAGAATCTGGAAACAGGGAGAGACACCTAACACTTAGATCTATGTCGAGCCTTGCAGATAAGGAATCTTTAGGTTTCTTTCTTACCATGCATATCCATTATGCTTACTTTTGAAAGGCCTCTAATTTTATAGATTCTTTTGTAGCTCAGAATTTAAAACTTATCTATTCCAAGCCATAATATACTACTGTAGGCACTTACTTCCCTATTGCCGGAAATTAAATACATGTGTTTAAATATACTGAGCGTACTGGCATCAGACCACTGTGTAAGAATTAACTTCATCTATCCCTTTGTATGCCACATGCAACTTCTTCCTCTTTGTTCAACTATCTCCCTCTGCATGTAGACCCAACAGTCTCTTACTAGGATTTCCTGATGGCTCTCAGTGAGTGTTTGTCTTGGTCTCGTTCCCTAGAAGTTGAAACTGACATATTTCTCTCTCCCTCCCTCTCTGTGAGATATTGATTGATTGACTGATTGATTGACTGATTGATTTACTAAGGGAGTGCACTGAGGAGAAACCTATGGGGAAATGAGGAAAACAGTAAAAAGAGGAAGAACATCTACAGATAGGTGGCTCAGCTGAAGTCTAGCCTCAGCCTTATCCCACTGGGAGCTTTGGCGTGTAAGTGGCACCACAGATTTGGCTACACCTTGAGGCCAGGGGTAGAGCTTTTGTACCCTTTCATCACTTGGTCATTGACTACCAGCCATCTTTTCCAGTGGGAGTGTAACTTCCCAAGCATGTCTGGGTGCGATGGCTCCCAGTGGCCAAGACGAAGTTTGGAGAAGAGATGGCCACTGTTAACCACCAAAGGCAAATTCTCAGAGCAGGTGGGAGATGGGTTTACTAGAAGGTAAATGGAATCCTGATCAGACACCAACAGTATCTACAATAGTCTGATACATCTTTGTGTCACTATAAGGCAGTAAAAATCAAGATCGAATGGAGCCAAGTGCTTGGTTCCTTTCTATGGGCTTTGCTCCAAGTTGAGTAATCAGAATTACCAATACTTAGATACATTTTTAAAAGATACATGTTTAAGAAAACAAAGACAAATGTTTATTTAAACACTAGTATGTCTTACATCTCCATTTCTCCATTTGGCTTTTACTGTATTTAATGCCCTGGATAGATCTTAGACAATTCCTATGAAGTAGAAAGGACTCGTGTAGCAATTCTAGAAGCAACTACTCCCTGGCCTCCTGCGAGGTCAAGATAGGCCACACTGCAAGTCCCTACCTCAGCTCAGGACTTCCCATACTGATCTTTGAATCACCAAACAGAAGTCAGAGTCTTCCTTTTTGGGCTATTTCATCATATGTGACAAAATCTTTCCTCAGCATGAAGAAGAGAGACATTCTGATGCAGAGGCCTAGAGCCAGCCAGCAATGGATATAATTGTGTTTCCATTAGATCTAAGTTCTACAACTTGAGGCATTAGAAATTACCAGTGGGGTAAACTGCAAGAAATGGTTCTGATTGATATACTGTCCTCCAAACTATTTGAAGCTGGACTTCAAAATATGAGTTCATCAGATAAGTCTTTTGAGAACTAGCCTCTCTTCAAGAGATCAGTAAAATACAGCATTCCTTTCTTCCTTTCAGCAAGAAATATCAACGATGAGCATTCTTCCATTTGTCTGTGACTACAAAGTGAACAGTTTTTGTTTGCCAAAAAAAAAGGTTATGAGAATAATAAAATGCCAAGTCTATACCTTCACACTTAGAAACAAGAACTATAAAAGGAAGCCATGTGTTTGCTCATTTTCTTAATCAACCTGTATTATTCACAGCCTCCTGAAATTCCTAAAACACCATGGCAGGCTCCCTTTGCACAAGCAGTAATTTCTAATAGTCTCCACATTCCAAAGACCATGAGGGCCAGAAGCCAATATTCCATGCACAAGTTCTGTGACATGAAATAATGTTAAAAAATTACTACCGTTGCTGATTAATACTAATTAAGTGCCAAAAGCATTTTAATATTCAGGTTATTTTTTTCTGGGTTACATTTTCTTCAATTCACATGGTGAGACAAAATTCAAATAAGTCCACTGTAGCTTTGTAACTTACACATTGCACAAATCTCTCCATTGTTTTTAAATATACACTATTTAGAAGACAAAGCAAATAATAATAAAGACACAAACTTTAGATTTTTCTTTAATCAATTTCATCTTAATTCCTTTGGCTTGTCATTTCATATCAAGATTCTAAAATATCAGTTTAGGGGCACCTGGGTGACTCAGTCAGTTAAGTATTTGACTTCAGCTCAGGTCATAGTCTCAGGGTCCTGGGATCAAGCCCTAGGTCAGGCTCCCCACTCAGTGGAGAGTCTCCTTTTCCTTCTCCCTCTGCCCTTCCCCCTGCTTATGCTGTCTCTCCCTCTCTCTCTCTTTCAAATAAATAAAGTCTTTTAAAAAAAATACCAGTTTAATGTACTCAAGGCCAGATGAACTGGAGAAAAGTGTTTTTGAGCCAAGACCAGGGATCAAACTTATGATTTTCTATTTTAAGAAAACCTTACTTAGGGTAGGATTAGTAAGATGCAATTTCTTGACACAAAGCTATAGCATAGCATTTATGAGAATAGAATCTAAATCTCAGCTTCCTAAATTCAAATTCCCACTTCCACCACTGTATGACCTTAGTACTAGTCTTAGTACTTAGTACTTAGTCCCTCTACACCTCCGTTCTCTGGTTTGAAAATGGGATTAATCATAGCATCTAACTCTTAAAGCTACCAAGTGGATTAATAAATGTGAAACACTCAGTAGTGCCTGAAAAAGTTAATACTCAATAAATGGTTTTTCCTCATTATTATCTTTGGTAGATATATTGCAGGCTTCTATTGGACCATCTAAATTGGTTTTGTGACATTTTCCTTATAACAAGAAATCATCAAAATCACTCCAAGATGAAGCGGGAACAGGTTAACATAATTTTGCCATTTCTTCATTCCTCAACCCAGCTCATAGGCCAAAGCATTCTGCCTTCCTTTTGTAATTCTATTAAAGGCTGCATTCCCCTGAGGATCACTAATCTGTTCTCCATTTGGGTAATTTCATCATTTCAGGATTGTTATGTAAATGGAATCATGAAGTATGTAACCCTTTGAGATTAGCTTTTTCATTCAGCGTAATTCATTGAGCATCTATCCAAGCTGATGTGCATATCAGTGGTTTGTTCTTTTTATTGCTGAGTGGTGTTCCCATGCCATGTATGCAACACAGTTTGTTCAACCATTCACCAACTGAAGAATATGTATGCTATTTCCACTTTGGGCTGTTATAAACAAAGCTGCAATGAATATTTGTGTACAGTCTTTATGTCAACATAAGTTTTAATTTCTGTGAGATAAACGCCCAGGAGTATAATGCTAGATCATATGGTAAACACTTGTTTAGTTTTGTAAGCAACTGCCGTACTCTTTTCAAGATTAGCTATACAATTTTATGTTTCTACCAGTGACATATGAATGATCCAGTTTCTCTGCATCCTCACCAGCATTTGGTGTTATCGCTATTTTTTATTTTCTCTTTTCTAATGGGTATACACTGATATCTCATTGTAGTTTCAATTTGCATTCTCCAAATAGCTAATGATGTTGAACACCTCCTCATGTGTTTATTTGCCATCTGTACATTCTCTGGCAAAATGTTCAGGATTGTTTGTCTTTAAACTTAAGATTTGAAAGTTCTTTATATATTCTCCATTCTAGTCCTTTGTCAAATATGTGGTTTGCATTTATTTTTTCCTGGTTTCCAGTTTGTCTCTCAATTCTCTTAAGAGAGTCTTTCATAAAAGGGAAGTTTTAAACACAATGAGGTCCAATTTATCTATGTTTGATATACATCAGAAAATCCTAGGCATCAAGAAACAAAAATTGGGAGAAATATCATCCAATCATACATATTTTACCAAAAACTACACAAAAATAGGTTTCTGTTCAGTTGAAGTCAAATTAATTCAATTTATTTATTTTTTAAAAGATTTTATGTATTTATTTGAGAGAGAGAGAGAATGAGAGAGAGATCATGAGCAGGGGGAAGGGCAGAGGAAGAAGTGCTCCCTCCCCCCCTGCTGCTCCACTGAGCAGGGAGCCTGATGCAGGACTTGATACCAGGATCCTGGGATCATGACCCAAGCCAATGGCGGATGCCCAAGTGACTAAGCCACCCAGGCACCTCAAATGAATTCAATTTATATAAACATAGTTCAAGAAATAGAATTTAGTTTTCTTCATCTATTTTTAATAAAATTGTAGTTAATACTTCCTGCTTTGTAACAACAGTCGGCATCCTGGAGAATTTTTTATAGAAGAGAAGCTGGAGACTTGACTAAAGAACACCCAACTTTATCAGACAGCCAACTTCATATACAGCAGCCATGACATGACAGCCAGGATTGAAAGGGGAACTATTTTCTATGCATCTCAGACTCAGAACAAGCAGATAGTAAGGGGAGGCAAACTGGAGGTAAGACTAGAAAAGGAGTCACTCTCAGACTTCTTAGCATCATGTAAAACAAAAAACTCAGAGACTCCCTGAAGCTGGAGTGTCCCCCACTTACCTTGTTCAGAAATCCCCAAACTTGATCTTGTGCTGAAACAGAACTTCCAGTATTAATAGTCCTACAGACTTCCATGCCACATTCTACACTGTGCTGGCTTTCTACCTTTACCTTTCAACATAACCCATTTCTTCTTAGCTCTCATCAAATGAGTGGCAGAAGCATAGGACCTAGATTCAGAGGCAAAATATAGTTTGTTAAGAGCAAAGATTAGAAGTCAAGATCTGTTTTTGAATCCTAGTTCTGTCGGTCACTTATTCTGTGACTATGCAGCAAATATTAACATACCTAAGCTTCTCATTTGTAAAATGGACATCATTTTACTTGCATGAAGTGATGCTTTGATCCTTAAGTGAGATCAGGCACACACAGGTCCTGGCATATTTTAAGAACTCATGAAATGATAGTTATTTCATTACAGCCAAGTACCTTTGCCCCATCAACAACAGATTATCAGGAATGCCTCACTTGTTAGCTCACCCAAGGAATGAGCCAAATTGTGAGGGTGCCAAGATAATTTGCCTGCCTTCAAAATTTGGGGGCTCTTCCACAACTAACCCTATCACATTTGCAAGTTGAACTCTCATCCAAGAACGTGGCTTGAAATACTTGCATAAATGGACAAAAGAAGAGAGAAGCTCAAGTAGTAAATATGATAGAGATAGAGAGATCATAATTCCATTTTTGGTTAACTTGAAAAGGTATAATAAATTATCTTCATTTAGAGTTGGTCATAATAGCAATTGCCACCCACAGTTTATGTCCAAAATGTTATTTCTATTTCCAAATAAACAGGCCAAGAAAATATTCAAGAGCATAATAATGACATTTTTTACTCTATTCATAGAACTAATTTGAGGTTAATCATCTCCTACAATGGTCACCATTAGACCAATATCTCTTCGAGACAAGCAGCTACATTAAATTAGTTTAAGGGTTTGGGAGCATGGGTTATTGTTTTAAGTTGGGTTCTACTAGAAACAGAGCCATAGACAGGGATTCAGGTGCTCTCAGGGAAAAAAGGGGGTATAAGGGAAGCAGAGTGGGAGAGAAGACATAACTAAGCAAGGATGTGGTCTCAACTGGAGTTGAACTTCAGCCTGAGCCACAGAGACCCCTGGAGTGTGAACTGTACCATAGACCTGGAACCTTCTTTAAACATGGGGGCCAGTACTCTGTGGCAGTCGTCATTAGATGTGGGCTGTTCTCATCTTGTGAGCAGAAGTTCACAGTTAGATGAAGAATAATTCTCTGGAGAAGGAGGCAGTCCTAAAATGATAGTTGCCAATACTCATGACAAGTAGGGGTTGTTTATACCTGCCCCTAAATGTGACCTGGACCAGTGAGAGAAGTAGTTATTTCTATTTGGAACCAGAAACCTTGCCCCATATTAAGAATGTATTGGCTTCCCTCTTACACTGTTGGTGGGAATGCAAGTTGGTATGGCCACTTTGGAAAACAGTGTGGAGGTCCCTCAAAAAGTTAAAAATAGAGCTACCCTATGACCCAGCAATTGAACTACTGGGTATTTACCCCAAAAATACAGACCTTGTGAAGAGAAGGGCCATATGCACCCCAATGTTCATAGCATTGTCCACAACAGCTAAACTGTGGAAGGAGCCGAGATGCCCTTCAACAGACGAATGGATAAAGATGTGGTCCATATATACAATGGAATATTACTCAGCCATCAGAAAGAATGATTACCCAACATTCACAGCAACATGGACAGGACTGGAGGAGATTATGCTAAGTGAAACAAGTCAAGCAGAGAAAGACAACTGTCATATGGTTTCACTCATTTATGGAACATAAGGAATAGCAGGGAGATTGGTAGGAGAAGGAAAGGAAGAATGAAGGGGGGGTAAACAGAAGGGGGAATGAACTACAAGAGACTATGGACTCTGGGAAACAAACTGAGGGTTTCAGAGGGGAGGGGGGTGGGAGATTGAGATAGGCCAGTGATGGGTATTAAGGAGGACACGTATTGCTTGGAGCACTGGGTGTTATAAGCAAACAATGAATCATGGAACACTACATCAAAAACTAATGATGTACTGTATGGTGACTAACATAACATAATAAAAAAATTTTTTAAAAAGAATGTATTGGCTTAATAGGAAGGCATAATAAAATGGAGATATCTAATAAAAGTGTCCACATCATGCCAAAAAGAATCTATGCTTGTAGTCTTTAAACTTTGGGAGGAGGTCATGGACATCTGAAAGGTTGTGATAAATGTTAGAGACCTGCTTTCAAGAAAATGCACAAGTGTGTACACACATATTTGCATAGAATTTCAGGGGCTCTTACATGATGAGGATCCTTGATGAGGATTACTTAAGAGACTGAATAAGAAATTTCTGTTTGGACCACCTGACCTTGTACTGGCCTTGACACCAGCACTGGAATGGTGACCAGAGTCTTGAGGAATGAAGGAAACCAGTGAAGAAGCAAGATGTAGCTCTGGGTTACCAGGACAATGGAAAGACAACAGTTGAAATCAGTCATAACCCATAATGAGAAGTTCACTAGACTAGTATTCGCAAGAGACACATGGGATATGAAAATGACTTCAGGAACAATGAAAAAAAAAAAGGTTTCTAGGTCTTCCCTCCTGCAGTATGTTTTTGCACAGCTGTCCGATTCTGCTCACACATAATGGTGACATTCTCATCCTTCTACATAAGCAACAATGGCAGTTCTTAACATTGCAGGTGAGCACAATATGGAATTGCTTTCATGTTCATTATACTTGGAGATGTCTCTTTTATCATCCTGACTCTTTGGTATGTAACAACAAGGAAATACAACAAAGTCCCAAGATTCATCTTCCTTCCATTTTTCCCCAAAGATATTGCCAGAATTCTATGAATGGACACTACCCAGAGGATTCTCCAAAACCCAGTTAGGGGGAGAATATTGAGGGACATAACTGAGGAGTAGGTGTTGAGTGGGATATGAAACTGGCCATTGTTTTGAGATGTTTAGTGACAATTTCCTGTCATTAGTTGTTCCAAACAGTTAACAGATGTTAATTTTTATTAACATATAACATACATACATAAAGATGTACATATCATAAACCTGATGTATTTTCTCTAACTGAGCGTACCTGTGTAACTGCTCCAGGATCAAGAAACAGAAATTTTCGTGCCTCTTAGAAGCCATCCTGAAGCCCTGTTTTGTGGTCACAGTTATATCTGATAACTTTTTTGAAGCAGGGTACAGCCAATCTAGAATTATTCCACAGAAGTTCTTCTCTTTGTAGCTAATTCATTCTGACTATATTCATTCTGACTCTTTATCTCTGAATGCCTTTCCTGATAGTTATCCTTCAATTTAAGTGATGTGGGAGTTTCACAAGGATACCTCATGATAAGAAGTTTCTCACCTTCTCTTCCAATTAATTCCCTTTGTTATTTTAGCTTCTCAGCATCTGGAACTCTGGCCACTAAAATGTCCTTCATGAGAAAAAACAAGGACACATTTCATCCTGACCTCTATTTTAAGGATCAGTTAAGAGGGTAGGAAGCAATATATCTACAAACAGGATGGGAAGTGCTGACCACACACTGATATCCACACACTTAGATAGGCAAAGTGCAAATCTGGGAAATATTACAGTGACTCAGGCAAGAAAACAAGCTGAGATGTTCACTGAATCTTCTCCACTGATTTAGAACCTAAGAGTAGACGTTCTTTCATTTCTGTGAAATGTAATGACAGGCTGGGCTTCAGATAACCATCCCCAAATCCGGATGCTTATCTAAACCAAACCTGCCTGCTTGGAATCCTTTTGACTTTCAAAAATAGAGACTGGATTCATGGGGAGCCCTGCTTCCCAGGCAATTGGGGGCAGTTCCTGTGTTCAGTAAGGAATATTTTTAAAGAAAAAACATCATTTCCTCTCCTCGTTCCTCCAGGTTAAACCCAGACCATGAAGACAAATGTAGGGCAAAGTTTAACAAATAAAGATTATATAAGCAACAGCAGGGAGGAGTGTTGCAAAAGGGGAGAAGCAGGGAATCTAGGATTTCATTTGTGACTGTTCTATGTTTAAATACAACCTCTACTCCATCCTATACCTATATGAATAGCCATTAAACTTTTCCTCTCATTTCTTTTTTCCTTTCTTTTATTTTCTTAATGACCTGGAATCTTTCCAATAGCTGCTGGATGAAAGTATTTTTATATAGCAGGGTTGGCCTCAGCAAATCTGTAAAAAGATAGGAATTTAAGCTCAGAACCTGCTCACTTTCTCTCTCAGAGATAATGACTGTCCCTGCCAATACCAGCCCCCTTCCCAATACCCACACATCTCTTCTGATTCATTCCTCTCTTCATTTGTTCTTCATTTGCTCATTTAAAGATGAACTGAACACCTAATTTGTGCCATAACCGAAGTGTCTATGTCCTTTAATACATTCTCTTAAGGAATTTGGGAAATATTTCTTTTTTTTTTTAAGATTTTATTTATTTATTTGACAGAGATAGAGACAGCCAGCGAGAGAGGGAACACAAGCAAGGGGAGTGGGAGAGGAAGAAGCAGGCTCCTAGCAGAGGAGCCTGATGTGGGGCTCGATCCCAGAACGCCAGGATCACGCCCTGAGCTAAAGGCAGACGCTTAAGGACTGCACCACCCAGGCACCCCGGGAAATATTTCTTAAACTCACTCTTCCAAGGCAAAAGATCTCAGTATCACAATAGTGTTTCCTAAAAAAATGAATCCTTAAGGTCAAAAAATGGTTCTGTGACATAAGCGGATGAGAGCCCAAGACCGTTAGTGATAGGAGCTGAGTTTCAGGAACCAGCCTCCCAGAATCCCTTAAACTTAACCCAGTAAAGGAGTGGATTCCCTACTCAGTCTATTTACAAGGTTAGTGCCACTTAAGAGAGAACATGAACATAAACAAATTGGGACTGGAAATTTGAGTTCAAGTCTCTGACCTCCATTTTGCTTTTCTCTAATTGATTTTCCACACTGCAGCCACAATGCTTTCTACCCATCAATACAGATTTTGTCATGAAAATGGAATCGTGACAGTCACTACTTAAAAACCTCCCCTGAGAGCATTAAAAGGTCAACTGAGGCTTATGAAACATTTGAAGAGTTTATTTGAGCAAAAATCAATTTGAATCTGGCGGTGCCAAGTGGGAAGTGGTTAGCAAGCAGCCCTCCACTGACAGGACCTTCCTGAAGATACTGATATTGAGTGATGTGGAAGGCAAGCAGTGAAGTTATGTGTTTGGCTATACCTTAAGGCCTCCTTGGCTGTTTGTGATTGGTTGTCCTCAGCATTTCAATTTCAAAACCTTGAGGCATTTACAGTCTTAGATTTTGGTTTGCTTACGCAGGCCAGACAGCATTACAGCCACCTCAGCTTAATGATTTTGACAAGAGAAAACTCAAATTTTTCAGACAACCTTAAGACCCTGCAGGATTTGGCTACTCTGCACCTCTTAATGCTTCTCTCTCCCAGTCTCCGTGCTCCAGAATTCAGAGCTGAGATTTGATCCTGTGGAGAACAGAGGTGAGCGCACACGGTTCTGAAAAGCCCATGAAACCAGGAGGCTCCTGTGAGAGGTCAACAGATATTAAAGTCCTCAGAACTGGGTTAAAGATAGAGGGGGTTAAAGGTCCATCACCAGTTTCTCTTTCAGATCAGAAACTGAGGGGAAAAAATGAAATCCTAATGACTGCAGTTTGAGGAGACCCTATAGTTGTTTACTTTTCATCCTGACGTAATGCTAAAACTTCTGTTTAGCTATCAATAAAAAGGTAATAAATATTTTAAAAACTTCAGGGACTAACAAAATACACAACACCAAATTTCTTAGATCCCAAGATTTTTCTTATTTTAATATTTCTGAAATTAAAAAATCATTATTTAAAAGTATAATAATATCAAAATCCATGATATGTCTTAATTTAATTGGCAAAGTTATTTCTTTTTAGTATATCACTGAATAATAATTTGTCTTAAAATAGAAGGTGATGATTTGATGAGATCTGATAGCCACGCTTTTCTCCCACCCAAGGTCTTTAGCCTCCATGTCAATGATAACCAATTCTTCCCAAAATTTTTATGCATATAATTATATAAATAACATGAGAGCATGTATGATGCTCTCACATTTCAATACCTCACATCACATTTATTATTATACTTGCAGAAAAATTCTGAATAATGATGTTGTCAGTGGACATCTTTGTCTTTGTTGATTGGGTAATCCCACTTAGAGTTTTACTATTTTTTTACAGTGCTACCAGATTTTATTTGTTAATAGTGTAGCACTACATCAGCGTTCATATTTATAATTGTCAATAATTTCCATAATTTCTCTCTTGTGATGTTAGCTTTTTCTATGTTAATTTGATGTCATAATAGCAATTTGGAAGTTCTCTTTCTCTCTCTAAAGTCTAAAACAATATAATCAACCTTAAAGTTCTGTTTCTCAATGGTGTGAGAGAATTCATGTTTATAATGCTAAATTAATTAACAAGGAGGCCATTAAACTGTGGTGGCTTTAACGCCTTAGTATCATACATAAGTAAACCAAAACCTAAGCCTATAAATGCCTGAAGGTTAAGAAATCAAAATCTCAGGACAACAAGTCACAAACAGCCGACTAGGCTCTCCCAACTAAGACTATTGTTTATGTTATAGTCAATCCAATAATTTCCTTGCAGGGCACCTGGGTGGACACTTGATCTCAGTTCAGGTCATGTTCTCAGGGTTATGAGATCAAGCCCCGCATCAGGCTCTGCGCTCAACATGGAGTCTGCTTGAGATCCTCTCCCTTTGCCCCTCCCCCCATTCTCTCTCAAATAAATAAAATAAATCTTTAAAATAGTAATAATAATAAATAATAATTTCCTTGCTTTGCTTCCACATTTTCTGTCAGAATCTTTCCCCCTAGCTCCTGTGAGTTGTGGTGCTTCTAACCATTTCCAGTTTGATGCTGCCCATTTGCTCAAATAAACTTAAAACTTTTAATAAGCCTCAGTTTATCTTTTAACAATAAGTAAAATCATGTGGTCTAATACTTGTGAGGGAGAGACAGGGGAAAGTACCTAGTAACTTTTTTGTCAACTGCATAATTTATTCTACAGAAATTGGCTTATCTCTTCTGAAGTTACTCTTTTCTTTCCCTAAGAAAAACATGCATTTCATCCAAGTATTCAAATGAATTTGCATAAAATTGAGAAAAACATTCTCTAAAGTACTTGATTTTCTCCATATCGATGGTTATTTCTCAATTCTTTTTTTATAACTTCATATACTTCTATTTTCTTGATATTTTTAATTAATAGATTATCTATTTTATTAGTTTTTCAAAGAATCAGCTCTTAGATTTATTCATGTTTGTAAATTTGTATTATTTGTTTTCATCTGGCTCTCCTTTTAAAACATTTCTTGGGTTGCATAGTGAGTTGTTTTGTTTGTTTTTTCCATTCTTTTTGGTTTAGTGTGCTAAGTAATTAAGACTACAACAGCTTTAACTATCTTATTTTAGCTTTGATGCATAGATTTTTACTATCCCTATTTTTCTAAGTGTGCTGTAGTTTAATTTCTGATATTATATTTGACCTAACGGTGAATTAGAAAGTTTCTCTAACATTTTGGTGGTATGGTTGATTTCTCTTTTGTTATAAATTTCTAGGCTTATTACATTACAAGCACAGAATGCCATGGAGATTTTGTTGTGAACTAATATAAGGTGCAATTTTGTAAAAAATTCATGCGTACGTGAAAGAAGAGATGTTTGCTTTCCTAATTATGTATCTCCATACATTTTATTAACCATGTTATTGATATCCTTATATCTTAAATATTTTTATTATTTCGCACAATTAGTATGTTTTTCTCTGAATGAAATTGATAAAAGTCCCTTGCCAATACTTTTTTTCCCCTTTATACTTGGGTTTGTTTTGCCTTTAGCTTTGGAGGCTGTTATTTGGTTGAAAAACAGGTGACACACCTTCATTGTGCTTGTTGCCACTTTCATTTTTGAAGGATCATCCTTATCACTTGAATTCAACAGTGAGATATTATAACCCCTGCTCTTGCTTCGCCGTTTTCTCCTGTGTCTTTGCCCATCATTTACTTTTGACCTATCTGGATCATTTTAAATACATTTCATTGAAAGAGTTTAATCAGGTTCTGACTTTTTAAATCTAATTTGAGAATATTTTTTCCTTTGTTAACAAGTGTGTTTATTTTATATGTATTTATTGCTAGGATGAATGTGTTTTCTTAGTTCCACCATCGTATTTTATGCTCTAATTTCTGGTTTTAATGCTTCCTTTGAATTTTAAAATTTCTCCATGATTTGTGCATTTCTTTGTTCTGTAGTCTGAATGCTTTCTTTCTGAGAGTTTGGAGCCTTCAGGATCTTCAGTTTTCTGCTTCGTCTATTTATTTGCAGATGGTTTCAGAGAATAGAGCAACACAGAGATGTTTTTGTTCTGCCATGTGCAGTTCAAGTGCCCACTGAGTTAAAGCCTTGATATTTGCTCACATCTCTCTTTTTTCTTATCCCCCAGCTTTATTGGGGTATAATTCACAAATAACAAGTACATATACTTATGCTGTGCGACTTGATGTTTTCATATGCATGTATGTTGTGAAATAACCACAATCAAGCTGCTTAACATGTCCATCATCTTACATAGTTACCACCTTCTGTTTTCTTTTTCTTTGGTGTGTTTTTGTGGGAACCTCTTAGCAAATTTCAAGCATACAATACAGTATTGCAATACAATACAATATGGTCACATTGTTCTATAGTAGATCTCCAGAACTTATTCATCTTGCATAATTGAAACTTTGTATCCTATAATCAACATTTTCGTATCTTCTCTTGTAAACTACTACAGGGTCTCTATACTGAATATTCTGAAGGTTAGGGTTTCTTTGGAGCCAACAGAATGTCACCAAAAGCACCATTACCTAAGACCACTAAATTACTCAATGCGCCCTTCACAGAGAGCATCTCGGCTTCCACTGGTTTTGTATATGCATCTGTGAAAACCTCTAATTAACAAAAGGGTCTAGCTAAAATAAGTTTGAAAATAAATGATACAGGTAACCGAAAGGTGCCATTTTCTGTTCAAAAGTGGACATATAAAATATCACTTGAAAAAGCTAAGTGTAGGGGCACCTGGGTGGCTGTCTGTTCAGCATCCGACTCTCGGTTTCTGCTCAGGTCATGATCTCAGTGGGCGTCTGCTTGGGATTCTGTCTCTCCCTGTCCCTCTGGCCTCCCTCGCTGTCCTCCACCCCCACCCCCCACCCCTGGCGGGCTCTCTCTCTCTCAAATAAATAAGTAAATAAATAAATAAATCTTTAAAAATAAATAAATATATATGGGCACCTGGGTAGCTCAGCGGGTTAAGCAGGTGCCTTTGACTCAGGTCCTGGGGTCCCAGGATCGAGTCTGCCATGGGGCTCCCTGCTGAGCAGGGAGTCTGCTTCTCCCTCTGCCCTTCACCCCACTTGTGCTCTCTCTTTCTGTATCTCTCAAATAAATAAAATCTTTAAAAATAAATAAATAAATAAGTTAAGCATAAATGTTTCTTCTGTGGTCTGACAAGAGCAATCGCATTCTGATCCCTAGCCCTATTTCTAGGAAATATTAAGATCAGTCACCTCTGATTTCTAAAGTTCAACAACTCCAATTTCCTCTGAGTGACTCAAATTATATTTGCCACATGTGGTCCACTGCAGGTTAGTTACTTAGGAGCAAGAAGAAGAAAGCATCAATTGCTCTAACTTCGGTCTATCTTTTGCCCAGGTATTTTCTGTCCTTCACACAAGTCTGAAGATTCTGGGGGAACATTTTTTTTTTCTCAAGAAAAACAGCCATATTTTCTCTTCAATTAATACAAATATTCACCTCAGTGCTTATCCATTCATTCATTTAAGTTTATTGGATACCTACCATGTGCCAGATACAGAATGAAAACAGAGAAACAAACAAGAAAGGTGGTCCCTGTCACCAAGCAGATTGTTTGTTAGACTTCTAACAGGAGAAACAAGGATTGATTTGGAGAAGAAAGTGTCCATTAGATCAGAAACAAATTAAATAAATGTATATTGAAGGAAGAGAGGCTGGGAGAGATGAGGGAGGGAAGTTTTGAATTGAGACTCACAATTCATTTCTGTAAAGGTGAGGTACGATTTCATGACAATTTGAGGAATCCATGTAAAAAGGATGACAACAATAAAATGATGAAAAACACAGTTAATGGAAGGTCCAAGTACAGACATGTCGGGATCCATGACGAAACTAGAAAGGAATCAGGTAGGAGAGGTCCTTGAACACCAGTGCTGGGCTACATGGTTAGGCGGTTGAGACCTGCTGAGCACATACACAGAATGATTGAAGCCATGGAATAGGAAAATCATTGTGCCAGTAGCATTTCTTCATCAGACATTAACGTTCCCCAAACCACTTGGGGACCTCATAGCTATAGTATGAGATCTACCCGGCATCTCTAAAATGGAATCACTGCTGCAAGTTACCCTCCGTACCCCATAAGAGCCATATGAAGAATCACTCATGGAAAAAAAGCATCATCCACATTGTTCTAAATCTCTGTAAATGGCAGGATTGATAATAAAAAATATTGACATTAAAAGAGGGACAACATAAACATACATGAAGGAGTTAATCAGGTCAACTTAATAAATTTGAATAAATTATATAAGAAGCAAATTTCAATCTGAATTCTATATGTTTTCCAGTGCCGTCCTTTGAAAATTGACCTCCCAGTGACATTTGACTTCCACTTTGACTTTCTCTCTAATACCCTCCCCTCACCTCCACTCCCTACCTCTCTAGCAGATGAAGTTGCCTGGGTTCCTATCTCATTTGCCCACACCATTCCTTTGGAATTTACCTAATTATACACTCATTCGTTCTCTGGTCTGTGAACTTTCCAAGAGGAGCAACCTTCTCATTTTATTTTCGCCTCAGTACTGGCTCATGTAGTTGGTAGTAGGTGGTAAAGATGGAAAAGCCTCACCACTAGCGGCCTCCACTCTGATTATGCTTTCTTTGCCTAATGGTTTGTTCCTGGGATTGTTGTCCGGCAAATTCACAATCTCTACCTCTTCATGCCACGGTATGATGTGGTCAACTCTGTTAGTGTCCTGGGACGGCTATGGCAAACTATCACAACTTGGTGGCTTCAAAGTCAATAGGGCTTTATTCACTCACAATTCTGGAGACTAAAACTTCACAATCAAGGTGCTGGCAGAGCTGCACTCCCTTTGGAGGCTCTAGGGAGGATTCTGTTTCTTGCCTCTTCCGGCATCTGGTGGCTGCTGGCAGCCCTTCCAGTTCCATCACTCCCATCTCTGCTTTTGTGGTCACACAGCCTCCTCCTCTTCTATCCACCTTTTCCTCTTGTTTGTCTCATGAGGACACTTGTCACTGGATTTGGGGTGATCTCATCTCGAGATCTCTACATTAATTATATCTGCAAAGACTCCTTTTCAAAATAAGGTGACATTCACAGGTCCCAGATTTCGACAAGGACCTAACTTTTTTGGGGGGTGGGGGGGAGGCACTACTTAACCCACCATGAGGTCCATCTCAAGTGTGAACCATTTTTCACTTCTCATTTCAACAGTAAGTAAGGACTGCTGAGTCTAAATTCATCTCACCCATTTTAGTTACAGCTAATCCTCAAACCTCTATGTGTGGGAAAAATTATCATTTGTTTGTCAGTGGGTCAAAAAGCCTTCTGAGAAAACTTATAAAAATATATATTTATGAGGAAATTTTCCTCTGCTTGAGTTTCTCTTTTTGAGAGTTAGGCATTTACTGAGACAAAAATGATGGTTACTTTTCAAATATTTCCGGTACTGCATATATACATTCAGATACATTCCAGATCCCTCTTTTGTCTGTGCTTCTCTTTGTAGACTTTCTTGGTTTTAATTACATACTAGCCATGTGGATCTGCAGGTTAGATTTGGCACTAGGGTCAGGGCTAGGATTAGGGCTAGGGCTATGATTAGGGTCTAGGGGTATGTTGAGAACCAGGATTAGGACTGTTGTTAGTTAGGGTTAGGAAACCAGGGTTAGGATTAGGGCTAGTCTTAGGTTAAGGTGAGGCTAGGGCGAGGTTAGGGATAGGTTTAACGTTAAGCCTAGGGTTTGGGTTAAGTCTGGGGCTAGACCTACTGTTGGGTGAGGATTAGTTTAACTAGAGTTTGGGTTAGTTCAGGATTAATGTTAAGATGATCCTGGGTAAGGGTTTGATTAGAGCATGATCCTGATCAAATTGTGTTTCCAAAACAGAGGTTTCTCTTCTGTGAAATAATGATAAAAGTTACCTGATTGTATTTCTGTGTGAAAGAGTATACTACTGCATGGGAAAGCTCTTAGCAAACTCCAGAATACAGTGAAAAATGACAAGATTTCTTTCCGTATTACTGCCTACAAAGGTCAAAACTGTTTTTCTGGTATAAAACTATGTTTGACACTGTTTGGTTACTATGATATTCTTTTTTATGAATATTCAATTTATAGTCAATCCTAATTTATTCCAAACTAAGCATTAATCAAACTCCGTATGCTGTATATTGCATTATGCTAGTTGTTTTAGGGCGTATATGAGGAAATTAATTTTTATAGCCTGGTCACTTTCATCAAAGTATCTTCCTTCTCTAATTGGTCAGACATACCCATCTGAAAACAGTATGTGTGTGTGAGTAATGTGTTTGGGATTATCATTGGTGAAAAGTTTAGCACAGAAACACAATAAAATACCAGTACTATAATCATTGCAGCCTTCATAGAAGACTGAGCTTTATCTGGGTCTAAAACTTGGCAAGGATTCAGAAAAGCAATGGAAGATGGCATTTTGTTGCAGGAAAAGTCTAGTGTAGGATGTTAGGCAGAAATGATTATTTTGTGTCCCAGAGTTGTTGAACAAACATAGACTACAACAGTACTGTATGTGGTGTGTGTTAGGGTGTAGTAGAAACAAAGTTTGCATTATTGTGGTGGAAGCAAACAATAAGGGGCTTTGAAAACCAGGCCAAGAATACGGAACCAGGTGTTGCACAAAATATGAAGTGACAGATAATTTCTCAGTAGAAGATTAACATGTGCAAAGTCAGGGGTTTAAACAGCATTACTATGATCTGAGAACTGAGTAAAAGATTTGAAGTTTGGAAAACTGAGGAAGGAACCGCCAGTAGAATGTTGTGATCAAGGGTTGAGGTTATTTTTCTGAACGGGTTGATGGGGATTTTAATGGAATGGAATGTCTATAGGAACATTTGGAAGTAAAAGCATAAAACCCACTCACTACCTGAATGGGAAAGATGATGGTGGGGAAGAATCAAAGATTGCCTTTTGGTTTAGATTGGGTAGGAGGGGCATGGTAAGACAGATAGAGGAGATACCTTGGATTTATCAGATATACTCACCTGGATGAATCCATTTTTAACTTCCAAAAGACAATAAATTAGTCCTAGAACTCAAACTTCAAAAAAAAAAAAAAAAGCCCAAAAAACAAATGCAAATCTTGGTGTGTCAGAAAACTCTCCAAAACCATGGGTACACACATATCTTTCTGCTTACAGTCTACATTCAGATTACACAATCTTCTGCGGGAAATTACCATATATATTCCTCCTTTATGCTGCATGTGTGATGTGGAATAACATTATGTTTACATGTATGTATTCCTATGTATATGTAATTGTCATATAGTCTTATACCTACTTCTTAGTATTAGTTCCTAGTTGAATGCATGTGTGCATGTGTGTGTGTGTGTGTAAACAGTACACCCTCAGATGAAGAGAAAACTACACTCTTGTTTTCTTTGTGTATTAAAATGAATAGCAATTATGGGAAATGGCCTTTTCTTTATTCTGAGTCCAGATTAAAAGGGCCTTTCTCATCAAGCTACAACTTAAGAACTTCATTCTATCCTGGATTTTGAGGTGTGGTAAGGCCAATATGAGTTAAAACCACCTCCCCTCATTCTTAAGATTCTCAATTCAAGGAAAAAGCTTGAGGCTGGAACAATATTGTGCAGTCAACACCCTCTCAAACCCTGGTGAAGATGAAAGGGTCCACAGCTCCTTTCCATCCTTTGTGACAGTTAAGCCCTGTTTTGCTTTTCCTTAATACGGATTTATCCTAGGGCCTGTTCTTTTTCAATGTGATCCACTTGGCCGCACCCATTTGGAAGAGTCTATTACTATGGTCAGGGTTGGTTTGGCTTGCAGCAAGCTCATTGCTACATTCTTTTTTTAGAGACTGCCAAATGTGGGACAATGGGTGTGTCTTGTTGACATCCTGTGGTTCATCAGATAGGATCACTCTTCAGTGCAACCTCTGTAGAAGCCTGCAGCTGTGCTGGGAGGCACAAGTCAGCATGTCTAAGGGGAAGCCCAAACTCTGATTCACAGTTAACCAAAATGCTTGTGGGGAATGGGAACACAGGCATGCCTTGCTTTATGAAATGCACGGGGCCCTCCCCATACCTAGATTAGTGATGTGCGGTTGCAAATATTTGCCTATTTCTCCAAACCATAATTTATCCCAAAGAGATGACTGTGTCACTTAGACATTTAGATATAAGAACCACACACAAAATGGATTTCCTGGATCAGTTCTGATTCTCAAAGCCCATGCCCCATTTTTTTATTTGTCCCAGGCAGACCACAGAGCCACTTTCAAGGATAAGTTAGGAATACAGAGAACATTAGAGTGCAGTTAAAATGCATATCCCATGGCCGGGAAGGCCCAGGGACATAATTTTGGGCTGGAGGAGGCAAGCATCACCAGAAATTTCTTCCTCAAATATATCATCTAACATCCTTATCCTCCATTATGGATTTAAGCAGATTAACAACTTCATCTTATTAAGTATAAATGCTCCCTCGGATGGCTAGAATTCATCCACATTTTAGTATAAAACACTTCAATGAGGCTTCCAGAACTTTCTCTCTGAGCACCTGGAAATCCTGGGAGATGGAAGTGGGGGGAAGATGGAGTGATTTGCTTCATTTCCCAAATCTATTCCAAGAAGTGTTATCATTAACTTGAGTGAATAAAAAAGATAATCAAAACTTATGTATGTTCAGGCTCCACTGAATATGTTTAACATGAAAAATGGACTCTTAGAGAGTTAAATGAAATATGGTAAAAGTTTAAAAGTTAGTGAATCTTGGTACAAGGTATAGGGATGCATTTTACCACTTTTGCAGCCTTTCTGTAGGTTTACAATTTCTCAAAATAAATACCTGGAAAAAAGATTTTACATAATGAACTCTCACACCTGAAGAATTAGTTTGAAATCATGGATCTAATCAACTGATGATTGAGATCATTAATGCTCAGATTGTTTCTAGAGCAATAAGAATGGGACTAGTGTCGATAGAGGGGGGGAAAAGGTGGTATTAGAAAATCAGAAGGTAAAATAAGAAAGGTATCTGGGGTCCAGAAATAAAGAGGTAGGCAGTAAGAGAGGAGACTGAAAATGAAAAGGAAATGGGATGTCAATTTTGCCAAATTCCTGCCAGCATTTCTAAAAAAAACCCCAGCAATTTAACCATAAAATATTGTCAGAATAGGGGTCCCTGGGTGGCTCAGTCAGTTAAGCATCTGACTTCAGCTCAGGTCATGATTCCAAGGTCATGAGCTCGAGCCCCGTGTCAGGCTCCCCACTTGGCAGGGAGTCTGCTTGACATTCTCTCTCTCCCTCTGCCTCTGCCCCTGCTCTCTCTCTCTCTCAAATAAATAAATAAAATCTTAAAAAACATATATATTGTCAGAATAAAGGAAGCTCTCAAGTCCGAATAAATGTGTTATTTTGAAAGGCCACTTAATCTTTTTGTTTGTCTGTTTATGATTTCACCACAGTCCATTTAAAACCTTTCCAAAGACACAGGTTCAAAGTCGGCCTTTTGGAAGCCAGTGAATTTGTGGACAGATTATGAGGAAACGTGCCCCCCAGGTGAGGTATCCAACCACTTTTCACCCCGGAGTTTCCAGTCCATTTCATAAACTGCCTCCTTTGAGCCTGCCCTGCTTTCTTAAGGAGTTCTGTTTGTATCTCATGACCATTTCCTTTCAAAGAAAACCTTTCTCAACCCCTTTAAATTCTGTCATGGGCTCTTCAACCATGGGCTCTACATTTTAGTTTAGCTGCTCCTGTCTAAAATAAAGGAAGGAAACACATAACTCTCTGGGTTTTTCCTTCGTGTTTGCTTTTGTGGTATCTTCCTTTATATTTAATAAAACTAACTGGAGGAAATACTGACTCTTCTAAGGAAAAGGCAAATTATGGAAGAAGAAACATCCTTAAAGTACCCTGTCCTATTTTTCTTATTTGAAAAGATAAGAAGATAGAAAACAGAAGGTGAAAATATCTCTCATTATTGTGTCTATTCCCCTGATATTTACTCATATATTTTGAGAACACGTTTTCTGAGGACTATGATGTGAAAACATTCTCAACATGTAAATTATTCATCTGTGTTATTCAAAACTTGGAAGTTCAAAAGGAAGAAAAAAAGAATAGATTAATTTGGGGGAGAATTCAGCCTTCACTTAGGGAAAGAATTTAAAGAGGAAATCAAGTCTCTTTGGAAACTGAATGAAGTCATGGACTGAAAATGTCTTTCAGTAAATGCAAGGTATTAAAAAATGCAAGAAAATGAGAGAATAGCTCTAAAAATACATATCACTCTCCCCTTCCACACATCATCTCCATCATGTTAAGTAGTATCTTTCTGTTCCTCTGAGCATGTCCGGGATTCCAACACTCGGGACATTTCTTATCACATACGTCCAGTCCCTGAGGTCATGCCCTGTGGTCATTCTTCTCTGCCGCTCAAGTAATTTGCAGAACTGGGTGTAGTCTGGTGTGTGCTGGTTCTTCATTATTCTCTATCCCAGAAGGTCAAAGCATAATATGGAATTTCTTGAACTTAAAAGAGACACGCAGCCTAGATAACCAGATGTGCTCAAATTAAAACATCCAAAAATAGCATTTATTCTCCCAACAGCAAGAACTGACACTAAATCCAGGGAAGGAGGAATACCTCCTCACCAGACTTTCAAATTCTACCAAGTCACTCACTCCAATTTCACAAGTTTCAAGAAGATTCCTTCAGAACTAAAGAAAAAACAATTTTGCTGTACAATGTCAGCATCTGTAAAGAGATAAATTCTTCCACTCAATTGTAAATCTTCAGAGGATTTCCTACTATTTAACTAAATAGACTGGAAAGTTGGAGAACTGAGTTTTGTTCCTTGGAAAATCATCATAAATCTGTATTACCAGATTACCATGTGCTACTGCTGATTAGCAAAAATTTCCTCAGTTCCTGTGAAGGTGAAATAAAACATGGGCACACGGGACAATCTGAGAGAAATGAGAAAGCATCATTAGTACTTTGGTCAATATGAGGAAACTGGTCCATATTTTACAAGGGCCCGCAATGCACATGGCTAATTATAGTTCTTCAATACCTATAGCATAAGGACTCTCACTTCAGATAAACAGTACGACAGAAAGTCCTTCTGAAGTGGGATCTACTTCTATGGAAGTTCTTGTGCAAAAAATAATAATACATTAAAAGTCTGGCAGTGTTACCAGAACTTCCCAAAAGAATATATGATTTTGGCTTTTTTGGCATAATTACAGGAGTTGTCTTGCATTTTTATCACCCAATAGATCAACATTGATGGATCATGACATTGGTTTTAAATGTATCTTATCATTTTCCCTCTTGAAACAGAACTCATTGCTATGAATACAGAGAAAGACACCCTCACCCACATAATAAGCCTCTACATGTAAACAGTAGCAGATTAACAAAATCCACAAATAACAGACCATAATATGCAGTCTCAATTAATTACTGGGCCCACTAATTCCATTTTGAGCACAACTCACAAGACTATGAGCCCGTCTAAGGTGAGGCCCTACATCTCATTTATCTCACACATCTAGCTAGCGGTTGCCCGATACCTAATAGAAACTCCGTAACCGCTAAACTGTTAAATTCTATGAAAATGAGTTTAGTATATGGTTCATCACAGGAAAGAGCCTAGAACACAGAAGGGATTAATTAAATATGTGTGCTATAAACCGATCACTGGATAAGGGAATGAATTAATGAATGGTTTGACCTAGCTAATTTGTAAACAAAAGCAAAGATGTTCGAGGCAGAAATAAGGTCATGGAAGCTGTGGCTAGTGGGTCAAATATCAGCATTGTAGGCAGGTTGACTGTTGGCCATAGGAAACCACTAAATATTCTTCAAGGAAAAGTGGGTTGGTGGAAATGTTATTTGAGAAATATTGTGGGGTCTTTTTTATATGATATACTGGAACAAGGAGAGAATCAAGGGAGAAACAGGCTAATATATCCATAAGCTTTAGACAAATGAAGTCCTAAGTGGAGAACATCACCTTCCAGGTGTTTCTCATTTTTCTAGCTCTCGTTCTCCTTGTGATCCTCTATAAGACTACTTAAATATTTCTTAGCTTAGGTTCTTTTTCCTTTGGTCTATTCCGTACTATCCCACTAGATTTATCTCGCTAAATTCCAATTACTTTTCTCCCACTCATCTAATCAGAAACCTTCAACTGTTCTTCACCTCCTACTACACCAGGTTAAAATCTAGAGTCTGGTATTGAAGGCTATGAATATGGTGCAGTGAAAAAAGTGCTACAGTGGTGTGAGGGGGAAAAAGCTCAAGTCCATCAGGATCAACTATTTTTTAACTAGTTTTCTCAACCAAATGTCAAACTAGACCATTCCTAAGGACCTTTCTAAATTAGCTTATTATTTTTTGTTTGATATGATCTTTGCAGATACTCTTCATGCACCCTGAACCAGTGCTCCTCAAACTTCAGTCTATATATATGACTTACCTGGAAACCTTGTTAAAATGTAGGTTCTGATTCAATGGGACTGGAGTTACTCTGATGCCACTGGTCCATGGACCAGACTTTGAGTAGCAATGTCCTACATTAGAGCTACATTATAGAACTTCACATTGGCAAAAAGACATCTATCTTTTCCTTCCAAATTTTCCTGAGTCTTGGAATATCCTCCCATCCACACTCACCTGTCAGAAATTGTCCTATCTTTCAAATCTTTCTCATTCCAGCTAAAACATTGTCATCTCAATAAAGCTCTCTTAATCCACATCCTTACCCACAGGGCAACACATCTTGTTTTCTCTGATTCCTCCAGTTCTTTGTGTTCTCTTACAGGATCATGAAAACCCAGTTATCGTTACTTGTGCATGTGTGTTGTCTTTCCTCTCTAGGTTGTAAGCTTCTTGGCAATACGGATTATAGCTGCCACTTTTGACTAAAGAGTAGGAGGAAGGGGGGCCCATGGTCACTCTAGTGTCAGGGAAATTCACGCCTAGTACATCTGACCCCAACACACATTTCTTTCTATTACACCTGGCAGGTACTGTAATATGCACCAGAACACAACACCTGACACACTGCTGGATTTACATCATTGTTTATGTTTGGCAATGGAGACAGAGTAGAAGTCACAGTCCTGTTTTTGGCATGCTTAACTTTCAGTTGTTGGCAAATAGCCTTATAGAGAAGTTCCCCTTGCATCTGGAACTTGAGAGGTTGGGAGACTGATCTGGAGCAGGGAGTGGTTCACTTGGAGGATAAGCTGCCTTATTCTACCTACAGAGCTTCAGAATTAGTGTAGTCACCCTCATTGGCTCAGGACATTTTTTAAAGACATTTTTATTTCTTGAGACACAAGTACAGTAATGCAACATACACAAGTGCCCTTTTGTATTACTGGGTCCTAGCCTCTTTAGATTTGGCATATTATATAAAGGCAAGAGGCCATCTGATGTATTTTTTAGCCTGATGCCAGTTACATCTAAAACAGTAAAGCATTAGTCAGGGCAACATGATGTTTTACAAATCATGAAAAAAAATGCATTGCATTTTTAACTTGTCTTTACTCCATGATCTATTTCTTTTGTAATACATTTTATTGCTTGGGATTTATAGGGTCATTTCTCTGAGTGGTTTATGCAACAACACACATCAGTGTGTCTGCCTTCATTCATCAAAGGGCAGAAATTTAGGTCAGACATCAGTCATTTGTTAAACTCATCTGGATTAATGAAGGTCTAGAGCTTGCATTCAGAATACACAAAGAGCAATGTAAGGTACATCTACAAGTAATGTCAACTTACTCCTGAACTAGTAATGCCCAGATTTATATCTGCCATGTTCTTAAATCAAAGCAGTATTGACTACTGTGATAACAAAGATTTGTTCCCACTTAACAGCTGCTCCAACTACAGTCCTGTTATTTCACAGAATAATCAAGCAATAAACTTCCTCATAAATCTTACTCATTAATTTCTGATTTGGGTATGAGGTGGGGCTTCTTTGGGTAACTTTGAATGGAGTAAATAGGCACAAGTGGAAATGAATCTTGCTGCCTCTCTTGGTTAAATCCCAAGCACATGGCCTTATATAAGGAAAACTGTCAAAGGCCTGCTGAAGGACTCTGCAATGAAATAAAATCATTGTACTGGAAAGCTCTTTGCACTTTTTCCCAAAGCGCACAGTTTAGAATATTGAATGCTCACAATCACCTCGTGAAGTCCGCAGAATAGGTGACACTATGTCCAATCAACATGTATATAAACTGAGCCCCTGTAATCTGTCCAAGGTTCAAAAGATTTTAAACAACAAAACAAAGGTAATGCAGGTTTCCCTGGTGATAGACTGGTACCCTCTCCGTAGTGTGATTTTTTTTTTTTTAAGACAGTCATAGGCCAGGAAGAAGTCAATGCCATGATAACTCAACAATCCAGAATGAACTCAGAAATTCCTGAAATTATTAAATGCTTGTGAAGGGAAAGAGTTTCTTAGCTGATGAGATAATTGTGGAAATGAGGTAATGCGTAAGCATTTACTGCATCCTAGGTAAAGACAAAGAGAAGAAATAATGAGCATCACCAAGCCCTCCAATGATTACCTAAGAACACAATTCACCTCAGCTTTATTCAATGTCTCAGAAGCTTCTAAAAAGGGACTTGAGATGACAAAGTACACAAAATTGGTAGCTAATGAAAATATATTCAGATTGTGTTACTCTTCAAGTAAATCATTTAAATGTTTCCTCAAGTAATGACTAGATTGGCACCTTAAAAAGCAAAAGCAATGTGTAAGAGGTATATATCTGAGCACACAGAAACACAAACTTGTAGATTTGATTCTTGGAAAGTTATTTAAACTCCCTAGGCATAAGATTTCTGATCTATAAAATGGGGCTGGTATGAGTTTTAAACAAATCAATGAACATATAACTCCCGTCTTTTGCCCAACAGATAGTCAATGCTCACGTTAACCATCAGTCTTACTTGCATCTCTTTCTTCTATGTGCCTCTAGTACTGAAATGAATCACTGCTATCTATCACAATACTGAGAGAGGAGAACCAGATTTCCGTGAGTACTTTCCCTCCTGCTTTGTGAGAGAACTACAGCTAGGCACAACTAAGGATCAAACAAAAGCTCTGTTGTATGGCTTTTCTCCAGAAGAAATCAGAAGCAGAGTCCCAGGGTAATTGGCAAAGTAAATGAAACTTTGAATTGTGCCCAAGGAAGGGAAGACATCTGCCCTAACTATTCATTATGAATAGTGGTGTCCTACAAGAATCCTTTTAAAATTTTACCTCCAGAATCAAGTAGAAAGGAAAGAGAGGGAAGGGAAGGGAAAGGAAGGGGAAAGGAAGAGAAAAGAAATAAAGCAAATTTCGAAAATTGAGTAGAATTTCATAGACTCTTCCAGGACAAGAGCAATGACTTTTCCAAGAGAAGTCCAGACAAAGCCAGAAATCAAAAACAAAACTGAGTACAAACAATGGTTTTGAAAGTAAAATGTGTTTATAACATATTTGTCTTTCAAACCCCATTTCGTCATCTCTTTTTCACTGACTCTCATAAAGTAAGGGACAGCAGAGGAAGACAAACAACACTCTAGGACCAACTATTTTCTCCTGTGATGTGGTCAAGGCTTTTGGCCACATGTAGACCCTGTGTTCTACTGGAGAAGTTAGCAAGAGTGCTGGCAGATGAGGTCCACTTCACTTTAAGGTGAAGGGTGGGAAAAAGGTTGAGCTCCTTGCTCATGATAAGGAATTTCAATCTTGAATGACTAGCTTGGCGATTTTGCTATAGGCCTTTTGGTTGATGTGTGCACAGTTTGCTCTTCCTTTAGAGACTTGACTCTGGCATGTTTCTGAAAATGCCTTGTGCCATCACAGGGTGGAAAGAGAATGGAAATTAGAGCTAGATCCACGAAGAAGTCTTCTTAAAGACCAGGAGATATTGATTATTTGAGATGTGCTTCTTGACCAAAGAGTGCTGTCGTTGAAGATTTTGACGATCCTCTTCCTCATGTGCTTTTGCTTAGGCTTTCATGGGAGGGATGCTGCAGGGAGGTACTTGGGTTTTCTTAGCCAAGATTTGGGGACTATAGCAGAATATTTTCTAGGGCTTGGAAAATTGAAATAATTCTTCTATGCTGTGTAAATCAGGGTCCTTCAGTAGCAATAATGATGATAATGACAGTGATGATAGCAAAATAGCATTTACTGGCTGCTTTTTAAAGCCAGATATCATTTTCAGGACTTTGTATGCAATATCTCATTTAACCATCATAAAAACCCAATGACATGATGTTACTAATTTCATTGGATAGGTGAGGAAATTGAGCAAGAAATCATGATGCAGTACATGGCGCAGGTGTTTGCTAACTAAGGTAGAAGTACTAACAGAAGGATACACACCCAAAATGGACCATCAGGTAATGCTTCACAGCTTAACCCTCAGGGATGTTTTGGTGTGGAATGAGTATTACAAATGCATCACAACTGAAACTGTGCCTATATGTGACCCTGAACATTCTGCTCAAAGACATAGCACCCACGACCATGGTGGCCTCTTTGCTGGCTGTCAAACAATCACTATAATGATAACAACAAAAATGTTAAAGCAAGATTTACTGTTACTAGACTGCAGTTTTTCCTTTCCCTTCTCTCTTTCTTTTAGAACTCCTTTATTTTCATTCTCTCATTGATAACCATCTATTAACTGTTCTCCCTTATGAGTACATTTGCATGTTGACAATTACAATTTTCTGAGTTATCTTTGACATGAGTCCTAGAGAGGGTAAGTGTCTTGCCCAAGGTCTAATGCCTAATAGGTGAGGGAACTTGTATTTGAACCCAGGCTTTCTTATTTGTACTAATCTGCTCCAGACAAGATCTGAAGTCTATATGTCTACAATTAGAATATAAAAGGAGTTCCAGTGAGAAAAATGGTGGCAAGCATTGGCTCCAAAACTGCAAAATTATTCTAACACACAAATACACACACACTTTCCTCACACACGAACACATTAGACACTTCTTTTGTGATTCCTATTCCATTTCAAAGATTCCTTTGATACTCATTTCAGCGAGATTCTGCACAAATACTGCTGTGTAAAGGGGATTGTCCTTATTGTAGCAGAGGATTGCAGTGACTCCCATAGTGTGGAGGAGTGACTCCAGGGAAGGGAGAAAGAGCCCCTGTGGCCGGATCTGAGCAGTAGGTCACGTCCAACAGAGAAGCATCACCAGGCTACTCTGCAGTCTGAGAAGTACTGCTCATTATGTCCACTCTTCACCACATTCTCCTTCCTAGTCACCTCCAAAGGCCTCTGTCTCCACCACGAAGGCCCTCTGGCCCCTCATGAAGTCTCTAACCTCACAAGCGCCAAAGCACACTTACAGCTGTCTCATTATGACTAAACTTGATGCATGCTACTCCCACCTCCCCTCTAGCTTCAGAGCTCCAAGTGCAACACCAGTGTCTCATACCACAGCCACATTCTCCTCTGAGCCTGACATATGGCATGTGCTTGATAAATATTTATAGATAATAGAAATCTGAGGCCTCAGCCCCATGGTCTTCTAGCTAATTTAGTAACTCTTCCCATATTTCCTTAAATATAAACAAAGACAAGTCAGCAGGAACCAACCAGAAGCATGTGACCAAATCTATTTGATGGCAGAAGTTGATCTTTCCAAATGGAAAATAGTCTTGAATTTCTCCTAGTTATCTTTTCCATTCTCCATATGTGCCAATTATTTTTTCCATTTACATACATATTCTTGGTGACCTCTAAGTGAATGTCAGAAAACATTCCACAAAAGGAAGAATTGCCAAGATACGTTCAGGTGCTGTAGGAGTAAGAAGGAACATTGTGTAAAGGCAGAGAAATTAGCATAGGACCTGCCTTGATCTTTATTCACAAGGCTCAAAATATAGAGATTAAAAATCCTATCCAGGTAATAGTTAATGCCTGGGTCAAGTTACAGTAAAACCGATCTTGAACTTTTTTTTTTGGGGGGGGGGTCTTTTTTTTTTTTTTAAGATTTTATTTATTTATGTGACAGAGAGACAGCCAGCTAGAGAGGGAACACAGCAGGGGAGTGGGAGAGGAAGAATCAGGCTCCCAGCGGAGGAGCCTGATGTGGGACTTGATTCCGGAATGCCGGGATCACGCCCTGAGCCGAAGGCAGACGCTTAACGACTGCGCTACCCAGGCGCCCCCCAATCTTGGATTTTTGCAAGTAAACATGCTGTTAGAAAAATCTAGTCCAACTCCTTATATCATTCATCCCCAAGGCTATTCTTCAAAGTAACATCCCTTTTAAATCTAATTTGGTAATGATCTAAGTAAACATCTTCTAAAAAAGTGTGATGCAGACGTTCTCTTATTTAAAAATAAGAGTGAATAAGCGATGAAATAATGGCAGAGCTAGAAATGGAACTCAGGTCCTTGGAGTCTACAGCTCTAGATGACTCGCCTTGAACATATCCCAGCCTCCTGAATACAGCCCTGATGTTTGATCAGCCATGTTGTGGGACCTCTGTATGAGGGAGGGTCCTTCTAGTTCTCAATTCTATACATGAACAAATGGGCCTTTTCTGAACTGAGATGTCTCTTTGCTCTGGGAAACCTGACTCATCCTCACTGAGTAAATCCTTGTGATTTATAGGACCATGTCCTTTTGAGTATCAAGCACATTTACTATTATCTTCAAGATAATACAAATAATTACAAATTTACTTCTTGATAAACCGCACCCTGAATTACCACATGAAGGTCCATGAGAATTTTATTGCAACTTCAATAGAAAAATTCCTGAGGTCCAGGATATCAAGGTTTCAGGGAAAAAGAACTGTGGTTTGTAAAAACTGTACATTTATTTATAAATGCTAATATAAATATTAGTTCAATTAAAATAAATATTCATTTTCTTTAGAAAGATAACTGAGTGGCATTTTACTAAGAAACACAAAAGCCAGCCTATAGTGTGGTAAATTTGCTGCAATTATTAGCCTGCCCATTCACCTCTTAATCAGAGGCTCGTGGGTGTGACATAAAGACCATCAAGAGCCTTTACTACACTCAAAGTGTATGATCTCAGTCTGGCTGTCTGAGAGTCAAATTAAGCAACGAAATCACAGAAAATTACACATATAGACAATATACTAAGTCAGACATTGGGTTTCTTCTTCAAAAGACCTGGCAACACTGAGTTCACAGTCCCACAAACCTGCCAATTTGTAGTAGCTGACGTATTTTTGGTAATGTTTGGGCTTCTGAGAGTGCCACATGCTATACCACTCGCATTGTCTTCAACTCACTGGTTTGAGGAACGTGCCCAAGCCGCAGAGGCACTGAGCATGGGACCTGATCGCTGTTCATACGTGTGCACAATCATTTATATTCATGTATATTTATTTACATACATTTTTTAAAATTTTGAACGGGAACTAATCTTTGACAGTTTTGATTTTCATTCCTAGACAGTGTAAATGTGACCCTCCTTTGTACTCAAATGACTCCATTTTCTCTGCTTTGTGCTAAACTGAAAAACAGCAAAGTCTATGTGTAAAAGGAGTGAGCAGTGAAAGGGTCAATTGCGTTTGAAGCACCCACGACTGTTTATACTGGCATCATTTTGCCCTGAAGATTTTTCCTACTACTTTCTGGAAGCATTCTAACATAAACCATTCATTCTGGTTTTCGGATTCAAACACATTCTAGTCTCGCCACCTGTGTATGCAATTGATTTGGTTTTAACTTTGAGCTTCATCCCTGAACCAGACCTGGCACCTGCAGAAGAAAGTACCCGGGGCTAAAACAGAGTGAGCAGGGCCACAAAATAGTGTGATATCCTCCCACTGTGGTTCAGAGGGGATGCTGTTTCGGGGTATGCATTTCATCTCACGAGACTCCAGACAACAGAAGAGCTAGACAAAAGGAAAACATGTGATGAGGCAGTATTTATACTGCAATCTTTCCAACATTTCAGAAGGGAATGGTTTACAGATGTATACCCTCCAATGACATTTACACATCTATTGTTTTCTTAACCCCCTTCTCCATCCTATTACAAGATTCTTTTTGTGACAAAGATTACAAACTTCCCTGTGCTTTTCTGAGATAAAGAACCCATTTCCTCCTGATTACAAGAGAAGACATGAAGAGCTACATGATAGGCCAAGTGTTAATGTGAAATCAGCTTCAGAAAATGGAATACTTTTATGATTACTTAAGCATTTGTATTTCACGCCATAAATTTTTCCCTGTCTGAAACAGACCACTTAACCCACTCTTAGAACATCAAGCTGCTAATTTACACCGTTTTCTGACAGGAAACCATCTATGGCGATGAATGCCTGGTAGGGGATTTTAACAGAAGCCCATCTGGACTTTTAGCTATTGAGGACAATTTCTTCTTAATAATCTATTAAAGAGAGATGCCATAAAGATGAGTTATCGTCTCTTGGTCATAAATTTCAGAAGGGCTTTATAAAGAGCCTCTTATTTTTTCAACTTTTTTCACCTATTTTCAATGTGTTAATTCATCAACATTTAACTTAGTGTCTTTCTGCCTTATTATGACTCTCAAAGAGTTTAAAGTGCTGTTAAGATCACAGTTGTTGGGGCGCCTGGGAGGCACAGTGGTTAAGCGTCTGCCTTCGGCTCAGGGCGTGATCCCGGCATTATGGGGGATCGAGCCCCACATCAGGCTCCTCCGCTATGAGCCTGCTTCTTCCTCTCCCACTCCCCCTGCTTGTGTTCCCTCTCTCGCTGGCTGTCTCTATCTCTGTCGAATAAATAAATAAAATCTTTAAAAAAAAAAAAGATCACAGTTGTTGCCTTTGGGAAAGGGTATCTGTCTTGGACACGTGCTTTCTATTAATTGAGGCCTCTGGATTCCTTTATGATGAAATATATCTTCTTCAAAAAATCAGATTCCAGAGTTGTGTGTGTGTTTCCAGATTTTTTTTTTTTCAAAATAATCCTTTTCTCGTCATGCAAAGTCAAATAAAAAAAGTGAAACTGTGATTATTTGGCAAATTTGGAATTTTTGGTGTTGAATTATTTCAAGTTACTCAAAACTATGACCATCTGAAGACTTCTTTCTTTCCCCTAGCCCTTTGCTCCCTTCCTCCTTCAAGTCTTGGTTCAGATCACCTTCTCAGAAAAGCCTTCCTTGATAGATCCTATTCTATATTATAATTTTGTCCCACCTTCATCTTTGCTGAGCCTCCCCACTACATTTCATTCTGATATACTACCTATTTAATTATTTATTTTATTGTCTTTCTCCACGTGTTGGAACGTGAGCTCCATGAGAACAGGGGTTTTCCACTGGTTCTCCCACTTCTGTGTCCCCAGAGCCTAGAATAGTGCATGGTATACAGCAGGTGTTGAAAACCATTTGTTGAATAAATGCATATAGGAGAAATAACTTATTTGACAAATACAGGAAATAAAAAAAAATAGTAATGACAGATTTAGAACCAAGAATGATGCATGACACATAGTAAGTACTCAAATTTTTGTTAAATTAGGGATAAATGCATACAAGAACATTAAAAAAATTAGAAAAAAAACACACAACCAAAAAACTATATTAAAGAACTATATTAAAGAAAGAGCTAGGATAATTACATGACGAGTACATGAAAAGAAGTTATTTGAGATAATTAAGATGCAATTATGAACACTGGTTTTCTTTTCAGAGCAAATTTGCTAAGGAAGAAACGAAGAAAAATAGAAAATCAAGTGGAAGACATGTTTTAATGTTAAAATAGTGTTTAAAATCTGCTTTAAATGTTTTAGGGACACCTGTGTGGCTCAGTCAGTTGAGCATCCGACTCTTGATTTTGACTCAGGACATGATCTCAGGGGTGTGGGATGGAGCCCCCGCCAGGTTCCACACTCAGCACAAAGTCTGCTTGTCCCTCTTCTCCCTCCCTCTCAGCCCCTCCCAGCTTCCCCCACATGCTCTCTTTCTCTCTCTTTCTAAAATAAATAAATAAATAAAATCTTTAAAAAATATTTTAAATATGATTTTCAAAAACATCTACTAACTAAAAATGATTAAGATGATACATAAAGGACAAAGAAGGAAATGAAATCACCTATAGTTAAATCCTTTAAATTCCGGCCCTGTAAGTATGTGGGTATACTGAATATATTTATGATATGTTTCTATGAGGTTTACGTACAAATTTTAATAAACAGGGAGGAAAAATTCATATACTGTGATGTTAATTTTATGTGTCAACCTCACTGAACTCAAGTAGGCCCCGATAGGTGGTAAAACTTTGTTTCCGAGCGCATGTGTGAAGGTGTTGCAGAGGAGATTAGCTTCTGAATCAGTAGACCAAATAAAGAAGGTGGGTATCATCCAATCCATGTGAGGGCCTAACAGGAACAAAAAGTGGAGGAAGGGCAAACTCCTCTCTTTCTGCTGCAGCTGAGACATCCATCTTCTCCTGCCCTCAGACATCAGGCTTTCAAGCTCAGACTGGGACTTACACCATTGGGTCCCCTGATTCTCAGATTTTTGGACTCATACTGAATTCCATTCCTCCCTTTCCTGGTTCTCTAGCTTGTACTCAGCAGATAATGTGATTTCTCAGCCTCCATAATCACATGATCCAATTCCTATAATAAATCTCCTTTTCTATATCTACATCTGTATCTGTATCACCTATTTAATTTTTTTTTTTTTATTAATAGGCTCCACACCCAACATGGGGCTTGAACTCATGAACCTGAGGTTAAGAGTTGCATGCTCTTCCAAATGAGCCAGCCAGGCACCCCTATGCCATCTATTTCTATATCATCTGCATCTATATCATCTATTTCTATCTATCCTATCGGTGCTGTTTCTCTGGAGAATCCTAATACTATGCTTACCAACATGCTTTTTTTCTTACAAAGACAATATATTACGGTCATTGGATTGTCTTCAATGTGTCCTGTCAACTGACTTCTTGGTATTTCTTTGTGTGTAGATGCACCTTAATTTTTCTAGACTGTTTTCTCTTGTTAAAAATTGTTATATGCAAACGATGAATCATGGAACACTACATCAAAAACTAATAATGAATTGTATGGTGACTAACATAGCATAATAAAAAATAAATTAATTAATTAAAATAAAAAATAAATTTAAAAAATTTAGAGCAGTGCAAATGTTTGACTTTTCTAAATTAGGTCACAACTATGCCTGTGTCTGTGATAGTTTTCTTAAAATCTTAAAAAATGAAACATAAAAAGTATTTAATATAGATTTTTAAGATTTATTTATTTACTTGAGAGAAAGTGTGTGTGTTTTCAGTGGGGGGTAGGGGAAAGGGGGACAGAAGGAGAGGGAGAAAGAAACCCAAGCAGACTGTGCACTCAGCACAGAGCCCAATGCAGGGCTCGATCTCACGACCCTGAGATCATGACCTGAGCTGTAACCAAGAGTCAGATGCTTAACCGACTGTGCCACCCAGGCTCCCCAAACACAAAAAATACTAAAAAAGTTTTTATACAGATTGCTGTATTTCTTCCAGAAGTATCAAGCCATTTTGAACTTCCCTTAGTAATGTTTGAGAATGCCTAGTTCCTTGCAATTTCTTAACCATAACTTAAAAATATATATATTTGCCATTTTTTTTTGTATTTGATATTTTGATGGATGAAAAACAAAATGGAAATTTAATCATAGCAAGGCAGGGGAGAGATGGATATTCAGGGAGACCAAACAACACAATTTGGGATGAAATTCCACAATAGTACATTCAATTTGCATTTTTCATTTGGTTACTTTATATTTTAAATAGACCATCAAGGTTAGCAGCCCCTCTAGACTAATTTGTAATCGTAAACCACATTAGCTGTACTGTCAGTGTCTTATGCATATATAGAGATTTTATGTAACAAACAATTCTGTACTTTCTATGAATCACCTGGGCAATTTATAAATATTAATTGAAGGGCATGCTACCCTGTTTTTAAAGCCTCTCTGCAGAAGGACAGAAGTTATGCCACAGTGTGAGTGTGCTAGACAGGAAGAGAGTCAAAATGTAACAGGTATGTTCTGAATTCAACATAATATCTAAGAGCAAACTGAATCTGAAAACAGGATAGATTTATTTTTTAGTATATTATGAGGATACGCCTTGATATTTAAGGAATTTGCCGAGTGCAGCCTGCCATGCTATAATGATTACTGATAAAGACCAATTTAATATAACAAAATCTGACTCATGATTATCCTTTACATGTTGGTGAGTTGCTTTTCCTCCAAGAGTAAATCTCGTGTCTCTTTGAATTAAATTTCTACTTCTCTTTAATTTTAGGGTGCTCTAAGCCTGTGCTCCTCAAGGTGGATCAGTAGCATGCATATCAGTTGGAAATACTCCAGACCTACAAATCAGAATCTGCATTTTCACCAGATCCCCAGGTGATTTATGTGTATAGTGAAGCTTGAGAAGCACAGAGCATTAGTTTATATTGAGAATGGAGTGCAAACACGGTCGAATTGCCAGGCTCTTGACTGTCCATTTCTTGCTATTATATATGGCACATTATGCTTAGGTGCCAGTGGAGTCCATCTTCACAAGGTGAAGAACAGGAAAACATAAGAATTTGCATAAATATCTCCTGAGCAAGTTTTTAAGAAAAATTGCCAAACAAAAAATTACCTGAGTATAAGAATCGCCCTGGTTTAGATAAACTTATCATTAAAATTTGTTTCTAAATATTTTGGGTGAAAGTATTAATTTGAAACTAAATCCTAAAATTACGTCTCTAAGTTGATGATAGTAGCAATGACCACTGGTCATTTCTCCCAAGCTTTCCAGAAATTATGAAACTATTTCCTTGAGGTTTTCTTCCACTTCTCTGTTGCTGGGCAACAAACCACCCCAAAACACAGTGGCTTCAAGCTACAGTTCATTATTGTCTTTCATGATTCTGTGTGTTGGCAAGGCTCAGCTGGGAAGTTGTTATCTGAGGACCCCTGGCAGCTGTGGGCGGTTGGCAAGTGCACCTCCAGTCACCTGAAGGCTCTCCTGGTTAGCTGTCGAAGATGGCGGACTGTTGTGGCTGGGAGCTGGTGTGGGCTAGGGTTGGCAGCTGCACTCTGGTCTGTACTCCGACTACAGCACCTGTACATGGGCTGCACTGCTGGCTTGGTTTGCTCAAAGTATGGTACTGCCTTTGGACAGGGAATGTCCCAAGAGCAAATATTCCAAGAGAACTAGGAGAAAGCTGCAAGGCTCCTTACGTCTGAGCCTCAGAAGGCCCAAACATAACTCCTGCCATGTTCTATTTTCCTTGGAGGTCACTAAGTCCAGCCCAGATTCAAGGGAGAGGGGAAATCAAGACCACCCACAATCAGAGGAACAGCAAATAATTTTTTTTTTTTTTTAAAGATTTTATTTATTTATTTGACAGAGATAGAGACAGCCAGCGAGAGAGGGAACACAAGCAGGGGGAGTGGGAGAGGAAGAAGCAGGCTCCTAGCAGAGGAGCCTGATGCGGGGCTCGATCCCATAACGCCGGGATCACGCCCTGAGCCGAAGGCAGACGCTTAACCGCTGTGCCACCCAGGCGCCCCAGCAAATAATTTTTTGACCATTTTTAATCTACCACAGGTTTTTTTCAAATTTAGAATAACTTTCTCGACAAGCCTCATTTTCTGTCTACCATACTGTACCCAGATCCACCATACACATATCCAACATGGAAAAGCACTGAATGGAATCAGAGCTTTGGTCCTACATAGTCCACTTAAAAAATTATTAAAAACTCCTTCATCCTATGTTGAGTGAAATACACCTTTATGTACGTGTTAATATTTGAGGAGAACTCAGAAGTATCTTTTACCTAAAAGAGATGTTTCTCTATGTGATGGTTAGACTCAATTTCTCTCTTCCTCAAGTTCCATTCTCCACGCTCCTCTGATCCACTCAATGTCAGCTGGGCTGCAGTTTCTACCATCTGGGCCCCCTGGCTTTGGACTTCCAGTTGGGTTTGACCAATGGCAGCCACTGACCTGCCATTTCTTCCCTTCCTTCTCCTGCCCTCCATCGTGCTTTCCTGGCAGCAGCTGCATGTGCTAACCCTGCCTCCCAGTCCTTCTTCCACAGTTCCACTTCCCACCTGACTCTGTTAGCTCTCTACTCCCTTTCTCTTCAGCTCTAGGTGTGATAATGACTTCCTACTGTTGCTAGATTCTGAATAACCTACCATCTAGATTTTAGGGGAAAAAAGTTTTATTTAAAAATGTTTTTTTTCTCAAAGGATACTTTCTGTTCAGCTAATCGTGAAATAATAAAAAACAAAACTATAACATTTGGTTAATCTGAAACTTTTGTTGCTGGGAGAAAAATAATACTTTTCTGTGAGAAAAATCCCACCCATCACAAGAGGAGCTCAGAAAAATCACTGGAGACTTCCTTCACTCGTGTGCCTGACAGGCTTTTAGTTTTGCTTTAGAATATTTTAAAAGAAGCATTTCCTTTGTGAAAACTGAGGGCTCAGGGTGGCTCTTAGAGGCCAAAAACTGCTGTGACTATAAAAATTGCTCTATACATCTCTTTGGTCAGAATTATATTGCTTGACCATTTGGCTATAAGAGAATGTTTAATACTCTCTTTTCTAGACTATCTTGCAATCTTTTCTAGACTATCTTGCATCTAGATGGTCATGTAATGAAATGGAGTACTGGGAAATGACATCAAGATAGCAGAATAGGAGGTCCCCTGCTAGTTGTCCCCCTCGTTTTTTAAAGGGCTATTAATTTTTGATAATTCATACTCAGTGATAATGGACTGAGCTATTAATTATATTATTAAGCCCCTAATATTTTCATCATTAAATAGTATGTAAAGGATATGCGCAGTAACTATTGTTACTACTACGCCTTGCTCAGAAGATGTTTTAAGAATTTCTCTTCACTACTTTATAGAAAATGGAACCACAACAGTGTTTATCCTATAATCACAGAAGAAAATAGTGAATGGAAAGCAAGCATAACTATAATTAACACTATTTTTAAAAATATATTTTGTGGTTAAATAACTTCAATATTGGGCCCATTTTAATATGGAAGTTCAAAAGGAAAACCATAGATTTCCCACTTATTTTTCTTTGGTGAATTTTGTATTCACAGATGGTACAGATATTTTAGCATTCTAAACTAAAGCATCTCTATTTATGATTTTGTCTTGGAAGTCTCTTTCGTGGTTAGACCACATTTTGTATACTTCCGATGATGGACATATGATCTGAGCTTAGCCAAGGCAAGGGGTAGGCCACATGAAACATCATCAAGGCAGCAAGCTGCTGCTGCCAAGAAGTTGGAAAAGACAATTTTACAGGTCATGAAGAAAATTAGGACCCAGATTAACCAACAAAGCATTCAGTGAATAGAAAAATAAGTATGTGATGCTCATACAGAGTCAATATGGGCCTCAAAGGAAACTTATTTACATGGAAGAGTGGGATAGGAATGTCAAGTTTAAACTATTTTTTACCAAAGGGGGAAGAAGAGGGTTAGGGAAGAATTAACCTGTCTTTGGAAAAATCACATTTCTAAAAATAAGTCTACAATTTCCTTAAGTGACATGTATTTGTATAACATTGCCAAAATACTTATTCTTCCTCTTCATTTAAAGATATTCTCCTTGCACCAAGTATAAGCCGCTTGTTGAAACACAGCATAAAAAATGATGTATTTTCATTTTTTTTAATTTTCACTTGTTTGAACTGCAAATTTATAAATGGATTTGGTGAAAATTCTTATGGCAAAAATTGAAATTATTAACCAAGAAAAAAAAAACTCTGCATCTTATTATACAGATGTAGACATTCTTATAAAGTTTATATTGACTTGAAAAATGGAAACATTAAGAAATTAACTAATTATAACAAAATTTTCCAAATCAACTTTGGTTAATCAAAATCTTTCTGAGAAGAGCCTGATATGAAAATCACTAGTAGAGTCTTCCATCTTGCTAGGTTAGAGTATCTGGAACTGAACTTGTCCTCCCAGGAGAAACAACAAGAAGACTGGAAAATTACATGAAAGAGTAGTTTTAGACATGAACAACTAGCACTATAAGACTGTGATGTAAGAAAGAAGTACAACAAATGAGGTAAGCCCCACAATCCATCATTTTTTTACATGGAGGCATGTCACAGACTGTGGCATAGTAAGAGAGAGCCTGAGCAGAGCTAGACGCTCCCACCAGGATGAGAAGATAGAGATCAGATTTGGGGAGAGGGAGGCAGCTAGACTTTGTGGGACAGAATACTACAGATGAAGGAGCAACCCTGAGAAAGAGCTCTAGAAATCAATATACAGGACCTTTTTGAGCCTGTTTCTAAATACTAAGGCCCACATGAATAGGGTCACATTTCCTGGTGTTGGGCAAAGAATTCTCAGGAAGATTTAATTTAAACAATTCCAAGAGTGTAGACAGGCTGGAGGATATTCAAGCAGGAATGCAGGGACCTCAGTGGATACATGGAACATTAAGTAGGGAGCTCAGAAGAGTTAACTTTAGAGTAAGGCTAATGCAACACTGTCATAAACTACAGTACAGAGGTATCCTAACAAATATTAAAAACAAGCACGGAGAGAACGGAACTGATTTGAAAGTGACTTAACTGCCTGCCAACACAAAGTTGAATGAATATTTTTCAAGGTAAACAACAAAATCCAGACTCTCAAAAACATTACATTCACAGTGCCTATTATCTAATCAAAAATGATGAGGCATGTAAAGAAGCAAGAAACTATAACACATCACCTATTAATCTATTAATAGAAATAGTAAAAATGAAGATGATAGTACCAAGGGACAAGATTTTTAAAAGAGCTTTTATAAATAAACTCAAAGATTTAAAGGAAAACATGAGTATCAGGTTGAAAGAAACAGAAGATATAAAAAAAAAAAATGGAACGACGAAGATGAAAATTACCATATATGAAATTTTTAAGAATCACAAGATGAGTTTAATGGATTTGACACTGAAAAAGAAAGTGGACTTCAAAACATTGCCATAGAAGCCATCTAACATGAAACAGAGTTAAAAATTAAAAAAAGAATGAACCAGGGACCTATGAGATAATATCAAGCAGTCTAATATACATAAAATTGGAGCTTATATTAGTTTCCTATTGCTGCTGTAAAAAAATAATAATAATAAACTTAATGGCTTTTAAAAATCCCACAAATTTATTTTCTTACTGCTGTAGAGCTCAGAAGTCAGAAATGGGTCTGATAGGCTAAAATTAAGGTGTAGGCAGAGCTGTATTCCTTCTGGAAACTCTAGCAAAGAATCCATTTCCTTGCCTTTTCCAGATTCTGGAGGCCACATGCATTCCTTGGCTTGTGCCCAATCTTCCCTTTCCAAAGCACTGGACTCCACCTTCTGCTTCCCTTAACACATCATCTTCTCACTCTGCCCTCCTTTCTCCCTCTCAGAGGAATCCTTGTTATTATACTGGACCTATCTGATAATCAGGAGCTTAACTTAATTATATCAACAGATGCGAAGTAAACTGTTACCTTTTATAATGTAAGGTAACATAAGCCAGGTTCCAGGGATTAGAGCATGGATAGCTTTAGGGGTGCCATTATTCAGCCTACCATAGAGTCCTGGAAGAAGAAGAAGAGAGAGAGGACAGATAGGAAAAAAAAATTTTTTTTCAAATAGGAGGAGTTGACAATTTCCTTAATTTGATAAAAATTATAAACTCACAAATGCAAAAGGCACAATAAAGCAGAGAAGATAAACTACACCAAGGAATATCATAAGCAAATTTCTGGAAATCAGTGATGAAGAGGACATCTTAAAGGCAGGGAGAGGGAAGGCATATGACTAACGTGGAAACAAAGCCTAGAATCTCCCAAGCCCTTTTGTCAGAAACAATACAAGCCAGTAAACAAAGGAATCTTTGAAATATTGGGGGAAAAAACCCTTTTTTACAATGCAAAAATATCTTTACCTCCTGAAAGTATCATTTTAAAATGAAAATAAAGTCCTTTTCAACATAAAAATGTTGAGAATTTTATGTTTGTATGGGACGGGCGCTGCAGCAAAACTGCATGATAAGAAATAATAAAGGAAATTCTTTAGGTGAAAGGAAAATTGCATTAAATAGAAATTCAAATACATTCAAAGAAATGGAGAGCCAAAGATGGTATTTTTTTTTAATTTTTATTTTAATGTCAATGAGGGAGAATTCGTTGTTTAAGGCAGATGTCAGCACACGATGGCCTGTAGGCTGAGTAAGAGTTCCTGTCTCTTTCTGAAAATAAACTGTACCGCCATTCTCCTTTGTTTATGTGTTGTCTGTGACTGTTTTCATACCACTGGGGCAGAGGTCAGTAGTTTTTATAGAGATATTACGGCCTGCACAGCCTAAAATATTTACTATCCAGCCCTTTACGGGAAAAAAAAATTGCCCTGGTCTACAGAAAAATAATAACAAACCACTGTGGAGTTTATAATATGTGTAGAAATAAAATGTATATCAAGTCACACAAAGACCGAGAGAGAAGAAATGGAAATTTATTATTTGTAAAGTTCTTCATTACACTTGAAGTGGTATAATATTATTTGAAGGTAAACTATATGTAAGAAGGCATATTGTATCCTCCAGAAAACCATTACTCAAAAATAGAGCAAAGACATAGAGCAATGAAGCTAACAGTGGAAATAAAATGGAATGTGAAACTTACTCATTAAGCTAAAATAAGGTAGGACCTAAATGTCATGCACCCAATTACAGAGTTTCAAATGCATGAGGCAAAAATTGACAGAACCAAAATGAAAATGAAATTAACCCATAAACACTGGTGATTGTCAGAAAAAAAAGAATACAGAAAACAGTAAGAGTATGTATATATGAACTACATTTGCAACTAATGTGCAAATTTAAAAAAAATTAAATTAAAGAACACTCCACCCAACAAGAGAATACATCGTTTTTTCAAGTGTAAATAGGGGACAGTCACGAAGATATGCTGGGTCAGAGACAAGTCTCAATAAATGTGAAATAACTGAAATGACAGAGTATATTTTGCTATCCAGTAAACGGACACTTCCAAAATAAGTTTCATGAAATATGAAATCATTAAAATAAGTTTTAGGTAATAAATACCCTGTTTGGTTTGGAGGGCTTAGCAAAAAAAAAAAACAAAAATCCTGAATATTAGCTCTTAAAATTCACCTTAACTAACAATCTCTATTTGTTTAATTAATAAATGTTTACAATATTGGGTGGAAATATTTCATCCATTTTTAAAAGCCCAGAATTATGCAAGTTATTTAAGTTTTTCTTTTATTTTGATCAACTGGTAGAGATGGAGGCAAACTGCCTCCCGATAGAGCAGAAAACATTCCGTCACCATCCAGCAGCTTGCCTTTTAGCCAGAGTGATGTGGCCCACAGGTATCATTATGAAAGCAGACAGAACTACAGCCACCAATTGCTGTTCAATTATTTTACAATGTACAGACGTTGCTGCAAATGCAGCTGGAGCTTGAGAACCACATTATTCTGTCAGGAACTATGTCTCATAGGGAAAAGAAGCCCAGCAACAAATTATTCACATGTGTTCTCATTCTCTCACTCTCTCTCCCTCCCTCTCTGACTCTAATATATAGGGGTGTGTGTGTATAATATTCATTTGTATAGTCACACATATGTGTGTGTGTGTGTGTGTGTGTGTGTGTGTATCTAATTTCAAGAGAATAAAGATATTTAGGGGAAATAGAAAAAAATTAGCTCAAAGGAGTAAGTCTGAGGAAGCCTAGGGGAGTTTAGCTCAGGGAATGCAAAGTTTAGGGAAAGAAAATAAAACCAACTTCAGTCCTTTTAAAAAGAAATTATGTATATATAATAATATGTATATTATTATATATAATATAAATATATTATAATATAAACATATATAATATAAATATTATATTATAATATAAATATAATATAATATATAAAATGTAATATAAATATAATATAAATAAATATATATTATATAATAATGTTATATAATATATTATATATTATTATATGATATATACTATATTAATATATTATATATAATATTTGTATATATAAATTCTATATATACACTATATATACAATATTATATACAATTGTATATATATATGATAAACAATATATACAATTGTATACAATAAACTTACTATATAATTACATATATATAATTATATATGGTATTACTATATGTTATATATCATGCCTCTATTACACAAAATATATATTTTTATATAGATACAAATCAGTAATCAGAATAAAAACATTTATATGAAACATTTAGAGTAATATTTCTCGTCCAAGAGTCTGAAGGAGATGCAAAGTATCAAGAAAAGAAGATAGGATCCAGGCCAAAACCTGAACATACCAAGAGAGCAACAATTAAAAAACCTAGAGATTAGAATACTAATGAAGCATCTTATCCGCTTCCTGCCTCCAAAAGTGGTCACATCCAGACCCAATAGAAAGAAGTTATATCAGCCTTAATAATGACCATAATTTCTAGAAAATGCTCACTGGGACTCAAGCAAAATCATTCTTAAGGGAATGTAAACATTTCCTCTTGTTCTACATGTCCTTATTTATGGAAATTACAGGTGAGAGAAGTTGTCCAACTTCCTCTCCAAATCTGGTCCACCTTCCCAATATGCCAGCTGGGGTGCTCAACTTTTAGGAGAATTACAATCCCCACAGCTGTTCAGGTATGTTACTAAACAGCATAGTCCCCAGATGGAGAATGTGGCCTGCCAGTATTCAAATCTCAGCTCTGCCACTCCCTAGCTGTGTGACCCTGAGCCAGTTATTCTATGTCTCTGTGCTTCAGTTTGCTTACGGTTGAAATGAGGGCGCCAGAGAGATATTACAAGGACTAATGACGTATTTGCAAAGTGCTCGAAACAGTGCCTGGCATGTAGTAAGTCCTACATAATGCTTGTGAAAAATTACAAAACAAAAACTCATTTAAGTAGATTCTCACTTCACAAATTTAGAAAATAAACTTTTCTTTTGTGTCCTCTTTTCTCCCTTGGGAGAAAAAGAAAAAAACATTTGAAGATGAGCCTTAAAAACGAAACACTCCAATAATGATAATGGCAGTTTATTCTTATACAAATCATGGCAAAATAATTTTCGAAGACTATAGAGGAAAAAAGCATGCATTTTTTTTTTTCCTCTGTCAAATGAAAACGTGAAGGGTTTTTCTGCCACTTCAACCACAAAGGCAACTTTAACCAAAAGACAGTCGGTGTGGGCTCTGAGATTACATAACTATCAATTTATACCATTTCCTGTCCTAGTTTCAGACATAAATAAAAGTCTTCTCTTCACACACTTAAAATATCATCCCATTACATGATGTTTTTAAGTGAGAATTCTTTATCTTCCTATGTAGTTTTTATGTAACTTTTTAGACTTTAAATTAATGAAATGATCAGATAATAGATGTTTTAAGTTTTCTTTAGGTAGTAAACTTGCAAAAGAGTAATATGAAGTCAAATGTTTAAGGCAGGAAAAAAGATAGAAGAACAAAAACTTTTTTAAGCCAAATTTTCTATGGGAACAAGCCATTAAATCCGTGGTCATTTCAAGACATGTCAAAATGGTCACATCACAAAGAGAAGAGTATTTTACAAATATTGTTTTAGAAACATCTACGCTTTGGGAGTGTTTCATCCCATATTCTTACTTAAACACTGACTTTTTAACATAGAATTGTTAGGAAAATATAGATGGTTGAGGTTAGTTATACTGAGTTGGTGTGAAGTAATTAAAATGCTTCCATGAGACTGTCCTTTACCACCATCCATTTATCACCCACAGACATAACATTCTGGATTCAGAAGCATGGCGTGGAATGCTTCATCGAGTCTTTTCCCTTCAAGTACTAAAGCCTTTCCATCCTCTACCCAGTTGGTTCATTCAGATGCATCATTTTCCTTTTTGGATGTATCACGTTTCTATTTCCAAAAGAGGTGAGCCTAATATTTGTGAAATCTAAAAAAGCTGAAGTCAAAGAAATAGAGAGTAGATTGGTGGTTGTCAGGGGCTGGAGAGTAGAGGAAATGGGGAGATGTTGGTCAAAGGGGACTAACGTCCAGTTATAAGATGAGTAAGTTCCAGGGATATAATGTACAGCCTGTGATTACAGTTAACAATAGTATATTGTACACTTGGAAGTTTGGAATGTAACCAGGGCACAGGGGTACAAGAGAACCTGGCTCCAGGGGTCCCACACAGAGAACAGGTCCGGCCACTCACCACTGACAAAATCGACAGGCAGAGAGATGAGTGGACGTGAAACAAGAAAGAAATTTATTTCAGTGAGGCCAACACCAGGCAGACAGAAGACTAACATCTCAAGACTGTCTCCAAAGTGCTGAAAATACTTGTAGGTTTATATAAGGGAAACGTGGGACCAAGGGTGGTAGTAAAGGTCAGGTTGATCATTGCCCTGGGGTCAATCGCTGCAGGTCTTGCTGGCTCAGGGCAGTCCTTTCTGCTTGAGGGGGTAATTTTGGTTCCCATTACAGGATGCTTTGCCCACAGGGTCTTTTGCCTGAGTTAACAGATAAGCTGGAAAGAAAAACAACCCAGTAGAAAGTACTGATGGAGGCCAAAAACAAGGTAGTTGAAGTCTTTCTCTAACAGAGTAGATCTTAAATGTTCTCACCACACATACAAAAAGGTAGCTATGTGAGATGATGGATGTGTTAATTAACCTTACATTGCAATCATTTCATAATATATACAAATATCAAATCAGGACATTTCACAACTTATACAATGTTATATGTCTATATCTCAAGCTCAAATCAAATCAAATCAAAGAGGTCAGATACTTTTCAGTATAACTATAAAGAAGAAAAGTAAGTTGGATTTCACACAGTTTCAAAAGTGACAGAAACACATTAGCATCATACATACTTAGGATGGTACAATCATGATATTCTATGTAGCAGTAAACAGTTGAAAACAATTATCCATCAAAAGGGGAATGGATAAAGTTAGTGTGCTAAGATTATATAATACAATAGTATGCAACACTTAAATGAAACATATGTATTGATGGGTATATACATCCACTTGAGATCTCAAAACCTAATGCTCATGAAAAATGTGGTTGCAAAATGGTACATATGATATCACATATATAAAATTAAAAATGAAAATGAATACTATGTGTTATTTATAAATAATTATGAATCTATCTAGAAAAAAATATAGAAGTGTTGCCGGGTGAACTGAGGTTACCCCATGCCCTGAAGCCTCGACACACCAGTCCAGTCCCAAAGATGTTGCCAAAGGTTCTTGGTCTCATCATGAGAAAGAATTCTGGGACAGACACAACACAGTGGATGAGTGACACGAGGGGAAAAGCTTATCAAAGTGGCAGTACATTCTTGAGACATGAGAGTGGGTGAGCCCATGAGAGAGCTGTGGGCCCTGGGGTTTGGGTTTCTATCTTTTATTGACAGGTGTTAACTAGGGGCCCAGTATTTATTACTTGGGGCAGGGATTTCTTGGAAGCAGGATTTCCTGCCTTTTCTTCCTTATTTGGTCAGAGGTGTACTGTCATAGCACCCGCCATCTTGGGCCTGTCTGGTCCAATCCAGCTTCCTATGGAGTGCTGTCAGGACAGGCCTCTGCCCTGCCCATAGCCATAGCTGGCCATGATTTCCTCTTTGCTGCCCTCCAGGTATCCCATTAGAACCTAACTAACTCCCTACTCTAACAAAAGCAGAGACTGAAGAGTCACACCAAATGTGTTATCATTGGAAAGGGGCTAGGAGGGAAGAACAGAAACATTATCTTTTTTTTTTTTAATTTATTCGACAGAGATAGAGACAGCCAGGGAGAGAGGGAACACAAGCAGGGGGAGTGGGAGAGGAAGAAGCAGGCCCACAGCAGAAGAGCCCGATGTGGGGCTCGATCCCAGATCGCCGGGATCACGCCCTGAGCTGAAGGCAGATGCCCAACCGCTGTGCCACCCAGGCGCCCCAGAAACATTATCTTTAATGACCTAATTCTTTTATTTAAAAAAAATAGGAAGGTGATTAAATATTAACATTTGTTAAATCTGGGTAGTGTACATGTATATTTGTTTCACTAGTTGCTGTGGTTGTCTATGTTTTCTAAACTTTTAGAGTTAAACACAAAAGCAACATTCATTTAATGAGGTTTTTTCGGCTTTATTGAAGTATAATTGAAAAATAAAAACTGCACGTATTTAAGGTGTGCAACTTGATGTTCTCATATGTATATATATTGTGAGATGATCTCCACAATCAAGCTAATTAACATTTCCATCAGCTTACACAGTTACATCTTGTTTCTTTGTTTTTACTGCATAAATATAAGTACCCGTAATTGTCACTGGTTAGTTACATGGTCAGCTCATGAGCCACACGTCATGGTAGCAGCAGCTCACAGTTGTTGGGGACAGCGTGACCACTGATGCTGCTATTTCACCCCAACTCACTGAACACTAAAGCAAAGGTTTGTTAAGTGGTCACTGTGTGCAGCTTTGCCTCAAAATAATGTTATTTGGTCCAAAAATGTACAACAGCACTTTCTACTTTAAATAATAATATTTTATGCATATTATTAAGACAAGGCTTGAAATTATGCCAATCCTTATCCTTAACTGATGAAAATAATATATCTTTGATTTGCGTCTGCTCTTGTTATCAGCCCATCTGGCTTGATAGCTCACCTGAAGTGACACTTCCACCTACATTCCATTGATCATAGCAAGTTATGTGACTCTCAGACAATGGAGTAGGGAAGTAGCCGCCACACACATGTGACCAAATAGTATGATGACCATACTAGCCTTCATTATATTGAATGCACCTGTGCTAGTTTTGGTAAAAGAAGTGTAGGGTACAAAGTAGAAGAAATTTCACAATGCAAACTCATTTTTTGCATTGCAAAACAGAGATAATAACTACACCATCTGACTTTGGGCAATGTCCTAATTTGATTGAAAATTATGGTTCAAAAGGTTCAGTAACTTCCTTAAGTTAGCACAGCTAACAAATGGCAAATGATGGATTTGAACACAAGTGGGCCATCATTATGTTACTGATACAGAACAGGCCTCTAAGCTCTTATCTATAACATACTATAGTGTTTCAACATGATCTCTTGCTTCACAATCTATTACTCTGTGTACCCAGGAGAGTTACTTAAAGCTATTTCCAGACATGGAGACTTACTTATAGTCTTTCAAAGCTTTGCCTCTGAGCTCCAAGTTCAGCTAGCACCAAGGCTCTTGCCACTGATAACATTAACCACCCAGAGGACTGTACCAAGATTTGAAAATGGCTTGTGATAAAAACCTTTAGTTAGGTTATATTTTAGCCTCTGCTAGTAATAGCTCAACAGTATTACAGTATTTCAGGTAGCAGAGGAGAAAAGGGTCACATATAATCTACACAAATGACAGTTCAAGAGAAATGTGTTTAGGTACTAAAAAAAAAAAGAGGAAAATATTAGTATGATATGTCACTGCTCTTACATAATACCTTTGGCACATACTACTGTGAAAGCCTATCTAATGCAATTCTTATTGAAGAAAAAAAATTAGGAAAATAAAATTTTTTTTAGATAGAAAAAATATCACAGTTTTCAAAGATGCCAATGTGTTTCTCTTCTGGGAATCTCAAGTTCAAGTCTGACCATGTACCTGGCCATCATACTGGAAAAAAAAAATTAATGACAGCTGGTTTACTTAAATAAATTAAAAACAAAACTTAAAAATAAATCAATAAAATAAAGTGAGTTTCCAAAATTCTACTGCCAAAATAAACTTCTCTCAACATTTTGGTCATCACATTCAACTGCCCTGCTTTCCCCCTCCTATAATCCTCTAATTTTTGGAGGGAATATTCTTTACTGTATATTTTAACTGAGAAAAAATACACACTAAAAATTTTTTAGTATCTTGGGAGGGATGGGAGGAAGCAGAAAGCAACAATAAATATCAAATGCTTTCCATGAGCTGACATTGTGCTAAATGCTTACCAAAATGTTTCCTTATATAATGCTTACCAAAAACTCTAGAATGTAAAATAAAATGACGATCAGAGAGTTTAAACAACTTATCCCAGGGCTGGATAGAGAAATTAGGGCTTACTTTAATCCAGTTTAACTCCCGAGCTAGTCCTCTTTGGTCAATGAAGACACATCCACAAACCTATAAAAGCTCCTAATCCATCATTTATAATCCCAGAAATCTGAACTCTGGAAATTATTATCATAGGACACTCACTATCAGAATCAAGCAATCACAAATACACTGACAAACCCACCAGTATTAACTTGAGCCTTTAAATGCTCTACAGAGCCCAAGCCTTCAGGCCACTGTGAAGACTTGTTTGTTTAGAGAAAGGCAGGAAAATTGCCAAAGATCATTTGATCTTTTTTTTTTCCTTGGATATCCTGGTGGTCAATGGGAGGAACTGTCCTGACTCCTTAGTCTTAGCAAGCAGATGGGGAGAAATCAATTCATTTCACACATTAACCTGCACAAAAATGAGCTTGTCTTGCAGCGTTCATTCATATTGTCTTTCTCCCCATCTTCTAAAATTGTCAATGAATTTCAATGCAAATGTCCTTAAGCACATCATGTTCTTCAAAATCAGACTTCCCTTCTACGTCCCCTTTCTGTAATTTCTCTACTTCATCCTTCCCTGTAGCATCAAGGTTAAATGCAAATGATGACAAGATGCAGCTATTACAAAGCTGTACAGAACTCAGTATCCTGTACCATCAGGTCTCAGTTCTTCATTTGCATTGGGAAGCAATGATTTCGTGACGGTTCCCAAAAAAAGGAGAGGAAGAAACATCCTCGGAAGGAGCATGAAATCAGGAAGTCAGGTAGAATGACTCAGAATGTTCAAGTTGGAGTGATCTAAGGAGTAAGTCCAAGCCTTTCATTTTATAGATAAGGACTCGTGGAACAAAAGGGTTAAGTGATTCAGGCATGATTACACAACAGATCCTACAGAATCACAGCTACATCCCAGTACGGCAAACTCAATAATACAGGACAGAAAAAAGAGGATATTTGCTCTTGAGCTCTGCTACTAGAATGGTTCATTCAAACTACGTTCATGTATTAATATGCTGAAGGTAAAAGAAAATACTGTTTTGCATGGATGTTGTATATGTCTTCAACCAATTTTATGTGACATAGATATAGGTATACAGATAAACTTTCTTCTTATAATGCCTAAGCTTTTTTAAATATAGAGATACTAATGAAACAAGTTCTACAGCTCAAGCAGAGTGGTCATGGGCCCTCTGCTTTGCATTAGCTTCCAATACACATTCCATCTCTTATTCCCCAAAAATGAAAAGTTAAGCTGGAAACATCTTTGAGAGACCAGCGGCTCAAATAACTTTTCTCCCAAATGCAAAAGAGACTCGTTAAAACGTTTGGCAATCTGCTCCTGTTACATGTAAAGGAATTGACAAATTGCATAGGAGTTCCCATAAAATCATACTCAAGTGCAAATTCTAATTAATATTGTGAGATGGGAGACTTTCAGAAGTACTACAAGGGGTCAGCCTGATGCCTCAAAGGAGTCTCTCATCCTACCTCATAGGGCAAGATGACTTTTCTGCAGACTGGCTTATGTTTAATCAGTCAACAAGTATCTAGTGCATATTTCTTGTGTCCAGTTGAGCTTATAAAGAAATATGAACAGCAGCCTGTGTCAACCAGGGCCTGGTCAAGAAAACAGGGACTTTAATAGAAGCATTTCAATATTGAGAACTATTTTAAAAGAAAGAGCTGCAAGGCAGCTCAGAGGACTGTAGGGCAACCCAGAGATTAACAATAGCAGAAAGCCACTACTGCCACAAGGAGTTTGTTGCAAGAGATCAGGAGCTAACACCTCAGGGTACTTTTTAAAACCATTTCAGGTGCTGCATGGCAGGATCTGGAACCATAAAGGAGACATAGTCAAACAGGACACTGTGTGTCCTGTCCGTCTGTCCCTTACTCTCACCCTCCAGTTGGCCACTAATGCTTCCTATTGGCTGCAACTACCTTCAAACCAGTGGGAAGTGTAGCTTCGAGTTCTTCTCTTGCACTCCAGTTATGTAGTGTTGTGCTACAAACTACACAAACACATGGTGTTGTAAAACCGCAACCGTTGCATTAGGCTCACGGGTGTGGCGGCTGTGGCCGGTCTTTGCTCTATGATGCTTGGAGCCTCAGTTGGGATGACTCTAAAGGCTTATCTGTGCCTGTGTTGGGACAGCTAAAGAGCAAACTCACCATGCATTGTCAGCTGGAGTACCTCCATGTGGCTTCTGCAGCACTGTGGTTCCACGGTAGTCAAACTTCTCACGTGGTTATGTTAGGGATCCAAGAGTGAACATCTGACCAGCAAACAAGGCTGAGTCTTTCATGAGCCACCATGGGAAGTGAGTTGTGGTTTTACATCCCTGTGTTTTTGGGAGTAGGGCATCACTTCTGCTGTACTCTACAGATTGCAGCAGTCACCGCCCACCTAGATTCGCTGGCAGGGGGTCATGTAGCCCACCTCTGAAAGAGGAGCAGGTAAAAGAATGTGCTGCCATGCTTTGAAACAAACTCTCCTCGGCACAGAGAAAACCAAAATAAGTAAAGAACAAATTGAAAAAGGAATGTCAGACGAAGCAACAATACCAGAAAACAGCGCACATGATGCCCACATCACCACGCACTCAGAATAACTGCCAAATGACTAGAACATGCAATAAATGTTTCACAAGGTCTAGAGGGATCAGTCACTGAGGAGAGGTAAGAATGGCTTCCAAAAACATCCTCTAGTTTTCCTAAAGCTGAAGTAGATAGAGAATTACAAAGGAACCCTTGATTTCCCCCAAAACTTTAGAAGAGCATGTCATGTACAAGTATGGCACAAACCTAGGTGAACTCTGAGTTCTTGGGGACCAGTCCTCCTGCTGACCTAACACACAGTGTGATTTTATCTTCAGAAGCAGCAATCTGCCCTGAGGCTCGACTTCCATCCTTAACAGGAAGTTAGCTCGTCTTTCTTCCGGTGTGTAGTGTGCGGGAGAAGCACTCAGGGCCCTTCGTTGTTCAAACAGAAAGCTCTCCTGCTTCCTCCTAGCTCATCCTCTACACTCTTGGCATTGGTTCTTTCTTGCTTTTCCCTCCTTTCTTTTTCTCCTTCAGTCAACTCATGCCCTGCCTTGAAGACCTTTTAGTTTTGGGCTTACTTTGCGTTCTTAGCCTCACATTCCAGTGTAACCTCTCAGCCTAAAGCGGCTATTACGTTTTTTTGTAGGATGTGGTGAGTCCAGCAGTCTTCAGTTACCACTTGTGGACCTCCAGACCTCTCTGTGGTAAGGGGAGGAGGAGCCTGGCTGATTTCTGCCTGGGACAGATGACTAAAGCAAAGCACATGACCCAAATTAGCAAAGGATGGAGCAGGGACACATGGAAAGAATTTCCTTCAAACAAATAAAAGTTTTTTTGGACTTTTCTTTTATGATTCAACTCTTCTGTTGTTCCGCTAGAAGCTGGAGTCATGGAAAAGGGCAACATGGCTGATGAGTGGATGAGAAAACTTTGAAACTGATCACCTTAGTGTGAAGAAGATACAAAATTAATGCATATTCAAGAGGCATCACATTGGTTTATCATGTAACTGTATATCATGAAACCATCCCTGTGCTCTCTGTTCCACTGGGGTTTCTATTTTGGTTAACACAAAAGCACTCGTGACCGCAAAGCTTTTATTTTATGTGCAAACAGGAGGCTCTGGTGAGTGTCCATCTGTCCTCTATAACAACCACCCAGAAATGTAGCAATAAGCTTTGCGAGGAAGCAGGCTTCCACTCAATTACATACTGAGGAAAAACTTCCAGATCTGAAAGCCTACTATCGACTTCTGCAGTGAATTAGGAGAGGGTGAAGGCTTACATTAAGACATTCCTTTAGATTTAGTAATATTCAATAGGTCCCAATTGTTGGGAATAACTGTGAACGAAATTCCTGAAAAAAGAGAAATGATTTCCAAAATGAGCATGTGTTTTAAAGAAACTGGACAAAGTTCAGTCTATATTCAGCTCTTCAGAAGCATACCTTCTCTACACAGTAGAAAGTGAGATTCATATGTGAAAATTCTAATCCTTTACCACTCAAGTCCTCTGCTTCTGATCCAAAAGTATTCCAACTCAATTCTTATGCCTTAAGACTCCATGCCTGTGGTCAAGGGTAGTAATTCTCCATGGCCGTGGTCCTCTATTTTATGAGGCCAGGAGAAGTAAAAGGGAAGCAGAACCACTGTCTTCATCTCTGTAGCCTTGTCTTTGAATATGCTCTTCCCACATTTTCACTTTTTAAATTTTATCTTACTTTCTTCACAGTGATAACCGTATTTATCTGAATGTTCATTCCTTCTGAATAAGAGCTTCCTTGAGGGGCCCCTGGGTGGCTCAGTCGGTTAAGCATCTGGCTCTTGATTTCCACTCAGGTTTTGATCTCAGGGTCATGGGATCGAGCCCTGAGTATGGCTCCACACTCAGCAGGGAGTGTGCTTGTGAGTCTCCTTCTCACTCTCCCTCTGCCCCTCTCCCGGTTTGTACTTTGTTTCTTTCTCTAAAATAAGTAAGTCTTTAAAAAGAAAGTTGCCTTGAGTAAGAGCCATTGGTCTTCTTTAACCTGAGGAAGAGTGACGTTTAGTGCCTACCTTTCATCTCTAGATAGGATAGTAGAAAGGCCATGTGTCACACCTTGGTGAGAATCATCAATTCTCTATGTAGTGGTAAGCAAGGACAGCAACAAGGACAGCAAATATAACTGAAGAAATCAAATGTGCTATATCTCCCAGTTAAACTGAGCAACAGAGAAGAGATATAGTCACACTCCGACAGAGAACTAGAAATGTCTCAAAAGAAATGATCTGCTGAGGGGTTTCATAATACATAAATTCAGGTGAGCTTATTATAGCTGAAGATGTTTACTCTCTTTGACACTGTTGCACTGGTCCCCAAGGACAAATAAGACTCATAAGTTCTGATTGTCCTGAAAACACATGGTAGGCTTCTGCCACAAGCACCCTTGATTTCTAAGATTGTGCTGTGTAGAGTGTGGTTTGTAGACTAGTAACATCAGCATCACTCGGATAGAAATGCTTCACCCCAGACTTAATTATTCAGCAATTTTTGCAGAAGATTTCTGTGATTGGTGTGCACATTAGCACTAGAGACGTTCTGGTCTAAGAGATTCCTTCCAAATTTGCTGTCCAGAGGTGAAGTGTAAAAATAAAATCCCTCCACCTGCTTATTAAAGAAAGGGTCTGCTCACCTGTGACCTGGAACAGACAGCATTCATATATATAAACCAGGGCCCCTGTTAAGTCACTTTGGAAATTCCCAAACTGTGAGCTGGATTAGTCCAGAAGCTGTGGTTACCAGGCAAGTCGAGGGCCCAAACCACCTCAGAAAGATTCCAGAAACACACTTGGTGTCACAGTTTCAAAACAAAGCTAGTAATATTTTAATCCCCTCACCACAAGGGCATGTCTAATATAGCTTGTCATGAGGCCAGTGACTTAGAGAAAAGAATCTGGATTTCCCCTGTACCACTAGCTTTTTAATATTGAAAATAAAATAAAATATGTATCAGAACTGGCTGCAAAGGAGAGCAGTTCAAACAGATTGCAGGCCTGCCTCCAGCACTAATGATAATTCAAGATCATTCTATGGGTTTTAATGTTAGGCTTTCTAGATTGTTCACTCGATGATATCACTGCATACTTTGAAAATCCTTTTAGAGGTTACCATAACATTTATGGAAAAAAATAAACAGAGCTGAAAATTATCCCACTCCAAAGGATTTAAGGATTGTTAAACCCAGACTTCAGGAAGAAATCTAAATCAATAGTGGGGCTGGGGAGACATTTGCTAATTTGGTTGCTTCCCAGAAGCAGCACCAGGGATCAGGAGCAACAGCACCCATAGCCTGATCAAACATGTCTGTTCCTTTGCAGTTGTCCTTGGGACTGACTCACTAATGATACGGGACTAACCCCTTGGGTCCTCACTATACCTGATTTGATCCTAATCATTCTGGCCCTACAACACAGGGCTGCTCCTCACACTTAGGTGAGAATAATTCTTTGACCACAAATCAGGAGAGACTCATTGCTGAGTCCCTTTTCATGGAAAATGATTCTAGCTTCCCTCCTTAAAGGATTGATCATAATTTTTCCCTTAAGTATCAAGATATGTTTTAACAACCAGTGGTTTGAGTTTCTGAATCAACCCTCCAAAACAACCAGCTCATTGCCTTGTGATTCAGTTTTTTGTTACTGAATTTGGCTCACTGCACTTCCATTCCCCCCAAGGTAACCAGCTCATCACACTTGGCACTGAGTGTCTCCTGGCCCAAGAAACCCCTCAATCTCAGTCCAACTGGGTCTGTTGGTCACCACTGTCTATTTCCACCTGTATCTTCAGCTCCTACTGACAAATACATATACACTCTCTATTTTCCATGATGTCCATATTGTGTTGGCTTTCTCTTCCTGCATCCTGCCCCCCCACCCCTGCCACCAACATACACGGTTTTTCTTTTCATTTAAGTGTTGTTTGCTAAACATTTCTCCATCCCTAAGCAACAGAGGGTCAGCAGAGTGAGAGAGAAAAGCACAAGAACATTTAAGGATTTTATGCAAACCAAAATAATTAACCAGGAATAGGGTAATACCTGGAGTAAGATAAAAGTTTAAGGGAAGAGCTAGTATGTGTTCTCTCCACTCACAGTGGTATATTTTGCACTGGATGAGATATGGACAATTTTTGTAGGGAGAAAGCTGAGGGGCTAGGGGAGAACATGTGAGTATGAATTTTGAATTACCTGAGCAAGGAGATCTCTATGCATGCTCTCATTTTATTTCCAGATAGGAGAAGTGAGGTAGGTATTAGGACAAAATTTAGTGACAAGGAGTTTCAGCTGCAGGAAAATTAAGTAAATTGTAAATTTTCAGAGGGCCACTTAGCTAATGTGACAGAATCAGGAATTTGGAAGTTAGATCTCTTAAGGAATTACTAGTTTTATTTAGAAAACAGAGGACATGGGGGCGCCTGGGTGGCTCAGTCATTAAGCGTCTGCCTTCGGCTCAGGACGTGATCCCAGAGTCCTGGGATCGAGCCCCACATCAGGCTCCTCTCCTGGGAGCCTGCTTCTCCTTCTCCCACTCCCCCTGCTTGTGTTCCCTCTCTTGCTGGCTGTCTCTCTCTCTCTGTCAAATAAATAAATAAAATCTTAAAAAAAAAAAAGACAGAGGACATGAACGGCTATGTATGTGGAAAGTATTTAGTAAACTGTCAAACAGGTGAATTGGCTCTTCTAGACTAAATGCTTGGAGAGACTAGCTTGCAGACCAGTTGGGTGAATGAAGGGCTGAAAGTTGTGAGAGCCATATCTGCATGGGTAGATTAGGGTATAGAGGCCTAGAAAAGCCATGCTAAGTCAGGATACCTCCTAGACTGAGGGCTGGTAAGATAAGAGTGGCATCCTGGGTCTTAAGACTCTAGAACAGTTGCTGTTGTGAAGTGATGGCATTCCTCCATACAGGTAACGGGAAAGTAAGAACACAGCATATTTCAGTTTCTAGATGTCTTGAGGCAGGTATAAGGAAAGGGAGACTATTGATACGAATCTGTTAAGTTTGGCAAGTTAAATATATCTGTGGAAAAGCATTCAATATTACACTCTTATTTATATTTAACCTTAATGAGAAAGATATTAATGGAAATGTTACAAATTATGAGCTAAAATCCAAAGGAGATATAAAACATATTCTAAAACCCAATTGAGAAATACCAAAACTGCATAGCAGAATTTCTCATTGGCTTTGCTTCAATGAATCTATTTAAAGCACTTATGACTATCTTAATAATTAAGAGATATTTGTTGAGTTTCTTTGCTTTTTGGTCTAGACCAAGGATTGGAGCCAAGGCAATGGGGCACATGAGAAGTATGCAATATGAATTTTACGATCTTGTTAAAAAAAAAAAAAGAACATATACAGGAAACTAACAGAGAACACAGCAGTACATATGGAACCTAAACAAAGTACTCAGGAAGTTGGTCCTCCAGAAATAGAAAAGAGAAGATCGCTATACTGTAGTTGGCGCTTGAAGAAAATCTTATTATTAAATACTCTAAGCAAGTCATCAATAATGTTGTATAAACATCAATAGAAAAGTAATAATGATAATAAAATATGAGTTCTTATTATCTGCCAAGAACTGTGCCAATGGTGTTAAATGTATCATTCCACTGACTCCTCCCAGCACTTATAGAAAAGGGTACAATTTTTAAGGTTAGGAAATTGAGGAATAGGTAAGGTAATAATTGAGAGACAGGGTTAACTTGTCCAAGACTGAACCCTGCAGCCTGGCCTCTCCTAAGAGGAATTTTCCTTCTGCCGTGCTCTGTGAGAAACCCACCATGGTTAGTGTTTAAGCCAATCAATGCTGGGTAACAGCAAGGCTTGGACCCCAATTTCTCTTCCCCCCACCTGCAGTCTTGCTAGTAGAGGTGTCCATGCTCTACCAAACAAGAGCTCCAACACAGCTAACTATGCTGCTAGCTCACGTAATCCAGCTGCAATTACAGGTCTTGGAATCCAGCTTCCCGATTATTCAAGGGCAGGGGCTTGTGCCTTCTTCCAACCCTAGCACAGGACCTGAGCTGCCTGGAGAAGGTCAATACTAAGTCTCTTCTGTTCATTTTACCATCATATTCTGGTCCTTCTGATTACATCAGGATCTAATCGTGTAGTATCAAAACTCCACAGCCCAAGGGTCAGAAGCTCTCCTGCAAATCAGGCCCTGACAAATCATAGGGTACTGCCCGAGACTCATCAAGGGCACCAGGAGACATGTATGTCTGCAACTGATCTAGGGGCAGTGAGTTTCTCCAGTGAGTGCACTGCTCCTGCAGGCCTGTCTGTGAGCACTGCTTGGCCCTTGACCTTCTTTGTGCTATAGTCATTTACCCAAGGATCCACCTTTAGTAATGTCAAACCCAAGAAATAAACATTTCAAATTAATGGTGGCCAAATGAATTAGTGAATGTAATCCAGATGGTTGTTATCAATGAGTTGATAACAAATATATCAATAAGTTGATATCACTAACATTATTTACATGAACCCTTAAGTAAAGCCTATCTTAAAAGACATTTTGATATGCTTTTCCAAGTAGAATTGGTGATTTAAATGTCCAAAAGCAATAAAAAATACAATTCTTCGTGGAGTTGAGGGCTACGATTATTTATTCTTTTAAAAACATGACCAGACCCCAGAAAGTTCAACCTAATGCCACAGTTATATATGGGGAACCCGCTGTTGGGTGTCAGCATCGCTGAGCATGGGGCAATGATAAGCAGATAGACCTGACTTCATAAAGTTTACAATCTAATGACAGTCGCTAGATGATAAACAGATGGTTTCAATCCAGGGTGGTACGTGGTATGGAAGGGACGGCTCTGTATGCCATGGGGACAGAGAAAGAGCTTAGCACAAGCTGCAAGGTCAGGAAAAGCAGAGGGAAATATCAAGGGGTCTTCAGTTAGGGTTATGAACTTGGATTGTGAAAATTATTACATATTTATTTTCAGTAACTTTAACTGAAAATTTAGCATGCCCTTCCATAAGGATTGTAGGCAATAAACCACAGCAGCATAAGTAGAATCTGCGATCTCAGAATAGGAATCACAGGTATTTTCGTATCACAACTACTGAAGACATCTAAGATGTCCCTGATGCTTCTCATCACTTCAAAATGACAGGTTATTAAACCCATCACTCTATTTTGTCATTGAAAACATCAATAAAGAAGCACATGTCTCAAAAGTTATTTCCTCTAATATTTTGATTGATGTATTTCAAAAGAACTGTTCTCCCTTGCTTATATACTTTATTTTATACATTGAAAACACTATTGGGCACCTGGGTGGCTCAGTCAGTTAAGCATGTGCCTTCAGCTCAGATTATGATCCAAGGGTCCAGGGATTGAGTCCCGCATCAGGCTCCCTGCTCAGCTCTTCTCCCTCTCCCTCTGCCACTCGCCCTGCTTGTGATCTCTTTCTCTCTCATGCTCTCTCTCTCTCTCAAAAAAATAAAATAAAATAAATAAAATCTTCAAAAAAAGAAAAGGAAACACTATTCTGAGAAGACATGACCAGACCCCAAAAGACATGACCAGACCCCATGGTGCCAAAAGGGGGAAACTCCTTCCCGTGGTCTCTGACAGTGGGTAGAAGTGTGTGGGGCCAGGGGGTGCCCGTAGGGTTGTTGGTGAAGGTGGGGAGGTAGGCTTCCATCTGGAGGAACAGTGTTTCCGGCAGACAGAACAACGCTGGAGCAACATGCAGTGGGAAAGAAAGACAAACATTCGGAACCTCTGGAAAAGGCAGGAGAGGAAGAAGGTGGAAGGAAACGACACAGTTAAGAGAGACAATCAGATGACAGGCCCTGTAGCATCTGGAGGAACATGCTGAAGAATCTGAATTTCATCCTAAGGGGACTGGGTAGCAAACAAAAGTATTCAGACGAAGTTTTCAAAATTCATTCTGTAGTTAAAAATAACAACCCTCTTCCCAAATAACTTTTCTTTCCCAATCTTACTTCTATAATACATGAAATGATCCTGTGGCATGGAGTCATAAATTTCCTTATATTACCTACAGATGGGCAAAGACAACATAGCAATATATGGAATTTTTTCCTATATTGGTCTAATCTTTATACCATTTAATGCACAAATGTCAACTGAAATATGACACAGAGAATGTCACCTTCTCCTCGAATTTTATACCTGCTCCAATCTATTCATCCTGATGATCCATCTCCTCCCTCTCTCCTTCCCATAGTCGGGGCAGCTCCTCTGCCCCATGGTGATAGCAGGTAGGGGAAGGTGTGTGAGTGTGTGTGGGAGGGGAAGATGCTGTCTCAACTGAGGTATCCATGGACCACAATTAACAATGGGTCCTGTATCTACCTTTTCACTGCTTGCCCAGCTAAGATCATTGTGATTTTTATTGCTTGTGACCCTGCAATCTTACTCTCTGGTTGTATTCAGGGGATGATGTCCCCTCCTGTTGAGTTGGGTCCTCCTTGGCTCTTGCTGGCAATCCATATCCCACTCCCTCAGCTGCCTGGCATGACTCCTACCCAATCCCAGCCAGGCAGTCAAACCTGAAACATTCAGCTACAGAACTTTCAGTGTCTCCACTGTGGTATCCCTTCTCTCCAGCTGTCATCAATAGCGACCTCCACTCCACAATGGGACAAGTAGGAAATTCAGATGCCCCATATCATGCTTGTCTATACACACACACACACACACACACACACACACACACACACCAATCAAGCCACACTGCTGACTTAGCCATAATGTATATTTTCATTGTTGGGATATCTTGAGAGACAGTGTCTTCCCAAAGTCACAAACAGGAAGCTGTTTGAGACAGACCTTAACTGATCTGAGAAAAAAACACCCTAGGGTGTTTTTGAGACTGGAAGTTTCAGGGTATGACACATGGATCCCCCAGCTGTTCTTCCTCCTCATTGGCTCTCTTCTCCTTCCCACAACGCACCAGGCAGAAGGACTGAGATTTCCCATCCTGTCCTGCTCTGGCTGGTACTCCCCTACATCATACCCTCCTCCCCACCTGCTGCACTAAAATGCAAGGCTGACCCTGCTTAGTGAAACAACCTATAACCTGATTCTGCCAGACATAAGTCTTATAAGGACTTATTAATTACCCAGGCATCTTGGAAATAAAATAGGGACATTGGAGGATGAAAACCCATTAGCTGATATTCTAAAAATAACACTGCTAGATCATCATTTTTGTTTAAAACCATTTCTTTCAATGTGCTATTCAGAATGACCTTAGATTGGATTCATCCCCCACCAATGGATCTGAAAGCCCCAAACTTTTTTTCCTTATGGTGGATGGAGATTTCTGCACAAGGCATTGGTTTGATGTTCTGAGGGCAGACAGAATTGAAGCAGGCAGATTTTTACATTTTTATACTGTCCCACTGCCAAATCCATAGCCAACTTATCAGAGAGGCTCTCCCCTCTCTCCTGTTCTCTCTTGTCTGTTTCCCTTTCTCTTTCCCTTCCCTTCCCTTCTCCCCTATTCAGTCCTCTAGCTGGCCACCCCATGCTTGTCCACGTAGAAAACTCCATTCTAGAAAACAGTACTCGGGGAGCCTTCAACTATAATACATTACACGTGGTAATACAAAAAATTGTTAGAACAATTATGCTCTTTAAAACATGACTCCCATTCAATGCTTTGGTTTCCCTGCCTTTGTGCTTTAGGCTAAATATTACTCAGATTCCTGCAAGGCCGGGTGCTTTCTCACCAATTATCTGAAAGGCCCAGAGAACAGTACTTACATCAAAGCCAGGCCTAATGACAAAGGACACCTGGCCACTGCAAACACAGGCATCTCTCAGCTCCTCGCTCCATTTGGCAAAAAGCTATTTCCATCTCAGTCACGACGTAACAAAGGACTAATTGATGGGAGCATTTTTTTCCATCTTTCAAAAAATAAATGGAGCCAACCCCACAAGCTCATCTAGAGGAATTAATTAGGGAATAGGAAATCTCCAAAGCCATCCTTAAATTCAGATTGAACAAAGCCCAGGGAACAGATGGCTTTTCATCTGAATTCTTTAAAACCTTTAGCACTCTGCTAATTCCCCTACAGGAATGAAAAAAAAAAATTGCTAAATGAATTTGAGCAAACCATTTCACCAGGTGTTCAGATTCCCTAAGTTTCCTTCTGCTCTAGGAAAAGAAAGAAAGAAAGAAAGAAAGAAAGAAAGAAAGAAAGAAAGAAAGAAAGAAAGAAAGAAAGAAAGAAAACCCAACAGGTATCCTCTCTACTGATATTCTTATAATTTCATTTGTACATCTGAGTCCTTCCCCAAGGGCCCAGTGTAAGCTTCCCCAGCATTTCTGACTACCAAGCTGGGGGAGGGGGGGTTCCCTTAATTGATATAGTGATCAGAGACAACTGCTCAGAGCACAAGGATTATGTCAGCACACAGAAAGCAAAGTCCAGAATGAGGTCATTGTTCAAGCAAAACAGAAAAATAGGAAACAATTTTGTTATTCTGTTTCAGATATCTGGAGATTTCTAGGGCAAGGGCTGGGGACATTTGATTGCATTATCCCAATAGTTGAGAGGGGGTTTATTTGGTTTTTTTTATTGTTGTTTTTCTCACACAAATTTGCCATGTAGAAACACAGTGAGGGAGAAGGGCACTGCCTCTCATTCGCATGGTTCACAAGAAGCTGTCTTACACAGGACCCTGCAAGGGGTGAATTGCTCACATTCACGGTGGACATAAGAGAGTTCTAGTTCCAAGAGTCTTTCGTTCCAAGGGGAAAGGCTGCTAAGTGAAGCTTCTGAAGCAGACGGTGTGTTAAAAAATAAAGGAATAGATACATTTACACACCGACACATACACACCCTAACACTTATTCATTCAATAAATCGTCAACAAGCACTCGGCTGGGAGTTAAGAAAAAATTAGTGAGTAAAATAGAAATGATCCTTGTCCTCTTAGAGTTCTACATTCCTTTTGGGGAGACAGTAAAATGTCCCCACATGTATATAATTACAAACTATAATAAATGCTATGAAGATTAAAGGATAAGAAGTATATAAAAGTAGAAACCAGTCTAGGCAAGGATGCCATTCTTCCCTAAAAAAATGAATTTTTGAACTGATACCAGAAAAATGAGCAGACATTAACCACTGTGAAGGTTAGTTAGGATAAGGGGTAGAATGTGTCCCAGTGAGGGAAACAGCATGAGCAAAGGCCCTAAGAGAAGATGAGGCTGAGTGTATTTGAGGAACAGAAACATATCCAGGGCCTGGAAAGAAGTCAGCAAAGGCTCAAAGTGGCTTGAGGAGGTTTTTAAACCTGCTGGGCTACTTGAGGGAAAGGGAAGTGTCTTGACTTTGGGCCTCCCAGAAGCAGACTCTGAGACCAGGGCTCCAGTGGGAGGGGATCCCAAGAAACACCAACTGGGGGAATGTGACACAAAGAAGGGAAGACAGAAGATAAAGCAGGGGGTATTAGTTAAATTACCACTGTGGGCAACCGAAGCTTCACCAGCTTCCAGGGAACTGGGAGACAGTGTAGAACAGGCATCTTGGGAGCTTTGCACCCATGGGGTTAGTGTCTTTATTTGCTGATTCTCACTACCTTTTGATGGGAGATGCTGGGGCGGGGGGGCACATTAATTTTCCAGCACCTTAAGACCTCAGTGCCTAGTGTGGACCATAGAAAGCCTTCAGGCAGTGGGAAGCTGGGCTATTGTACTCCCCAGTGGTGAGGCTCAAGGCACCTGCGAGGTCACTCATGTTATCAGCAACCTCATCACAGATCCACACGTGGACACTCCCTCCTGCGTATAGCCCAGCATTAGTAGCACCAGAAAGCTGCAAAATTCCTACCTCCATTTTCAATATTTTTATTTCTACGCTTATATAAAAACATTGTACCTTGTGTGTTTGAGTAGTTAAGTCTCAAGTACATCCCTCTGATGCTCTCAAAAGTGCTCTATGGTAGGTAAGGGTCATGGCTTCCATTTAACACACTAGAAAATTGGGGATTACTGAGACCGAGCATGTTGTTCAAGGCCATATATTTAAAGGAGAAGCACCTCCTTTCCACAGCCACTCTCATTCCTAGCTCACCATCATGACACAAGCGACATATGACAAGATGGTCTACAAATCTGATTAAAACCTGATCATACAATTGACTGCAGGAACTATCAGGGAAAAAAAGAGATCCCTGTTATTTACCATAGTCTACCTGATTCTAAAATGTAACAGAATTCCACTCTGAATGATAATAAAAGGCAGTGAAAGGATAAAAATAAAAGGTCTGAGGGGGTGCCTGGGTGGCTCAGTCAGTTAAGCAGTTGGCCCTTGGTTTTGGCTCAGATTACGATCTCCGGGTCCTGGGATCGAACCCGATGTCGGACTCCCCACTCAGCGGCAAGTCTGTTTGAGGATTTGCCACTTGTGCCCCTACCTGTACCACCACCCCCCGCTCTCTCTTTCTCAAATAAACCTTTAAAAAATAAAATAAATAAAAGGTATGAGTATCCTCTCCAATAGATCAATATTTAATATATTTTAAGGGATGAGCAAGAAGATTAATTATGAAAAACAATGGAAAATAAAGAAGGGCGTCCAATATGATTGACTTCATCACCATCTGTAAATGGAGGACAATTAGGTAAGCCCCCTCTCTTAAGAGTGAAGATACATATCACCGGGAAGATATTATTATACTCCTCTTAAACCCAACTTCCAGTTCTTAAGCTTTACAGGTGAGAGTAAATGAAACTGAACTCAGAGGAAGCATGCCTGTCAGAAATTCTATCCCTGCACCAGTTCCCCTCAGATCAATTTCTGAAACACACTCTTGGGCAACAGCAAATTATTTTTCATAGGCAAGTATTCAAGGTCAAATGTCAGCTTCGAGGGCATAGGCTGTGTTTTATAGACATGGGCTTTAATGTGATTCTCGTACTCTGGTTTATGATATCCCTTGTCAAAGTGAATATTTCCACTCCGCTGGCCAGGGCTCCAGTCTTAACTGCTGATTACGTGTCAAGTTTTGAACATCATCCCACATTGTCTGAAAAATGAGCCCCACCATGGCTTTGCACGATGCAATGAGATGAGAATGTAAAGGATAACCTGGTGGGAGAATGTCCACCATAAAAAAAAGGGGGGGGGAATCTGTAAGTAAGAAAGCAGATTTTTCTCAGTACTGATTTTCTGGGGGAATTTCTGCTGAGCATGCAGCCCAGATCTGTCATTCCCAACACGCCTGACTCCATTTCCTGCACTGCACCATTTCTAGGTAATTGCTGTCCCATAAGGAATGGGAAAGTATGTATTTTTTTTCTCATGATGACAAAATATTGCTTTCAAAGGAGAAATTGCAATAATAAGAATTGTCGCAGGTTCTTACAGGGGAAGTGCTTGGGGTTCAGGGGGACATTCTTTAGCATTTCTTTAAAATTTATATTCACTCTAAGTTTTGAAGCACAATCGAGTTTCAATATCCTCTGCATCTGGCATGAGAGGTAATGTCATGGTGGCTGGAGAAATCTTGTATTATTGATAAATGCCAAAAGCCTCTCTCCCGGCCTCAGGAACAGCTTACCCCAGCTTTAGAAATTCTAATTCCTTTTCAAATAGTTTTACTCTAATTTCACAGAAAGCTTATGCAAGTAATGACATGCCCAATAATAATGAAATCTAAATTTCTCAATCAAATCCAGAGTGAGATTTTTAGAACTTGTATATATTGGACCTGTGAGAAAGTCAGATGAATGCCATCTTGGTCCTTGCAGACCACTTAACCCAAATCATCAGCAGCTCATTTGTTTATCCTCACAAATGTAAAAATAGCCCCTTTTAGTGATTCCTTTTCCTAAGGTGCCTTTGGCGCTTTGGAAAATATTTGGTGAAAGGATATTTAGTTTAACATGTCCCAGAGCAACAATGCCCCATGACTTCTTATTTGTTTCTTTCAAAGTTTATTGTAGACATGTTTGAAAGAGGTTTCATTGGATTCTGACTGGACATAAATTCATTCCATTCAGTTAAATGAAATTATAGAAGGGATATGTGGGGGGTTACCAACAATGTATTTAACACATTATCTGCAGAGACACTATGTTGGTCTTAGATTCTTGTCCTACAAAAGATTAAAAGGTTCTTTAAAGATGTTACGTCTTAGATCTTTGACATCACCCACAGGAGACAGTTCCCTCAGCGGTCCTGGTCTCTCCACACCCGTGTCTATGTCGTGTGTTCTAAAAGTGGACATAACACATAGAAATTCAGAGTGCTAACAAAACAATGAGGGACACCCCCACTTTGAAAAGAAATAACGTGTCTTTTGATTTTTAAATGTCCTTTTACCTGTTTTGCGGGCAAATCTCAAAAAGAAAAAAAAAAGACAACCACAGTTCTAGACATTGGTGGATATTGTAGGGTTTTGCCATTAAGCCACAAGCCACATTTTAAAAAAAATTCTTGAGACTTTTATTGTTGCTGATTTGGTGAGACTGGTAGCAAAAAAAGTGTTTCAGAATGCTGACGTCAATTCAGTCTGGTGTGCTAGGTGATGAGATATTTCTCTTGTAAAGAGTGCCCAACATATTACTCACTCTTCAGGGTTGATAAACATCTTTGCTGTTCTTAGTAACAGAGATGTGAGAATTTTTTTTTAAAGCAGGATTTTCAATACGACTACTGACACTAATACTTCTCACTTACTGAAGACTTAAAGAAGAGGATATAAAATATTTTATCTTAGAAGATATAAAACTCAGTCCTATCTAATGAATTCAAATATTTTAAACTATCCATTCAAATAAAATTAAAGTTTGTTAAATTAAACTACTGTCACTGAGCCCATAGTTACATGGTATTTAGAAGTAAGGATACTAAATGCTAGGTAAAGATAGTATGTGTCAGAGTAGTGGTTTCTACATTTACATAAACATTTATATGAACATAGGAATCACCTTGAGGGCTCCAAATACACTATTGTCACCTCGGTCCCAACCCCAGAGATTGTAGTTTATTTGCTCTAGGGTATGACCTAGGCTTTGTAATTTTTAAGAGATCCCTAAGTGATTCAAATGTGAAGAAAGTTTTGGAAACTCCTTGGTGACAAGATAGAACCACATATTTGTGTTAGGGTTCTTGGAAGTTAATGATTTTCTGTATTGCATTGCCTGAGATATTAATCAGATCATTCTAAAAACTGAAAATACGTGACTAATATTCTCAATGTTGTACTTTGATAAGAGAGATATTCTGTTCTTTCTGGGTTGGTGATCAACTCTAATACATTATGTTGTTATTATATGTGATGATAATAATATTTAAATTTAATGGGTACTTCCTTTATGCTAGGTTTGCTTCACAGGTATTTTTGCACCTATTTTCCATAATGCTGTAAGGATTCTTTACCCCTTTCAGAGGTGAGGAATCCGAGACACAGAGCAGTGATATAGCTTGCTGGAGGTTCATAGCCAGGAAATGGCAAAGACAAGATTCAGACCCAAATCTGCCAGAACCCATGGCTTATGCTCTTGATCACCACCATGTCTAATATGGCCCCAACATTTGTGGATGATGGTGATGACACAGTTTCAACTAAGGGTGAGCTGCACGGTTAATAGTCAAATATTCTTGTCAAATTCATCCTTGAAACTATTTTGTCTTAAGTTTCTTTGTTGAGGCCCCCAGCTTTCCTTCATTCTATCTCATAAACCATAACCATACTGGTGCCTGACCCTGCTTCTTCTTTTCTTTTTTTTTTTTCAGATTATTTTTTATTTATTTATTTGAGAGAGAGAGTGAGCATGAGTGGGGCGGGGAGGGGGGCAGAGGGAGAGAGAGAGGCAGACTCCCCATTGAGCAGGGAGCCCAACATGGGGCTTGATCCCAGGACCCAGAGATCATGACCTGAGCTGAAGGCAGGTCCTTAACAACCTGAGCCACCCTGGTGCCCCTACTACTTCTTCCTTCCTCAAGATACATTATGTCTCCATTGACTATACTTCATTCAGCAACGAAAGAAAAATGTAGCCTATTTATTGCTATTGTTTTCTGGAATTTTTCACATGCAGCTGAAGTAATTTTTAAATTATGCACAGAGATGGACTAAAATATATACAAGGGTCAGTCAACATAAGGCAAAAACTTCATGAACAATTTTTGGGAACTAGACCCATAGGTACACAGAGTACCTAAGGAGAAAAGCAGAAGGCATCCCATGAACTATCCAACTGCAAGCTGGGTTCCTAGAGCATTTCCACTACTTCACAGAGCCTATTACATCCCCAGTTTTAAAAGAAACTATAGAAAATAGAAACATTTTTTTCTCTTTTTGAACTGTTTGCTTGTTTTAATGACTCAAATAATATCTAACAGAATGCATTTCAAATCACATATTATATTATCATAGACTCTAATCATGTGTGTGTGTTGAAAAATCAATGATATGTGAAAAATACAGCAGCTCAACATAAAGGACTCTTTGAAGGCATGAGAACCTGTACTGTCCATGGAATAATTTTTTCTTTAAGAATACTCTAATCCCCATTCTTTTTTTTTTTTTTTTTTTATTTATTTATTTGATAGAGACAGAGACAGCCAGCGAGAGAGGGAACACAAGCAGGGGGAGTGGGAGAGGAAGAAGCAGGCTCATAGCAGAGGAGCCTGATGTGGGGCTCGATCCCACAATGCTGGGATCATGCCCTGAGCTGAAGGCAGACGCTTAACCGCTGTGCCACCCAGGCGCCCCTCTAATCCCCATTCTTAATCCAATCTGAAAGGACATAACACTCACAAAAAGGAAAGCCTGCTATTAGGAATGATTTTTGCAGGTGAAAATCATTACCACCAAATTTTAAAAATCAATAAAATAAACAGTGGGCTATTGTCCACAGAAAGCTAAAGGCAATATTTAGAAGGTGGATTATAGACCTTGAGCCAAAATTCAGAGGTTAAAGGGTATGATGAGAAAGACAATGATCAAAGACAGGAGAAACAAGGCCAGGAGATAGAATAAGTATGAATTAGAATTCTGCAAAGCAAGGTGATGCAATAACCAAAGTAATCTGAAGTTTCTGAGCTAAAGAAAGATTTGAATATTTAGTCCAAGAGTGTAAGAATACTACATATTAACAAAATTCACCCTGCAATTAAACAAGTAATAATGATTTATTTTGTGTTTCTTTGGATATAAAGATACTATTCCAAAAGCTTCCAGGCAGAAGAGAGCAAAGTAAAACCTATGAAGATACCATCAGACTTTTCTCAGTAGTGTATGAAATGGGGAGGTATTTCCACGGTTTCAGAGGGAATGTTTGTGACCCCAAAATTCTAATCTCATTCAAGTCAACATTCATTAGTGAGGACAGAAGGACCTTCTCAGACACGAAATGACTCAGGAAGTATACTACTTAGTTATCTGTCTTGAAAAAAAGTACTTAAGGAAGTACTTCACTCAACCAAGAAATGAATCAAAACCAAGAAATTCACTCAATTTGAGGGCATGTGTGGTTCAAAAGAAAAGGCAGTGAGTAATAAACTTAACACAGGGCTGGTGTCTAAGTAACTGTTACAAACATAGTTATGAAACTTGACAAATGTCAAAAGTAATTCTTGGATGGAAAAAAACATACCATTTTTTAAAATGCTGAAAATATTTAGTTTTATTTCAATAGAAACAGGGCAGTAGCAGGACTGAGGAAAAAGGAAGAACTAAATGTATTCTAAACTTCTCTCTTATTCGGATATAGCAAATCAGTTTTGTTTTATTAATAATGTCTATTGATTTACTTATTCGTTTATTTTCTCTGTGCAAGGACCTGGTTCAATGCTAGTGTACAGAGATCAGTGGTCATATCTGGGACCCTGCTTCACAGGGGTATATTCTAATCCACAAACGGATCATTTTAAAAGTGAAAATAACCTAAGAAAATAAAGATAGCAGATATTACCTAAAGCCATTGTATGGAGAAAAGAGTTAAGAGGATTTAAGCAATATTTCAATATGAACAAAATATTTCAATATGAACAAAAGACACTGATAAAATTTAATGACACAATTTTCTTCAATAGAAGGATGGCAAACATTGACAGGAAACTCTAGACAAACAACAGGGATATTGATGTGAATATGAGAAGTAGAATTCTAGGTAAAACTATAAAATTTTAAAATTGAGGGATATTTTATATTGATAAAGATGTAGTTCACAGTGAAGAAGTTAATAGTCTTAAACTTGTAGGCATCAAATAACATTCAAAACATGTAAAACACGAATGGTTAGACTTATGTAATATGAAAATTATGATTCAGATATAATTACAATGACTTGACAGATTTATCTTCATCAGCGTTAGATAAGGAAGACAAATTATATGGTAAAGAAGATAAATGTAATAATTTGAAAACTAAGCTAATTTAATGACTACATACATAAACTATACACATGTTCATGGAAAAATAAAAACAAACTCAACTGTAGTTAAAAAGCTACTCTCATTTTATTTGAAAGAGCAGTGGGGCACTTGGTTGGCTCAGTCAGTTAAGCATCCAACTCTTGGTTTCAGCTCAGGTCATGATCTCAATGTCATGGGATCAAACATTAGAGCCTGCTTGAAACTCTCTCCCTCTCCTTCTCCCCCTCCCCCTGCTCATGCTCTCTTTCTCTCTCTCTCTCTCTCTAAAATAAATAAATAAAATCTTTTAAAAACATCTATTTGAAAGAGCAGAACTTACTCAAGCTACATACTCTGGTCACATTGAAATAAAATCAGAACTTCAAAACAAAGAAGCCATATTTAAGAGTCAAACATTTGGAAAGTAGAAAACAAAAATCTCCTAAGTAAGTATTTGACAGTGACAATGCTGTTAAGCTATACTTTATGGAAACTTTTCTAAACCTATACTCAGGGAAACAATACTTTCCATGATAACTAATCTTAAATTAAATAATCTAAGCATTCAATTCAAGAAGCTAGAAAAAAAATCTAAATTTGACAGAGTAAAATATAATATTTTCATGATCTGGACAAATAATAAAAGACATATACTTTTAAATAGTAGAACTTTAGCCTTTATAGATCAACAGAAAACTGTCCATTTCAACACTGAGTTTTACAATACTGAAGAAGAAAATGTTCTTTCTCAGTTCCGTTGCAAGGAAATATTTATTTCCCTCAGATTTGTAGGTTTATGATTTTTTAAATCAAAGAAACTCCTCTTTGCATACTGAGCTCAGTTGACAGCTTACTTTAGTAAGCTTCCTATTATCCTCAGGTTTATCATCTTATCTTGCACTACATTTAATTTTCAAACCAACCTCAAATGGAGTTACTGGCAGGACAGCGCTGTGCTCAATGTTTAACAACCAGTTCACTGTGGGGCAGTGGGGACAGAGGTGATGATTTATAGCATCTGCTACTTTCTATGATGTAAAAAGTCTCATCATAGCCAATTTCAAGCTATCACGTCAGGGTCACTGAACATGCACAGAATCAGCTCTTGTTATCCAGTGCATGTTAGATCCTAGCACACCATTAGATAGATAGATAGATAGATAGATAGATAGATAGATAGACAGATAGATATCGATAGATAAATATATGTATTTATATAAATATATATAAAATATAGATAAATATAAATATATATTATATCATATTATATATGCCATTAATGAGTCTATGAACACCTAATGATGATGGATGGATGGATGGATGGACGTTGTATGGAAGGAAGGAAGGAAGGAAGGAAGGAAGGAAGGAAGGAAAAAAGGAAGGAAAAGTCATAAAATTTTTCCTTGATGGAGATATCATACTAGCAAGTGTATTTTTGTTGATTTATTTAATTCTTCAGCTCTATTTTTTTAAATAGATAAGAAGCAAGAATGAAGTGGGCATATCTGTCTTTCAGTGCCATTTCTGAGAAAATCTGATAACTTGTTGGAAAACTTTAAACAGCCAATGGGGACCATGAAAATATTAGTATCAGAAATACATAGAATAGAAATTTTGTTAAGACCAGCTATGGGTTTTAAATGGATATGAAAATTTCTCTTTTTTTAAAAAAAATTATTTCTTTATTGTTGAGAGAGAGAGTGAATTGGGGTGGGGCAGAGGGAGAGAGAGAGAGAATCTCAAGTAGACTCCCCACTGAGGTGGAACCCGATGTGGGGCTAGATCCTACAATCCTTAGATCATGACCTGCACCAAAACCAAAAGTCTGATGCTTAACTGACTGAGCCACCCACACACCCCAGAAATTTCTCTTAACAATACTCATTAGTACTCTGCTCTTTTGTTCAGCAGCCTCAACTCATTGCACTTTCACATTTCTTAATTAACATTTATGTGCTTGGGTAACCTTAGCTCTTAAATTAGATGGTTATAGTTAATGAACTGCATAAAGTTCTAAAATACTATGGTTCTATGACTGAAGTAAAGCTGTTTCTCTCATCATCTCACTCTCTCCTTTCACTCATTAAAGATAGGAAAGTAATGATTTTAATCCTGATACAATTTTTTTAAGCACTAGCCTTTGAAATTTAAATTTTTAGTTAAGTGGTTATATTTTGCATTTTATCTTCATTATATTGATAGAAAAACTGAAGGTTTGGAAGAGATATCCTGCCTAGTGAATGACAGTGTTCCTTGACTCAAAATCGTGAGATGTTTGGTTCAGTATACATGTTTCATAATGTTTTTGAAGAGATCTTATTACTATAGAACATTAACTAGTCTTTATTCTAATTGTTTTGAAATTGAGCAATCCTATTGCCACACAAACATTATAGGCTACAATATCTGTTTCATTTGTCAAGTGACAGCTTGAAATTAGTCCTAGTCCCAACTTGAAATTTTAAAACAGTAAAACACATTGAGATGTTTCATACTACCAAAATTTTTAAGTTCAACTAGGTACAGAAGTACTCTTTGACTATCATTATTGCTGTTGATGAGGAACAGGACTGATCATTTTGTCTAATTCCTATTACCTATACTTTCTTCTCTTAGACTTTTTCTTCCAGATTTCCTCTTATCACTCTTAAGACAGCATCGAAGGGTAAAGAGAAGACATTCTACTACCCAAAAGACAAATCCCCAAAGTAGCAAAGTTTACCACATCTGATTTTCAATTACATCTCCAGCATCTAAACAGTTAATATTCTGCCTGCTTTACAGGCCACATGCCGTCTTCCAGTTGTAGAAAGGATTTAGGGCTGCTGCACTAGATTTGCAAACTCTATCTGCAAAGAAATGGAGGAGGTGGTAAAACAGTTACTTTGTCACCAACATATGCACACACACATATCATGGCAAATCTTTGTGGTGTTCCCATGCTACAACCCTTCCACCAGACTGATGTCATCTGTTGTGTTGGGCGGTTCTACTCCTTTTCCACCTACAGTACGTGAGCTGTACCTGTCTGCTTTTCTGCCTTGGAACTTTCTCCAAAGCTATGGTAGGCTGTTCAGCCTTTGTAGCCTTGGACATATAAAGAAGTTAACACCCAAAGGAACAACCCTCAACCATTGGTCCCTGACTTTGGTAGATGAACACTTCCTCTCCCTCTCCTCTGGTAAAACACTCCAAGGTGCGTTTTACATGATTCCTCAGGAAGTCCCAGTTGGAATGCTCCTCAGTTGCCCACAGCGACGACCTGCTCAACAGTGCACCTTTATGTCCCCATCACCTCCTGCGTCTTACTGTCTTCGCTCCTTCACTTCTCTCTGCCTGACCATCTCTAACTACCTGTACCCACGTTCTCAGGTTCTACCTACATGAGAGCTCAAAGACACATCCTGGATATATCATGTTTTTCTAAAATATGTTTTTATTGCTATAATTTTCAAACGCAAAATTACATAGAATTATAAAATAAATGCCTAATTTGGTCATCACCAAGATTGAGCATCAAGATTTTGCATGCATGTTTCATCAAGCCATTTGCTGAGTATATTCTCAGTAAGGTTTGGTCAGAAAGATCAAAAGTGACAGAGTACATCGAACCCAATCTTGTTGTTATAAGGTAGAAGTGCTTCTTATTACACAGGATCTAATTACCAAGTGAATATGAGATCTTTTAGAAGCATTTAATAAATTTTACTGGTTTTTTATTAAAAACTTCTGGGCAGATCCAAATGATCTGGTAAACAGCTCATTTGACAAAATGCCCCAAATCTTTGAAGTAATATCTGTAATTCAACAAGTGCTTGAGTACTTACTTGGTCTAGCCACTATGCTTGGCACTGGAGATTCGGTAAAAACAAAAACAAAAAACAAAACAAAACAAACAAAAAACGTGGAATGTGGCCCATGAAGTCCACATAACCATATAAACAATAACCACTTTGGCAAATAAATGAACAACATTATTACAAATTCTAATCGGTGCTGACAAAGAAAAAGACTGTCCTGTGTAGCAGGTCTCTGAGGAAAAGGGAGGGGTGAGGGCCACCGCGGAGGTGAAATGTGCCTGAGGTTTGAAGGACGAGAGTGAGGCAACTGACAAAAACAGCTGGCATGGCCTTGGCATGGTGGACGCATGTCTGAGGCGAGGGCAGAGGGGGCGTGGCAGGGCTGAGAACGTGCAGAGCCTCGCAGGTGAAGATAGTGAATTAAGATGCTATTCTTAAAGAATGTGATATTCTTGAAAGTCTTAAAATAGCAAAGATATGGGATATGGCTCCCGTTTTTGAAAGATTGCCTGGACTGTTAAGTGCAAAATGAGTTGTGGTTTGATCACTGACTCACCAACAGCTAGGCCTTGAGGACAAGTGGAAGTAAGCCGCTCTGTAGTTTCCCCTTTACAAAATGTGGCTCTAAGAGTCCACTGCCACTGTCTGAACTCAGGCTCTCAGTTCCCTCTTTTTCTAGATAATTTCCAGAACCTCGTAGAGGAATCCCTTTGTCCAATCTGGAACTTCCAAATTAATCTTCCTGCGGCTGATCTCTTAACACGGCGTTCCTCTGCGAAAAGGTATTGATGATTCTCCTCTACACAAAACAAGGCACAAATTCCTTAGTATCTTCCTGTAATGTGGCTTTTGAGGTTCTATCTCCAGCCATTCCCTTTCATGTTTCTTTCTTATATGCTACCCAAATTGGATCCCTTACTAAATTTCAAATGAATATACTTTACATAGATAAATACAAGTATAATACAAAAAACATATAATTATATATTATCTACACATTGTGAATATGAACCAGGAGAGGGAGAGAAAGAGGGAGAACAAAAACCATATTGCAAAGAATTAAAAAACAGCTCAAAATAGGGAAATAGGGAAAAAAAAACAGGAAGTAGGAAGTAGTCTGAATATCAGTATAAAAATTGATGAATAACATGAAGAGTTATCTTTGCTTCTCTCTCAACTCCATATTCCAAACCCCAGCATATCTCGGTGACTATATGGAGTGTAAAATATAGCCCAATGTGATCACTTCCACCACCGCCACTTTGGTCCATGTCTTCTTCACCTCCTGCCTGGACTATTGCAGTAGCCTCTTAACTTGGTTTCTCTCCTTCCAAACTTGCAAATCGCCTTTCTATTCTCCTTATAGTAGTTAGCGTAACCTTATAGAACTGAAATCAGATTAAATTCTTCCTCTGGTTGAAACAGATCATATTCGGGATTAAATATTTACTATGGTCTAAAATGTCCTGGATTACCTGCTCTTTCTAACCTAATCTCCAACCTTTAGCTCCTTTCTCTCTGCAATTTAGTCACATAGGCTTCCTCACTATTCCTTGAATGGACCAAGACTGCCCCTACCCTTCCATCTTTGTAATTATTGCTCCCTTGATAGGTTCTTCTCCCAAGTGTCTGTGGAGCTACCTTATTTTAATCCAGCTCCGCTGAGATGTCCCCTTATCTGTAAATCCTTTCTGGACTACACTATCAAAAACTGTCTAATCAATAACTCTCTCTTCCCTTATCCAGCTTTATTTTCTTTAAAGGACGTTCTAGCTGACATATGATACGTGAATTGGTTCACTATTTGCTTATTCTCATCTCCCACTAAGAATGTAAGTTACATGACATGGAACTTCATCTGTTTGATTCACTCCTGTATCCCCAGAACCCGGTACCCTAACTAAAGTGGGTGCTCAGTACATGCTTGCTGAATGAATGAAGTAATAAGCAAAGTGATATAGTCACATAATGGAAAACCATACAGCAGTTAACATGAATAAACTAAATAAGTATTATCAACATGACAAAAGTCTCAAACCAAAACGTTGAGTTCAAAAAGCAAGTTGAAATTATGTTGAAGTTGAAGACATTTAAATCAAAGTGGCCTATTTTGGAAATGACCTCTTCTAGGAAAACATCCTAAGTTAAAAAATAAATAAAGTATTCTTATTTTTCAAGCTGAGTCCAATAGAGTATCATCATTTGCTCTAAGCCACGGATCCATGAGTAGTGGAATGGGTCAGGAATGGACAACGATCAATTTACCTGCCATCTTTTCCTTCCAGCACCCGTGAATGTGCTGAGAATAACCCCAATCACAATGCAACTCCAGTGTGAGATTCCTGGGGGTCCCTCAATGAGAGCAGGGCCACCACTCTTTCCTCTTCCTTCTTACCGTTACTGTAAGTGCAGTGGGGATGAATACTACTCTAAAAATGTGAGTGCAGAAAGTGAAACATTTATTTGTTTTCTCTATATCTCACGGTATATCCGATGCTGTCTAGATGGTGAGAAATCCACTCAGTTCTATCCAGTGTCCACTCTCCCCTCACATCGATGATCTCTGAAGGGCTCAGGGCTGGTACATAGAGCGGAATATTCACTCAGGCCCCTCAGCTCATCCTTTGGTCACACAAATCACCACTGTATGGCTTACTGTTCAGGCTTGTATATTTCTTTCAGTCTCCAATTAGGGACCATGTTGGAGCAGGACACCGCTTCTGTATCCTGGAGAGCCTTGGAATGACTCAAGTCAGCCACCTGGGCTTATCTGACAGCTATTCTTTTACCATTTTCCATGGGTTCCCATCACTCACAAATCCCCCCAAATCTGGTCAGTCTTGTCTTAGAGAGTCTCTTGCCTCCTTGTCTCACCTTATTCTGTCACCTACCACTCACATCATGCTCAGTGTTGATCTGGGGCTAATGGGAAGAAAGACTGGTTGGGATGGAAAGGATTGGTGAGAGGGTGGGCGGAGGGAAGATCTTGAGTTCAGTGGTACATAAAGCTTACATTAACCACACAAACAAATGTCAAGCTACAACTGTGTTGTAAGCTAGGAAAGAGTAGTTCACGATGCCATGGGGGAGTTTAGGAAGACTCCTAAAGAGTCTGCCAGTGAACTGACACCCGAAGTATAAATAAGGGTTAAGAAACCCAAGATGAGGGGCGCCTGGGTGGCACAGCGGTTAAGCATCTGCCTTCGGCTCAGGGCGTGATCCTGGCGTTATGGGATCGAGCCCCACATCAGGCTTCTCCGCTATGAGCCTGCTTCTTCCTCTCCCACTCCCCCTGCTTGTGTTCCCTCTCTCACTGGCTGTCTCTATCTCTGTCAAATAAATAAATAAAATCTTTAAAAAAAAAAAAAAAGAAAAAAAAAGAAACCCAAGATGAGGCCAACAAGCATCCCAGGGGAAGGATAATCCTGTGTAATGGAACAAAAGGGAAAGGGCATGGTACACACGAGCCCCTGTCATATAGTAAGTGCTCAGTAAATGTGCATCATTGCGATAATGACGACTATTATTATTATTCAGTGTTTGTCCAAATAGGGTATTTTTCTCAAGTCAGAACAGAGACCGTTGGAAAAGTTAAGCATGAAAACAAATGGACACATGAGAAAGGACATCAAATATAGGAAGCCGAAAGAGAAAGGACCAAAGTCACGGATGTGGGCCTGACGTGTTTCTCCTGGGACTAAGGTAGGCCAAGTGCAGCATTCATGAACAGTCAAACCACAGACAAAAAAAAAAAAAAAAAAAAAGAATAGTGCTGTCTCTGAAATGGCTGTGAAGGAATGCTAGAGAATAAAAGGGACCCACGCAATAAGCTACATTCTTATATATTCAGGATACAACCACCACCTCACCCCAAATCTTGGATCTTCCTGAACTAAATAGGATGGAAACTTCCATGTGTCCTCAATTCCTAAAGTGGGAGATAAATCACACAAATACTGTTCTCTTATTTTTTTCTTGTTCAATTAGCGTAGAAGTGTTTCCTGGCCAGTCTCTACTCAGTGATAGACCAAGCTGAGAAATTTTAATTTTCTCTAATAAATGCTATCAACTTCCCGCCATCCCCCAACCACAACTACCACACCATGAGAAAACAGAAAGCTTAAAATCACTAATTCATGAGGCCTCAATCCGTTCAAACAGAAAACAGTTTAACACTGTAATTGGTAGCATAATCTGGTTATTAGAACTTCAGTCTCCTTCAAAGAGATATTTGGTTACATTCAGGTACCCAGTTCCTCTTCTGCTTGAAACTTAGGGAGAATGGGGCCTGATTTCTCTGTTCCCCTTTCTCCCACTCCCTTCCATTCCCTTGGCCTTTCCCACAGCTCCTGTTCACCCTAGGACAGTACTGCATGCAACAGAGCGAAAGATAAACTTTTAAAGGTAAATGGAAACTCTTTCCTCAGTGATTTAACTCCGGGCTTCTGGCTAGCACCCCTGAAATTTGTGCTTAATACAACCTCAGAACGTACATTTTGAAATTTCTCAAGTAATGGAAGTAGGTGACAATCTAAACATGTAAACACGTAGAAATGGCAATTATCATTTTGAAACAGTGTTCCTTTTGTTTCAGGATTCACGATGAATTAGATCAGTTTTGCTAAGAGAATACGACTTGCCTGCCAGCGGCCTCCAGACATCCTTCAGTGCTGCCTTAAAGTAAAACCAGACCCCCAGCCCCAGGAAAAGATCAACATTTTTATAGGACCCAGCATGGTGTGTATTTGCTCAGGATTTTTGTCTTCTTAATTAAATATTTTTCAGTCCCTGTCTCAGAAATTGGAAAACACAATTGAAATGCCACAAGATACATAGTATTCTAAGCCTGTAGGTGAAAGGGTAGCTAGAGGCAGTAAAACTACACCGCAGCTCTTGCAGATAATTATCAAGGATATTCTGTGAGAACATAAACAATGGACAAAAAAACCATAGACTGTATTACTTTTACTAAATAAAAACAACTGTGTCATATTTCCTAAAAGTGATATGATCATCATATAAGCCTCACTGATAATAGCAGACGCGTAGATTTTTTAAAAATATATTTGAAACAAAGGGGTGGTCAGCCCTGATTTAATATGGGATATGTTCGATACCAGAGTGAATCACTCCTATTTGTTATGCCACCTATGTCTGCCCCAAGAACGTTGCCAAAGGAAGTAATACTGGTTACTCCCAGTAACCTGGAATTTCTCCAAAATGTTTTACAGAGCCATATTTCCAAGAGCTGAATTTTTTGGAAAGTAATTGTCATGCTACTTACTGAATGACAATAGGGTCTATCTATAATTAAACTTGAAATAAAAATAGAAGGTTTTATGAGACTTCAGTGAAACTTTGGAGTTGGGTCAAAGGCACAGAAATATATGATAACACTACCCAAAAGATTTTTCTAAATAAATTATTTGGACATGGGATTCTACTAAGTAATAAATGCTGATCATAGATTGACTCATTTAAATTCTAAATTCAGGGGCGCCTGGCTGGCTCAGTCGGTTAAGCATCCAACTCTTGATCTCGGCTCAGGTTTCTATCTCAGGATTGTGAAATCTAGTCCTGTGTAGCTTCTATCTCTGACTATCTGGCCCTCTTGTAAATCTCTACCGAATATCCTTTTAGCAAACTGCTTGTCTGTTTAGACCAATCAAAGTGGGTTCTGTTTTCCACTAGTAACTCTGATACAGGTGAAACAAGGGAGACAGGCAACCTCTCCCATATGAGGATCTATATTTCAGACCATGACAAAGGGACAGCAGAAATCCATCATGGAGGTTCCAGTGCTGCCTACTTTGAGTTCAGCTATGAGTTCAGATCATCTTTACTTCTATTTTTTTTAATGGAAAAAATTGCCTCTTGTAAAACTATGGCTTCTAGTTTTATTTAGACATTAAGCAACTAAAAGTGTAGGTGAAGGGAAAAAAAAAGACAGTGTAGTTCTGTGTGGCAGTAATATCTGAGAACTTTCCATAGCCTTAGCATTACTGACATTTTGGATCAGATAATTACTGATTGTGGGTAGCTGCCCTCTGCATGTCACTGGTCTCTAGCCATTTAATGCCAATAGAATCCTTACTTTAGTTTTTATATCTAAAAATATCTCCACACATAGCCAAATATCCCCAGGGTAGGGAGGGGGCAAAAGGTTGAGAAACATGGATATAGGAACAAAGAATGGTAAACTTTTGACAAGAACACTGTCCGTTGCTTTACCCATGCACACTGGAATTATTAATAGTGTTTCAGAGCACTACTTCCTCTTAAGCCTGATTTGGCTCAGAATCCTTCTCAACACAGCACTCCAAGCAGCCACTATTAATTAATAGGAGTTGACACATAAAACAAATCCCTATTGATATCCTTATTGCGGTTTACTTCTTCCCCAGTGCCTGACTTTCCTAACTCCCACTTCTATGCATTATACTCTTTTGCTAACACCAAAACTTGTCTGGGACCCAAACTTTTTAGACAAGTTGGGAAAAGAGTTTTTAGGATTTATTGATTCTCCAGTGGTTTCCCCATGACTTACTTGTTCTGTTTCTCTTATTTATTCAAACAACAAATTGGTCAAAGAAAACCTGCAAGACAGTGGGATAGGGAAGGACAAGTTAATTGAAGTTCTATCATGATGGATTCAATATAACTGGGGACTGTGTGCTAGGCAGTGTCTGAAAAGTTTGGCAATAGAGAATAACCCAAAAAGAATAAAAAAGTAACTAAGGAAGGCTTGCAGGAGTAGTAATGATAATCTTTTGGCAACAGAGTGCCGTCTCTTGTCATTACGATTTTATATTTTGAACATCTAATCCATTAGTCAGTTCTGTAATAACGACTAGTTAGAAGTGTGTATGTGTATTCATTTCACAAAACTGCAATATGTCCATATATACGCACATGATGTGTGTTACACATTATATACACAGAGGTTATATGTGTAAATATATACATTATATACATATGCACACACGTGCATTTATGGACCTCATTTTGTGAAACGAAAGTGTTTTTAAAGTGCATCATCTTCAAATATTTCTTCTGGTATACTTTTAGAACATCCAAATTGAGATTTTTGAAAGCTGGGGAAAAAACTTCTGCAAGTTGGTTTCCTTAAACTTTTAAAATCTCATGGCAAAATTGCCACTGGTATGAACCACAAAAGCAGAGCCATCTGGGCCAGACCTATAGACTTTGTTAGAATCTGGCTCAAATTTTGTTACCAATTAAAACATCATATATAATTCTTTGATGGCTTGAGTACCAGAAATTTTTGGCCCACTGCAACTCTATTTTATACAAGAATATTAACCTCTTGACTTAGCATGGCCATTTTTCACATTTCTTTTAAAAATTTATAGAACAAAATTAAAGTTTCTTCATTCCTTTTCCCTTACCACTTGATTTACAGAGGGCATTTTACATATTTGTGTACCTCATTCTTGCTTTATTGTCTTTCTGATCAATGACCTGATATAAACTTTTATTTTTAATATCAAATCTGTCAACGATGTGCACAAATCATCTGAAAACGGACAAGTTGTAGGTTTTCTGAGAGCAGGATATTTAGAAACCAGGTTATAATAAGCATCACAAAGCAATTATCATCTGCCACTGCCTAAAAACCTGCACCAGCTCTCCATCTGCATTGAGCAACAAGCTGAAGGGTCAAGATGTGTGACCTCCTAGAACTAGACGGTGGAGGTAGAATGTCAATGGGTGACTGTAGAGCCAGCTTCTGTATCACCTCCTGGCCAAGAAGCGCTGCTGAGGCTTAACAGAAGATGAAAAACAAGAGGAAAATTGACAGACAATAGGCTTATCTGACTTGTCACCATCCCTGGAGGATCTAGGGTGGATCAGCAACCTTCATGGATATTGGTGTGAATGTGAATGGAATCCATTCCATTATCCGTTCCATGAGAATGCGTCTAGTCTAGCTGCATGTCAAGCTTGGCACTATGTTTTATCTACCTAGGTGCTAAAAGAGAGGTAAATTGTCCCTGCCTTCACAGAAGAGACACTCTCATGAATAATGTGTTAGTGCACTGATGTGTTATTACCTAAGGCTATGAGGGAAAAGATCATTTTCCATATCATTTGATGTATGAAGATTTTCAGGAGAGGAATATGAAGGTCAGGGGTCCATTGTCAGTACCCAGAAAAGAAAATGTCAAAGGACCCTAATGCGGCAGTGATCTCCAGTGTGTGTGTACCATATGTCTTTCCACCTGAGAAGATCTTCAATTGTGTACTTGTCTGAGATAGTAGCTAAGGGAACAATGCTAAAGCCTCTGTCTTATTAGAGATGAGGATCACTAGAATAAATAAAATAAGTAAACAAGGAAACAAAATAAAACATGTAGAATCACAATAGGCTGCTGAAGATGGTGAACGGAAGGATGTGCCAATGTGATAAGGAAAGTGAATAATCAGAGAATTAGATATGGGACTCTACCGAGGAAGAATATATTTGAATCTTCAGAGAAATAAAAGGAAGAATTTCCCAACAATTAGCTATTTAGCAGAAGAGTAGACCCCCCAAAACAGTCACTTCATTCAAACAGTCTATTTAACAAAACATTGAGAAAGGAGTTGACTGTTGACCTCTAAAATCCCCAATATCAAAATTATATTATTACAGTAAAATTAAATAGACAAGGGGTAACTAGACTAGTCAAAAAATGTGGGAACATTCACTATTGTCCTAGGTATCCAAAACTTTTTCTAGGTTTTACCTTAATGTGGAATAGAAAATGAAACTTTTAAATCACTTTTAGTCAATGATATAAATCCAAGAAGATGGATGGTAAGTATCAGAGCGTTTCATGAAGTTGATTTTCTTAACAACTAATCTAAGTTAGGTTTATTCCCTTGTGTAGAAAATGGCAGTCTACTGAAAAATACACAAATTTGTGTTATAATTAATGTATGAAAAAATAGATGGACAATGATTAAGGCAATCAATGTGACTAGAATATGAGCCATCTCATTAATCATAGTCCAGCCAGATTTCAACATTAACAAAATGCATCATCTTTAATTTCATAGTTACCATCCAATCCAAATAGAACAAAACATACAATTAAGCCATTTAAAATAGTTGGATTAGGTCATTGCGTTTTTTGGTCAAACCCTTTCCTTTAAAAGACAATGGATTTCTTCATAGGAAACTCCTGTTGGCAGGCCTACTTCTGAATACTGCCCATTGATTTTTGCATCTCCCATGAAGAGAAAGTGTCCAACTGCCCTAAAATAGAGATAGCACTATTATAATATAAAATAAAATATTTTCCACTGTTCCTGATCTCAGAAGGCAAGCTTTCCACATTTCATTGTGGCATGTGTGCTGTTAGTTTTTTTAGAGATACACTTTATCAGATTAAGGAAGTTCCCTTTCATTCCTGGTTTACTGAGAATTTCTTTTACATATGGAGTTGAATTTAATCATACATGTTTTCTCATATTTTATTCCTTTTATGTGTTATTCAATATGGTTAATATCTGTTAATAAAATCATTGACTTTAAAATCTTAAATCACCCTTGTCTTGTTGATATGAACCCAATCTGGTCATGCATGATATGTTTCATTCCTGTAAGTCACTGGATAGCATTTCTAAAATATTTTGTTTAGGATTTTTTGAATCAGAGGTTGGCTCATTGTTTCCCCTACATGCATTTTTTAAAAATCAGATATTGGTATCACGATGATACTGGCTTCATGAAGAAAGCTGGGATGTGATGACTTTGCTCTATTCTCTGTAAGTTTATGTAAGATTTCTGTTATTTTTTTTCTTAACTGTTTGATAAAAATTCTGGTGAGGGGAGACTGGGTGGCTAAGTCAGTTAAGTGTCTGAATTGATTTCAGCTCAGGTTGTGATCTCTCTGATGTGAGATCAAGCCCTGCATCAGGCTCCACACTGGGCATGGAGCCTGCTTAAGATTCTCTCCCTCCCTCCCTGTCTACCCTTCCCCCTGCCCTCACCCTCTCTATAATAATAATAATAATAGTAGTAGTAGTAATAATAATAATTCACTGGTAAAATGTCACTGTTTGGGGAAACTTGGTGAATGATACACAGGACTATAATGTTTTTGCCACTTCCTGCATGCCTAGAGTTATTTCAAAATAAATTTTTTTAATTCACTGGTGATATTTCCAGTTTCCAGTTCACATGTAAGGAGTTTGGGAGTTTCCACTCCATCCTAACAACAAATAAAAAGGTGAAGGGACTGAAAAATTAGTAACTCTTCTTGGAATTTAATGGAGGGGAGGACACAGGGCAAACCTCTGCTCCCAAAAGTGGAAAGACAGACAAATACAATGAATCACACCTTACCAGAGAGAGCACAGACTCACAAGCAGAAACTACCTCAGGATCCAGTGTAGGAATAGAGAACCCTGAACTGTAAGTGATTGACAAATTCCTGGAGCCTCAGAGTAGACAAGCATAAGAGTTAAGCATTCCAAAGAGACCCAGTTATTGGGAGGCAGACCCACAATATTGTGAAATTTACTTCCAGGAGACTGACCAGGTTCCCACGTTAAATATTAGTGAAAAATCCACTCCTGCTTTCAGTAGGGGGAGGGAAAAAAGGAACCATCTTACAATAGAGTAGAGTATACTTTTCTTCCTAACAAAGACTGGACTCAGAGGAAACTGGCTAACCAAAGCCTAACTTACTAGGGCACTATCAGAGCCTAACTAACCTAGGTAAAGGGAAATACCCAACTCCAACCTAGTCTAGCCCACCCATCCCATCTGAGGGGCGGGGGAAAAATGTGAAAGACTTGTAAACTCCATAGTGCAAAAATATAGGCTCACTAAAAGACTGAGACCTAATCATAGAACTATAGAATGCTTTCTTTCCCCCCCATACTTCACCATATTACTAAAGGCCTATTTACAGGAGTTCCTTTTACCCTGTACAACATGTCTGGCTATCAAGAAAAAGTTACAAGACATTTCAAAAAGCAAGCAAACAAACAAAAAACCCAACAAAACAAACAAACAAATGAACAAAAAAACACATTTGGAAGAGATAGAGCAAGCATAAGAACCAAACATGGCAAAGATGTTGGAATTATCAGATCAGGAATTTAAAATAACTATGATTAACATGCTAGGGTTCTAATGGATTAAGTAGACAACATGCAAAAACAGATGAGCAAGGTAAGCCCAATGTAAGAGAGATGGAAACACTAAGGAAAAAAAAAAAAAAAACGAGAAGAAATACTACGGATAAAACACACTGTAACAGAAATGAAGAATGGCCTTGATGGGCTCATTAGTAACAACAACAATAACAAAAACCAGAATAGAATATCCAAGGACTGTGAAACATCTACAAAAGGTATAACATATGCAAAATGGCAATACCAGAAGAGAAAGAAAGAAAATAATAGAAGATGCATTTGAAACATGGACTGAAAATTTCCCCAAACTAATGTCAGACACCAAACCACAGATTCAGGAGGTTCAGAGGACAACCAGTAAGATAAATGACAAAAACAAAAACAAAAATCAAAACTACACATTAGCATATAATTTTCAAACAGAAAATCACAGATAAACTCGTGAAAGAACTGAGAGGGAAAAAACACCTTACCTACAGAGGAACAGAGGAACAAAGAAAAGAAACACATCCTCAGAAACCATTCAAGCCAGGAAAGACTGGAGTAAAATACTTAAAGTACTGAGAGAGAGAAAAAAATCCCAACAGCCTAGAATTCTGTATTCTGTGAAATCATCCTTCAAAAGTGAAGAAAGAATAAAGACATTCTCAGACCAAATAATTGAGGAAATTTGTTGCCAGTATACTAACCTTGCAAGAAATGTGAAAAGAAGTTCTTTAGAGAGTAAAATAATATAGGATAGAAATTCAGATCTATATAAAACAAGGAAAAACATCAAAGAAGAATTAAGATAAAATAAAAACTTTTATCTTTCTTATTTTAATTGATGTAACAGCTAACATTTGGTTCAAAATAATAATGCCCCCAAAATATTAAATTATGTTGGCATATGTATATATCATATATAGAAAAATATATGGTTATGATAATGTATCCTTATATATAAGTGAAATGAATGGCAGCAATAATACAAGACATGGAATGGAGGAATAAGGATTACTTTGTTATCATAAAGGACTCACAGTACCCATGTAGTAGTATAGTGTTACTTGAAAGTGTACTTGGATTAGTTATAAATGTATACTGCAAATTCAAGAGCAACCACTTATAAAGGGGAAAAAAGAAAGAAAGAAAGGAATATAACAATATCCTAAAAAAAGAGAGAAAATGGAAATACACAAAATGTTCAATTAAACCACAAAAATCAGGGGCATCTGGCTTTTTCAGTCAGTGGAGCATCTGACTCTTGGTCTTGGCGTTGTGAGTTCAAACCCCACACTGGGTGTAGAGATTACTTAAAAATAAAATATTTTTGGGGGGGCTCCTGGGTGGCACAGTCGTTAAGCATCTGCCTTCGGCTCAGGGCGTGATCCCAGCATTCTGGGATCGAGCCCCACATCAGGCTCCTCCGCTGTGAGCCTGCTTCTTCCTCTCCCCCTGCTTGTGTTCCCTCTCTCGCTGGCTGTCTCTATCTCTGTCAAATAAATAAAAAATCTTAAAAAAAAAAAAAGAAATAATTATTAGAGCAGAAATCAATGAAACAAAAATAAGAAATTATTAAAGAAAATCAGTGAAACTTGTTCTTTGAAAAATCAATAAAATTGATAAGGCTCTAACCAGCTAAGAGAAAAAGAGTGAAGACACAAATTACTAATATCAGAAATGAAAGAAGAGACATCATTATAGAGTTCATGGACATTAAAATAATCACAAAGGAAAAAAATCATAAAGGAATATTATGAACAATTCTATGCCCACAAATTTGATAACCTAGATAAAATGGGCCAACTTCTTGAAAGATACAATATGCCAAAATTCACACAAGAAATAGATAATCAGAACAGTCCTATATCTACTAAAGAAATGAATAAATAATTTAAAACCTTCTAAAATAGAAAGCAGCAGGCCCAGATAGGTTCAGTGGTGAATTCTACCAAACATTTAAGGAAGAAATTATACCAACTGTTTATGATCTTTCAGAGGATAGAGGCAAAAGGAATACTTCCTAAATCATTCTATGAAGCTGGCATTACCCTAATAACAAGCAAGCAAAGTATTACAAGAAATCTACAAACCAATACCTGTCATGAACAAAGATGCAAAATTTCTAAACAAAATATTACCAAATTGAGTCCAAAAATGTATAAAAAAAGAATTATAGGGGTGCCTGGGTGGCTCAGTAGGTTAAGCATCTGCCTTCAGGTTAGGTCATGATCTCAGAGTCCCAGGACTGAGTCCCACGTCCAGCTCCCTGCTCAGCAGGGTGCCTGCTCCTTCTTCCCACTCGTGCTCTCTCTTGCTCTCTCCCTCGCTTTCTCTCTCCCTCAAATAAATAAATAAAATCTTAAAAAAAAAAAAAAAGAATTATACATCATAGCCAAGTGGGGTTTAACCTGGATATACTACGCTGGTTCAACATTTGAAAATTAATGATTATAATCCATCACATCGACAGATTAAAAAAGAAAAATCACCATCATAACAATAATGTTGAAAAAGCATTTGACAACATGTGATATTCATTCATAATAAAAACACTCAGTAAAGTAGAAATAGAGTGGAATTCCCTAAACTTAATAAAGAATATCTACAAAATCCTACAGCTAAATAATACTTAATGGTAAGAAACTTGAAGCATTCCTACTAAGATTAGGCACAAGGAAAGATATCCCTTTTGCTGACTCCTTTGAAACAGCATACTGGCAATTCTAGCTAATGCAATAAAACAAGAACAGGAAATAAGAGGTATACAGATTGGAAAAGAATAAATGAAACTGTCATTGTTCACAAAGACATGATATCTATGTAGAAAATTTGAAAAATTTGACAAAAAACTCCTGGGGTTAATAAATCATTATAACAAGGTTACAGGATATGCGGTTAATATACAAATTCAAATTCAATATACCAGCAATGAAGAAGTGGAATTTGCAACAAAAAACAATATCATTTATACTACTATCCCCCAATGAAACATTTACGTATAAATCTAGCAAAATATGTACAAGATATATATGAGAAAAAAAAATAACATGTTGATGAATAAATCAAAGCGCTAAATGAGAAATTTTCCACCTTTATGGACAAAAAGATTGAGTATTGCGAAGATGTCAATTCTCAACTTGATCTAAGATACAATGCAGTCTCAATCAAAATCCCAACATGTTAATTACATTTATGTATTTCTAAAGTTTTTATGGAAAGGCAGAAGATCCAGCATAGCCAACACAATAGTGATGAAAAAGTAGAAAGATGGAGGACTGACACTACAAGATTTCAAGACTTACTATAAAGCTACAGTAATAAAGACAGGATGATGTTGATGAAAGAATAAACAGGTATATCATGGAACCAAATAGAGTCCAGAAATAGATCTACCCAAATATAGTCAACTGATCAGATAGATGGATAGATGATAGATAAAAGATAGATAGACAGATAGATAGATAGATAGATAGATAGATACAGAGAGAGGGAGCAGCAAAGTCAATGAAGCAAACAGTGTTTTCAACAAATGGTGCTAGAGCAACTGGACATCCACATGCATCCACATGCAAAAACAAATCAAAACACAGACCTTACATCTGCGACACAAATTAACTCAAAATGCATCACAGACATGCAAAACAATAAACGTCTTAGAGATAGCACAGAGGAAACATGGGTATGGCTATGCATTTTTACAAAATTAAAGACAAGATTCATGATAGAGAGAATTGATAAGCTGGACTTCATTAAAATTCAAAATTTCTGTTTTGTAAAGACACTGCCAAGAGAATGACAAGACAAGACACAGACTGGGAGAAAATATCTGCATAAGACCTATCTGATAAAGGACTGTTATCTAAAATGTAAAAAGAACTCTTAAACTCAACAATAAGAAAATAAACAACCTTATTTTTTAAATGGGCAAAAGACCTACTAGACAGGCCCAAATCCAAAACACAGCACCAAATGCTGGCGAGGACGTGGAACAACAGGAATTCTTTTTCATTGCTGGTCAAAATGGAAAATGGCACAGTCACTTTGGAAGATAGTTTGGCAGTTTCTTAGAAAACTAAACAAATTCTTATGATACTATCCAGAATTGAGCTCCTTGGTTTTTATCCAAAGGAGTTGAAAACTTATGTCCACACAAAAGTGTGTTAATGGATATTAATAGTAACTTTATTCATAATTGCCAAAACTTGAAGGCAATCAAGATGCCCTTCAGTTAGTGAATGAATTAAGTGTAGTACCTCCAGACAATGAAATATTATTCAGTGCTAAAAAGAAATGAGCTATCAAGCCATCAAATTTTAAAACTGGACTTATCCTGTATTCTAATAGGCTACATATTCTTAAACATTACAAAATTATAAAATACTAAACTAGTACAGATTTCTTAATGAAATGGTATTGATTTTGTGGTTTTGAACTTTCTAAATATTTCATACTTTAAAACATTTTATATTTTATACTTACTTATATTCTGAATCATATTGAAATTAATATACCTGAAATGAAAAGTATCTCCCATCCAGTTAACTATAGCTATTTTCCACTAAAGATTTAGGCCAAGCATAGTATTTGGAACTATATAAAATACTATATCATACTATACAGTTTTGGTGGTTGCGTCTCTAGTGTTCTTGAGGATAGTAAGGATGACAGTTTTGGTCAAGGGTTTGACTGGATTCTTATTGTAGGCATGACTGGATGTTCTAAACTCTATCTATTGTTGCTATGTCAACTAACCTAGAATAACAAGAGTTAGTTCAAGACATCACTGGATTCATAATATATGAAGAAGTCTGCAACTCCAAATTTGGTTATCTCTGATTTTGATTTTGCCATTTCATAGGTAAGAGTTATAAATGACTTCTCTCTGTGCTTTAAATTTGGTGGAATCCAACAAACATACCATTTTATCTCAGGACTCTATAACCATTATAAATTTTAAATTATATCTTATTGAACTCAATACCTTTTATTGTTTTATCTCATAATGCAGTGACAACTTACATGGTCATTATAATAAGAGTCTATCATTAGTAGCTTGAAGATAATTGGAGTTGCACCTTATAAAGAACTGGGTCTTCTAGATGGACATATCATTTCCACTACAGTTCTGACCACCTGAGTTTATTTGAGTGTAGATACTCTTTTGTATGATGATATTCGTACCTCTCTCTCTAAGTAACTTTTGAAATCCCCCATTGAAATACCAAGATAGGAGCCAAATTCTTAATTTGCCTGCCTCACTCAACAATTGCATACCTGGAAAAAAAACTCAAATATAGGAACCTAAATGCCACTATTACTATGAAAGTTTCCAGGAGTCTCCGATTAGAGCTCACATTTAAAACCCTGAGATATCCAAACAACGGTGCATGATCTCCACACTTTAGAGACAGAGGCTTATCCGTGTTTCCTTTATTGCACAATAATCTATTTTTATGATGACTTTAAAAGGAATACATGTTTGTGTAAACGGCACAATTTTTATTGTGATAAAATAATACATAATATGAAATCTATCCTCTAAGCAATATTTTAAGTTTACAGTATTGTTGTACATTGTTGTACAATGGATCTCTAGAAGTTTTTTTTTTATGTTTTTTTATTATAGTATGTTAGTCACCATACAGTATATCCCTGGTTTTTGATGTAAAGTTTGATGATTCACTAGTTGCGTATAACACCCAGTGCACCATGCAATACGTGCCCTCCTTACTACCCATCACCAGCCTATCCCATTCCCCCACCCCCCTCCCCTCTGAGGCCCTCAGTTTGTTTCTTAGAGTCCATAGTCTCTCATGCTTTTTTATCTTTCATGACTGGACCTCTTTACCCATTGAACAGCAACTTCTCTTTTCCCCCTGCTTCTAGCCCCTGATAACCACCATTCTACTTTCTCCTTCTTTGAGCTTGACTACTTTACATACCTCACATAGGTAGAATTATGCAGTATTTGTCTTTCTATGACTGATTTCATTTCATTTAGCACAATATCACCAAGTTTCATCCATGTTGTAGCGTATGATAGAATCTCCTTTTTAAGGCTGAATACTATTCCATTGTTTGCATATACCACATTTTTTAAATCTATACATCTACCATGGGCATTTAGGTTGTTTGAACCTCTTCAGCATTATTTTTAAATATGCTTATAAGAATATACAATGAAACATACAAGGAACAGTGAAAACAATGGTATTGCTGGTAATAACAACTAATGCTTGAAGCATCAAACTCAGGTGAGAAAGATAATCATGTTCTCAGTGATTTCTGATCTGTTAAATTCTAGAAAAGCCAATGTTGTCCTGCCTCACAAGAATGAAAACAGCAATTTTGTTGAAGAGCAGGTTCCTTGTTTCTCCTAGGGAAAATAATGTATTATTTCAAGTTTAATGCAGATTTGAGGGAAAGTGGTGGTTCATCTAGTCTCAGTCTCTCTTACAGGAGTAGGCAGGCTTTTTGTCTCCCAAGCAAATGGACTCTGAGCCTAAATTCAGTGTTTTTGTGGGTAGGACTTGTGGTTCATCTCTAAGGCCATTCCTGAGAAGGGAGGTGATGAGTGTTTGAGGAGCTGAAAACATAGGTCACCCTGGACCCAAATTAAATACAAACCTCAAAACAATGAGCCTCTGTCTGAATGCAGGTCTCCTGGCCCCCAGAGTGGTACCTTAGCCAGACTGTTTGCTGTGGCTATCCTAGGCTGCTGAGTCTGGAGCCAGGAAGTAATATGCATGCTCTTAGCTTTCAGCATTAGATGCTCAGGCCAGGTGCCCAAGGCAAAGATAGAGAAAATCTGCTCTTTCTTTTTTCAGTCTACCCACCCACCCATCTCTCCCTCCCTTTCCCTCTCTTTCTCTTTCTGTCTCAACAGAAGTATATATAAAGAAACTGGTATACTTGAAACTGGATCATGACTGGGAGCCAGGAGATAGCCCTTGACCTTTCTAATCAGTATACAGGTAATTTGGACTCTCCTGTTCCCTATTCTCACGGAATTCTACAAGATTTCTACCATCAAGATTTTGATTCCTTTCTCTAGTTGAAATTATCCAAAATGTGAAATGGGCAAAAGGATAATTGCATGTTCGTGTTTATTGTTTAATGGTCCAACCAAGGATTATTTCATTCTCTAGTCCAGAGGTCAGCAAACTTTTCCTTTAAAGGGCCAGGCAGAGCATATTTTAGGCTTTGGGAGCTACCTATGACTCTCCATCACAACTATTCAGTTCTACCGTTGTAGCATAAAACAGCCAAAGACAACACTTAAATGAACAGGCATGGCTTTGTTCCAAAGAAAGTTTTTTTATTGAAATATTTATTTACAAAAACAGGTGGCCAGTGGATTTTTGCCCACTGTAATTTGCCAAACTTTGCTCTAATAAAGGAAAAGGACCACTGTCTGACTTGCTATTTGGACTCAGTAAGGGCCCAGGTCACAAGTTAACTTGTAGATATTGATAGCTACATATTGATCCTTTAGAGTTATAAATTATTATTATTTTGTAGAATAGACAACCTCAAAAATTAGGATACTACTGTCCTGTAGGACTTTAAACAGTTTTGATTTTTATCTTCAAAAGTAAAATCTTCATTTTAGTACGCCTTTCCTAATGAATTGACTCTATATACCCTAGAGCCTCAACGGCTCTTTGATCCAGCTTTGTCATCCTTCTCATGCCCCAATTAATGAATTATATAAGTCAATTCACATTAATTCTATATTTATTTGAGAATTAGGTTTTTAACTTTCTGAAAATTAAAACATTGACAATCTAGCTTTGAGGCAAACATGCCAGCATTCTTATACTCAACACCAAGGACAAGCAGCATAAGTGCTTAGGAAAAACAAGACAAGTGGTATGAGGCCCTTCTCTTCATTCCAGATGAGTTCACAAGTCTCCTGGTGAGACTGCATCAACCTTACCTAGATTCCTGATGCCACCTCCAACATCCAACACTCCCTACGTCTTCAGAGTCAATGGACAGAAAAAACATCCTCTTTACATGTGTAAAATGAGTCAACTCACCAATATAAAGCTCTTAGGTATTTCCCAGCTCTGCTCTTCTATAGTAACTACCTGCCTGTAGCACAGATGATTGCTCAGAATCCTCCCCTCTCATCACCCCATCCACACACAAGAGTGTTTTAGAAAATGATGAAACATGGATTTGATCAAGGAGAAAAACATAGGCAAATTGTCTGAAATCTTTTAAGTTTGAAACATAAAATATGTTATTTTGGTGACTGGTTTAAAAACCAGAACTTTTCTATAAAAAAATAGCTTTCAATGAACTCTGACTTGTACATACAATCAGGGTTGGATCAGATTAACTTTAGGGCACATTTCAAAGCTGCAATAGCACACTTCTAATCATTTTTCACTTCTGTCACCTTAACAGCTCACTTCCTCTGATTCCTGTCATGTCTTCAAGCATCACTTCCACACAGAGATATCTTCCCATCCGCTATGTCCATAACACCGTGTTCTTCCATGTGCTGGTCCCCCATTTGCAAAGGCCTTCCATGTGCTGGTCCCCCATTTGCAAAGGCCTTCTACATCCTTCTCCAAACTTGTTTCTCTTCCTTAAGTGCCTACGCCATGACCCTGCCATCAACCTGCCTCCTTTCCTCAAAATCTTAGAATCTTTGCCATTTCCCTCACTCTTAGCACCACCCCTACATTCATTCAGTATCTGAAACCTATCAGTGCTCCTCCACTCTTGCTGACAGCTTCCTAGCACATGCCTTCCCTGGCTTCACCTTTTACCTACTCAATCTCATGGTTGGCTCAAAGCCCTTACTCACTCCATTGATACTGTACACAGCCACAGACTAATTTTCTCAAATACAGATTCCCTTGTGCCTCCAAACCCAAGACCCAACCTAGGCTACATACCAGCCTTTCCATCATAGATTCATTTGAATTACCTCTAAGCCGTCGTTCACTTATTTTATCTCCCCCTGAAATACATTTTGCCACAGCCTTCCCTTGGATTATGGTGTTTCCACATGTACCAAGCCTGCCTCAAGGTCTTCCTAATTCCCCCAAAGGAAACAATTTTCCCTCCTTTGATATCTACCATCTTTCACTGGATTCGCTTTCTTATTAATATTCCTAAACTTCGAATCATCGAACTTTACATCAAAAACCAGGGATGTACTGTATGGTGACTAACATAATAAAAAAATATTATTATAAAAAAAAATTCCTAAACTTCTTAAGTGCTAGTAAGCAGTAAAGTGTGTGATGATAGAGCCTAATAGTTTTCAGTTTGCACCCCTGCATTGACATTTGTCACTTCTGCGACCTTTGCCAACTAACTAAATGGCTCCATGCCCTTATTTTTACATATCTGTAAAAATTTAGGACAGCAGTATTTACTTCTCCAGGCTTTTGTAGGAATAAATAAATGAAATTGTCCCATAGTAAGTAGAATTTACATGGCCCCTAAACCTTATATCTTGTAAATCTGACTTTGCCTTCTAATTAAAATTATTTAATGAGAGACTAAATAAGTTTTGTTTTGTTTTGTTTTTGTTTGTGTTTTTATTTTTTTGGCTGCCCACCATCCCTTCCACCTTCTTTTGGTAACAGCGTTCTGGGGGAATATTTCTCCTCATTAGGTCCAGTCCTGGAGAAACTATAAATCAAGGTGCCTGGCCTTTCCTGCCAAGCTTGTGGGCACATTATTTAAGCAGAACAAATTGGAGTTTCTGTTTCGGGACTTGGTACCTTGAACTGAGTAATGAAAGGCTGAAAAAAGAATAATTGGAGTGCTTTCATTTCAAACTTAGATCCCTAACAAAACTGTTGTATGGTTGCTCTTCCTGAGATCACTGGAATGACTGGTTTCAGCCCTTCTAATTCTGATTTTTCTTCCATTTCTTCTTTTGTCTTTCCCTTCAGTCCTGTATCCCACTTCAAGTCCCTCTAAAAAGAATCCATTTCTGCTTGTTAGCAAAAAAATGAATTCTGTTGCTTGCAACTGAAGAAACCTAATACAGGATTATGTTATCTATCTTTTAACCTTCAACAACCAAAACCCAATGTCTAGCACTTATAGTCTTAAGTAAAGTTTTGTGATTTAAAAGAATTCTTCAACTTGTGTTGTCCTTATCTATATACATTTTAGTTTATGTTCACTCTCTTAACTCCATTATGAATCAGAATTCTTGCATGTTTCATTCAGCTTCTGTTCTAAAAATCTAAATATTTATGCTCATCTTGTTTCAAAAATAATTTAAGATAACTTTATTTACATTAGCATAAAGTTTAAGACAATGGAGAAAAACTTAAAGTGAAAGAGCTTTTCTCATAAAGAAAGTTAAAAAATGAATAGATTAAAATGTCCATTATCTCAGCCATCAAATTAATTACCTACAAAAACTTTATTTCTGGTCCAGTATTTTCTACCTTGGCTATCCCAAAGTCTTAACTGGAAGATTTAAGAAAAAATACAGGTGATTAGCTCAAAGACTAATTTGACCTGAAGCTCTGGATGTGGGACCTGAGATGCAGTATTTTTTCACATGCCCCCAGTTTATTCTGATGCACAAGAAGGATAGAAGGCTTGAAAAACTAGAGCCAATCAATTATGCAAGATACTTAAAATGGAATGTAGATCTTCAAATGATACTTGTTAACTGTAGAAAACTGTGTAGATTTGAGAACAAAAATGTGAGCATGAAAGATTCAGTAAAATAAACTCTCTTGAAAAATACTAATACTCTACAATTATTTTTCCATCAAAATAAAATAGTGCCAAGTACACCACCTTTTCCAAGTAACAAATCTTTAAAACCAAAATGAAATTTTAAAACCACTCCTTCAAATAGCATCCGTCTTGTAGGCAGATGGCCTGTTTTAGTTCATTTCCCGTTTCTCCTTGGTGGAGTTCATGGGATATTTCGAGAATCAATGGGTAATTAGGAATTGGGTGCCAATTTAGATATTTGATTTGGAAATTGAGTCTTTAAAAACCATCAATTCCAAATACAGGGCAAGCCCTCCTTGTTATGCTACCCCAGAAACTGGCAATAAGAAAATTCTAATAACATTTATAAGTGCAGGAGCCGGGTTCTCTGGGCTACAGGTGGAGCATACACAGCTGGCAGGAAAAGTAAGACACCTGCTATGTCCTTGAGTACCCTTGAATGGGTGGAGAAAGGAGAACAATAGGGTCTGCTGTGGTATAAATCTGGGGAGTGGTAATAAATAAGTGGGATTAAAGAGCTCTGTTGGAAAAACTTTCTGAAAGGGCATGTACAAGTGGGGTCCATGGTAGTAAGAAATCAAGGTCAGTAGCCCCAGGCAGCTTTTGTTAAATGTAAAAGACTGCTGGAAAAGTTACACACCTGCCATAATCAGTCAGGAGACATGACTTCATCAGACACATAATTATCCACTCATTCTAGTCAGTTCAGCAGATGTCTATGGAAGTCTACTGTCTACGTGACATTGTGTTAGGCTGAGAGGCATCAATTTCAAACCCAAATGTGAAAAAGAATCACTTGAAAACATTGAAAGACAGATGTCTGAGACTCAACCCCAAATATTCTGATTTACAAGGATTGTGGAGGGGTCAAGAATCTGCATTTTCACAGACACTCCAGAGATGGTCACCCCAAATATTCTGATTTACAAGGATTATGGAGGGGTCAGGAATCTGCATTTTCACAGACACTCCAGGGATGGTCTAAGCATAACACTGAGATTACCTACAAAGATTTATACTATGCCTCCATTGAGAGTAACCCAATTTGAGGGGAGAGGTGTATTTAAGAAAGACCTGAGTGGAGCAGGACCCTGGCAAGAGTATCTGGCTGTAGTAAAGTCTCAAAGAACAGGGAGTCATGGGAAATTCCTGAGTGCAAAATACTCCAGAAGGTATTAGAAGATCAAAAGGAAGAGAAGATGAGCAGTTGCTGAGGACCAAAAAAAAAAGAAAGAAAGAAAGAAAGAAAGAAAGAAAGAAAGAAAGAAAGAAAAAGAAAGAAAGAAAAGAAAAGAAAAAGAAAAAGAAAAAGAAAAAAAAAGAAAAGAAATCTTGGATTTCAAAACTTTGCCTAAAACCCATCTGGGGGAAGAACAGCAGTTTGGGAAGTATAAGACCATAAGAAAATTCTAGATCAGCAGTCACCAAGTATAACCACCTGCCAGGCACTGCAATAGCAGTTTGGATACAGTGCCTTCACTAGGAGGCTGCTACCTCCTGTTGTTTAGGAGAATGGACTCCAGAGCAGTGGTCGTCAACCCTGGCTACACCTGAGATCACCTAGGAGCTTTGAAAAATGCTGATACCAAGGCCCCAAATCACGGCCCCAAACAAAGTTTCAGATATAACTGGTTAAGGGTGTAGCCTGACCCATTGTGTTTCTTCAATGTTCTCTAGCGAGGGTTGAGTCCGCTAGAACAGTGCTTCATAAAATGTGGGGTGTATCAAAACCACCTGGAGAGCTACGGGGAACACAGAGGCACAGGATCCTTCATGTAGGTCAGGGCCTGGACTCTTCTGTTTATCAGGTGCCCTAGGTGGATTCTGCTACCCACCAAGTTTGAGAACCACAGATCTAGAGTGAGACTGTAGGTTTGAATCAGGGTTTCACCACCACTCAATGGAGTGCTTTAAGCAAGTTAAGCATTCCATCTGTGCTTCATTTTCCACATCTGTAGAGCAAGGAGGGTAAGGCACATCTAATAAGGAATGAATGTGGATAGCTGCAGAGACTCTCTTCCTCTCCCCTTTTGTCTAGCTCACCAGAGAGATGGCTTAGAGGCTCTGAGTTATCTCAATAGAACAGGCTGATACTAGAACCAGCTCCATCCTACCCATTTCTTTTTTTTTAAAGGTTTATTTATTTCTTTATTTGAGAGAGAGAGAGAGAGCGTGGGGAGGAGGGACAGAGGGAGAGAGAAACTTAAGCAGACTCTGCACAGAATGCAGATGCAGGGCTTGGTCTTAGGACCCTGAGATCATGTCCTGAGCCCAAACCAAGAGTCGGGCATTTAACCAACTGTGCCACCCAAGTACCCCCATCCTCTCCACTTCTAACAAGTCCACTTCTCTGATGAGGGACTTTATATTGGCTTAGAATCTCACAGACATTCCCTGCATGTTCTCCTCCAACCCCATTCTTGCCACAATTATGTAGAATTATGATTTTGAAACTTCAGTGCTCACTGAACCCCTTGGAGGACTTGATAAAACACAAATTTCTGAGCCTTACCTCTAGAGCTTCCAAGTCTGTAGGTCTGTGTCTGCTAATTTGCATTTATAACAAATTTTCAAGTGATACTGATGCTAGTCTGAAATATACTTTGAGAACCACCAATATAGAACACTTACGGGCACAGGGTTCCTCTCTATAGAACCATTGGGCCCTGGGTGTAGAGAGTCTGAGGATGTACGCTTCACTATTTTTCTGACTGTTACATTTCCCCAGTAATCTCTCTTTTATATCTGTATTGCCTCATGCTAATGGAGTGTGCCCATGGCTATAATAGGGATAACATGGGCAATCACATGTAAAATTGTTTAGAAACACACCTAACAAAGAGTTTGTGCTCTTAAATAGAAGGCAACAGTATTTTTCATTTGTCAGGCCCCTCCTGAGCATCTACTATATACCAGACATTTGGTGAAATGCTAGAATTACTATGATGAATAAGACACATTCCTTAAACTCTCAGAATTTATAGTTAAGAAAAAAATAAAAGCATGCCCACAAATAATTATAATGTTATAATAAACACACCAATATAAGTGGTCTCTAACATGTGCAGGAACCCATTAAGTTAGTTCTCATTAGAAACAGGCAAATGACATGGTTAGTTTCTCTGCTACCTCTCAACTCCCACAGGAGGCATAAAAAGCCAGTCCCTGACACCCCACATTTCCTACTCCCTCTGGCCCCCACCCCTGACTTCCAGATTTCACTGTACATGTGTGGTATTGGGCTGGATTAGACTCATCTAAGATAAACACAGCGCAGGAAATAGCATTTAAGAAATATCTATTAGATGTGGTTTCATCCTAAATTATTTTTGCCCACACTTAGATGCTTGACGTTTTTATCATTCTTTATTTATCTGATGTTTACATAGACTCTTTCTTCAAAGAGTCACCACCACTTTTTCAAGTGTTACCTTCATCTGCATTATATTCCTGAGAAATTAAGAAGAGTCATTGACTACCTTTATTTTGTGGAAGAGACATGACATGGAAAGACATTAACAGTTCATCCCAGAGCAGGGACTAGAAGCCATAACTTCTGACTGAGGGGCCCAGGGTTCCACATTCTGTTGTATCATAAGAAGTAAAATATATGCCACCCAGGGGCACATGCCTCAATTGCCTCAAATGACAAAAATTTGGGACAAAAATAATAATAAATGAAACCAGAGGAGAGGTATTATTTTTCAGAAACTGTGTCTCATCATCTGAGAGAAGAAACTTGTCTTCTTCAGGGGATCGTCACAAACAGGCTATTTTAAATGAAGATATAAATTTCCATCTTCACCCACAGGATATAGCAGCTCCTATACCTGATTCCTGTTCCTGCCAAGAAGTGTTTATCCTTACTCAATCGTCTCCAATAATGTTTAACAAATGGTCTGGGCTGGACCACCCAGCTGCTGGTAAGAAGAAAGAAACAAGCATTCCCAGGATCCATGTTTTTCTATGCTGACAATGTCTGGAAAGAATGAGAACTGTGTGTTAAAATATCAGGACTTTCCTCATTTAAAATAAATTGCATCCAGAGTCTCACAGCACTAATGTTAGCAGGTCTGGTGAAGTTGGTCAGAAAAATGGTTAGGTTTTCCCTCTCAGATATTTTCACCTAGCAGTGAAACTATCCAGTGGATACACTTCCCAATCAGAATTAAAAATAAGGCCTGGGTCAACCACCCTCTTGCTGGAACTCATGTGAGAGAAAGCCAAGCCTCCTTCTTCAACAATTCAGCAGCTTAGCTATGCCACCTAGAATATCTTCTTCCAAATTTGCTCATTTCCAGGAAATCCTACAAATATTTACAATCTGAGGTCACTTTGGAATAACATTTTCTAGATGCTGATGGAAAACATGTCCGGCTTGCTTTGAACCATATCACCTTCTATACAGAGTCAGAACATCTCTACTGTGAGAGACTCTTTTAAAACCCAAAAGTTAGATTCATTGGAAAGCCTGGACAGGGAATGTAATGAAAGCCCAATTCTTGGGGAATCTGGGAGGACTTCTACATGAATTCAGTTGTATTTAGCTAAGTTTATGGTAGTATTTTTCATCCCACATTTGAAGGGATCCTAGTATAAGAGCATAATTTCTAGATTTCTATACCATCTCCACTAAATGACTCAAGAAGGATTTATACCTTTGAACTTTGGCACACTCTCAGGCAGCCAAGACCTGCTTACGTAAATAATCTCATCACCACCATTTTCATGTTTATAGAACCTATAAGCATTCATCAAATGCCTATAAGGATCTCTGACTAAAGAGAAACCCTTACTTAGATAACTCATGGCTGAATCCCAATAGGAAGAACTGACCAAGGAAGACAGCTGTCTTGTCTCCTTAGATATTCACATTAACATTAACAAATACTCAATCTAGAAGAGAGAAATCATTGAGGCATTTGCCACTGGGTCATTTTGAACAAGATCCAGACTAGTTCTCCAATATTCACAGAAGAATGCAGATACCTTGCAAAGAGCAAAGCAATGGCATTCTGTTTCTCTGATCAGCCCACATCACTTAGAACCTTATCAGAGCCTTATTAGAGTTACTCATGACCACGGTGGGGGGGGGGAGGGGTTAAGGAAGAGAAAGGTGAACTAGTTTGACCTTCAGAGTCTTAGGAAATTGTATAGCTGTTATGATAGAGATGTCAGGATGCTCTGGCTTACAAAATCTTAGTAGGATGTATTGCTTGTGGCTTTCCAGGAATGATAGGGATGCCTCATGATTATCTAGGCAGTTCTCAAAAAAGTTCATATAAGTTACAGAAACATGTCTTCCATCACACCTGTTCACGACCCCTTCCTGATTTCAGCCCCTCCTCTTCACCTGAATAACAGAGATGTTATCAGAGTAAGAATTAGTTAAGCAATTTTAGCAAATTTCCTCCTTCATTCTGATGGCTTATAGTTGGAGGTTTCACCAATACATAAACTTAACATTCTGCGACTCTAATCAATACATTAGCAGAGAATGACCCTTCCCCCACATCTTGATTTTCAAGGTGTCTATGGCTCTCCATCCCCACCATACCCCACAAAAAAATATCTCCTATAGCCAGGGAAAAGTAAAACATTCTAACACAAAGGAAATAAGAGATATTATTGGTTGAGTCTTGGTTTAAATGAGGAATTTGAGGATAACAGGGGCCTGCAGCATTGTTTCACTTTAAAGAACTAGATGTAAAAGAACAAACCAGAGTGGCACTCCCTCCAGATTCCCCATAACCTAGGAAGGATGCAGAATTGATTTCCCTTTTTGACTGAAGTACTCTGTTTAACCAAGAAGCTTACTTTACAATATCCTCTTCATGTATACCACTGAATGAGCTGCTATTGTATCTGTATTTATATTTTCTTAACTGAAGGATTCTCTACTAAACTGGAACAAAAGAGCCATTTCTAACACTTGATAGTCATTTGCTTTCTGAAGGTACTTAATTTTCTTTTTTTTAATCTTCTTTGATTTTTTTTAATGTTTTTTTATTATGTTAGTCACCATACAGTACATCCCCGGTTTCCGATGTAAAGTTCGATGATTCATTAGTTGCGTATAACACCCAGTGCACCATGCAATATGTGCCCTCCTTACTACCCATCCCCAGTCTATCCCAATTGCCCACCCCCCTCCTCTCTGAAGCCCTCAGTTTGTTTCTCAGAGTCCATAGTCTCTCATGCTTCATTCCCCCTTCTGATTACTCCCCTTTCTTTATCCCTTTCTTCCCCTACCGATCTTCCTAGTTCTTATGTTCCATAGATGAGAGAAATCATATGATAATTGTCTTTCTCTGCTTGACTTATTTCACTTAACATTATCTCCTCCAGTGCCGTCCATGTTGCAGCAAATGTTGAGAAATCGTTCTTTCTGATAGCTGAGTAATATTCCATTGTATATATGAACCACATCTTCTTAATCCAGTCATCTGTTGAAGGGCATCTCGGTTCCTTCCACGATTTAGCTATTGTGGACAATGCTGCTATGAACATTGGGGTACATATGGCCCTTCTCTTCACTACGTCTGTATCTTTGGGGTAAGTACCCAGTAGTGCAATGGCTGGGTCATAGGGTAGCTCAATTTTTAACTTTTTAAGGGACCTCCACAGTGTTTTCCAGAGTGGCTGTACCAACTTGCATTCCCACCAACAATGTAGGAGGGATCCCCTTTCTCCACATCCTCTCCAACAATTGTTGTTTCCTGCCTTGTCAATTTTTGCCATTCTAACTGGCGTAAGGTGGTATCTTAGTGTGGTTTTGATTTGAATTTCCCTGAAGGCAGGTGATTTTGAACATTTTTTCATGTGTCTGTTAGCCATTTGTATGTCATCATTGGAAAAATACCTGTTCATATCTTCTGCCCATTTTTTTATTTGTTTGTTTTTCGCGTATTGAGTTTGCGAAGTTCTTTGTAGATCTTGGATACCAGTCTTTTATCTGTGCATCATTTGCAAATATATTCTCCCATTCCATGGGCTGCCTCTTAGTTTTTTTGACTGTTTCCTTGGCTGTGCAGAAGCTTTTTATCTTGAGGAAGTCCCACAAGTTCAATTTATCTTTTGTTTCTCTTGCCTTTGGAGATGTGTCATGAAAAAGGTTGCTTTGGCCGATGTCATAGAGGTTGCTGCCTATGTTCTCCTCTAGGATTTTGATGGATTCCTGTCTCACATCGAGGTCTTTCATCCATTTGGAGTTTATTTTTGTGTATGGTGTGAGAGAGTGGTCAAGTTTCATTGTTTTGCATAGAGCTGTCCAATTTTCCCAGCACCATTTATTGAAGAGACTGTCTTTTTCCCACCGGATGTTTTTTCCTGCTTTATCACAGATTAGTTGCTCAAAGAGCCGAGGGTCCATTTCTGGGTTCTCTATTCTGTTCCACTGGTCTATGTGTCTGTTTTTGTGCCAGTACCATGCTGTCTTTGTGATCACAGCTTTGTAGTACAGCTCGAAATCCAGAATTGTGATGCCCCAGCTTTGTTTTTCCTTTTCAACAGTTCCTTGGCGATTCGGGGCCTTTTCTGGTTCCATACAAATTTAAGGACTATTTGTTCCAGTTCTTTGAAAAATGTCATCGGTATTTTGATCGGGATAGCACTGAAAGTGTAGATTGCTCTGGGTAGCATGGACATTTTAACTATGTTAATTCTTCCGATCCATGAGCATGGAATATCTTTCCATCTTTTTATGTCTTCCTCAATGTCTTTCAAGAGTGATTTATAGTTTCTAGAATATAGGTCCTTTACGTCTCTGGTTAAGTTAATTCCAAGGTAACGTATGGTTTTTGGTGCTATTGTAAATGGGATGGATTCCCTAATTTCTCTTTCTTCAGTCTCATTATTCGTGTATAGAAATGCAACTGATTTCTGAGCATTGATTTTGTATCCCACCACATTACTGAATTGCTCTATAACTTCTAATAGTTTGGGAGTGGATTCTTTTGGGTTTTCCATATAGAGTATCATGTCATCTGAGAAAAGAGACATTTTGACTTCTTCTTTGCCAATTTGGATTGAAGGTACTTAATTTTCTTAATCAGACTCAGATGAAGACAGGAACATTATCAAAGACTTAGCTCAAATGCAAGTGATAGTTTGCAGATCTCACTCCATCCAGTGACCAAAAATTAGCAAGCCTAGGATGCTATTTCTTTTGATCCTGTTAAAAAAAAAATAGTTCTCATCTTTGGCCACACATTAGAATTGCTTCAGGGGATTTCAAAAATCCCAAAGTCCACACCACCTTGGCCCATTAAAATAGGAATTCTGGAGGTAGGACTCAGGCTTCAGTATTCTCTGAAATTGCATGGCGACTCCAATGCACAGCCAGGATTAAAAATCCATGTCTTCAACTATAGTTCTCAAGCTTCAGTGTGTATCAGCATCACCTGGAGAACATGTTAAAATATAGATTACTGGGCCTTGACCCCAGAGTTTCTGATTCAGTAGGGATGGGGTGAAGCCCACAAATTTGCATTTCCAACAAGTTCCCAAGTGATGCTTAAACTGATGCTTTTACTATGGGACCACACCTTAAGAACCAATGTCTTACATAAATATGTTGATCTGACAGTTTTAGGCAAAAGAAATAAAGCTCATTTGTTTACATTTTAGAGAAATTGGTTTTATACAAACAGCTGTTTTTAATAGCATTATATAATCTTTAATTTGACAAACTAATGGAAATAGTGGTGACAGTGCCAAAGAGTAAGTCTTAATGGCTTCATTTCCCTCCCAATTATAGAAGAAATCCAACTCATAAAATATAACTGAGATGTTTAAACAAACCACTTATGTGGTACTTAGGTGAAATTGTAACCCTTGTAAATACCACAGATTATAATCAATTTCATGAAGTATCTGGTTTGTGTCACCCAATTCACTTGAAAATGTGAGCAGCAAGGCACCACAGAAAGAGAATTGTGTAATTGCACCATGATTAGCAAAAAGGTAATAATTCAAAATATTTATCTAATTCATAATGTTTTTCTCATTCCTTAGGAAACAGATTTCTTCTAATTTTTGAAAACCACCAACATCTCTGACTTCCTATACCAGGTGAGGGACATCACACTAACTCCCTTATGTGACAATTATATGTCACATGTATCAATGTATCAAATCCATTTCTTCCTTTTTAAGGTTTTGATTTTTGTTGACTGGCTATGTATGCACCAATACTTTTATAAAATAATTTTTTAAAGAATTGTAACTGGATGTGCATATCAGCTTTATTCATAATAGAAAAAAAGACTGAAAACAACACCAACGTTCATTAACAATAGAATGATAAATAAATAAATAAATAAATAAAGGCATATCTATACAATGAAGTATTGAACAATAATGAAAAAAGTTAGTGTATCACACAACATGATGACTTTCATAAATGCAATACTGAGCCAGAGAAGCCAGACATGAAGAGTTCATCTTGTATGGTTCCATTTATATGAAGTTCAAGAACAAACAAAACTAATTTTATAGCCATAAAATTCAAAAGAGTGGTTGTCTTTGAGAGGAGTTTTGACTGAAAGGAGACATGAAAAAGTCTTCTGCAATGCTGAAATATTCTGTATCTAACCCTAGGTAGTAAAGTGGATACGTGTATATGTAAACATTGAGTTCATGATTTGTGCACCTTATATGTTATAACTTAATTGGCAATTTTAATTTCAAAATTGCATTAATATGACAAATTACTTTTTGTGAAATATTCCTCATATCCAAATTCAAAAGCTGCTCACATGCTGGAATTTAATAATTGTTAATAATGAGTCTAATACGGAAAATAGTCCAAACGGGGCACCTGGGTAGTTCAGTCAGTTAAGCATCTGCCTGTAGATCAGGTCATGACCTCAGGATCCTGGGATTGAGCCCTGCATCGGGCTCCCTGCTTAGTGGGGAGGCTGCTTCTCCCTCTCCCTCTCGCTACCCTCCCTGCTCATGCTTGAGGGTATACTCTCTCTCAAATAATGTTTTTATTTATTTATTTATTTATTTATTTATTTATTTATTTATTTATTTATAATGCTTTTTTAACAGAAAATATCCAGAGATTTGACTACAAAATCAAAAAAAGACTTCAATCTAAAGATTATGTATTTTTTATTCTTCAAATATTTTTAAAAGATTGTCAATTTCCTCTTCTTTTTAGTGGGACTTCTTTTAGAGTCCCACCAATAACCCAGTGCACCATGCAATATGGTTATTGTGGGACTCTAAAAGAAGTCCCACTAAAAAGAAGAGGAAATAGACAATCTTTTAAAAATATTTGAAGAATAAAAAATACATAATCTTTAGATGAATCATCGAACTTTACATCAAAAACCAGGGATGTACTGTATGGTGACTAACAAAAAAATATTCTTATAATAAAAAAAATGAAATATTTCTATACTGGAATAAAACATATTAAAAAATTTAAAAAAATAGAGTCCCACCAATAAAAGTAAGGTATAATATGCTGTAAATCAAGGACAAAGAGATTGGAGAGGAGACGGTCTTCATTAGCAGACAAAATATTTCAACAGTTTTGGAAGGCAGAAAGCAGATGGAAGATGGTAACTGAGTTCACAGATGCAGAAAAAATGCAGCCTAAGGTCACTGTAAAGGACACAGGTAAAGGACAGTGGTAGGGATAATTTCCCTCAAGAAACCTAGAAAGGCATGGCATTCAGAGGCACCAAATATTATGGCTGAAGTACACAAAAGAGGCAAGATGTGGGGTTAAAGAATAAAGGAATATTATGTCTATACACAGAATGCCAGAGACCAGACTTTTAGCTCCCATTCAAGTGATACAATATTTCTTCTCTGATGGAATTTAGTGTCCCCAATGAAAAAAATTTTGCTTACATACTAGCATGAGTCCCCCAATTAAATGTTCTGTTCATAAACCAAATAATCACCCTAATGTAAATCCCACCCAAAAGGCCCACCAAAGCACATACAGTGGCCAATAAGTTGCCTCACTCTTAACATGAAATAGACAACGAGGGACCACCTGACATTATAATATGCTACCAACATAAGAAAGATGAAATGAGCAGAAAAAAAAAATACAACATTCTAGAAAATATCAAGCAAAAGTTCATGAGAAATGCTAATCGGTTTTCAACAGTGAAAAATAAAAAAATTATATTTGCAAAACAAGAACAGTATGCAGTTCTTTTTAAATAATAGAGAATAAACAATTTTTAGAAATTAAAAATATGAGCATCAAAATAAAAATTCAAAAACAGATTGAGAAGAAAATATCAAGGAAAGAGCTGAGAAAATAGAAAAGAGGTTACAGAGAGAAATAGGAGAGAAATAATTACAGGTCTGAAAATTTACACGAGAAGTAGGCATTTAGAGAAAAAAGGGAAAAGAGAAAGGAAATTTGTTAATTTTTTAATTTTTTTAAAGTTTTATTTTATTTTAGAGAGGGAGGGAGCGAATGTGAGTGGTGGGAGGGACAGAGGGAGAGAATCTCCAGCAGACTCCCTGCTGAGCATGGAGTCCGACGCAGGGTTCGATCTCACGACCCTGTGATCATGACTTGAGCTGAAACCGAGAGTGTGCCTCTTAACCGACTCAGCCACCTAGGTGCCCTGGGGAAGAAATTATTTTAAAAAATCATGAGAAATACTACCAAAGGGGGGGCGCCTGGGTGGCTCAGTTGGTTAAGCATCTGCCTTTGGCTCAGGTCATGATCCCAGGGTCCTAGGATAGAGCCCCACATCAGGCTCCCTGCTCAGCGGGGAGCCTGTTTCTCCCTCTCCCTCTGCTGCTCCCTCTGCTTGTGCTCTCTCCCTCACTCTCTTTGTCAAATAAACAAATAAAATCTTTAAACAAACGAACTATTACCAAAGGTAAAATATATCCATTTCTTTTTTTTTTAAGATTTTATTTATTTATTCGACAGAGATAGAGACAGCCAGCGAGAGAGGGAACAGAAGCAGGGGGAGTGGGAGAGGAAGAAGCAGGCTCATGGCGGAAGAGCCTGATGTGGGGCTCAATCCCAGAACACCGGGATCACGCCTTGAGCCGAAGGCAGACACTTAACCGCTGTGCCACCCAGGTGCCCCAATATATCCATTTCTTAATTGGAAAAGCCTGGGACAATAAAGGAAAATTAAATAAAACGGCCACATGAAGGTACATCACCATAAAGTTTAAGAACCCAAGGATAGATAAGTTGATGGAACGGTGGAGTGAGGATGTCCATGAACCTGCTCTTCTACAAAAACAATGAAAATACTGGCAAAACAATTAAAACCAATAATTTCAGAACTCTTGAAATTAACCAAAACCACTGAACCAACTAAAAATTGCTTGTCCAAGAGAAATGACTGACATATCCAAGACAGACAGTAGATCGAATGGCATTTAAACTTTCAGCTATTCCAACCGTGCTCTCCCTTACCAGCGCAGGGGCACTGTAGCCATGAAAAGCCAGCAGCCTAACAGCTGAAGATGCCTGGCATCTTTTGGAGTTCTGTTAAAAGCCTCACGCTTAGAGCACAGTCAATATTTTGTCCAAACTGATAGCTCCCTAGAAAATCTCTCATTTCCACGTTTGTATGGCTATTTGATTTGATTCACAGCTCAGCTCATTAAAAAAAATAAAAATAAAAATAGAAAAATGGAAAAGCCCTATCCCTAGGCGATTGGTATAAACAATAGCAATCTTTCAGTTATTTTTCAGATGCCTAAAGCTGTGATTTGAGTTAGGGAATTCTAGATCCTAGACAAAAATTTTAAAAGGGAGTCCTGGAGAACTGCAGGACCAGAAGGAACTTTGAAAAGCTCCAATATATTCCCGGGGACCTAAAAGGCCTCTTGCATGTACAGAGTGCTATGTGCATGCCACAAAAAACATGGGAAAGTACAAACCTCAATCATTCACCTCTGGCTGACCTTGAGGCACTGCATAATCGGAAGTGAAACCTAAAACTGTCTAGTAAATTTCCTGAATTCTGAAGGTGGCTCTCAGGCATAGATCTCCTTGACAAGGCATAGAAGGCATAAAAGCAAGGTATTTAAGAATATATTTTGACTGATCACTGGCTAACTATTGCAATATACTGACCAAGTGGCAATCCTTAGGAAGCCAAGAATAATAACTGCACTTAATTGGATTAGTCACAAATGAGTATGTAAGCTCCAAGAGGACAGGGGCTTTGTTTTGCTCACCAAAGCATTCCCAATCCTTTGCATATTTGCTGAGTTCAATGAACATATGACTCAATTAATATAAAGTAACAGGCTTGAATTACTATCATTTTATAAAAAGAAAAAGAAAACTTATCTATGAATCGGCACTTTTGATCATTGTTTAATGTTTTGAGATAGGAGGTGGTGGAAGTAACACCTATGGATTAGAATATGAGGGGGGAAAATGGTGAGGTAGTGCAGTGATGTGATATCCAAATCCCTCTTCAGGAATGAAGGATTTATCCCTCCGTTTGCTGGAATGCTGCAAGAAGATGGCCTCCACTGCCAGCCCTCCGTGGAGACTGCCTCCACTGAAGACACAGCCTTGTCCAAGACTGTGCCTACTTCCAGAGTGGCCTATACCCAAAGACTGATCACACTGGGGTCCTGCTCTTAGCATATCCTGCTTCATTGGGACTGAATTCTCCCTCTGTCCAATCCTGCGTCTCCTGCCTCACCTCCACAAGTGTTCATCGTGGCAGCATCTCCACTTAATACGATGCTATATGAATCTCTATCCCAGAGAACTAGGAGTCAAGTTTCCTATCAATTTCTTCCACTTCATCAGACTGCCTCGTGCATGAGCCCAGGCAAGAAAGTGCTCCCTGTTATTTTTATTCTTGCATAAACAGTTGTCCCAGAGTAAGTATTTGCTTCCTGGTCTTCCATTTGGCAATGTTTAATTAAATGAATATGCCTTTGCTTCTTCCCAGCCTTTGATAGAGGTTTGACATGTTCTCATAAAAATATAAAGAAGTGGTTTATTATAGATATACTATGTCTTTCTATCTTTATTATTTGTTTTCAGAGATTGGTGAGCCCAGTCATTACACATATTACCAAACCAGTTCCCAACTACTCTGGCAGACTTCTGACCAACCTTGCTTGGAAAACACCTGGTAAAACATATTTTCATTCAACTTCAGGCAATTCAAAAGCAGCTGAAAGTCACTTAAGTGGAAACCCAACTATGATGCTGCTTTTCAAATCAAAAGAAAGATCTCAGCTCCACAGGATGTGGCCGATTGCCAGGTGTTTAATATTCGAAGGGCAAGTACACTGTTGGGAGCATCTTTACGTAATTGACAAACCAAAACCCAAAGTACCAAGGTTAACAATTCACTTCTCTCTGACCACAGAACTGGTATTGTGATATTCCTCTACTGCATATAAATCACTTTCATTGAGCCCTTAAAGGGTTGTTTTGAGTCTCTGGAAGACTAGCAGCAAGCTTCTGGGTAGCTGAGCAATGTTAGAACAAGGTACACAGTAGGTTTAGGGTCACTTTGGAGCCACCATCATTTTTCTTCTTTCTTGCTCCTGAATCTGCTGGATTATTTCAGTGCAAGTGCTGTGTGTTTGAATCTATGCAGACAATGGTACAGACACATGGTTTTCTCCATAAGGAGATGAATTGGATCAGGACATCAAACATCAGCATTATCTCCAGATGTCACAAAAGGCTTTGCAGAAGGTTTGCAGGTTATGTTTTGCCAACGATCTGGGCTGTGCGGCAGGCACATCAGGCAGAGGATGTCATATGAGCTGACCAGCATTTTCACAAATCACGGGTGGTCAGAGGTCAAGGTGCCTCATTTCTATATCTGTGTGCATCACAAGGCTCACAAGTGATCTGTTATCAGAGGAATGATAGAATAGGAAACTAATCCAAAAATGAATAATACCAACTACATGAAATTACTCAAGGAAAGATTAATATAAGTTGTTTTATATAATTTTGCTTCTTTTCTTTTTAACGATTTAGAAAAGGAATTGTGAACTGACGTTGCTGAATGCCTATGATGTGCCAGTTGCCTTACATAGTTTATATACTTCATTTAATTTTTCCAATACGTTATGGAAGGTTAAGGAAAATGAAATTCTCAGGTCTATAACCTGCCTAAATTTCTACAAAAAACATATATACAATGGAATATTCCTCAGCCCTCAGAAAGAACGATTACACAACATTTGCAGCAACATGGACGGGACTGGAGGACATTATGCTAAGTGAAATAAGTCAAGCAGAGAAAGACAATTATCATATGGTTTCACTCATTTATGGAACATAAGAAATAGGAAGATCAGTAGGAGAAGGAAGCGAAGAATGAAGGGGGGGTAAACAGAAGAGGGAATGAACCATGAAAGACTGTGGACTCTGGGAAACAAACTGAGGGCTGCAGGGGGGAGGGGGGTGGGGATTGGGATAGGCCGGTGATGGGTATTAAGGAGGGCACGTATTGCATGGTGCACTGGGTGTTATACACAAATAATGAATCATGGAACATTGCATCAAAAACTGGGGATGTACTGTATGGTGACTAATATAACAAAATAAAATTTAAAAAAAAAGAATAAGTTGAAAATATGAGAATTTGAAGTAGTGATCTCAGAATGTATGATATTTCCACCCTTACGCCAATCCCTGTATCATTTATGATCCAAACCCTAACTAAAGATTCAAATTTTCTCCCTTTTGATGATTTTTCTTCTTTTTTTAACTCATAAGACAAGGAAAATTTGTCCCAGCCAGTCCACATTTTTAACACTTTTCTTTTCAATGGTGAACCTCTTGGCAGAGCCTTTTATTCATAAACTTAGCCATGCTATTCTCAAGACGCTATTTGTCCAAAGCACAGTGGATTATGCTAAGATGAAACTGACAGTGACCCTGCCTTCTATCTGTTGTTTAGCATGGGGTACCACCCACAAATATCTGTCACACAGAGGGAAAGCCTCATGTACATTCCAGATAGACTTTATAGGATTAATGGAGTGAGGGAGAAGAACATCCTAAGCAGAGGGACAGTCACATTGTACATACAGGAATAGAAAATGATTCAAGATTACCAGGACAAAGGTTGTATGGGTGAATCATTAAAAAAAAAAGGAAAGAAATTGCAGTGATATCATACTGTTTCATAAAGGTTAAAACAGGAAGTCTATGAAAGAGAAGTGTTGAAGATTGCAAATATTATCTCAATTTTTCACACCTCTTTGTGTCCATACCCTCTGCCATGTAACCTTGCCGGATCCTCCATCTGGGGAGAGGGCAACCTGCTCTGCCCCTTGACTTTGGCTCAGCCATGTAACTTGCCTAGGCCAATGGGATGTTAGCAGTGGACACAAACAGAAGCTTGAAATGGGCTTGCACATGGCGGCTTGCTTTATTACGCCCCTGTCACTGCCGTGAGAAAATGCTGTGAGATGGCTTGGAGGAGGAAGGTACATGAAGCAGAGCCACGTAGCTCCAGCTGCCACAGCTGCCCAGCCAAAACAGTCTAGATCAGCTGACCACCAAGCAACTCTGGGCATGTAAGTCTAGCACAGTTGAGGAGGGCCGCCCACTGAACCCCCAGATGACTCCAGACATGTGAGCAATAAACTCAAATCTTTGTATGATGTGGGATTTTTATTGTTGCTTATTGTATGACAAGAAATGATAAGAAAACAGACAGGTGAGTGATACAAGGGTGCGTTGAGAATTTGTGACAAAACCTACCCTCATCCATATAGGTAGTATAGGGTGTGTAAAGATACTATGTCAACAGGTAGCCCCTCAAATCTGCGTGGACATTCAAACAGCTGAGATCCTGAGGAGGAATTTGTCAGTATTCCCTCCGCACCACAAAAACTCTCCAAATCAAACCCCGATGCGTGGCAGACTTTTACCCTTTATCCCCCTGTACCCTTCCTTCATTTAGTCCCTTAAAGTATTTCTCTTCATGTCTATTTTTTTCCTAAAAAAAAAAGAACACCTTTGAAAGGAGGCATTCTGTTCTCTGTTCTTTTCCTCTTTGCCTCTCCTGGAGTGTCCAGAATAGAGTTTTTGCAAATGGAATACAAGTATATAACAACTCTTTAACAGAAAGAGGAATTGGAGGCAAGAAATAAGGCTACTTATGAAAAATTCTCCTACCTGCAATTCCAAGACCCCAGTTCAGTGGTAACTCATTCACAGCAAAAAACCTAAATTGACAGGAGGCTTTTTATAAATCTATACCCCACTTAGTTTCACTGCAGAAATATTAATGTTTGAATATGGAGTATTGACTCAAACGCTCCTAATATAGGACATGTAGCTCATATTTATAAAACAAAAAAATTCTGAAATACATCTGGGCCTCTGGGTTTCGGATACAGTTGTGTGAATTGTATTCTAGTAATACAGATGGAATATGAGAAGTAATTGGAGACTGACTGAAAACACCTCAGTGGGAACAGAGGAGAGAAAATACAGAAAGACTGCTGAAGTGGAGTTAGAGAAGTCTTGGTTAACAAATAAACTGAGTCATGAGAAAAGGAAGATTTAAAAAGAGAAAATATAATTAGACCCACTTTAGTAAAAATACTGCAACTGAGATACCAGAAAATATGGAAGCAAAATTGCATGCCCTATCTACGAAGAATCAGGGAACCATTCTTGCTCTGCCTTTATGGCCAGATAGCTAATCTCTTCTTGTTTAACTTGTTCCCTTTTAATCTCACAAACACTTCTGCGTGGGAAAATTTAAAATGGCAGTTTCCAAACTTAGTAGGGTTTTGTCATTATCAGAAGGACTAATTTAATATGCAGATTCCTGGTCCCTGTCACAGAGATTCTGAATTTGTAGGTAAGCAATAGAGTCAGGTCATCGATCCTTTGTAACACACTTTCCAGTGATTTCTGATGCAGATGATCCATGGTCCATATTTTGAGAAACACTGACCTAAAATCAAATCAAGGACTTCTGAATATGCACCCGCTACAATAAATTTTTACCGGGCTTCAGATTATCTGATTTCTTTTTCAAATCCTCTAAATTTGTTATCTATTTTTTTTTTCCCACCCAGGAAGCACCTTTCTTCTGGGAATAACACACCTACAGGATATTTTCTCCATCTTTTTCAGTCATGGAGTTCTACTAGAAACTTTCCATCATAATACACTACCTCAAGGCAGAGTTAATTAGCCTGAAGATGAGCATGTGACATCAGGTGGTCCAATCAAGAGTCCTTAACTGGGAATTTTCTTTCTGGAAACAAAGAGACAAGGAAGTCTCTCCCTGGTTGCAGTGCTTTATATGCTTTCAGAGACTACCCAGGGCTTCATCTGCCATGTAGATGGTTCACAGTAAGAGAAAAGGCAGTTAATGGGGCGCCTGGGTAGCGCAGTCGTTAAAGCGTCTGCCTTCGGCTCAGGGCGTGATCCCGGCGTTATGGGATCGAGTCCCACATCGGGCTCCTCCGCTGGGAGCCTGCTTCTTCCTCTCTCACTCCCCCTGCTGTGTTCCCTCTCTCGCTGGCTGTCTCTCTGTCATATAAATAAATAAAATCTTAAAAAAAAAAAAAAAAAGAGAAAAGGAAGTTAAGATGCAGTGAGGAAAGCAGAGGCTAAAGTCTGAGCAAGAGTATTCTGGTACAATTTGAGTTTCTGGTTTTACTTGTTCAAGACAATCATGTGTCTCTTTGCTCTTCTGAAAGTTATATGAGTCCCCATATTCTCCAAATAGTTTTTCCCATGGCCTAAATGCTTTGTCTGGGTTTCTTGCAACCCATTTTGTTTTACTTCTTAATCTATATATTCTTATTTTATTTTTGTTATTTTAGAAAATTCATTCTGAATCAACAACTATACACGTTATTACATTTCCAATCTTTTTTTTCTGAATACATCTTGACATGTAAGACCTTCCTTAAAGTTGCCAGAAGGCCGAACAACTCTGTTTCTATTCAATCTAAGATTGTTCATTGGTGCAAAGAAAACTAAAAATATATTCTTGTGCAAAGAATAATCTTCATAATAAATTTTATCACGGATCAATAATTTCTGAAAATTAGTTACCAAAGTACTAGCTATATTACTAAATATTTGCTTGCAGTAAACTATTAGAAAATTTCAGCAGTTTGAACAGCAAACACCTACTTCTTGCTAATGGATCAGGGGATTAGCTACAGTACCCCTGCTCTAAATGCAGGTCAAGTTTAGGACCTATATACCCCCATTTGGGAAACAGAGACATTAATCTTTCTTAGGGTCTCTATGGGAGCTGTCATACTTGCAAAAATTTCACTGGATAACTCAAGTCACATAGCCACGCCCCAAATCAATATGACAGGCCAGTGTTCTCCACCCAAACAGAAAAACACAATGAGAGAAGAAAAACTGATCAAATAATAGAAGCTACTACATAGGATTTGAAAACAAACAAAAACCTCTCACTTTCTAAATATGTTTGCCCATTAGTCAAATAGACAAATTTACTATTTATCTTTGAATCCTGTATTATCATGAAAGACCTCTTAGACCTCAATAATAGATCATATTTATGTATTGTGTACTCACAGACACATAGAAGTGTGCACACACATAATCTCATTAAGACCTTAATGAAATTCTGGGGCCCCTGGGTGGCACAGCGGTTAAGCGTCTGCCTTCAGCTCAGGGCGTGATCCCAGCGTTCTGGGATCGAGCCCCACATCAGGCTCCTCTGTTATGAGCCTGCTTCTTCCTCTCCCACTCCCCCTGCTTGTGTTCCCTTTCTCACTGGCTGTCTCTATCTCTGTCAAATAAATAAATAAAAAATCTAAAAAAAAAAAAAAAGACCTTAATAAAATTCTGCTCCTAGTTTGACATTCAGCTGTGCATTTTTCTCAATTCATCAAATGAAATGCTTTCCTAGCAACTTCCCAGTCTTGAACGTTACACAGAGAAGATCATGACCACACTTCATCTTTAGTTTTTACATGAGCTCAATCATGCCTGAATATATCTAGCAAAAAGTTTGGAATGCATAAGATAATTTTTAAAATCTAAATATGATTCATTCATTATTTATCCAAGTCTTTGTTATAAAACACATTAGTATTATCTTGCTAAAAATCAATCACATGTTATCTGACAGCTAATTTTTGCCTTTATCCTGACAGAGTCTCCTTGGTCTGTAGAAGATTTGTTCACTACCTACTCATTCCTTTTCTTCACCTTTCTCACATATGCCTACTCAGAAAATACATATGGCATAACAGTTGAGAACAGGTTCTGGAGCCAGCCCACCCGACAGCAATAACAGTTAGCTATTCTTGTCAATTCCTTTGCAGACTCTTATTTAGACCAAATCAGGTTCAGTTCTAATCCTATTGTCATAAAAAATTATAACTCTGCCCTGATTTCAAGTCAATAATTGGAGTCACAAGTTTTACTTATAAAATTGACTCATACAGAGGTATATGTTTATAGATATGGTTCTAATTTTAAGAAGGAATAAGAGGTAGATAATGTCCTAAGCACCTAATTATCACCAAGCTTGGTGTGGAAAATTTATATCTCAGACAGAGTTAACACCTTTAAGGAAATAAACATAAATTTTACAATCAACATCCTGACACATATGGTTTGCTCAAACATCCAGTCTCAATTTTAAAGTCAATCATTCTTCAAGCTATAATAAAAAATTCTCAATATTAAGAAAATTACCTTTTTAGCAAATAAACTCAGAAACTCAACTTCAGGTTGACAAGATACATAACCAGTGTAGATCTAACTTTAATATTATGGTACCAAAAAATTGACTAGTTGCTAAACTTTCTTTAATTCTTCAACACAATGTAATAGAAAGTTCAAGTTCTAGGAGTCCACAGTCTCTCATGGTTCATCTCCCCCTAAGGGTTTTAGAGGGGAGAGGGGTAAGGGGATGGGCTAGTCCGGTGATGGGTATTAAAGAGGACATGTATTGCACGGAGGACTGGGTGTTATAGGCAAACAATGAATCATGAAACACTACATCAAAAACTAATGATGTGCTTTATGGTGACTAACATAACATAATTAAAAAATTAAATAAAAAAAAGAAAGTTCAAGTTCTGACTTATATTATTTCATATTTTCTTATTAAAGTATTGATTGAGGTTCATGGCTTTCCTGCAGTTATATTTCACATTCTAATCAAGACTGAATTAAAAACATTTTTGTTTATATTTTTCACAACCAATCTTTGATAAACCAGTAGCTACAACAATGGTCTCCTGCTTTTGGTAACTGTAATATCTTTTCAAATAATGAATCTTTGGGCAACATGCTTAAAAGGACTAAAAGACCAAAAAAAATCATTCAAACAAGCTAGCAATAAATATAATCTAATCATGATTGCAGGGCAGACATGCTTATCTAAGTCTATAAAAGCACCTATTAGCAACATTCTAGTTTATTCCAGTACAAAGATAACCATTAGTAACTTTATGTTATGCTTCTTACCTCTTATTTACAAAGATTGCCATTCTTCTTTTCCTCCTATCATACAATCCACTAACCTACAAATTTAATTTAACAGGTGTTGTCCTAACTGTATGTATACCAAGCTATAGCAAAAATAATGTATATTCACTGCCCAAGATTTGGAATCTACTTGTGAGTAATTCTCTCTACACTATTGCACATGAGTAAATAGTGAATCAGTCACGAACAGAGCTCATTGCCTAGTACGATGCTCAGCCAGTACCTCCTAGGCTTGGCTGGGAAGATCCAGACTCACATATAACAAAATGTCTTATACTAAAACCCATTCTCTTTGGAATTGTGATAATCTGTTCTTGGACACAAGATTTAATCCTACAAGCATCGGATGAGAGCCTATTTCTAATAATGAAGTGCTATGGCAGATATGAGGAAGTTGCTGACATGGTGGCCATCACAGGCTGCTTACAGAAAAGAAGGCCCCACATGCATAAAATAAGAGAAGACAATATATGATCACACATTACATTGTCTTATTTAAGGAAGATATAACATATCATAGAAGGACTATGTTGGGAATTCTAGCCCTGAAAACCAACCAATCTTTAGTTCTACGACTTAACACCACTGGGCTTCAGTTTCTCAATGTGAAAAACGAGGAGGTTCAGAGAGGTCATCTCACAGATCCCTTCAAGTTCTCAGGTCCACAGAAGGTCAGAGGACAGGGTTATAATCGTGGCTCAGAGGGACTGAAGAATCACCCAGAAGGAAAAACAAACAAAAATACCCCCCCCCCAAAAAAAGGTATTAGCAGATGAATTGGCACGGATGTTTAAAGAGGAAGGAGACAATCTCAAATGGGCAAAACTACAAGAGTAAAAAAGGAAAGGGCTGTTGCTCCTTTTAGTAGCCCCCTGAAGATGCTGTGTAACAAGTGGCAGGCATGTCTCAACTCAACCAATGCGATCATGTATGCCACATGGAAAATACACAGGTTTTAGAATATTGTATATAAAGTTTGGCTTGAATCTTCACTCAGATGTTAATGCTGTCTAAATTTGGAGAAGTCAATTTCTTAATGCTTCAGTTTTCTTATACTTAAAATGAATATAATAATAATAATACATGTTCAATATGGTTTTGTGAGAATATAATATAATATGCCCTTAGCATGGCACTTAAGGCATAGACGTTTTCAGTAAGATTTTTCTAATAATTGTGGTTTGAGTAGCAGGAACAGTCATAGTCAAAATACTTCAGCTGTTTATAAGTATAGATTTTGGATCCCTGTATGTCTCCCACATTTAATATCTCCTGAAAACACAAATTTGAGACTGTGTAAAGAAGTAATTATTGCTTTCTCAATACACAATCACAACCAAAACTCCACTTCTCCTTAAATAAAAATGTAGAGTAGTAGAAAGGAAGAATACAGAAAGCACTTTTCCTCCACCCTTTGTCCCCCCATCAATAAAATAAACAATTTAGAGCTAAAATTTGTTAAGACACCAGTCTCCAGCCTCCAGATTTGTAGGTGTAAACAAAGAGTAAGACAGCATTTTTTAGTGATTTCAGAATCAAGGCTGAGAAAGCCTAATCACATAACCAAAATCATACAACTGCATAATGAATTGTGAACATACAACTGCATAAAGAATTGTGAACAAACTTAATTCTGCTTACCATTTACCTACACGTAATTTCCTAATTATCAAAAACCAGTGACATTAAATATGGAAAGATGTCCTGCATTTATGGATTGGAAAACTTAACCATTAATATGGTGTCTTAGTTCAGACTTGTATAATAGAATATTATAGACTGGTGGCTTACACACAACAGAAATTAATTTCTCACACCCATAAAGAGGCTGGGAATTTCAAGATCAAGGCACCACCCCTTTACAGTGAAAGTTTCCTGACCCCTATCTTAAAAGAATGGCCCTGAAGAGGTTAGCAATAGATATAGGTCCTTGTTCATTTTATTAGAATGTATGTAGGCAGAGAAGTCTTCATATATTTATATGCATTGTCTATGTGATCTTGTGAACAATTTTAAACATATCTGAACCATAAGTCATTCATGGATAAGAATTAAATGACCTAATTCACATAAAGGACCTTGAACAGTGCCAGACACCTAGGGAATGTTAGTTTTCCTTCCATCTCCTGAGTAAGCTACTGGCAATCTCAGTCTTTCTGATCAAATTCATGACAATGATTTACTATGTGAAGTAGAGTTGAGTAAACAGATTGTATAATAATGTCTGCAACAGTACTCCAGAAAATTCATTCGTTCAATAAAAACATACTGTACTCTGTATACCAGGCATCATTCTACATTGTGGAAATAAAAACAGTTCAAAACTTTGCTCTCATTAAGCTTGAAGTCTTGGAACTTAATTAATAAACATTAAGAATGAATTAGAAAAAGGGAAATGGCCCACAAAGTACAGTGCTGCTAAGAGATGAAGAAGATGAAAGAGAAATGGCCATGGGATTTGACAGGATAGAGGCCACCAGCCACCTAGACAAGAATAGTTTCAAGGGAGCGGGAGGGATAGAATGAGAGGCAAAGATGAGATGGTAACAGCCATACTGATTTCAAGAAATGTTCCTGAAAAAGAGAACAGAGAAATTCGGTGGTATCAAGAAAGATATTTTTAAAGATTATCTCTTAATATGGAAAGTTCTTTACTGATTGCAAGCCTTTTCAAAACAGATCATGGTAAAGAAAATGCAAGTTGAAACAACTGGATAAAATAGAAAAATCACATGATCATATAACAGATGCAGAAAAAACATTTGACAAAATCCAGCACCCATTCATGATAAGCAAACATCAAACTAGGAAAAAAGGGGAACCTCCACAACTTGATAAATGACGAATACAAAAAACCTGCAATCTACATAATACTTAATGGGAAGAAACTGGAAGCTCTCCTAAGATCAGTAACTAATCAGGGATGACCCCTCTGACCACTCCTTTTCAACATCATACTGGAAGGTCTAGCTAATGCAATAATAAAAGGAAATAAAAGGTATACTAACTAGGAAGAAAGATACAAAACTGTTTTTGTTCACAGATGGCATGATTATCTATGTAGAAAATCTGAAACAAATGACACACACACACACACACACACACACACACACACAAACTCCTGGAAGTAATTATGTCAAGATTGCAGGATACAACATTAATATGCAAAAGATAATCACATTCTTATATAATAATAGTGAACAAGTGGAATTTGAAATTAAAAATATAATACCATTTATATTTTCACCCACAAAAATGAAATATTTTGGTATAAATTAAAAAATTATAAGGACGCCTGGGTGACTCAGTTGGTTAAGTGTCTGCCTTCCACTTGAGTCATAATCCTGGGGTCCTGGGATTGAGCCCTGCATTGGGTTCCTTGCTTAGCAGGGATCCTGCTTCTCCCTCTGCCTGCCACTCCCCCTGCTTGTACTCTCGCACTCTCTCTGGCAAATAATTAAATAAAATCTTTTAAAAAATTATACACAATATCTATATAAGAAAAACTACAAAACTGAGAAAAGAAACAAAAGAGAAACTAAATAAAAATAAAGAGATTCCATGTTCATGGATAAGAGCATGGAATTTGTCGAGATGTCCGTTCTTTCCAACTTAGCCTATATAGATTCAATGCAATCCACCAAAATCCCACCAAGTTATTTTGTGGGTGTTAACACACTGAATCTAAAATTTATATGGAGCGGCAAAAGATCCAGAGTAAGCAATGTAAAATTGAGGAGAAGAACAAAGTCAGAGGACTGAAACTGTTCAACTTCAAGAATTACTACAAAACTACAGTAACCAAGACAGAGTGGTAGTGGCAAAAGAATAGAAAAATAGATCAAAGAAACAGAACAGAGAGCCCAGAAATAGAGCCACATAAACATAGTAAACTAAATCTTTGACAAAAGAGTAAAGGCAATAGAATGGAGAAATAATACCATTTTTAACAAATGGTGATGGAACAACTGGACATACACACACCTTAACCCTGTCCTCTCCCTCACACACACACCTCAAAGTGGGTCATAGACTTTAATGTAAAATGCAAAACCATAAATCTCCCAGAAGATAAGATAGGAGCAATCCTAGAAGTCTTGGAGTATGGTGATAACTTTTTAGACACAACACCAAAGGCAGAATTCATGAAAGAATTGATGAACTTCTATTTTGCAAACAACACTGTCAAGAGAAAACAAGCCACAGACTGGGGGGAAATATTTGCAAAAGATACATCTGATAAAGGACTGTTACCTAAAATGTACAACGAACTGTTAAAACTCAATAATAATAAAACTAAAGTTATTTTTTAAATGGATAAAAAAAGAAAGAAATGTACTAAAATAGCCAAAATCCAAGGCACTAGCAAAACCAAATGACAAGGAGGATGTGGAGTGACAGGAGCTTTCTTACTTTGCTGGTGGGAATACAAAATGGTACAGCCACTTTAGAAGGTAACTTAGCAGTTTCTTACAAAACTAAACATACTTTTTTTTAGTTAACATATAATGTATTATTAGTTTCAGGGGTAGAATTTTAGTGATTCATCAGTTGCATATAACACCCAGTGCTCATTACATCAGTGCCCTCCTTACTGCCCATCACCAAACATACTCTTAACATGCAGTTCAGCAATCACAGTCCTTAGTATTTGCCCAAATGATCTGAAAACATATATCCATAGAAAAGCTTGCACATGGGTGTTTAAAACAGCTTTATTCATAATTTCAAAAATAGGAGAGCAACCAAGATGTCTTTCGGTAGGTGAATTGATAAACTGCAGTACCCCCAGATAATGGAATATAATTCAGTGCTTTTAAAAAAACCTGAGTTATTAAACCATGAAAAGACATGGAGGAGCCCTAAATTACTATGTGCAAGAAGCCAATCTGAAAAGGCTACACAATGTATGACTCTGAAAAAGTCAAATCTGTGGAGATAGTAAAAAGATCCATGGTTGCAAAGGGTCAGGGGGAGGGAGAGATGAATAAAGAGAGCACAGAGGATTTGGGGGCAGTGAAACGACTCTGTATGATTCTGCAATGGTAGATAAAAGTCATCACAGATTTGTCAAAACGCATAGAATATGTAACTCAAGAGTGAACCCTAATGGAAACTATGGACTTTGGGTGGTGGTAATGATGTCTCTATGCAGATTCATCAATTGTAAAGAACATGACTCCTGTGCGGGATTTTGATATGGACAGAAGTTGTGCATATAATATGGGGGCAAGGGATATATGGGAAATCTCTGTACATTCTGCTTAATTTTGTTGTGAATCTAAAACTGCCCTAAAAAAATAACGTCCATCTGAAACAACAACAACAAAAAACCCAGAATGTTTAGACCAAGACGACTTCCTCTTAGTTCAGAAGACAATTCACAACTTTAAAAAATAAATAAAGTTCCACTAGATGAAATGAATGTGGTTGGATGTGTTTCTCTTGTCTTTTAGCTGGTTCCTCAAATAGTCAGCCACCTCCCCCTCCATCCTGCCACTTCCCTTTCATCCAAATTTGGCTCACTGACACCGAGTGGGAAATGAATTTTACATTAACTGCATTGCTGGATTATGACTTAAAGCCTGAGTTTCCAGGAGTTATCATGGACAGGGTTAGGCTGCTTGAACTGAATGATTCAGTTAATCCTAAACTTTACATGAAACAGTAATTGCAGCCACCTCTTCTTCCTCCTAAATGTTTTGCCAAAGCTAACGACAAATCACAAGGATTCTATTGTTTTCTCGGTGAGATACGAGGGAACCTAGATATCAATTACCATAATTTCTGAAAGCCTACTTCTGAGATAGAGGCAATAACTACTAAAATTTGTTAAGCAATTCATACATGCCAGACATTGCACTATATCATTTACCATATTAGGTCATTTCCTAGCAACAATGTGGGCTTCATACTAATATTCCCATTTTATAAGAAAAGAAACCGAAAGAGAAAATCTGTAATTTTCCCCAAGTCGCATTGCCTGATATTTCCAGTTTCTAATTTCAAAACCCATTCTCCAGGTCTGATGCACCAAGAGACCTGGCCTTGCTTCTGTGGATCCTATAAGGAACACACAGCCAGAATCTGATTATGAGGGAATATCATGCCTGAATGGAAGGCACCTTACAAAGTGACTGTCTTGTACTCTCCAGGAATGCTGGGGTCATGCAAGACCGGGCAGGACCAGCAATAATTGCAGATGAACTATTTCCAGAGAGCATGACAGTGCAGGTTCTTGGATTGGATCCTGGGCCAGAAAAATGACACTGAGAGGGCAACTGGCAAGATCTGAGGAGGTCTGCATATTAGATAATATTATTGTATACATGCTGATTTCCCAGTTATTGGTAATTGTACTGTGTTTATATCATAGAATGTCCTTGGTTTTGGGAAACACACAGTGAAATGATTAGAGGTAAGAGGAAATCATGTCTGCAATGTACTCTCAAACATTTCAGAAAATAAACATGAATAACACACACACGTGCACACACGCATGCACGCACACAAGGACCTTGCATCTGTCATCCCTGTCTTTAAGAATCCTAAAACTAAGAGCAATATCAATTTTGTCTCCAACTTATAGTCCTTAAGTGTGGCAAACGAAGAAACAGAGAGCCTGAGCTATCATTCTAAAAGCAAGAGAAAGGACCTGTTTTGTTTAATTTTGTTTAATATTTATTCAGTGACTTCCTAATATAATATTAAAAGCCAAAAAATTCAAATTCAGAACCCCTACCCTTGAGGAACATATAAAGTATTTAAATTTTAATTGAGTATAGTCTGAAATACAGGGAATTTGTCTCTAAGGCTTCATGATTTTATAAACTTCCAACAGAATTATTGTCATGAAAGATGAAAATTAGAAAATAGCGAAGAATTCTAATTTAGCCACTTTATTCATAAGTAGATATTTCCAAACTAACATTTCGACTGAAGTCAAATAAATCCTTAACACTTTACTAACTAATGCTTATAGTGTTGTCATTAATTACCTGAGACAAGTAACTTATAGGAACCACTTTCCTATTCAAGTAAGGACCATCCTACGTATTCACGGCCATATCTCCAATACTTATATTAGAACCCAGGAGATAGGATGTTTGATGGAAATGGGATGAACAGATGGAGTTTGGGACAGGTGATATCTTGTCAGGGTATTAAAGCAGACACAGGTTTCATGCTTCTGATCGTGAAAAGCCAACTTACATTCATTACATTCCAGCACCAGACAATCCTTATTTCCAGCTGCCTGAAGTCACACTTGGGTGACATGGGACAATGCATTTCCCCATGTGATTTCATAGGGCAAACTTATAGGCAAAAAATAACTTTCTCAAATAGCACCAGTCCCTCAACACTTGGCTCTATAGCCATCTGGTGCCATGACACTCATGTGGCACCTTGGTTTTTGTCATCAGAGACAACATTCGTTTTGATCCTGAATGAACAGCTTCCATTCCAGGTATGAAGGTGGCCTCCACTATATTTTAGGATGGAATATAAATTCTATTTCACATATTTCTGCTGTTTCTGAAATCATTTTCTCAACTAAGTAGGCATGGCTGGACTGAGGTCTCATCAATCATCAGTCATCAGGACTCTGTGTGAATGTGGCAAGGCTGCTTGTGAAGCAACCCCATTAAGGAATCACCCCTGCAGGTTGTTTCTCTATCTTCATGTAAGTAATATTTGCCATCACCTGGCATCTCAGATTATAAGTGTTATGTGACTCCCCTGGTGCTGGAAGGAGGTTTGGAAGCAACTGTGTAGATCCTGTTAGTCATGTGTTTCTATGGTTATTTATAAATATTATGACCGATCTTAGTCAATATATGATGATTACAAATTATTCTTTTTTAATTGCCAGGAGCGGTTTTCTTCCAGAGGTCATTTAGAAGGGTTTTCAAATTCAGTTGACTCTGATGAATGTAACTTACCAGACAGAAAATAATAACAGGGCCAAGATTCTGGTAATTAGTTTGAGAGTCAGACTCCAACTTACTGTGAAGAGTGAGGAAATAATGAATAAATGCAGAAAGGAACCCTTGGTTGACTGTCTTTGAGGAGGTACTTATTTACAAATATGGGAAAAATAACTCTCATGAGAAAATTATCTATGCCTTGTGATCCAGGAGAAGTCTGTTGACTTTTCCAGATCTGAAGTTACCCAAGATAGAAAGTTTCTTGTATCCTCACGGACTACACCACTGGCAAAGACCATTATACATACTCAATAGAAAGTAATGTTGGGTAAAATGCAAACATTGAATGGGAAGGAAATTAAGCAATGTGTGCTGAGAAATCCAGCTGATGATTTACATAGAATATGCAAAGTTAGCTTTGAACCACTGGCCAGACTCAAGTTAGCTCAAGGTTCTCATAACACATCTTGGAGCTAAGGATGCTAAGTGAATTACTAGATATCAGAGAAAAGAAAGCCTTACGAGCCAGGCTTTTTTGGACCATAAACATAAGCCAGAGAAAAATAATTCAGTCAAAATTGAATCACAATAGTGAAAAGACTCTCATGGCTATTCTGTTACGCATCTATTTCTGTAAATATCCCTCTTGTTGCTAAACAGGTACAACTACAGCAAGTATTAACAACTTTAATAAGCTGTTCTTATAAATAACTGCAGTGACAATGCAACTTTTTAAGGTCACAATTGTTGCTTTTGCACAATAAGAGTTTGTGATGAATCTCTTAGTTGTTTGTTCTAACATGTTTTCCAGTAGGCATGGCTAGAGACAAGATTCATTACTCCCTTCCTTCTTTCCTTCTCTCCTACCTTCTTTCCTTCCTTCCTTCCTTCCTCCCAATCTCTCTCTCTCCCTCCCTTCCTTCCTTCCTTCCTTCCTTCCTTCCTTCCTTCCTTCCTCCCTTCCTCCCTCCCTCCCTCCCTTCCTCCCTTCCTCCCTCTTTCTTTCCCTCTCTCTCTTATTTCTGTTAGGTCCTCTGACCCAGCAAGAAAAAGGACTCAAAGCACACCATAGGGGCGCCTGGGTGGCTCAGTCGTTAAGCGTCTGCCTTCAGCTCAGGGTGTGATACCAGGGTCCTGGGATCGAGCCCCTCATCGGGCTCCCTGCTCCACTGGGAGCCTGCTTCTTCCTCTCCCACTCCGCCTGCTTGTGTTCCCTCTCTCACTGGCTGTCTCTCTCTCTGTCAAATAAATAAATAAATAAATAATCTTAAAAAAAAAAAAAAGCATACCATAAAGGAATAAATAACTCTGAATCCTCTTCTTTTGCCAGTTAGCCCTTCTTTTGATCCTATCTATCTGTGTATATCTCTACTTTGTTGCTAAAAAACTAAGGCTTAAAAAGTGTGTTCCAACTTGGATTTGAAAAAGCTAGGATTTTAATCCATGTTTTAACTTAGGGTTTTGATCATGTTTTTCTATAATACCAGCAGTTAAGGATAAAATTATTATTGCAGGGACACAAATAATTATTATATTTAATTTTAAAAATACATTTTTAAATTTAAATTCTAATTATGACCATTGATTCTATGTTTGCATAAATATAGCAGTGATATTGTAACCAAAACAAAAGTGAATCAATTTAGAAATGATGTCTACCCAGGTGGCTCAGTCAGTTGAGTGTCCAGTTCTTGGTTTCAGCTCAGGTCATGATCTCAGGGTGGTGAGATCAAGCCCCACAGCTCCACGCTCAGCAGGGTGTCTGCTGGAGATTCTCTCCCCCTCTCCCTCTGCCCCTCCTCCTTCTCGTGCTCTCTCTCTGTGTCTCCCAAATAAATTAATAAATAAATAAATCTTTTTAAAAAATTATGTCTACCAGTAACTGTATAGGTAGGAAGTTTATATGACAAAAAAATTAGAGGAAGTACACAAGTGCAATAAGGTTTGGAAACACCATGCTAAGTGCCTCTTACTTGTGGTTGAGAGGGAATAAATTTATCTCCTGCAATTAGAGAAAGTTAGAGTCAAAAGTAACCCAAGAAAAAATTATTTCCAAACTCCTCTCCCTCTGTATTATTTTATAGATAAGAAAACTGAGGATTAGAGGGGTATCGGCTGCTGAAGTTATACAAATAATTTTGGGAAAAGCTGATTTAGAACCATGTTTCATATCCCATGCAGGGGCTAGTAGGAGGGCTTGTATTTGACACATAGATTTCAAAAGCAAAATAGTAGACCAAGAATTCCTCTGAGAAAATACAGGTGTCACTACTGATCTGGAATTCATTCCAATCTGCAGATACTATGCAGATAAAGGTCTGAAAATAGACTGACATTTATTTTCTTCGTCTAAACTCTCTCAACTCCAACTGAGAATGATTTTCAAAGTCACTTCTAAAGACATTATTCTCCATCCTATGGTTGTACCATGGTCAAAAATGTGTTTGGATCTTTCACTGGTTGAGGCCCAAGCCCACATATTTATCCATGCATTTGATAAAAACTTATCAAGTGCCTATCAGTAGCCAGGCACTGTGTAGGCACTGTGGATCCCACAAAGAAGGCAAAGGTCCTATTTGCTAAGAGCTCTGACACAAGTAAGCGAAACTGGCTATTCACAATTCATCAAATCAATAAACAGTAATAACTGACTGATACTGATGATGAAAGAAAAATTAACAGGGTGTCAGGGTACAGAATGAGAGAAAGGTCTAATTTTCAATAGACTGGTCACATTCAGGGTATTTTGATAAAGTGAAATTTCAGCTGAAGACTGATAGTAAGGGCATAACACAATGAGATCTAATCCATGAGAAAAAATATTCCAAGTGGAGGAAAAGTAGAGAAAGGCCTCGTGACCTAAATAAGTGGATATGTTTTAAAACTTAGTAAGCAGCTAGATCTCTTGGATATTTCAAAGGAGAGAATAGTAGCTGGAGATGCAGAAGAAAATGAAAAAGATCACTTAGACACTTAACAGTCCATGGATAGGAGGAGTTTTTATTCTAAGAACAATGGATTTAAGTAGATAAGTGACATATTTTTAAAAGATCCCTTCCCTCTGGCTGTGATGTGGACAATAAATTGGAGGGGCAAGAGCAGACACAAAGAAACCATCTGGAGGCTGTTGCAGAGGTCTGGGTAAGATGTGATACAGTGGGAGTTCTCAAAACTGAGAGAAAAGATGGAAATGAGGTATATTTTGGAGAGAAAATTGACAGGACTTGCTGATGAATTGGATGTGGAGATGAGGGAAAGGGAATCAAGAATGACTCTCAGGCTTCTGGCTTTGGTAACTGGGTCGATGGTGGTGCCATTTACAGAGATGGAAAAGGCCAAGGAGAGCCAGGCTTAACAGGGAGATTAAGGGCTCTGTTTTGGCCATATTAATAATAGCTTGAGATCCCTATGAGACATCCAAACAGAAATGCCAAATGGATAATTGGATGTCTGAGTCTCGGGCTTATATGTGGCCTGAAGATAGAAAGTTGACCATTGTTGCCTATGGACGGGTTTAAGCTCTGGGAGAAAATGAATGTACGTCTTTCCCAAACTATCTCCACACATAGCACTTTCCATTTGTCTTCAGATTCTAAGAATTTGGACCAATAACCTCTCAACTCTAGGTATTCCCACACGCACTTGACCTTCTTGGTTCCTCTCCTCTACAGAACTGCATCTTATAAAAATTTCCACTTGTCCTTTCAAGCTGACCAGAAAACAGTCACACGGGCCCTTCCCATTTAGGTGTTTCTAACTACAGTGGGAAAAAAACCCAATGCAAATAACAATAAAAACATTAAGGAAGGTTTTCAGTGGAAACTGAAAAATTTTTTTCTTATTGTAAATGGAGCTACTCTTGGGACCCTTTGTTGCTGATTTGTTTCTTGATGCTTAGAAAGAAGGTTCCATTTATCCTTCATCTATAACTTTATAATTCCTGTGAGTGTTCCAAGAGTCTTTGAATGGTGCAATTCATATCAACTCAGAATTCCAGACACTGAGATCTGGAGAAGTCCTCAAAGACTAGTCCAACCTGTTCATAGTGCATAAAACAAAAATGTAAAAAGTTTGAGTGACTAACATGGTGACTCTAATATATATTTTAGGTTACTTATATGCTCTAATTTATATACAATTATGAATATGAACATAAATATAAATGTATTCTCATTGCTGAGTGGATTGTTCTTTCCTCTGACTCACTCCACCTTGTGAGTTCCTGGATAAGGAATGGCTTCAATTTCACTTCTAATTACACTTTCTTAAAACTGTGGAGAGCTGCCTGCAAATTTACTTACTACCAGCACCAGAATGATCTAACTGAAGCTGGTATCTTCCATAAGTCAAAAACATACTCACAGAAATTTCACAGGTAGAGGGCTTCCAAAATACAGTTTTACCTCACTCTCTTACTAGAGGGTCTTGTGACTCCAATAGGACAATGTATGAGATAATGTACATAACAGATTTTATTTTTTTTTTATTTTTTAAAAGATTTTATTTATTTATTTGACAGAGAGAGGCAGCAAGAGAGGGAACACAAGCAAAGGGAGTGGGAGAGGGAGAAGCAGGCTTCCCGCCAAGCAGGGAGCCCGATACGGGGCTTGATCCCAGGACCCTGAGATCATGACCCGAGCCGAAGGCAGATGCTTAATGGCTGAGCCACCCAGGCGCCCCTACATAACAGATTTTAAAACCTTATGATATTTTGCATACTTGAGATTTACGATATCTTCTTCCACATTTTACTTGTTCTTTTTAATGATAAAATCCATATATGCTCAGCTAAGAAGTTTTGAAAATGCAGAAAAGTATGAAGAACACAAAAATACATACAATCCCATAAGCCTTTGAAAATCAGAGTTTGTATTTTATTATATTTCTTTCTGGACCTTATTCCATGCATATAGGTTTGTATGTGTGTATGTATCTATGTAGACAGTGTTTACATACATTATAAACATGTATGTATTTTTCCATCTGTACATTAAACATTACACATACATACAGAATTACACACAAATATATAAAATATATGTACATATATATTTTATATTACTTAGGGAGATAGATATATATAGATATATATAGATATATATAGATATATATCTTAGCAAAATACATTGCACATTTTAAGTGCCAAATAACTGTTGGCTCTGTTATTATTATAATTAAAGATACAGACTGGGTGTCAAAAGAGGTGAGGAGTGTTCTTTGGCCAGGGCTGTAGAATGCACTCATGGAGCACAAGTCAAGGCCAGCAGACTTGATGACTCTCACAATCCCGTGCTGGAACTTGCAGTGGATGGCCATAACTCCTAACCAAGACCAGGAATGACAACAAACTCAACTATGTTCATATTCCTACTTTGAGAATGATCAGTAGTGTAGAACATGCTTGCCTCAAGAGGGATGGGAAACTCATCACAGTTTTAATTCTCATTCTCAAGGGTTTAAAATAGTTGACTCTTCTCCTACCAACTACTATCATCCTCCAAACACTCATATGCCTATGAACTCCATAGTTCTTTATTTGTCTAAGTGTTGCACTCTAGAAATGCTGGGTGCTGTTCCAGAGACAGAAAGGGGAGTTTATTGAGGCAGAGAAGAAAGAACATTAGCCTGTGAATTCAGAAATCTACTTTCTCATTGATTTTTGGCCTCTAGTTAAACTCCTTTACCTGGCGTAAAGCTTGTTTTTTTTAAAACATGAGAATATTCAACATCACTAAGAAAAGGTCAAAATTGTTATATGTCAATCAGAGAAAGCAAATGAACCCAAAATTATTTTGTAAACCAGAAGAGACAAAGGTTAAAGAGGAGTAATTGCCATGATTATATGGTAGCCAAACTTCTCATCTCTACTGGGGCAAAATAGTGAAAGGAGCAGGTTTCAAAGGTTAGACACAAGAAAGAATTCCTTAACAGGGAAGTCACTTGATATAAGTATGAATGGCTGAGTTTGTGAAATAATCTTCAGAGAGAATATGAGCAGACGTGGTTCTCATCTGTCTTTTGTTGATCAGGTGGACGTGGTCCCACCTTGCACTGGAAGAGATGAATTCACTAGCTTTGACCAGGGCTCATCCAGTCCTGTCTCCATGAAGCTGACATTTGTCCATGGACACTGGAAACACTCAATGATGTCTCCGGAATATGAGCCTCCCAGGAATCACATTTGGGGCCAATATTGTGACAAGTGCCTAGCATTGTCCAGACTATAAATATAAGCTCATGGACGTTGATCTTTCCAATTCTACATGTGAACATTAGACATGCTTACAAATCATCTAGTGGGAATTCTCAAAGTATGAGGCATGGTATACCTAAACTCCCTGGAAACACTGCACTATTTAAGCACTTTGTTGTATAAAAGCTTTGAATAGGAGTCTTTATTTCCCTTTCCCTTCTTTTATTGCAAAGAATACGTGTGTGTGTGTGTGTGTGTGTGTGTGTGTGTGTGTGTGTTGTGTGTATAGATATATACAGATGTAGATACAGATATAGATATATATCTCACACAATACTCTAATCAGACTATTTTTGTCATCCATACAGCCATAAGTTATTTCAAGTGAGGGTGACTGACTTCTTGATACCTCAGGAAACTTTTCAGTCCATCTTTTTCAGTCCATCTGTTGGTATTACTGTGATTAACAAATAAAATTCCCTCCAAATATTTTTTTTCCTATTTTTATTTTGTGGCCCTCCTCATCGGTTCATTAATTCACTAGAAGGAAAGGCCTGCCTTCGATTAAGATCACACTTGACTTAGATAATTGTGCAGGACATGCTTTCTTCACATTGACATATTTACCATCATTTTATTGCTTATTCTCCCATGCGTATGTTACTTCTCCTGAACAAAAAGTATGTACTTAGGCTTAATATGTACTTGGTGTGCAGTATCTAGTGTTATCTCTTATCATAACGTAAAGTGTAATGAGACTGAGGGTTAAATATTATCTCAAAAACAAAAATGCTATAAAAAATAACATTAAAATTGGGGATTAGCAAGGATGTTTAAAATGCCCTCTTTGGTCTCAAATATTAATTCTAAGCATGTAACTTATCTAACACCCATTTATTTGATCAAGACTCTGGGGACTTACCTGACTGTAAGCACAGCAGTGATAAATTGGTTAAAAATGCAAATATATGCTCAGTTACATTAATGGAAATACACTATTCCTAGGAAAAGGGATGGCAGGGGGGCAGAATACACTAATGTTCTTTGCACTTATAGTGCTACAGAGGAACTGTGCCAAATCTTTGGGTCCTTGTTTAGGAGGGATATTGGAAGAGCAAAAGTTAGAAATTAAGGTGAGACATGGTAAGTGTTCTCAGCAACCTGAGCCCGTCCCAGCCTCCCAGATCTTCTGCAAAGTCACCCATCATGGGCACTTAATACTCCTGCCTGTGATGGTTTCCCTCCCATTCCTTGCTAGTGCAACTCCTTATTCATCCACCAAGTCTTTACTTAAATACCACTTTCTCAGAGAAACAGTCCCAAACCCTCACCTAAACTGGCTGTCTACAACATGTATGCTTCTGGCCAGTCTCTTATCTTTCTTGTTTTCATCAGGAAAGATTTGGTAAGACCGGTATAAATGGAGGATCCCAGGAAGCCCCCTTGTGAAGGAGCAGAGATTGGATATTAGCATTTCCTAATTCATTAAATATTAGCACTTCCTAATTCTAATGATCCCCATAGTCTTTATTTTTCTAAGAAGCCTGACAACAACTTGCCAAATAGATACATACATGCATACATACGTACGTACATACATACATTTTCTACATACCCATATCATAGTCCCTAACTTCCCCTCATAATGTCTATTCCAAATTAATACTTAATTACTACTTTTAAAATTATTTTACATCTTCCTCCCTCCCCACTTGACTAGGACTTCCATGAGGACAGGAACTAACTTCAATTTATTCAATGCTGAATCCTACCAAACACTTAGGACAGCTCATTGGAATGCCAGTATATAGTCAATCTGAAGAAAGCATCTACTAATATATAGCTTTCTTATTCAGAGAGATATGAACCTCAAAGGCAGATCTTTAATTACCAGTGAACTAATGAACAGATCAGGAGGCCCGAGAAGTAGAAATTGCAAGAGTAGACTTCAACAGACTGGTTGAGCAGAGTCCAGGGAAATCAAGAAATGATTACTTGAAGAAATGAGGAAGCAGACAGAGAACTTAATAACTTGCCAAATTCATACAAAGAGCAAGAAGCAGGGCAAACCCTGGGTTCTCAACAACTGTTTGATGAATGAATGAAATGATGCATTCACAAGAAAAGTTGCCCCCAAGTTGTTGGGCAGTTCTATATATATCATTTTCTTTTTTAACAATGTTGCTTTCCAAAAATTCAATATATCCATTCTAATTTTGGATTGATGAAGCTCAAAAAAATTGATTCACTCTTCCCCATGATACCTATTCAACTCATTTTTCCATTCACTTAACCAAGATTCACTGACTATATCAAATGTCAAATGCTATTCTGAGAACACAATGGTGAGCAAATAAAGACATTTTATCTGCCTTTAAGGAGCTTACCGGGGCACAAAGAGCAAACCATCATATAAATGTGGAATTACCACACTGCTACATATTTCACAGGAGACAGGCCATGGGAGCCTGTAATAGGAGGATCTGACGTCACAAGAGTTCAGAAGAATGAAAGGTATTATTTTAACTAGTCAAAGAGAGAGGAAAATGCATTCCAACAAAGGGAACAGTTTGTGCCTTGTCACAATGCATGTGAGGGACTGGTAAAGTCCATGTGGCCAAATCAGAGAAAGTCAAGAGTACATGGTATGAGTTATGACTGGAGAGATAGGTAGTGACCAAACCACACAAGGCTGCATAGGTAACTTGAGGATACCAAGGGCAAAGAGAACTATAGAGGAGTTTTAAGCTAAACAATGTTACCAGATTTGCATTTTGTAAAATGTTACTCTGACAGATATTTGGAGAACACAGTGGCAAAGAGCCGCAGCAGAGAGAGAACCAGAGGCTACTGCCTATAAAATATGATGATGACTTGGATAAAAAGACGCTGGAAATAGAAAGTGAACAAATTTAATATACTTTTGGAAAGTAAACTGAATAGGACTTGTTGCTGGTTTGGGTGAGGAGGGAAAGAAAAGAAAACTGACATTTAAAGGATGATTTTTTGCTAATTTCCTATCCCAACATCCATGCCCGCCCCCTGCTTCTTAACACGAGAACCCTAAATTTATTTGTTGGGCCAAGAGTTCCAAATAAGATTTATATTTTTCTGTATTATTCAGCCACATATGGTTATTACCTATAGAGCTAAACACTGACCAATAGAATATAAGTGGAAGTATTGGGACCTTCCGAGATGTCATGGCCTTACTCTTCTCCTCCTAAACCCTACTGTCTGGATGTAAAATTGAAACCTCAGCAGTCAACTTGGACCATGGATACAAGGCCAAATGCTGGAGAAGTTAGGCACTCACATGCCAGCCAGGCCTATATACCTCCAGACTACTTTTTCATGAGAAAATGAAACTTTTTATGTCTAAATTACCTACAGCCAAAAGAGCATGACCTGACATGCAGTGTAATCCACTACATTAAAAAGAATATCATTAAGGGGGAGGGAGGGGAAAGGGGGTGCTAGAGGAAGTCCAGGTGATAGGAAGAAACACCAAGAGTTACTTAAAATAGGATAAGCTTAAGATGTCTCAGAGAGGGCCAACTGGGCAGTGTAGACTTTCTAACGTGTTTGGATCAAGTATAGATATTTGAGATTTCTTGGCATAGTGAAGGCATTTGCAATCACATAAAATAAAAGGGACCTACAGATTCAATACAACCTATCAAAGGGCACCTGGGTGGCTCAGTTGGTTAAGTCTCTGACTGTTGTTTTCTGCTCAAGTCATGATCTCAGGGTCCTGGAATTGAGACGTGTGTGGGGCTCTGCACTCAGCAGGGAGTCTGCTTGAGGATTCTCTCTCTCTCCCCCTCTGCCCTTCCTCCCCTCATGCTCGGTCTCTCTCTCTCTCTCTCTCTAAAATTAATAAATCTTTTTAAAAATGCAACCTATCAAAATTTCAATGGCTTTGTGCAGAAATTGAAAAGCAGATCCTAAAATTCATATGGAAAAGCAAGGAACCCAGCATGGCTAAAACAACCTTTAAAAAAGATAAAGTAAAATAAAAATAAAACTTACTATAAAATCTACAGTAATCAAGACAGCATGATACTGGCATAAAATGGCATATTATTCAATAGAATGGTATTCAGGATCCAAAAGTAAACCTTTACATTCATTGGTGGTCAATTGATTTTTTATAGGAGTGCTGGGAAAATTTGGTGGGGAAATAATAGTTCTTCAAAAAACGGTGATGAGACAACAGGACAGCAACACGCAAAATAATAAATTAATGTGCCTACTTCACACCATGCACGTCGCCCTGTTTGCTCCAGAAGTCCCAGCCTGTGGCCCCGTCTATCTTACACGGACTGAACCTAGTCACGGAACCTGGGAATCTGGATAGTGAGTAATGCCACAGGTGCACGCGCAGATCACACCCATGCACCCACACTCAGGCATCCTCCCTGGCCTGTTAGACAGGGCGTGCCATCATCCTGATCCATTATTCTAGAGTCAGCAGTTTCCCAAACGACTCCTTGATGAGGATATTTGAATGGCGGCTACCCTCAGACTCCGAAAGGACCGCTATTCATGTGGTACTTACAGACTGGCCATCATGATTGACTGGTGTCTCTCATCCCATGTAGCCGTGGTCGGGCACAGAAGGCGCTCTGCGATCCTGGCGAGATCTGGCTTCAGGGAACTTAGCAACTCTGTTCTGGAGCAGGGTGGATACTAGAAGCAGAGCGTGTCCCCCAGAAGTCTCTCCTCAGAGGACGCAGGGACGTAGCTCAGGGATCCCGGACTCCCAGCTGGTGGCAGGTATGTGCACAGTTCACCCTCAGGCATTCAGGACTTCTACGCCCGTGCGGATGGGGCTGCCCCTCTTGCAGGCCATCTACCTGGGGCCGGCAGTTTCCCCACACTGCATTCCTGATGCCCAACGAGGAAGATCTTTTGAGCCCGACCTCTTCCGCCCAGTGCAGAAAAGATACTCAGGGCGTCTGCGGGAGTCAGGCCTCTCAACTGTCATTCATGAGTGGACTCCTCGGCACTGCTCAGGATGGCAAGGTTGAGCTCGCATGAGCTCCAACATTAGGGTGACAGTGGTATCTGTTTGGGAGCGGGCGTCACGTGGCAGCACGTTGCATCCGCCAGAAATCCCAGCTTGCGTCTGGCATATCCCCACGCGGCAGGGACCCGAGTCCCTCGGCAGGAAGTAGATGCCGAGTTCCGCCGCAGGCGCGTGCGCAGTTTCCTCCAGCGCGCTCAGCCCTGTGGTTTCAGGAGCTCCTGGCCTGCTGCGTAGCGCACGCCCTTGGGAGGTGCCCCAAGAAGCTACTGATGAGGAAGTCCGTATGCATGATGAAGTGTAAATGGTACTTCATCTGTGAAAATCAAATAATTGATAAGAGACTTGTATCCACATTATAGAAAAACGATAACAACTCAATGATAAAAATATGAAAGATGTGAATTAATATTTCTCCAAAGAAGACATACAAATGGCCAAAAATCGTATGAAAACGTTAGTCATTAGGAAAATGCAAATTGAAACCACGATGAGATACCACTTCACAAGAATGGCTATAATCAGAAAGAGATTGCATAATAAATGTTGGCAGGAATGTGGAGAAATTGGAACTCTCCTACAGTGGTGGTGAGAATGTAAAATGATGGTGCAATGTTATTTGAATCCAGTCTGGCAGTTTCTCAAAAGATTAAACATAGTTACCATATGACCCAACAATCCCACCCCTAGGTATATACACCCAAGAGAAATGAAAACAAATGTCCACAAGAAAATTTGTTGAAAATATTTATAGCAAACTTTATTCATAATAACCAAAAAGTAGAAACAACTCAAATGTCCTTCAAATGATGACGGGATTAATAAGATCTGTTATAGCCATACAATGGCACATTATTTGGCAATAAAAAGTAATAAAGTACTGATAACATCCTTTATCATGGATGAACATTGAACACGTGCAAAGTGAGAGAGGCCAGCGCAAAAGAATGGGAAGGATATATAGCATATGATCCCACTTATACGAAATGTCCAGAATGTTCAGGGTATGTGTGTTTCTCTGTGGGACAATGAAAATATTCTAAAATTAGGTAGTGGTGATGATTGCACAACTCTTCAAGTATACTAAAAGACACTGAATTATACACTTGAAATGGGTGAATTTTATAATATGTGAATTAAATCTCGATAAAGTGGCTACAAAATTAAAAAAGAAGAAGCTGACTATTTTTTCTTTGCCCATCAGAGTACAGAACCACACAATCATATCAATGGCTTTGTAATTCCAAATCGACAATTCCTTGCTGCCTCTACTTGGAAGTTCCATATCTATATACACCCTTGCCAGGGGGTGACTCTTTGTATCTGATGTACCTTTTGCCTGGTTCTCGTAGGCCCCAGCTGTCTCCTTTCTTCCTTTTCCCTCTCACAAAACTGAGCAATTACACAGAAGTCATAGATTTTTAATCTCAAAATTTCCAGACAGTTTGATCTAGATTTCTGTTTGAAATATACTTAGCTATTTGAAAAAAACAATCTATAAAAATCTCAAGGTCATGAGAGCAAGTCCCGAGTCAGGCTCTGTGCTCAGAGCGTACTCTGCTTAAGAATCCCCTCTTAAATAAATAAATAGATAGATAAATAGATAAATAGACTATTAACAATCGTGAAATATTGTTTGTTGCAATTGTAAAAAAATAATGTCCTACTAATTCACTATGGACTTCCTAGTTTGGTTAAAGATCATCCTAACATTATAAAACAAAGTTTAAAAAATAAATCAATGCTTGTATTTGTTATTCTAAATGAAATTTTCTTGGTTCTATTCAACTAAAACAAAAAATATAAATACATTGAATGCTGAAACATTTAATAAGTTGAGTACTATAACTGCCATTCATAAGAGCCAATAACCAATTTTGTGCTTACATTACAGTCCTATTATTTACATCTAAAAGTTTATTATTTTTACTTGAATTTATAAGCAGAAATTATAGTAATAAGATGTTCCTTTTTAATATACACCAGAAAACTGATACATATATTAAGACTAAGTTAAACATCAAATGGTGGGGAAACATCACAGGTAGGGGGTGGGGGGAGTAAAAATATTTTCTGAAAAATAATCTACCACTGCTCTTAAGATATGTTTAAATTGTATTCATAAATGATAGTTGATTGAAGTCAAGAGGAAAGAAGCATAGATTATAATAGGGAGATCACAAAAATGTAACTTTTCTCAACATGATCAGCACCATACCAGCACTCTGAATTCTTCTGATTAAAATTCCTGCAGATCAAATCAAAATAGCTTTAGATCTAAGAAAACTAGAGGCTAAAAAGAGAAAATACAGCAGGGATTATATGCAATTTATCTTTTCATTTAACACGAGTGAAGAAGTTCCAGAGGTGCCTCCTGTTTGAAAATAGAATACCAAAATAAGTCTCTTATGACTTAGAAATAAACACACCTTCTAGAAAAATAGGCCAGCTGATTGCTAGTCCAAAATGGTAATATTCTAGACATCAGATCACAAAACCAGTCTTTATTTTTAGTCTTTATTTTGTTGATGATACAAAACATTTAACTAAATTTCACATATATCTAATGAACATCTGTTCTCTAACAAAACATAACATGCCATTTTTAGTTTGTCAACAAATCGTGCTTTTGTCTTTTACAATTTTATAATCCTGTCTTTTATTTTGCTATTTCATAATTTTACTTCGAAAAGTAAATAACCTTTGTTCCCAATTTAAATGTTAACAACATTTATACATTGTCTATGCATAAAGAATATTAAAGACCCAATTTACATAATATTGTAAAATGTGATGAGTAATGGAAAGTATTTAAAAGAAATATGTCACCATTATCATGCAAATATTCCACAATAGTTGTTTTCTGAATAAGTAAACTTGACTACAAGCTTCTAAGTTGATTATTGTGTTCAGTCGGGGCCGCTATAACAAATTGCCAAAAGTTGGTGGTTTAAAACAACAGAAATGTATTCCTTCCCAATTCTGCAGGCCAGAAACCCAAAATCTGAGCAGGGTGGCTCTTCCTGGAGGCTCTGAAGTAGAGTTTATTCACAGATCTCTCTCCTAGCTTCTCTGCAATCCTTGGCATTCCTGGGCTTGCAAATGCACCCTTGTGATCAGTGCCCTCCCTTCAAAAGGCTTTCACTCTGTGTCTCTGTATTGTTAGTCCGACACTCGTCATTGGGTTCAGGGCCCATCCTAATCCAGGACTGCCTTATCTTGAGATTCTTACCATAATTATATAAGCAAACATCTCTTTTCAGATAAAGTCAGATTCTGAGGTTCTAGATAGACATATATTTTGGGAGCCTTAATTCAACTCATGGAAATTATGAAAGAAGTTTGAGAATTAAAAATCATGGGTAGCAGCCCAAGTGTTCATCACAGATGATGGATAAAGAATATGTGGTACACACACACACACACACACACACACACAATGGAATATTATATATTCAACCAGAAAAACGAATAAGATCTTGCCATTTGCAACAACATGGATAGAGCTAGAGACTGTAATGCTAAGCAAAATAAGCCAGTCAGAGAAAGATAAATACCGTATGATTTCACTCATATGTGGAATTTAAGAAACAAAACAAACGAACAACGTAAAAAAAAAAAGAGAGACAAACCAAAAACAAACTCTTTTTTTAATTCATTGTTTCATTTATTCTTTTATTTATTCATCTGAGAGAGAGAGAGAGAGAGCAAGAGCACGAGCAGGGGAGAGGGGCTGAGGGAGAGGGAGAAGCTGACTCCCTGCTGAGCAGGGAACCTGTTTCGGGTTTCCAGGCCAGGATCCTGGGATCATGACCCAAGCCAAAGGCAGAAGCTTAACCCACTGAGCCCTCCAGCTTCCTCCAAAAGCAAATTCTTTATTATTATTATCATTATTATTATTATTACTATTATTATTATTATTTTCAGTTAGCCAACATATAGTACATCATTAGTTTTTGGTGTAGTAGTCAACGATTTATTAGTTGCTTATAGCAAACTCTTAACTTTAGAGAACAAACAGCTGGTTACCAGAGAGGAGGTGGGTGGGAGGATGGGTGAAATAGGTGAAGGGGATTAAGAGTATATTTATCTTGGTGAGCACTGAGTAATATATGGAATTGCTGAATCATGATATTGTACACCTGAAACTAATAGAACACTGTATGTTAACTACATTGGAATTTAAAATTTTTTAAATAATAAAATAAAATAAAAAGAATTGGTAAAATAGTAGCAATCTATTGCTTAGCATTTTACCCATGCATTGCTTCACTCACCCATTTATTTGTCCAATAATTGAGTACCTACTATGGGCCAGGCTTTGAGTTAGGCCCCTGGAAGATAAGAGTGACCAAAACAATTTGTAAGAAGACAGTCATGTTCTGGTTTCCATACAGAGCTGGGCCATAGCAGAATTTTCACCACCCTGAGATAAAATGAAATACATTTTTAAAGAATTTGAATTTATTTCATTTAAATAAATATTTTTTTATTGCTAGAGTAGGCTCTGCCTACTCTTTTGTACAGACACTTGTGTTCTACAAGCAGGAATAAACAGATGAATAGAAGATGATAGCTGTACTTTGTAACACTCTTTCTTGGAAAAGTAAAAAATACGGAAATTCTATTAGATTCCCCCACATTTATTTAGATTAACTGATTTTTTTTTTTTTTAAAGCATTAAGTCTGGGAACCCTGCTTCAAAGTGCATTGGTCACGCTTGGTCTATTTCTCTCTTGTGTAAGAAGAGAATGAGATTCCCAAGATTTTTCAGAAATTGACACTAATCTGGTATCATTGGGACCAACCTTCCAATTTCACTGTAACCTCTGCCCACATATCAGATGATCAGAAAAAGAAAGAGTTGCCAGGCAGCTAGTTGGATGAGGTGAAGAAATCCGCAGGAAGGAAAGGTTGCCGGGATGGGTGTGGTGGGTCGGCCTCGTGCCTGTTAATCCGAGCCTTGGGGGATGGGCTACAGGCAGCATAGGAAAACCCTATTGCAGCAAGGACTGTGAGAGATTAGGGCATCAAGATGCTTTGGTGCTCGGTTAGGTCAGATGTGCCATAAACTATACAGTGAATGTTCTCTCCATGTCTGTGTGGAACTAAAGATAACTTGTACTCATTGAGGTCTCCCCAGGGCCTAGACCCATTCCAACAATTCAAAGGCAGTTGTGCTCCTAGACTCAGCAGGGAGAGAATCTGATAAAAACTGGGGTGGGGGTGGGGTGGAGGTAGAACCTAAAAGGATGGGGTCAAGAACACTAACATTTGCTTTTATTATAATTAATAATAATTTCAATATTTATATCCATAAGCTGGTAACAATCACGTTACTGAAACGTGTAAAGCAAGCAGACAAAAGAGAAGATTCATCCCAGAGGAGGACACTCTCAATAAGGGAAGCTGAGAAGAAACATTTTCCTTTATAGGCATATTTTAGAGGGGGGTGAATTTTAAAAGTATATTAATTAACAACTGTGGGATAAAGTAGTATTTTAACTCCCTGAACTTTTATTTATTTTCCATAGCCTGTGAGCAAGAAGGGGTTAACTCAGCAGGCCTGGACAGCTCAAATCCACACATTCCAGAGAAAGGCCAGTCTTCAGGACCAGCCCCTGACTGGATCCTGGGAGATAATCTCTGAACCTTTAGAATACCCTGCTCCATAAGAGTGTCTTTTGTTTTTTTGGGTTTGTTTTTTTTTTTTTTTTTTTTTTTTTTTTGCATACCTGAAACCTTGGGCCATGCTATGTCAGTCTGACTTCTGATCAGAGTCTAAGTAGTTGAGGTCAGTCACATGGGCACTGCATGCCTATATGACCGACCCACGATAAAACCCTGGACTCAGCTTTGGCGAGCTTCCTGGAAAGAAAAAATCAATTCAAAAGAAGTCACAAAAGAAGGGGAAGCAAAAAAATTCTAAGCTGGAAAAATACCAAGTAGAAAAAGTGATAACTGATTTGAACACCCAAACAACATACATGTCAGTCTGTGTAAAAGGATCAAACATTTAAAGAGGTTCACGTTGGCCAACTTTGAGCTCATTTGACTGTCAAAAATAACCCTGTCTGTAACACACGTTTGAATATGTACAAATTCCTAAGTACATAATGAGACTCATAATGATGTAGAACGACACAGAAGACCCCACATACTACCTTGATAACTAATACACCAACTCCCTGCTCTCAAAAAGGTACCTAAAGGAAAAGATTAAATAATCTTTAAACTTGATTCTGCCTTATACATTGAGAATTATTTTACCTCTCTTGTGAGTTGGCCCTCTTTATATTAAAGTCCACTATATAGTATACTTCTACAAGTGTACCATTTTCTTTTGTATTTGCATGATTACTCTTTTCCCCTATCCTTTTGTTTCAACCTTTCCACATACTTATTTTAGGTGGGTCTTTCATAAACATCACATAGAATTTTTTTCCAATCTGTCAATCTTTGTCTTTTAGTAGAACAACTAATCTATTAATGTATTTTTATTTTTTTTATTTATTTATTTTTTATTTTTTTAAAAGATTTTATTTATTTATTCGACAGAGATAGAGACAGCCAGCGAGAGAGGGAACACAAGCAGGGGGAGTGGGAGAGGAAGAAGCAGGCTCATAGCAGAGGAGCCTGATGTGGGGCTCGATCCCAGAACACCGGGATCACGCCCTGAGCCGAAGGCAGACGCTTAACCGCCGTGCCACCCAGGCGCCCCTATTAATGTATTTTTAAATTTCACTGTGATCATTTCAAACATAAATGAGAAAAATAGTACAATAACCCTAATGCCCATCAAGAAAATCATCAGTTGTTGATATTTTGCCATATTCATTTCAACTGCCGCTATTGTTATTTCCCTAAACATTAAAAAATAAACACATCAAAACTGTGGCTATTCACCCATTATAACCATTAAATTCAGAGGTGACAAGGTTTGGGTATTCTTAAACTTATTCAGTTTTGAAGGCCCTCTGTAAGTGAAAAAAAGTATGAATACGAAATTGCTAGGCTCCTTCTCAAGTCTCAAAATTACTAGTTTCTTTCCCCAAGTTCAAGAAAGGAAGAAGGGAAGGAAGAAAGAAAAGAAAAGTAACAAAAAAACAAGAATTTTTAAAAATGAAAAAATAATGATTATTAACAGATAATATGATTATATGTAGAAAATCCAAATATTCTACCAAGGTATTGTTCAAATAAGTGAGTGAATTAGAAATATGGCTGGATGCAAATTAATATACAAAGTGAAATTATAGTCTGTTTATAGGCAACAAACAGAAAAAGAAGTTGAAAGATACTGCTTTCGATTAAAAATATTAAAACATAAATTAGCATAAGATATGCAAAGTTTCTCAAGGAAAAAATGATAAAATTTTCATTCAGAGACCTTAAAGGAGATCTACATAATAATGGAGAGCTGTATTATGCTCACTGTTTGGAAGACTCAATATTATAAAGGTGCCAGCCATCCCCAAGCTGATCGAAAGATTCAATGCAATCACAATCAAAATCCCAACAGAAAAGTGTATTCACGTATGTCAGTGTGCTATGTGGGTGTGTGTCTGTGTGGGGGTTGACATGCTTATTCCAAAATTGATAAGAAAATTCAAATTAGCCAAGAAAATCTTGAAGAAGAACAATGCTAGGGAACTTGCTCATACCCACCTCCCGCCAAAACTTCTTATAAAGACTTTTTTTTTTTCTGAGAAAAAGATTGAGAGAGCAAGCACTGGCAGGGGTGGCAGGGGGAGAGGGAGAGAGAATTTTCTTTTTAAGGTTATATTTATTTAGAGAGAGAGAGAGCATAAACAGGGGAAGGGGCAGAGGGACAAGCAGACTGCACGCTGAGCAGGGAGCCCAACACAAGATTCGATCCCAGGACCCAAGGTCATGACCTGAGTCGAAGTCAGATGCTTAATAAATTGATGCCCCAGAGGGAGAAAAAGAATCTTAAGCAGTTTTCATGTCCAGAGCAGGGCCTCACGTGGGGCTTGATCTCACCACCCTGACATCATGACTTGAGACAAAATGAAGAGTTGGAGGTTTAACTGACTGTGCCACCCAGGCCCCCCTATATACTTCTTACAAAGATACTGAAAATAAAATAGCCTGTATTGGTAAAGAAAAATAAACAGATCAATGGAATAGGACAGAGAGTCTATAAATTGACACTTCTGTTTGAAGGACAATGGAAAGGATCCAGGTAAGAGTGGCTAAAGATTCTCGGGAGAAAGGGCTAAACAGCTGAAGTTAACAAGATGGCTGTGAAAGACAACATACAAACTCTGGGAGGAAGGTTAGCACCTAAACAGTGGGTGAGGTCTTCTGAGAATAAAGAGGAGGAGAAGCTGGGTAATGGAGAAGAGCAAGGATGGCGTGACACAGTCATGATGCAGAGGAAGAGTGAGTGGACCACTGACTGTCCCAACAGGGCTGAGCACATGGAAGAATTAGTGAGACTCGTGACCAGGGACGTGCAACTCATGAAATGGCAAAACATGAGTGTAGTGTTTATCTGTGCAAGTATGGGCTCACTAGGAAGTAAGATAGTACTAGGTAATTGTGGATAAAAGGAGAGTAAGTAGGTGGGGTTTTGGCAAGGATGTCATGAAATTATAAACTTTGGAATATAAGTTGTTAATGGAGAGAAATAAAGAAAAAAAGTGGAAGGATGGCAAGAAAGGATGGATGGGAGTTTCTATGATAGTTTTGTCCAATTTTATCTGGTATTCCTTATCACCCCTCCATCTGAAGATGTTGTCTTTTTACTTGGCCTGAGTACAGAAATCAAATTTCCCACCAAACCTCTCACATTATGCCATCAACACAGTGATTCTCGTGGAGCTGCAGATGGTGATATGATTACCTTCCACCGCACTCAATAAAATATAAAATAAATATGTAAAATTAATGCAAAGTCCAGAGGGCAAAAAGAAACGCAGGACCCGCTCTGATGTAGACAGCGAGTAGAATGTCTCCCCAAACGGTCTGTTTTAACCAAACACCAAAACCTTGAGTTCTTTTGCACAGCTTGTAAGCAAATGTTAGCGTGTGGATTAGATTTACATCTTACTCACAAAGGAAGAGAAAAGGTGGTGAGGCCAAGGGGAAGGCATAACAAAGGTTTATTTTGTAGCAATGGAATCACAACTTCCTGGTTAGAGATGAACTTGACTGATGGGTTTTCCGTGGTAGCCTCCCAGCACTTAATCTTAGCCAAATATTAATGTGCTGAATTTATTACATTTGAGCTCTGAAATTGAAAGTGACCATCTGTGGCACATGTGTGTGGCACGTAGAACAGTCATATATTGTGCACTAGCGCAACACGAGGCAAAGGATATGGTGATTGTGACATGGCAGGCACACTCACACACCAAGACCACTAAATGAATCTGATGGGCACGGGTGTCATTCCTCTCCACAGGCATCTGCTTTCTGAAACAATGCACAATAAATAGGAGATATTTATTAATAATTCCTTCAACATATCGCTATAACAGACTGTGCGGTATAAATCTGGAAATGCACTTTACTCCACTGAAACAGGGCAATCAATTGAACAAAACTAAAGTCTAGAGGAAAAAGATCACAAGTGTCAAATAAAGGAAATACAAAAGAAAAAGTCTGCTTTTTTTCTAGAGGGCAAGACTACAGTGAAGGTCAGCGTTGCGAAGGTTGTTCCACTGGGATTTTCAGGCAGATGTTAGGATGAAATTAGGGAGGTATATGTATACATTTTGTGACCAAAGGAAAAACAATTCACGTTTTCACTAGGAAATAGAATCCATATGAAATTAACTTTTGCTACAAATCCAAGAGAGTAGAATTTACATTACAGGGCTGAAGATGTAAAAGTTTAATAGGAAACTAATCTTTTTGTAAATTATAGAGAAAGCACCCTTTTAGAAGGAAAGGGTGCAGTTTGCCAAGGAGAGAGAACTAAAGAGCATGGATAAATTGGTCTGTTTTGAATGAATTTTTATTCATATTTTGCATCCAGAGAAAAGAAAACAATTAGGTTAAAATTAATTCTTAGAATGCCATGCTATCAGTATTATAGCAAGGACTGGGCTATAATTTCTCTGGCTGTGGATGGTACGTACATGACTGAGTTTAATTAGTCTCACAGGTGAGATCCAGAGCTGGGTGAGATGTGTTGTGTCAGGATTCTAAAGAACTGGTGACTTAATAATTGTTTCATATGGACTCTGGGAAACAAACTGAGGGCCTCAGAGGGGAGGGGGGTGCGGGAATGGGATAGACCGGTGATGGGTAGTAAGGAGGGCGCGTATTGCATGGTGCACTGGGTGTTATACGCAACTAATGAATCATCGAGCTTTACATCAGAAACCAGGGATGTACTGTATGGTGACTAACGTAATATAATAAAAAAACATTAAAAATAATAATAATAATTCTTCATAGCCATAAACTCTAGAATGTCCTAATAGTGTCCTGTCAGTCACGTGGATCTCCTTGAGGGATACCCAAGGACACTCTCTACAGAGGGAAAATTAGTGGAGAAGGAGTCAAAATATTACGTTATTACTAACTGCTGAAGAACTTTAATATTCTCAAGGTCATTGAACTTGGCACTCCTAGAATGTTTTGGAGAAAGGAGAGAGGCTCAGAGATCCAGAGTAAAAGAGAGCATTCACTGTCTAATAGCAGAACAAAGCTATATTTACTCGTTATTTTGCATTATTCAGTACCCTTTCAATTGTAAGTGATAGAAACCCAACTCACATTGAGCAAAGAATAGGAATAGGCCACCAACAATCTGAATGGCCAATGAGCCTTTCTTCTTATGGAAACAGTTAAAATTAAAACAATGAGCAATGAGATTTTTTTGCCTCTTAAATTGGGAAGCTGTTTATAACAGAGAATGTTCACTTTTGTGCGGTGTGGTATGAAATCTTCAGGAGATCAATTTGGCTGGACAATGAAAAGTTTAGGAATACATCTTAGCATTTATCCATTCATTAAACCAATATTTTATCCAGTATCTATTGTGTGCCAAGCACATTGTAAAACATCTACGTCTCACAGTGGTTATGATCTTCAAGACAGGGTAGACATTCCCCCAAACAGGCACACTTAAAAAAGCAAACAATGTAAAGTTTGATTGTGACAAGCACTGAAAAGGATTTATATGGAGTTAGAGGTGCCTATAATAAGGATAAGCTGAGTAGTCCCAGAATTCCAACAAAATTTCCAAAGATGCAGCTTTCTATAAAGCATTAAGTCAATGCTTACTAGGCAAGGAAAAGAAATACCAGGAAAATGTAATACCATGTACAAATAACATGACGAAGGCGAGGGAATGTAGACTATAAAGGCCAGTGTATCTGTTAGCAGAGATTCTGCTATCCAACAGTAATAAATAACCCCATAATCTCCATGATTTAAAAACCAGCAAAGATTTCTTTCTCACATTTCTTTGTTGTTGTTCTTTTTTTTTTTTTTTTTTTTTTTTTAGAGAGAAAGAGAGAGAGAGCATGAGCAGGGCAGGGGCAGAGGCAGAGGGAGGAAACAGACTCCCCGTTGAGTGGGGAGGCCCATCGGGACTCGATCCCAGGACTCTGGGATCATGACCCAAGCCGAAGGCAGACGTTTAACTAACTGAGCCATCCAGGCGCCCCTCTCACTCACATTTCTTAACCAGTGTGAATTGACTTTTCCCCCATCAGCTCTGCTCCTTGTTCATGTCACTCAGGAACACAGTCTAACAAAGCAACCACTACCTGGAATGCAAGTTACCAATCACCATGCTAAGGGGAAAAGGTTAAAAGGTCATGATTAGTCACATGGCCTTAGTCGACCACGGAGGGGCCCAGGGAATGCCCTCTCACCAGGTGCAAAGATGCCAGAAAGCTTAACTACTTCGAGAGCACACTAATCACATGTCCGGTGTGGCTGGATCTGAGAGAGTGAGGAAAATATCAGACAGAGTAAGAGAACCTATCTTTATCCTATCAGCAGTGTAGAGTCACTGAAGGCTTTACAGTTGGAGGGATTTTCCCTAAGAAGAAAAAATCATTAGCAGCATAAAACTTAATCTACGAGCTTATTTACCACGTAGTGCTCATTAAATTTTTTTAAATGATAGAAAAACCTAAATATTCAACGTAGGTTCTTTCCATCTTTATGATGGAACACCATATAACCAATGGAAACAATGTCCTTAGAAAAATGTAACATGAAAAATATGTCTAAAAAGTATGCATAAGATAGAGTACAACCTGACATCTACCTATTTTGCTACGTACCCTATATTTAGAGTATGTGGGTAAAAACTTACATATACATTAAAAATCAACTCTTATTTAATCTAAAATCATGGTTTGCTCGTGTTTTACTTTTATTGTTGTTTTCTTTCTTATTATATGTGCTTTATTCGTGTGCTAATTTTGCAAAGAAAATAAATTCTTTTTCAGCTGATTTTTTTTTTAACTATGACCTTACTTGTCACTATTCGAAAATAAAGATCTTTTCTTTTCCATTGGTGAACATGACCGACTTTCTGTTAATCTCTTGTGAAGTAGGTAAAAGTTAACACATTGTTTTTGATGTTTCAATTCATCTGAGCATTCTGGAAACTGTGTTTCTATTACCTCTAGTTTAGACACTGTTTCTAGTTAGAGGAGGTTTAATCTTTGTTCTCATCTTTTCAATTACCTCTTGCCATGAGCAGCCCCACAACCCAGGCTCTGGGTCCTTCACCAGCTGTCCGGGGGCGATGGGATGGCAAACTGTGCCCCTGCACAAAGTAAACTAATATTCTTCAGGTACCGATTCCTGAGTCCAGTCAAGCTCTTCCACTTACTGAGCAATAACGACCTCCTGAGAGCCTGTTCTACATCCACCTTTTTGACATTCTTTTGGCGAGGGTGATACAATGGGCATCACTGCCGGTAATGGATAAAGAATCCTACAGCATGTGTACCACTGACACTGTAATAAGAGCACATATATTGCTGAAGAATATGCTTATTTTACTTTCTTACTCCGTTGCTGGACATTTTACAAGAGTAAGCTCTCTGATTTTTTTCAAGGAAAAATTTGGCACAAGATCTCAAACCATATTTCATCTCTGCTTCGGCTTCCAAAAAAATAATCAATTTGACCAGGCTTTAGAGACATTGGCCAAATGTTGGCCTGAATGCTGAGCTTCTATCTGGAGGGGCTGATACATCTGACACAATGGGGTTACTTCAAACCGAGCCATACATGAAAGGCTTGAAATTGTTTAAAATCAGTCTGGGGTGGGACCACTCCGCTAGGAAGTATGTTGGTGAAGGAGCAGATTTTCACTTCTCGTAGGGATTGCTTTGTAGCTTTACTGTAAATGAGTTTGTTTCTGTTCTTTAAAGGAAAAGGAAAGTTAAGGGATAAGATAAGTCTCATTATAATCCTTGGAACCCAGCTTTTTATTTATCCAAATTACCATTTCTGAGTTCCCATCCATGGGACCTACGAGGTCTGCCCTTTTGGCTCTTATGACTCTTCACAGCATTTTGGATACCAAGAGGCTCTGTTTGAGCTGATATTTCATGATGAAAAAGAATCTGGTTTTGGTTTTGTTTTTTAATAGGAAGCTGTAGCTGGTGGTTCTTGTCATGCAGAGGTCTCCTATTTTGCTCTGGTAAATGAAAATTAGATTGGAAATAAAATTGAAGTAAAAATACAGAGTATTTGCTAGACAGAGCAGCAGATTGGATTTTTTAAAAAGATTATTTATTTATTTATTTGAGAAAGAGAAAAGTGTGGGAGAGAAAACACGAGTGGGGGGGGGAAGGATAGAGGAAGAAGCAGACTCCCCTCTGAGCAGGGAGCCCAAGACGGGGCTCAATCCCAGGACCCTGGGATCATGATCTGAGCCAAAGGCAGATGCTTAACCTACTGAGCCTCCCACTGCCCCAAGCAGGTTGGATTTTTAAAGGGAGATCTTTTTCGAGAATACTGTCTGAGGGGCGCCTGGGTGGCTCAGTCCTTAAGCGTCTGCCTTCGGCTCAGGGCGTGATCCTGGGGTTCTGGGATCGAGCCCTGCATCAGGCTCCCTGCTCTGCTGGGAGTCTGCTTCTTCCTCTCCCACTCCCCCTGATTGTGTTTCCTCTCTTGCTGGCTGTCTCTCTCTATATCAAATAAATAAATAAAATCTTTAAAAAAAAAAAAAAAAAGAAAAAGAAAATACTGCCTGAATCCTCTCTGGGCTCTACAAAGTAGATCTCTACTTAGTCTCATGACAGTAAAGCAACAGCTAGGCCTTCTGCAAATATTTCCCCCCAAAAGCACTAATCAATATGAAAGAAGATAACAAAAATTTGAGTCAAGGGGGAAATTAATAGTTGGAAAAGGCAAGTCTTCAATTTCTATTTCTATTTTCTTTCATCATAAGAAGAGAGAAAAAAATGGGGGGGACTTCAAGAGAAGATTATGATTAGTTCTATCAAATATTTATAGTTGCTTAGAGGCTCCTCCATGAAAACATAGATACTACTCCTCAAGTAAAAAGGAACAAAACCTAAAACAGTAGAAGAAGCAAACCCTTTCTCTAAAATCACAGAAGGGGAGGGGAGCCTGGGTGGCTCAGTTGGTTAAGCCTCCGACTCTTGATTTGGCTCAGGTCATGATCTCAGGGGCCTGAGATAGAGCCCTGTGTTGGGCTCTGTGCTCAGCAGGGAGTCTGCTTGAGATTCTCTCTCTCCTTCTCCCTCTGCCCCTCCTTCTTCTCTCTCTCTCTTTCTCTCAAATAAATAAATAAATCTTTAAAAAATAAAACATAAAATCTTAGAAGGGGAATTTATAACAGGTGGATCTCTGCAATGTGATGAAGGTGGTTTTAAGGATACCAAGACAAAGGCAGACTCATGGCAAGGGTCAGATACCATTAGGAGATAGACAGAATGCTAAAAATCTAGTTACTGTGGCAGAAGTTGAGTAAGGGTTTGTTCAGGGTCAGATATCAAGAGAACCCAAACGCACATGAAACTCTTATAGGCAAATGAGAGCAATAGTAAGCTGCTGGTCTAGGATCTGAGAAGTTAACAAGAAGATGATTGATGGGAACCAGCATACACGTGCACATGCGTGTGTGCACACACACACACATGCACACACACACTGTCTTCAATGATTATTCGAACTGGAATTCTATAAGGGTTCCTCTATCCTCATAAGCATAACTCTATATGCCTATAAGGCACAATACTTGAAGTTCCTCTGTCACCAAACACAGTGGTTAAATTCAAATTTTTATTTCTAATAGCTATTTCTATCCAGCAAGACAAGTGTAAAAATCTCAAATTCTGTGAGCTTTTCAATCGCTAGCCTGTCTTAAACTATCTAAACTCTCCTGTTTTATAACGGTGTTTTAGAGCTTTATTTTCATATTTATATTCATAGTATCCAATAAATTACTTTGGAATGTTTATAATTTTAGTTGTGTATTTCTCATAATATCTACTCTGTGTGTGTATAAAATCAAGCTAAAAATTCTCTCTTTTATAACACCAATGAAGAATTTCAAGAGAGCCCAGCTAACAACACCAAATTTTTTGTAAGAAACTATAAAAAAATCTCCTATTTCTCTTAAAATCTTACAAAAAACGATAAGTTTCATAAAATCAGAGGCTTCAAGCTGGAAGTTACTTAAGAGTTCACCTGTGGCAGTTTTTTAATGTCCACAACTTTTGTATGCTGTTTTCATCAAAAATGGGGTCTATGTCTCCCTCTCATGCATCCGAACAGGCTTCTCACTCACGTGCAAATGCTATAAGGCAGGAAAAGTGATGTTTCATGACTTCTAAGGCAATACAGCTTCTGCCTGAGCACTAGGACACATGCTTTTATATCCCTGAGCCACCAGGTAAGAAGCCCAACTATTCTGACACAACCATGCTGTGAAGAAGTCGAGAACATATAAAGAAGTGGGTTCCCTGGGTGGCTCAGCCCGTTAAGCATCTGCCTTCAGCTCAGGTCATGATCTGGGGGTCCTGGGATGGAGCCCCGATGCCTGCTCTTTGCTTAGCAGGGAGTCTGCTTCTCCCTCTCCCTCTGCCACTCCCCCGCTCATGCTCTCTTTCTCAAATAAATAAAATAAAAAAGCCTTAAATGTTTTTAAAATACAAGAACGCATAAAGAAGCTGCATGTACACACTCCAGTAGGCAGCCCCAGCTGAGCTCTCAACCAACTACCCACAAAACCTGCCAGCCCGGTGAGTAAGCTACCTTGGACATGCAACCCAATAAAGCCATCGTACAGTTGCAATCGGTACGTAACTTCATATTGCTGCAGTTGGTACATAACGCAACTGCCTGAGAAACCCCAAGTAAGAATTGCCCAAGCAAGCCAGCCCTTCTGAGTTCCTGACCCACAAAATGATGAAGAAAATAAAATTGTTGTGCTAGCCCTTCGTGTTTTGTAGTAATTTGCTATGCAGTGATAGATAACTGGTATACCATCTGCTCCAACTCTCCACTCTGGGATGTAGCTTTTGGATTAAATGACTCTAGTAAAGGAGACACCCTTCATGTGTTAGCCATGTTTTGATAACTCTATTTTTTTCCTCATATGAGACCAAAATCATCATCTCTCTAACTTCAAACTACTATTCTAGATTAACCTCCTAGGTCAGCATAAAAAAATCTTCTCTGGTTTCTTCACATGAAAGCTTGCCACGTACACAAAAGCATTCTGCAAGTATCTCCTTGGTCTTTTCTCCTACAGAAAAACATGCCCCATTCTTTCATACTTGCCTCAAAAGTTAAGATTTTCTGAATTCCATGTGTCTTCCTTTGAACATACTCCAATCGGAGAAGTCTGTCTTAAAATATAATGCAAGGAGTTTGACACTTTATTCCATAAGTTGTCTCACTTCAACAGAATTTGGTGAAATTGTTATTTTTTATCATCTCTATTGTGCTAGACCCAATATTTCATTAATGCAACTGATGGTCATGCTAGCTTTCTTTTTTTTTTTTTAATGATTTTTTATTATATTATGTTAGTCACCATACAGTACATCCCTGGTTTCCGATGTAAGGCTCGATGATTCATTAGTTGTGTATAACACCCAGTGCACCATGCAATACGTGCCCTCCTTACTACTCATCACCGGTCTATCCCATTCCCCCACCCCCCTCCCCTCTGAGGCCCTCAGTTTGTTTCTCATAGTCCAGTCTCTCATGTTTCATTCCCCCTCCTGATTACCCCCCCTTTCTTTATCCCTTTCTTCCCCTACCGATCATCCTAGTTCTTATGTTCCATAGATGAGAGAAATCATATGATAGTTGTCTTTCTCTGCTTGACTTACTTCACTTAGCATTATCTCCTCCAGTGCCATCCATGTTGTAGCAAATGTTGAGAACTCGTTCTTTCTGATAGCTGAGTAATATTCCATTGTATATATGGACCACAACTTCTTAATCCAGTCATCTGTTGAAGGGCATCTCGGCTCCTTCCACAATTTAGCTATTGTGGACATTGCTGCTATGAACATTGGGGTGCATATGGCCCTTCTCTTCACTACGTCTGTATCTTTGGGGTAAACACCCAGTAGTGCAATGGCTGGGTCATAGGGTAGCTCAATTTTTAACTTTTTAAGGGACCTCCACACTGTTTTCCAGAAAGGCCACATCACACTATTGGCTTTTTTCATGGTTGTCATCAAATGAAAGTCCCACAGCTTTGTCATCTGTACTGTAGCCAAGCCAGCTTACTCTCATGCAGCTGACTTTCTGAACCTAAACAGAACTGAAATTTGTTTCTGCTAAATTTCATTTCATTCCTTTTGGACCAGTGTATCTCTGTCGGTTGACATCATTCCATTCTTGGGTGTATCACTTATAGTTTTAGCTATGCATCCCCCTATGCATCTCCTCTTCTAAATTCTATCAAAATTATCTAGATAAATATTGAGCCAACAGGGCTAAGAGCATAGACTAGTCAAATTCCATTAGAAAACTATAAAATGATTTGCCAACACATAGCAGGCAAAAGGCACTAGATATCAGTAACTTTATCATTCAGAGTACTTCCTAACCATGATGTTCTTGCAAAAGATATTGTCACATGTGGTGATGTAATCGAAATAATGAAAATGCATTTAATCCCTGGAATTTTCTGTTTTCTAGAGATTCTAACAAAATGAGAAATCATGTGAATTTAGCATGATCTATCTTGAGAGAATGGATGCAAGCTCCTAGAGATTATAGTATCTCCCAAAGCTTATAAACTACAGGCATGGCAATTCATTCTAGAATATTGTATTAAGCTAAAAAAAAAAAAAAAAACAAAACAAAAGGCAATGATTTCCATAGGAAGTTTATAAGTTTATCACCATTTTTAAGGCCACAATAGATTTCCTACTTCAGACTTTTCCAGGAATTCTTGTTCTCTTATATTTCTTTAAAATTAGAGTATAGCTATCTTACAGTAGCAACAAATATTTATTAAATGAATGAACTCAGTAAAAATAAATTAAAAATACATGAACTATTACATTCTTTGGTTTTATTTTCTTCATAGAACATTACTGTATGCAGTTATCTTGTTTATGTTTCACTTTATATACAGTCCTCTGTCTCTCCCTTGCCCATAAGTGCATAAGATCTTGTCTGATTTTCTCGGTACTGTGTCTACAGTGCCTAAAATAATGCCCCAAGCATAATACCACCACTGCATGGAATGATGATGAATGAAGGAATGAGACATAATCAGTCAAGGTTTTAGGTCTCAAATTCACTCAATTACTCACTCAATATCATAATTACCAGTCTATTCCTTCCAGTTAGAAAAATCTTTTTCTTAGTGAAGACTGATACAAAATAGGACTTCAGTTTTCTCTCTATCACTTGTCAATATATTTCTGAGAAACACCAAATTTGATCTTATTCTTATGCCAAATATTCTTTCAGAAGTAGGTGTTTTGATTTAGTTCCTCCAGAAATGGTATTCAAATGCAAGCAGTTTATTTTGGAGGTAACCCCAGGAGGAAATGGGGGACGTAAGACAGGTGAAGGGAGGATGAAGGGTTTAGGTCTTCCATCCACAACATTGAAGAATACATCCTTGAATCTTTGCAATTGGAGCAGTCATTCAGATCGACTTCAAGAGCTTAGTGGAGTAACAAATGTTTTGGTGACTTCATATTGCAAACATTTTCCCCACTTTCCCAAACAAAATCATATACTCTCTTCAGCACTCTGGAAAAGACTGACTTTCCCCAGGCAGTAGCAGACTGACGTAGATTTAAATGGAACATCTGTGTGTATCTGACTTTGACATCTATTATTTACCTCACTTTGCCTCATGATTTGTTAAAGACATAGTCAACATGCTTCTAAAATTCGCAGATTAGAAGTAGAATGTTAATATACACACAAATGTGTATCAGACATTTTTTTAAAGACTGGATAATTATCAATTACCTCTTTCTTTGTGGCTTGTCATCATTTACTCCAAGAGACACATATTTAGGGGTTAAAAGAAATAAAAAGCCTTTTAACTGAATAAACCATAGGTAAACTGCCTCCCTTACTGAATTTTCCACTCATTTCTCAATTCACAACTTACAGACTGGGGCAGAATATTTTTGTCATCTCCATATTCTTTCCAGAAATTATATAAACTATTCCATCAATATGCTAGCAACAATTTAAAATTAAATAAATTAAAAATTCAGCTCACTTACACTAGCCAGGTTTCCAGTGCTCAACTATTGGCTAGGGGCTACCATACTGGACATTGCAGATAGAGAACATTTCCATAGTTGCAGGAAGTTATATTCAACAGTGCTGGTCTATGTATCAAATATTGTCTAGCTACATGTTAAGACCTAATAAAAAGCTAAAGTTTTAATGACATCACTAGTTTGCCACGAATTTCTGTATTTGGCTTACAAAGTAGTTAGTATAATTTAAGGTAGAATCGAATGCAACTAGTTGCTAAAATATTCATCTCTGTTCCCATGCTCTCATTTATAAACATGTCCCCAGACTGAATGCTTTACTGGGTAACCAGAGTTTGGATGAGCAAACAAATCATTCTAAATATATAACAAATCATTCCAAAGTGTAGTAGCTTAAAAAAGTAGTAATCACTAATCCTCTCTCGTGGTTTCTGTAGACCAGAATTCTGGAAGCATAAATTAGGTCAGAGTCTCAAGTGAAGTTGCAGTCAAATGTCAACTGGGGCTGCAGTTATCTGAAGACTCAGTTGACCCGGATGATCACTCCTAAAGTGACTTGTTTAAAGAGCTGGCAAGTTGGTTCATCTCCATGAGACTTTGTTAGTGTTCTCACAACATGGTGGCTGGCTTCTGGTAGAGCTAGAGATCCAAGACACTAAAGCCAAAGCTGTAATACCTCTTACGACCCAGCCTTGTGTATCTCACATTATCACTTCTACCATATTCTATTGATTACACAGGTCAGCCCCGAGTGCTGCAAGGAGTGCACTAGAGCATGACTATTAGGAGACTAGGATCACTGGGGGCCATCTTGGAGGCTGGCTACCATGCTCAGCCAGCACCATTTCTTGCTATATTATAGGGGTTGAGAAGAGGGAGCAGAAGACATTACCAAGAGGGATTTAATCACACTGTCTCTGGTGCCTGAACATGTTTTGCCTAGTGCTCCCCAGAGGAAGCCTCATGTCTCGTTCAGCCCTGGAGCTTTCCTCAAATGATCAGGAAGCTGGGTACTTCCTGCCTACTAAGCTTCCCACACAGAACATACTTACCACAGAAGGGGAGGAAACTTGACAACCCTCGACCTTCAGTGGTTCTGAATCTTAGTCACAAAGTGGAATGATTGGAGATCTTTAAAAAACAACAACAAAGACAAGGCAACTGATACATAAGTCCCACCAGAAATTCTAATGTTATTGATCTGGGTACAGCCAAAGAAGTAGAAATTTTAAAATCTTCCCAGGTGATTCTAACGTGCAGCAAAAAGTTGAGACTCACAGAGAAAACCCCTTCCCTCTCATGATCTCCCTTCTTCCTTAATTTCACCGTCCAATTCTCACAACCCCTATTTTTATTTATTTACTTTTCAATATTCCTTTCTTTTCTTTCTTTTTTTTTAGTTTTTTTTTTTATTTGTGTTTAGTTGACAATGTTGCATTGCTTTCAGGTGTACATCGTAGTGATTCAACTTCCCCATACGTCATGCTTGCTCACCACACGTATAGCTATCCAATAAGGGACTAGTATCCAAAATATATATATATATATTTTTTAAAACCTTATACAACTTAACACCAAAAAAAACCCACCAACCTTATTTTTAGACTCTGACTCCTTGTTCCTCAACCCAATTCCTGAGAAAATTCATCATTTCCCACAAAAGCTGAAGAGTTTCTTAGTCTATTTCAGGTCTACTTAACTCCATTAAACCCCAGAGGCTGGCCCTGATAGACCCCTAAAGGGTAGAGATTGGCCCTATTTCTAGGACCAGGGGAGAAAGTAGAATGTGTGAATCCACTTGACGCTCTTGACGGTGGAGTGCTGCAGTTAATTTCCTCACCAATTACCTGAGAGGCAAGCACATCTTGGAAGGAAAAACTAGTATTTACCAGAAACAACACAGTCGAATCTAGCACGAGAAACAACTTCCTCCAATGAACGCAACCTTCACTCCACTCCTTGTGAAAAGAAATAAATAAATCACCTCAGCACGGTGGTGGTGAGCCACCTCTGAGCCCTTCAAGAGGTGACTTCTGTAACAACAGCCACCCCAGTGGTAGAGAAGGACTCCTACGTTAGCCATCTAGTCTGGGGTTAGCAGTTCCACCCCGATGCTCTCTCTCCTGTAGGAAGGAGAAAGGTGTCTCACTTTTGCACATCATCAGAGAAACGTCATATGTTTACCTCTATAGACATTTACAGGAAAAAAAAAAAGGACTCTATATAACAATAATTCTCAAAATTTAGCACACATACAAATTACTTGGGGATCTTGTTAAGATGCAATTCTGACTCTACTATGGAAAATGAGATTTGGCATTTCTAACCAGTTCCTAGGAAACGTGGTTGTTGCCAGTCCGTGGACCACACTTCGAGTCTCAAGGATCTAGACATAGAAAACTTTTGGAAACATGACTACAGTGCACTTTCATCTCTCCCCTTTGATGTCTGCTGCAGGACTGACATAGTTTTCTTCCACCGTTTTTTTAACTGACATAGTCTATAATAGTCAGAGAATTCCATTATACTTTCATCTGCTTTTTTTTTATGGAAAATAATCCTCTGAACATCTTTAAGTTACAAGATTACATATCATTCCATGAAAGAAAGACTGATAGGAAACAAATTTGTATCATAATAAACTTTGTTCTGTTTCTAGCAAGCATTACTATATTTACTGCTGCAATTAGCCATACTGACCCCAAATCCTTTCTCTTCATTCTTTGAGGAGGGAAAAAACAAAGTCCTACACAATATAATTAAATGCACTTACCACCCAGACTAAATATTGCACAAATTGTTATCATAAAACACACAGGACATAACACTTACAAAGCCAATGTGATTCATGCCCGGTGGTAGTGTGGTTACATGTCAGTCGGGAATACACTCAGCTCTGCTTCTTTACTTTATCAGCTTAGCCAGTCTATTATTCAGGTCTTCAGGACACAGGAACAAAATATGCTCATTGGAAATGCAGTACCTCTTTGGGAGAAAAAAAACAAACCAACCTATATGTAGTCTAATTATCTATAATCACTTACAGGAATTATCCTCATTGTTCTACTAATTTCTTTGAAGCACACTTTGACATTACGAACCCTTGGCCATGCCAATGTGTTATCTTCAATGACAAAGACGATGAAAAGATCTTCACGTTCTATAAAATAATGCCAGCTGAAGGTAAAAATGACTAACGTACTTTGAATATTGACTTCCCTGAGTTAAAACAAGACAGTGAATAAGATCATGGCTTCGCTTTTCTTGTATAGAGAAAATGTCCATCACAAAAAGAAAGAAGAAAATACTGAAAACAATTCAACGGACACAGAAGGTGTCCTTGTGATTCTGGCTACTCACTACAATCAAGTCAAACTTTAAGAAATTCTACTTTTATCACAAGGTTCTTTTAACTTTATAAAAGACACCAATCGAATATGACTCAGGGTCAAACAAACGCAATTGTCCTCGAAACTGTGTTGTTAGCATTTTTCCAACTTGTTCCCAATTAATATTTCTTTGAGTCACATTTGGGCACAAAAAGAAAATATACCCCCACATTTCTATAAAAGTAGTTTTGTGCACATTGTACCATTCTGGAAAGGGTGGGGGAAGACTGTTTTTTGCCTCCCCAGTATCGACTAATCTAATCATACATTTCCGAACTCTGCCCAGGTCAGGATAAATAAATGTATGAAAAGACTTTGCAACGTGGGAGCCTGTATTTGTAATAGCTGAGTCCTTCGTAGGAGTCACCCTTACCACAATCTTTACCTTGGAAATCACATCTGAAGTAGCCTGATCAATCCCTCCAAGCAGCGTATGTTGAAATTTTTGTCTAACACCATGGTAACCATAGCAATGTTCATTTCATTACTAACTTTTATAATGAACATAAAGAACTTTGGACATAAATGTTTGGCAGCAGTAATGAAATTGCCTTTTGTTCCATTGGCTCCCTGGGAGACCATACTGAGATTAAAGATCAAGTAACAATGTCCTCAATTAGACTCCATAATTAAACTATGGTTTAATCAAATGATTTCCATTTGCCTTCCATCAGTTTGGAAGATGTGATTCCTGTCATGCTTCGTCACTGGTCAGGTGTTTGAATTTGAATAAGACGATCAATCTAACTGGCTGTTAGTTATAAGAAATGGTTTATCTAGATGTCTCTGAAGTAACTTTCATAATAAAAATATAAATTATTAGTCTAATTATATTTTTAAAGTGGAAGAAAAAATTTACTTAAATGTTGAAGCTTTTTGGAAAAGTGCAGCCACTAACTTTGAGTCACTAATTAAGCTCGTGGTTGCCCATCCCAGACAAAGGAATATACAATAGCTTACAAAAGTGTCAAATACTTAGGTGGCAAATATTCATGGAGAGGCCACTAACGGCCAAGTACTGCATAAAACTGTTTAGTATTAAAACCAGCTATGGGGCAAGAGGGTTGTTATTCCTATAACTGGGAATAAAATTAAACAGTGAGGCCCACAGGTAATGATCAAAGCAGAGATATGCAGAGTCCTCTTAATGAGGCAGAACAGCCCCCCCCCAACCCCGGCCAAGCCTGGATAGTAACCAGATGGATGGTATTCACACATTTGAAAAAGAAATGTGTCTGAGGGGAATAACATTGATCTGCCTTACAAGTTCAGAGGTACGACCTTGAGCACCAGTCTTTAGGACAATTCAGATCTGCAAGCACCCCTTAAGAGAGGTCCTCAAAAATAAAAGAGACCAAACTACCATGCTAAATTACAATCAGCATTTCGTTCTTCCAACTAATTCCACTTTCATTGTATCCATGCCCACTAAACTGCCTTCTGATTCCAATGTGACTTCCCATGTGTCTGTCACTGTTAGGCAGGGAAAATTGCGTCCCACTCCCAGAATGATGGTAATGCTTTCCTGACTGTACTGATAGCTCTTGATGACTGATAAATCTCATTTTCTGAGCTTTCCAAAATGTTGGTGGGAGGAGGGGGGTGCCTATAATGCCTATCTTAGGCTAAAGACAGACTTGCAGAAGTACCACACATCACAACTGGGCTTCTTTCCCTTCAAACGTCAATACATTTATTCTTTCTTTCTGTCCACCCCATTCTTTTTCTCCTTCTTCTTCTCCTCCAATAAACGTAATGAAAGGACATGGGTCTGAGTTTTAAGAACGGTTGGGATTAGGAAGATTTTAGAAGAGGGAATTTCAAAGACAGGAGGGATTAAATGGGGTTGGGGGATTAAGTAGACCAGTCCTGTCAGTTTAGAGAAGAGTGTTGATGCCAGGTGAGATGAAACTAGAAACTTAAGCCGATCTAGATCAGGAAGATTCCCAAAGGGCATTAAGGCGTCTGGTCCTGAATAGTTAACTATGAGAATTTTTAGGGTTTCTTAAAAGGAGTGACAGCTAATTTTGAATATTAGGAAGATTATGCATAGATACCTAATCATACATGAAGAAACCACACCGTAAGCTATATTTAGCACAAAAGTATAGAGTTCAACACCTTGAATTTCAAAGAGATCACACATTTGTCTTTGGTACCTGGAGGTAAGACACTCAGAAGGAAATGACTAATGTTTACTCACAAAGAGACAACTGGAAGGGAAAAGGGAGGGATGTGGGCCTGTCTATGAGTAATGGAAGGAGGAACGAAAAGAAAGAATGGAGATCTTGCTAATTCATTCAGTACCTTTCCTCAGGGGTAGAGTTTGCCTTCCAAAGTGACCAGCAAGTCAACACTGGCAGCAGCTCAGCCACTGGAGCAATATCCAGGAAGCTAACAGAACCACAGACGACCTGAAACACATGCGTCTGGGTTTCAGTGTTATTCCCAAGAGATATCTATAGCCTTCCTCCACTACCTCCTTGGATGAGGAATGGAAACTAGGGCGACACATGGCAAGAAGGGACAAATGGACACTCCAGCTGAATCGTAACATCGGGTGAGGACTTTTCTGTTATCATAGAACCTGAGAGATGCTTAATAATCATTCCAGCTCCCCAGAGTAGCTTTCCCTACAGGATGGTACAATAGCCGCAGAATTCCAGCTTGCGAGAAATGTGTTTGTGTGAGCATAAGAGAAAGGAAATGTGTGTCCGCGCACCTATGCATGTTTTCAAAGAAGAGCACGAACACAAAATCTCACAGCCTTCTGGTGTAATGGGTTCCCCTGACTTGAATGTTTCAGTGATGCAGTTTGGCACTGGAGCCTTCATCTGAGCAGAGGTTCCCTCCCTCTCTTTTTGCTTCAGCTCAGTGTTTTGCTTGAATCTGAGTCATAAGCTCCTTAAGCTGGCAGGAAGCGGATAGTCGGGCTGGCAGCTCCATCTCCCCCAAACAGAGGGAGTGTCTTGGCTGACACCTAAGCAACCTTTTCCATCCCCAGACCCAGTAACAGAACCAATGAACATTAGCAGAACAGAAGGCTGAGCTATACTTACAGAGCAGGAGAAAAGAGAAACCATCCTGGAGAAATCCATTAGCTCAAGCCATGGTTTGAGAAAAAAAGGGTTTTATGGAATTACCTCAGCCACTCACCAGGGCCTTTGAATGTTCTGTGTTTACCCTTCAAAGCTGGCTGATAGACTCTTTAGTCTAGCCCCCACTCTGACCCCACAGGTCTTCTATCTCTACCAAGCTTCTGACTGACTCTTCCCCCTAGTAATCTCCAGCCTTCCCTGCGTTTCTCCTAAAACACAGCTACTCTAACAGCTAAGTTCACACTCGCAGAGTTGGCCCCTATGTGTGGGTAAAGCAATAAGTTATCTGAAGGAATCAAGAAAAGGCCACTTTCTTGCCCAGTTCCATTGAGTTCCCTCTTTCCTGTGTTAGGAGGAGTCCAAATGTAACCAGAGAGAGAGGAAACCCTGAGACAACGTCAGTCATTGACACCCTGGATCCTGTCAGTTGTCAAATTAGCTCCAGCAGGGATCAAGGGCATGAGCAAGGAGGGAACCAGATTTGGGGGAAGCAAAAAGCTGGGAAGAAAAGTCTGGAATAAGAAGGTTGTCCAATGATTACTACAATGTGGGTGACCCGGTCCACTGTAGTTCAGGGGAAGGGAGGGTGGGGGTCTGAACACCTGGTTGGAGACAACCTGCCAAAAGAGCTACAGGGCGTTGAAAAGCAATGGCAGAATGTTGGAAACAACCCTTACCTCCTTCATAGTTTTTCCTTCAATCACCCTGGTTACCTAAGCTTAGAACTGAGCCTTGGCAGGTTTTCTGCATGCAGACCCCAACAGAAGAAGTCTGTCTTGCCCTATACAGTTCCAACATTTTGTATGCCCCTCTCCCAACTCCCTCCGTCTCCCTCACAACCTGCCACCATCATTTGTCTTTCTCTGGCTCTCCTCCATCTCATCTTCAGCCTCCTCGAACTCCACTTCTGACATGTGGCAAGACTCCCAGGCCCAGGGCCCCTGGCCTGTTTTCTACCTGATGTTCCTTTCTTTCTTCCTGTCTGCACCATTGCTTGCTACCTTCCGATGGCTTAAACCAGAGCTCAGCTGTCAATCAAGGGCTTGACCTCCAGAAGGCAGTCTTCGGCCATCCAATTTAAGGAAAGTAAAAATAAAACAGAACAACAAAAAAAAAAAAATCCCTGAAATATTTGAAATAGGTTCTGTTTGGAAAGTTAAAACTGGTGAATGCTGAGTGTGTAAAATAACATCTCCCACTGTCCTAGAGAGAACTTTGCAAAGCAGCTATATTTCCTATATTAGAAATATATGCAATTTTGTTATGAATTGAGCTCTTTCTTTTCACAGACACTAGCTCTTTGTTTATTTCAGATATGAGCAGCTACACAGCTGCTCCCCAGTTCAATATTTGCAGCATATTAGTTATGAGAGATAACATTGAATTATTAATATAAATAATGTGTTAATACTGCCCCACCTGTATGTGTAAGGGGTCTTGGAAAATAGTCCTCATACTTAGTTGAAAATGACTTTCAGGACCAAGTTTATATAGAGGAGAAGAAGGCATACTCTTAACCACCAAGCTCCAGTAAGTTCATTTCTCCCTTTCCAGTTGGTTCAAATGAGATGTGTCTTTCAGTCTTTCTCTACGTGTCCATTCTGAACATTTGAATGCCAACCTTCTTGCAGACGGGTCCATCGTAGTGTAACTCAGCCAAACTAAAATTCTCATGGCTCCGTATTTGAGCATTACAGACCTTATCTAACATCTTTGGTTTAGGAATCTAAAGTGGTAGAGGAATGCCTGGGTGGCTAGGTTGGTTAGGTGTCTGCCTTTGGCCCAGGTCATGATCCTGGGGTCCTGGGATGGAGTCCCACATCGGGCTTTCTGCTCAGTGAGGAGTCTGCTTCTCCCTCTCCCTGCCACTTCCCCTGCTAGTGTGCATGCTTGCTTTCACTTTCTTTCTCTGACAAATAAATAGTCTTAAGGAAAAAAAAAAAAAAGAACATAAAGTGGTAGAAAAAATCGTAGAGCAAAGAACTTAATAAGAAAGGCTGATAAGAAGTGGGAAACCCTGCAGGAAAACCTGATTAATTCAAGGAGTTGAGGAAAGAGCAATGTGATGAAATGTCCCTACACAAGAAAGAGATAGATGAGAATCCCCTGACACTCTAAATTCTTAGCATAATTCTGTCTCTCAGGGTTACCTGAAGCAGGATTAAATGCTTTCTGAAGTCCCATAATATCAGAACTATAATATAGTCCTGATGAAACAGTGATGTTTCAGAAACTAAATGTTTTCTGAGGTCCTATGATGTACTATGCTATGTATCTCCCTGAGTTCAGGCTCAGAAAATAATCAATAAACCCAGTTCATGAAACAATAAGAATTCTCAAAGTAACCTAAATTATTTATTTTGAAAATATAATTATATAATTGGCTTTATTAAGTGATTCATAAATTGGTTAGCAGCCCATCCAGCAAGTAGAGAGATGTTCCCCCTAAATTCTTCATTTGCATTTTTAAATTTTTTTATTTTATAATAATATTTTTTAATTAGGTTAGTCACCATACAGTACATCCCTAGTTTTGATGTTAAGTTCCATGATTCATTACTTGCGTATAACACCCAGTGCACCATGCAATACGTGCCCTCCTTAATACCCATCACCAGCCTATCCATTCCCCCACCAACCTCCTCTCTGAAGCCCTCAGTTTGTTTCCCAGAGTCCATAGTCTCTCATGGTTCATTCCCCCTTCTGTTTACCCCCCCCATTTCTTCTTCCCTTCCTTCTCCTACCCATCTTCCTACTTCTTATGTTCCATAAATGAGTGAAACCATATGATAATTGTCTTTCTCTGCTTGACTTATTTCACTTAGCATTATCTCCTCCAGTCCCGTACATGTTGCAGCAAATGTTGAGAAATCGTTATTTTTGATGGCTAAGTAATATTCCATTGTATATAGGGACCACATCTTAATCCAGTCATCTGTTGAAGGGCATCTCAGCTCCTTCCACGATTTAGCTATTATGGACAATTCTGCTATGAACATTGGGATGCATATGGCCCTTCTCCTCACTATGTCTGTATCTTTGGGGTAAATACGCAGCAGTGCAATTGCTGGATCATAGGGTAGCTCAATTTTTAACTTTTTAAGGGACTTCCACACTGTTTTCCAAAGTGGCTGTACCAACTTGCATTCCCACGAACAATGTAGGAGGGATCCCTTTCTCCACATCCTCTCCAACATTTGTTGTTTCTTGCCTTGTCAATTTTTGCCATTCTAACTGGTGTAAGGTGGTATCTCAATGTGGTTTTGATTTGAATTTCCCTGATGGCTAATGATTTTGAACATTTTTTCATGTGTCTATTAGCCATTTGTTTGTCTTCATTGGAAAAGTGTCTGTTCGTATCTTCCACTCTTTTTTTGATTTGCTTGTTTCTTGTGTATTGAGTTTGAGAAGTTCTTTGTAGATCTTGGATACCAGTCTTTTATCTGTAGTGTCATTTGCAAATATATTCTCCCATTCCGTGGGCTGCCTCTTAGACTGTAATCACAAAGACAGCATGGTACTGGCACAAAAACAGACACATAGACCAGTGGAACAGAATAGAGAACCCAGAAATGGACCCTCAGCTCTCTGGGCAACTAATCTTTGACAAAGCAGGAAAAAACATCCAGTGGAAAAAAGACAGTCTCTTCAATAAATGGTGCTGGGAAAATTGGACAGCTACATGCAAAAGAATGAAACTTGACCACTCTCTCACACCATACACAAAAATAAACTCCAAATGGATGAAAGACCTCGATGTGAGAAAGGAATCCATCAAAATCCTAGAGGAGAACATAGGCAGCAACCTCTTTGACATTGGTCACAGCAACTTTTTTCATGACACATCTCCAAAGGCAAGAGAAACAAAAGAAAAAATGAACTTGTGGGACTTCATCAAGATAAAAAGTTTCTTCATTTGCATTTTTTTAAACTCCTTGAAGAGAGGACAAATCTCTCATCCACTGACTTCAGCATGGAAGCCGCTCTCAAGGCACTTTCTTCAAAGTATAAAGAGCCTCTTGCCCTCTAAATCTCCTGCCATCCAGACGTTTACTCCTACCTCTCCCCTTCACCACTTCCTCCTGTTATTATTATTTTTTTAAAGATTTATTTATTTATTTATTTATTTATTTATTTATTAGACAGAGACAGCCAGCGAGAGAGGGAACACAAACAGGGGGAGTGGGAGGGGAAGAAGCAGGCTCCCAGTGGAAGAGCCTGATGTGGGGCTCGATCCCGGAACGCCGGGATCATGCCCTGAGCCGAAGGCAGACACTTAACGACTGCACCACCCAGGCACCCCTCCTCCTGTTATTATGATCATGGATTGTCTTTTGCTAATCCTTTCCCTCCTCTTCTGGTCCTGATCGTCAACAGTCATTCTCTGGTCCCTCATCACAAATGCCAGAAGGACCGTCCAGACCCTCCTCATCCGGCAGAACCAAAGGAGCAGAACCGTCTTCAGCGCACAGGGGCTGAATATGCATAGAGGAATGGTTCCTACCAGGGTAGTGATGATTATGCTTGCTCTTCAGTAGAACTGATATGAAAAAAATATGTATATAGAACATGCCACAAAGTTTCCCACATAGAAATCCTAAACTTTGATGAATTACTGTGAAGAATTGTACATCGGAGCAGATCATACAGCATTTGATGACAATTAATGTACTAGAGCTCTGTGCATCCCCGTGCATGATTCCCATGCCGATATTCCTCTCTCCTCCAGTACTCTGACCTTTTAACACCTCTGTCTCCCCCAGACTTTCAGCTCTATCTGCTTTACTCACATTATCCACCAAGCTCTTCCCGGGTTCTCCCTCCATGAATCACAGCCTGGAGACTCTCAAGGCAATAAATTGGGACAATCATAAGGCTCTCCCTCTCTCAGACATCATTGTCCTGTGTTACCTGATGACTAATGTCTTAAAAATTCATTTTTCATATATTTGGTCTGATTTTTTGGTCATTCCAGGTAAGCAGGTAGGTATATTTCCTCTTAATGCCCTGGTAGCCAGAAGTGGAATTCCCACCAGCTATTGATTCAACAGAAACTCAGGCTGTATTTGGTGGATCAAACTGCTAAAAATCCACAGCTTTAGACTCATAATGCCCCTTCTGCCACCAAAACCAGATCTCAAAAAAGGTCTGATATACCTCATTATGCTTTATACTTTTAAAACACCGTATAACCTCTCCCAGGGTATATTAGCTTCCTAGGGCTGTTATAGCAAATTATCATAAATGTGGTGCATTAAAAGAACAGAAATTTGTTCTCTCATAGTTCTGAAGGCTAGAAGTTAAAAATGAAGTTGTCAATTTGTAATTATCTTGGGAGCAAAACTGGAGTCACATTTTATTCTAACCCACAGTACCTAGCTTTGTACTTAGCTCCTAAAATAAGGTCTATAGTGTTTACATAAAGTTTAATTTAATTGCAATGGTGAAGAGAATTTTCTATGAAGGTAATTTCAGGCTCCTGTTTTAAATGTAAGGGATTCCTAAAAATAGTGCCAGGTATGCAATTCTAATATGCTTATAAGTGACACCTGGCTCCAGAACAAACAGTATTTTTTCCACCATGTAAGAGTTACTGGAATGCCAAACTGGAGAGATTTCACTATTTTATGTGCCACAAAGAAATACAAAATGGTCTATATAAAACTGTCCACTAATGCCAAGATAGCATCAATTATAAAATGCGTCTCTGATTTCATAGATAATTAAAATGTGAGAGGAATTTGTCTTAGAATCGAATATATAGAGTGAGGTTGTGTGTTTCGTATGTGAGTAAATGCAAACATACTTACGTGCAATAGATATTCGCAGGGTTGCTGTCCTGCAAGCTACCATTTAACCTGTCCAGAAAATTTCTCCGACTTCCTACACTATGACATTTGCCTCATCTAATAACCCCCCCCACGTCCACACTTCCAGCCACACTACGGCTCACCAGCCCAATCCAGTTTGGCCAATCATGTTTGAAATTTAAAACAGAAGTACCAGAGGCTGGGAAACTTGGCAGCCAAGTCACATCAAGGGCAATCGTCTGACTTATGGTGCTGGGATGTCTCCTAACTTTCCCTTAGCCTACCCTTTCCAAAGACTTAGGGATTTAATCCTGCTTCAATTCCGCAAAATACCCCAGAAACCTTCCAGTAAATTCTTTTTTGTGGCTTAAGTCAGCTGGAGTTTATTTTTGTGGCCTGAAACCAAAAGAACCTTAACTAATGCAGTGCACTAAGAACATTTTTGGAAAGATACACAAGAAATTAACACTAATTACCTCTGAGAAATGAATGGGATGTAGGTCCTGAAGGTACAAAGGGGAACTTCCATCATCACATTATAACACATTGTTCAATTCAACCTCGTGTTGTCATAAATTGCTTTAGTTGGATTTAGGATGTTTGTTTTTACACCACGAGCATGTATTACTTGTATATTATACTTTTTACAGCTAGATTTCTTTTTTCTTTTTTTTTATTGTCATATTTGAAAAGGGCTAATATGATAGTAGACTTCTAATTTTTCACAGCTCATCTTTATCCTCTTAATAGGTATGACCTGGCCAACCAATTCACAACCATCAGCACCATGAGGTCATATTCTAGACCAGATATAACTTATCTTGTTATAGGCTGGATAATGATTTTATTCTTAAGGTGCAGTAGATATTAATTGATCAAACATGTTACTCTTCAGCTGCTCTAAGTTCTTTCCTCCTACTTCATACTTCAAATTTAGTCAATCTGAGATCTTTTTCTGGTTAATAATCTCCTATTTTGAAAAGAACATCAAGCTTAGAGGGGTTGGTTATTGATCATTTCATACTTTAATGTGAATTGTCTTAATCAGGTTAAATTTATCCAGACCTTTGGATGAAATCACTCTCTGAAGGAGTTGGAAGTTCTGAGGGCACTGGGATAAATTTAGAGTTTTGGAAGTTACATAAGAATACTCTTCTAGCTCCTTTCTCTATTTTTCCCCACTACTACGACTTATAAAAAAATTAATATTGTCAGAAAAATCTCACCCCCTAGAGAGGAAATTAGCACAAGTCAAGACAAATGGACCAAATTAGCCATCTGCAGAAATAACCCATCCTGGGAGGTGACCTGCAAATTCCTTGTCAATGGGAGCAAAGGGTTTCCAGTCCTAAGAGGGATCAGCAAAACTGGATTGGCATATAATAATTATGAAGCAGAAGTTGTATTTTACCTTGCTTAGGATGACGTCATGGTGCTTTAACAACTGATTTTCAAATAAGAATAGAAGACTAGGAATGTGTCAGTGTTTGTCCAGAAATGTCTTGAAAATCAGAGCACCTCCCGGAATCACTCTGATTCTACATGAGGGGCTCACAGTACCTTAGACACACAGCAGGTGTTTCCAAGAGCACTAAACTGTGGGGAAATGGGTTCACAAAGAAAGAGAAAGGAAGTAGGAAGGAAAATGTGGAGGGAGGGATATATGAGGGAAGGAGTGAAGGGGAAGAAAAGGAAAGGGTTAGGGGCAATGAAAAGAAGCAGAAAAGTAGGGGAAGCCCCCTTCTCTAAAAACAAACAAACAAACAAACATAATTTGGCTGATCAAAGTGTTCGAATGTTTTGGGGATGGGGGGTGGAGTCTGGATCCTTGCCCCTCTGGTCTAGTGTAACAACTGATTTTAACCGATTTCCCTGATACTAACTTACATTATTTCAGAGTGTGATCTGAAATACTGAAATTATTAGTACTTTTCTGCTTAAAATTCACCATTAGCCTCTACCTCTTTCAGCATGATGTGGTTTATCAGTTAATCCTGCCTTACCTGACCCAGGAGCTTCATCTTCCAGTCCCATCCCTCCCCACTGCTCTGTTCTTTTTTTTTTTTTTACTTGCATATCCCATAAATATGCCTTGCTTTTTTGCACTCAAGAACGTTCCATATTCTGTTCCTTCTGGGTAGAACGGAAAGCCTGCCCTTCAATTTCCAAGATGGTGAGCATTTCAGCCAGTAAGACTTTGCTCAAACAGTCTTCAGTGGAGTCGTGAACACCCTTCTATAACAGAATGATTCATTAAGTTTCTATTGGCGTTTATCAAGTGAACTGTAGTTACCTGAGTACATCCCTTTCCTCCACCTAAATGTTAAACTCCTAAAGATCAGACATCTTCTCATGTTTACAACTGTGTACCAGTCTCTAATACATGCTCATAATAGATCCTCATAAATGCTCGAATTAATGAATAAGGCAATAAAAACTCTTGTCAGGAAAATTTATCCAAGACTTGGAAATGACTTCTTTTGAAGACTATTTCTTGGCTATTTAAAAATTCTATAAGTGTGGGTGTTAACTTGTTGAAAATGAATGGCCACGTGAATGATTCCTACCCACAGCAACGCAAATGAATTCTATGTCTCAGTAAGTCAAATTCTCATTTGGACCTCTTTTAACATCTTACTGATTCTCTTATTTATTAACAAGTTGAATAAAATCTTTGACACGTGTTCACTTTATATTTGCATGAGCCATGATCTTACCTTTGTAAAAATTATGCTTCAACAGTATAACAAAATATCCTCATTTAATGTGTGCACAAACTACCAAATAGCATAGGTTGAGTGTGTGTTAATAGAATGTAGGGAATGTTTTCTATTGAACAACTCAACATAGTAGTTGCAAGGCAATCTGAAAGTGAAATGAATATGTCTGTTAAAATAATATCACTAAATGAAAACACCAACAGAATAATACAATAGATCCCTTTAAAGCAGATGGTTGCCTAGGATGTACACACATGTAATATGGACACATAGGTACATATGTGTGTTAAAATGTAACTGATATATTGTAGCCAATATATTTTCCATACAGTAATCCTGAGTTTATAGGTTTCTGCATCACAAGTATGTATCACACTCTGTTAAACACATAGTCATAAAGACACAATGTTAACAGTGTTGCTTAACTCTTTTAATCACTATTACTCACCCTCGCCTGTTATTTGCTTTTCCACCATTCTCCCTAACTAAGACATATGTATCATCCCCTCACCCCAGACATGGCCCCACTCATTCAAGTGGAAATAGGAGTTTTTCCCCATAAAGGCAGCTGAACAGACCACATTAAGCAAAAGATTCCAAATCTAATGGCCCATTAGTCATAGTCAACTGATGATCCACTGAAATGACTGACCAGGTAACTGGGTCAATTAGCTCAAGGGAAGCATAGACTAAGCCAATAAAGCATGTCGTTGGGCCACTCAAGGAGCCCTTCCCCACTTCACCCCCAAATGCACCTATCCAGCCAGATGTGTACATTTAGTACGGCTCACCCACACCATTCCCTGGAATGGGAACAGCTCTCCCATTTCCAAATGCACATACCCCAGTTTCAGCTTCCATCCACAAAGACAGCATGTGACCCCAGGAGGCCCACGGCTCATTGCCTGTGCAGTGTGGGTTTCTCATGGAGATATGCACACTTCAAAGGACTGAGAGTACACCCTCTTCCTAAGACTGGAGTTCACAGTTCCTCTAACAGAAAGGCAGAAGGGCAGAAGGGGATTGCAATGTCCCAGTCTGGCTCTCGGTTAAAAAAAAAAAGAAAAAAGAAAAAAAAAGCACACATCACTTCTTAAGATACATATTATGTATGATTATAACTTTATTTTTCTCCCCCTCTTAGCTAGCATTCCTTGGGAGTGGGGGAAAAAAAACATCAAAGGCATTCCTACACAAAAGTCCACATTGAAGCATGTTTAAGTGTCAGCTTAAAATTAACAAAAGACAGGAAACAGGGATTTAAGATTTAACTCAATCCTGAACTCACCCTATTGTGCCTAGGTACCAAGAGGTCAGGAAAGAACTCTTAGGTTCAGAATTAGCTGCTTCTGTTTCCTTTCACTGCTGAGATATTAAACTTCAAAAAATATTAAATGGACAAGAAATCCCCAAGTGCCCATAACCCATACAGGGTGGTAATCTGTGCATATCTCTAGCTTTGAAAGCCAAGTTTGAACTTTATACTTTTTACAAAATTAGGAAAACATCTGTTCTCTTTGGTAAATCCCCTTTCCTATATATCTGTTTTTTGATTGTCTTGAGTCCTTTCCCTTTCACTCAATAAATAAGTAAGTAGGAAAAGAAGAGATGCCAGGGGTAGGGAAAAGCAGAGATTTCTTACCAGACAATGACCAAGCAACTTAGTTTGTTTTCCTACCTTCAAGCTTAATTTTCTAATCCAGGTGAACTCCAATACCAGATTTCTCCTGGTCATTTTTCAAATATGTCCTATAGTAATAAAATCTTTTAATGTCTCCAGCTTATCTACAGATGGGGAGACCTACCTCTTCTGCAAAGATAGTCATACCTTTGCCCAGAGTTTCCTTACCTCACTGCAAGATAGAGGCTACCCAAGTATGAATGTGACTCAGTTATTTGAAACTGATAATGCCTTTTGTATCTTGCATAATGATAAACCTTGATTAGCCTTCCATAATCCATAATACCGAGGAAGAAGATGAGGAAGTTAGCAGGGATTAATAATATTCTAATCACATGGGTAACAACAGCACATCTGGGGAGAGATGATACTCAGGATTCTAACAACCCCGGGTGTCTGGAACTTTTCTCCTTGGATGACCTTCATGCTCTGTGACTAACGACAGATGTTCCAGAAGATTTGTCTTCCCAAGGTATGAGAAACTCCTGCTAGTACAAATCTCCCAGATGAATCTTCAGAGCTAGCCTGCTCCAGCCACCCACGAGGGCCCTGGGACCAATCATCCTTTCCCTCCATGCCCATTCATTTGACTTCTTTTTCAGCCCCCAAGAGGAGTGAGCACATTGCCACTCTTCCTTTGGTCAAGAATCTCAAAGTTCTTCCTTACATCTAACGACACTAGGAGTAAGGTGGGGTCAAAATGGCAACCATCAGGATGATCGTAAAGTTTATACAAGAAATAAGCTATGCCCCGTCTCCTTCAGTGGGGCAAAGGTTTCAAATTGCTTCCTGCATACTAGGTAACACCTCTCCTGCCCCTCTTCCCACATGTTAACACATATTTCATTTTCCCTCAAATCTTACAAGAGAAAAGTACGGGCACTGGGGGAGAATGTTACCATTTGTCCTTCAAAGAAACAGCTCAGTCCTTGCCAACAATGGTAAAGGCCACAAAAAAAAGAAGTAGTTAATGGTAGAGAGAGTGATCATGCAGTTTAGCATCCAAGCTGGTTCAGTTTTGAGGGTGGAACAAATGCCAAATTAGACTGAACACAAGGACAAGAGGCTTCATGGGAGTATCTCGGGCAGATCGGCTGTGGGGTCTCCCTAAAAGAAAAGTCATGGAAGTATCTGCGGTCATTTTCAGGCACTGGTGCATGGAGAGGCAGTGCAGAAACAAAGGGTCTTAAGCCAGACGGTGCTTGGCTGAACTGAGTTTTAGAAAGAGCCTTACAGAATTCAGATGCAAGATGGGTTTAAGGAGTCCCACACAAACAGATAGGCCACTAAGTTATTGCACTAGACCTTGGACAGGTAATGGAAGCTTGAATGGGTTGATACCAATGGGATAAATGTGAAATATTATTGATGTAAAATGGGGGGCTTTTGCAAATTATTAGAGGTGGGAAACCTCACCCAGGGTGAATCAGAGGTGATTCTTCCAGATAACTGAGAGATGCCATTAACAACATTTTTTGGAAACTAAGGCCAAAATGTGCACACGTTCACCAACCAATAATATGGCCTTCAGGTCTACCCATTAGTAAAGCGATGACTGTATTGCAACGTGATAAGGGCCGCTGAGACGGTATGTACAGGAAACTCTGAGATCACAGGACTTGCCTCTATTTTTGCAAGGTGTGGTACAAATCTGGACATGTACCTTTGAGTCCTGCTCAATCAATCTCTAGCTTCATTACTTTTGGCAAATACCCTTCTGCAGGGCTGGGCTCTTGTATGAATCTGGAGGCACCAGCAGGCTGGCTGTCCTGGAAAGGCCTCAGCTAGGACCACTGTTTTCTACTTCACGTTACCTCCCACCCTCCACCTGGCTAGGCCAGACTTTTGCAGATAAAAGCAGTAGAGTTTTGAGAGAAAGTGGAACATGCGGGTCTCCACTTCTGTTGGCTAAAACAAGTCACAAGGCCAGCCCGATGCAAGGAGTGGGGTAGAGAATTTGGAGCCATTCCTGCATGCGATCTAGCGAGTAAACCTGGAGTCTGAGAGTTTAAGGGCTGGGATTGTGAGAGTATTTGTAGCTCCTCTCTAGGAAGCCACCACTAAATCTATTTTTAGCCAAACGTTTGCTCTGCTTATTTCACAGAGCTGATGAAGGAATCCTTTGTTTTTCACTCCATCGTAGATTAAAGGGGAAACCTTTGAAGAGACAAAGAAATAGTTACCACGAACTGAATTGCTGCTGGTACAGATCCTCGTACGTGCACTTGCAGGGCAAGATTTTCACCATCTCTGGGGACTTTAGAAGGAGAAAAGGGGGGAAAAACAGTTGACAGGAGAGATTCAGCTCCTAGTTGATATTTGGAAGTTAACACAGAGTGGTCCTTATCTTTACCCTTGGCATCCAGTAATGACCACATATTACCAAAGGGCAGCAAGTGTATTTCAGTCATCTAGTGGGGAGCATGCTTATCTTTGCGTGGAAGGAGAGCTTCCCACCTGATCGATAGAGAACCTCTCAGAATCATCTTAAGCAAGCTAACCCCACTTAGAAAACTTGTGAGAGGATGCTTTTTAGAGGATTATTCGTGACCTTGATCAAATTTGGACTAGACTCTAGTATGTTGATGTTTCCAAACATATCAATGAACCTCCTAGCCCTGATACATGATACGGCAGAGACTAGCCAGATGCTCACCGAGTAGTTTCCTCTTCTTGAGCACAGGGCGAAACTGCATCCCCCTGACACCCGCTGTTGGGTGAGGACATGTGACTGGTTCTTGCCAATGCAACGTGAACAGTAGGCATCCCTTTTGGTTGAATGCAGGGTAAGCAGATGACAGCCCATAGGCCAAATTCAGCTTACCACCAGTCTTGGTAAATAAAGGGTTTTTCGTTTTGTTTTGTTTTTGTTTTGTTTGTTGTTGTTTTCAACACAGCCACCTCTATTCATTTATGTGTAATCTACGGCTGCTTTCATAGTATAAGGGCAGAATTGAGTAGTTGTAACAGGGGGAGTATGTGGCCAGCAGGGTCTAAAATATGTATTATCTACCCTTTATAGGAAATGAGCACCAACCCTTGATTGCATCTTCAATCGCAGTGCTTATTCCACTCTCTCTCTACTTATCTGCTGTCTAGAAGGTGTCAGGGCAATCTTGAAGCCACAATTTGACTTTGCAGAGGCCCATCATGAAAGACATGGGTCCATGAATGACTGCATGATGCTGAGTCCCCTGTCCAAACAACTAGCCTACCCCCACTCTTTAGAACAATGATCTGGGTGAAAAATAAAACTTTATTGTGTTAAGGCACTGAGATCTGGGGGTTTTTTTGTACAGCAGCTAACATTACTTATCTTAACAGATATAAAAGGGTAAAATAGAATACCCTGTACAAATAAGATACTACACATTTAGGTAACTGCAGTACAGAAAGATAAAGGCATTGGTCCCAAGCATATATCAAAGCTTGGAAAAGACAGGACTGGTTATCATTACCCCCAATATCAAGATGAAATAAACTGGCATAGAACCACGAGAAACCAATTTCAGCACTGACCCTAAGGTCTTCCTCATGTAATGTGACTTGAGTAAAATTGGAGGTTCAGCCCTAAAAGAATATCTCCCTGCTGGTTTGTCATTAATGTTTGCCGTCGTCGTCTTCTTCTTCTTCTTCTTCTTCTCCTTCTCCTTCTCCTTCTCCTTCTCCTTCTCCTTCTCCTTCTCCCTCTCCCCCTCCCCCTCCCCTCCTCCTCCTCCTCCTCCTCCTCCTCCTCCTCCTCCTTCTTCTTCTTCTTCTTCTTCTTCTTCTTCTTCTTCTCCTTCTTCTTCTTCTTCTTAATAAACCTGCCTCTTTTTGTTGAAATGCAAATATCCCAGAGAAGTGTATCAAAAATCATTCGTTACTCCATAATAAGAAAGACTTTACTGTATGTACCCTTTTAAAAGGAAACCAGATAAACAAGACAGAAATATACTTTTATGATCTCATAGACAATTAAAATACCAGACACCTGGAAGAGAAGACCATGAAAAAAAACGTAGGTATCTCTTGGGAAAATGGAAGATTGCCTGACTTTTCTCTCTTCTTTGGGTATAAAGAAGAGCTGTGGACTCTCAGTTACTCTAAACAGGTGTTAGGAACCTAGTAATTGCCTTGAACTCAGAGGCCAAGACTGTTTTCTGTCCACAGTATCCTCTATCCTTCACATGTCTTGTCACCTCCTCTTAACCAGGAGTCAATTTCTCTGGGAATTCTTCCCTACACCCTCCAGATATGCCCTTCTTTTGTCTTCTCCTGCAATTAATAGATGCCTCTGGAAAGCATCAGTTATACCGCATTACCAGTATAATTGTATACATCTGAGATCTCTAGAGATCTGACCTGTACCTGAGACATCAGGCGGGGGTCACTCTTGTGCATAATTTCTGGGATACAAAATATGTTCAATAAATATTTGCAGAATTAATGGCAAAGTATTCTCTGGGCCAGTGGGTCTCCAAATCTGTTTAAAAGTTAAAATCACTTGGGGAACACATACAAATATGGATTCTCAGACTTACCGAATCAGAATCTCCAGGGGTAAGACCACAAAACTGGATTATTCACAGAGTGATTGTAGGGCACTGAGTTCCATGCTTCAGTCCTAGTCATGAAATCTAGCTGTAATATCATTGGTGGTTTTGCCAGGAGTTCGTACCATGGAAGTGTGTTGGAGAACATCATTCATTCAGTCAGTCATTCAGTCATTCAGTCAATCAGTCATAGTTATTGAGTGCATCCTACGTGTCAAGCATTATTCTAGGCTTTGGGGATTCAGTAGGGAATAAAATGGACAAGAATCCCTGGCCTCACGGAGTCTATGCTCTAGGATGTTAGAGGACGCTGCCAGGCAGGATTAATAAATACAGATTGAGGGCCGAAGGGATAAATTAAACCAGGAAGGGAATAGAGAGTGGTTAGAGCGTTTAATTTTAAATGGAGCTGCCAAGGAAGGCCACAGTGGGAAGGTGACCTGGAGTAGAGATGTGAAGGAAACAAGAGTGAGAATGGGACCTGGGCAAGGAGAAAGAGAAAGTGAATAGGTTCCAAGGCAGGAGCTTTCCCGGCAAGTTTGAGAAACAGCAGGAGGCTATGAGTGAGAGAGAGGATGAGGGCACAAAACAGGGTCCCTAAGTTACAAGGGGCCGCATCACACAGGGCCTTTGAAAGGCTTTGCGCCCCTTCAGCGTGCAGTGGGGAGCCCTGGGAGGGTCCTGGGCAAGAGAGTGACAAGATCTGACTTACCCTTCATAGCCTCACTACTGTACTGAGATGAGATTGAAGGGGGGGACTCAGGTTGAAACAGGGAAATCTGTTAGAAAATTCTTCTTTTTTTTTCTTATTTAGTTGACAGAGAGACAGTCAGCGAGAGAGGGAACACAAGCAGGAGGGTTTGGGAGAGGGAGAAGCAGGCTTCCCTTTGAGCAGGGAGCCTGAGGAGGGCTGGATCCCAGAACGCTGTGATCGTGACCTGAGCTGAAGGCAGACGCTTAATGACTGAGCCACCCAGGTGCTCCTGTTAGAAAATTCTTGTCCTAATTCGTGCAAAAGGCGATGATGGGTCAGACCATGGTGTACCGAGGTGGTGAGAAGTGGTCAGATTCTGAATGTGTTTTAAAGGTAGAGCCAACAAGTTTTGCTTGTAGATCAGGTATAGAGTAAAAAGGAGGGGAATCAAAGATAACTACAGAGTTTGGGAGCTAAGAACTGAAAGGAAGACATTGCCGTTTACTGAGACAGAGAAGACAGGAAATGGAGAAGCTCAGGTTTGGATTTTCAGAACTGCAGCACCCAAGCAGAGATCTAAGTAAGGAGAGAGGTCCTCAGCAATCCATCTATACACATCTTCCTCACTGACTGGCTTGGACCTCCAATGCCCTAATTTGAACCTCCATTTTCTAAGGAAAGGGATAATTACACATGTTTGTAAAATTGCTTTGTGAAACCATAAAGCACTATAAAGTGAACGTTATGACTGTTTATACACGGAAAACCTAGGATGATGCCATCAACTCCAAGAAGGGCCTTTTATTTCACCTTTGGAAAACCAGGCTATAGGAAACATACAAGAGTCCGTAGCCCCTCAGGGTTTTAGGGCCAAAGGAGTAAAAGCTGAATTATTTGCAAGCAAATATAGTGCCCTTTCTGGAAACTTTCACAGTTTGCTAAACTTTTGGAAAATTAAACACCCACCATTAAATCATAACCTAAGGGGATATGAAGGAACAACTGACCACGCCCGCCCACCTCCTCTTGTCCCGGAAGTAAAAGCATTCTGCGCAATAAAGGGAATATGAGTTCAGTGGAGAATATCTGAAACCCATCGGTTTCCTTTTTAAAGAAACCATAGTCCATTCTTTCAATCCATCTCCCACTTCTATCCCATCTTGCAACCACCAGCTCTGCCCTCCCTCCCACCCATCAAATCTTGGTAGAAACAGCTGTCACCACAGAAGTCATAGCGGGGCCAGGACAGCCAGCTGGCTCAATGATTCACAAACAAATTAACCTTGGGATTTTTATTTTGAGCAAAGGGGCTTCCTAGCCTATGTTCTTAGCAGCCATCCATATTTTTGCTCTTGGATAAACAAGAGTAAATACCAACTCAATGTCACACAAGCCCGAGCCCTGCTGTGGGTTGTCAGGGCCACTACCCAACAGTGCCTTTAAAAAAAAAAAAAAAAGCCCTTCTGAATGAGAAGATTTTCTCTTTTGACAACTTTTCCAATGAAGAAGTAAACCGGTTCAGGGGACCTGATCTGCCCCTGAGGTTTTGCTTGTTTAAGGGGCAGAGGTGTGAACATCATTGTTCCATTAACAATTTAACAATCATTTCTCAAAGCATAGGCACAAGGCGTAGAATTAACAGATGACATAATATGATCTTTAAAAATTTTTAAATGCCAGCAAACATATGTGTTACAGCACAGCACCATCTACTGTCCACACGGAGAAAGGATGTGGGGGGAAGGCGAAGACACAGGAAGACAGTGGGAGAGAAAGAGGGTGAGAAGGAATGAGGTTGGAGGGGAAGGAAAAAAAGAAAGGAAAGGAGAAAAAAAGAGAAAGGCTTTAGCTTTCCACTAATCTAATTCCTCATTCCATCAATGAAGAATCTGAACTCAGGAAGTTTAGGTGAATTCACCAAGAGTGCACAAGAGACTCAGGGCATCTATTTCCTAAAAAAAAAAAAAAAAAAAGTCACTTTCACATTTTCAAGGTTTTTTTTTTTTTTTTAAGATTTTATTTATTTATTTGACAGAGAGAGAGAGAACAAGCACAAGCAGGGGAAGGGGCGGGCAGAGGGAGAAATAGGCTCCCTGCTCAGCAGGGATGTGGGACTCGATCCCAGGACTTGGGATCATGACCTGAGCCGAAGGCAGATGCTTAACTGACTGAGCCACCCAGGTGCCCCCACATTTTCAAGTTTTAAAAAATAATCAGCCTGCTGTAGTATTGGAGAATGAAGACAAATATTGATCAAAGGAACGGAATAAAGAATCCAGAAATAGACTTACTCATTGAGTCTATTATTTTCTATAGGGTGCAAAAGCAATTCAATAGAGAAATGATAGTCTTTTCAATAAGTTGTGCTGTAACAATTTTACAAAACATATGCAATCTCAACCCACACCTCATACTTTATATAAAAATTAACTCAATAAATGGACCATAAATCTAAATAAGAACCTTACAACTGTAAAATTTCCAGAAGAAAACATAACAGAAAATCTTTGTGACCGTGGATCGGGCAAAGAAATCTTAGCTATAACACCACCAACACAATCATTAAGAAAAAATGTAAAAAGGGCACTATCATAAATTAAGAATGTCTGCTCTTCAACAGACACTGTTTAGAGGATGAAAAGACAAATCATAGACTGAGAAAAAAATATTTGCAAATCACACGTGTGATAAAGAACCAGACTACAATTTGAACTTTCAAAACACAGTAGTAAGAAAGCAAACAACTGAATTTAAAACTGGTCAAAACACTTGTGCAGACAAAATGCTTAACATCAGTATTCAAAAGAAAAATTGAAACAACAATCAGATGTCACTACACACCTATGAGAATGTCTAAAATTTAAAAATAAGTGAAAATACCAAAAGGATGTAAAGTAATAAGAGATCTTTTATGCTGGTGGGAATAAAATATTGCACAGCCATTTGGACCACAGTGTGACAATTTCTTTATAAAGCTAAATATGCACTTGCCATATGGCACGGCGATTCTCTGCCTAGGTATTTATCCAAGTATAATAAAAATTTCTGTTTAAAATAAAAACTTGTACAAATGTTTATAGTGCTTTATTTATAATCAGCAAAACTTGGAACATACGTAAATATTACTCAGTAGGTAAATGAATAAACAGAATGCTACTTAGCAATAACAGTGAGGGAAATCAGAAATGAATCAGGGGACATATATATGGATCTTATAGATATTAAAAGGATAATAAAGGAATATTATTAGCAACTCGATGCCCACAAATTTGATAACCAAATGAAATGGACCAATTTCTTGAAAGACACAATTTTATCAAAACCTACACAAGGAGAAATAGACAATTCCAATAGACCCATACCTAGTAAAGAAATTAAATCAATAATAAAACTTTCTAAAACAGAAAGTATCAGGCCCATATGGTTTCACTGGTGAATTCTACAATTAAGGAAGAAATGATACCAACTCTTTACAATCTCTCTCAGTGGGTAAAAGCATAAGGAATACTTCCTAACTCATTTTATGAGGCCCAAATACCAAAACTAGACAAGAACATTACAAGAAGACTACAGACCCATATCTTTCATAAATATAGATGGAAAAATCCTTAACAAAATATTACCAAATAAAATACAACAATGTACAAAAATAATTATACAACAAGTTGACCAAGACCAAGTGGAATTTATCCCAGGTTTGCAAGACTGGTCCAACATTTGAAAATCAACAAATGTAATCCAGCCATCACATCAAAGGACTATACATACATACGTTTGTATATACATAAATAAAATCATGCCATCATATCAATAGATACAGAAAAAACAGTTGACAGAACCCAACATTCTTTCATAATAAAAACTCTTAGTAAACTAAGCATGGAGGAAAACTTCCTCAACATTACAAAAGCCTGCAGCTAACATCATACTTAATGGTGAGAAACTAGAAGATTTCTCACAAAGATCAGTAACAAGTCAAGGATGTCCCATCTCACTACATGTTTTCAACATTATGCTGGAAGTCTTAGCTAACGCAACAAGACAAGAAAAGGAAATAAGAGGTATACTGATTTGAAAGGAATAAGCAATGCCATCATTGTTCACAGATGACATCATTGCCTATGTAGAAAATCTAAAAGAATAAAAACAAATTTTCTAATTAGCAATTAACTAATAAGCAATTACAGCAAGATTGTAGGATATAAGGTTAATATACAAAAGTCAATTGCTTTCCTATACATCAACAATGAAGAAGTGGAATTTGAAAGTAAAAATGCAATATCAGAACTGAAATGCTTAGGTATAAATTTAATAAAATATTATGTTTATATGAGGAAAATTATAAAATTCTGGTGAACAAAATCAAAGAACTGAATAAATAGGGAGATAGTCCATGCTCACAGATGGGAAAACTCAACGTTGTCAAGATGTCAGTTCTTTCACACTTAATCTTACAGATTCAATGAAATCCCAATCAAAATCCAAGCAAGTTGGTGTGCCTGGGTGGCTCAGTCAGTTAAGTGTCTTCCTTTGGCTCAGGTCATGATCCTGAGGTCCTGCGATTGAGCCTGGAGTTAGGCCCCCTGCTCAGTGGGGAGTCTGCTTCTCCTTCTCTCTCTGTCCTTTCCCCTTCTCATGCTCTCTCTCTCTCTCTTGCTCTCTCTCTCAATAAATCAATAAAATCTTTTTTAAAAATCCAAGCAAGTAGGGGCGCCTGGGTAGCACAGTCATTAAGCGTCTGCCTTCAGCTCAGGGCATGATCCCAGCATTCTGGGATTGAGCCCCACATCAGGCTCCTCCACTAGGAGCCTGCTTCTTCCTCTCCCACTCCCCCTGTTTGTGTTTCCTCTCTCGCTGGCTGTCTCTGTCAAATAAATAAAAAATAAAAATCTTAAAAAAAAAAAATCCAAGCAAGTTAATTTTGTGGATATTGACAAACTAATTCTAAAGTTTATACGGGGAGGCAAAAGACCCAACATATCCAACACAATATTGAAGGAGAACAAAGTTGGAGGACTAACACTGCCAGACTTCAAGGGTTACTGTTAAGCAACAATAATCAAGATGGCTTGGTGTTGGTGAAAGAACAGACAAATAGATCAGTGCAACAGAACGGAGAGCCCAGAAACAGACTCACATAAATTTAGGCAGCTGTTTTTTCTTGACAAGCAGTGAAGGAACAAAGATAGTCTCTTCAACAAATTGTGCTGGAACATCTGGACTTTCACATATTTAAAAAAAAATGAATCTAGGTACAGATCTTACACTTTTCACAATAAGTAACTCATAATGAATCACAGACTTAGGTATAAAAAGCAAAACTATAAAACTCCTAAAGGGTAATATAGCAGAAAATCTATATGACTTTGGGAATGGTGATGATTTCTTAGAAAAATACCAAAGACACAATCCATGTAAGAAGTAATCAATAAGCTGAACTTCATTAAAATTAAAAACATCTGCTCTGCAAAAGACAATATCCAGAGAATGAGAAGACAAGTCACAGAATGGGAAAAATAATTTCAGAAGATACATATGATTAAGGACTATTATACAATATATCTGAAGAACTCTTAGAATTCAACAGTAAAAAAATGAACAATCAGAGGAAGAAAAAAAGGAGGAGGAGGAAAAGGAGGAGGAGGAAGAAGGGGTGGAGCAGGAGGAGGGGGAGGGGAAGGAGGAGGAGGAGAAGAAGAAGAAGCAGAAGCAGAAGCAGAAGCAGAAGCAGAAGAAGAAGAAGAAGAAAAAGAAGAAGAAGAAGAAGTAAGAGGAGGAGAAAGAGGAGGAAGAAAATGAATATGAACAACCAGATTAAAAAGTGTGCCAAAGACCTTAACAGACACCTTACCAAAGGAGACATATACATATATGGCAAAAGGCATATAAAAAGATGATCCAAGAAAAAAAAAAGGAAAAGAAAAGATGGTTTACATGGTATGTTATCAGGGAAATGCAAATTAAAACAACGAGATGCCACCGTGCACCCATTAGGAGGCCAAATTCTGGAACACTGACAACACCAATGGTAGCCTGGAAGTAGAGCCACAGGAACTCTCATTCACCGATGGTAGGAAAGAAAAATGGTACAGCCATTCCAGACGGTAATTTGATGGTTTCTTACAAAACCAAACATATCTTCTTGCCACGTGACCCAGCCATCATGTTCCTTAGTATTTATCCAAAGGAGTTGAAACTTATGTCCACTCAAAAACTTCCACATGGATGTTTATGGCAGCTGTATTCATAATTTCCAAAACTTTAAAGCCACTAAAATGTCCTTCAGTAGGTGAATGGATAAACTGTGCTATCTTCAGACAATGGAATATTATTCAGTGCTAAAAAGAAGCAAACAAGCCATGAAAAGACAGGGAAGAACTTTTATTGCACATTGGTAAGTATGAAAAGCCAATCTAGAAAGTCTATATATTGTATAATTCCAACTATCTGACATTCTGGAAAAGGAAAAACTTTTGGGACAGAAAATATATCAGGGGCTGCCAGGGTGGGAGGAGGGGGTTACTGTAAGGGGGTATAGGGAAGTTTTGGGGGAGAGTAAACTGTTCTATATCTTAATTAAGATTGTGATGACAAGATTGTATGCATTTGTCAAAACTCTTGGAATGTACTATTGAAAAAATAGATTTTATGTAAATTACACCTTGATAAAAAATGTAAAGAATAATGAAGCTATAGTTCAATATATAATGTATGTTGAAAAAAAGATGGGACTAAAAGTATTTTCTACCCTCACACATTATTTGTTTAAACAAACCAATGTATTTCTTAAAAGAAAGCACTTGTTAAATAAAAACTCATCCTGCCTCCTAAGGTACCCTACGTTTAAAAATAATAAAATCTGAATTAGTCAGTTTTGGATCCAATATGAACAATTACATCATCCACATTTTAATGATCAAAACTTTTTACAAGTAGTGGATTGTACTGTCATTTAATGAAATCCTTGAGTACAATTTGAGCCTGAATGCTTATCTGTGTGAAATGCCCTCAGAAATTCTTTCTGGCAATAAAAAGAAAGAAAAGAAAGAAGAAAGAAGAAAGAAAGAAAGAAAGAAAGAAAGAAAGAAAGAAAGAAAGAAAGAAAGACAAGGAAGGATGGAAGAAGGGAAGGAAGGAAGGGAGAAAGGGAGGAAGGGAGGAAGAGAGAAAGAAAAAGAGAGAGGAAGGAAGGAAGGGAGGGAGGGAGGGAGGGAGGGAGGGAGGGAGGGAGGGAGAGGGAGGGAAGGAGGGAAGAAGGAAGGAAATCATTTTTTCTGGTAGCTTACATTATACAAATAAACAAACGCACAGTTCTGTATGCTCTGCCTTTCTTTTCAAGCCCCAAATTACACTCTTATCTGTCTTCCTGGAGTCATACATTTGTTCATACAACCCAGGTGACTTCTTAGTCACAGACAGAAGAATTCAAAGGTTGCCACCTATGGAAGAACACTTACTGTATTGGATTTGTGATGCCAGGTGTAAGGGTCAACCAAAGGGGGAGGGGAGGGAAAAAACTCTTAAAACTCACAGTTTCAAAGGCCATTTTGCCACAGTAACATTGTCTTCATCAGTGGTTTGATCACTGCTTCTCATTAGATCTTTCCTCTACTATTATGATTCTTGGGCTATACCCAATTTATTTAGCAATTATTTCTTGCATGCCTGTTACGTACGTGATGGTGATGAAAACAGATTTAGGCAATAGTGGCAAAGAGAAAGACCAAGGACAGCACACTATTTTAGGGAGGACACAGATAATAACTTTGGAAATGATGGCTCAGTAGGATCTGAGTTGTGATGGGTGTCTCCAAGAGTGTGAAGGAGGAAAGACAGATTTCTCAATGGAGGCTTCAAACCAGGGGGACTTGGTTTGTAAGGAAAAAAAAATTTCTTGAGGGCATGGGCCATGACCCATTTGTTGCCTACTGACCAGGTTAACTGGGGGATGTGGGCAGTAAGAGAGGAAAATATAAATAAACACGCTTAAAAAACTTAGAAGTCTGTAATTAAAAATCATGTAAGTAAAGCTTTTCCATGTGAAGAAAAAAAGTTTATAAGATACAAAGTCTCAGTAAAACTTGAAAAAATTCAAATCTTGGGGCCCTGGGTGGCACAGTGGGTTAAGCGCCTGACTCTTGGTTTCAGCTCAGGTCGTGATCTCAGGAGCGGGAGACTGAGCCCCACATCGGGCTCTGTGCTGATTGTGGATTCTGCTTAAGACTCTCTCTCCCTCTCCCCCTCCCCCTCCCCCTCCACTCCCCACCACGCACGTGCTTGCTCTCTCTCTCTCTCTCAAATAAAGAAATAAACCTTTAAAAAAGTAAAAAATTCAAATCTATGTTTAACCGATTTGTAGGTATCTAACTGAAATAATCCAATCGACACTAAGTGAGAACAAAGAGAGCTAATATAATCTGGAGAAAATTTTACCCCCAAATAATAGAATTAATTTGTCTTTAGTTGGGTAACATATTTTGGCATGAGACTGACTTAATGCTAGATAACTAGTCTCCCATAGAAAGCTGTCTAGTTCTGAAATGATATGCACTTGGAATTATAGTCTGACCAGACTGATTCCTGATAGGTGTCATTTTCAAAATTAACAGTAACTTCTTACTTTTTATGAATTTCCTGCCAACAGAAATGTTGTGGGCTTTAATCTTGCTATTTCTTTGTATAAAAAGTTCATCATTCATAGAAAAACCATTCATTCATTCAACAAACCTTCACCTAGTTCCCGCGTTGTGCTATGACACAGAATCCTCATTTGCGTTATGCAGTTGGGTAACTGCTCTCATCAGTCATACAAAGGTCCGAAGCCACACATAGAATTACTTAACCAGTGGCTTAAATGCTTAGGTAAGCTCCCCCTCAAACCTCAAAACCTATAATGAAATGAAGGCTGAAATGTCACAAACCCAGCCATATTTTTGATCTGTACCATGTTTAAAGATAGAGTTTCAATAAATATTATTCCTTTAACATGCCATAAATTCACTTCTCTATTGCTTCAAAAGCTTGCTCATACTTTTACGGTTCTCAATTTTAGTGAATTTGTCCATCCTCAGCCATCAGTCTTTGCCCTTTCAAGATATTCATAATAAATAATTCGGAAATAGCACCCCCTTATTTTTTTTTCACGTGTAGCATTTTGTTGTTGTTGTAATGTCCCCTCGTCCTTGTCTCAGGTCTCATTCTCCCCTCATTATGAAGGGCATTCTGATGGTTAGCTGCGGTGGGAAGCAGGCAGTAGGCTAAGGTGAGATTTTTGCAGGGGACCCCCTGATAGTTTTAAACTCATGACCAAACAGCAACCTGGCTGACATTTAGAAAGACTTCGAGAATTAACAAGAAGCCAGCACCTCCATTGTCTTCTCAATGAACGAAGCAGTGGAGGATGCCCCCCCCCTTTTTTTTTTGCATGCCTTATAATATTCTGCCAGATAGTTTCATAGCTATTTAGCTGGGAACCATTTCTTGGAGTCCCTGTTTCTCTTAAACAGTGATACAAAGTGGGTTGTCTGCGACGTCCTTTCATGTGGATAATGGATTGCTTCAGGCAGAAGGAAGCACTTCTATAATAAATCCTCTGGGTGGGCCTGCTCCGCAAGGGCTTCAAAAAGCTGAGAAAAATAACACGAGAACCAAGTGTGAAACGTGAGGCAGTTGTCACTGCCAACACACAGAGTTAAAAACACTCACACCATTTACCCACTCTACCTGCCCCAGTTAGTAAATTGACCAATTTCTCACTTACTCTTTTATTTTTTATTAGCCAGGAGGAATGCAAGAAAAACAAATCTCCCTTTTATGTTTATAACCTAAGAAAAGAATGCAAGAGGAACGGTCAGTTTTGCAGATTTTTCACTACTTACTTTGAGCAGTTGTTGTTAACTCCCAGAAGTTAAGTCAAAGAGGTCTTGGGCAGGGCTAGAGCGGTCTTGGGCTTCCAGCGGTCTTGGGCAGGGCTAGAGCGGTCTTGGGCTTCCAGCGGTCTTGGGCAGGGCTAGAGCAGACGCGCCTTCTGTCTGCGGGCTCTTCTGACATCTGTGCGGTACCTTCGGAGCTCGACACCACAGCATCCTGGGAAGAAGCGCATTGAAAGGGAGTCATGGATGGAGGGCAGTTGCATATTATGCCTTCCCCATATGATAGCCATATATATTTTGTTCAAGTCCACTCTGCAAATTTCTAACTCGCGGATTGGTACCTAATTTCGTGCACGCAGTATGACTTTTTTCATAAATCTGCGTGTAAGTCTTCACTAGTGCTGGACCTACGTGCCATAGCTCATAGTCTCCCGCAACAAAGAACTTTATGCAGACGATGAAATAAATACCTTCCTTGAAGTTTCTGCCTTCAATCCCACATCTGAGATAATCTCTACCATTCCATAGTTGTTGCTTTGAGAACTGGTTAAGGGAAGGGACTGCCGTGGGAGACACAGCCGAGCTCCACCCCAAGGCCCTTGGGTTCCCTTTGCCCTGTCTGTGGGCTCGGCCACAAGCGGCAGAGGGCCTGGCTTCCCAGGGCATGAACTGTGACTTCCTTCAGAAGGTTGACCTTGGACTTCCAGAGCTACTTTGCTGCCCAGAGAGCCAGAAGTGCCTGCGAATTTACATCCTTCAAGGGCGACCAACCAGCCCAGTTTGCTTGAGACTGAAGTGTTTCCCAAGATGCGGGCATTTTATTGCCCAAAGCAAGAAAGTCCCAGGCAAACTGAGCTCGTTGGTCACCCAGTGCAGCCCCAACACCACTAGTGGGCAGTCCTTAGCCAATATCCGACTAGTGCAGGAGCATGAAAGCCCAGTTCCCTTGCCTCAAGTTGGGACAAACATTCAGACATACTCAGGCTCTAGAGTTCTTTGCAAGATCCAGGAATCTCCCTTATCTGGCATCTTTCCTCTTATGTCTTATTTTCCCCCTCACTTCCCCGTGTCTCCTGGAGACACTTTCTTTATAAACCACTTGCATCCCATTCTCATCTCTGTGAAACACTTCTGGATACGCCCCCTGAAGAAACCTGCCTTTCTGTGAGTGTCAGAAAATCACAGGATGTGTCTGTCTTTGAAATCCACAAGGCAGCCACAAATTTCCCTTTAGCCAAATTTTTGATCTTCCTCATCTGAACAGAAACTGATAATAGAGATAGCAGCAGGTGAAGCAATTCTCTCTTCTTGGTGACTTTCCTCTTTTTATTTCATTTTCTTGTGTCCTTGGGTCAGTGTTTAGGTGGTAAAGATGGTAGAAATGGCAGCAAAGGACAAAGGTGGTTTTGATGGGCAAAGAGTTGAAAGGAGAGATACAGAATTTAAATAATAAACCCCCAGCGATTAAGATTGGATTACTTCTTATACAGTGGAATTCAAGTAGTACTATTTCCTGAAATAAAAATAAAATCTCTGGTACATTTAAGAAAACAATTTTCTTGACGATGATACTAGTAGAGTTAGATAATTATATTATATATACATACACATATTTTTCTGAAACTGTAACAAATAAAATTTTAAGCTGGCCTGCAACTGTCCTTTTTTAAATACACATACTTAAAGACTCTCCTTCACGGATTTGCTCTCTTTTTGAACCACTGAAGTTACCAGACGATGAAGAGCAATTTGCAACAATTTACGAAAAAATTAAAAAACATCTAATAATAAGGTAGCTGTATATCCTGTGTGTTTGATTTAAGGAAAAGGGTTTCCCTTTCAGGACCCTATGAATGTACAAGGTTCAAACAAAGTGCGGGGCACTAATGAACAGCCTCTGTTTTCCTGTGCAGGGCCCCTGGACAGAATGACTTCATTCAGGGCTACTGCTCGCGCATGGAAAGTGTTGGTAAAAAATCCCACAGAGTTCAGACGACCTTTTCCTAACTTTCGTTTTTTTTTCCCCTGTTTGTCTTTCGGGTCTCAGCCAGGGATAACATAAATATTCATCAGCTGATATTTGCAGTAGCTGTGAAGTTATGAATGAGGCCATGAGGCCTCCCTCCTATCCCATCTACAGAATGGCAGCTTCTCCACTCAGCTCCCAGCCAAACGACACTTTCCAAAATCCCCAAAGTGTACTAGTAGGCTTTTCAAATTCAGTCTTTTTTTTTCTTTAATGCTCAAAGCAGAAATGCTGTCTGCTTAATGTTTACCCTGGGATTATAGAAGAAGAAAAAGAAAAACATTCCTTTGCCAAGCTTTAAACTTTCAGATGCCTTGACATAACAGGCAAATGTGTTAGTAGCTCAACATATTGGTAGCATATATCAATGGTTATGATGGTTGCAGGTTTCCTTTTTATATTAAATGCCAGACAGATACCTGAGGCATTTATTGTGTGAAGAACAGGGAAAATAACCACAGCTTTGATCTGTTTCTGGTGCTTTATTAGTCACCTGGGCAGGTGTTGGAGAGAAATGTTGGAAAACGCTTGTGAATTAAACAATTTAAATAGGTCCTTGACGTTGAGACATAAAAACGTGAAAATTGTGTCTGTCACACAGCCTGGAAGGGAGCTGGTCTTCCTATAATCCAGATTTCCCACAAATCAGCTTCAGAATCTGGATTTTTTTTTTTTAATTTCCAGTTCTTTCACTCAAATAAAACCTACGTAGAAGGTCAGTTGTAAACAGATACAAGAGACTATGGTAGCAAATAGTCAATCAATGAACCAGCCCCCAATAGCTAATAAATATAAATAAAACATATTTTTGTAGATACAAGTTCAAATGTTGTCCATGTACAACATTCTTTTTTTTTTTTTTTTTTTGACTGCTCCGTGTGTTGTACTCAGCACCCAACATTTGGTGTGTCCTTGTCTCTACAGAAATGTTACCTACATGTATGCATTATCTGGGTAATTCTAGAACAGGAGGATCATTTTTTTTTCATGAGGATCATTTTTAACAAGTTTACTCCAGCTGCCGTATGTGGAAGAATCTTCTTGGGAATGTTCCGTATTTCTGAATTTCAAATAACAATTGTAGACCAAAATCTTCTAGAATCACTATTCTGTATTTTTCTGGGTTCAGCCATCTTACCCACGCCTGACAGTGGAAATAATTGTCTAAACCACTACACCACAGAGCGGAAGAGCAGGAGCTCAGTGTTCAAATAGGGACCAAATCCGAGCCTGGCGAGAATGTGACTGGAGCAGATACTCATGGCTGGAGTCCTGTTTCTGCCTTTATCCTGGAGTCTAGCCTTGCCAGGGCCAGAATGGGAGCCAGAGGCAAGTGCTCAACTGTATTCTCCCTGGCTCCAGCCCTTACCAGAGTAAGACCTGATGAAGAGTTGTTGGAGGGAATCAAAGGCAATGACCTTCTGCAGGAAAAACTAGACGGTAGACAGGAATGATAGATGGTCACATGTGCCCAGAGACATGTGGGAGGCCAGATGAGTTAGAGCAGGCAGGAAAGCCTCTCCCTCTCATCCATTCCCTGTACTGAGCATTCTGACCTTTAAGTAGCAGAGAAGAGAATTAGATGTCTATCTTTCTCTATGAAAATCTTTTTTTTTCAAAGCACATCAGATCACAATGTCAAAAAGAATTCCAACTAGATACGCATTACTGTTACGTTATCAGACAAGAAAGTAACCTGATTTAACGGTGGCCCATGAAAACTGTGTACAAGTGATTCTAGGTTTTGATCTTGGCCACAAGCAAGCAAAGGTTTTTGTTTGTTTATTTTTCTTTGTTTTTAAAGGACCGTTTACTTATTAAAGACCACTTCCTAGGTTTTAGCCTTTCTTTTGTTCCTCTGGCTTCTCCAAAAACACTGCATTTTTACCACCAATACTTCATCTGTTCAGGCACACAGTCAAAATTTTCACCAGTACAAGAGAACTTCAGATCAATTGAGGTATATCATAGTACAGTTTCTATTGTTCCATCAAAGTGGCCCATGTAATTTATAGTCCAAACTAGGAGGCTCTGGGAGTGAATGGGGTATTTACACTGGGCGAGTGAGTATAAAATGGGACTGTTGTAGACAAACTGGAGCATGTGATCACCCTACCTCTGCATGGAGTCTTCTAGCTGATTCTCTCTACTTATCTTAAGTCTCCACTTTTGTTCTCTGGATAGTGAATTGCTTTCCTATTGGGAGATTTAATGCTATACCTTACTCATCCTGCATCCTCCTGAGGTTGCTTTGGGAGATGTCATCTTCCCTCTGTCTTTCCCTCGATGACTTAAACGATTTCTAAGGCATTGTCACATAAAAACTATGTGCTCTGCCTGCGCGTAGGGCCAGTACTATCTCAAGAAAAGCAGAAAAATTAGATTATTTCTCTTTCTTCTGGGAGACTACTTGGTGTTACTAGCTATCCAACTGTTGGTTCTCTATCCTGCAGTATGCTTAGCTCCTGAGAGCAGGATCAAGATTATTAACAACATACAAAGGGGCCTTGGACTACTTTCATGGGGTCAGTATCCACAGATGTTAGAAAAGGACAACTTAATAGAGTGACAACTTCAACACATTGGTTTTGGCTCCATGATGTCAGCTGACTTTTATGTCCTCTGTGGTAAATTCCTTTTACTCTTTGGTGATCTTGAAGAACCACTGTATCTCTCTTGCTTCATGTAGTTTCTTCAGCATTGTGATGTGGAAAATAAAACTGTACCACTTCAAAGTTTATTTATATTTTGAAGTAACAATTACCTTAAGTCTACAGATGCTATTTAAACTGAAGAGGAGTATTCTGACAGAGATTTGCATTAGACAAGTTTTTTAAATTTCTTATCATTACACTTTGATTTATTTTGTTATTAAAACTTTATCAATTATCTCTAGCTCTGGACTACTATTAATTGACTGACCTTGGATGAGTCATAATCTTGAGTCATAATCCTTCTGGGTCAGTTTTCTACACTAAAGATGAAAGGGCTGGATTTTTAGCTTTTCTTATACTGCGTTCCACAGAATTATAGTTTTTTATTATATTAATTGTAGACATACACAAAGTATTTATGGAAAAATACCTGGTTTAGCAAAAGTAACTACATTTCTTTAACATAAGACTTGAGATACATTAATAAGCTGACGTGTCTTATTAAACGACAGACTCAACTTTAAATTTATATGATGAATTTATGCACTTCAATGGTAAAGCAATCAAGAAGTTAAATGAGCAAGAATGAACAAAGTAGCTTTGGAATAACATGTTACACTTCCATCAAACGTTCTGTGGTCTTAAACTGGCAGTATGGTTCTGGATCACTGACGCATGGTCAAGCAAAGTAACACACTGCTCACAGTGGGATTCGAGGCAATCCCTGACCAGCATTGAATTTCCCAGTTGCCAAGTGATGGTGTACCCTTCAGATGTCATAAGACTAAGGTCAAAGAACTCGGATGTTTCCAGTTTATTTTTTTTTTTATGAAAGTATGACCAGAAAATCTTTCTAATTTGTAAAGAGGCCCATGAATTGAGGACACACACACAGACAAGAAAAAACCAAAATGCCAAGTTGAAATTGAGTATGAGGTTAAAAAAAAAAATCTTTGAGATAAGTATGTCTCAAATGTTGCATGGGATATACTTATACTAAAAAAGCATTTGTCATTTCTACAAGGAACACTTGTTTTGTTCCCAATTAAACTTCCTTACTCTGGAAATATCAGCACCCCTCTTCTCCCCTCTTCTCTATACTATAAGAGTTGGGATTCACTGTGGCACTCTGCTCCTACTGTACCTTTTCTCTGACCATGTTTGGGCAAGGAATGCACAAGTGATCCAACTAGCATTCTGCTCTCAGATAATCTTGAATTGGAACTGGAACAAGTGCATGAATTCTTCTTCATAGCAGAGCCAGGAGATGTGAATCTAGTGAGCTACCAGTAGCCATGTGACCCATTAAGTACAAGTTGACCATCTGCAGTGAGAAAGCAATAATGCCAACATTCTGAGAGAACCAAAATGAGAAAAAGCAAAACAAGTTCTTGTTGCTTTTAAATTTTTGAACCCAAAGTCTCCCAAGGCCCAACTGCACTCATGTTTTTCCTGTGGCTTGGTGCTTTAACACTTCCTATGATTTAGTGAGATTTAAAAAAAACCCTCCTTTTGCTTGACCTCATTCAAGTTGTGTTTTGTTTTTTCCAATAAAGTGTCATGAGTTATAAAATCTCAATGGGATATTTTTTAGGATGCTTAAACAAAAATTAACTTTCTCAGAAGGGCTAAGTAAATATTAATTACTCACCACTTTTTAGGGTCTAACTATTGCATGATTGAGATGTGGTACACCCACATCACCTAACTTATGTGGCTAGAGAGACATTATTCAGAGAGTGGGTCATCGGACTTGCCCACTGAATACATGTAATGCTTGGCCACATGATCTCACGTATTCCAAGCAGCTCTAGAATTCCATGACTTTGTGACATTTCAACAATTTATCAAACTCAGTTTGGTAGTTATTTATTATAAAATATAATAAAATTTTGAAATTATGAAATCTATCCTTGAGAAAATTATGCTTCTTATTAGTATAATATCCCCTTTTCAGTTTCTGTCTTGAAAATCAAAACAATTTCACAATAGCTATTCGTGATCATAAAACACATATAAAATCAGTGTTCTTAGAATTTTCCATTACATATTATAATTTTAAATTTCTAAATGGAATGCACTAAGTACTTACTATCTCTGATGCCAAACACAAAATGTCAGAGTTGGTTCTAAAAATAATCTCTGTAATACCCCAACAAATGTTCATTGATTAATTTAACACACATGTATTGAATAACTACAGTTTTTCAGATAATGTGCTGGTAATACTACAAAAAACAAGACAGAGAGATTCTCTGCCTTCATGGGCATGAAAACCTAGCTTCTAGCACTATTTCCTCATTATTTTTCCTTATTGGTGTTTGCTTTGTTCTTAGGACAACATGGTATACATTACCCATATATTTACATAACAGCATGTGAGAAAGTAAAGATTATCACATGTCAGCCCCAAGACTGTGGTACCTTCTGCAAGCAGGACTTGATATCCAGACATCTTTACCATGTTGCTTGCTCTCTCCGGAATGCACTCAGTGTGGCAGGAACTGGAAGCAACGCTACATGAATAGAGAGAACGCATTTGAGGGAGACTCTTTCTATTGCTCTTGACACTACATTTCTGCTATACTAAAGGGTTATTAAGTATGACAGTTGGCGATAATAGAACTCCACCCTATCAGGGATAAATTTCAAAGCACCAAAGAGCAGTGCAGAGAGCAGTGTGCCTAATGGAAAGAGATCTCTGTCAGAAACCCAGAAATCTGAATGGCATCCCTTATGCCAGTATGAATTGTGGCATGACCTCAATACTCAGAGAAAAATCTGATGGCATCTAGGGGCCTCTAGGAAATTAAAGGTTATATCCGCAAAATTCCACTCTCCTACTCCTTTGTACCTTGCACATAATGCTGGTTAAAATTTTTTTTTAAATAACATACTGTTTTAGTAACTGATACGTTATCACATGATAGCCAGTGACAAACATAATTATTCATTTTATTGAACTGCTTCAATAGTGCAAAGTTCTGATGGTGAGCATTTTCTAACAAGGTCCCATATTTCTCAGTTGCATTCTCTCTCTTTTTTTTAAAGATTTATGTATTTATGTATTTATGTATTTATTTATGTATTTATGTATTTATTTATTTATTTATTTATTTATTTATTTATTTATTTATTTTAGAGAGGGCAGGGCAGAGAGAGTGGGAAAGAATCTCAAGCAGACTCCTTGCTGACTGTGGAGCCCATCCTGGGGCTCAATCTCACCACCCTGAGATCATGACCTAAGCCAAAACCAAGAGTTGGATGCTTAACCAGCTGAGCCACCCAGGTACCCCTCAGTTTCATTCTTAATACTTAGTTTGCTGGAAGCAAAAATAGAAATGAATCTAGACTGGAAATCATGTTGGCTCTTACATTGGATTGGACCACTGAGAAAACCTGATGTATGCTTTATTTTAGAATGAGAAAACTCAGAAGGGTCAGCAGTACATAAAATAAGCTGAAATTGATATGGAGAGTTGGATTCTTGTATGATGTGAGTCTTATCTTGTTATTGTTGCGGCTCTATCATTTCTCATTCCCCGTGACTGGGCAAGATAAAAAATATTGGAGGACCATGTGAACCTTCGTCATCGGGGAGGTTTGGATAAGCAACAAGAATGTGAACATTTATGAAAATTACTAGAGAATAAATAATCTTAATTAATTCATCATATATAATTTTTAATTAATTTTTAAAAATATATGTTGCTACTTTTTTACTTACCCGAAGCCTTTGAAGCCTTTTGAAAGTAGGAGTGCTAATGGAGAGGATATTTGGAGGAGGAGAGATTCTCATTCCTGAGCTCCTGGGATAGGCATCTCAAATGTGGAGGCAGTTTGGGCATGAACCTTCCGTGCCCTTTTAATCACGCCCTTCCTGTGAAAGAGCCAACAATTGTGAGGAGTGTCCTGCTTTCCAAAGACCTTTCTTTCTACGTTTTATGTGCTTCCACTTGCATCATTTTCTCCATCATTTGCCTGCCCAATAAAGGATGGACAAGAGGTGGCAAAAGAATTGAAAGCCAATCAAATCATTCTAGGTAAATTGTTCACAGACCTGGACTAAGATTAGCCAAGAAACATTTAGCTAAAATAAGGTTTGGGGGGAAATCTGTGGATTTCATTTAGATCGTGTTTACATGACAACAAAGCATCTGGTCAATTTAGTGGAAAGTAGGCAAATTGTTTATGCAGTTGTGCAGACAAAACCACTGGTTGATCCAATGATTGCATTTTCAAATTTACGGATTCCGGCTTTCTTATACACTGCCCTGCCATAATCATGGATATTTAATAGTTGCATAAATTAAACCTCTTCTTCTTCTTCTTTTTCTTCTTCTTCTTCTTCTTCTTTTTGGTAGATTATTACTTTCCTAATGCCTGAATCTTCAGATATTTTTGTTGGTTTGTCAGGTTGTTGTATTTTGTGTGTGTGTGTGTGTGTGTGTGTGTGTGGTTGAGAGTATTGGAAATACTGAATGTTAACCTTATTCAGTCAGATTATTGAAGAATATCTTAAAAGAGTTTCTTCCTGGCTGCTTTAGTGCATTTAAAAATATCACTACTTAAAACAACGATGTTCACATTATAATACATATTTAATTATTATTATTCACAAATTCTCAAAAATTTAAGTAATATTGCTCACTAATATTAAAAATAGACAGCAGGGTTAAATATTAGCTGATATTGAAACCAAAAAATGTGTTCTTGAATAGGGCAAACCCATTATCTACTATTACTCAGAAATTTTCAAAAAAAATCTGAGAGGTTTGTTCAATATTAAAACCAGATAACATGGTATCAACAACAGTAAAGGAAATTCAGAGCCAAAAGTGTGTTCTTGACTTGGGCAACGTTTCTTGTTCATATGGCAAAGAAATTTGTGCTCCTGGATCAAGAAGTTGCCAAATTTGCTTGGAGAAAGACTCCTTACTGGTGCCAGCCGGCTCTTTAGGATACAGGATGTTGTCTACTCTACAGGACGTATTTCACTATGTCTAACAAACTTTGCTCATTCTTTTCAGATTTCCAAGATGTCAGTTATTTACACTACAAGGCACATATTCTTGTTACTATTATTTTTATAGTAGCTTGCATATATATCGTTTCTTACAGTTTAAAAGGGCATCACTATTCATTATTTCATCTTATTGATTAGTGATACTACTTTTCCACCTGAAGGATGAAAATTAACATTCGGGGTTATTTTCTCAAGAAGTGTTCACTCAGGGGCTGGGTCGGGCCATACACTCCAGACTTTAAGTAAAAGTCTTGGGATCATCCCATAAACCACAACTGAAAAGATTAATAAGAAAAACAAAACACAACACCGTTTTAGATCAAAATAGTATTTTCCTTCAAAATTATTTTAAACAATATTACATTTACTATCACAATTGATGCACTTACCATACAGGTAAGAGCTACTTTAACAGTTTATGTTTTAAATTGGAAAGCTACATTGAAAAGTCCTATGTCACAGGGTTTAACTATATAGCAAGTTTGGTTCTGAGTCTATTAGATGTTTCTTTGATGCATAAGGTTTTTCTGAACATCTGGATTTATTCAATCTTGGAAGGTACCAATAGGCCACCTGCGACCACTTACATTTAAATTAATTAAAATTAAATAAAGTGAAGCATTTAATATTAGTCATATTTCAAGTGCCCAATAGCCAGCCACATGTAAGTTAATAGCTATTGTATTGGACAGCAAAGATATAAAACTTTTTCATCATCATCGAGCATTCATGGGATGGAGGTGGACTGGATAATAAGAATCTTTTTTTTTTTATTAAAAGTTTTTTTATTATATTATGTTAGTCACCATACAGTACATCCCTGGTTTTTGATGTAAAGTTCGATGATTCATTAGTTGTGTATAACACCCAGTGCACCATGCAATACGTGCCCTCCTTACTACCCATCACCAGCCTGTCCCATTTCCCCATCCCCCTCCCCTCTGAAGCCCTCAGTTTGTTTCTCAGAGTCCATAGTCTCTCATGCTTCATTCCCCCTTCTGATTACTCCCCCTTTCTTTATCCCTTTCTTCCCCTACCGATCTTCCTAGTTCTTATGTTCCATAGATGAGAGAAATCATATGATAGTTGTCTTTCTCTGCTTGACTTATTTCACTTAGCATTATCTCCTCCAGTCCCATCCATGTTGCAGCAAATGTTGAGAACTCGTTCTTTCTGATAGCTGAGTAATATTCCATTGTATATATGGACCACAACTTCTTAATCCAGTCATCTGTTGAAGGGCATCTCAGTTCCTTCCACGATTTGGCTATTGTGGACAATGCTGCTATGAACATTGGGGTGCATATGGCCCTTCTCTTCACTACGTCTGTCTCTTTGGGGTAAGTACCCAGTAGTGCAATGGCTGGGTCATAGGGTAGCTCAATTTTTAACTTTTTAAGGGACCTCCACACTGTCTTCCAGAGTGGCTGTACCAACTTGCATTCCCACGAACAATGTAGGAGAGATCCCCTTTCTCCACATCCTCTCCAGCAATTGTTGTTTCTTGCCTTGTCAATTTTTGCCATTCTAACTGGCGTAAGGTGGTATCTTAGTGTGGTTTTGATTTGAATTAAGAATCTTTAAATAACTTTGTTTTAAAGGAACAAATGTCCAAACATTTATAAGAACCACTGATAATTGTCATTGTTAGAATATTATTGGTCAAGCTAACAGAAGAGTAGAGGACAATGTTGTAAAAATGTATATTAATAATTGATATTGTTGGGGGGCGCCTGGGTGGCACAGCGGTTAAGCGTCTGCCTTCGGCTCAGGGCGTGATCCCGGCGTTCTGGGATCGAGCCCCACATCAGGCTCTTCCGCTATGAGCCTGCTTCTTCCTCTCCCACTCCCCCTGCTTGTGTTCCCTCTCTCGCTGGCTGTCTCTATCTCTGTCGAATAAATAAATAAAATCTTTAAAAAAAATAATAATAATTGATATTGTTGGAGTTGGTGTTTTCATATTTAAGTTAAAAATAAAAACACAGCATGGTAGGCATAGTTCAGTTTCTAAATTGTGAATCATGTGATATCTAGCATCACCTCACCTGAAGTTATTAAAATTCAGAGATAAAGAAATAGTGTTTCAGACATCAGGTTCTGTTTTGTTTTATTTGGGGGGGGAGGGGCCAGTTAACAACAAGGGGAGGAAAGCAGGCCAGTGTCTTCTCCATATCGAATTCAGTGCTAGATGGCAATCCAGAATGTTTGCAAAAAGGAAGTGTGGCCTCAAAATATTATACTCCTCCATCATTCAAATGTGAAAGCATCCAGCAGAACTTTGAACATGCATAAACTCAAGCTAGTCTTGAAAATACAATTTACAAAAAAAATCCAGGAAACCAAGAAGTCAAGTCAAGAACGAGGGAATGAAGAAGCTATGAAGATTGTAGTAAGTAAGCATTGAACTCATTTCAGTGAAAACTAATATTAAACAATCTTGGAAATTATTGTTACATAAGAGGATGTTTTCTATTTTGATGGTATAAAAGTAATAATATATTAAGAAAATTGGGAGAGAAGGGGAGAAAGAAAAGAAGGAGAGTAGGTATAAGAGGCTAATTTCTTCGTTTTTTTATAGCAGTGAGTCAACTGATACGGTCTACAATTGAAACAGGTTTATGATAGAAACAAAAAAATCACTCCAACCTGTTAAACTTTTCATAATTTTAAAAATATATGAGTGGGAAATTTTATGCTATATTTTTTAAAGCATTTACCTTAATTTTAAGAATCGCTTCAGTTTCGCTTTCTCTTCTACTGAATTCAAGCACAACTAGGTCGAATATTTTACTTAAAAGTAACATTTATTGTGTAGTCCTATTCTAGTAAAGCCATTTCTATCCATCCAATTGCTATTTATTATATGTGTACAGCAATATCTGAAATAATATTCATCTATGTGGTAAAATATATTATTTTGTTTTTACTCTGTTGAGTTGCTTGAAATCCTTAAAGATTTTTACAAAAATGCTGATTTTTCAGAATAATAATATGAAAACAAAATACATGTCAGAACTTGTTATTATATTATCTCTCCTAATAATAATTATTATTAATAAGACTTTGAATGTCGGTTTCTAATCCATGATCTGTTCTCACGTAGTTCACCATGCTATGTCCTCATTTCACAGCTGAGAATCTGAGGGTTAAATAATGTTAAGGTTAAATAATGTTAAGGTTGAATAATGTTTGTTTCACCTCGCTTGTCACTCTGATCTTCAGGACCCTAATCCAGTGCTTTTGGTCAGGTTGGCCTTGACCCTCTCTTAGTGAGGTTAGTAATGAAGCTTTAACACAATGGGAAGCGTATTACCATAAATGACCCTATCAACAAGAAGATCCCTGTTAGAAACAGACTGAGGAGTTTGACTATAATAGGAAACAAATCAGCTTTCAAGACGGATGATCTAAGCAGGGATACAGCTCGGAAACCAAGCCCGGTCTCTTCCCCAGTGATACTGCATCCAATGAACAAACAAAATCAATTTACTGTTTGCTTGAATTCAACCCTTGTTTGGGCATTATTCAGGGTAGCACAATTCTTGGTTTTCAGAACATTCCGGAAAATTTTCAGTTGAACCCATGCTCATTATCTAAAAATGGTATTCAGAAAAATATCAGTGGAGAAACAAACAGATAACTGGATAAAAATAAGCAGTTCTTACTTCCCCCAACCAACTAGGGGCAACCACATGAGGGAGAAAAGAAGATAGCTATTGCTCAAGGTAGATTTGTATAAAGACAGGAAATTGCATCTTTTAAAGTGGATAAGATTTCCCATCACATAAACATGTAATAATAGCCTTCCATCATTTGGGTTAACATTTATATTACCTAAAATAAACTCTCATCGTGATGTCGTTCTATTATTGGCATGTGACAGAGTGCGTGTTGAAGCAAATATAAGTTCAGAAAGCATCCTCTATCTTCATGTGATAAGAAACCTTCAGACTTTCCTAAACAGACAAACTTTGTTTTGTTGCTATGCAACCAACATGCGATGTAGTCCATCAGACAGTAAATAGATTATGAATTTTACAATGAAAAGTCTTTTCTCCCTGTTTGAGAACAAGCCACAACTTCCTTTCATGCTGTCCTAATCCACCACAACCCTCTAAAGCTGTTGCACAAATGTGAATGTTTTGGCAAGATAAATAAATGAATGAATAACACAGCAATGACACAGAGGCCGTTTGCAAACTGCACGCTAAGAAGTTTCGATACCATTTGATTCATTCCTATAAGACTGTGATCCTGAGGTCCCCGAGCCTGATGGAGAGAAGGAAGTTTACTTCACACCCCCGGTCTTCCAGGTAGCAGAATGTATGCAAGCTTAAACAACAGAGGTTCTGAGGAATTCTGCGGGCAGGCTCCCATCGGTGCTACATGTCTCAGACACGACTCTGGGTAGGGGCGTTAGAGGGATTTTAGCCATGAGGGAAACATCTGTGAGGACAAGACGTGACAGGCATCGAGAACCCGTGACTCACGGGCCAGACGTGGGCCACAACCATGTTTAACATGAACTGCACAAGGTTCGAGATGTTAAATAGTCACCAAAGTTTAAAATCTCTGTAAAAATGTAGATGTCTCGCTCTTTTCTTGAAAAATCGAAAAATAAAACTGAGCTTTTATTTTCACAAAAATCAGTGGGGATCGGCTTTCAGTAGAAGCACTGCAAACATCCCAAGCATAGTAGGAGGATGGACCGATAAATTGTGGTATTTTTGACACTGGATTTACTACAGAGCAATAAAGAGAACTAACTGCAGATACACTCAACAACGTGAATAGATTTCACATACATTGTGCAAAAGAAACCAAAAACAAAAGCACATACTGTATGGTTTCATGTGTACAAAGTTTACGAACAGCCAAAAGTAATACAGTGGTTAACAGAAGTTAGTGTACGTTTTCTTCTGGTAGAACGGGCAGTTTTGGAGATGATGGAAATGTTCTGAACCTTGATCTGGGCCATGGTGGTGGCAGTCATGTGGGTGTGTATGTAAAATGTACCCACCTATGCACTTAGGTTTCAACACTTGACACACCTCACTGTAAGTCCTTTATACCTCACTAAGAAAGGAAAATTCAGCAAAAAGAAATTGATTGGCTAAGGAGAAGCTGCCCTTTCTGGTGGGACATGGTCCACGCCCAACAGCTTGGCTCATGACATGATGGGCCTGGCAAATCTGATTCGATGCTTCTTGCCCTAGTCTAGATGGGTGGGTCTCACAGTACGATGCGAGATGAGCAGTGTCAGCCTCACCTGGAAGCGGGGGAGAAATGCAGATTGCCAGCCCCCTCCCCAGACCTGCTGCATCAGAATCTGTGGGCATGAGGCTTAGCACTCTGTTTGAACCGGTCCTCCAGGTTTGAGGAACACCACTCTAGAGCACTATACTCATTCAATAACATCCCAGAAAAGCAGAGTTGGCCTATATTAAACTATCCATTCTCTTCTATAACTTCCCCAACATATTTCAGAAAACTCAGCATAGTCCATACATGCAATGGAATATTCCTCAGCCATCAGAAAGGATGAATCCCACCATTTGCATCGACATGGATGGAACTGGAGGGGATTATGCTAAGTGAAGTAAGTCAAGCAGAGAAAGACAATTATCGTGTGGTTTCACTCATATGTGGAATATAAGCAATAGCATGGAGGACCATAGGGGAAGGGGGGGAAATCTGAAGGGGGAGATATTAGAGAGGGAGACGAACCATGAGAGACTGTGGACCCTGGGAAATAAACTGAAGGTTTCAGAGGGGAAGAGGGTGGGGGGAGGGGAGAACAGGGTGATGGGTAATAAGGAGGGCACGTGTTGGGATGAGCACTGGGTGTTATATGTAACTAATGAATCATTGAACACTACATCAATACTAATGATGTACTACTATACAGTGGCTAACTGAGCATAATTTTAAAAAAAGAAAAAGAAAATTCAGCAACAGAAAAGCTAGTTGGTTCCCTTAGAAAACTACTATCAAGTTCAAGCAACAAATCTTCAGAAAAAGATGTGCAACCAGTGGGCCCCATTCCTGCCTTAGCCATCAGATAGCTTTAGTTTTAAGATGATTACAACTGGGCTGGAGACACTCTCAAAGAAGAATGACAACAACTTTATATCTTTCTGTTGATAGAGGCTTCGGTGGTATTAGAATTCTGAAGAAAAAATGAAAATCTACATCCAAGGAGTACCATGGCTCTGGGGGTTCATAAAAGTGTTCAGAAATTCACAAATTAAGAGCACTAATCCCCATCTCATATAACTTGCTTAAAACTTAACTTAAAACACCATGTGTAGGGACGCCTGGGTGGCACAGCGGTTAAGCGTCTGCCTTTGGCTCAGGGCGTGATCCCGGCATTCTGGGATCGAGCCCCACATCAGGCTCCTCCGCTGGGAACCTGCTTCTTCCTCTCCCACTCCCCCTGCTTGTGTTCCCTCTCTTGCTGGCTGTCTCTATCTCTGTCAAATAAATAAATAAAATCTTAAAAACAAAAAACAAAACATGTGTGGATGTCCACTTGCTGGGAAAGTTATTGACTTTTTGTTTTCACCACCCAACCACATTCTATGATGTAGTCAGATAGACATCCTGTGCCAACAGCAAGGCATTTCTGAATCAGTTGGGGGAATCAAAGGGGTGCTTATTATATACCTAGTAATTGATTAATATTAATTGCAAGTGCATTAAACAGTTACATGATATGACAGTAATATTCCTTCTTCACACTTGGAAAAAACTTTGAAGGATAACTGCTCCTTTTTATCAGACTAAATGATTCTTTTTTATCAGGGTAAATTAATATTTTTAGAAAGAAAGCACTATGTTTGTGTCCATCATAACATTTAGGAAAGGCCCAGCATTTAAGGGAAGGGAAAGAGGGAGGGAGGGAGGGAGAGAGAGAGAGGTCTGAGAATAATAAAACATCGTAAAAAAACAATAAAACATAACAATCGTATTTTTAGGTTAGCGATTCTCTCAATTGTTTCATTTAATATTTCACAGTGGTTGAACAACCAGGGAGATGGTGATACATACATTTCAAAATTACGTTGGCTACCAAGTTCACCTCTAATCTGCCAAATGCCCAGTTTGGGGAATAAATTTAAAAGTCATGTGACAAGGACTTCACACTCACACTACCAATAGGGCTGCACAGGATTCCACGCTCAGAAAAGGGGCCTCACACTTGCGTTTCATGTTCTATGGTGGTTGGATTGAAATTCTTAATAATTTCATCTTTGAGTTTGCATTTTATAAGTCAAAGTCAAGGGACAATGAAACATGTGCTAGGGGCTTGGAGCCTAGAATCACACAATGTCCCATCTCCTGCCGTCTGCGTCCACCTCCCCTGAATGAGTCCTTGGCGGACTCACCCACCTGCAGGTGGCGCTGTCCACTCCTGGCAGGGTCCTGGGCGCAGGCGCAGAAGAGTCAGGGCTTATCACA